>NC_077223.1:78864337-80094031 GCF_024763615.1 Phlebotomus papatasi
GCACAAAACGAGCGAAGCAGTTACTTTGATATAAAATTTAATAGATAAATTCAATTAAGGTCTCATTTACCAGCAGCATCTGCGTGGTGAATTAGCAATGAATTTTGCCCCCTTCTCTTGTGGCTTGTAATTTTAAATTCATTCTATAATTACTTGATGTCAAACAAATTAAACAACCCTCAAGTTTTATTTAAAATTTAGGAGAGACGCCTCTCTCTCTCTCTCTGAAATAAATTAGCGAACTCGTGTGGGTGGAAAAAAAAAGTAATATCAGAATACTAGGGATTTTACTAAATGTCTCATAAATTTCGAGACATTCCTAACAAATTATCCTATAACATTAAGTTCCAAACTATTTATCACTCGAGATTTCGTTTAAAATTTCAATATGTTGAACCGAAAGAATGTTCCTCTTTTTTTCAAGAAGATATACGGAGTGAGTATCAAAAAGAAAGAATGTACAAAGTTTAACTATTTGATGAGACACCTGAACTGTTGCTGAATAATATATTATCATTAATTTTCTGATGGAATCCTTCCTGTTTACGTAGATTCTTGGATAAAGAATTTATGTGTTATAAAATATTTGAACTCAAATAAATTCAGTAAAAGCAATTTTAAATTTAAACCAATTTCCCAAAATCTAGGAAACAACCAAATTTTAAATATTTAAATAAGGAGATAAAATTAATTTTTAGCGTTTTTTCTATCTATCACGCGCTTTATATATAGCGCTTTTTCGAAATTACAGGGGACCAATAATTCGTTCTGAGCAATTTTTCAGGAGACAAAATATTCAATTTCTTGTAAATATCTATCCCGCGTCAATTCCTGGGCAAGAATTATTTATTTATTTATTTTCTATTGATTGAACGAGCTTTTCCATGAGAAGAATATGTTTCTAAGTAAAGCTATTTAATTTAATAGCCATTAGTATCAGCAATTTAATCAGATACTCTTCTTAACTCACTTATCCAAAAGAATGTAAAAGTAAACTTTCAAAAATTATGAATAACTTCGGGATAATCACAAAGGTTTCACGTATGGGGAAGTAGGGCATCTTTGAAATTGGGCTTTTTCTACTATTTTTGAATGGAATTAAGCCTTTTCATGATGTATTTTAACTTCATAAATTGTTTGTGAAGCTAAATTATATCGCTGCAGGATCCAGTTTCAATTTAAAATAAAAGAAAAAAGTTCTATTTTAAAGCTGCCCCAATTCGAAGGTGCCCCACTTCCTTAGCTAGGTGCTTGCAAAAATTATCTTAGATTATCCGCAAGAATTTTTTGAAATTCTCTAAATATTAAAAAAAAGTTTTATTGGAAGTTTTATAGGAAATCCCCGGGAACTTTCCGAGAATGGTGAGGAAAACTGAGAGATTTTACCCAGGAATATATATACCCGTGAACTCCCCTGAAAGTTAGTGGTCGGAAAAACTAGGCGATTTTTCTCAAAGAAATCCCTGGAAACTCTTCGGGAAAGATCGGAGAAACTTGAGGATAATTCTTAGGAAAATCCTTGGGAAAAACCATAAAATATCCTCACCTCACATTTTTTCTTTCCTTTTTAATTTTTTTCTTTTATTATTTTTTATCTTTATATTTCTTTTTCTTTTAGTTCTCTTAATTTTTTCCCTTTTTTTACCTTATCCTTTTTGTTACTCAGTTTATGACTCGTATGTATAGTGCTGCCTCACACACCTGTTTGAATTGCTCTATTCATTGCAACCAGAAAACCATCTCGCCCGAAGTATAGCTTAACTTTTACAGAATTTCCTTCAAGATTTCCCTTGAACTCGCCACGGAATTTTCATGTATCTTTGGAAGGAATTTTTCTCACGATTTCCCTGAGAAATCTTCGGGAATGGTCTGGAAAATTCAAAGACTTTTCCTCAGAAAATTTGAAGGAATCCTCTAGCAATGGCCAGGAAATTCTCCCAATCACTAGGAGGAAATTTCTCCTCTAAATCCCCAAGAATGCCGGTAGAAATCCTCCATAAAATTACTCTTTGAATTCATCGGGAACTCACTGGGAACTAGCCAAATTTTCCGAGGGAATTTTTAATGAAAAATTTCCAAGGGAATTTAATGGGATCTCTTTGGAAAATGTCGACACCTCTGCGGGGTAATTTTCCCAGAGATTCCACCCTAATTCTCGTTGTTGAAATCGTTGGAGATTTTAGGGAGAAAAATCCTGACGTAAATATCGAAATTTCGGTGGGAAATTCTAGAGAACGATAATGGAAATTGCACATAGAAATTTCTCACATAGAAATGAAGTTATCGTGTTTTCCGAAAGAAGAAATTTTCAAAGGAAAACCCTATGATCTACTTGGGAAATTTCCACTCTTTAGTGGGTAATTTCTCGAGCAATTCCACTGGAAGTCCTATGTTGGGTAATCTTGGAGACTTGTGGAGGAAAATTCCTTTGATACCTGGTGAAATTTATACAGGAAATCCTCTGGGTATAAATTCTGAGATCCGTGAGTTACTCACGTGAGAAATTCACGTATTTAGCTGAGTTTAGATTGCCCTTTAGATGAGAGTTTAGATTTTCAAGTGCTACGTTCTTGTTAATATTTCTTGAAACACTTAGAAAAGGGTATCTCAGGACGGTGAATTTATCACATGATCAACTCACTATCTCAGAATTCACACTCTGATGAAATTTCTTTCGGGAGGATTTTTTTATGGGGTTAGTAACAAGCTTATGCAAAACTCAAAATAAATATTCAAGAAAAAGAGATGGCAAAGCGTCCCAGCTTTACGGAATGTTCGAACTCACGAGATAGAACTCTCCATGAATTAGTTTTTCACATGATCTTTTGATGCTTACTGGTCTATGAGAGAACAACTTGATTCATAAATCACAAACGCATTTGAAAATAAAAAAATCGGTCCTTGACCGATTCATTACTGATAAAGACTAATTAAGCCGGGTACGAAATTTCAATACTTTTCAAAAAACTCCAAATATAACCAAATCGGTTAACAAATGGGCCCTCCAAAGTGGTTGACATTTGACCTTCAATAATTCAAAATGGCGAATTTACCGGTCATAGGTATATTTGGACAAAATGTTCGCCAGGACTACTTCTAAAACATGTCTGACAATCAATGAAAAATCTTGAGCCAAACATGGTTTTGCAAGGGATGAAGGAGAGGAGTTAGGGGAAATGAAAGAGAAAAGACTATCCACTTATGGGGGATCGAATGACTTTCGACGACCGAAAGTTGATATCCCTTACCGTTTGACCTATAGCTCGGGAACAAACTTCAGATCAAGAAACAAATATTTTTTGAAAAAAATGATTCAAATATCGGTACTTAACCGATTTATTACCGTTCAATACATTTCCAAAAAATTCAAATTTAACCAAATCAATTAATAAATAAGCTCTCCAAAGTGATTGAACTTTGACCTTCAATAATTCAAAATGGCGAATTTTGCGGTCATAGGTATGTTTTGACGAATTGTCAGTTTAGGCTATCTCTAAAACATATCCAAAAACAAAAGAGATCTATGGTGCCGGTTTCGAAATAAACCAAAAAACATGTTTTTGGAGGGGATGGAAAGGGATAATGAAAAAAAAGAAAAACTGGAGATATTTCTTTTTTTTATTGGTGGTCACCAAAAACAGAAAGTTGATATATTTTTTACCGTTTACGCTTCAGGGCGATGACAAATTGAAAAAAGCGAATTATGGCTGATCTCTCATTGAGATCGAGCTGTAAAAATTTCAATTCCTCCTGTCTTAAATTCATTTTGTATTTTCAATTTTAATACAGATAATGTAAAAAAGAACTTTCTCTAAATTTTGTTTTAAAAACCTAAAAAATGCGACTTTAAAATCAAAGTATACAGGAAAGCGTCCAAGTTTTGCGAAGTGCTTGAACTCATGAGATCCATGAATTATATTTTTCGAAGGACTTTTTGTCTGCATGCTGGTTAAGCTCCAGATCGGTGGGAAATTAAAAAAAAATACTGCATATTTTGCTCTTTCTTTGAGTTTGATCAGTGAAAATCTTTATCGTAGAATAATTGATCACAAATCCTTTAAGGATTATTATCAATCAAAATTTTTTTTTTACTAAATCTAAGAAAAAAATCAGAAAATTGGTCATTTGTCCTTTTAAAGGTCAAACAACTGTCCAAACTATTAAAATTTAATGAGTTATCTAAAAGAATTGAGGCGTAACTTAAATTACTTTATTAACCCCTTTAAACCCCTGAATTCGGAGGTAAATCTTTAAACTTTATATTTTTAAGTTCTGTAATTGGAACTTTGAAAATTTCTTTATTTTTTGATAAGAAAAAAATGTTGAATGAATTCTTTTGCAATTCTCATAAAAATTACTGAAATAGTATTATTATCTTTTAAATTTTCAATATTTTGCTAATATTTTTGAACTGTAAATTTTCATTGATTTAATTTTATGAACTCCAAATTAATAAAAATATATTTTCCTAAATACTTTCTAAAAGAAAAATCACTCTTTCGATTTCAAGAATTCTACGAAATCTCATTCACTTAATTTTATTTATTTACTTTTTTATGAAAAGAAATTGATGCTAGCGCAAATTTCTTGCATGGGGATATTTGCGAATCAGAGAAGATTGTAACTGCGTAAATTAAATGTGATTAAAATCTTTTGAAACATTCGCTGCTGAAAGATATGTGCTAGCAGTCGTACACTTCACTCAAAAAGCTTCAAAATTAAATGCAAAGAATGGTAAGAGATGGAAATGGTACTTACCGAGAGATTTGAGAAGGAGAAATCCGTGGAATTGAGAGGATGATCCGTGGTGTCAGTCAATTGTCCTGACTTCTTATCATAATTGTAGCGATTATCATTGATCTCAGTCGTTTCTTTGTTATCCTTGAGCCTCATTGATGGTCCTTGGAATCTTCTGGCTGACTTGGAAATTAGATTTTTGAGATTTGAAATTCTCTTCGTGAGATGCTGCACATGATCCTCCAGGGATGTACAGTGATCCCTACTGGCCAACAAAAGATCCCCCAATGGTTCCCTAGGGTGAACTCCACTCTCAAATCTACTGTACATCCCTCGCCAGAATTTTATGCACTGTGGTGCCAAATTTGGCTTTAGTATCTCATCCATCTCCGGACGATACAGAGGATTAATGTACTCATTGATGTGATTGGCCATGTAGCCCCAGAGTGAGAATGTTGTCTCTGACAGACGCAAATCCAACCGATCTTTCTCACAATTCCCAATAAATGTGCCAAATTGGCACGATTGCACATGATCATGCAGGGTCAGGAGGAAGCGTTCATTGAATTCAAAAGCATCACACCTTTGCTGTACCAATTGCCACGTACTATCGAGGAATTGGGTAAAAACAGGAGACATCTCTTTGGGATCTGTCTGAATATAGCCACACCGTTCACTAAATTTATGCCCAAAGGCCAACCAGTCTTTCTCAATCAGTGCCTGGAATCCCTTGATTGTACGATAGAAAGGATCAAGAATAAGGGCTGCCAGTGAGCAAACCTGAGCCGTTCTATCCCATCCATCTGAGCAATGGACTACCACAGAGATCCCTTTGTCCACAGCACAAGCAATGAAATTAGAAGTGTCCAGAATCGATCGGATATGCTTTAGCCATCCGGAAGATTCCAAAGAACTCAAAAATCCACTCATTGTCGGTGTCTTTTGTTCACAAGCTGCAAAAAATACATTTGGTTTTTTCTTCTTCTTTGATTGTCGCTAAGCAAGAAAATTAGAGAATATAGGGTAAGTGTGCCAAATTCCGGCCAGCTTGCAATTCCGGCCACCTTTTATGTTCCTCTAATTTCCATGAATTTCAAGTTTTTACTTACTCTAAAGATTATACAATGGAAAGGAATAACAGAAAACGTAGCAGCGACAAGCGAGATGACGCGAAAAAAACATTGGAAGAATTCCCGAAGGGCAAGGAACTATGAGAATTATGGTGGCCGGAATAGGGCACCAAAGCTATGTCTACATTTTTATTCATTTTAAAATGTATTAAGAATGATTTTTAGAAAAAATAAAGACGATAAATTGTCTACAAGGTTCCAAGCAACACGCTTTAAGAAAAAGGAATAAAAAAAACCAATTTGTATTAAAAATATTACATTTCAAACTTGAGACTTTGCCACTTGCATGCAACTATGCCGAAATTTGACACACTTACCATAATACGTTTCCATTTTTAAGCACTAGAAACATTAAAGAGCGTAACCAGACAAAATTCGATCTGGTTTCTGTCGGTATACGAAAATACATAGATTTGTTGGAAGATAGAAAAAAGTGAAAGTGTCATGGGTGGTATGTTGTACGGGATAAAATAGTACGTTGTACGAGCTAAAGGTTGTATAGTCCGTTTTTGAATTTTTGGGCATAATCGGTATAATCAGACAATCTTACCGCCAGTCCAAGAGTCAAGTCTACATTATTTTTTCTTTTAGAAAATATTAGAAAAGCGTGTCAGCTTTTCGGTATACTCGAACTTTCCAGATAGCAGACTCCACGAATTTTCCATTGCTATTATGCTTTCGCATTATTTACCGTTTACCGGTTCACAACCGATTTGAACCGATTTATAAATCACTCAAAAGATCGGTCAAAATAGAGGAGTAATAGAATTGATTTTCGGACAAATGCAGATCATCGTTCCATTAACGATCGGAACCGGTTGATACAATTGTCACAAATGTTAAGACCTTTCCAAAGAGTCGAACATAACCTCATTCGGGTGAGAAACACGCTATCTCTAACCGTTTTGGCCTCAAGGCCTGGTAACGGCCGGACAGTAGGACGGACGGGCGGACAGGCGAACGCACAAAGAGCGTGTGGTCCCCGGGAGTGGATAACTCTAACAGTAAGGGCAGAATCACATTGACAGTAAAATGCTTACCGTATTTCGTTAATTTACGCATTTTCATTAGAATTCTTACGAAAATTTTTCATTACCGTATTACCTTATCTCATACTCGGTGGCATACATAATACAAGAAAAAATTGAAGAAATAAAACGAAAATTCGATAAACGGTGAGCAAAAAAACTGGACGTTTAATTTCCCGCAAAGTTTTCTTTGCTCACCATTTATCGAATTTTCGCTTTATTTCTTCAATTTTCTTATATTATTTTCACCTAGTGCCACCGAATATGAGATAAGGTAATACGGTAATGGAAAATTTGCGTAAGTATTGCAATGAAAATGCGTAAATTAACGAAATACGGTGAGACTACGGCGAACATTTTATTGTCAATGTGATTGTGCCCTAAAATGGTTCGAAAGAAATACCGAATGAGTCGGAATCCCGAATAACCAAAATTGAAAATCATGAAAGGGACGAGGTTATACTTAGAAAGTGTGGAATAATTTCCCAGAAAATTTCCTTTTGCCTCCAGTAAGCGCGCGGGAACAATCCTCGGAGTAGCTATGACAGTTTTAAGATTTCGGGATTTTGGCCTATTAGGGATTTGGGCCTTTCGGAATTTTGGCTCTTCGGGATTTTAGCTTTTCGGCATTTTGACCCATTGAGGATTTTGGCTTTTCTGGATCTTGACCAATTTGGAATTTTGGGTTTCGCGATTTTGGATTTCAAGATTTCTTTTTCATCGGGATTTTAGCCTTTCGGAATTTTGAGATTTTTTCTCATCGGGATTTCAATTTTTCGGAGTTTTGGCTTTTTGGGATCTTGGTTTTTCGGAATTTCGATCCATTCGAAATTTAGGATTTCGAGTTTTTTTCTCATCAGGATTTTGGCTTTTCGGAATTTTGGCTTTTCGGAATATCGGCCCATTTGGGTTTTTTGGCTCTCCGGGATTTTGGTCTATCGCGAATTTGGCTTTCGGGATATTGGATTTTAAGATTTTTTCTCATCGGGATTTTGGCTTTTCGGAATATCGGCCCATTTGGGTTTTTTGGGTCTTCGGGATTTTGGTATATCCAAAATTTGGCTTTCGCGATATTGGATTTCTAGATTTTTTCTCATCGGGATTTTGGCTTTTTGGAATTTTGGCTTTTCGGAATATCGGCCCATTTGGGTTTTTCGGCTCTTCGGGATTTTGGTCTGTCGGGATTTTGGCTTTCGGGATTTTGGATTTCGAGATTTTGTCTCATCGGGATTTTGGCTTTTCGGAATTGTGGTTTTTCGGAATTTCGACCCATTTGGGTTTTTTGGCTCTTCGGGATTTCGATCTATCGGAATTTTGGCTTTCGGGATATTGGATTTCGAGATTTTGTCTCTTCTGGACTTTGGCTTTCGGGCTTTCGACCCATTCGGTATTTAGGCATTCGGTATCTTACCTTTGGAGATTTTGGCCCCTTCGAGAGTTTGGAGTTCGGAATTTTAGCAATCGGGATTTTAACCTTTCGGAATTTTGAACCTTTCGGGGGCTTTTCAGGATTCTGGTTTTCAAGATTTTAACCAGGACACGTTTAACTCTTTCGTCTCTTTTGGGACTATAGTACCCAAAGAAGCATATGCATTTTCTATGAAAAACAATGTTTTTTAATTATTCAGAACTGATAAAAATCCGATTCTTGTGGATGATTACAAACTATAAGGATGTTCAAATGTAAGATATTTTTTGTAGGACCTCAATTAATTCTTGAGCATAGATATTTTTGATTAAAAATTGTGAAATTGGCTTGCAGCATATGCTGCGGTCCGGAAAGAGTTAAAAAAGGGACAGATAATCCTAACCGGCTTATGTAGGTGAGATTCTTAACGTGAGCTAACTCGGAGTGCATGCAAATTCGATTTGATGCTGAAGTAGGGAGACGCCATTCAGTTATCTTGAATCAAATTCGTGAAATTATACAAGTTTTGTATTTGAACCAAAATGTCAAGGATTTGGATGAACTGGCACAAAAGTAATATATGGGTGAAATGTAGACCAGAATGTTCTCTATAATTTTGCCGTAGAACTTGAACTCATCGATTACTCAGAAGCCAAGATAAGCGAGGTTTTTTGTTTCTTAACTCGTTTTTTCATCCAGAGTGCCCCAAGTGTTCATTTGTTGAACTTCAACTAAATCAAAGAATTGTTGTATTTTGCGGGACTTTCCATTTAAACCCATATTTTAAGTGTCTCGGTGGAGTAGAGGCAGTGAAATTGGCATCTGAGTGATTTCAAAGCGTTATTATGGGAAAAATCAATTTTTTCACACTTAAACGGCAAAATCTGAGTGATAGCGTAGTCTGAGTGGAAAATGATGTATGGACGAAATGTAGAGACAAATGTGCTCTACAATTATGTTGAAGTAATCATCAAAATCGGTTCAGCGACAGTCGAGATAATTGAGGTTATGTGATATTGAAATTGGTTTTTCGACTGTGGCGCCCCTGGTGTTGGTCCCACGAAGTTAAAATATTCTACAAAGTTGTAGCATTTGGTGAGATCTTTCGTTTAAGCCCTCATTCATCAAAATCGGTCACATAGAACCGGAGATATGATTTTTTTAATTTCGTGAACTTTGACCCCTCATATCTCCGGTTCTATTGAAACCACAGCGCACATACGCACCATTTTGGAAACGTCCTAGACTGGACTACAACATACTAAAATTTCATTAACTTGCACAATGCCGTTTTTGAGAAAAGTGACTTTGAATTTCGATGAATTTTGACGCTATCACAGCGCCACCTGTGGTGACTTTTTGAACTTCCATCTGAAAGTGCTCATCGAGACGAAACCAAAAAGGTAAAATTTAGGTCGCTATGTTAATTAGAACCGGAGATAGAGGCCGGTCAATGTTCGAACTTTGACCCCTTATAGCTCGGGTCAGGGGTTATAGATCGACTTAAGGTTTTTTTTGTTTGATAGGTATAATCAACGGCTACAACATACTAAATTTTCAGCCCGATGCACAATGGAATTTTTGAGTTATTTAACTTTTAAGATTTAAAAATTTTCTTTTTAAAAAAAGCGCCCCTAGCGGTGGTTTTATGAACTTGCGATGTTAGAAGGAGAAGTGGCATTTCACGAGAGCTTTCCAAGAAGTCCTCACTTTTTAAATTCTGACAATTAGAACCGGAGTTATGGCCATTTTAAGAAATTTTTTTTGGACCCTCATAGCTCGGGTCAGGGGGGTTGGGGGACCTTAAGTTTGGTATTGATGGAAAGCTCTAAGGCCCAGCTATAACATACTAAAATTTGAGTCCGCTGAATGCCATAGGGGCGGAGCTATTGAGAAAACAAAAAAAGGGGGGTCTTCAAAATGGCGGAAGGAGGGGTGGGGGGTGGGGGGTCAATGCACCAAGTTGCAATTTTCACCCGATATATAACCTTTGCCGAAAACCGCAAGTCGATATCTTTTTTAGTTTAGGAGCTATTAAGCTCCAAAGAGCGGCCGGCCGGCCGGCCGGCCGGCCGGGAACGTAACTTAGCCACATATATATTCGGAATCAGGAAGTGGCGAAACACATTTTGGCCAAATTTGAGGTCGATCGGACGACATGAAATTTTGTTAGGATTATAGTAGGTGAGATTGTTAAGAATCTCACCTAATAGATTAAAGAGAAATGGTGTATTATATGAGATATTTGTTTTATTTTTTCAATTAAATTTATTTTGAACTCACAAAAAATAGGATGATTCTCCCTTATAAATTTGTAAAAGTTTAGGACGAAGAGAAAATAAAAAAAAGGAAAACAAGTATTATCTATGGCCAAATTTCTGGTTATAACGAGACAAATTGGTGAACTGATTAAAAAGTGAATTTCATAATCAGAAAATTCTTTTTCTTTTCGTTTTATTATATTTTAAGGATTTTAAGAGCCGTAAAACCGGATTGGGCTATAAGATGGTCATGATTATTTTAGCGATTTTACCCGTACATTTCTTTCTTTTCAGGAAGTTGCGAGCAAAAATTTAGCAATTTGATTCCGATTGATTGCAAGACAAAAACCTTTTCGAATTCCAACCATAAAAAGTGAGATTATTAAAATTTTCACCTAATTATTTCATTAAATTAAACACTTGATTTTCTGTTTTGATTTCATTATCAATTTAGGTCAAATGAAGCTTTGGTGGTACTTTGGTAAAATTTCCCATGCTAAAATTACTAAAATCAAATTTATAAATTGATACTCACTCTCAACAAGTTTCTGTAAGCTCGTCCTCATCACATGAATATTCTCAATTCCCAAAAAGTGAAATTTGATGTTTTCATAGAAAGCCTCATTTTCATATCCCTTCCCGGCCGCCCTATTGGCCATTGCATTAATCTTTGGCCGTGTATCCACCACATACATGTAGCTAGCATTGGGATTGGTTTTTCGAATAGCCTCCAGCATCTGTTCATCCTCCAAACATCGTGCACTGAAGCCAGACAGAGGCTGACTGCATCTACAAATCGATGCTCTGTTGCTGTGCAAGTACGTGAGTGCCGGAAGGCGTCCTTTCGAACGGAATCTACTGCTTCCCATTAGTACAGCTGTGGATGCCTCAGATGGCACATAGAGATGCCTGGGATACGTGTCACAGAGCTCATAGTTTGTATTCAAAGTACAAAGTGACCAATCTTCATTTGGTACGCGCATCCGCTTAAATTCCGTCTCCAACCGGAAGAAATCCCATCCAGCCGTCTTGGGTAAATCCTCATTGCTCGAGGTATAGTGGAAGCAATAGAGAGAAGAGATATGAACTGGCTGACAGAGTTTCTGCAGTGTCACGTACACATCGTGACATTCACGCTCCTTGGAAATCACAAATGTTACAGAGAGAAATGTCTTACAGCGGATCAGAAGAGGAGATCCTGTTGTGCTCAGTGGCAATTTGTCAATTGTTGCAATATGCATATGGAGAATCTAGTGATAAAATCCAAGGATTTCACCATATTAAAATATAAAAAAATCTATATTTTCCAACCCTCAATAACTCAAAAATTTACCCATGTCTCCTTATTCGCTTCAGGATCCACGAATATTAAATGGGTGGCTGTCAAATAAAGTGTCCCAATTGATGCATTCTTGCTATTATAGCGATCAATCATCCGGACATTCTCCACCTACAACACAATAAATAAATCTCCCTTTAATATTTTGGCATCTTTGCTTGAGAGGGCAAAAGATAAATCTCAGTAAATTGTATCAAGCAATGCCTATAATAATTTTATTTTGATCCCCATGAAGCGTATTTGATTCAAATTATCATATTTTATTTCTAAATTATGCAGGGGAAAGTACTCTCCCTTCGAACGTTCATGCCTTTGAATAAAGTGAATTTTCTTTTATTGTTCTTAAGAGACTTGCACGTTTTTATTAAATATTAGTTAGCTTATCTACAATTAGTGATAATTGGATGATAATTATGTGTAATTCTCTTAGGGAAAATAAGAGAAATTCACATTATTCGAAGGCAAGAACGTTCGAAGGGAGAGTACTTTCCCCTAATTACTAAACATTGTACTGGTACATCACTAAATGGACATTTGAAATGTTTTAATGTGGAAAAGTGAAAGAATAGCTTCAAGAATTGCGACCTAAAATCCTTTAAGTATTACCATTAGAAGCGAATCAAAATAATTTAGATTCAAAAGATCTGAAAACAAATTGACCTGTTTAAATTACATCTAAACTCAGCCAGGAAGATTAACTGCATTTCATGGTTTTTGCCCAGCCTTAATCCCTGGCTTTTATGCTATTTATCCATTTATAAAAGTATACTCAAGATCTTGTATTAACAGAATGCATTCTCGCCTTTGTTCTGAAGATGTTTTATTAATTTTTTTTAATTAAAATTAATAAGGAAATCTGTCTAAGTTTTACAGGGAATATTAGCGTAGAATAAAATTTAGACAAATTACATAATTTGGAAGTTCTGATTTTGATAATCCTAGAGTACTTTGAACCAAATTATTTATTTGATTTTAATAAAATTCTAACCCTCTAACAGTATTTTCTTTAATATCCAAAAAAGTAGTTAAATAATTTTGTCTAGGATAATTATCTCTTTCTGTTTGGGCGCCAAGTAAGAAAAGGTAAAGACCGCCTGGAGGCGGTCATATCTGTTTAAGGTATAAAAAGACTGAAATATTTTTTATTGAAAGATAGTGAACAAATAGGGTGAAAGGAATGTCTATTGACACTTTAAGAACTCGTGTCAGCACCTATTGACACCCTACTCTGTACCATTTGGGACACGAAATTTGAACATCTCTGTTTATTGTAAAAGTTTACAGAATAGTTTACAGAAAAACGTTATATTACTTATTTTTTCCTAGATACATTAAATAATTTTCAACATTTTGACAAAAGTGTCAATAGGGGTTCCCTGTCGAACAGACGTTCCTCCGACCCTAGTAAAATAAATGAATTTTAAACGTTTTTTATGGATGAATGTTGTATGATTATCTAACGAAATGATAATTTTTAGGAAAAAAACGTTTATAATTTTTATAATTAGACGTTAATGGAGCTCAAGGTGTTTCAATTAGACTGATTTTAAAGTAATAGGTCGCAGGCTAGGTATGAAAACGTCACCTTCTTGTATAATTTGAAGGTCCTTTGAGATACATTGCTCATCTTCTGGTTTTATTTCACGGGGTATTAAAGGACGAATTAGGGAATTCATCATCACTGTTGAAGTCCGCTTCTTTATTAATTTCGCTTAATTCGTAGAAATCGACCATTTTACTCATTCTGGACAGTCTTCGTGTAATCTCAATTGGTTTCCATGATTAATATATTGCAAAATAATAATATATTTTACCAGAACAACCAAAACAATTAGATTAAAAAACCAGTAGTTTTTGAAAATTTTACACCTAAACCGATAAGACCGCCCATATGCGGTGTTACTTTTTTTCTTCTAAAACTCATACTTTTAGTTTTTTTCACACTTATCAATTGAAATATACAAACTAGAAGAACATATCTTTCAGGAAATAAGATTCTTACTACAGTTAGATTACTTTAAAACAATCTTTTTTGCACTTGAAAACGAAAAATGTCGCGAACGACATTTTGTTGTTTTTTCTCTGACCTGTCACACAAAACTGAAAATGATAAGCAAACGAAAAGTCAAAATGAGTTCAGCTTCAGAAAATAAGTTAGTAAGACTATAACTGAGGACACTGTAGATATTTCAACTTCAAATAAGTAATATTATCGCAGTAAATGCGATTTATAGAATGACCGCCTGGAGGTGGTCTTACCCGTTAGAGGGTTAAATCAGCTTATCGGCCACCGCGAGATGTGGTCGAGTATAAATCAGCGGCTAATCTGTAATTTGCTGATTACACTGATGTGTCTGAATATGAAAACAGCTTAGGAGCTTTTTGGAGACTTTTTTAATCAGCTAGGGTAAATGTCCTAATTCAAAACCATTTCCAGGCGCTTTAACTTTGACAGAAGAATCAACACTTTAAGTTCAATTTTTTTCTGAAGAGAATTACATAAATTTGCTCCTTGACTCTTCTAGAATGTTACTGTTTAGTGAAAATTCTTGAGATATAATTTGAAAACTTCTTAAATACAAGAAAAATACGAGAGCGTAAAATGCTTCTATTGGAAACAAATTAATCCAAATGGAGACAAGGGAAAGTTTCTAATTGGAGACAAACAGTGTAAGTGAAACCGCGACGAAAGGCTTCCAAAACCTTGTTGAGTTGCTCTTGAGTGCAGGATTTGTTCTTATTCCTGGTTTTTTTTCTCATTTTCAATCTAAAACAATAAGAAAATCTCTCCAAAAAATCATATTTTCGGGGTTTCCTATTGAAGCATTTGCAGACCCTTAAGAAAAACACTTTTTGTTCACGAAATAAGGTAATTATTTCATTTGAAAACTTCACGTACCGTTAACAATAAAGATTATCACTTAATTTAACTAAAATTAGCCAGAAATAAGACACAAATGTTAAACAAAACGAATAAACAACAGTCACCCTATTGTGTTTTTCATTGGAAAACATGGTCGATTGATGAAAAATTCGATGTTAAAAAGGTACGCTTTGAATTTTTCTGAGAAATTAACAAATTAAAATTTGTGAATATGATTGGATTTTCGCTTTATTTGGAGCAAAATTAACTAAATAATGAAACTATGGTATAGAAAATATATAAATATAGTAATTTAGTATTGTATTTATCATGAAAACAGTGACGTTTCCATTTGGAGTAGCGAAAAATTTCAATTTGGAGCAGGTTTTGAATTAGCTTAATTTACCCTAAATCAGTAATCAGCTGGGATGTCTGAATTAGAAGTCAGAATTATAAATGTGTAATCAGTAATCAGCTGAATCCCTGAATTGACCCCCTTATTCGAAAATACCATTGAATCATTCCTAATAACGGGTTTTCAAGGTCAAAAGTTAAAAACGCTCTTAGAGAGAGCATTTCTCAACCAAATGGTAGGGTGGAATAACCGGCTATCGCTATGTTTAGGAAAAAATTAAATTCATTTAATCATAACTTTTGAATCCTTGTTACAAGATAAGTCAAATTTGACACAAAGTTACTTAGATGTATTGGCTCTAGATACGTGAAAACAATAATCCTAGAACATAACGCTGAACTACTTAAAAAACTGATTTTTATTAATAATGCAAAAATAACCATTTCGTCGCCACTTTTTACCACTTTTCGCCAGTTTTGTAAAATTTGTAACTACTTCTCGCCACCCACTTGAAAAGAACCACACTCGGTTATTTTAGGCAATGCTATGAAAAGAATACATTCACCATTTCTCTTTCCTTGTGATCACTTTATTATTACTCTCTTTAAATGATTTTTCTTCACTTTTATTTGAGAAATCAAATTATGGGGCTTTTGCAGAAAGTAAACAATGCAGATTTGACAACTGAGAATGTACGAAGTGAAGTTAGTGTCGCCTATTGAAAAGATATGGCGACAGGTGGTAAAATCAATTCCAGAATATTACCACTTCTCGCCATGCGTCATTTTTATACAAAAATAATATAAAATGAAATATTAATTGATTAAATACAAATTTTATGTATTCCACAAGTGCAATTAAATATTCAATAGACAAATAATTTACCCAAAAAGGTATTTTTGGCCTGATGAAAATTTGACGACACTTAGTACATTTGGTAAGAGATGTTGGATTCGATGCACTTGCTTAAAATATTGCTCTAAAAAGTGATCAAAATCGTGAATCCAAAACGTATAATTATTATTTTTCGATTCTATGCGTAGAAGCAGAAACAATACAAAAAAATTGCGACTCATTTATTTCATAAATTGCGAAAAATAGCGATTTCAATGTAAGTGGCGAGAAGTGGGGCACTGGCGAGAACTGGTGATTCCACCCTATCACGTTTGGCCTCATTAGACAGGTCTTGGAATTTCTGATAAGACTGGATCGATTCCAATCGCTTATGAATCGATAATGATCCGATTCTTAACCGACAAGTAATTTTTATTGGAAAATAAATTGTATTACTCCTGAGCTACTTTGGACGTTTTTTGAGTGATTCAATCTGTTCAATAACCCAGCGAGCACCAAATGCTAACCGATTGCAATTCAGCTGAAAACATATGTATTTTCAGCTGAATTCTGCTAACCTTGAAACAAAATTGGCGATTCAGTGCCATTTCCATATATTTGGTTAGCACTTTTTGTTCGAGAACTGCTGATCAGTCAGCAAATTTTTGCTAATCGATTCAGCAAAAATATGCTGAAAACGCTACTTTTTTCAGCTAAGTGTGCTCGCTGGGAAGGGCAGAATCACATTGACAGTAAAATGCTTACCGTATTTCGTTAATTTACGCATTTTCATTGCAATTCTTCCGGAAATTCTCGATTACCGTATTACCTTATTTCATGCTCGGTGGCACTAGGTGAAAATTTGATTTACCGTGATCATTAAGGCGGTTCCCCCGAGGCGAGGCTCTTCCATTGCACTTCGGTTGGGCTGACCCTTGCGATTATCCCTAATGTGGATATCTCGTGCGCACAATTTTTGATAGCCGGTACAAAAAGAAATAATATAAGAAAATTGAAGAAATAAAAGGAAAATGCGATAAACGGTGAGCAAAAAACTATAGGATTAATTTCTCTTACAGTTTTTTTTACTCACCTTTATTGAATTTTCGTTTTATTTCCTCAATTTTCTTATATTATTTTCACCTAGTGCCACCGAGTATGAGATAAGGTAATACGGTAATTGAAAATTTGTGTAAGAAATGGAATGAAAATGCGTAAATTAACGAAATACGGTGAGGCTACGGCGAGCATTTTATTATCAATGTGATTCTGCCCTAAATCTGTTACGAATCGTTAAAAGGTAAATTATGCAAAATTACTTTTAAGGTATAGTCAGTGTCTAAGTCGCGATTTCGAGCATTCCGCAAAGCCTGGGACGCCTTGCCACCCCCCTTTTAAAACAATTATATTTAGAAATGAGTATTTTGATTAAGTGCCTCAAAAACCTTAATAATGGAAACAGTGGAATATAAGAATAAGAAGTAATTATTTAGTCTAAAAAAGCTAAAGAGTACTTAGATTTTCTTCCCCACGCACTTCATTAATTTCGTCTTATTATTAAATACAAGAACTCAAGTAAATTCTTGGAAGCATCACAAAGGCAAAGATTATGAATGAAGTGATTCTAAGCAGTTTAATTTTATTCTTCTGAGCTTATTTATTTAAATAACAAGATGATGTCTCTTTACAAAGAGCTTAGGAATGAAAGAAAGATACCAATTTCAAAGAAAATCTTCTGTATCTAATGAGGAAAAGGGTTCAAAATTCCAGGATTTCTTACAAGGAATAACATTTAATACAAGATAAAAGAAGCTGATATTATGGTGGAGTCATATTGAGATGCCCTTGAACTCAATTGAACTTCGCAATTTGGCGTTTCTTAATGCGAAAAATCAACTTTTATACAAATGAAAGTGTAAAATTTTGGACGAGAAATAAAATTCAAGACATGTACAGAGTTTTAAAGGACACTCTGTGTTAACTTTGGAGACGATTCAAGAGGAGAAAGTTGCAACACCCCAGACATCCCCAATCAATAAGTCTACTACAAAAACTTCCCCCTATTTTCTGACGCGCTGCAAATGGGGTATAAAAAAGTGGAAAATCAATTTTTGTTATATAAGTTGCAAGACCTTTTTGAGAACGAGGATGTTTTTGAAGAAAACTTCTGGCTCCTGCAGGCCTTCTTCCAGCCACGAGACAACACGCTCGGAGACAAAAGGCGGCACAGGAACACCCCAGAGGACCTTCCTCTCCACCTCATCTGTCGATTCGGGTGACAACTCATCGAAATTCCTCCGGAGGGAGGACGTGGGCGACAAGTCACTTGTCTTTGAGGACATCTTTGCTGGGAAATTGATGCCTTCAGGGCCTTCAGGGGGATCTTTAGGAGTCAGATTGCATGGCAAGAAAAGCACTTTAGGAAGGGATTTTTTTTATCTGCACTTTGACACAACTTTGGTGGGCACAATGATATCCTGAGGACACTCAGAGGATGACTGACAGTGGAAGAAAAGGCCAGACAAGGAGCAAACTTGGAGTCTTGATGCGTGGAAAGGAGACAAGTGGTCGAGACAGTGGGGTCGATTAATGTTTGCGGGGAAATTTGCCCTTGAAAAGCAGTGGAAGTGGGTCAATGAATTTCCCAACTGGAGAAACTTGCTCAAAGAACTGATGCTGAACTTCTCTAGTCATCGACAACCCTCCCTTCCGGAGAAGCATGCGCATTTTCACCCAGCCGCTGATCGACCATATGGAATGGTTCTATGTGGACTATCAAATTTATCGCAAACCACGGAAATTTCCGTATTTTCCTAACAGACTAAACTTCTGTGATGACACATACAATCCCCTATTGATTTATCAGCTCAATGCCCAGGGTATTAGTGGAAGGAAAGAGGAGAAAACAATTGGAAAGTTACCTTGGGAGTCTGAATTAATTCCATTGTTTTTTCTCTCCAATTCACAACTTCATTCACTAGTTCACTATTTTAGAAGATGCTTGGGATCACAATGATCTGGATATCACCCTGATAACACTACCGAATCACCAAGATTAGCCACAAAATACTTTTTCTTTCTCAGCTGCTCATGAACCCCGAAAAAACTGACAGCATGAACTCGTCAAAACAAAACGACCACAGTGACACCTGTGGTTTCAATCGAAAAATTCGGAGCCGGGAAGCAAATGTGAGGTTAGGAAATCATCCAGCATTCCCGGAATATTTTTTTTAATAATCAATTCACTGTATTTAGATAAAAGTTTACAAACGATCGAGATTTGTTTCCTGATTTCTGCAAGCTTCCAATTTCTTCTCAATTTGCCGAATGACATCCTTCGGAGGAATGTCTATCGCTTTCACCATTGATCGAATCTTCCGGACAGCTTCAATAAGGACTGGGAGCTTCTCCTTGGAATTCTGGAAGAGTGATTCAGTGACGTAGTGATCTAGATTCTCTTGTTCTTTGCTAGCAGCATGAAGTACAGCAGCCAGGGCAATCTGTGAAGGTGCATAAAGGAGACAAATATCCGTAAGGTAAGTCTTCTCAATGAATTCATCAATTCCCATCCTGAGACGATCCGGATTGACTAGAGAACACCGTGTCTTGATATCAATGAGAAATCCCTCGATTGGCCTAAAGGGATTGTGAATAGTGAGATAATAATTTAGCTGCTGCATGAGCAAGAGTTCATTTGCAAGAATGATATCCATTGCCTTGGATCGGTCTCCTTTAATATTCCCAATAAATTGCCCAATGGATACATTGAATTCCTCAACTTTGCATGCCAAGTATACACAAGTGGCAAGAATCTCTTTTGGATGGTAATCCATGGGAGAATTGTAGATGTAGAAGCGCTTGAAATAGTGAAAGGCCGATCCTATCACAGATTTTGGCATTGCTGGCTCGAATCTCTTGCAGAATTCTTTCATATTGACACAGTAGTGCTGCAGGAGATGCCTCTCTTCCTCCACAGTCAGGAAAAAGTCTGCCTTTCCGCTGGCTTCCCACTTTTCCTGGTGCTTAGCAATGTAGTCCTGATTGTGCCTCGCACGCATATTTGCCAATTGCTGTTCATTGCTAAACTTCCAGTATTTCTTCTGGGAACTCTGAGGATACATTGTCTATTGGAAATTCTGCACAAAAACCACAAAATTAGGTGAAAACACAAAATTTTTCCGCGAGTAAACAAACTCACATGCTCTTTTTTTGAATTCAAAGCTGTCAGTTTGTTTACAACTTGCAAATGAGGTTGAAATAAGATGTATCACCTGTGATTCATTTTCTTCCCTTATGGCCTCTACCAGGACTAAGCTAAAATAAAAGCCGAAGTGAATTTGATCGTGCCAGTTGAGATTCTTCGAAATGCTGCGAAAATTCACGTGAGAAAATGAGAGGTTTTAAATATGAATAATTGTCGATATTACAACAAAAACATTGAGATGAAATTCTGAGCTGGAAGACTCATATTCTTTTGAGCTGTCTCAAAATTCAGGATAGGTTTGAGAAAAACCCTTTTGTACAACACTATTTTGATTAATAAGGAATGCTAAAGTACGTATTACGAGGAGATACAAGACCTGCTAATAAGGATAAAATAGAGACGAAAATATTTTGTCGCATTTTAGAGATGTTTCGCAATCGAAGCGCCACCAGACGTTTGTCAAGTGAGTTATTTATTACTCTCTCTCTCTCTCGAGTTGAATTGCGCGCGATTTAGGAAGCTAGTCATTTGAAATGATATTTTCTTTAAATTTCTTCATATGTCCGCAAGAATCAAGTAAAAGGGTGTTTAGGGAACAGAGATCCGTCTTCTGACAAAGATATCAAGAAGACAATTTATTTTTTGAGAGTTTTTCTTTGTATTTTGTCTTTTTGGCGCAAAAATATTCATCATGGCACCGTGAATAAGCGGGATTAGTGTTACCAGCACGTCAATCTGCAATTTCTATTAGAACCACAGTAGAGTCTCGCTATAGGCCATCGCTCTATCGCTCTATAGTCCACAATTTATCGACCGTTGATTTCAAAACACTGATTTCAAGTTAGGTTATGTTTTTTAGTATGCGACATGCATAATTATTTTAATATTTTTGGCAAACTTTATTAAGTAGTTGTGATAATTGTGATCCATAATGAAGAGAGCAAGGACAAGTACCACAATCGCAAAGAAAGTGGAAGCTGTCGAGCAATTTCAATACTAAAAAACGTTGATAATTTTAAAAAATTACATGGACTATAGTGCGACCCAAGTGTCAAATTTGAAACCAAATATGGACTATAGCGAGACTCTACTGTATCAACACAAAATTTCCGATACTACACGACTTTTAATAAGCACAGGTTTGCCTACACACTAGTAGAAATTTCTTTAAAAAATGCCTTTTTAAAGAAAATTTCCCTTATCCAGGCAGAAACGTCAGATTTTTTAAAAAAAAAAAGACCTTTTGACGAAAATTGCTTCTATTGTGTAGACAGGTAGACACCATTATAGAAAAAGTTTTTTGTTGTAAAAATGGTTGCTGGAAGTGATAGGGTAGACGCTGGTAATACCAAAACGCTCCTAATATCGATCAAGCGATGCTTGTAATATCGACTTCTCTTCCAATTGATGGATAAAAAAAGTAGTTTTTCTACATGAAATTTAATTATTATATTATTGTTTAATCATTTTATGTTTTACGATGTCAAATAAAAAATTTCACAATTTTTCCAGTAATATTTGCACAAGAAAAGTGATTTTTAAAAATATGTGCACAAAATTACAATAGTAGCCATTCCAAAAATTCACTTTTCTGCCATTTGCCTTAAGCCAATACAATCAATACAATATCGTTTATCGATATTGCATCGATTATCCATCGTTTTCACCGTTTTCACCCTGGAGGTTGGTAACCAACACTAAGACGGCGATGGCCGCAAGGTATGAAAGGTTGAACAAGGCCAAATATTGTCAATGATAATGGAAAAATAAATACAATACAATACAATACAATTTCATAGGTAAAGCACTGGTTGAGCGTAATAAGAGATTTTCTGCGATCGATAATCTCAAATTCTGATGTATGGAATATCGATCACTTTTTTCTTCAACAAAAACATGGCAAAAACACCAGAAAACGCCTTCAATACCGGAATGATGAAATGGAAAGAGCCCTTGAGGATGCCAGGAATGAACTTAGCATTAGAGAGGCAGCTCGGATATACAATGTGCCGTACGAAACACTGATGGGAAGTTGAAGGGAACCAGTCCGGAAGAAAGACGCATCGGCGCTTCTGTAGTCCTTTCAAGAGAACACGAGAAATCGCTGGAAGCTTGGGTCCTTTCACGGGCTACTGTGGATCATCCAATTACCAAAGATCAACTTCTCGACAGTGTGCAAATGTTGTGCAGGAAGCGACGTTCCTACAGCTTCCCGGAGTGTCCACCCTAACCTCACATTTGCATCCCAGGGTCCGGATTGACATTCTGGATAAGCGTGATGTTGTCCCTTTTCAGCATTATCCTTCCGAGTTGTCTGCGGTTCTTCGTCTTGATATTGACTTCCTCTGAGTCGTCCAGGACGAGATTCATGTACTCATCGAAGCTCACAATGTGCTCCTCCAGCCGGCTGTTTACACTCAAACAGCCACACTTGCACCCTCGATCTGTTCTGCAGGTAGCGGAAAATCAGGTTGATGGGTTGCACTATCACCTTCTGCACCTTCGCATTGCCCTTGAAAGATATTTTCCTGGTGGATTTTCACATAATTTCACGAGGAATTGGGACACTTTCCCTGGTCAATTAACGTCTGGCAGCGTTGTTTTGAACACACTAAGAAATTTGTCTATTTTTTTATTTTATCGGAATAAAATACATATTCACATTCCCTGATGGTACATGTAAAACCTATTTTTTTCTTGATCGATAATACCATCAGCTAATCGATATTACATGCAAATGCACTTTGAAAAGTTTTTCGTGTTTTAAACCACTCCAAAATAAATACAGTAGAGTCTCGCTATAGTCCATATTTGGTTTCAAATTTGACACTTGGATCGCACTATAGTCCATGTAATTTTTTAAAATTATCAACGATTTTTAGTACAGTAGACTCTTCGATATCCGGCTGACTGGGGGACAAAATGACATTTAGGTTTTTTGAATGATCAACGATTTTTCTATTTTGTGCAGTGTGAATTTATTTTCTGTCTGACAAAGAAAAAGAGAATTTTCTTCATGGTGTGCTTATGTTTCATTTTTTATCACAATTATGTATTAAAAACTTCGATACAATGTTAATAATAC
Organism: Phlebotomus papatasi; assembly: GCF_024763615.1. NCBI lineage: Eukaryota > Metazoa > Arthropoda > Insecta > Diptera > Psychodidae > Phlebotomus > Phlebotomus papatasi. The sequence goes on from NC_077223.1 coordinate 78,887,582, forward strand.
TTTAATTCACTCTGGACAAACTTCATGTTTAGTGAAAATAATTTTGAATATATCAACCGCCATGTGTTTGGCAGCTGTCACCCGGATATCGAAGTGCTGGATATCGAGAGTCTACTGTATTGAAATTGCTCGACGGCTTCCACTTTCTTTGCGATTGTGGTACTTGTCCTCGCTCTCTTCATTGTGGATCACAATTATCAAAACTACTTAATAAAGTTTGCCAAAAATATTAAAATAATTATGCATGGTCGCATACTAAAAAACATAACCTAACTTAAAATCAGTGTTTAGAAATCAACGGTCGATAAATTGTGGACTATAGAGCGATGGCCTATAGCGAGACTCTCTACTGTATATCAAGAATGTGAGTGGTCGATTTTGTAGAGGGCATCTTCAAGATTGACTATAATAAGTTTTTATTTCAAAAATACGATTATATATATATATGGTTTTTTGTCTGTTAAAGTTGATCATTTTCTTAACTGATCGATAATATCAACACTTACCATATTATATCATAGCTCTATCAATCCTAGTAGGGGAAAAACTTTTATTTCTGGGACTGATGATCAATTATTCAATCGATAATAGAATATTTTTGAATCCATTTGCAATATCTGTGACTTTAAGGGAGCGAGTTTCTTGCTGAACGAACGGGAGGAAAAACTTAACGAAAGTCGAGCGCGCAAAAAGTTGATTCGTTAATCAACGCTCCGGTCTTAGCGGTCTCTCTTGGCTCTCTCTCAGTTCAGTGTGCAAATTGTGTTCGCAGGTTGATCACATTATTTTTTTAGAATTCCAAGACGGGGTTAGTAATCTTAATCCCATGTGCGAGTGAAAGTTTTTTTTTAATCAAACAAAAGCGATAGCAAATCAAATTACCAAAATAAAAACCATGAAGATTCTACCCCAGAAATTTTGTTTTTTCTGCGATCTCCGGAAAGGTGTTGTGTGGCTTTCCTGGTTCATGATGGTGAGATGCAAATAAATTTCTTCACAAGATTGCATTCAAGTGGTGTTAAATTTCAAGAGTTGCTGGTTAAATCAGCAGAATTTATTCTGCTATGCAATAATCTTTATGCCTGCCCTTTTTTGCCTATGCAAAACTCAAGAAAATATTGCATATCTTGCAGCTTCTCAACATTCCAGTTGTGGTATTGATGTTTCTGATCATAGCCCAGAGGAACACCATCTTCTTTGACCATCCCAAATTGGAGAGTATCCTCATACCCATGTGCATTGTTGAGATTGCATGTGCCTTCATTCAGATATTCACCAATATTTTCCTCATAAATGGAGTGATAAAGGTAAATATGAGATAACACGATATTCCGTCAATAAACGGCTAAAATAATTGTTTCACGGGAAATTCTATTAGAAAATTTATTTGACTAGCGTTTCCTGTTACCCCAGAGAACAATTTTTACCTCGAAACCAAAAAGGGAGCAGTATAAGGGAAGCCTTTCTGGTTTCGCACACACTCTGTCTTCGAACAGTTTGTCTTAAAAATTCAGGTCACATTCATTAAAGGAATATGGAAAAATACGAATACGAAATGTTCGAAGTCAGGAGTGTATCCAAGCCTGAAAGCCTTCCCCTACAATACGCTTTTTTTCAAATTTTTCACCGACCTGGAGCTTATTAAAGCTTAAACATGATAAAAGATACAGGAAGTTCCGCTTTGAAGGGATTTTTTAAAGGTGTCTACACATTGGGAGTAATTTTCGTCAAAAATTGCGTTTTTGACAGAAATTTGACGTTTCCCCCTACAACGCTGCAGGGAATTTCCTTCAAAAAAGCAATTTTTGACAAAAATTGCTCCCAATGTGTAGATGCCATAAGAGTGAAAAAAGCCCGCGAATTAACTTCAGTGACACAGTAAAATTGCATATCTGCAGAAGATATCTTTGGGATAACTATGGAAACGCCGTGATGTATATGCAAGACATTTTCAGCACCAACGGTTCATAAGAATTGTATTTCAAATTCAGGGGATACTGGAGCAAAATTTGTCAAAACGAAAATTTCAATATTTATTATTTTCTAAAATAAAACAGACTGAGGCTTGAAATTTTTATTATAGATAGCCTTTATGAACTTTGCAAAGTTTCAAGGGACTCGAGGAAGGATTATGTAAAATAAAAAATAATGAAATTTTGAGCCCTATTTTTGGAATATTTGGCTTACAGAAAATATCAATACTGATTAGCTCAATTTAAGCACATTTCTCGTTGAGATAGTGAAAAATTATCTTCAACAAAGTTGTAGAGGAATAAATTTCCTATAAAAATATGTCTATTTGACATTTTTAACGTTTTCGAGAGTAAAACGTCACAAATTATTCGAAGACTGACAAAATTTGCCCCAGCAATTTTGAGAATCTCCACAAAATCGACTTTTAGAAAATGATTCGAAAATCACATTTCTTTCGAGATAGAGGAAAATAATCTTCTGCAATGTTGTAGAGCAGTAAATTTCCTATAAGAATATGCTCAGTATTAAACGTTTAAGTTTTCTCAGAGCTCGTGAAAGAATTAAATATGCGCTTTGACAAGTTTTGCCCCAGTCTCCCCTACCTCGTGAAAAATATTTGCATACATTTAGAGGCACTTCAAAAATTATTTTATAAATGATAAAATTTTATTTATTATATGAATTTATAAAAATTTATTTATAAATTATGCACATACAATTATGCACATTTCCCTACTTTTGGGAGTCAATTTAAGAAATCAATTTTAAAATACGCCTGAATGTATATCTATTTTGTGACGCGGGAAATTTGAAGACATTATGCTTATTTTTCAGATTAAAACTTTATTTTCTTTTATTAAGATAAAAATTTTAAATATTCTAACAATTTATTGAAGAATTCAGGCCAAAGAGTTCTGTTTGTTGATGAATTTCTTTTATCAGTTGAATATTTTTGCTTTGACAATTGTTACTCCGCGCGAAATTTTTTCTATAGCCGATTCATTCAAAAGAAATCGCCTGCATGTATGTAAGGTTTTCTCGATGCATAAAGCCATTTTGCGTGTTTTTTCGGTCCCGAAAATATGCATAATCCCGGGACTGAAAAAAAAATCGAGATCGAATTTCCGAAGGTCAAAGTTTAATCCCCTCTAGATTGCGTATTTTTTAACCAATTTGCTTAAATTTGAATGTTTTGGAAAGGTATTGAAATTTTCAATCCAAAAGCATCGGATTTAATTCGCAACAAATCAATAAAGTATTCGTAATTGACTTAGTTTCCTTTATTATTTTTATTTGTGCGAAAGTTTGTTACCGAGTTAGAGGTCAAACGGAGACGTTGACTTCCGGTTTCATGTCTTCTGTGACTTCCGATGTCAATATTATCTGGAGATCTTTTTTCCCTTGCTCATTTCTTTTCCCTTCAAAATCGTGTTTTTCAGGTTTAATTAAAAAACGTGTTATTTATATAAAAACGTGTCCAAGATGGTAACAAGTTAAAAAAGACGATTATTTAATTGATCTGTCTTTGAGTTCGAACAGTAAAATTAAACACTTTTGTCTAAAAGGTGCACAGATATTATTTCGCACGGTCTAAATGTCTTGCGCTTCGTCAATGCATTAGCCCCTGAGTGTGTTTTATCTTTTCTGAGAATCAATCTATTATCAGTTGGTTATAAACTTATTGATTGTCTGAATTGCCATTTTAGAAAAGCCATTTGGATATGCTGCCCTGGTTGCTGATAAACAAGATCACAATTACGCTCTTTATCATCACGGCTATTTTGATTGGAATGGACATAGGAATGCAACTTCCTCTTCTAATCTACATTGTTATGGCATTTATTGCAGGTAAGCAAAAAATCTTATTTTATTTCATATTAAATCATTCGATATATTATTGGTAATAATCAAATTCAAAAAAAGAAAAATTACGTTACACAATTCATCGTCAGTTACTAACCTGAAGGACAAATTAATAATAAAAGACCGTAACATTGAGGGCAGGGTATTTTGAGCGTTTTAGTCAAATCAGGGGTCACATCACCAAAGAGCCAAACAATCTTACCAATTGCACCAACGAGCCCCAAAGGTTCAAACTTTTTTAAGTGTTTAAGATAAAACGCAATAATCTTGAAATCAGATTTAAGTTTCCGTTAATTTTAAAGTTAAACGCAAACTCAAATTCGATTAACGCGGCCAGATTTTGGGCAAGACATGCATTAATTTAATTATTTATTTATAAAAGAAAAAAACTTTAAATAAAAATTAGTATGCTTTATTTGAGATGATCATTGATCATCCAAGGAAAATAAGCTAGTACGAGTACCATACTGAAAGATTGCTTTTATACATTTGCTTTGCATTTGTTGCAATTTTGCTAGCACCTCATTAGTGATTCAAAGTCCCAAATCGCAGCTCCATAAATCAGAATTGATTGACACATGGCCAAATAAATAGTTCTGGTTGTCCTACTGATGCTGCTGCAAATTCCTCTCCAAATTGGAAGATAGTTGGGATAAACTAGGGGAAAGTTCCGGTTTTTCGTACGATACTAAGCATCGTAATGACCAAATTATTCCTATGTTTCTCAATAAACATTACTCATCACACCCATATTTTAAAAACTAGACGAAAATGCTGTTTTTAAAATATATTACTATATATTTTTAAAATATATTGCTATATATTTTTAAAATATATTGCTATATATTTTTAAAATATATTTCTTACCTTCCCATTTTTATTTCGAAGATAACTGTGCTGTCAGTCGATCCCTGGAAATTTTCTTATCTTCTCATTATTATTTCGAAGATAACTGTGCTGTCAGTCGATCCCTGGAAATTTTCTTACCTTTCCATTTATTATTTCGAAGAAAACTCTGCTGAAAGCTGATCCCTAGGAATTTTCTTACCTTCCCATTTTTATTTCGAAGACAACTGTGCTGTCAGCTCATCCCTGGGAATTTTCTTTTGCAACATATTAAAGTCAAAATTCTCATTTCACGATTTTCTCCGGGGTTTTTTAGTTATAAATTAAATACAGTAGACTCTCTCTCAATCGGGCATTTGGGGCGACATTTTGCTCAATATCGCCACGTTTATTCATAAACAAAATTTAGTCATTACGAAGCTTGAGATCGTAAGAAGCATGCGCACTGTCCCCCTACTATTTATAAATAAGTTTCAATCCATCTAAAAACATGATTTTTTTTACTTATCTCAAAATTGGTCCTGGCAATTTCCTCCATTTTTGGATATGTTTTGTAGTTAGTCCAGCTGAACATTTCGTCCATAGATGCCTTTCACCTAAAAAATCGCCGTTTTGAATTATTCACGGTCAAAGTTCAACCATCCTGAAGGGCCTAATTTTTAAACAGATTTTATCAAATTCGGATTTTTTGAAAGGTCTTGAAATTCTAAACCGACCGCAACTGTACCCTCACAATCGATAATAATTCGGAAAAGTAATGATTCATTACCGATTCTCAATTCATTAGATTCATTATCAGGTTTTTCTTAGCGCCGGTTCTGTTTCTGTTTTTAATCTGTTCTGTTTTTAATCTGACGGGATTCGGATTATTCTCTTCCTCTAGCTTCGGCTTTTCAGCTGTTTGGAGCCGAAACAGGTATTGAAAGTAATTTCTTATTCAACGTTTTAAGTTTAATGGAATTTCTTTAGTCTGTTTTACAGTTTGCACATTTGAATAGGGCGTGAATTAAAATTTATTTGAGTTATTCTCAGGAAATGGCATGAAATTAGGAAACATTATATTTTAGAAAATTTACTATTTTTCAGATTTGGTATGGCAATTAATAAATTGAAGTAAATGATTGTCGACCGGTAAACATTAAGAGAAACTAAATTGCGTAAAATACTTTGAGAACCGCTCAAACCCGTAAATACAATATTATCCGCATGTAATTTTAGACCGCTAAAGAATTTTGTTAGAAAAATAATAGAAAGAGAAGATATATTTTTATAAGTCACGACTTTAAACATTTTGCAAAGCTATGAGCTCTGTTTGCCCACCCCTCTTTTCTTGTGATTGGATTTTCGTTCATTAAACTTTTAAGTTCTTATTACAAATTAAAATAACCAGAAAGTTGAAGTTGAAACTCTATGAACTGCACTATCCACTGATCTATTTTAAGTTTTTATACCATCCTATTCCAAGTTTAGCTTCTGTTTATGATGTTTTTGTAAAACAGTTTCAAAGACTAATTTGAAATTAATTCTTCAAATGTTCAGCCCTCTTCTATGAGTGAACTTTGTCTAGAAATTTGCATCATACTTGCTCCCCTTTCAAATAATACTGTAGCAGCAAATGAATTTAAAGCATCTTCCGAGAGATAGAAGGATTGGGTTGGGACATATTTTAAAAGTTTTAAAATGACCAGAAAAAATTGGAATCGTTCTTGTGGTATGAAACGAAAAACATTTCAGGAAAAGAAAAGTGGAAAAAGAGATGGCAAAGCATCCCAGCTTTGCAGAGTGCTCGAACTCACAAGATAGAACTCTTGTTGAATTATATTTTACGCATAATTTTTATCTCCATGGCGGTTGATTATCGATTTAAACTGGTTCATAAATTATTCGAAGATCATCACAATATTTATAATTGTTCTTAAATTACCATTTTTAAAGAATATGACCTTTAAACTTTATTCCATACTAAGTTCTGAAATAATTTTGGAATAATTATATGTACATTTAGCCTTTCAAAAATTCGATGTCGAAATTTTTTTCGATCATTAGATTTTGATTCTCCAATAGTGTCTTGGATAAAAGGTAAATGGAACTCTATTTGCACAAAAAGTCGTTGAAGTTCGAAGAATTCAAATTCAATTTCGAATTTTCGAAAATTTATCAAATATCATACTAAAAGCTGGCAAAAGAGTTACTCATTGATTATGGAGTGATTAAATAATTGGACAACAACAGTAAACGTCTTTGTTCTTTTTTTTTCCTCACAAAAATGTGAAGACCGTCACATTTTGACACTTGAGCACTTCGAAATTCGAACAGGATGTAACTTCCGCCACTTTGCGAAAGTATTAAGAACTAAGAAAGTCTCTTTTTTGGATCTTCAAATAGATTTTCGAATTTTTCAAGATCTAATTCTGTACGGAAAAAATGTGGTTAAACTTTGACTTTCTAAAATTCGATGTCAAAATTTTTTTCGGTCATAGGTATGTATGGACGAAATGTTCTCTGGGAATTCCTCCAAAACATATCCAAAAATAAAAGAAATCATAGGAGCCGTTTTCGAAATAAACCAAAATATTTTTTTTATTAAGGGTCACCGAAGACCAGAATTTGATATCTCCTAAAGCTAAACATTGACAAAAATTCGAAAAACGGATATTGTACTGTTCTCTTTTTAAGTTTGAACAGTAAACTGATGATCAAAATAAGTACTGGTGTTTTATAACATATAATTGTCGTGGTTAAATTCGAAAGAAGAAGAATATTACGGGCCGGTTGGCATCAAATGATCATTCCAGTAATTGATATGAATTGCATTTACGAAAAGTTTTTCTAAATTTATCGTTTAGGTTTAGAGTTTTCTTACACAACTGATTTTACTGCTCAAACTCCACAGAGACAGCAGTACTATAATCTCTCGATTTTGTCACTCCCAAAATTTTCCCCTTTCACCACCCGAGGACTACTTTTGTCAACATATCTTTGCATTTCAAACGATTTCTGAAAAATTATGTCACACTTCTTGACCGTCTGTCCGTTGGTCCGTGTGTCCGGTCGCTACCACACCTAGTGCCCAAACGGTTAGAGATAGGGGAAAGTACTATCCCTTCGAACGTACATGCTTTCGAATCATATGAATTTCTCTTATTTTTCCTAAAAGGCTTATACATAATTATCACATAATTATCGATAACACTGTGCAACGATGATTTTGTCCCTGGGTTCTCATGCTATATTTTCTATTGCTAGGGTCAAATTATTTACGAAAATACTTATCATTTTGATTTCATTTGGATTTTGCGCTTGGAATCTAGGCAAAACCGTTTTTGCCGTTTTTTGATACTTGAGTTCCTATATCTCCGATTCTGATGAACCGATTTATTTCTCACTATGGAATAATTTGGTCTCCTTTAAATGCCCGATAAATCCTTTGAACAGATAAAGTTCGTACAACTGACACCAGGGGCACTGTAGTCTCAAATATGTCAGAAAATATGGAAAAATCGAACTTTATAGCAACTTTGATCAAAAATATCTCGAAAACTAGGACTGTCTCTAACAATCTGTTTTGTGGGTTTGATAGAGAATTTAATCAGCTACATTTTCGTCCATGTACAACTTTTCTCTCAGATTATTTTTTAACCTCTATATTGAGGTTCAAACAATACAATAAACAATACAATATAAATAAATATAAATACAATATCAGATATTCGACTTCTAAGGACAAGACCTATAGGAATTTATAGGCACTATAGGGATGCTTGTCTACTGAAAAAATGGTTGATAGTCCAAGTAGTTAAGAAATAAAAATTAGTGTTTGGTGCTACCCCGTGTTTGGTGGTGCCCCAGTTTCTCGATATAATGTACTTTTGGCTCATACGGTCTGAGAACCAAGGTTTCTGCCGTTTACTTGGGGAGACCGGTTGTGAAGTCGGACGCCAGCCGCATTTTTGAGATTGATGAAGTAAATAAATATATTAATATATTATATCTATTTTCTATTCCAAATTCAATTACATTTATTCCTAAGCTATTTTGGGCGATTTTTTGGGAGATTCAATCTGTCTATGTCACGAGTTCAAGCATTTCGCAAAGCTAGGACGCTTTGCCTCCCCTTTTTCGGAAGTCATCAAAAGAATCCAAGTCAGTGTCTCTATCTGTTTGGCCTCTATAGGTCTTGTAGCTGATGAACAAACAATGTGACGTAATTTTTCTTAAGCACGGGGTTAATTGCATTGTTTTTTTTTCATTGAGTTCGTGCAAAAAATTCAATGATTGGAAATGTGATAACACAATCATTATCTTTAAATGGGTCAACATTGAGTGAATTGCCATATAGAATGTTAACTGGTTTTACTGCTTTTATTTAATAATTCGTAAATAATTATTTATGATATTCTATAACCGCAAAAATTAATCTTATTAGTAAAATTTCAAAAGAGATAAAACACTAACAATTTTGTGCTAAAACAATGCGGTTACATTGCAATAAACATATTAATTAATTTAGTTATTAGTAATTTTATATTCAATAGTCTGTCCATTTAGATTTGTATGTTTAATTATCTTCAATAATTCTTTTTTAATGACAAAGAGAATTTTTGTGGAAAAAGTAGCTAAATATTCATAAATTTATGTGTACTTTTTTTATCATATTGATGATAATATTTAATGTGAAATGTGCTATTAAAACCAGGGGTAAAATATCACCAAGTTTGTTATTGGATTAAAAAAATATTTTAAAAGAAGGACTGTACAATTCACATTTAAAATACAAGTGAAATCACTTCGGTTAGGGGAAAGTGCTCTCCCTTCGAACGTTCATGCCTTCGAATAATGTGAATATTCTATTAGTTTTCCTAAGATACTTACACATTTCTATTAAATATTAGTTGGCTTATCATTAATTGTTGATAATTCCATGATAATTTAGTGTACATCTCTTACGAAAAACAAAAGAAATACACATTATTCGAAGGCATGAACGTTCGAAGGGAGAGCACTTTCCCCTATAGGAGTCCTGTTCTCAAAGGAGTGATTTTAAAGGTTATTTTCAATGCATTTTAGTTAATTGAATTGTGGGATTTTGCTTACTATTAATCTCTTGTTTCGGCATATTTGAATACAATATTAGCGTATATAAAATATTGATTCCTAATTGGTTTTATACACCAGCCACTCTCATCTATTCTTGGCTTTGTGTTCTAAGCCTTTTTCAAAACTACAAAGCTCTCAACAATGGAAATCATCAACTGGCAGTGGACGATGTGGAGAATCTAATAGTTGATGTTAACGATGAAATGCTGCAGTGAATGTGTCAAAGTGGTGCCTAAGGGGGTGCTAAAAGGGGGGTTTGATAGTAACCCCAAAATGAAAGGATTATTCGTGCGATAAATTAATGTGCTCGGACTGTAATTTACTTTTAATTTTATTATCTTAATGAGAATAGTGTTGAAGTATATTATAACAGCATTATTCCCAATGCTGAACTTACAGTTATGTTATGAATATGGTAAAATATAAGGGGAGCGCGACATACAAAAGTGATTTCAATTATGAGGCTGCGCATAAAACAAACTATTTTATATTCCAGTAGCAAAACGGAGAGCAAAACTAAAAGAAAATAATATATATATAAGATAGTATGTGTGTGAAGGAGATGAGACTATTTTCGGCTAGTGTATGACCTACATTTATCTTTTTTTAGTATACAACTTTTAGTCACTATTTCCCTTTTATTATTTTTTTTTTTGAATTTAAGAAGTCTCTTTTCCATTATACGAGGGGAAAAATTAATAGGGTACAAGAGAAGAGTTTTAACATTATTTTTCACATGTTAAATTATTTTCCATTGATGATGGAAGAGTCTTTTGCAGCCCAAGATGAGATTTGAGGAGGGTATCAATTCAAGAGCCACTGGAGGCCAATGAAATATTTATGTATGTAGTTGAAGGATTTTTAGTGATAGAAGGTGATAAGAAAAGAGGTATAGGAGCCATGTTTTCGATGAATCGACCAAATTCGATGTTTTTGTCTTTTAAAAAGCTAACGGAAACTTTTCGAGGACTTTCAAAGGATGATTTTGTGGGAATTTTTCATGAAATGATACGTAATTTAGGAATTTAGATAATAGAATTTAATTTTTTGAATTTATATCAATGTAAGTTTTTGACAGTATTTGTATTTAAGAGGTAAAATTAAATAAATTAGTGAAATAGTGTGTTTTTATTCCGTTGTTATCAGAGCGCATGCTTGATAAGGATAAACGTAGAAACACGGGCGTATACCAAAAGTTCTCCAAAAGGAGTGTATGTTCTTTCCCTCATAATAATCTGTGTGAAATACAAAGGATAAAAGGGGGCCCTCCAGCTCAATGAAAATTTAATAAGATTGAAGTGAAGATTAGTGAATTGGTGCTTGTGAAGGATGTAGTGTAATATCACAAAAGTGTTTGGGAAATAACTAGCCCCAGAAAGATTTGTGTTGGCCAGAAATTTTTGCACTGTATGGAGAGTGTTTGACTTTCTCTCCACCCCAGTATACGGAAAAAAGGGTGGGTGAAAAATTCCATCGGCAAGCACAAACAGCATTTGTCGCCAAAGAATAGGGAGGAAAGTTGACAGAAAAGGGTATATAAAGGCTGGGAAAAAAGAGTGTAATTTTTGGTGTAAATTTGGCCCGTTGCCATGAACTATGAATATTTGATCGTTTAATTTTGAGCAAATTGGGATTGGTGGTGAATTTAATTTGAAGCCAGAAGAAGGAAGAGGAATCAAAGGTGCAAAAAAGAATGTGAGGAGAGATTATGAAAATGCAAATTATACATTTTGGTGTGTAATACACTTGGGGAGGGGGGGAGGATGTTGGGGAGAATAGGTACTAATCTTGTGGTTGGTTTGGAAAATCTCTCGCAATGTTATTCCACTTTGCCGCCTCCTTCAAAAATGGGCACAGTCGCAGAGCGCGCCCCCCTAGAAGGAAAACCGCCTCACGGTCCTGGAAAGGCATTTTCTTTACTTGCTTTTTTTAAAAAAATAAAATACAAAAGAGGTTTTTATCCGCTATAGGACTAAAGTACAAGAAAAATTCATCTAGCATGATGATAAAACATATAAAGGATGTGCTGTTAAAATAAATTAGATTCATTTAATTTTAATTGTCCTATTACCAATTCTTCTTCATGGTATATATACCCCCTTTCTCGTGGTATAATTACAGGTGTATGAAAATATTTTCGTAAGAAAAATTAAATTACCATTTTCTCCCGCACAGCGCCCCGGCTTGACTTTCGTATCATTTCTCATTTCCACCCAAGCCACACACAACATATATATACGTACATTTTGGGAGCTTTTTGGGGAGCCCATCTACACGAACCTCTTCCCCAAATTGTGTGCCTCAGCCAAAAAAGCATCCCACCTCAATATAATTTTTCAGTGCTTTGGGTATATATGCTCCCTCTCTCCACATAGAGTATTTTAGCTCCATGCCCCCGTTAAACCGTTGCGCCCCCAGGGCAGGCGCTCTTCCTCCCACACCGCATACAATGTGCTATATTTTGTGGCATAGAAAAGTGGAGTTGAGCGTGCACACAACAAACCAGAAGTCCTCTCTTTTCCCATACTCTTCATATATATGAGCTTCGACTCCCCAATATATGGGCAATTTTCTTAATTTTTTTTTCTCCCTACAACATATTCTTTTTTTTTTCTTTTGGGAGGTATGGCTGAGAAATTTTCCTCTTAATAACATTTCTTTTCAGCCCCACAATTGTGAAACACACAACTCACTCATGTTTCTATCTCACAAAACTGGATTTTCTCCTTCTTGGGGGCTTTTTGTGTGCTTCCCTTTTTGCAATACCATTGAAGCCAATTCACACGCGCGCGCCCCCCTTTTTCAAATCATCCCGTTGTACATTTTCCAACATCAATATAACACACGCCTTCAGAGTTCACGCGAAATGTAAGAAAATTTCACAAAGTTTCTCCTGTTTTTTCTAATGTCAAGACACAGAAAAGTTTTGTACGAGTTTTACGCGCACCACCCAATTCATTAATTTAGCATAAAAGTATCAATTATTCAAAATGAAGAGACGCCTGACAATCGATGATATACTTTTGTGACTCTTTTTTTTTCTCCATATACCAATTTCAAGTGAATTACAAATTCTATACTATTAGTCCTAGCATAAGCTATATACTTTTCAGGGAAATTCTATTAATACAGCAATTTTTCAACTAAATCCTCTTCGACCCTCTAGCTCCTTTTGCCCCAAAAAAAAAAGGGCTATTTCACTGTTTCACAGAGAAAAAAAGAACTGGATAAAAAAAAAACATTCGTCCACTCCAGTTTTATCTGATTGTGTTATTTCAACCCTATGGTGCTCCTTTCTGGGTTAGGAGTTGATAGATGAAATTTTTGGCTGTTTCACTGCTCGTTCTGCGAACACAGAATGTGCATTAACAATTAGTTTCTCGGGGATGTCGGAAGTGGCTTATTAAAATTGTTTCAAGACATGAAACTTTACTACAAGAGATTTGAAACTCTATACAACGACGACGTTTGAAGTCCACAACTAAAGTGCATCTGGCATTTCTAACAAAGAAAGTGTTGGAAAGTACTAAAAATTTTACTGGTATTAGTGATTTTAAATTTTATTTCCATATGGAATTATGGGGTAGTTTCATGCATGCATCACTTTCGAAAATACTTATTTCTGGGATTATAAATTTTAGTAACAGTTTTGTATATTTTTGGGTAGCACCCAAGAAAATCTTGTCGGACTTAGTTCGAATGCGATCCATATTTGTTTAGCAAATGAGTCTTGAAGTGGGTCTTGAAGAGTGCGTGAAACTGCCCCATTGTTCCCAATTTAATCAATATTCCAGAAAGTTTTTACCAAAATATCATGAAATTCATCATTTGTTGTTATAAAAGTACTAAGAGTCGGATTTAACCCAAGGACGAGTTATCTAGAGTTTTTTTTATGTTTGTGCATAATCACAAAGTTAGCTGATTCACTGGTAAAAATAATGTCACTGGTGATCCTTCTAAAAGAGTTATAGCTATAGATGGCAGATTTCATGAAATTTCACCGTAGTCTCCATCTTCAATAGGCGGAAAAACGTGAAATTTTATGAAATTTGCGATCTATAGTTATAGCCTAAAGGCTCAATTTTAAAAAAGCAATTGCACAGAAAAAAATATTTTTTAAAAATGTTCGTAAATGTTTGTGAATTCCTATGAGAGAGTTAGAAAATGCTCATGAATCGTATAACTCACAAACAAGTTTGTAAAAGTTTGTACTTTTTTCACATACATTGTAAGTGTTTGTTTTCCTGTCGAACATTTACGAACAAATGTTTGTAAAAGTACAAAAAATGCTCGTCAAGTTATCATGTTACGAACAATGTTTGTGAAAAAAGTACGAACTTTTACGAACATGTTTGTGGGTTATACGATTCACGAACATTTCGTAACTCCCCCATAGGAATTCACAAACATTTACGAACATTTTTACAAAATATTTTTTCTGTGTGGGTAAAATTGAGCTTTCTTTAAAAGATCACTTCAGTGATCCAATTAGGGGAAAGCACCAATGCTTCTAAGGGTCTTGACAGACTTGAGGATTAGCTGAGGGACGATTTAGCGTAATTCTATTCGAAATAATGGTTAAACCGAATTTCTATCATTTTCCACTCAGCCGTCTCCCGGCTTTAGTCGTAAGTGTGTCTAGGGCATAACGATCTCAAGTTTCGTAATGACTAAATTTTTCCTATGTTTCTCAATAGATTGCGAAGTTTGGGGTCATACGATGCATGATCACTGGGCACTTTCCCCTAAAGTACTGCAGTGAAGGAAGTGCTTGTAATTTAGAACAAGAAGCAAATAAACACCAATAATGTTCAAAGTTTGAAGTGCAATATTTTCAATAGAAATTAAAATTTGGAACCTTGAAAAGTTATGGGCTTTGCTTGTTTTAAAATTAATTTTAATACGTTTTAAAAGTGAATTAAAATATAGACAAGAATTTGACTATGATTTTGGACTTGCTTATAACTTTGAACAGCTGTAATAGAGTGCCCATTCTCGTCCATTACAAGACCCTAACTTATCAAGTCCTCCTCCAGGTTATGGAGATGGAACCGTCAAGGGGAACTCACGGGGAACTCGGGAAACCCAGGGGAGTGACATTAGTTCTGAAAAATGTGACCAGTTTTAGTGTAAATTTTTTCCTGTTTTCGTACACGTTTCACGAGATATCTCCAAAACTACGTAGGTTGCCAATTTGGGGTTTTCGGTTGTCTATTCTATATTAAATTGGCTTTTATTTTGTATTTATGTTATTTTCTAATTCATTCCACAATGACACAAAATAGCTAATAAACTCAAAAATGTTTTCGGCTCGCTAGAAACTTATGGGAACCATAGGATACGTCATGCCCCTGGGGAAACCCATATATTTTTCGGGGATTTGGGAACTCGAACCACTCTATTTGCTTATGAATAACCCCTCTGGATCCTGCTGGTTAATAAGAAAAAGGTAGAATAGGCAAACTGGAACTCATTCAAGAAGTAACTACCTTTTAGAACCAAGACTTTGACAAATCTTTTTTAATGCACTTCTAAAAGGCTTATAATGAGGATTTTGTGTTGAAATTCCTGTAGAAGCTCTTGATCTTTTTAAGAGTGCGTTACTTCTCTTTTAGTAGTCACAGATACGGAACTAAGAACGCTATAAGCAGATTACAAGAATTTTGGTTCTATAAATTCTTAGAGAATTCTATATGCATTTGGCCATATATGCCTTCTGCCAGTTAGTTATAGCCCAAATAGTAATTTCTGAGGAAAGAAATATTTCTAGGGAAATCTTTTCTAAAAACCGTAAAAACGGACAATGTTTTCGTGTTTGGCGGATTACAAAGAAATACTAAAAGTCTCTACACATCAGTCTCTTATATCATCAAGGATACTTTTGCCACACGACCCCCTAGGGCCTACTCATTCATTCATTTCATTCATTCATTTTCAACCGCTTATCCCTATTGGGGTCGCGGGCCCATGACATCCAAATTAGCAGCCCATGCTTGTCGATCCTCCGCCACTTCAGGAAGATGTTCGGGTTCGATCCCAAGGCGTTCCAAGGCAAGATTCTGAATTTGATTCAGCCACCTTGTCCTAGGTCTGCCTCGAGGTCGACGCCTTCTCACAATGGCTTGCATAGCTTTTCTGGGGACTCTTTTTCTATCCATGCGCTGAACATGTCCGTCCATACCATCGAAGTTGTGATCTCTCAACCCGAAGAAGCAGCTCCTCGACCCTTAGTTCCTCACGAACGGCCACATTACTCACTCGATCTTGACGAGTGTGAGAATAGGAACAAACACAGCTTTGAAAAGCGATAACTTAGCCCTTAGCCGAACGACTGAGCTCGGCCTTCCTCACCAACCACGCTTCCGCCAAGCTCACTCATTACTGCAGAACTCGTGAATAACACCCCGAGATACTTGAACATCTCCACCTGTGTCAATGCTTTTCCATCAACATGTATGGTGCATTTCACAGGCCGTCGAGAAATCACCATTACCTCCGACTTTTTGTCGTTCGTCTTCATATTTGTTTCGGCACAAACATTTACAAATCGGTCAAGTGCGCGCTGAAGCTTTTCTTCGGAAGATCCAAAAAGAACCAAATCATCTGCATAGAGGAGATGGCTCACCCTGAAATCCCCAATACGAATCGCATTCCGCCCCCGACTGCGTTCCATAATCTTGTCCATATATAATATAATATGAACAACAATGGTGATAGAATACATCCTTGGCGCAGTCCAACACCCACCTGAAAACCTTCCGACTTGGATCCGTTTACACGAACACAGCTACTACAGTCTCTGTACAATGGCTGAATGGCTCCTACCAATTCTTTATCCAGTCCGCACTCGTGCAGTACATTTCAATCTTATATCTTATCGGTACTCGGTCATATGCTTTTTCCAAATCTATGAAACAAGCATAGAGTGGAATTGCATACTCCCAAGCCTTTTCGACAATCATCCTCAGGGTAAAAAGCTGATCCGTGGTGCTTCTACCAGGCCTGAAACCGCATTGTTCCTCGCCCAGTCTGGGTTCGACTATATCTCGGCATCTTCTCTCAAGGACTTTAGCATACTCTTTGCCAGGCAAACTCAGAAGGAAAATTCCCCTATAATTGGGGCATCTTTGCTGTTTCCCTTCTTCTAGTCATTGATTTTGTGAATTGTAAGATCGTAATTTTAGGAGGTATTAAATGTTGCTTTTAAATACTTCAAATTAAAATATTTCTTGACAATTGCAACTATTTTTTTTATTTGCAAATTTTAAAAGTGAAATTGCAATATTAAAATGATCAAAATCAAACCCGTTAAAAAAGTTTTTATTGGTTTTATGATATAAAATACAAATTGTTTGACATTTAAAACTTTTCACACTACACAATGCAATTTAAATGTAGTTTTGAATGCACTTATTATTTGTCACAAATTTCTTTTTATTTGTTTATTTGCTATTTCATACATTTCACAATAGGATTATTTTAAAACCATTTTATATTGGCTGTAGCAAATTGGCTTGGAAGGTATTTCGTTAAAAATGGCTAGTTAAAAACAGAATTCGCCTGAATTCGTGAAATAGGAAATCATAAATTATAAATGCGTAAAAATAGTTCAATATTCTTGGAAAGTGGAAAATTAATAAGATTAAACCGTTTTTAGTATCGTTGGTTGGTGTTAAAGGAGATTTCTGATAAATTTTTTGGTTTCTTTTTTGATCAAGTTGATTTTTTGCTCTGCTAAATCATAGTAATTTTCCTTAACCCTTTAACGACGAGACACTTTTTACGGACGGAAAATCAACAATAAAATTAAACTGAGAAACATAATCATTGAAAAGTATTACATCTAACCCTGGAAAGTCCAATAGAGTTTGATTCGGTGTATTTTGTGCTCCGGTATTTTTTACGTGACAAAAAGTCCCTTGTAAAAAAATTTTACATTTTATTGATTTTATTTTTAAAAAGAATGATTATTCTAGTTTCTTGAAATGCAAAAGATTTTACAACTCGAATTCCTTGGTGACGAAATTTCTGAATTTTGTCGTGATACCCGACGATGTTAGATTTCATAGAAAACCATTCTTAAGTCTCTCGGCTGTTCTTCGCACTTTTAGAAGAAGTCCTTGATAACTCTTAAAGGATTAAACTTAGCCATTATTTGTCTCTTTAAATTAACCCTGAAGTTTTGGGTGAGACAAAGCTCCGGGCAGTTTAGTACATTTCTGCAGAGCGCTACATGAAGAAAATCATTGAAATTGTTCAAAAACTTATCATGAAGTGTTCGGGTGTCGGTTTTAATCCCTTTTTTTGCTCATTATCATGATGTTATGGATGGACTTTGTATTTAACACAAGATTTCTCTTCTTGATTCTTGTGAGAATGAATTGGGGCACTGGAAATAAATGTTGGCACCAGCTCTATTATTGACCAATTAAAAAAAAGCGCCGACAAAATTACTTTTTTATTTGTATTTTATTTTGGTAATCATGTTTGCTTTTTGTAGTGCCAAAAATTATTTTAAAAATCTCAGCTAAAGAGATATATTAAATTTTTTCCACGCTGCTGCTTTTATGACTAATTTTCGCTTCTTTTTTATTTGTCATTTTATTAATAATTTTCAGTAAATGCCTCAATATAGTGTTTAATTTTTCACAAGTTTTTATTTAATTTTTTAAATTGTATATAACCGTAATTTCAGTCGGTATATGGTATATACACAATTTCCAAAAACATTTACCCTACTGTTAAATCAAAAAGATAAGCATTTAATTAATATTAAAAGATAAACATAATTTGTTGATAAACGTTGAAAATGTGAGTGGATGGAAAAAACTGTCATAACATAACATTTGGTAATAATAAACTAGACTTCCAATCAAATTTTCAATAAACTCAATTTAAATTTATTTAACTGACAGTTTTGAAAATTATTAAAAAAAATATATAAAAGTTGATTGTCAAAAATAAAATATTGTGAAGAAATAAATTATATTTCAAAAGCAATTTCAAGTAGCACTCTGTACTACTAAAACAATACAAAATTCCGGAAAGCAATAAGAATCACAATAACATTTGGTATTAATTAATGCACCTCATGATGACACCATCTCTGCAGTTAATTAGAAAAGTTTTCCTTGACCTTGTTTTACTTCTAAAACTGTTAAAGTGATTTTCATTGTCAGTTTGATGGAAGATTTTCATTTCTGATTTCTCATCAATTTTCAACTAAAATTGTAATTATTTGACCGTGCAGTACTAGCTTTTAGTATAAGTACTTTTGAATTTACTTTTCTATAGATTCCCATTGTGTTGTGTTCTACTACACTTGGTGGAAAATAATTGCTTTCATCTCACATTTAACAACTGTGTACCCTGCATTCTCATTAAACAAAACGTCTCAAGAGAAATTATAAAGCTTTTGAATTTATATCCAACTTTTTTGCTCAAAGAGAACCATGTGTTTAGACAGTAAAATTTTAAGTAAATACTTATATATCACGAATAATGTATTAATATCGATTTGTGGAAATATTTGTAGAACAAAGAGGGGCAAGGTGTTCAAGCATTGTGAAATGCTGGAATTCGGGACCACAAAATCAGTAGTGCATTGAAATTACAACTAATTTATCTCGTTCGCATTCTTTTTGACCCTGGATGCCCTAAGAAAAATCATGTATGCTCTGGGAAAAACTATTTTTTGACCCAGGATAACTGTATTAAATTTCGGACAGCTTACAATTTCGTCCAGGTTACAATTTCGACCACTTCTTTTATTCCTCAATTTTCCAGGAATTTTTAATTTTTCCATACTTTAGAGATAGGTCGTTAGTCATTTCGACGAACAAGTTGACTGGACATTGGGAAAATTTCGGAAGCGCAAGGAACTGTGACAATCAAGGTGGCCAAAATATTACCCAAAGCTATATCCATTATTATTATTTATTTTAAAATGTATTAAGAATAATTTTAGAGAAAACAAAGACAATAAATTATCTACAAGGTTCCAACACTCCTTAAAAAGAAACAAAAAAAGAGATAGAGCTATCCGTGAATGGCTTTTGGAAATACTTTTTTGGATACCTCAATTCTTATAGTTCTTGGTCCTTACGGAATTCTTCCATAGCCTGTTCCACATAATCTCGTTTGTCGGAGCGACCTTTTTGTTTTTTTTTGCATTATATAATCTTTAAAGCATGCAAAAACTAGAAATTTATGGAAGTTTGAGGAACAAAACAAATGTGCAAAATTGGAAACTGGACGAAATTTGGTACGGTTCCCCTATCGTTTCTACGAACTGGCAAGCGTACAAATGATCGACGACTTACTCGATAAACTGCAATTTAAATTTATCGATAACTACCACACATCGACTCACACCGTGATCCAACAGCAAATCAGTTTTAGCAAGTTTACAGTCAGTAAATTCTATCGTTTAACCCTTTATCGACCAGACACTTTTTACGGACCGAAAATCAACAATAAAAATTAAACCGATAAACAAAATTTGTGAAACGTTTTACATCTAACTTGGAAAGTTCAACAGAGTCTGATTCATTGCATTTTTTACCTCTACGTGCGATAGGAACAAAAATAGCCCGAAACTTTAAGTAATTTTTCTGACAATAACAATGAATAATAATTTTCAGTCTAATGAAAAATATTACGTATGAGTAATGTAGTTTTTATTCCCAAAAGGGTGTTGCTTAAAAAAAATTGGAAGCATAAAAAATAATTAAAATCATTTTTCAGTATGAGAATTTGAAAATTCGCCATTTTTAAGCTTAAATATTTAGTATATAGCAAATAGCTGGATACTGGCAAAAAAATATCCTAGATTCGTTCAACCTTCTGCTTTGCAATTACGTACAAAAATAAGGAAAAACTAACTATAGGTAGTCAGGAAAAATTATTTTCTTTATGGGACACCGGTATTCCAATCGTCCTTAAAGGGTTAATACCACTATTCACTGTATTGATAATCTGACTATTTTAAGTAAAAGTCACCTAAATCTAATTATATTTTGTTTCTTTTCCAAACCTTTTTTAATATTTATAATATACTCTAAATTAAAGACGTAGCAATTAAACTAAAATTGAATCAGTTTCTTAATTGTATATAAAGGGAAGTGCGCTACTTTCGGACGACTTAACCTTCGGACACCTCAATTTTTTTCTGTTTCATATGGATATCACTCATAGCTTTTCTTTGAAAATTTAAGGGGTTTGGACTAGTTATTAAAATATATTATAATGGACCAGATTCATTTAACACTCATAAAAAAATAATTTTTCAAAGCTTGAGTCGTCCTTACAAAATACAGGTATAGGGGTATTTCCGCTATACCTGTACTTTTAATGGAATAAAACATAAAACAAATAATTAAAAAATCCGAATAGTTTTTCAAGATAAAAGGTAAAAATATCTGGATTTCTTATTCAATTTGGATATATTTTTTTATATGAATTTTTCAGTTCTCGTAAGTCTGTGAACTGTTTTCAATCGGTTAAAACTGATAGGGGAAAGTACTCTCCCTTCGAACGTTCATGCCTACGAATAATGCGAATTTCTTTTATTTTTCCTAAGACACTTACACATAATTATCAATAATTTATAATAAGCTAACTTATTTTTAACAGAAATATGTAAGTCTCTTAAGAAAAATAAAAGAAAATTCACATTCTTCGAAGGCATGAACGTTCGAAGGGAGAGTACTTTCTCCTAATGATCCAATTATCAAAGTTTTTAGTGTAGAATTCAGTTTTAAACAGAAATTGTGATAGTTTTCGAATGGTTTTTAATAAATTTTGAAGCAATAAAAAAATATGATTGCAATATTTTACAAGTCGATTGCATTTATGAACGAGATACCTCATGAGTTTAAGGGCAGACTCACATTGACAATAAAATGCTCACCGTAGCCTCACCGTATTTCGTTAATTTACGCATTTTCATTGCAATTCTTACACAAAGTCTCGATTACCGTATTACCTTATCTCATACTCGGTAGCACTAGGTGAAAATAATATAAGAAAATTGAAGAAATAAAACAAAAATTCGATAAACGGTGAGCAAAAAAAAACTAGGTGAAATAATTCGTACAGTCTTTTTGCTCACCGTTTATCGCATTTTCGTTTTATTTCTTCAATTTTCTTGTATTATTTTTACCTAGTGCCACCGAGTATGCGATAAGGTAATACGGTAAACGAGACTTTGCGTAAGAATTGCAATGAAAATGCGTAAATTAACGAAATACGATGAGCACTTTACTGTCAATGTGATTCTGACCTAACTTCTAAAAAAGGTATTTTTGATGTCAATTTATTCACAAGTTCGAAAATCGTTTTGAAAAGCCAATCACGCGTTTAAACATTTTACAAAGCATATTTCATCCTTTGAATATTGTTGATTCCTGTTTCATGTTGTTTTAAATGTCTAAATAATTTTTTTTTACCAATCAGGAGTGGAATGATAACTTTTGGATACTCTCGAATCTCGAATCGATTGCATCGATAAATCTATATCTCTTTGATTTGGTGAATGACGGATTTTTAAACATTTTATTAAAAGCACATGACTGTTGATAAATATGTATATTCTCTGCAAAAAGTGCCGCTATCATTATAATTTTGCAGAATCAACATTCGATACTATCGAAAAGAAGTTATCATGTCAATTCTTTCTGGGGTAATTTCTAAACTTGAGTCGATTGCATTTGAATTTTAACTATTTGAATACATAATTTTCATAATAATTTTAGATTTTGCTTAATTTTGTTAATATTACGTGATGATTCCCGAAATCGCATTTCATCCAAAATTGATCCAATTCCGTTCAAATTATGAAACTATAATAAAACTAAAATTCAATTTCACGTGGGAAAAATGCAATTTGTAGCAGAAAATGCAATTGTTTAGCAATTAACTAGAGATTTGTTGACAACTGTATTAAAAAAAATCATTTAAAAAATTTCTATTTGCCTCTCGAAATACTTTACTGAATTGTATAACAACTTTCCTCCTATATGTGCAAACAATCACGTGTTTGCAGGCACAAATGCCAATATAAAAAAAAGCTTGCAGAAATTAAATAAAAATGGTTCTCTATATTCAATTTTTAAAATAAAGTTTAATTGGATTCTATAATGATTACAGAAAAAAAAGTATCAGAGAAAAATAATTATTTTTCAATGGGGGAAAAATGTGAAATATAGTTGAAAAGAAAGAAAAAAACGGTGAGGATTTATAAATTAGTTTTGAGAAAAAAAAGTACTATAACATCTCCTTGGGTATGTTTAAATTTCAGGAAAATTAGCAAACATAAAGTGTAGAGTGAGTGATTTTAGACAATTTTCCCAACACAAGGGATTGTACACCGCTGTGGAGTGCATCATCATTTTCAGAGAGTGTTCACCGTTCTTTTTTATCCCTTGTTCCGTGGGTGTGACGAGGAGGAAAAAAAAAGACGAAGTTGCTGGGATAAAAAAGTGAGGAAATAAATTAACAGAAAATAGCAATAAAACATAAAAGAGGGGACTGTGGTGAGAGACAAGAGGCGGGTATTTGTATGTTGTTTGGTGGAGTGAGAACAAGAGTGGTGTCAGTGAAGTGGAGGAACGACGTATCCTCAAACCTCCTTGGTAGAAATTGCTACCCATAGCATTCATAGATGAAAATGTGTAGTGTAAAATGTTGAGGAAATTCGCTGGTTGATAAAATGAACAATTGAAGTGGATGGTGTGAAGGTGGCACAGAAAAGTCAAATAATAATGAAATGTGATGGTTTATTTAGTAAATAATTGCGTGTAAAAGGAAACTGAAAGCGTCATACTCCCTGGAAAAAAAAGAGAGGAAACCCAGCAGTGAAGAAAAATGTATCGATTTCAACTGCTAATATTTTTTCTGCCATCCATAATATTTGCCACGACGCTGGAGCCAGGTATATAATCTGCTATTTTATTTTGTCGCGAGGGAGTGATTCTATATTTATTTTCATGTCCACCCACACTCCCATTTAACTTTCTCATCCTGCTCTCCCCATTTAAGCTTTTCTCTCGTACATCCCCACAAACGATTGACGATGTGGGTCGGGAGGCGCGCAACCCGGAAGAGGCGCGCGCGAGGATATGTGGATGAGCAGAGAAGAAGAATGGGGAGATCATTCAGAAAGTTCGTAGCCTCAATCACTTGACTGGGTGAATGGAACTGGTTTATATAAAACCTTTGTTAGGCGCTTGTTAAATGTTCGTTAAAGTTTGTTGTCTGTTCACTGCATTCGCGTTGCTCGATTCTTGCCAAAATTTATAGAGCACTTTCTTCGATTTTTTTGTGGTCAAATAAAACATCAAAAACAGCCAAAGTGCTGCTATAAATTTACCAGAAAATTCTTACAATAGGTAAAGTTCTCATGAACACTGTATACTAAAGCATTTAGCTGAGATTCTTTTTAGAGTTGATATTTTTTTTTTACAATCCATGCCGACCATGTCACATTGAACCAAACTTTGCATGTACACATTTTGATGCTTATAAATCACGAAAAGCGATATAAATGCATTTTCGTTCTAGTCTCGTTAAAACCGTCCGAATCGTCCGTCTGTGAATTACTTCTGGTCAGAGAACGAAAAGAGATATCAATAAGCAATTTTCGGCAAAGGTTAAATATCGAGTATTAACACTAAACCTACCGACCGTTTTTGGTCGATTTTCGGTAAAATGAAAAATCTCGGTATGATAGGATACTCAACAAATTTGTCTTGGAAAAGAGCAAAAAATTAAAATTTAAACATTGAAAAATATATTACATGCATATTTTGAGAAATTCGTAAATTTTGATAGTGACATGGTACCATTTAAATATGTGTTAATTTTAAACCGGTCAATTTGACCGGGTCATGGTAGGTTTAGTGTTAAATTAATAGGTCAAGTGCTAGAGCACTCCCTCTATAATGCAAGTGTCCCGGATTTGAATCTCCTTTAGGTCACCAGAATTTTCTGGCGATAATGGTGTTCGACTTGCATCCTGTGAGCTTCACTTCACTTGATTACACGGGGCATGGGACTCATCCCATCCCTGTATAAGAAAAAATAATGGACATCCCCAGCTCCCCTTGTGGGAAGGCCTAAGATTATCTATGGAACGTTGTGCCATCATTTTTAATATTAAGTATATCGAGTGGATAACGTTAAGATGGTGTTGTCAGATCCATCTTGCCACACCTTCTTCCGGCATTTTTGTTGTTTTTTAATACCTAATCCCCTATGGTATGGATCGGTTTCAAATATTGTTATGGCTGGACTCAATAACCTCTACACACTAGAGAAATTTATGTCCATATTGAAGCAACTTCCCTACCCTTACCATCACCGGAAATGTTAATTTTACCCTGCAGTATTGATCCAAAATCGGTGTAAATATTACCCTTTTTAGGTGTATTGGGGGTTAAAGTTACCCTTTTTCATGTTAATTTTACCCTTAAAAAGGTGTATAATTAACATTAAAAAATGTTGATATATTTTTACAAATAAAAAGTGTTAAAGTTATAAGGAAAAAAAAGTTAATCGCATCCTCTTTTTTTCTCAGTCAGTGGTGCTATCACACTAGGATTTTTTCAATTTGTAATTTCAATTTAATTTTCAGATGAATTGTTCCTATTTCCTATGCGTTATTTTGCACTAAAAACCAATTGAATTGATAGATCTTCACTTATTTATTATAATAAAAAACTAATACTGGGCCCAGAAAAACCTGTTTAATTATGTTAAAATAGCATAATGTGGTTGCTCAAATTGCTCATTAATTTCAATTTTATTGCAGTTAAACAAGTAGTCTTTTAAAGAAAATTGTTCTTATAAATTTATTTACTCGTAATTAATATTATTTGTGACGAAAATATAAGATAAGTACAGTGTTTTGGTGATAAACATGCATGAAGTGAAGGTTAAGTATCGGGAGTAATTCATTAAGTTCCTCCAAAGCCATTCGAAGGAAATTGTTGTGTTAAGAAATCTTAGTTGTGAGTTGGGACGACTTGTGTGTGTCCTGACTATGAGAATTTTCAAGTAAATTCTAGAAATCTTAATGCTCAATTGGCTCAATTGAATTCAAAATTAAAACGTGAAAAATCCTAGTGTGATAGCACCAATAGCACCGTTGACATAAATTTCTCTAGTGTGTAGAAGAGGCATTTAGTGCGGACAGCTCGCGACAGTCTGGAGCCCACACCAGTCGATTGCATAAGCAGGTCACCTCCTAAGTATCTGATAATTCAGAGTACACTGAGAGAAATCCGAAAAAGTTAAAATAACATTCCGGAAATGTTAATTTTACCCTGCAGTATTGATCCGAAATCGGTGTAAATATTACCTTTTTAGGTGTATTTGGGGTTAAAGTTACCCTTTTTCATGTTAATTTTACCCTTAAAAAGGTGTAAAATTAACATTAAAAAATGTTGATATATTTTTACACCTAAAAAGTGTTAAAGTTATGAGGAAAAAAAGTTAATCGCACCCTCTTTTTTTTCTCAGTGTAGATATTGCTTCCTCCCTATAATATCTCGATTTCGTTTTAATTTTCAGAATTTGATAATATGATATAATATGGAAAGGTCTCGTTATGCTACAACACTTCAATATAATAAAACTTCCATACGACTACTTCTACTTTCGGTTGTAGAGCGTGCGGCCTATACTACACATGTCAACCCTGTCGAAGGCTGTATCCCATCAATCCAAATCCTTTCACACACCCAACCCCTACCATTCCAAGGCGGGTGCTGAAAGTTGTTATATGGTGGTCTTGTTGCTCATTTTCCCTCTAGAAGTTTTTAGTTTTATTTAGGTGAGCTCCATCAGGGCTTACGCGATTATCAAAAATTCGGTAAAAATCCAATGTATATTTTTAAAAACATCAGATGTACAGGTCAAGACCTTTCCAACGATTGATCATATTCCTTCCTCGATGTACCCTGATCTGAGCTATAATCGAAAATGACTTGACCGGATCATATCTTCGGAATTTACTACCCGATTTAGATGAAGTCTTAGTATATTGTATCTGAGGTAGTGACCTTTACAACAACAGGTCACACCCCTCTTGCTTTCACTTCAATATCCCCTGACCATTAGTGCAGAAAAATTGTCCGGACTCTCCGTTAGCGTTTAACCTTTCGACAGCCTTGTGTACCCGAACTAATTGATTTCAAATCGAAGGGAAAATTTGACTGTAAGTTGATTTTTTTTGGGGAAATGGATCTTGCACACCTTTTGATCAGGAAAATTGCCTGAAATCAAAGTCACATCGTTTCCTTTCCTCAAACGTTTTGTATACGTCTTTCCCACTCGCACTGCTCTTCTTTTGAACATCACAACAAATTATATTTATTTCAAATCGATTTGAGTGTGAAAGAATAGGATAGACATTTCAGAAAGAAATGGATGCAAATTTTGACTTTATGAAATTTACCGGATCTAAAGGATCTGTCACAGCCATAAAAGAATCGGGTCAAGCCAATTTTATCCGTTGCGACTGTTGAGAACAGTTTACTCGAAGAAGTTTTTCGAACTGTTTTTTAAATGTGTGTATTTTACACTTTCGAACTGAAATTAAATTAAATTAAATTTGTTTTGATATTCAAAAGAAGAAGAAGACTTTGAAAGAGTGGGAAAGACGTACGCAAAATCTTTGAGAAGGAAAGGAAAATCAATTTTGATTTCATGAACGTTTCCTGATCTAGAAAATGTAACGAGACCCTCAAAAGTCATTTCTTAATCGAATTTCCATTTATTTTTAGTTTCAAACACTCCGAGTTGCAAATATTCCGATATTTCCTGTAAAGAATCTCATTTACCATACTTATCTTAAGCTTATAATTTTTTGTCTTTCACATTTTTGTTTATTTAGTGTAATCTCATGTCCCTGTATAACAATGCAATATGGGATTGTACATAATGTGTATAGCATACGTATTTTAATTTAAGAGACACGATACATATTGATTTTGAGTTCAATTTTCAATTAAATACAAAAATGCTCTTCATTAAATTTTGTGGAATATAAATAATTATTAATACTTTATAAATCCTGTTAGTATACTCTTGTTTTTTACTCATAACAAGTACTAACTGTAATTTTCATTAATTTATTCCGAAGTACTACTCAAAGTCACCTAAATTATATTTACGTACACAAGTATATTTTTAAAAATACTTTTCTCCCCAATTAATTACGAACTTAATTGTCAAATGGAAATGATTATTATTAAATATTCTCATCTGATATTAACACAGACTGTGCAACTGTGCATTTAAGAATGAAATAAAATAAATCTTTTTTTAACGGTTTTGCTGAATAAAAAGGAAATGGAAGAACGAGGTGTTTGAAAGAAATAAAACAGTTTCACATACCCATACATATTTCCCGGAAAGAATACAGATTGCACTGAAACTGAACTATACCCGGTGGGTCTTCTTTTTGTATCGATCTAGAGAATATTATGAGAATAATATGTGCACCTATCTCTTGTAATGCTTCTCAAATACTTTTGCAATATATGCAAAATATTATCTCTAGTGGAGGTTGGGGCAGTTAAGGAACTGAAGCGTTCTTCAAAACTCCTTTGTGAAACGTTTATGAATCTAAGGTATTGGCTATTCTTTTCAAATGTAAAATTTCAAATCCCTATAAAATTTATTATCCTAAAATTTTATATTTTTCAAAGTCATGCATACTCGTGAAACGAATTCACGAGAATATTCAAATATAATGATCCTTGATACTGATTATTTGAAAAATAAAAATATTTAGTTTATTTTCTGTTAATATTTTTTTAACGATCGGGTAAAAAATTGCAAAACCTTGGTTATCAAATCGATTTATCAATCTAGATAAGTAATAGAACATTTTTAGGGTTATAACACCAAAGTTACGAGTTTGAGGATTTTGCAAAATTGTGATGTTTTATTTTGATTCTCATCTTAGATCATAAAATAACTTACGATCAAATCGCTCTGACTTATCTGTAAAAAGCATTTTAAAGCGCCCTTAACTTTGGAAACATTATAAAAGTTTAACTTTGCGACGTCAGTGTTTCAAATTTCATCTTAGAGCACAATCTTATCAATAAAAGTTTAATTACCAAAAGCAACGAAGTATAAAATTAAGTTTGTGTAT
This sequence comes from Phlebotomus papatasi, assembly GCF_024763615.1. Classification (NCBI taxonomy): domain Eukaryota; kingdom Metazoa; phylum Arthropoda; class Insecta; order Diptera; family Psychodidae; genus Phlebotomus; species Phlebotomus papatasi. Next base: position 78,916,527 of record NC_077223.1, read on the forward strand.
TTCTCTCCATTTACTTAAATTTTTCCCGCCAAAATGTTCATAGTTTAATTCTTTTGGATTTTAGAGAAACCTCCAAATCTACACAGAAATAGACTGAACTGTAGGGGAGACTGTGGCAAAATTTGTCAAAATGAAAATTTCAATATTCACTATTTTCTAAAATAAAAGAGACTGAGCCTTGAAATTTTTATTATAGATAGCCTTCATGAACCTTCTTAAACTTACAAAGTTTCAAGGGATTCGAGGAAGGATTATGTAAAATAAAAAAAAAAAAATGAAATTTTGTGCCCTATTTTTGGAATATTTGGCTTACAGAAAATATCAATACTGATTAAATCAATTTAAGAATATTTCTCGTTAAGATAGAGAAAAATTATTTTCGACAAAGTTATAGAGGAATAAATTTCCTATAAAAATATGCCTATTTGATATTTTTAATGTTCGCGAGACTAAAACGTCGTAAATTATCCGAAGACTGACAAAATTTGCCCCAGCACTTTTGAGAATCTCCACAAAATCGACTTTTAGAAAATGATTCGAAAATCACATTTCTTTCGAGATAGAGGAAAATAGTCTTCTGCAATGTTGTAGAGCAGTAATTTTCCTATAAAAATATGCTCATTATAAAACGTTTAAGTTTTCTTAGAGCTCGTGAAAGAATGAAATATGCGTTTTGATAAGTTTTGCCCCAGTCTCCCCTAGTATTTCACATTATTTCTTTTAAAGTTTTTTATATTGTCTTACAATAGTCTTACGATGTTATCACAATTGCACATTAAAATTTTAATGTGACTTGCATTTTGTCGCTGGTGAACATCCAAATGTGTGATTTATGTCTCTTAATCACTGACTATTTAGTATTTGATTAATTTATTTACAAAAAGGTAAACTTGGCCCTCAAAAAATGGTTTTAATTTCACATGAATGTTTCAACGTGAAACATATGCTCTTGGTCAATTTAAACTTATTTTTTCAGGTCAAGTTTACTTTTTTTTGAATAAATAGAACAAACTCTAAATATTAAGTGATTCAAAGACACAAATTGTGGATTTAGACGTCAATTAATGTAAATAACTTTAAAATTTTAATGTGTAAGCATGATATAAAGTTTAGAATCCTAATGCAAATTTAGTAATGGTCATACGTTTCAGTATTAATTTTTTTTACGTAAAAAAGTTAAATCCGTTTAGTAGGTAGCAGAGGATGGAAAAGTAGTTCAGCCATTAGAAGTTTAAAAAAATTAATTTGTTAAACGATTATGAGCTACTAGTATTTCAAATTAGTTAAATTCTAATAGTTTATCTTAGGTATGGCCTATTTGAAATTAACCGTATCTTCGAAAATCACTCATGCCCTGCCCCACCCTTCCTTATATGAATTTTTGTATTCCAAATGGCTTTCCTGAAAAATGTTAATAATTTTGAGGTCGGAAGTCGAAACCGTTGATGTATTCTTACTGAAAAGAAACAAGAGATGAGAAGTGTAAGAAACATTAAGTTGTTTTTAAATCAAACCTTGTTCTAAATCTTTTTTTTTTAAAAACTGATAGAATTTTCTATGGTATCATCAAATAGAAGAAAAGCAACACAATATGGGAATAAATTTTGAGATGTTTTTAAATAAATATTTTGCCGTGGATGTTTGTTTTTTTCTTAAATGAGAAAATTATCTTCTTCAATCACCTTAAAAAATACAATGGGAATTATAAAAATTATTTCGCATCATCCCCAATTGATAAGCTCTAGGCTCGAAAATGATTTTATATTGTGGATGGGAATGTTTAATGATGTTAGGATTAGAGACAAATCGATCGGGGTTGTATTAACATGAAAAAATTATCCCAGGATTTGTTTGTTTTCACAAACTCTAATCCTTTATAGATATTAGGGGAAAGTACTCTCCCTTTAAATGTTTATGCCTTTGAATAATGTGACTTTCTATTATTTTTCCTAATGGCCTCTACACACTAGAGGAATTTATGTCCATATTGAAGCAAATTCTCTACGCTTGTGTAAGAAAAACTCTTCAATATGGACATAATTTTCTCTAGTGTGTAGAGGCCATAAGAGACTACACAAAATTATCAATAAAATAGATAATAAGCCAACTAATATTGAAAAGAAATGTGAAAATGTCTTAGAAAAAATAAAAGAAAATTCACATTATTCGAAACCATGAACGTTCGAAGTTAGAGTACTTTCCCCTATATGGATTACTAAGGCACTTTGTTTTGAATTTAAAATCATTTAAAAGCATTTCCAAAATATTTTACTGTTCGAACTCAAAGAGAGACCAGATTATAAATCACTTTTTTTTTAACTTGTCACCGTTTAGGACCTTAAACGGTAAAAGATATAAACTTCTGGTCTTCCAGTGAAACGCAATAAAAAGGAAAAATTACGTCCGGACGTTTCTCTCTATCTTCCCTTAACCCTTTAAGGACGAGAAGGTCAAAAGAAGAAGGAGAAGGCTTTAGAAGGCTGTAAGAAAAATTTCATTTTTGGGTCACTGGTGACCCAAACGTCCTTAAAGGGTTAAACCTCCTCAAACCCCTCCAAAACCATGTTTTTTTGGTTTTTTCTCAAAATTGGTTCAAGCTTTTTCAATGATTTTTGGATATGTTTTTGAGGTAGTCCAGATAAACATTTCGTCCAAACTATGACCGGAAAATTCTCTATTTTAAATTATTAAAGGACAAAGGTCAATCAGTTCGGAGGGCTTATTTTTTAACCAATTTGGTTAAATTTGGATTTTTTAGAAAGGTATTAAAATTTCGAACCTGATTGCATCGGTCGGTCTTTATTGGTAATAAATCGGTTAAGTACCGATAATTGAATAATTTTTTCGGAAATTATTGTTCTACTTTACCTTAAATTTAAGCTAGTGGTCAAACGAACTTGGATTTTTTGGAAAGATCTTGACATTTCTTATCCGGCTATATCAGTCCCAATCGTTAACGAATTGGTGAAGTTATCGTTTAATTGATTTATTTTTCTCTAATATCCTTTTTATTTGCACATGTTTACAAAACAAAAGTAATTGTGCTCTGGGCATTATACCTTATGCCCAACACGCAATAACTTTTGTTTAGTTAATATATTTTTGGCGTTTCTATGAGAATGAATAAAACCTAAATCTATGCATCTCTCTCTCGGACTTTCGCAAGGAATTTTGAAAACATGTTTGTAAACAAAAGTTATTGTGCTTTGAGCATCAATTAGAAGATCTCGTTAACTGACAAAAAACTCAAAATATTGTTTCGTAAAACATTATCCTATTTTCCTAAATAATTAAGGCATTAGTAAAAAAAAGAATAAATCAGAGAATATTATTTGGTATTGGTACAATCCCCATAATGTCTCGAGGTACCACATGCAAATAACACTTTGAATAATCTACATTTTTGTATTACAAATATATTTAGGGTCATGACCTCTTTTCTGGGTGACCTAAAATATTTCGTGTCGCTCCTTTAATTGAAATAATAGGAATAGTTTATTTAGGATGAATAATGATTTCATTATTTAATTTCTTTTCCCAAATAACTCTATATGAGACGATTTTCAGCTTTTTCTCTATGTTTAGGTATAGTTATGTCGTTTTTATTATTTGTTATTTTTGATCTAAGAAAATTTTTGCTATTTTGCATTTACCTTGCTTTTGTTGCATTATTTGCACCGGTTAATCCAGGTAAAACAATTTATGCCATATTTTTGGCTATTAAATGCTAAATTACGGGTCTTTTCTATATAATTTTAATAATCATAAAAGAAATTTAAATATTTTCAAGTAATTGGTAAATGCTCTAGAAGTAAAGCTCGTGAAACCAGCAGGGGAAGGCTTTCATGCTTGGCACACACTCTGGATTGGAATTATTCTTATTTTTTCCCATATATCTTTTAAAGAATATGATCTAATTTTTCAGGAAATTTGTCATTTAAGACTTATACTATTAAAATATATTTCCATAGAGAGGTCAGATTCATTAAAGTAATATGCAAAAAATATGAAGTGTTCGAAGCCATAGTGTGTGCGAAGCTTGAAAGCCTTCCTCTATACCAGAAAAACTGTATACTGACAAAAAATACGAGACATTTATTTTTGTTCTTTCCTTTATTTTATCAGAGAGTGAATAGGGGAAAGTACTCTCCCTTCGAACGTTCATGTCTTCGAATAATGTGAATTTTTTTAAGCTTTCCTAAGAAACTTAAACAGTTCTATTAAATCTTAGTTATCTTATTATCAATTATTGATAATTATGTGACAATCATGTGGAAATCTCTCAGGAAAAGTAAAAGAAATTTATATTATTCGAAGGCATGAACGTTCAAAGGGAGAGTACTTTCCTCTATATTAGATTTTATTGAGATCCGATTTTTATTATTAATTTTTGTGTAAATCCTTTATTTTATGCAAGAGGTCCTTCACATCTAGTTTTTTTATCAAAATAATTTTAGTGGTCTAGTGGACTTTTAATGACCTAATTCTGATTTTCAAAGTCTTATAAGACCTTGAGAACTTTTAGTGAGGGGCAAAGGAAAAATGAAAATCATTTTTCAAAATCAATTTTAAAGGCTCCGGCACACCTTTTAGATCAGGAAAATTTCATGAAATCAAAATTCACATGCCTTTCATTATCAAAGGATTTGCATATGTCTAGCTCATTCTTTCGCACTTTAAATTCGATTGAGCTAAATTGAATTTGTTGTGATATTTAAAAGAAGAAGAAGAGTGCGGTTCTAATACGTGCGTAATGAGGTTCTAATACATCCAGCACACATTTTAGAACAGTTAAACTTCATGAATTCGTTGCGTCCCTTTCTTTCTCAAGAGATTTATATAAGTGTGTACCATTCTTTTGGACTCAAAATTGGTTTGAACTACAGCAGAGTCTCGCTATAAGCCATCGCTCTATAGTCCACAATTTATCGACCGTTGATTTCAAAACACTGATTTTAATTTAGGTTATGTTTTTTAGTACGCGACATGCAAAGTTGTCATAATTATTTTAATATTTTTGGCAAACTTTATTAAGTAGTTGTGATAATTGTGATCCACAATGAAGAGAGCAAGGACAAGTGCCACAATCGCAAAGAAAGTGGAAGCCGTCGAGCAATTTCAATACTAAAAATCGTTGATAATTTTAAAAAATTACATGGACTATAGCGAGACTCTACTGTAAATTTAATTTGGTTTTTTTGTTCTTCCCCTATAATCCCCTTGCTCAGGTCTTAGGCCTTAGGTCTATTTTGAATATTAATTTGGTATGATGTTTAAAAGAGGAAGAAAAGACTGAAAGAGTAGGATAGCGATATTCATAATCTTTAGATAGACATATACAGAATCTTTGAGAAAGACAGGGAATGGAATTTTGCCTTTATGAAATTTTCCCAATCTAAAAGGTGTGCCGGAGCCATAAAAATTTGAATTCTCGAAATATTTAAATTTAAAAGTTGACAAAAAATCAATTTATTTCATATTTTTTATATTTTCATAGATTTTACAAGTTTGAAAGATAATTTCTTGGACATTTAAAGATTTTTCATTTACTATTAAAGCTTATGAAATCGGATCAGTAAAACTGAAGATATAACCAATTTAAATTCCTAAAAGCGGATCAATGGATTTGTCTGTATAACGAGTTTGAAATAAAGTTTTCAAACAATATTAAGTTTTGTGTAAATTACTAAATCCATCCAAAAAGCAAAATAGCGCTTGTATTTGAACATAAAAGGTTCAATATATTTTAGGTTATATGGCAGGGTGGCATAGATTCACGCAGCTGAACTTTTTTTTCAGAATCTATTTGCTAAACAAAAATATAAACCATATTTAAACTTAATAAATATGTTCAGTTAGTTTCTCTTCAGGGCCGTAGCGCTGTGGGAGGGCAGAGAGGGGCAACGCTCTACCCTAAAACTTCCAATGCCCTACCTTTAAAAACCAAAAACTAAGATAATATGCTAAGTAAACTATTTCTTCGTAGTTCGTTCGAATGATATGATAGAGAAGAAATAAATCCCCTGTTAAATGACCTAACCCCTTAAGTGTATGTATCAAAGTTTCTTTTTTATAGGGTAAAGTCTCATAATTTTGTCCAGTCTGCCTATAAGCATCGATGTTCCAAGTTTGAAGTGCGATATTTTCAATACTAATTTACTTTTTTTGTTACTCTCTTATCGGAAGGGTTGTTTACAAACTTGGCAAGGGTTTTTTGTTTTTATTTTCACTAAAATAAGTCTTAATACGTTTAAAAATGAATTGATATGTAGAGGTGAATTTGACTAGAATTTTTCACAACTTGGTTATTAATTTGGACAACTTGGCTGCAAATTTGGACAGCTAATTCGCCTCAACAGGATGCCCATTGTTCTTCATTTCATGAACCAATCTTACCTAGTCCTCTTCCTGTTCATGTAAGGGAAAAGAATGTCACAAAAAGACCGAAAACTTTCCATATCATTCATTAAAGTGAGTTGACTTCGGTGCTCCAAGCACGTGCGGCTTCGCTAATTCCCTGGCCTTTCCGGGAGCCTTTCAAGGCATTTCTCGCTACATCTCGTTCGTAGAGATGATGCTCCTTTGTTTCTCCAGGCATTTGTCCAACCTTGTCATCACAAAAGCTAAATCTTCATGAAATTTCGTGAGAAAAACACCTGTCCAAAATAAGGAGTATCACCTCACTGGTGATTTTCGTAGAAAATTTCCCATTTTTCACACGAAAAATCTAGTTCACAAGGCAAATCTCACTTCAGGTCAAATGTACAAATCATCACTAAAGTGAATCAACACAATATTCAATGAATATTCAATAATATCACTCAAAAAAAAGCGAAGAAACATTGTTAGTACTTCACCACAAATAAGACTGAATATTCTGTCATATTTCTCGTAAGCAATTGCTCACACTAAATTTTCAACAAATCAATTTCAACTCAAATCATATTCAAAATTTAATGTATTTAGTGTTAAAATCTTACAAAAAGATTAAATATTTAGATAGAATTCATTATTCATCAAATATTGGAATAAAAATCCATCATTTTAATCAATTTATTTTTAGTGTCCAATTTTATCCTCAAAGTGTCCAAAATAAGAAACTGGACAAAGTTATGAGCCTTTACCCTATATATATATATATTTTTTTTGTTTTTTTTTAGTATTTTTTTGTGTAACCCTACTCACTTGGATTCAAGTGAGGTGGAATGGAATTCGATTAACCAATTTTAACTACTTGGTGCACTATGTTCATTCAACTCTAGCTACGGACTTGTTTCTCTTAGGTATTGACTATCTGAAAATATACTGGTCAATTCCTAAATAATAATTTTTTCCCCTAAAAATCTTTATTTTCTAAAGTAACCCATGCGTGGAATACTCCACACAGCCCTACAGTTCAGAATAATCATTATTTTACTTAAGTTTCTATACGTCTCGTTGTAGATATTTTAGCGAGGTGGACTTAAAAAGTGCAGTACTATTTTCATGAAGTAATAAAACATTTTATTTGGGAGATTAATTAGCATATTTGAGAGCTATTGATTGTTGTAACTTTACAAAAAGTTTAACATATTGTAAAGTATGTTATTGTCATTTGACGAAAAAATAACAATTGTATCATCTCAAATGCCTTTTGAATTGAGTTAAAATATCTGTTTTAATTGGTGCTTTCAATTAGTATTTTGACAAAAGAGTTACATGAAGTGGTATATCTGGATCAGACATTCCATCAAAGCAATTTCCATTTAATTTCTCAATGGGACAAGTCAAGTGGATATTTTGCAAATCCAGGCTACGACCTTTTTAAACAACCCACAAAGTTTCATGATGAAAAGCAATGAAAAAGATGGGGAGTGCGGGTGCGATGGCAAAAAGTTGGAGACACCATGTGAACTGTTCCTCTCTCTATGTTTGCTTTTCAGATCACCATAGGTCCATTTTAACAGACAATGACTGGAAGAAACTCTGGATGGTGGCAGGAAGTACAAATTATGACTCCAAGTCAGAGAATAATATAGATTCCAGTGATTCACCTCAATTTGAGGATACAGAGGTAAGGAAATATAAAACGCACACCCAAAAGCATAATGTAAAAAAAATATATATATTATATATACACAAGACCCTAAAAGCATCCGTGACATGAAAATATTGCTATATACAGCCAATTAATAATGGGCTTTTTTTCCTTCTCATCCTCAGATGTTTGCCCACAATACGACCGTCCAATTGGGAGGAACCGCCTTCCTTGTTTGCAAAGTGTCCGGAATCGACAGAGTGGGTGCTAATTGGGTTTGTCGTTTGTCTCAAATGTTACACACTTTCTTAGTCTTTTCCTTTATCCACCTCAAACCACCTTTTGACCGTAGACAAGAAAATTAATTTTCCCTTGCATGATACCAACCGCCGTTTACAAATATTATCAAATTGATTGTTAAATATGTACTTTCCTTTTTTTCGAGATGTGCAGTGGCGTACCCAGGTTATATTGGCACCCGGGTGGGTGCTGATATACCTGATATACATATATTGAATATTTTATGCTTGTTTTTTATTAATGGAAAAAGTTGCCCCGGTACATGTGGCGCTTCTCAGCTGGTCAATCGACTGGCCAAGTTTTCTAACACGTGAATTATCGGATAGGAATGGAATACATTATATAACGATATACTTACGAAAAGGACGTAATAATCATAAAACAACAGACTAGTGTATCAGAATTTCGATCAAATATCAAGTGAAGCACAATTTACTATTTCAGTATTTTATTTCAAAACTCTTACACTGTGAGAGAAAACCGAAAAAGTTAAAATAACATTCCGGAAATGTTAATTTTACCCTGCAGTATTGATCCAAAATCGATGTAAATATTACCCTTTTTAGGTGTATTAGGGGTTAAAGGTACCCTTTTTCATGGTAATTTTACCCTTAAAAAGGCGTTAAATTAACATTAAAATATGTTGATATATTTTTACACCTAAAAAGTGTTAAAGTTATGAGGAAAAAATGTTAATCGCACCCTCCTTTTTTTCTCAGTGTAGGAACAAACTCTTCGGAAAAGATTAAGTTCGAACCGAAGCTTTAAGGTTTCGAGCAATTTCTAATTTGTCATGAAAAATTTAGTTTTTACCAAATTTTTAGTAAGATAGGGTAATTCGGAATCATATCTATTTTGGAAATTTGAAATTTTCTCACTGTTTCAGATGGTCAAAGAGAAAAAGAAAACCACGAAGAAGTACAAGACTTTATATTCGAGAGTACTTCTTCCTTGTTTTTCTTTCCTTTTGCTATCTAAAACTGTTAGAAAATTTCAAATTTCAAAATTAGACATGATTCCATATGGGTCCCGATCAAAATCCCGAAAGAAAAAAATCCAAAAGTCAAAAACCCGAACACCAAAATCCCGAAAGACAAAATTCCGAAAGCCAAAATCCCGAAAGCCAAATCTTGAATTTTTAAAAGTGTAATAGCTACTCCCACAATTGCAATCGCGCTTGTTGGAGGCAAAGGGAAATTATCTGTGTCTTGGGAAATTATTCTACACATTATCTTCCATATAATTTCGATTTTGAACATTCGGAATTTTGGCTTTCGGGATTATGGCTGCCTCCGTTCCAAATGACCCGATTTTACCCTAAAATAATCTGCATTTTTTCAACTTGTCACCGGGTTGGAGAACAAACTATAAGAGATATTAAAGTCTGGTTTTTAGCGAACCTAGTCCCAATAATAAAAAAAAGGACAAGAGAAGTTTTTTTTTGCTCCTCTCGCCTCTTGCTAACTCACCAAAATAACGTTTTTTGGTTCGGCGGGTCTTAGAATTCCTACGATTTCTTATATTTTTCGATATATTTTGGAAAATAATCATATAATCTATGTCGTAAAAAACTAGCTTTTTTGAATTTTTAAAGACCAAAGTTCAATCACTCTGGAGAGTTTATTTCTCAACAGATTTAGTCAAATTTGGAGATTTTGGAAAAGTCTTGAAGTCTCCAACTCGGTACTATCACTTTCAATCGGTAAAGTACTCGTATTTGATTTATTTTCCTTAAGAAGCTTGTTAGGATAAAATAGGGTAATTCAGAATCATTTTTAATTCGGAATTTTGAGATTTTATCACTGTCAAACAGAAAAGACTACGAAAAAGTACAAGCCTTAATGCTGAAAATACTCAGCTAAAAAAAATTACAGTAAAAAATTATCCCAAACCGTCCAAACTCTTATACATTGAGGATTTTGAAGCTGGGACCAGTGTTTTTGGCATACATTTTAAGTAAATGTGCACAGTTTGAGTGCTGGAAGACTTCTTAAGTGCAGTAGGGGAGATCGGGGAAGTTTGGGACACTTCTTTTATGTTTTGACTTTGAGGCATTATTTTAGAGAGTCATGGTATTGTCTCAGAATTTTGTATTGCCCATAAAACTGTGCAACAGTGATTTTGTTCCTGGGTTCTCATGCTATTTTTTCTATTGCTATGATCAAATGATTTACGAAAATACTTATCATTTTGATTTCATTTTAATTTCATTTTGTTTTTGCGCCTGGAATCTAGGCAAAACCGTTTTTGCCGTTTTTTGATACTTGGGTGCCTATATATCTCCGATTCTTCTGAACCGATTTATTTCGTAATATGGGAACATTTGTTCTCCTTTACATGCCCGATAATCCTTTGGACAGATGTAGTTCGTGAAACTGACACTAGGGGCGCTGTAGTCTCATATATGTCAGAAAACATGGAAAAATCGAACTTCTTAGCAACTTTAATCAAAAATGTCTCGAAAACTAAAACTGTCCGTAACAATCTGTTTTATGGGTTTGATTCAGAATTTTATTAGCTACATTTTCGTCCATGTGCAAGTTTTCTCTCAGATTGTTTTTTAACCTCGAAATTGGTTTACACTCTAAATCAATTCAGTTTTTTTCACAGAAAATCCACCTTCCGAAAAACTTTGTGGTCTTTCTGATGATTTTTAATCCTCATTATCACTTTCATTAAAGCTACTTTTACAGCTGTCTTTGACAGAACAATTTTCTCACATTTTCCGCATATTAAAACACCAGAAAACCACGTTAAATAACTATTTTTGCTTAAGAATATTTTTGTTGCTCTTTATTTTAACAGTAGAACAATAGGATCAGGAATCTTCATTTTTCTATTTTGTTTTTTACACTCTTTGTTTCTCGCAATTTGTCTTTGGAATCTTTGTTTTTTGGACACCTTGTCTTTGTAAATTTCGTCTTTTATACATTGTGCACAATTTTATAATTTCCCAAAAATTTCATTTTACCCAGGAAATTTCTCTTTACCCTGGGCTAACTTCCCAAAACACAGAAATTTTTTCCCTTTGCCCCAACAGATACTGATAACTTCCGAAAACACAGAATATTTCCCTTTGGCGTCACAGTGAAAACTAATATAAAGAGCTTGATGCTCGACTCTAAACGTTTAAAACTCATCCTAAAGCCCTTATCTCTGTAAAGTTGTAAAGGGCTTAATGTTTTACCAGAAACTTAAACTCCAGGAGCATAGCACCGTCAGCCTAATTTAATATAAAGTTGTAATTTCATTATTTTATTTAATAAAATATATGGTGGATTGTGGAAAGGGAGACACTTATGAAAAAGTTCAATTTCAAATGCATTTTTAAGTTGAATAAATATTTATTACTTTTATTTAATTTAGATCATAAGATTCCTTTTGAAATATTCTAACAGAATCTTAACAGTTTTTATTAGAATTGTCAATCAATTAATTAGAATATTCAATCAAATTAGAAAACAACACATTTTAAAAGGATGGACAAAATTTTGGAAAGTTGGACATAGTGATATTAATGACAAAATATTATACGAAATATGTAGAAAATCAAATGTTGAGGGTTTTCTGCGTATACTTGCATATTTGATGGTTATGCTAATCCCTCCTTTATGTCCGGGTAACAGTTGAGGAACACTAATTACCAAGAACTTCCTGTGGACGTCCAACCAAAAAGAGGTTCTGTAAATTTGACAGACGTCTCGCGCTGTCCAGCAGTTATAGCTTTAAAACGGGTGCAACTTCTTAGCAGATTTGGATACCTCACCGGTCAGGTCCTTTTCCACTTGCTTATATAGGGCTAGATATCCCTAGATAGGGCTTTCGAGTTGCCTATGACATATCAGCGAAGACCGAACAGAAGGCGTTTTAGGGTTCTCGAGAGACCCTTCCTTTTCTGACATTCTTTTCCTTACATTTCTTTTTAACATTCTTTCTTCTTGATATTCTGTGTAATTTTTTCCAACCTAAAACATATTTGATGGAGATTATGACAATTGTCGGGAACAATTGAATAAGTAAAATTTCGTAAAGTCATAATTCACATCCCTTTCTTTCTCAAAAGTTCTGCATACGTCTATGCTACTCTTTCACACTCTTCTTCTTTTTCTTCTTCTTCTTTTGAACATCACACCAAATTAAATTTAGTCCAATCCAATTTTGTGTCCGAAAGAATGGGATACACTTATGCAAATCTTTTGAGAAAGAAAGAGGCGCGAAATTTGATTTCATAAAAATTTTACTAACCTAAAAGATATGCCGGAGGTATCAAGATCAAAGATTAAACAGTTCCCAGAAAAGCTATGCAAGCCATTATGAGGAGGCGTCGACCTCGAGGCAGACCTAGGACAAGGTGGCTGAATCAAATTCAGAATCTTGCCTTGGAACGCCTTGGGATCGAACCCGAATATTTTTCTGAAGTGGCGGAGGATCGACACGTGTAGGTTGTTAATTTGGATGTCATGGACTCGCGACCTCAACCAGTTGGAATGACTACACTGAGAGAAATTCGAAAGAGTTAAAATAACATTCCGGAAATGTTAATTTTACCCTGCAGTATTAATCCAAAATCGGTGTAAATATTACCCTATTTAGGTGTATTAGGGGTTAAAGTGACCCTTTTTCATGTTAATTTTACCCTTAAAAAGGTGTAAAATTAACATTAAAAAATGTTGATATATTTTTACACCTAAAACGTGTTAAAATTATGAGGAAAAAAAGTTAATCGCACCCTCTTTTTTTCTCAGTGTATTAATTCGTTTAAAATGTTTTACACCAACTTTTAACTGGCTTTTCCTATATTCAATTCTAAGCAGTTTTAGGACAAATTGCGTGAATTGCTGAACATGAAATGTTTGTTTAAGTGTTCAAACTTGTGAAAATTCTAAATCATTTAGAAAGCAACTAATTTTGAAGAAGCATAAAAGTCACATGTTCAAACATTCCATAAAGCTCAGATGTTTTGTTATTCTTTTTTAATTAAAAAATAATATTATTTTGAGAACAGATGATTTAAACTTTAAACTCAATGAGTTTATCGGAAAAAATCGAAACAATAATTAAAATTAAATAGTGCGATGAATCTGAAAATGATTATATAATCCAAATCGATTAATAATTGCAGAGTTGGCTTCATGTTATATGTATTTAATAATCTGAATGGGTTATTAAGCCTTCTTCAAAGACTCATTGTACTTTAATTTTAGATGTTACTTTATGTCTCTCTCTCTCTATAACCCAAAGAGTACAAAAAATCCTTGAATAAAATCCTATTAAGAATATTTTTACGTAAGAACATTTTATGAAAGGACTGAAATTAGAGAAGCAACGAAGTTGTCATACTTAAGTTCCATTAAATGTGTCTCAAGTGACTTGCCTTCGCAAAAAAATATTTACTAGAGGATCTTGGGGCGAAATGTGCCTATATAGTTATTTTGTTATTTAGAAGTCATTGGAAGACCTGACAAACAACTTTGCTGAATAAGATTTTTCTGCAAATCTGAGGAAAGGTGCTTTTAAACCCATTTTCTAAAAGTTGATTTTGTGGAAGTTCTCAAAAATTTTAGGGTAAATCACAGAGTAATTTGTAGGATTTTGATTCGTTTTTTGTTGTAAATGAAATAAATCACTGATTGACATAGTTTCATAAGAAACTTGAGCCTCTGCAATTTTATTGTAGACCGATTTGTGATAATGACGAGCAAAATGTGTTTTAATTTGAATAAACAGTTTTTATTAAGAAGAAAGGGCAGAAAAGGCGAACTGGAGACAAGTAAACAAAGTACAAGTATATGTTATTTAGTGTGAATTTGTTATCTCGTGTCTTTTGGCACATTTTACCCCAAAAGGTCATTTTTGCGAAAAAGATTTTTGAGAGTAAAACTCTTCGGGAAATCCCAAAAACGGACTTGAAATTTATATTCAGCGGATCTAAATTGGTAAAGGCCCTGTAGTCGGCCAGTTCCGCAACTCGGCCAGTGAAGTTATATATTCAATTTAGTTAGATTTGGTATAATATGGTGTAACCGGTCTGATATTATAAGGTCTTATATTATAAACCTTATAAACAATGCAAATCAGTGAAAATATCATAAAAGTGACTACAAAACGTTAAAAAAAAATGGTTCAATAAATCTACTGGCCGAGTTGAGAACCAGGCTGATTATAGGGTCTTTACGTTATTTAGATAATACTCACTAATTCCTATTTTTTAAAGGGAAGTTAGTCAGAAAAGGATATCTCCTGTAAAGAAAGTGTTTTGAAATTAAGATATATCTATATATAAGAATACAAAATTTTATGTTACTTTTTTAGTGCTCGAATGCCTTAAAACTATTAAGATTTAAAGGGAATCTGTTGCAAGAATTTGAAGTCTCGGCCTCTTTTACCTTGGGATATCGTTACTTGCATCAGCAATTGTAGTACCTTCACTGAGAGAAATCCGAAAAAGTTAAAATAACATTCCGGTAATGTTAATTTTACCCTGCAGTATTGATTCAAAATCGGTGTAAATATTACCCTTTTTAGATGTGTTAGGGGTTAAACTCCCTAACTCCTTAACCCTTTTTTACGTTAATTTTACCCTTAATAAGGTTAAAATTAACATAAAAAATGTTGATATATTTTTACACCTAAAAAGTGTTAAATTTCTGAGGAAAAAATGTTAATCGCACCCTTTTTTCTCAGTGTTTACTCGGTATTTATTCAGAAATTTTTGTATAGGCTGTGTGTTTCCATACACTGAGAGAAAAACGGGGGTGCGATTAACTTTTTTCCTCATAATTTTAACACTTTTGAGGTGTAAAAATATATCAACATTTTTTAATGTTAATTTTACGCCTTTTTAAGGGTAAAATTAACATGAAAAAGGGTAACTTTAACCCCTAATACACCTAAAAAGGGTAATATTTACACCGATTTCGGATCAATACTGCAGAGTAATATGAACATTTCCGGAATGTTATTTTAACTTTTTCGGATTTCTCTCAGTGTGTTTTTACAAGGACAGGTATAAATCATGATGAAGTTACGACAATTGCTGGTCCAAATAAATATGCATCAAATTTTAAAATTTTCAACTTGGTAATTTTTGTTCCTTGTTGCTTTATCTGCCTGAATTGCTTTTCTGTTTGTTACTTCAGCTTTTTTTTGCTCCTTTTTGATTTTGGTACCCTTATAATTTCGCGTCCAAGGCGGTTTCCATGTTTCCTCCCTAAGCATCTGATGTGGGTGGATATAGAATTGAGTAGGATGAGTTTTCCGCAAGGTAGAAAATGTCAATTTCCTCCTTGGCATTTTTATGTTTTGGGCCAGCAATGAATTTTCCTCGGAAAACGAAGAAAATTTTCCTGAAACTTCTCTTTATTGGATGTCCAAGGGAAAACGGGAAGTTCAGAATGTGTTATCAACTACCCACAGAAAATCACTGATGTGGTGAGTTGTTGAAAATTGAACTTTAGAAATAACTGCAAAGCTCCAAAGTATAAATGAACTTTGTACAAAAGGACACTTCAAGATTAAATTTTATTTCCAACAAGATGGTATTGAAATAATATTATTTGAAAACGATTCTCTATTGCAGTATCTTTGATAATCTTGGTAGTTTTCTGAAATTGTACAAAAATTCTACAATGACAGACAGAAGATAACACAAAAGGGGTAATTTAGTAAGAAAATGCATAGCGGTACTCCGGGTACTTGTATTCGTGACTTCGATTTTATACTCTAAATTGCATTAGATGTTAGGATAATATAAACCGTTTTTATCCTATTTGTTATTTATTTTCCTTATTTCATTTTCATAAAGTCCTTCAACAATTTTATTTACAATTTAGTAGGGAAGTATGAGATTCTTTGAACTGAACACTACATTTAAGAAAGATATAATATATTGAAAATAATATCAAAAGTATTCTTTTTTTCTTTTTTTATCTTTATTTAAAACCGAAGTACATGAATTAGGAAAATGGCCAAAAATCTGTTCAAATATATGCTTTGTTTTAAACAAATTTCTGGAGTATCGTTTTAACATCTATACTGAGCGTGTGCACATTTAAGTATGAAATTGTAAAAAAAAACTTAGAAAACAAGAGCACATTATAATCACTTCAATCTTAATTAACTGAAAATTTATTTATGTAACTGAAAATAAATTTTATTGAGCATAAAAATATAATTTACAATGCCATGTGGGGAGAAGTGGGGTACTTTTGAATTGGGCCACCTTTGAAATTGACCTTTTATTTCATATTTTTAAAAGGAATTGAGGCTTACCATAATGTAGGTTTAGAATTGGTTTGCCGAGTTAAATATCATGGTAAAGTCCACTTCCTTTGAAAAATAAAAGAAAAAGCCTTATTTAAAAGTTACTCAAATTCAAAAGTGCACCACTTCCCCCTATATACAGTGAGTGTCAATATTTTGTTGCCTAATGGATGTTTGAGAAAACAAGTGAAAAAAATGATAGAAAAAATACTTTTTCAAATTTTTGTAATTTGCCATTTTTAACCTAAATTATAAATTATCAAAAAGCAGATTATTTTCTATTATTTATCATAATTTTAACCTTAAAAATGTACAAATCCACCATTTGCCTTTCAAATGAAATAAACTCAAAATGTAACTGGCTTACATTAAGTTAGTTGCATGTTTTGACCATTTTGAATTAGTTTTTTAAATGAGGCAACAAACTTTTGATTTTTCAAAAATGACCAACTTTTGGAAAACAATTATTTTTGATATGAAATAAAATTATTTTTTTTTTTTTGAAAAATATAAATAATATCTAAGGATTACAGGGAACTCATCTGCAAAAAGAAAAATTTGAAAAAGTATTTTTTTCTATCATTTTTTTTCACTTGATTTCTCAAACATGCATTAGGCAACAAACTATTGACACCCACTGTATGTTAAACTATACGCCATTATTGTCTATTTCATTTGGATGCTTTGCTGAAAGCCATTTTACTCAAGTTCGTTTTACAAATTCAATTTTAATGTACTGTCCGAACTCTCACACATTAAAACAAGCTTGTCACTAACTTTTCTAATTTTAGAACCATCTTTCAATCTCACTTTAAAAACCTTTTAACTGTTCAAAACTACTTTTCAATACTTTAAATTTTAAATGATCCTTTTAGTAGTACTCATTAATCAGAAATTTTAAATGAGAAAAATCCTCAAAACTAATTTCAATTTAACAATGAAACTTAAAATTCTGAGAGCAGAGAATTAATATGGATATATGATTTTTCACTTTTTGCTGATATAATTAAAAAAAAAAAAAGAGTTGGAGAGATGGCGGAGATTCAGCCGCGTGTTCAATATTTTGTCAGTGCTGAATTACAAAAGCTTGCCTACAATAAGTTAAATTGATTTAAAGAGGATTTGGATTACACTCATTAAACAGGACCAATATAAATGCAAATTGTTAATCGGCAAATGCGCAAATGCATTATTACAGAAAGACATATACATATATGAAACATATTGTAATCTGTTTTATTGATAAGGTCTAATTTTGAGTCTATTTAGTGACAATACGTACCTATATTTATACTTTTGTTATTTTAAAGCATTATATAAATAAAATGGATTGATCTGGCAAAATTCGAAACGCTGGTATAGCTTAGGATTGTGGTTAACCCCAATTCGTGAGTGAATTCAAGCTTGATGCGATAAATTTAGTTTGAAAATAACAAATAGTCTCATTCCGTGCTATTTTCAGTCGATATAAAATTATTCTAAAAAGTTATGTTAATCACACTAATAAACTCATCCTGGCGTAAATTTAATAATATAAATGAAATAACACGGTTTGAGGATACACATTCAGAAATAATTTTGAATTGATTGTTGTTGTTTACTAACGAGCAATTTAAGTATTTTATTAATTCCGGTAAGCGTCAGGGGATGGAGGAGCTAAGAAAAAATCGGTTTTTTATAAAGTTTTCGGCTCGGGCTCCAAGCCTTACTCATCATTAAAGGCCCCTACACATTATAAAGGGATACTAAAAGGCCATTAAAGGAATTAAAGGCCATTAAAGGAATTAAAGGCCATTAAAAGGATACTAAAAGGTAATGACTAAGCAAAAAAAGAATTGATTTGACCACTGAGAAAGGCTTGGAGTTGGAGCCGAAAGCTTTAGGAAAAACCGTTTTTTTAGCAGCTCCATGCCCCGACGCTTACCGAAATTGATAAAATTTTGTATTAAATTTAGCGATTTTTCATTTAAAGATTATAGTGATCATTAATTATTACCTTCCAGTATAAGAGAAAGTAAGGCGTGTCGATCAGTTCTTTTAAATTTAAAAAGAAAAAAAATTTTAGGGGGTAAATTCAGAAGAACAAATCAAAAATCTTCCTTATATTATTAACTAAAAGCTTCATAGAGCTGCTTGCAATGGCTATTCCATGATCAATGGGATTTAATGTTGTCCTACTCTCGAATTTACTACGAAAATTTGTCGTATAAGATTGTCATACCACAGAATTCCTTTCCAATTTATAAATTTCAAGGCCTTTCAACTAAATTCATTCTTAATTAAATCGGTTGAGGAATAAGTGCTCTAGAGCTAGAGTACTTTAACTTTGACCTTGAAAAACTCAAAATGATGAATTATCCGGTCATATGAATAACATGGAGGAAATGTTATTCTAGGTGACATCAAAAATGCATTATGATTTATGTTTCTCATACTTATCAATTTCTCATGATTCTCATTTTCACCGTACTTGTCATAATTGCTCTAAAATGTCCGTACTCATTACGTATGAGGTGAACATAAGTTTGTCTATATTTGTTTCCAAAATTATTAAATAATTTTCCAAAATATTTGTCCCTATCAACAAGTATATGACAAGGTAAACTAATCACAATTTCATATAGTTTATTGCTTTCAATACACTTCCTAATTACTAGAATTCAAATTTTGATTTTCAGATAATAATGCTTATTATTGTAAATTTTACACTATTGCATTAATATGAGAAACTTGGAAATGTGACTCATAGCCCTATTAAATATTTAAGCAAATTGTTCACAGTATTTAAATTCAAACAAAGTTACATGTACTCCATCCATAATTTAAATAAATCAAATGTTTGGTGAGCTTGAAAATTCTGGATAGAAATGTGATATTGAATTTTGTCATTTTCATTAACTTTGCAAATTCTCGATCAAATATCACATTCGATAATCTCTATGGCAAATTAAGTCGAATGAAATTAATATTTAAACAAATTTTCTGGGTTTCTCTTTCTCAATAAAACAATGTTTCCCAATAGACAAATCATAGATTAAAATTATATGAATCTGAGGTATTTTTCAATCTTAATTTTACCCCAATAGGCCCAATAAAAATTTAACAGATCGTAAATCGTAAGAAAAGAAGAATTTAAAAAACATAATAAAAGCATTGTGACATCTCTGGATTTTCAACAATTTCACTGAGAAAAAAAAAGAGGGTGCGATTAACCTTTTTTCCTCAGAATTTTAACACTTTTTAGGTGTAAAAATATATCGACATTTTTTAACATGAAAAAGGGTAACTTTAATCCCTAATACACCTAAAATTTACACCTATTTTGGATCAATACTGCAGGGTAAAATTAAGATTTCCAGAATGTTATTTTAACTTTTTTCGGATTTCTCAGTGTTCTAAATTATATTAAAAAGATATCTAGGACTAATTGCATTCCAAGATCGTCCTGTATAATTTATTGTTGATGACAAAGTAACTAAGGGGATTGTCAGGAAAGCTCTTGGGGTAGTTTTGTATGTTTATTTAATTTGAAATAACTTCTTTAAATCAAATTTCAAATTTGAAAAGCCCTTTTTCACGAGAAATTTTGAATATCATAATTTTCTAAAACCAAAGATAAAAAAATACAAAACATAAAAAAGTACTTTTTTCGATCGTTTATAAAATTTTTACTGAAAAAAAAGCATTATTTGCATATCATATTGTTGAAATTTCCTTAAAATTATTTAAGCTAAAAAAACTATACTGTCTGCAGTATTTTGAGAATTCTTCTTTTAAAGTATTATCTTTAAAATACTAAAGCAATATAATAAAACTATTATTATTCAAATGAGTTTTAGCGCTTCTTAAACACCGTGCATTTTCATATGAAATTATGAAAAACGGAGAATTTATGAAGAAAGTGTGACAAAAACAGGTGGTAAACCGTTCCATACTTTAGTAAATACTCGATTTTGTGACTTAGATGATGCATTATACCCGAAAAGTAGCTTCGCATCATTTCCTAGATACATAAAGTTGTTTAATAATTCAACTCACGGGAAAGAGCATTATCTTTACGAATTCAAAGATTTCAGAAATTTTCCTATGCACAATTTATTTTTGAACTTAATGGTCCGCAACCGATTTATAATTCAGACGAAAGATTGCTCAAAATGGCTTAAGGGGTTACGTGGATTACGCTTACTAAAAAAAAAACAGCATATTTCCTTGACATCTTTTTTTCAATATAATAAAACAAATATTTAATTCGTGCTCTTAAGCATATAAAGGATCAACATTTTATCTATATTTTCTGAAATTTTCAATTCTAAAGTTTAAAAATTCAGCCATTGGGACCTGATTTTTGGTGACTATGGACAAGATTTCTCAGAGTATACTCATATAACGTGAAAAAACTAAACATTTCCTATTAGCTGATGAGTTAAACTTGTATTTGACCAATAGATTTTTTTTAATTTTTGATCTTTACTTATTTTACAAGACAAAATCTAGTGTAAAATACATCAAAAATTGTATTTTTTGTATAAAATGCTGCTAAAAATTCAAATTTAAGTTAAGAAAAATCTACCGCTCAAGTACGAGTTTAACTCATTAGCTAATAGGAAATTATGTAGTCTTTTGACGTCCGATGTATATATTCTGACTGAGAAATCTTGTCCACCAAAGAGTATGTTTTTTCAAAAAAAAAATTATCCGAAAGTCAGGTCCGAACGACTGATTTTTTAAATGAGTTCAAATCTTACAGAAGATTCCGGATTCGTCGGAAAGTGCAGTTACTCTTAGAAAAGCGGCAACTCTTTCCAAAGCTTTCGGCTCGGTCTCCAAGCTTTCATCAGTGGCTGGAGCATAAAGAGAGCCTTCTTTATTTTCTTTTCTAGTAAATTTTTCTTTCTTTCTTCTGTACAACAATTTAACACTTACTCGAATCAATAAGGAGTTTCCAGAGTTTTTATCTATCGATTTTGACGATACCTAGGCTCTTTATAGCCCTTTAGTCTACCTGACAATCTCAACTCCAATTTTTTTTAAATTCCATAATTAAATTGTAGAGAATCCTATGTCTTTATCTTCGGATAAAAAACCCTTCAGGCGGCATTTATAGCGGGGACTTTTGATTCGAAACTGTTCTTTCGAAATAAAAATATCTCACTGAGCTTTCTCGCCGTGTCATTTTGCCTACTCTCAGGTACACAAAATATCGCCCTGGGCTTTCTCTCAGTGACAATTGGCTACCTTCTGGCGCACAAAATATCGCACTGAGCTTTCTCAGTGGATATTGCCTAACTTCTGGCGCACAAAAATAACTCTTCGAAAGCTCAATCAACTGTTTTTTGTTATTGATAAATATAAAGTGCTGTCCATGCAGATTTTTCAAGAGTTTTCACACCTTTCAGCAAGGATATCTTTAAAAATGCCTTCAAACAACGCAAATATTCTCTTTGTTTGCAAAGAACTAGTTCGTTATTTCTTAGCCATAAGATAGATCATTATTAAGCTCATGAAGTGCGATGAGAAATAGTAGATCAGCTTTTTGCAAACAAAGAGAAAATTCGCATTTTTTGAAGATTCACTCTGTGCGAACCATGCCTACATTCCCCTAATGCATCTCATTAAACTATCATTTTCATTATAAGTATTATATTATCTTCTTGTATTGATAGATGTTCAAATCATATCCGAAATGGTATAAAAAAGGGTGCCAATAGGTCATAATACGATTTATTGAAGTGCCAATAGGTGTTCTTCCGATCCTACGACTCATTTTTTGAGCAATCCCAAAAATAATGGTTTTGAATAGAAAGGGCATGTTTGGGGGAAAATGAAGGTAATGTGAATGATCCTTTGATCGACTTTTGGGGGGTTTCTCAAAGGTCCAAAGTCACTATCTCTAACCGTTTGTCCTCTATTCTCAGTAACGGACAGACGGACCAGACAGATCAGACTAACTAAAAGCATGGCATCATTTCTAAGAAATTGTCTGAAACGCTAAGATATATTGAGAAAGTGGTTCTCAAGGAGTGGAAAAGTAAATACTTAATGCTTAGCACTTAAATACTCGTTCTAATATTCGAAATATGAAATGAAGGCTGGTTTTTCTTTTAGAAAACTGGCTTATATTTGTCTGAAATTTGTTGATTTTCCCGTATTGAAGGACATTCAAGCACCTTTCCATTCAGATGAAATGGTCTTCCTTATTCCTGACTAATAAATTCAGGACTTATGGTTACTATGGCGGTAAACCAAACAGGATTTGCTAAGCTTCGAGTTTGTTTATTGCCGTTTTGTACAACATTCTCATGGTCTAATTTAAAATTCATATCTGAAATAGCCTCATCCAACCCTAGCGATACATTGTGCTCTTGGAATTGCTTACAAGTGCAGGAAACTCGAGAAAAACTCCATTTAATACGAAATTATAATAATTGAACAATTTCAAGTTTTAAAAGAAATAATAGAAAACTATTCCACAATTTTATAGAATTTAAAACCAAACTCTTTCAATGGTGCGCAAATTTTTTTATATCAATTTTTTCCTGTTGCACAGAGGAAAATAATGCCACACTTCTGAAAAGAACTTTTCTCGATAATTTTTGCATGATGGAAGTATTTCTAGAGCTTCCAATAAAAAGGTCCTTTTTTATAGCAATTACATACAAATGAAACTGATTATTTTCTATTCTATTTTTTTTTTGCAAAAAAAAAACTAAACTCTTGCTTCTCCTGGAGGATTATAAATTACAAAAAAAATCACAATGAATAAAAAGGAATGTGGAAAAAATTGACCTCACAACATGAGAATTTGAATGATTGATGATACTCCTCTTAACATACTTCACTGTCAAAATGTTCACAAAAACGAATTTTATTCCTGCTGAAAGTGAGTGTTTTATTAGATTTATGAAAATTGTCCATGAGAAAAGTTTAAGAACAAAATATAGAATTGTCTTCCAAATGAGCTTAGTGAAAAATTACTTTTTGGACTTTCAATAAACCATGAAATGCGTAAACATGGTGCCTGTTGAAATCTAACGAGGAGTGTGAGAGCAAAAAAAAAATTGGAGGAAATTGTATAAGAAATTGCTCGAGTAAAATTTCCAAACTTCTTATCAGAATCATTAATATTCTGTGTGATTTTCTTGCATGGATCCACCTCAAAAGTTAGTATACTTAGAATTTCTGAGCAATGGAATTTCTTTCAACTTTCCAAGTCATCAAGTGGAGGTTTACAGAATTTAGAAGACATTGGTCCAAGACAAAGACAAAGTAACGAATATTTAATTGAATTTTGAAATGAAAAGTTTAGTTGGGCAACTCGTGCAAGCTCTCTCAGAGTAATATTCTCTAAAAATCATTTTACACTCTCTATGGGGAAACTTTTAATCAATAGAATGGACAATAATCGCGACAAACATTTTCATTTTAGTTCAAACTTTTCCCTGTCTCTCATAATTTTGCCGCCCGCCGTAACAGTAGGGATGAAAACAAATTACATAACTCTGCAGATATGTCGTGATTTTTATATTACTGCTCGAACTCAAAAGTGGAGCAATATTACAATTTTCTCGATTTTAGGTTACCATAAATATCTCTAACGGTAACCTCCTATAAAGTTTATGTATTTATAGTGTAATTTTGCAAATTTTAAGTTCCGAGAAAAATTACATTCAACTATTTATACTTTTGCTTAAACTCAGAGGCTGAACGGTATGAGACAGCTACTTGGAGTTTTCGCAACTTATTTTCTTTTTCATTATGAACCGCTTATTCCGGTGCAGGCTTGAGAATCTAATTTAGACCACGACATTTCCTTATTTATAAACATTTTAGGTAGATGTTTGCGATTGATCTCGAGACATTTCAAGGCAAGATTGTCAAACTTCTTTGGCTAAATTGTTCTAGATCTGCTCCCGTCGACCCCTCTTCGCAACAGCTTGTATGAAATTTCTAAAGATATTTCTTCTTTTCATTTCGACGACTCAAAATATAAGTCGAACAACTCGATTTTTTGCAAAAATCGTTTTTTTCGCTTTTTGGATACTTCTTTATACTCTCTACCTTCCCTGTGAATATTATACTTGAAAGACAATTATTTTTAAAGTTATAGAGATTTTAAATCTCAAAAATCCTACACTCTGCATGTAAAATCTCAGCTTCAAATCGCTCTCTCGTAAAATTTTCATACTGAGAGTTATTCGTTTCTTATTCTAAGCGGTCGATTTTTACTAATTACAGTGCAACAACAATAGTATACTGCAATATTTTGAAGGATTATTGTTGAATGCAGGAGCTAAGATTAGATTTTTGGAAGTTCGGAGGATGTGTCTGTAGGAAGTATGGGATTTAGTTGGAGGTGTTTGTCTGCTGGGTTGAGGAGAGGGAGGGAGTGAGAGAGGCGAACGGAGAGACGCGAACGAAGAGAGGCGAACGGAGAGAGGCGAACGGAGAGAAGCGAACGGAGAGAGGCGAACGGAGAGAGGCGATCGTGACGGCTGTCAGTATGAAAAGTGTATTGGTAGAAATAAGACGCGAATTTCTGTCCAGTTATTGAATAAAATTGATTTGTTGGAAAGTATTAAAGACGTTTAATTTTGTTGTTCAACAATTATAATTAAATTTTTATAGTTAAACTAGCAATATTATTTTGAAAACTTTGAGATCACCAGACACGTCATGCCTATATATTGAATTGGGTGACCATCAAATGTCGGAAGCCAAAATCCTGAAAGTCAAATCCCGAACGCCAAAATCCCGAAAACCCAAAATCCCGAACGCCAAAATCTCGAAAGCCAAAATCCTGACAGACATAATCCCGAAAGTTGAAATCCTAAAAGTCAAAATCCCGAAAGGCAAAATCCTAAAAGTCAAATCCGGAACGCCAAAATCCCGAAAACCCAAAATCCAGAAAAGCCAAATCTCGAAAAGCTAAAACCCCGAAAACCAAAATCCTGAAAGTCAAATCCCGAACGCCAAAATCCCGAAAACCCAAAATCCCGAACGCCAAAATCTCGAAAGCCAAAATCCTGACAGACATAATCCCGAAAGTTGAAATCCTAAAAGTCAAAATCCCGAAAGGCAAAATCCTAACGGAGAGAGGCGATCGTGACGGCTGTCAGTATGAAAAGTGTATTGGTAGAAATAAGACGCGAATTTCTGTCCAGTTATTGAATAAAATTGATTTGTTGGAAAGTATTAAAGACGTTTAATTTTGTTGTTCAACATAAGGTCCTTCGAGACCCAACATAAAAATGTTTAAGTCCACTCCAAAAACGCAGAAAAAACGCAAGAATGCTGAGCGTCTCCGGTCAATTGAAGAAGCCAAAAAACGCAAAATGGCGGAATTAGAGCAGCTCGAAAAGCTTAAGGAAAAGCTTGAGGCGTCAGATGATGATATTGAGGGTGAAGCAAGTGAATTTAACGAGGAATACGAGATTTCAGAGAAAGGAGACGATTCTACAACCAACGAAGAAAATGAGCTATCGATGCATATTGCAAATATGTCCACAATTATCGCCAATCAAGAAAAGCAAGTCAGCAAGTTCATCGCACGTCAAGCCGTAGCCAAAGAATTGCCAGATTTCAACGGCGACCCTGAAGAATGGCCATTATTTTATGCCATGTTTCAACAAAGTTCTAAGGATGGCGATTTCACAGCCACTGAAAACACCATGAGATTGGCCAAAGCACTGAAAGGAGATGCACGGGATAGAGTAAAAACCCTCATTGCTACAGCAGCAGCACCAGAAGACATCATAAACGTGTTGCAGTCGCATTTTGGACATCCAAGACAAGTGATAAATCGAATGATGGCTCGCATAGCTTCAACACCAGACCCAAAAGATGGTGATCCAGAGAGTATTGTCAAATTTGCAACCATCGTAGAAAACTTGTCGTTTGGATTGAAATGGCTGGACAAAGGACGTTATATGGACTCTCCATGGGTGACAAATGATATTGAGAGAAAACTATCTCCAACCATGAGGATGCTTTGGGCAATGAGGGCCAAAGAAATTCCAAATTACTCTGTGACGGATCTTGCAACTTGGCTGAACGACCAATCGAAAATTTCTTTGAATATTTTGCCAGTGACGTCACTCTCAACTCAATCATCAACTGGAAACAAGCAGAAGACAAAGGAACATACACGAACACCAAAAATACGCAGTGCAGCGGTTATGACGACCCAAATTGCAACAAAGAGCTACAAATGTGCAGTGTGTGAGGAAGGTCATTATACGAATGAGTGTCCAAAATTGAAGGAATCCACGGTAAAGGAGCGTTACAAACTTGCAAAGGGTCTCTGTTGGGGATGTTTGGGCCGAAACCATCGCTTAAATACCTGTGTTCGCCGCCGCACTTGTGGACTAGATGGATGTAAGCGAATGCATCATCGCCTGCTGCATGGAACAGAGAAGTCCGTTAAATTTGAAGACGAGAAAAAAGAAGACGACGATAAAACAGGTAAAAAATAAGATATAAGACTATGATCATTCAAGACAGAACGTAAAACTAAAATTGATAACCTTTGTTGTGAATTAAAAATTAAGATTAACCTTTAAACAAAATAATGAAGTAAAATTAAAATTAAATTGGTTGAATTTTGTACTCAGTAAATTACATATTGGAATTTAATTCTTTGAAATTTTTATTGGATTTATCTTGAAAGTTTAAAATTTTGATTGAATTAAAATTATTACTAGTGATCTTTGGCAATGACTCATTGACATGTGAAAAAAAAAAAAAGAAACTATGTAAAGAAACAATAAAACTGAAATAAAAAAAAATGTTTCACAGATACTAACACTAAGGTTTCAAACAATCTGAAAAATATGGAGATCCCTGTGGATGTGACCGATCCATCAGGACGAAAACTACTCACAATGGAAGGGTTATTTTCAAAAATTTCCGGTGAGTCTTGGAAAACTATCTCCATGGGAGAATTTCAAGTAATTGTGTGTTTATCATAGGTGAGGCTGAAGAGTCTTGCAGTTCAAAGGGTACGCTTACGGGGGGAGATGATGGTGTCCTTTTCGGTAAGCGTAAAAAAAAAAGTGAAAAATTGAACACACAATTTTTGAAATTGTAAAACTGGTCTTATTTAAACAGGTATACCGATTACTAATACAAGCCAAGGTACGACGACTGAGATCGTCAGTTCTGATGAAAAAACAAGTGGTGAGTAATCGGTTATACGGGTGATTCGAAATCTAAAGTGTTAGTAGATAAGGTTTTAAAACGTATTTTAATGTATTAGGTGTGTCCTTGTTCGGAGCATCTGATTCTGAAAAAAGAATGTTTAATGAAAAGAATGAAAATACTCAAACGTCATCTGAGTCATGTGCCAAAGACCAAAATCATATTCAGGAAATTTCTTTGGTAGAATTTCAGTCCAAAGGAAGGCACACAGCATTTGCCGGTGCGTCTCAGTGTCAAGCAACAGTAATGCTCAGGGTGTTACCAGTAGAGATTGCTGCTCCTGATAAGAGTAACATTGTTAGAATTCTGGCTTTACTGGATTCTGCTTCATCAGTTAGTCTAATTGATGGTACTTTAATTCGTCGATTGGGCGTATTTGGTACTCAGGCCTCCATGGAACTGATGTGGTTGGATGGTTCAAGTAAAGAAATTCACAGCACCACGGAGGTAACACTTGCAATAAGAGGAGTATTTCCGGGTGCTAAATGGTATGAGTTGCGAAATATACGAACCATGTCCGATTTGATCTTGCCAGAGGTGCGTGTGGATAAAGAGAAATTGATTAATCAATTTCCCTATCTTAAAACAATAAAATTTTCTGGATTTTCTAACCAAGCACCTCAAATTCTTCTTGGTGAGGATAATGCTTTCCTTATCGCCACTCATGATCTCATACATGGTCCTCTAAAGGATCCTGTAGCTTCAAAAACTGCTTTGGGATGGGTAATTAGTGGCTCAGATGGGGGGAGACGACGTCACCCCGAATACACTCATATGTCGAGAAACACGAATAAGAGTGAAATTCACGAGCTCACTGAAATTATCAAGACATCCTTTAGTACAGAAGATTTCGGTGTCAAGGTCTATATCGAGAAACCCAGAAGTCAGGAGGACAAATATGCATTATCAATTATGGAATCAACGACAAAACGTGTTGGGCAAAGATTTGAAACAGGTCTTCTTTGGAAGGACACAGATGCACCACTACCCCAGTCTAGAGCAACTGCGTGGCGTCGTCTTAGACAAATTGAAATGCGCATGGACCGAGATGAATCGTTTAAAACGGATTACACAAAAAAGTTTGAACATTATATAGACAGTGGCTATCTTGAGCCAGTAGAGTCACCATCAGAACAATCAAGAAAGGTTTGGTATTTGCCACATTTCGGCGTGACAAATCCTAACAAACCCGGGAAACTTCGACTGGTGTATGATGCGGCAGCGAAGGCACATGGGATATCTCTTAATGATTGCCTATTGAAGGGTCCCGATTTGATGAATAACCTGCCTGGAATTCTGTTGCAATTTCGTAAAGGACAGTACGCTTTCGCAGGTGATATTCAAGAGATGTTTCATCAAATAGTGATTCGAGAACAAGATCGTGATGCGCAACGTGTTCTCTGGCGGGCAGACAAAAGAGATGTTTTTCCACAGGAGTATCGCATGCGAGTCATGACATTTGGAGTAGCATGTAGCCCCGCATTAGCCGCCTATGTTAAGGACAAAAATGCTAAGGAGTTCATCGATCGGTATCCTACAGCTGTAGATGAAATTATACGAAAGCATTTTGTAGATGACTATTTGGGATGCACAGATGATGAAGAATCCGCCATTCAACTGATAAATGAAGTCATCAATATACATAAGCAAGGAGGATTCAACATCAGAAACTTTATTAGCAATTCCCAAAAGATCTTGAGTGGTCTTCCAAAAGAATCATGCCGTGATATTCATGACAAAGATTTAGACATTGAGAGTAGTTTTGAGAAAATCCTCGGTGTGTGGTGGAATACAGAAACTGATTGCTTTACATTCAAAGTAAAGATAAATTGCATCCAGCAAGAAGTAATTGAAGGAACAGACTTGCCCACGAAGCGAGAAGCACTTCGTATCTTAATGTCAATTTTCGACCCCTTGGGTATGATTGCCCACTTTATCATTTGCGGAAAAATTCTTCTACAAAAAATCTGGAAACGCGGTATAGAATGGGACGATGAGTTGCCATCTGATCTTGGAGATGAATGGAGGAACTGGTTAAAGCAACTTTCCTTTTTACCTCGTGTCTCAATTCCGAGATGCTATTCGGATTTACGTTTCCGAACAGCTTCAGTAGAACTACATGTTTTTGCAGATGCAAGCAGTGAGGCCTTTGCTTCTGTTGCATACTTAAGATTTGTGAAAAACGGACACATTCATGTGAGCTTTGTAATGGCTCGTACCCGTGTCGCACCTATAAAAGGATTGACCATTCCCAAATTGGAATTGCAAGCCGCTTTGATGGCTAGTCGTCTTTCCAAAACAATAGAACAATACATTGATATTACTGTTCATCGGAAGGTATTTTGGTCTGACTCTATGGTAGTGTTGGGTCAGATTCGAGGAGATCCTCTGCGTCGCAATGCCTTCGTCGCGAACCGAGTAGGCGAGATAAATGAACTCACAAATCCTGAAACATGGAGATACGTGCCCAGTCAGTTAAATGTAGCAGATCAAGCCACAAGAGGGAACGGCATGGTGGAATTTAGTGCAACATCAACTTGGTATCAAGGCCCGATATTCTTGTGGAAAGATGAGAACCTTTGGCCGGCTGCACCCGGTACTCAGGACACGAAAATGGATGAAAACGAAGATGAGTTGGATTTTGAAACGATAAACGTTGTGACCTTAGATCAGCCGACAGCATCAGATGACGACAGGTTGCACGAATCAGTATTGGATCCGGAAAATTATATGCGTTGGGATCATATGCTAAAAGTCGCCGGTTATGTGTACAAATTCATTGATGCCTGTCGTCAGCGCCGCAGAACTAATAACTTAATAGAACCAAACGGAAAAATATTTCTGACTGCCAGTGACTACAAGGGTGGCGAGAGATGCATAATTCGACAGACACAACAAGAATGTTTTCATGCAGAATTTGAGTGTTTGGTACAATCACGTACATTGGAGAATCACGAAAATAATAGACACGTAAACGCTAAGCTTTCAAAGAAAAGCACCATCTATAAATTGAATCCAGGTTTGGATGAGAACGGAATAATTCGTGCTTATGGTAGGATTCAGATGATGCCACGAGCTAGCGAAGACTTCAAAAATCCTATCCTGCTTCATGCAGGAAATCGGGCAGTACAGTTAATGTTGACCCATTATCATCAAGAACTTGGTCACTGGGGAACTCCTTTGGTGATGGCAGAGTTACGACAACGCTTTGAAATTATTACCGGAAGGAAGGCATTAAAACAAATTCAAATGGATTGTATCACATGCCAGAAAGCACGATCACAACCGAATGTACCAATTATGGGCCAAATTCCTGAGGAACGTCTGTCTGCATATGTACATCCATTTACTCATACTGGATGTGACTTCTTTGGACCCCTTTATGTCAAAACAGGGAGAAGTGAGGTGAAACGATATGGAGCAATATTTACCTGTTTGACGACCCGCGCCATTCACTTAGAATTATGTGAAAATTTAACTACGGATTCCTGTATACTAGCTATCCGTCGCTTCATGGCAAGAAGAGGGGAACCCGAAACAATATTATCCGACAATGGAACGAATTTCAAAGGAGCTGAAAGGGAAATTCGTCAGTCTCTGGCCGAAATCAAACATGATGTCATCACGTCGACTCTTGCGAAACGTCAAGTGACTTGGAAGTTTAACCCTCCTCATGCACCCCATATGGGTGGGACGTGGGAAAGACTGGTAGCTCCTGTGAAAAAGGCAATCTCGCTAGCGATCGGGAGCTCCAAACACCCTCCAAGTCAAGAAGTGTTGCAGACTGTGTTAGCAGAAGCTGAACATCTAGTGAATTCACGTCCGTTAGCTGAAGTCAGCGATGCAAATGAAGTCCTTACTCCCAATCATTTTCTGATCCACCGTCAGTCTGGACTACAAGCACCTGGAACCTTCACCGATCAAGACCTTGTACTTCGAAAGGAATGGCGTAAATCACAACGTCTCACTGACATCTTCTGGAAGAAGTGGCTGCAGTTCTACACCCCAACACTGACACATCGACCCAAGTGGCACAGCAACAACCCAAATGTCAAAGTTGGAGACCGTGTTATGATCGTAGATCCTAATCTGGAGCGTAATACGTGGCCTGTTGGACGAGTAGTCGAGTTGTACCCCGGGAAAGATGGAAAAGTTCGAGTGGTTCTGGTCCGAACTGAAGATGAGCATAAAGTGTTTAAGCGACCAGTAGCGAAGTTAATCATCCTCAGAACTCCCAAATTGCTCAACGATGAATTGAAGCCGAAAGATCGGCCCAATTCGGGGGGAGATCATGTTGAATGCAGGAGCTAAGATTAGATTTTTGGAAGTTCGGAGGATGTGTCTGTAGGAAGTATGGGATTTAGTTGGAGGTGTTTGTCTGCTGGGTTGAGGAGAGGGAGGGAGTGAGAGAGGCGAACGGAGAGACGCGAACGAAGAGAGGCGAACGGAGAGAGGCGAACGGAGAGAAGCGAACGGAGAGAGGCGAACGGAGAGAGGCGATCGTGACGGCTGTCAGTACACCGAGAAAAATTTGGATGGTATTTTCTACAAATCGTGTCTTTAAATTCTACTGCCTCAAAAGATAGTAGAAAATACCATCCTCCATAGATACTTTCCTTTAGAATCTACCATCTTGACATTTTAAAATTTACTATCCTATGGATAGTAAATTCTAACAGCCGGATGGTAAAATCTACTATCCTCCTTTAGATTTTACATTGACCTCTCTTAGATTCTAATATCCGGGAAGTAAATTTTACTGGCCGCATATTTGATGTTAAAATTTAACTGGAAGACAGTAAATTTTAACGGAGGATAGTAATTTGGATTGAAATTACTATCCAAGCCAATAAAATTTGCCATCCTGCTGTTAGAATGTCATTTTGGAATATCGTGTGTGCCGATGCAACGGTTCCCGATATGCTTTGAATACATTATAGCAATTCGTGGCGCAGCTGGAAGATGCTGGACTGTCATCACAAAGGTCGCGTGTTCAAATCTCGGTTGAGTCGTCAAAGTTGGAAAAAGATTTTCACGCATCAAAATGGCTTAAAATACAGAGAATGTCATCCAGGAAGGGCCCCAAGCCCTCAAACAATGGCCAAAAATCAATGAAAATAAGGAAAAATAAATTTTTCCGACATTTTTCATTCTAATATCCGGCTAGTAAAATTTACTATCCTGCCAGTAAAATTTACCATCCGGATAGTAAAATCTAATATCCGGGGATATTAGAATTTACCATCCGGCTATTAGAATTTACTATCCATGCAATAGATTCTACAATTTTTGACAGTCCAATTTAATATCGCGTTTGCTGGGTGACTTTTTTACTATCCGGCCATTAGAATTTTGTATGGAGGATGGTAAATTTTACCATCCACATTTTTCTCGGTGTATGAAAAGTGTATTGGTAGAAATAAGACGCGAATTTCTGTCCAGTTATTGAATAAAATTGATTTGTTGGAAAGTATTAAAGACGTTTAATTTTGTTGTTCAACAATTATAATTAAATTTTTATAGTTAAACTAGCAATATTATTTTGAAAACTTTGAGATCACCAGACACGTCATGCCTATATATTGAATTGGGTGACCATCAAATGTCGGAAGCCAAAATCCTGAAAGTCAAATCCCGAACGCCAAAATCCCGAAAACCCAAAATCCCGAACGCCAAAATCTCGAAAGCCAAAATCCTGACAGACATAATCCCGAAAGTTGAAATCCTAAAAGTCAAAATCCCGAAAGGCAAAATCCTAAAAGTCAAATCCGGAACGCCAAAATCCCGAAAACCCAAAATCCAGAAAAGCCAAATCTCGAAAAGCTAAAACCCCGAAAACCAAAATCCTGAAAGTCAAATCCCGAACGCCAAAATCCCGAAAACCCAAAATCCCGAACGCCAAAATCTCGAAAGCCAAAATCCTGACAGACATAATCCCGAAAGTTGAAATCCTAAAAGTCAAAATCCCGAAAGGCAAAATCCTAAAAGTCAAATCCGGAACGCCAAAATCCCGAAAACCCAAAATCCAGAAAAGCCAAATCTCGAAAAGCTAAAACCCCGAAAACCAAAATCCTGAAAGTTGAAATCCCGAAAAGCCAAAATCCCGGAAGCAAAATCCTGAAAATCAAAATCCCGAAAGCCATAGTCCCAAAAAGCTAAAACCCCGAAAACCAAAATCTTCAAAGCCAAAATATCGAATGAGCCGAACTTTCGAATGGGTCAAAATCCCGAAAAAAACAAAATCCCTAAAATCCAAAATCTTGAAAAGCTAAAACCACGAACGCCAAAATCCAAAAATCGCCAAAATTCCAAAAACAGAAATCCCGATCGCAGAAATCTCGAATTCTTAAAAGTGTCTTACATACGCGATTGCAGGAGCAAAAGAGAAATTTTCTGTAATTTTGTCCATTGTCCCCAAAACTTCAGTTATCTCCAAATTATTGAAGAATGTCTGGTTCATCCATTAAGAACTGAAAAAGACACGGAGCTGTCGAAAGCTCTGGAGAAGAGGTAGATTTTGTCTTTGGGGATTTCGACTTTTCGAGATTTCGATTGAAATTTTCTATAGTAGTGCGAAATTTTTAAATTGGTATTACCGTGTAACGTAATTTATTTTTAATATTAAATTATATATAATATAAATATTATTTTTTTAAATTTTAGTCCTTGTATACAACAATTCTTTTGAAAATTGCTAAAGAAAAACTTTATCTTCTATTTTAAATTTTATATAATAAGAAGCAAAATGAAAACCCCCAGCTTTCCTTTTTGACAATAGATTCCTCAAATGAATATTCTAGAAAACAATACGCACAATAAAATTTCAGGACAAAAAAAATCTAGTGTACTACGAAGTCTTTCCTGACTCGTCTCCTCATTCAATTTGTACAATTGTTTTGTCCCTGATAACAGTGTAAAACTTTTATCAAAAAGAAAGTATTTTTCTTAATAGATTAATAATGTTGCTTTAATTCATTTATTTATTTAAGTAGAAGAGTTTTATTTTGACATCACGACAAAACCAACTTATTTTGCCCAAAACCATGACCTAATTTGATATAGCACGTATTAAGTAATTTAACAATTATTTGGAAATTATTTAGAAAGACAACGTAAATTTGAAAAATTTTACTGAAATATTATTTGTTTAACATTTCAAATTTAAACTTTTAATTCGTGAATTTTATTATAAGGTCTTACGGGTCTCTCACAGTACGCACAAAAAAAGAAAATTAAAAACAAAAACTAATATTAATCACATTTTTTTATATTTGTGAGATTTAAAGGCCTGTAATCACATTTGGCAATTTAATTTCATACCATTTTGAGATAGATTTCTAGGGCATGTTGAACATGATTTTATCCTGTACTATGCGTTATTTTTCCAAAATATTATTATGTCATTTATTCTATAGCATATGGTGATTATTTCTATTGCTTTTGGGATCAATTTGATGGTATTACAGAAATGACTGCATTTCATTTTGTTGTGGCATGGAACAGAATGGGATACAATCAATTAAAAAAACATAGGATAAAATTTATCGTAAATTGGGAAAAACCTCATAATATAAAAAAACAATTGAAAATTAGGAGGAAATTAATATCTAAATAGTATAAAATAAATTACTTAATACGATACAAGCTCTAGAAGAATAAATCGAAAATGAACAATTTTATTATTATGCACACGCAATTACAACGAAATTGAATTCTATTATTTTACTACGACTTTAATCCCAAAAGTATATTAGAATTATTTAGAGTAGAAAAGATCGCATTTTAAAAATAATGCAATTTACATTCAATTTCTAAGAACAGAAGGGATTTCATCAAAAGTGAAACTAATTTAAAAAACAACTAAATATAGGCCAAAATAAATATATTATAAATTTGTAAGTAATTATAACAAATTTACAAGTAAGCTTAAAAAGGTTCTTCAGGAAAATTTGAATTGAAATCGGTTAGTTCGCTGTGTCGCATTTCTTTCACTGCTCGTACTCAAATAAAGAGCAGTTAGACAATCCACTTTTTCCATCTTGTGACACGGCTAGAGGCCAAACGGTAAGGGATATCGACTTTAGATCTTCAACGACCCCCCCCCCCCCACCATAAGGTAACATTATCTTAGATAAAAAACATTTTGATATCGAATTTTCGAGGCTGACCTAGGACAAGGTGGCTGAATCAAATTCAGAATTTTGCCTTGAAACGCCTTGGGATCGAACCCGAACATTTTCCTGAAGTGGCGGAAGATCAACAAGCGTGGGCTGTTATTTTGGTGTCATGGGCCCGCGACCCCAATAGGGATAAGCGGTTGAAAATGAATGAATGAATGAATTTTCGAAAGTAAAAGTTTAACCGCTTTGGAGGGTCTATTTTTCAACTGATTTGCTTAAATTTGAATCTTTTGAAAAATCATAAATTTTCAACACGGTAGCATTGGACTTAATCGGTAATTTATCAGTAAGGTACCCGTATTTGACATATCTTTATTAAATTCATTCATTCATTTTCAACCGCTTATCCCTATTGGGGTCGCGGGCCCATGACATCCAAATTAGCAGCCCACGCTTGTGAAAAATCTTGTTTAATTGTTCGAAAGCTTTTGACACGGCTAGAGGCCAAACGGTAAGAGATATCAACTGCCGGTCTTTGACGACTCCGTCATAAGTCAGCATTATCTAGGATAGACTTTTCAATATTTATAAACTCTATAAAAAACTAAAAAATATTCCATCTCTGGCATATTTTTTATCGCTTGAAATGCTGAAATACACTGAGAAAAAAAGGGGGTGCGATTAACTTTTTTTCCTCGTAACTTTAACACTTTTTAGATGTAAAACTATATCAACATTTTTTAATGTTAATTTTACACCTTTTTAAGTGTAAAATTAACATGAAAAAGGGTAACTTTAACCTATAAAACACTTAAAAAGCGTAATATTTACATCGATTTCGGATCAATAATGCAGGGTAAAATTAGCATTTCCGGAATGTTATTTTAACTTTTTCGGATTTCTCTCTCAGTGTAGGCTCTCATTTGGGTTATTTCATTATTTTTTTTACCAGTGATATCAGTTATATATTTCAATATTTATTAAAATTGGAAAATCACCACAGTGCTTTTTATGTACTATGTGGTAGATGCAACAATTTGTTTTTCACCCTTATGCCTCACTAGTATTTAATGTCACAAAATATTTTAGTCTCGTCGAATAATCTAAATTGGCTTAAGTTTGTTTTTTTCGAATGCTTTCAATGCAGCTCTAGCCAATCGGAGAAACACGTTGAGAATAAAATATTTCATCGGATTAATTAAATGCATTTGGATAATGCTTTAGGAATAGGTTTAGCAACGATCTCATGTGATGTGATCAAAATTAGCTGATATACCGAGAAATTTATTCACTGAGACAAAAAGACAACGCCTTAGAAATGCCTGAAGCTTGTCGTGGTTTCAACTTAGTGGTTTCTGTCGTATACAAAATTTAAAGAGATGTCTCTCTTGTTTAACTTAACTTCTTCTACGGCAACATTTTCATGTGTCTTCCAGAGTCTGATGGGAAGAAAATGGATGAATCTCGTCACGAACACTTTTCCACCCGCTGAACTCGAAAATTATCACTCTCCTTTTTGTCTCCCACACGGTAAAACTGAAAAAAAAATCCTCAATTGGAGCTAATCAGAAAATCCGTCCTCTTGACGGTGAAAAAAAAGTCTCTGGATAAAAAATATCATTCTCCTATTGTGGGAAAATGGAAATCAGAGAAGAAATTGAGGAATATAGCAAAAATCGAAAATGTTCCAGGAACTGATGTTACCCTCATTGTTAAATTAGGGCAAGGAGGTGCCATAAATCCGACTTATATATTGGATGGAAATTCGAAAAATGTTTCAAGTATTCCCAAGAATATTAAAATACGGTGTGCAAAAGATTTAATGAGCATATTCGACTTTTTCACCAGTCATCGCTCCTGTACGGACCAGAGTACATAAATATACCTAATGATTTTTGTCGGTAAATGATTAGCGAGTCCACTGTGGAAAATCAATTTGAAAATGGTATAAATGGAATTGAACAATTTGATGATTCATTTGAGGAAATTCAATTGCAA
This sequence comes from Phlebotomus papatasi, assembly GCF_024763615.1. NCBI lineage: Eukaryota > Metazoa > Arthropoda > Insecta > Diptera > Psychodidae > Phlebotomus > Phlebotomus papatasi. The sequence goes on from NC_077223.1 coordinate 78,954,420, forward strand.
AATTTGTTAATGCGCAATAAATGAATAATTTTCCAAATGAAAGGATTTTCTATTTCTAACAATTACTTTGCTGTGAGAAATATGTCCATCCATTTTCTATTGATTGAATTCGAATATCCTGAAGTAATTATCAAAGATATTTGAATCCATATGCTTATTTATGTACTATGCTCTTAATTTTGTTTTCAAGCAATAACAAGCTTTCTCTCTTTAGTAAAACTTGATAAATTAAATGCCAAATTAAATGTCAACATCAATTATATAAATAAATAAAAGCCAAGCATACACAAAGAAAACTTTAAAAGTTGTAGACAGGAAATGAGGTAAAAAAAAAATAGAAGAGCAAGAGAAGTTTCCCAATTCCTTTTCAAGTTTCAATATACTGAAAATTAATTTATAGTTGTAAATAATTTACAACATCGTAAAGAAAATACTTAATTCAGTTGAAATTCGTTCAATAATTCAAAGGATGATGTTTTTCCTCTCTGTATTTTGTGGTAAAAATACATGAAAAGCTAAACGAGATATAAATTTAGATCCCTCAAAAGCACAGCTTTGTTCCAATTTTAAGGAACACACATACATATATAAAATGCTTGGCTAAATGTGGAGCATTTTAAGAAGATTTTCCTAGGTAGTCCAATTTCGTAGTTAATAAATTTTCCATATAGAATGCTCATTTTTATTTTTCATTATTTCTTTGGTTGAAAGAAAGATAAAACTTGCACAATAATTACAATGAGTTTCACCTTACTTCTATGAACTTTCTTTGAAGTGCTATTAAACGTGCGCATTAATTGGTACAACTGTTTTATTAATTAATTTTAAAGCAGGATGATGATGATGTACACAACTCAAACCAACTGATTTATTTATTTATTTACTTTTAGACATTTGGCATATTTACTGCATGTTTGTAAATATTTTAAATTCTAAATTATTGAAAGTACTCCATAAGCTCGAGTAAATCGATATAGAGGTGGGTGGGACAGTTTCATTAGTTTCATGACATTTAAAGATATAATTCAGAAGGATAAATAATTAATATCTAGGAATTGTGTTCTATATTTCCATAATACAGCCAATACCCAAGGGTAACTAATGGGACACAGCTTCAATGTAATTTATATTAATTTCGCAGAAAAGTTGTGAAAAACTTGAGCCACGCGAATTACCCTACCCTTTCTTAATAATATATAAACAAATTGTTCTTATCTTTATAATTTTTAATCTTTGGATTATCCGCTGTTATTGAAAAGGGATATTTGCAAAGTTTGATAATATTTATATAATACATAAATATGTACAGTAGGTGTCAAAAGTTTGTTGCCTCATGTGTGATCGAGAAACCAGGTGCAAAAAATGATAGAAAAAATTACTTTTTCGAATTTTTCTTTTTGCAAATGAATTTCCTGTAATCCGTAGATCTTATTTATGTATTTCGAAAAAAAAATTTATACCATATAAAAAAATTATTCTTTTCCAGAAGAGAGATTTTCCATAAAATTAAACAATTGACGACGAAGATTCATTCCGGCAGTAGGGTCCAAATTCCGGCCAGCTTGCAATTCCGGCCACATTTTTATTCCTCAAATTTTCATGAATTTTTAGTTTTTCCATATTATAGAGATTATACTATGCAATAAAATAACAAAAAATGTGGCTTCGATAAACGAGAAGATGTTAAAAAAAAACTTTGGAAGGATTCCGGAAGGGCAAGGAACTATGAAAATGAAGGTTGCCGAAATAGGCCACCAAAGCTATATCTACATTTTTATTCATTTTAAATTGGATTTAAAATGATTTTGAAGAAAATGAAGACAAACTGTCTACAAGGTTCCAAGTAAAACTTCTTAAGAAAAATTTTTAAAAAAAATCAATTTATATGAAAAAGGGACAGATAATCCTAACCGGCTTATGTAGGTGAGATTCTTAATGTGAGCTAACTCGGAGTGCATGCAAATTCGATTTGGGGCTGCAGTTGGGAGACGCCATTCAGTTATCTTGAATCAAATTCGTGAAATTATACAAATTTTGTATTTAAACCAAAATATCAAGGATTTGGATGAACTGACAGAAAAGTGTTATATGGGTGAAATGTAGACCAGAATGTTCTCTATAATTTTTCCATAGAACATGATCTCATCGATTACTCAGAAGCCAAGATAATCGAGGTTTTTTGTTTCTTAACTTGTTTTTTTCATCCAGAGTGCCCCAAGTAGTCATTTGTTGAACTTCAACTATATCAAAGAATTGTTGTATTCTGTGGGACTTTCCATTTAAAACCCTATTTTAAGTGTCTTGGTGGAGTAGAGGCAGTCAAATTGGCATCTGAGTGATTTCAAAGCGTTATTATGGGAAAAATCAATTTTTTCACACTTAAACGGAAAAATCGGAGTGATAGCGTAGTCTGAGTGGAAAATGATGTATGGACGAAATGTAGAGACAAATGTCCTCTACAATTATGTCGAAGTAATCATCAAAATCGGTTCAGCGACAGTCGAGATAATTGAGGTTATGTGATATTGAAATTGGTTTTTCGACTGTGGCGCTCCTGGTGTTGGTCCCACGAAGTTCAAATATTCTAAAAAGTTGTAGCATTTGGTGAGATCTTTCGTTTAAGCCCTCATTCATCAAAATCGGTCACATAGAACCGGAGATATGATTTTTTGAATTTCGTGAACTTTGACCCCTCATATCTCCGGTTCTATTGAAACCACAGCGCGCATACGCACCATTTTGGAAACGTCCTAGACTGGACTACAACATACTAAAATTTCATTAACTTGCACAATGCCGTTTTTGAGAAAAGTGACTTTGAATTTCGATGAATTTTGACGCTATCACAGCGCCACCTGTGGTGACTTTTTGAACTTCCATCTGAAAGTGCTCATCGAGACGAAACCAAAAAGGTAAAATTTAGGTCGCTATGTTAATTAGAACCGGAGATAGAGGCCGGTCAATGTTCGAACTTTGACCCCTTATAGCTCGGGTCAGGGGTTATGGATCGACTTAAGGTTTTTTTTGTTTGATAGGTATAATCAACGGCTACAACATACTAAAATTTCAGCCCGATTGCATAAGGAATTTTTGAGTTATTTAACTTTTAAGATTTAAAAATTTTCTTTTTAATAATAGCGCCCCTAGCGGTGGTTTTATGAACTTGCGATGTTAGAAGGGGAAGTGGCATTTCACGAGAGCTTTCCAAAAAGCCCTCATTTTTTAAATTCTGACAATTAGAACCGGAGTTATGGCCATTTTAAGAAAATTTTTTTGGACCCTTATAGCTCGGGTCAGGGGGGTCGGGGGACCTTAAGTTTGGTATTGATGGAAAGCTCTAAGGCCCAGCTATAACATACTAAAATTTGAGCCCGCTCGATGCCATAGGGGCGGAGCTATTGAGAAAACAAAAAAAGGGGGGTCTTCAAAATGGCGGAAGGAGAGGTGGGGGGTGGGGGGTCAATGCACCATGTTGCAATTTTCATACGATATTTAACCTTTGCCGAAAACCGCAAGTCGATATCTTTTTTAGTTTAGGAGCTATTAAGCTCCAAAGAGCGGCCGGACGGCCGGCCGGCCGGCCGGGAACGTAACTTAGCCCCCATATATTCGTGATCAGGAAGTGGCGAAACACATTTTGGCCAAGTTTGAGCGCGATCGGAGGACATGAAATTTTGTTAGGATTATAGTAGGTGAGATTGTTAAGAATCTCACCTAATACTGAAGGTACCATGGACTTCTCGACATTTCATTTTTCCATACGTTTTTGCATAGAGGCACTGAAGACTATTGGCAAGTTTCTTCCTAAAGAGAATTGACTTATCAGTCTGATATATTTCGAAATCGTGCATTAAAAGCTATCTAAAATACATATTTCATAATGTTCGCCGAAATAATACAAGAACTACGAGCAAATTTGTTTATGTCGCGGTGTGATATAATATCTGCAAAATTTTTAGAAGGAAAAGCGAAAAATATCTTCACTTTTTATTAGGCTTTATGGGCCCCTGAAAGGTACATTTTTTGAGACAAATCATAGAAGCGTTCAAAGTTTTAGGTCTTTCTTAAACTAATAAATAAATATTTCAAGTCAAACTTTTTATAAAATTATCTTATAATTTTTATTCAAATATCTTGTATTATCTTTGTTTTTAAAATACCTATTTATCCGTTTCAAAATTTGATAATTAGAATAAGAAACATGTTCTCTTATGCACTTTTTTTTCACATAAGCAAAACCGAAAAAATATCCAAAACTAAATACTTGAAATTTCTCTATTTTCGACTCTGATTATTTTACAAAGCGACACACTGCTGCTATATAGGTTAATTGAAAAATTATTTTTAAAAAAAATTGCTTAATTTCGAATAAATTCATCATTACCTGTATTGCATTCAGTATTCTGGGACTTTGTGCCAAATGGCTTACAGAGTAAAAGTTTTCCCTTTTTTAACTAATTACAATGCTTCAAAGCAGTACAATATCAACACAGCGGAAACTTCTGTTTTCTTCTTCTTTTGGGATTTTGTGTATTCTAAAATTTGGCCATGGTATTTCTGAGATTGTGAGTTAGTCAAGTGAGAAATTCACCGCTCTCAAGAACTGACCGTTTCGCAAGAACTATCATGTGCCTCGGGTGCTGTAAGTGTTTTACATAACATTCCTTGTGAAGTTTTCGCGAAACACTTGTGCCCAAGATACACCATAGATCAGCCGAGAGATGGCTTAACGTAATTATAATCAATATAATGATCAAATTTCAAATCACATTTCCATCAGTTTATAACTAATTCATCTCTCAGCTTAAGCCCAGAAATGGCTTAGTTAGTGAGAAACTGATCTGTATGTATAATCTAATCATTATTTTGATTATAATTACGTTAACTCGTCTCTCGGCTTAAGTCTTAAGTGTGTCTAGAACATTACAAGGGGGCGACTTGAAAGCTATATACTTCTCATGTGAATTACTCATGCAGCTCAGAATTTATACCCACGTTATTGCAAAACCGGCATAATATAACCAGAGAAAGGGCTTTTCCACCGTTTTGCTCTCGAGGTTGGTCTCTAACGCTAAGATAACGGTGGACGCTGAAAAATACACAGATTCTCAGCAAAACGAAATGTACTTCAAAAGTATTGTAGATTAATAAATTTAAATATCGATCTACCTATTTGACCTTGCGAAACAATTAGAAGGAATGATTCAAGATCGCTGTCTTATTATTTAAACAAAAAAATCTCACAAAGACAGTTTCCTTTTACATGTGTAAGAAAATATTCGATTTTTTAGTTTTGGCTATTTGGGGTTGAAATATGGTCCGAATGTAAATAGTATAGCTTTGGGGCTGTTATGCTATTTATATGTGCATCCAATTTTACTTATTTTTGCAATGTAGCATTTAAAATAAAATTTATAGTGTTCAGTGCAAATTGTGCTCCTCCTAAGGAGATTCTCTTTTGTGCAATAAAATAAAGTGAGAGTACAAAATGGTTTTCTCGGTGACAAATAAACCTCGATGACTTTTTGCAGAATCTTTCTTCTTAGCTCCCCCCTAAAAATGTCAATCAATGTCAAGTGGCTCTACAAATTTTCATGTTATTTCTGGATAGATTTTTCATTCACTTATATGGAAATTTTCCAAATTGGAACAATAATCATCATTAGCAATAAATCACAATAAATGGCAATTAAATCCTCAATGTATATAATTTTATTCTGTATAGTTGGTCTTTGCAATTATTTCTGCCTAATTGATTTTATTTAATAAATGAAACGTAACAAATATATATTACACTCATGCATATTTTCAATTTGATTAGCATTTTTAATCACAACTCAAAAATTGCCCTTAAAATGCCAGATTATGTTTTCTTTTGTATAGAATGTTTCTATCCCGCAATAAAGATAAATTATTCCAAAAAAATATAATGTAAAATATGTAGATAAATAAAATTTCTTAAAAGCTTTCTATTCCATACAAAGAGAACTTGTTATGGGATACACAGTGGAAATGAATAAAAAGAACAAACTTGATACTCACGCTTATTGTTGGATGATATCGGATTTCTAAGACTAGAATTTGAAGCAAAAGTATAAAATGTAATTAACTTTTATTTGAAAATCTAGCAACGACAGTTGGAAGAAGAGAATTTCTCTGTGAAACCCTATTATATCATGTTGCATATTTCAAAGCAGAAGTCTCATCCCAGTGGAAATTGAGGAAAAGTTAGGGAAATTATGGAGATAGTCCCAAAAGATGTGAAATATACTTTGGCAATTAAATTGAGTGAGAAAATTGTATAGTCACTAAGGCAAGTTAGTCAGAGAAAAACATCTCTTATAGAACAGGAGATTAGTTTTGAAAGTACATTAAGAAATTTCCAAAATAGCGCATTTCTGCCCATCACCAATGGATTTATCCAAAATACACATTTTATATAATATTTTAGTCCCTTTGTTACATTGTTCACGCGATTAAATGGACTTGTGGCCGGTGTAATAATGCTTTTGAAATTCTATATAATATTAAAATGCCATAACAGCACAACCGGAATTTAATTCTACTTCAGAGAGAAGGTTCCTCATTAATCGGAAGGCAGCTTAAATAATACCCTCACAGATTTTTTTTGTGCCACTTCTGCAGGCACATTCAGTGACCAGCGGATGTTCTCATTGAACTTTTGTGAACATTTCCTCTTGTACTATATTTTACAAATATTTTCATGCCATTTATTCCAAATGGACTTCCCTGGCACATTTTCACTCTCTCTATAGGCAACATTGCACTATATATCCATTTTTCGAAATAAAACTCTTCCATCAAATTTACGTTGCTGACTCTTGAAATTGTGCTCCCCCCAGAAAGCAATTAATTCCATCATCACCCTCAACCCATTCATCGCCCAGGAACATTTAAAATTATTATATACCTCAGGCTCAATATTGCAGCTCAAGTGAAAAATCTGTTTTTCTAAATATGCTATTTCATTCCCACGAAAACAAAATAATTCACCCTTGATGCTTGAGAAATTTTCTCTCAAAAGCTCAAACACACCATGAATTAATACTAAAGAAACACTGTGCAAGAGATTTTCTCAGCATTTTACACGCATATGTGAATCTACTTATATTCTAATAACAGCAGAAATTCTAAACTCCTCTTCTATTATGAAGCTCATATATTAAAAAATATTAAAATTAATAAATCAACATTATTTTAAATTTAAGTCGACTATATACAACCCCCTGGCAAGTTGTCCTTTTTACATGAAGCTATTTGAAGCCGATTCCTAAATTGATCTCGGACTCAGCTCACAGTACTCCGAGGAAAAAAATTATTTAAACAAAAATTTAGTATATTTATCCCTCCATACGGAAAGGTAACTTATAATACGGAAAAACTTCTCACTTTTTAAACATTTAGCATAACGGTAGCGAGCGTAAAAAAATTCCCATATAAATTTAAATCGAAGTATGAGAAAGTGACTTCAAATTTCAGGCAACTTGCCAGGACTATATACGATTAAGCGTCGACATTCTGGTGGAAAATCGCTCTTGTCGTTTGCGGTTAGCAAAAAGGCATCACAACATGGTATGAATGGTATTAATCCGATTGAAGTTCATACTGTATCGATTCGAAAGCATATCAGAGAGAGTACTTAAAAACGCCTTTGGAAGTTCAAAAATTTAAACCGGGGACTTGCACAAAAATGAATGACATTCATAACGACATTTATTTTAATGAAATTGAAATTAAAAAAGTCCTTTAATCCTAAACTTCTACAAAAAAACTATACAAAAAATAACTTTTTGCAGCAAAACATTATAAATACAGTAGAGTTGCTCAAATTTGAACATTTGGGGGGTATAGGTGACATTTCTCACTATCCTCAAATTTGAACAATATTTTCAAAAACGTAACGGAATTCATGTAAAATTCACTTTTTCTAAACTAAGGAAAATGCCTTTAGAGAATTTCATCAAATGAATTTGTTGTTAAATAGGGTAAAGGCTCATAATTTGGGACAGTCTGCTTATAAGCATAGATGTTCTAAGTTAGAAGTGCGATATTTTCAATACTAATTTACTTTTTTTGTTACTCTCTTTTCAGAAGGGTTGTTTAGAAACTTGGCAATGGTTTACTGTCTTTGTTTTTACTAAAATTAGTCTTAACACATTTAAAAATGAATTGATATGTAGAGGTGAATTTGACTCTTATTTTGGACAACTTTGTTATTAATTTAGACAACTTGGCTGTAAATTTGGACAGCTAATCCGCCTCAACAGGATGCCCATTGTTCTTCATTTCATGAACCAATCCTACCAAGTCCTCTTCCTGTTCATGTAAGGGAAACGTAGAATGTCATAAGAAGCCCGGAAACTTTCCATATCATTCATTAAAGTGAGTTGACTTCGGTACTCCAAGGACGTGCGGATTCGCTCATTCCCTGGCCTTTCCCGGAGCCTTTCAAGGTTTTTCTCGCTACATCTCTTTCGTAGAGATGATGCCCCTTTGTTTCTCCAGGCATTTGTCCAACCTAGTTATCACAAAAGAAACTTCACGAAATTTCGTGAGAAAAACACCTGTCCAAAATAAGGAGTATCACCTCACACTGGTGAACTTCGTAAAAAATTGCCCTTTTTCCACACGAAAAATGTAATTCACAAGGCAAATCTCACTTTAGATCAAATGTACAAATCACTACTAACGTGAATCAACACAATATTCAATGAATATTCAATAATATCACTCAAAAAAAAGCGAAGAAAACATTGTTAGTACTTTACCACAGCTAAATAAGACTGAAGTAAACACGAAGTTCTGTCATATTTCTCGTAAGCAATTGCTCACACTGAATTTTCAGCAAAGCAATTTTAACTTAAATCATATTCAAAATTTATCGTATTTAGTTTTAAAATCTTCCAAAAATATCAAATATTTAGATAGAATTCATCAAATATTGGAATAAAAATCTATCATTTTAATCAATTTATTTTTAGTGTCCAATTTTATCCTCAAAGTGTCCAAAATAAGAAACTGGACAAAATTATGAGCGTTTCCCCTAAGGTGGAATTTGTTGAGGAAATTAATATAATATGACAATATTGAGGGAACACCAAAGAAAAATAATTCTAATTCAGACTCCATGCAAAATTTCTTTTACATAACCTCATATTTTACATTTTAAATGCAACCATCGCGTCGTTCAAATTTGAGGAACTCGACTGTATTGTTGTTGATGGTTGAAGTGTCAAGCATATTGAAAATTCAAAATGGAAAAGTAGCCAGCGCTAAGGCGACAAATATATGAACTTGCACTTATGACTTCCGATCCTTCCGATCGATTTTCGAATAAGGTTATGCTCGGCTTTGGTGTGACTTCTCTTGTTCAATAATAACCTTCCCGATTTGAAAGATCTCTCCGATTAACATTTTTTCATTACCGATTCGAATGTATCACAGAGAAACTTACCTTGGAAGTTCGAACGTTTAAACTGATGAGTTACACAAAAGTGAGCAAGTTTATGAAAAGGTCATTTATTTCAATGAAATTGCAACTCAGACGTTCTGCCCTCCTAAAATTCCACAAAACTACAAAAAAATCAATTTTTACAGCATACTTTTACACGCTGTTGACATTGTTGACGATTGAATTGTCAAGAATACCGAAATTCGAAATGGTAAAACAATCAGCGCTAAAGCGGCCAATATATTAAGTTACACTTTCGGCTTACTGTAGGTGTAGATTTTCGAATGGGTTTTGTTTGGCTTTGGAGCAGAGGCGTGCAAGAACCGTTGAAACCGAATAAATGTCAATTCAAACATGTACGTCAATGGTCAAAACGCTACCAACTTATTACGAACTTATTTTGACGTTTATTCGGTTTTTAACGGTTCTTGCACACCTCTGCTTTGGAACGGTTTTGTCTCTTGGAAATTTTATTATTGAACGGAGCCACTTTGTCTCTTCAAAATGTTATTTGTTATTACTCAACAGTGCCATTCGAAAGCATGTTCGAAAAATTCAAATGCAATTTCGAATTTTCAAATTTTAACTGAAGTTTTAAAATTATTCAGTGATTATTAGAGAATTATAATAGGGCAAGAGTATTATGAACGTGTCGTTTCTTTATTTTTCCCCCACAACAAAGTGCAGTGCACAGCAGATTCGCAATGTTGACGTGTTGACACTTAGATAATTCGCGGAATTCAAACAGGAAATTCTTTAATCACCATGCAGACGAAAGAAGAAGTTAAAATATGTTTTCTTTGACTTTCGAAACCGATCTTCGAATATTTCTGATTTTAACAGCAAACCTACCGACCGTTTTTGATCGTTTTTCCTAGTGCGCTCAGTGAAATAACAGACCGCGGTAGGGTAGGAAACTCAACATTTTTTTTTATTGGAAAAGAGGAAGACATTAGAATTTAAACACTGAAAAATATATTACATTACTGAGAAAAAAAGAGGGTGCGATTAACTTTTTTCCTCATAACTTTAACACTTTTTAAGTGTAAAAATATATCAACATTTTTTAATGTTAATTTTACACCTTTTTAAGGGTAAAATTAACATGAAAAAGGGTAACTTTAACCCCGAATACACCTAAAAAGGGTATTATTTACATCAATTTTAGATCAATACTGCAGGGTAAAATTAACATTTCCGGAATGTTATTTTAACTTTTTCGGATTTCTCTCACTCAGTGATGCATATATTTTAAGAAATTCATAAAGTTTGATAGTGGCATTGTACTGTTTAAATTTCTGTTAATTTTGAAACGTTTTTAAACGTTGAAAATAAAATCACTCACTTAGGTGACTGCAACACGTTACCGTAAAATAAGGGTGACTTTGACCCCCCTATTCGTAAGCTTTTCTTTATTTCTAAAACTTAAGGATGGTCTTTATCGATTAGATCTACCATGTCTGATTGGTATAGATCATCCTTAAGTTCTAGAAATAAAGAAAAGTTTACGATCAGGGGAGTGTCCAAGTCACTCGCACTTACGGTATTTTAAGAGATGGACCTCTCGCATTACCCTCCTCCGATCTGATTGAATCTTCGACTTGCTTGAAGTTGCTACTGGCAAATTCTTTTCCCATTTTTTAGGGTGACTCCGCTGACTCCTCATCCTTCCCTCACTGTTTATTCTGCATATTATATGTATATTCGCTGTGTATGTTAAAAGTTTGGCTCTTGAAAGGGTTTTCAGCTTCCAGTTTATTTTAATATAAGCTATAGTCACCGAGAGCTGATTTCATCACTTAGCAATAAATCTGTCTCAAGCTCTGCCCCTCGAAATTCAACTCTTTTAAAATCTTTTCAAATCATCTGGAAGTATTGAGGATATAGAATATAAAATTATACATTTATAGACATTGCGATTCGGTTTATTCGAAAATTTTCCCCATTCAGTTCTCAAACAAACTTAATTTCAATTGAATTAGTTGAAAAGTTCTTCAGCAGAGCTTTATATTTTAACTTAAAAAATCACTAGAAAAATGGTTCAAGGTTATTGTCATGTACAAATGAAATATATGTTTAGATAATTTTAAAAAATAGGGGGAGTTGGGGCTATATTGAAGCTGAGGATATATTGAAAACGATGTTTTTCGCATATTACTAAAGAAGGCTCATCTTATTCAGAATTTAATTTAGGTCCACACTTGTCTTGAAAAAAAAAATAGACAAAATATTATGTCTTTTTAGTCTTCTTGAGCCACGTAACCCCTTAAAGGAATATGGGAAAAATATGAAGTGTTCGAAGCCAGAGTCTGTGCGAAGCCTGAAAGCCTTCCTTTTTTTTAAAAAATCATTTTTTTCGTGATCCTGCCACTAAGCTAACAAATTTGTTACTTATTTTTCTGATAGGGTGGTGCAGCCATTTGAATATACATTGCTAAATTTAATTCCACATATAATAAATTAGTAATTTTTGAATATTGAGTTGCTTAATACTTCTAAATAGAATTATTGAAATCTCCTAAATATGTTAATGGTGGCATAAAATGGGATATGGTAATTAATTAATTTGATTAGAGGAGACTGGGGCAAAAAGACACAAAACGGATATTTTATTTTTTTTTTGCAAGCTACCCGAGCACCTTCAAAATTTCTAATTAGCACAGCTTTATAGGAAATTTACCGCTCTACAATTCTGTGAAAGTCATTTTCTTCTATTTTGTAAGGGTATATATTTATCGAGCCGTTTTCTAAAAGGTAATTTTGTGTAAAAATACTGGGGCAAATAGTATCAGGCATAAGATACTATCACATTTTGATTCGCTTTATTACGGGATTCCGTAAATTTAAGTAAAATACCGAGATTACATATTTTCATAGGAAATTTATTCATCTACACCTTTGTAAAACAACGTTTTCTCTTTCTAAGCCAGAAAAGCGCATTTTAAAATATTTTACAAAAAACACACAAGACCAAGAGACTGCAAATCGTTTGACCAATGCAAACAACAAGCGGCGAGACATGGTCATGACGTTTCTTTTCGCCGTGAGACATCAGAAATTGCTTCGCTTTTTGTTACTTTTTGATCTATAACTTTTGTTACTTTTTACCCCAAGTAACCATTTTTAATAAAAGGATTTCTGGAGAAAAGAATCTTAGTAATATTCTAAAATAGATAGCGGATATATTCACCAGTGCATCAAATTTAAAATAAGTAGCTAATACAGTAGAGTCTCGCTATAGGCCATCGCTCTATAGTCCACAATTTATCGACCGTTGATTTCAAAACACTGATTTTAAGTTAGGTTATGTTTTTTAGTATGCGACATGCATAATTATTTTAATATTTTTGGCAAACTTTATTAAGTAGTTGTGATAATTGTGATCCATAATGAAGAGAACGAGGACAAGTACCACAATCGCAAAGAAAGTGGAAGCCATCGAGCAATTTCAATACTAAAAACCGTTGATTTTTAAAAAATTACATGGACTATAGTGCGACCCAAGTGTCAAATTTGAAACCAAATATGGCCTATAGCGAGACTCTACTGTAATTGATATCTTCTGTATGCAAAATATTTCAAAAATAAGGCTAAAAATTTCGATATTTTTTATTTTCTAAATTCCTTGTTCAAATTCTAACAAACTTACGACATTGCAGAAGACCTATGGAGGCTATGGAAAAAATTTTAAGCTGCTATCTTATTTATCTTAGAAGATATCGAATTTTAAAATTTTCGATTTGTGACTTTTTGCCCCAGTCTCCCCTACTCTGCTTCTGAATAAAAATATTGAGAGTTTGCTTTTCACAAAAAAATATTAAAGTAAAAAAGGGGGTGTCAATACGTGGAACTTTTTTGTTTTCATCTAGTTATTAACATAAATTTGAAATAGAGCAACTGTAATGCAAAATGTTTAAAACTATTCTTGGTATAAAAAACCCGCTTTAATGGCACAATAATTTTAATTTAAGATTTAAGATTTCATTTTGAAACATTTCGTTGCAAAACATTCATTTCATTTGATACCACTAAATTCAGGCATTCTGAAAACCCTCTATCTAAAATACCTTTGTTTTCTGGCATTTGCACTTTGTTCTTTTCCTATTTCATGTAAATTACAAAACTCATGCTTTTGATGTTAATTAGTATTTTCGAGAGGAACTCCAATTTTCAACTATACATCCACTTTTGAAAACAGAGAACTTGGCGTTCTCGTTGGAAAGTCTCACAAAAACGGCGTATATAATGCTTTGCAACACTTCATGTAGCAATAATTTCCAAGTACTTTTGTCAACAACGTTAGTTATAGTTTTTTAGGTGACATCTTTCCAACATAACTAAATTTATTATTACTGGAAATGAAAACTTCTTCAGTCACATCACAAATAATTGATTTAAAAACCTTTTTTTTAATGGGTTATATCGTAAATTTCTGTTGATGTCAATCAACCCTGGATACTGTTAATAAATTTTTAAAATTTTCCACAGATTCATTATTCACAGAATGAATTCACCACAAAATCGCCCTTTTCACATTGTTTTGTGCATAATTGAGTATAGATCAAAAATTTATCAGAAATATGGTTTTTTGCATAACTTTATGAATTTTGGGCTAGCATGTAGGTTTTTTTTTTTAATACACTCAACAAAAGAACTCTTTATCCCTGCATCATAAAATTACCCAATTTATTCTCATTTATGAAATTTTACCTTTCATGCTTTATGCTTTGAGCTTTTGAGAATTGGTAGAAAAAGGTTCTTCCCAAGAGACTATGTCATATTATAAGTAGGGGGAGGCTTTGATGTTTCGCACATACGCTACCATCGGACACTTCGAATTTCTCCGGTATTACTTTATAACTTTCACTGATGGCTATATATTTTAGTAGCTAGTCTTAAATCACACCTTTCCTGAAAAAATTGGGAGTCTAATCCTTTTCCCCTAGTTTTAGGAAACAAAAATTAAAAACAGGTCCAAAACTGTAATTTTGCTGTGCAATATTTCATACGATTGTGCAGAATTAATATCACTTTTCTGAAAAACTACTATCACAAAGGGTAGAAGGGTTATTAGGAATCAGATTTATGTAAAAATCTTTTAGGCTGAACAGGCACTTTTTGTGGGTGGAACAAAATTCACAAACTTGACTCAGATTCATCGATCGCACATAGAAGACATGGCTTCTCTCACATTTTCCAAGAAACTTCATTTTAGATGCGATCCCTCATATTCACATCTATTGTAATCTACCGATTTGATCCACCACTAAAAAGGAAAACTTAAAAATCGTAAAGTTGATAAACAAGAAGTAATTTGACTCAAATAGGTTGCAGTTGAGTAATTATTAAGCAATTTTGCATTTCTTTGATATAAAAATATTTTTCAAGCTTGCACAAACTGAATGTGCAATGAAAGAATCACATCTGCAATAAGCTCATACAGTTTACAACTGCTTTTTGACAATCTTTGACATAACCTCACTATTGTGTTGTTTTGCATGACAAAGAAAAGAAATTGTCCGTAAGAAGATGTTTTGTGAAAATTTTAGCTTGTTCACCTGCTGAAGCTCAATATCTGTGCTAAATCCCGATTCCTGCAGCTGCAGGAACAGAGAAATCTTCAATGATGCGCATTCAAACGTTTTTGTGCATATCCGGCTCCGTGGAGGAATGGTGGAATCTTGTGTGGTCTTCTCGCTTGCTGAGTTTTAGTCAATTTTTAGCTTTAAAAACTTATTGATTCGTGTAAATTTGGTGATATTTGGACTTTTCAAGAAAGTATTCATCAGATTTAACCGTTTCCGGAGTGAAATTCTCGTAGAATCAAGCAAAAAAATGGTTTTTAATGTCAATAAAACATCTCTCAGAAAAGTTCCAAAAAAGTGATATTAAAATGTTTTATTCCTTATAAAAATGGTTTAATCAAGTAGATTAGAGTTCCCTTTAAACAATGATGTGCAACTTTTAGTGTCCGGTGCAAAATTTACGGTGAAAATGGGGTGTTCAATGATGGCGTGAATCGTGTGCGATAATAGAAACTTGATTCATCTATCGGACAAATCGCCATTAAATTTTCATTTTCCTCTGGAGGAAAATCTAAGGATTTCCTGGGATTTTGTTTGGTGGGATTATGAACCTTATAAGTAAGACATTTTTTTGGCATAGTTGGAGAATCCATACGGTTTGCATGGTAGTCAGAAAAAATCACTGAACTTGAACATCATTTTTGTGTGCGAAAGTTCAAAGCCTCCCCCTAGACAAGTTCTCCTATACTTTTCGCTCTCTTTTTTAAGCTAAATATTCTTTATTATTCCTTCTTTTTCAACAAATTTTATCCAAAAAGTAGTCTAAAATTTGTTTGAGTTTTACTTAAATTAAAACTAATTAGAAAATTGTTTTTCAGAGAATTAAAGTATAAATTTTCATAATTAATTTATTTCATAAAGCATGAAGTATAGACAAATATTGATAATTTTCTTATACTTCACAAGTGGTATCAAAATTTATTCCATACGATTTGTCGAAAATGAAATTTAGAAATCAATATCAAGCAAGCAATTAAGCAATTCTAATTGTTTAGAAATATTTTAACACAAAATTTTAATTGAAAACTTTTCAGTAATTTATTGTGAATAAAAGGGGTGTGAAAACTTTCCAGCTTTGGGAAATGCACAATCTCGTGACTGAAATGCAATAACCTCAAAAGCATTTTCGCATCATTTCCAATATCAATAAAATTCTTTAGAGATTCAATTCATGCGGGGAAAAACTTATAGTAGTCAATAATTCGAGCAATTTGCACTTTTTGTTCAACCTTTTAAAACTGCTGAAACTCAAACAGAGAGCAGTGTATATAATCAGCTGTTTTCAACTTGTTACCTTTCTGGAGCTTATACGGTAGGACATATCCCAATGGGCAAAAGATTAGGGTGAAAGGAACGTCTATTGACACTTTAAGAACTCGTGTCAGCACCTATTGACACCCTATTCTGTACCATTTGAGATACGAAATTTGAACATCTCTGTTTATAGTAAAAGGTATATTACAGAAAAAACGTAATATTACTTATATTTTACTAGATACATTAAATAATTTTCAACATTTTGACATAAGTTAGGGGTTCTCTGTCGAACAGACGTTCCTCCGACCCTACTCTGACTCAAAAATGACTGATTTTTGGTGTACAAGGAATGGCCAAAACATTATTCCTAATTGCAATATTAAAAATTAGTCGTATTCGAGTCGTAATTTAGTCAGAGCATTACTCAAGATTGAGTTAGTATTATATGTATCAACTTCCGGTCACTTTCCCTCCAAAATTATGTTTTTTAGGTTGGTCTCGAAAACGGCCAAGCGATTTCTTTTATTTTCGGATATGTTTAAAGTAGTCCATACGATCATTTCGTTCATAGACGCCTATGACCGAAAAAAAATATTCGACATCGAATATTCGAAGGTCAAAGTTTCATCAGGAGGACATATTTCTTAATAAATTTGTTTAATTTTGGAAAATAAACAAAAATCAAACGTAGGGGAGACTGGGGCGAAACTTGTCAAAACGCATATTTAATTCTTTCACGAGCTCTGAGTGAGAAAACTTAAACGTTTTATAATGAGCATATTCTAATAGGAAATTTACTGCTGTAGGGTGGAGTAACCACTTATCGCCATGTTTAGGAAAAACGGGAATTGATTTTATTATAACTGTTGAACCCTTATTACAAGATAACTCAAATTTGACACAAAGTTACTTAGATGTATTGGCTGCAGATTCGTGAAAGCAACAGTCATCCAATTTGACGTTAGACTACTTAAAAAACTGATTTTTATTAATAATGCAAAAATAACCACTTCGTCGCCACTTTTTACCACTTTTCGCCAGTTCTGTAACCACTTTTCGCCACCCAATTGGAAAGGTTCAAACTCAATTATTTTGGGCAATATTATGCAAAGAATACATTTAGTATTTCTCTTTCCTCATGGTCACCCTATTATTACTAACTTTAAATTATTTTTCTTCGCTTTTATTTGAGAAATCGCACTATTAGACTATTGCATAAAGTAAACAATCCAGATTTGACAACTGAGAATCTACGAAGTGAAGTTAGCGTCGCCTTTTGAAAAGAGATGGCGACAGGTGGTAAAGTCATTCCAAAATATTACCACTTATCGCCATGTCTCATTTTTATATTATATAAATATAATATAAAATGAAATATTAATTAAATGAATACAAATTTTATCTATTCTACAAGATTAATTAAATATTGAATAGACAAATTATTCATCCAAAGAGGTACATTTTGCTTGATGAAAATTTGATGACACTTAGTATTTTGGGTAAGAAATATTGGATTCGATGCATTTGCTTAAAATATTGCTTTAAAAAATGCTCAAAATCGTAAATTCAATACGAATAATTACTATTTTTCGAATCTATACGTAGCAGCAGTAAAAATACAAGTAGCTTTGTGGCTCATTTATTTCACAAATCGCGAAAAATAGCGATTTCAATTCAGTGGGACACTGGCGAGAAGTGCTGATTCCACCCTACAACATTGCTGAAGACTATTTTCCTCAATCTGGAAAGAAATGTGATTTTCGAATCATTTTCTAAAAGTCGATTTTGTAGAGATTCTCAAAATTGCTGGGGCAAATTTTGTTAGTCTTTAGATAATTTGTGACGTTTTACTCACGCAAACGTTAAAAATATCAAATAGACATATTTTTTATAGGAAATTTGTTCCTCTACAACTTTGTCGAAGATAATTTTTCTCTATCTTAACGAGAAATGTGCTTAAATTGAGCTAATCAGTATTGATATTTTCTGTAAGCCAAAAATAGTATAAGTAAAAATAGTATAATAGTTCTGTATTCCAAAAATAGGGCTCAGAATTTCATTATTTTTTATTTTACATAATCCTTCCTCGAATCCCTTGAAACTTTGTAAGTTTAAGAAGGTTCATGAAGGCTATCTATAATAAACATTTCAAGCCTCAGTCTCTTTTATTTTAGAAAATGGTGAATATTGAAATTTTCGTTTTGACAAATTGTGCCCCAGTCTCCCCTAAGTAAACTTTAATCGGCAAAACACCACGCGAAACGATAATTTAGGGAGACCTCCATCTCCTGAGTTCGAGCATTCTACAAAGCTGGGACGCTTTAATGTAAATCGATTTAAAGACTTTTTATTTGAAAACCGGTTTAAGGTTCTTATTATACTTTTCAGGGAATCCAAGACCTTTTCAATGACACCAAATTTTTCCATATCGGTAAAAAAATAAACTGTATAGAGCCTTTTCAATCGTTGGTTTTGAAAAATCTTCATTAGGAATAATTTAATTATCATAAATTTACTAAGTTTCCACTTATTCATTTTCTATAGATTATAAATGCTACAAGATACATTTGCAATACATCCCATAAAATAAATATTTTTACGGTAAAATTCAAATTTGCACAAGTGGATCTAGACCAATCACTGGTTTTAGTTGCTCAAGTTTAATTTCAAAATTTTATTCCTAGTAACTATTTATATAAATGTATCAAATAAGAATATGATTTAAACTAGACTTTGATTTACAAATTACTTAGTCAATTTAAACGAAACTTGATCTTACCATTATATTAATTCCACAAAACAATTATGAAACTAAATTCCATTATGATAAGGCTCAGTTTCATTGAAAAATAGAAGAAAAGCCAGATTTCAAAGGTACCCAATTCAAAGATGCCTTACTTCCCCCTAACACAATTTCATAGTACAATTGTAAGATTTGTGTATTTCTAAAATTGTAATGATGGTAATGATGTATTGTGCTTTCTGTATGGAGTAAAATTAATTTGAGACATGAAAGGATTGTGTTTATATTCATCGCACTACCACTATTTTAGTAGCAATTTTAGCGTGTGGGTGTTTTGAGATAGAAGTGCTTAGACATTAAACTCATTAAATTAGAGCTTTTCATATATTATTAATATTTCAAATGGTATTTACAAGTGACATATGTTGTTAGAATAGGCTTGAAAGACACACATTTTTAATACAATTTTCGCTTTTAAAATATTTAATTTTCCAATTTTATTTCTAAAGTATCACTATACACTTAATTTGAGTCCCACATTGAGGTACATATCTTTTATTTTCGGATATGTGTTAGGGGTAATCTAGGCGTATATTTCGTCCTTAGACAGCTCTGTCCGGAAAACATTTCGACATCGAATTTTATTATTATTTATTTTTTCGCTCTCCAGTGTTTTTTAGATACACAAATAAGAAGATGTTTATTGTTCGACTAATGCTTAAAAATCGCAAAATTTTACAAAAAGAGTGATTTCTTTCCTTTCTATTGCGTCCACCGCCGTCTTAGTGTTGGTGACCAACCTCCAGAGGCAAACGGAGGAAATCCTCCTACATAGGTTGTATAAGCCGTTGCAGTAAAATCTGCTTTTTTACAAATCAATTTAGAAAATAAAATAAAACCCTATCATTACAAATGATTTAGGGATTTTTTTTTATTTTTCTTATTTTTAACTGTACATTGAAAATAATGGAGGAGAGTATAGAGACTCAGACGAGGTTCAAGAATAACAGTCTTGGTATTTTTTCAACCGATTTGCTAAAATTTGGACCTTTTTGAAAGATCATGAAATTTTCAACTCGGCTACATTGGACTTAATCGATAATTAGTCGTTAAAGTAGCCGTACTTCATGTATCTTTCTCAAATATTTTTCAAAAATATTTTTTCATTTCGCTCCTTGGAAATTACAAGGGGTCAACTTACTTTTTTGCGATTTTGAAATTCTAATGCACTTAGAAAGACAATTTAATAAATTTTCAGATGATATAAGTCATTAAATTTCGTTATTAGAAAAGTTTTTCAAAATTTTAATCTTTTTAATTACTTGCACAATTTTGTTTGAAGTAAAGGGGCACAAAATATATTCATCGTTCAATTTTTTGTGAAACAGGGGACTAACTCAAGCAAGTTGATCCCTTGTCATTCTAATTTCAGCAAAATTTGCACATCATTTAGAACGACAAGGAGCTAACTCATTAAAAAACATATTTTGAAGGGTAAAAATATAAAAGTTTCGATGTTTATATTAGTGCTCATACAAATAGAAAAGAAATAAATTGTTTTTGTTTAGTCATTAAATTGAGATACTTATTTACACAAAGTTGAATCTTTCATACTGTCTCCTAAAAAATGGCCGAAAGTAGTTGGCCCCTTGTAATTTCCAAGGACCGATTTGTTCGAATGGTTCGAATGCTTGTGACACGGCTAGAGGCCAAACGATAAGAGTCATTTATTTCTGGTCTTCGACGACCCCCCATAAGTCAACATTATCTAGTCTCAACAGTCTCTTACTTTTCCCCCACCGTCCTCAATCCCCTAAATGCAAAACCATGTTTATCGTTTTCGAATAAGTTTCGAAGGTAGTCAAGACGAATATTTCGTCCTTAATATAATAATAATACTGGCACAACATTCCATGAAGGAACAAGGCCTTCCCACAAGGGGATTTCTAAACATATTTCGTTCTTAGACACTTAGATCCGAAAAAATATTTCGATATCGAATTTTCTAAGGTCAAAGTTAAATCACTTTGGAGGGTCTATTTTTCAACCGATTTTCTAAAATTGTGATTTTTTTTTGAAAGATCTTGAAATTTTTCATCCGGCTGCATCGAACTTAATCGGCAATGAATCGGTTAAGTACCCGTAAATGATAAACCTTTTTCTAATTTACTTTTTTAATTGTTGTTATGTTTGATACTCATGCTAAAATATTCTAAAATGTGCATTTGTTAAGCAATATTTTATTTCGGAAAGTCTAATAATTTATGAATCAGTTTAATCTGTAGTAATGCACCCAAAATTCATGCGAAAATATAGAACACAGAGAGCTCTTTCTCGTGAGTTCGACAACTTCACAAAGCTGGGACGCTTTGCTATCTCTTTTGTGTTTAGTTATCATCTTACCGTGATTATCTGAGCTGTTTAGAAAAAATCTTGGAAACGTCACTAATAAAACAAGCCACAATTTATAAAATCCAAATTTACGGAAAATCTTGAGTACAACCTTTTTGAAATAAAACTGGATTCAGAAACTGCACAAAATTCTCTATCTAATTCTGTAATAATCGAAAAATCCTCAAAACGCCACTAAAATAGCAAATGTGCGATATATGTTTGTGTATTGTATATTCGAGTTGTGATTTTTTTATAACAGAGTGGAAAGTCCAGTTTATGAGTCAACTTGATGAGGAAATGGAAAGGATTTTATTAATGTTCGTTGGTGACCCAATCATTCTCGGAATTAAAGAAATATAAACTTAGAATTTCTATGGTATATAAACAATCGTATAAAATGCAAACGTTGTTTCTCTTGACTATAAATTTCACAGAATATGTCTTTAGAGGAGAATTTCTCATACAATTCACTGCTCGGCGTCTACCAAGCGAAAAATATGTATTAAATTGAGTGAAAAGCCTTGACAACGGACATGACAAAAAATAATACTCCAAAACCTATTTTTTTCTTTATCTCCTTTGACTGGAATTTTGACTGGAATGTACTAGGATCAATACCTCTCCAGTATATAAAACTGCGATTTAAATTAGATGAATACGGCGGAGACGGTACATGTTCATGCAATTCGATTAGAACTACGAATTACGAATATTTGAACTTCGACATTGCATTGTCAATGAATGAATTTTCGGAATTAATTTAATTAATCCTAAATTTTAAAATAATATTAAGGGTTAGGTAAAATTCTCCTGCTTTCGAATAAAAAATAATGTTCAATGTTTAAGTGTTCTAAATCCAAAACGAATTTTATTTTCTACTATACCAAAAAAATCGTAAGTTTCTTAAGGTTCTAGGCTTACCAACTCAGTCACTTAGTACTCACAAGACCTTAGCTTTTCCTGGCGAGGAAATTAAATAAAAATGTGATGTCGGACTGAACGAAGGCAGGACATAACATTGCCTTCCTTTGAATTTTAATGTTTCACTTGATAGTACTGTGGTAATAACACTAAATGGATTATAAATGACCAGCCTGAAGATCAATGCACTCACTAAAACCATCACTGTCAACATAGTAATCAAAAGGAGTAGGGGGAGGTGGGGCTACTTTGAGCTGTGGGGCTAGATTGTTATACGACTTTTTCGCCTATTTCCCAATGAAGCTGGTCCTTACAATTATTTGATTTAGATTCACAATTATTTTGTTTATCCAAATTATATCACGTTAAAACCCAGTTTTCATTGAAAATATGCGAAAAAATCGTATAACAATGTAGCCCCACAGCTCAATGTAGCCCCACTTCCCCCTAATAAGATCTTTTTTTGAGGCACTTCTTTGTTTGTAGGGTAAACGTCCTAATTCAAAACCATTTTCAGACGCTTTAACTTTGACAGAGGATTCATCACATTTTTTTTTCATCACACAGTTTTTTTTCTGAAGAAAATTACATAAATTTACTCTTTAACTCTTATAGAATGTTACTGTTTAGTGAAAATTCTTTAAATATAATATGAAAACTTCTTAAATACAAGAAAAATACATTATTGCAAAATGCTGCAATTGGAAATAAATTAATCCAAATGCAGAAAAGGGAAATTTTCTAATTGGAGACAAACATTGTAAGTAAAACCGCGACGAAAAGTTACCAAAACCTTGTTGAATTGCTCTAGACTCTAGAGTGTAGGATTTGTTCTTATTTCTGGTATTTTCTCCTTGCCCATCTGAGACAATAAGAAAATCTCTAAAAATAAAATCATATTTGTGGTATCTCCAATTAAAGCATTTGCAGACACTTCAGAAAAACCCTTTTTGTTCACGAAATAGGGAATTATTTCAGTTGAAAACTTCACGTAACTTTAATAATAAAGATTAACACTTAATTTCACATAATTCTGCCAGAAATATTACATAAATGTAAAAAAATGAGTATAGAACAATCACTCTAATGTGTTTTTCATTAGAAAACATGGTTGATTGATAAAAAATTCTGTGGTGAAAACGTACACTTTTAATTTTTCTGAGAAATTAACAAATTAATATTTGTGAATATAAATGGATTTTTGCTTTATTTGGAGCAAAATTAACTAAATCATGAAACTGACGTATAGGAAATATATAAATAAATATTTAATACTGTATTAATCATGGAAAAAAAATGATGTTTCCATTTGGAGTAGCGAAAAGTTTCCATTTGGAACAGGTTTTGAATTAGCTTAATTTACTCTAAATTTTTATTCGTCTAGCAGAACTTTCTAAACAAATGACAAAATTTTACCAACATTTTTTGTATGTTTACGAATATTTACGAACAAATGTTTGTAAAGGAACAAAAAGACGCTCGTCAATAGATCGAGTGGAAAACAATATCTGTGTGAAAAAGTACAAACTTGCCAGTTGGTGTAATACGATTCATGTGCATTTCATAAGACCCGAGTGGTAATTCACAAACACTTACGAACAATTTTACGAAAAATTTTTTTTCGTGTGTAGAATCCAAGTCATGAGTTCAAGTAGTCTGCAAAGTTAGAACACTTTACCACTCTTTTTCCTATTCAAAATTGGAAATATTTCATCTATCATTTTTTTTTTGCTGAATAATGCAAAAACTTGCTGAGTTCATTTACTGTTGTATTCTTTTAAGAAGTCTCTTTCCGACATGAATGTTTAATTTTTACTAATGTCTGCAATTTCAAAGCCAACTTTCCAGGAATTGCTCTATAATATACTTATTTATATTTCTTTTATGCATTTGAGTTTTTGGCTACGAATATCAAATAAAATTGTAATTGAAGAGTACTATTATCTTCTTTATTCTTCAAATTTTATGTTTTCCTGCATGTAAAATTCAAATTAGAATTTTAGCGTTACCAACCGTGATTAGATCAAATTTGCCAAAGCTGTTTTTGTCGATAAAAATTGCAATTTAAATTTTTAATGAGCAATAAAAAACTAATTAAAACGAAAAAAACTTTAACGTGTTTTTTGGAAGCTTACAAATTGTAAATTTACCTGTAATAATAATTTCTCAGAAGGCTTTTTACAAAATTTTCTGTGCTTTTTGCGATTTTATGATTACTCAAGAATTTAAAACACTATTTAAAAGACTATTATACTCATTATACTAAAAAAGAGAGTTGTAAAGCAATAGGGGGAAGTGGGGCATCTTTGAAAGCGGGGCACCTTTGAGATTGGGATTTTTCTTCTATGAGTGGAACTGAGCCATATCATAATGTAATTCAGCTTCTTTGGTTTGTACAGCTAAATTATTACGATAAGGCTCAATTTTATTTAAAAATATGTAAAAAAAAAGCTGAGATTGTAAATAATCTCAGCTAAAATCCTAATTTCAAAGGTACCCCACTTTCAAAGGTGCCCCACTTCCCCCTATGCAATATAGTGATCTATTAATATTTAGAGGTAATTTAGTATTACAAAAGACCTTTAATATATTTGATTATTCAAATTGAAAAATCAATAAAGATTATGGGACTCTGTCTTATAAACAAGTAAGCGCTAATTTCAATTTCAATTTCTATTTATTAACTACTAATTTCAGCACCAACCTCCGTACTAAAAAGGGGTGGAAAATTGACCCAGGCTTTGTGAAGTGCTCGAACTAGTGATTTAGATACTACTTCAAAAGTACTTTCGCATCATTTACACACTAAGAAAAAAAGAGGGTGCGATTAACTTTTTTTCCTCATAACTTTAACACTTTTTAGGTGTATAAATATATATCAACATTTTTTAATGTTAATTTTACACCTTTTTAAGGGTAAAATTAACATGAAAAATGGTAACTTTAACCCCGAATACACCTAAAAAGGGTATTATTTACACCGATATTGGATCAATACTGCAGGGTAAAATTAACATTTCCGGAATGTTATTTTAACTTTTTCGGAGTTCTCTCAGTGCAGTTTACCAGTTCTCAACCGATTTGAACCGATTTACAAACCATTCAAAACATTCCCCAAAATTCCTTTGTAGTAATATAATTGAATTTCGGATAAAAATTAGTTAAACTGAAGCTTGTCAGGAATTCCAAGATCTTTCTAACGAGCCCAAATATAATACCATTCGTTTGAGATACACGCTCTCTAGAGCTATTTAAACCTTCGATCTTGAAAAACTGTCATTAGGAATGATTCAACGGTACTTTGGTATATGGACGAAATTTTCGCCTGGGTAATCTCTAAAACATATCCAAAAATGAAATGAATCGATTATGAAAGATGTATTCGATCAATCCAAAAAAACATGAATTTGACGGGGAAGGGGAGAATGGCTGAAAAATGAGGAGCATCTTAATGGTCCCAGGGTCGACTTAAGGGGGAGGGGGTTCTCTGAAAGTACCAGGTCTCTATCTCTAACCGTTTGGACTGTAGGCGTGGTAACGGCCGAATGGACAGACGGTCTGCTGCTGGAGTTCGAGTAGTAAAATAGTGTAAACCTCGTCTAATGTTGTATGAGCCAGCTACATTATTCAGAAAACAGTTTACAGTAGGCTCTCGCTCAATCGGCTCTTTGTCAATTGGACGAAAAATGTTGTTGAGAATTTTCACGTTTGATTTTGGAGCAAATTTGCTCAAACTTAATGTAGGTCCTCTTATTTTATCGTAATTCTTTATAATTGAGCATTTTTTGTGGAATTTACAATGAATTTGACACCCGAATCTGTCCATAATTTGGATGACATTTTGTCTCATATGCCCGATTGAGAGAGATTCAACTGTACAATCCGTAAATGCGAGTAACTTTGCACCCCTGCTTTTCGTAAGCTTTTTTTAATTCTAACATTTACGAATGATCCAGTGACCATAAGCACACTTAAAGATAGTCTAAAGATCATTCTTAAGTGCTAGAATTAAAGAAGAACTTACGAAAAACAGGGGTACAGTCAACCCCTGAGACCAGTCACCCGCATCCACGGTAACAAAAAAACAACAGATTAAAAAAGAAAAAAGCAGACTAAGACACCAAAAAGATTTTGGATAAACCAATTTTCAAGAAAATCTCTCGTATCGTCTCATTATCAACTGCCTGTTCCTAATAGAGACGCGAGCTTAAGCCACCTAGCCTTTAACTCTTTAAGGGCGAAGCGGCCAGAACTTGAAGGTCAGAAAAAATCACTCTTTCAGACTTCTTAGAGCAAAATTATAACTTAAAAAATTCTAACATGTTCTGACATGACTGGCATGCATATACAATTTGAGAAAGAGCTTTTTTGAATCGTTTTCTTCTGGAAGTTGGACACCAACGCTAAGACGGCGATGAACGCTGAAAATTACACGGGATCTCATTAAAACTAAACTGTACTTCGAAAGCATTGTAGATGAATAAATTTATCTATCTATTTATCTTTAGTTGGCTGTAGGAATTTTTTTTTGGGACACCGGTGTTCCAATCTTCCTTAAAGGGTTAAAGTTCCAAGGTCTATTTGTAGAAAGCGTTCCCTAGGAATACTCGGCCTTTATCTCGTATTATCTGGTGCCTAGATTTTAGAGGAAAGGGATGGACACTACCATACAATTTTAATTAAAAATTATATATCTGCAAAATTATATGGAAATAAAATTTCCTGATGGCAAAGTAGAAAAATTTATAGGAGTAAATGGGGCATACTTGAATTGGGGCACTTTTGAAATAGGGTTAATAGGGTTTTTTGTTCGATTTTTAAATGGAAGTAGACCTTACTGTGATAAAAGCTTCACAAATTAATTGTTAAGCTAATTTGAATATAAGAAAAAAAACTCTATTTCATAAGTACCCCAATTCGAAGGTGCCTCACTTCCCCCTACACTGTGAGAAAAATCCGAAAGAGTTAAAATAACATTTCGGAAGTGTTAATTTTACCCCACAGTATTTATCCAAAATCGGTGTAAATATTACCCTTTTCTGGTGTATTAGGTGTTAAAGTTACTCTTTTCATGTTAATTTTACCCTTAAAAAGGTGTAAAATTAACATTAAAAAATGTTGATGTATTTTTATACCTAAAAAGTGTTAAAGTTATGAGGAAAAAGGTTAATCGCACCTTCTTTTTTTTTCTCAGTGTAGCTATCAAAAAATCAGGGAATATCTTACATAGTTTTTAATTTAAATAATTAGTTCAGAATCGCAATATTCGTGAAAACCAAATTAGCGAATTTCAAGAATTAAAATATATACAACCGCAGGCCGATACATGCTACTATTTTCTATGTGCAGTGCATCTTCTGAAATATAGGATTACATAAAGCAGTTCATGTAGCACCATCGCCAGCAGCATTAATCAGATTTATTCATGAAATACTACGAAAAGATCTTATATTGTCCTCTAATTATTAACAAAATTCCGGAGAATATGATTGATAAACTTCGGAGATAAAATCAATAAAAACTTTAAATAATTCTCTGGCTACCTTGCAGATTACACAAGAAATATCTGAAACAATAAATTTTAGATTCTTTTTCAAAGAGAATTAAATCAACCACGAATTTTAGATTATATCTTGGAATTGTGAAAACTTTTAATATTGTTTTAGAATTGTCTACCCAAATTTTGTATATTTATTCTTTTATGATTGCAGACAATTTCAATTAGGACTAAGAAAAACTTTTGCTATAATGAACTTCCGAACAACTTTGGCAAATGAAACAGGATAACCAATTTGCATGTATTTTTTAATTAAACTCATTAATAGAGGAAAAAATAAAGAATCCAGTTTCTCTATCATACATCAAAAAATAAACAGCTGGTCCCAGATGCATTTTCTACAGGATTTTTTCACAGAGATAATGATTTCAAGCAATTTACAACATTTTTACATTAAAGAGAGGAGATAACATGATAAAGGAAAATGGAATGTTTTAAATAATACGCATTTTTGAGCAATTATTCATTCAGAAGGATCTACACGGTAAACTTCGTAAACTTACTTGTCCTATAGGGGAGGATGGGGTAGTTTCTTGAACGAATGAAAGATCTTTATAGTGCAAAAATACTTCTAAATAGTGCAAGAATATTATATTGCTTTAAAACTTGCCTTTTTAGTCTAATAGTCCTTTTAATAGCATTTTAATTGCTTAGACATCATAAATCCACTGAAAATATAGAATATTTTGTGGAAAACACTGAAAATTTTTTATTACAAATAAAATTACATACAATTTGAAAGCTCTCAAAGAACACTAAATATTTTTTTGTGTTTTTCTTATTACGAACTTTAGCGACGAAAATAGCTAGCAAAATCTTTTCAAAGTTTCTTTAAAGCTAATTTTAATTAAAATAGTAAATTATTGGACACAGAAAATTTCCACATGATTCTGCAACAAACTGCCCCTTATACTTTCAGAAGATAAAGTAAAATTGTCAGAACTATTTTAATATTGTTCTGATTCTATATAGGGGAATCTGGGGAACCACCGAACATGGGGTAGCACCGATCACTTATTTTTGTCTCTAAACTACTTGGACTATGAGAACCATGTCTTCAGTGGATAAGCATCCCTAATGGTAGTTATGAATTTATAGAGGCATCGTTCTCTGAAGTCTAATATATAATTAAAAAATCGTAGTGTTCGGTGTATCCCGTGTTCGGTAGTGCCCCAGTTTTTCCCATGCCCCATTATAATTATCAAACCATTTAGTACAATTTTATTATTTCGATAGATAACTTTGTTAAGAAATGAATGAAAAGTTATTACAGAACTAAAATGAGAAGATAGATTTACTAAATTACCTATTTTTGTGAACATTGGGGCTTAAAAAAAATATGCAAATATTCAAAGTATCCTTTCGTTAAATTGCACCACTCTTATTTAACTTTATACGGATTTCTCTCGTGAAACGTACGCTTAGGGGAAAGTACTCTCCCTTCGAACGTTCATGCCTTCGAATAATGTGAATTTCTTTAACTTTTCCCAAAAGAATTACACATGATTATAACATATTTATTAATAATTGATGATAAGCTAAATAATATTTAATAGAAATGTGTAAATCTTCAAGGAAAAACAAAAGAAAATTCACATTATTCGAAGGCATGAACGTTCGAAGGGAGAGTACTTTCCCCTAAGTGTTGATGGTTTTGAAATTAAACAGATATGGAATTTTTAATGCATTACTGTATGGTACACCCTAGACCGTACACTGAGAAAAAAATAGGTGTGATTAGAAGGATTCACACCTAACTAACACTTTTTGGGTGTAAAAATATATCAACATTTTTTAACGTTAATTTTAAACCTTTTAAGGGTAAAATCAACATGAAAGAAGGGTAACTTTAATCCATAATACACGTAAAAAGGGTAATATATACACCGTTTTCGGATCAATACTGCAGGGTAAAATTAACATTTCCGGAATGTTATTTCAACTTTTTCGGATTTCCCTGAGTGTACTTAGAAAGCACTGAACTGATTCATTAAATAAGCTTAATCTTCAGATGGATCGACGGTGAGCCTTTTATTTTACTTTTTCTAATAATGACTCTTCGGTGGTTATTTTGAAATAGCTTTTTCTCATTGATAAACTGATTAAAATCAAGAAGTAAGGACTTTAAGATATATGTTTCTAAGTATAATAGAGGAG
This sequence comes from Phlebotomus papatasi, assembly GCF_024763615.1. Classification (NCBI taxonomy): domain Eukaryota; kingdom Metazoa; phylum Arthropoda; class Insecta; order Diptera; family Psychodidae; genus Phlebotomus; species Phlebotomus papatasi. Next base: position 78,984,506 of record NC_077223.1, read on the forward strand.
CTCGGAGCAAAAAAACGCTATTTTAATAGGGAAATACATACGACTTAGTGTTTTTTTGCTCTGAGCGCCTCAATAGTATATAGAATACTGTGAAAAGTGAGTCAAGTTACGTTCTAAGAAGTCAAAGTGGCAGGAATGCAACTAAATCCAGTTTGTATTACAAAAGAAATTTTTCTGTGTGAGATGTCTTGTGAGATGTCTTGTGAGATGTTTATTCCAAAGATAGTAAGGAATGCCCTTCTGAGAAATAAGATTAAACCTTTGTAGTTGAATTTATTCCACGAATGTCTTCCAAGGGTCTTGTTCAGTTGAGGAAAAATCGATGTGATTGAAAAATGACCTCTTTAAGGGGTTATATTTTTTTCAACACTAAAAGAAATATTTAATTGAAGCACATTAAAAATTCAGTCTTGAGACCTATAGGGGAATTCTGTAATTTTCGTGGCATTATCATGCGTGAGTTCGAAACCTGACAATGCCATTCGAACTTTTTTTGTCATATCATATGAGTTCAAAAATGCAATTCATTGAATTTTAATGAAATCCTTTTACTTGATGATTTTATGAAAATAAAGTACGTCTTGGTGGATTTGTTTAACAAAATTCATTGCCATTTTAATTGCCAGAAATCTCAAATATGTGATTTCTGACAATGCCACGTGAGCTGAAATGACAATGTCACGGCTATGGAATCGCATTTTCGAAAAATCTCTCCTAAGATTCGAACCCAATTTGTCATATGGTATTGCCAGAGCGTTACAGAATTCCCCTCCTGGAAGCTGGAAGGAAGTTAGGTCCCAAGTCACTGTCTTTAACCGTTTGGCCTCTAGAGCTGGCGACAGTCGGACGGACAGACGGACAAATAGCGTGACGCCAAAAAACTTGAAACTTCAGATTTCCAAAATTTTACCAAAATACGACCCCTTTGGGGGGCAAGGAGTCGAATATTTATAACTCAAAATCGAGGGATTATATATACTGCTCTCTCCGTCGAGTTCGAGCAGTAAATCATCTTTAACCGGTGCATTAGTTACCGAAATATTGTAATTTTAAAGCATAATCACGATTTTTCAAAAATGTTCCGGGTTATTAGACTTTTCTCAAAACCTACATATGCGATTTTGATCATTTAAAAGCTCATTTTGTAGAGCTTTATTTGTTGTAAGCTCCCTTTATTCTCAGGGAGACTAGACTCCTCCTTGTTAGGGCCTCGATAATCCCATTTTTCGCCTAAGGGGTTGCACTATTTTTTCAGTGCTAATGTGGAGGAGCAGACTTAGTTGAAACTGGTTATCACTTCTTGTTTGCGTTACGTTTTCGGACTTCGCAAATATGATTATGTTTATGTTTCTGCTTTTGCAAGCTCCATTCTCGCTCTACCACTGATCTTCTATCTTGAGTTTCGTGTGGTTAATTTATTTCCCGGCTTCATTGCGGAGCTCGTAGTTCTTGGATCTTCTGCCAAACCTTCGTCAATGCCAACGTGCCAAAAAACGTCAATGCCATGTGTCGCCGCTTGTTGTTTGCATTGGTCAAACGATTTGCAGGCTTTTGTGTGTTTTTTTTCTAAAATAGCTTGAAAATCGTTTTTATCGCTCAGTTAGAAAAAATGGTGTTTTACAAAGGTGTAGGAGAAACAAATTTCCTATGATAATATGTTATCTAGGTATTTTTTTTTAATTTACGGAATCCCGTAACAAAGCGAATCAAAATATGATAATATCCCATGCCTGATACTATTTGCCCCAGCATTTTTGAGAATGGTCACAAAATTATCTTTTAGAAAACGGCTTGATAAACGTATTTCCTTACAAAATACAGGAAAATTACTTTCACAAAGTTGTAGGGCGGTAAATTTCCTAATTAGAAATTTCTGGGGCGTCCGAGTACTTTGTAAAAAAATAAAATATCCGTTTTGTGACTTTTTGCCCCAGTGTCTCCTACTGTCCTATTTTCTCTCTAAATAATTTAAAACTGAAAATAGAGCTAATTAAGCAGAATAACTTAAATAAAAACTTCAATAACAGAACAATATTTCTCGATATATTGCATTTTTTAATAAATTGAATTAAGAAGAAATCTCTATTTTAACACCAGTTTTTGTTTAATTTATCTTGTGATCTGTTATTTAACCATCATAATTTTTTTTAGTTTCATATTGTAAAGTGTTACTTGATTAGACCAATATTAAGAAAATCCTATAACTGAATCTAAGTTCTCGAGATATGGCAATTTGAATTCTAAAATTATAAAAAAAAAAATTGTAAGTCTAGATAAAACAAAGAAAAATTATTAACAATTTATAATTATTTATTAATTATTAGTTATTTATAAGCTGATCTAGGCTTATAGGTGGCTTTTACTGCTCGAACTCCACGGAGAGAGCAGTATAATCCCTCGATTTTTTTCACGTTCCCTGCCAATTTCCACCTTCTACCCCCCAGAGACCACTTTTGTCAACAAATCTTTACAACCTTTACGTTTCAGACAATTTCTGAGAAATGTCGTCACGCTGTTTGTCCGTCTGTCCGTCCGACTGTCATCAGCTGTAGAGGCCAAACGGTTAGAGATAGTGACTTAGGACCTTCGGGGGACCCCCCCCCCATAAGTCGACCCAAGGATCGTGAACATTCCCTTCATTTCCCCCCACTCCTCCCCTTCCCTTCCAAAATCATGTTTTTTGGGATTGCTCGAAAACGCGTCGTGCGATTTTTTTCATTTTTTGATATGCTTTAGAGATTACCTAGGCGGACATTTCGTCCTTAGACGAAAATAGCGTTGAATTATTCGTACACTGAGAGAAATCCAAAAAAGTTAAAATAGCATTCCGGAAATGTTAATTTTACCCCACAGTATTTATCCAAAATCGGTGTAAATATTATGATTTTTAGGTGTATTAGGGGTTAAAGTTGCCCTTTTTCATGTTATTTTTACCCTTAAAAAGATGTAAAATTTCCAATAAAACTGAGCTGGTTACAATCGGTTCTGAATCGGTAATTAACCGGTTCATAGCCGATAACTAATTTTTATCCGAAAATCGATACTTTTAAAATAATTTTGGAGGATCTTTTGAATGATATAGGAATCGGTTCAAATCGGTTGAGAACCGGTAAATGGTAAATGATGCAAAAGTACTTCTGAGGTATATAGAATCTAAGTCACGAATTCGAGCATTTCGCAAAGCCTGGGACGCCTTGCCATCTCTTTTAAATGGAACTGGACCTTACCGTGATGCACAAACCAATTGGAAACTTAATTGTCGTAGATGCGGGTAATTTTGTCCTCCGTGGGTGCCTCTGATCCCCTACTCTTCGTAAGATTCTCTTTAATTCTAACACTTAAGGAAGGGTCTTTATACAGATGCAATCTACCTGGTCTGATCGGTGAGGACCGTTCTTAAGTGTCAGAATTAAAGAAAAACTTACGAAGAGTACTGGGCCAAAGTCACCCACGGCGGACAAAGTCACCACCCACATCTACGGTCCGTTAAGGCTCATTTTCAATAAAAAATTACAGAAAAAAGACCTAAGGTGCCCAAAATTACTGGTGCCCTACTTTCCCCTCACACCTTAAGAGAATCATAAGTGATTAAAGGTGATATTTCGTCTTTGGTATCTTTAAAATTTTTTGAAGTGCATCCGTCTTGCATTCTGCCTCCCCATTTGAGGATTATACATTACCAGGAAGACCAGAAACAATTAGAAAAATTGCCATTGCATTGAAAATATCGATATCATACAGCTTTTTGCTTCAGGACAAAAAAAGTGTATTCTGCGATATCTCCTCGGGGAATATGTCTCCGGAGAAAAGGGAGGAAAGTGCCAAGAGGTAACTCATTTCGGGGAACTCGAGCCAATCTGACCAGGGAACTCACGGGGAACCTATAGATTTTTTTTCAGGGAACCCGGGGAACCTATATATTTTTTCAGGGAATTCATTCAATTTTCAAGGATCTTTCAGAGAAACCGGGGAACTCATACATTTTTCTGGGAACCCATACATTTTTTCAGGGAACCGGGAACTCGTGCCACTCTATTTGCTTTTGAATAACCCCTTTGAAAGTACTTTCAATAAATGCTGATATTTGCAATATTTGCAATGAGAAAGACAATCAATTTCTTAATGCATAGTGCTCCTGAACTTGTACCTACTTTACTCTGCATGAAATCTCAATCTTGAGTGTATGGTTCTTTTTTGTGTTTGATTCTTGAGAGAGGAACGGAGAAACTTGAGAATATTACTAAGGGATATTGTTTATTGCAGAATCAAATTTCCTGGATACGTCGCCGTGACTGGCACATCCTCTCGTCAGGGGTCCAAATGTACACAAATGACGAGCGATTTGCCATTTTGCACACACCCGGTTCCAATGTCTGGACACTTCAAATAAAGTTCGTCCAGCGTCGTGATCATGGGATGTATGAGTGCCAAGTATCCACAGCCAGTGGGGTCATATCGCACTTTGTCAACCTACAAGTGGTAGTCCCTGAAGCCTTTATCCTTGGCAATGGGGAATTGCATGTGGACATGGGCTCTACCATTAATCTTGTGTGCATTATTGAAAAGAGTCCACAGCCACCACAATATGTATACTGGCAGAAAAATGATCGAATGATCAATTATGATGATTCACGGCGTGATATCACAATTGAAACATCACCTGGACCACGCACCCAGAGTCGCCTCATAATCCGAGAACCACAGATCGGTGACTCGGGCAATTACACGTGTTCAGCCAGCAATACAGAACCTGCCAGTATCTACGTATTTGTATCCAAGGGTGACAATATGGCAGCTATTTCCAGACGAAAAACCTCATCTGCCAATTGTATCGTCACTTGCATTGGCAATCCCGTGGGTATTTGCATCTCTGCCGTCATTCTCATGAGTAGAATCTTTCTCCAGTTTGGTCTGGCTGGTCGTTGAGCAACATTTAAACCACAATACCCAACATTAAAAAAACATAGGAAAGAAATTAACAGAAGGTAAAAGAAAAAAAACATTCTGCAACACTGAATTAGATTTCAGAACACTTTAGTGAGTAAAAAAAAACAATTGTTAATATCTCCATAAAAAGGACATTACAAAAAAATACAGAGATTAAAAAAAATAATATTTCTACTAATTATATACAGAAAAAAAAAATGGTGAAAAGAACTACAAAAAAAATTCAGTATAAATGTGTACATAGATAAATTTACATTATATATATATATATATTAAACAATAGGGAGAGGGCCAAGGTGAAAACACATTAATTATGAACTTACACGAAATCAGCAAAGATGAGGGGGAATGAGTAATATAGTAAAAGTACGTTAGAAGAATATTATTAATGTGAATTACAGAGAGAAAAAACAAGAAATAACTTAATCAATACCATCAATTTCTCAGCAAGAAATTCACCATCCACATCAAATAAATAAAAAAAGCAAACCAGGTTTTTAAATAAACTCATCAAATCCAGAGAGAATAAAAAACTGAATAGTCCAATCATTGAAAATGCTACGAGATACGAGATTGAATTGACAAAATAAAACAAAAAATAATTGAAAAAAAAATCGAGGTAATTTGTGAAACACATAGCTAATTGATAGTCTTTTTATCAGAAAGATGAAAAAAAACATAAACAAATTGTTTCATAGGAGATAGACACAAAAAAAAGGATTAAAACATGAATGAGAAAATTCTCTCTCATTTTGTGAATTTCTGACCAATTTTTGATGAAACAAAAACTACCAAAAAAAGCAAGTTAATATAAAAAAAAGAAGAAATGGAAATCAAGTATAAATAATTTTTTGTGTAAATAATGTAAATTGGTGGACGATTGACTCCGTGTCCTGCGTGTGTTGAATATTTCAGATATTCGCGTTATTTATTTTACCTTCTTGATTTTCCCTTCGACAGAAATTTCATTTGTTTTTTGTTGTTGTTATCGTGTTCCGGGGATCAAGCCCTCTTACCCCACTCTAAATCAATTGAACATCCCCCCCAAAAAAAAGACTCCAACCAAACTCTCCTGACCCTCTGAATTGCCCCATAGGGGAAGGTTTTGCAGCTTCGTAATGTTGCAGCTTCGTAAAAGCCGATTTTTTTCCAAGTTACTAAATGAATTTCATCCATGGACATACAATCTAAAAGCTAGTCCTACATCTCACATTTCCTGACAAACTTGGAAGCCTAGGCATTTTTTCCTGGATCCAAAAGGCAAAAATAAAAAATGGGCTTAAAATCGTAATTCTGATGTGTAATATTTGTGTAAGCAACTATTCCAAGTTATAGAAGGGTTTATTAGGGCATTGTCTTTGGATCTGACTGACACTTCGTTTGCCGAATCAACTCACTTTAATTTGCATTCGGAAATATCGTTTAAAGAAGGGGGTAAAAAAATGTACCTGCAGAAAAAGCGATCGCAGCGCCATAAAGGATACAATAAAGAAAACTGAGTCTTTACGGGACTATTTAGATCCAAACACAATGATTAGGGTTAATATTTACCTTGGAAATCTTTTGCTTAAAGGGGGTCATTTTTGTGGGTGGAGGAAAATTCATAAAAATTACCACCCTTGCAGCTCAGGAAAACTGAATTTTGCAGCTTCGTAAAAACATCTGTCAAAATTACTGACCACCGAATTTGAGAATTCCTCACTGTTTTGGGTCACACTGTGCATGCCGCTCGGGATATTTGACTCATCCGAGATTCCACTGAATAAATTCACAAGAAAATTGGGATATTAAACAATTTTCACTAAAATCTCGAAGGAAAACACGCACTTCCCCATCAAAATGAGACTTCATCAATGTTTTTTTTATTTCACTTCTGTCAAATCAAACATTAAGCGTGAATCTGCTTATGGTAGGTGTGATTCTTTCATTGCCCATGCGGTGCGTTTTGAGAATTTTTCATCCAATTTGCTTTGTTTTCAAGCGGAATTTTTCACATTTTACTTTAAATTAATCACTGGTAATTCTAAGAATCACTGATGTTCAAAAAATGTTCTGTAAGACAGATTCGAGACGTTAGAGAAAAAGCAAGGATTACAATAGGTGTGATTACTACTTTCTGATTTGTGCAGTGATGAAACTAGACTGCTTATGGTAGATGTGATTCTTTAATTGCCACTTCGATGTATTTTGAGTATTTCTCATTCAATTTTTTTTATTTTAAAGTGGAACTTCCCACATTTCACTTTAAATTGGTGGCTGGTCATTTTTGAAATCAGTTACGTCCGAAATATGTTCTGTAAGACCCATTGGAGGTGTTAGAGAAAATCTGAGGATTACATTAGGTATGATTATGAGAGAATCATACCTAACCAAGCCCTGTAGCCGATCGACCGCAAAGTTTCACAGTAACAGAAAAATCCATGGAATTTTTCTCCTATTTTTCCGCGAGAGTTTCCGAGGAAATAAACGCTAATATTCTTCTCGGCATTCTGCGGAGTTATCAGCTTTTTTTCGCGTGGATTTCCTGAAAAAAAAAGTCCGAGGAATTTTCTTCCAACATATCTGAGAGCATTCCCTGGAAATTGATTCAAAATTTCCTTTGAATATTCCGAGTATATTTTCTGATATCTTTCCGACCAAGGCTCCATGGAAGTAAGCTCGAAAATTCTGCAATTATTTTTCGCCCTAACGCTATAATTCTTGCTAGCTAGACATACTCAAATGAACAATATGGTAGCAATATTTTCAATTCAAAAGTAGAACAATTGTGTGTTCGTCTGATAGATGAACACTCTCCAAGTTCTAAGCTGCCAATTGGCACTGATCGTCCATATTTGTGGATGTTTTTATCTGGAAATTCTCTATGAAAGTTCCACGAAATTTTTAATCATTTTTGGAATTATTTTGAAGAAAAATGTGAAAAACTCCACTAGAAAAGTCGTGGAATTCCGTAATATTAAACCACGGAAGCCTCTAACGGCCGTTGTATGGAAATTTCCATGGAAATATAGAGGATTTTTCCAAATTTTTAAAGGGCTGATTGCCAATTATACGCTAATAATCCATAGGAAAAGCCGTGGAAATATTCGTCAGAGAAAAGTCCATGGAAACTCGCGGACATTTCTTATTAGACGGTCCTATACAGAGTTTCGCAAACGTCCATGGAACGCTAGGAAGAAATTTAGCGTCAAATTCCATCTGGGAAGCTTACGCGGATTTTGAGCGGTAAAATCCAGGGAATTCCACGCGGATATTTAGCGGTAAAATCAGCGGACATGGCAGAAAAGGCTGCTGGAAATCCAGAGGAATCGCTGCGGCCGTTGGCTATTGGTTTTCCGAGTGTCAAAAAACCTGTGTTAGAAAAATGGCTTACAATTGATTTTTAATGCGTGATACCTCCTACAAATGGTGAAAACAAGTAGATGAAAGTTTCATCTAAGTAGTGATGCCCAAATTTTTATGTCCGGTGTAATGTTTTCTGGGAAAATGAGGCCTACAGAGGTGGGAAAAGTGGTACGAAGCTGAGTTAACCAGGGCACCTTCGTAAAAAATGCCACTACATTTTCATTTTCCTGTAGAGGAAAATCCAAGGACTTCCAGGAATTTTGTGAGGCAGAATTATGAACCCAATAAGTAAGAGTTTTTTTTTATATAGTGATATCATTGATTCGGTGTGTGTGGCATTCAGTAAAAAATCTTAAATCTTGGACTCCTTTTTTAATACGAACCTTCAAAACCTTCCCCTACACCCCCCTATATACGTTAATAATGATATTAACTTGTTTGTTGAAAAGAATGTAACTAATTTTGTTTTGTATTTACTTTTATTCCCTCACCTCGTTAACATTCTGGTGCATGTTAATTATTAAATAGGAAAAGTGAAAAAATATAAGCAAGTTTATAAAACTATTAAAGTTTAGAAATGCACTCTGCAACATGAGGATTGTGATAAACATTTTTGAAATTCTCTAAGTTAATTAAAATATCCCTTTCCTCCCATCAACTCTCTCTCTCTCTCTCTTAATATTGCAAAATTTCCCACCCATTTCAACACTTTACCCCCCTCCCCCACCCCCCTAACTCAATTCTCCTTTCAACTTTTGCATTCAACATCTCTCCATGTGGGACATGCTCCAAAAGTGTTCACCCCCAAAGTGGGATGGACATTTTAAGAAAATGCATTAACACTGTCAGTGTCTACGATGCAAGGCATTTCCTGATGACCGAAACCCCCTCGACAAAAAAAACACACAGAAAAAATAATCGTTACAGAAAAACAAGAAATTTAAAAAAACGAACTCTGAGAAATATGTAAAGAGAATGAGACAGAAAAAAAATTGTTTAAGTTGCGTAGAGTATATGACAATCTTTAATTATTCTCTGAATTGAAAAAAGAAATATAAATTAAATGTATATGGTAAATTACATAATATGGTATACATTTTAAAAATGTTTTAGCAAAATAACATTTCTCCCATTTGCTGAATACAGAAAGAAAGAAAAAAAATAATAAGAGAGAAATGGATGAGAACAATTGAAATGACAAAGGGCAGAAATGCCAAAAGGAAAGGTTAAAAAGACAAACAATTTACACATACAATTCGGAATTATTTTACTGTAAAAATCCTTTTCTCTTTTTAAAATTCACATATTTTGCATAAATATTGCCTTGCCTGCAGTCCCGCATAAGTAAGTACCGCCCAATTAGAATTATAAGCCACGCCCTCTGTCAGTTTTAATGAGTTGAAGATCTTAAATTTTCAGTGTTTAACGGACTTAGCGGGAATCCTACAATGTTACGCCCATATTGTTAATAACTCTTTCCTTGTATCAGCAACTATGCTAGACTAAAGCGTGGAACGTTTGAATTTCCCCAACACTTGATATGATTTTGACAGTTTCAACTACTGTTTACTTTTTGTTTGTCAGTTGTCATTTTTAGTGCATTTCATTAGTTTTATTTTGATACTACTCTCGTTAAAAAATATTGATTTTTGGTTGAGATATCTCAAGAAGATGAAGAGAATCCGACAACAGATAGTTGACATTTACCTACAAAATCCAAATGCAACTTGTGCGGAAATAAGAAAACTCACCGGAAAGTTGCGCTCAACAGTCCGAAAGGTAGTATTGCGATTCAAGGATACAAAGACGATTGTCCGAAAGCAAGCTGGTGGTAGGAAGCCTGGAATTCAAGACCGCGACATGGAGAAAAGGGTTCTAGGGCACTTTAAGAGAAACCCTTCTCTATCTCTTCTAGATGTGGGCAAAAAGACGGGTATTTCACACTACCTAGTTCATAAAATTAAGAAGAAGAATGATTCAGTGACTTATAAATCCCAACCTGCACCTCATCGTACAGATAAGCAACGACAGTCCGCCAAAACAAGGTTCAGAAAGCTGAATGATCACCTTCTTAAAGGTTTTGAAAGATGTATTTTAATGGACGACAAAACCATCGTGAAAGTCGACTTCCACCAATTGCCTGGACAACAATACTATACGGCAACGACTCGCACAGGTGTACACAGCTAGTATCAATACAAGAACTACACCAAGTTCCCGAAAAAATACTTGGTTTGGATGGCAATTTGCTCGTGTAGTCTTCGAAGTCAAGAATTTTTCATGACCGGGATCATGAACAAAGAGATTTTCATCAAAGAGTGTCTCAAGAAACGTCTTCTGCCGCTCTATCGAAGCCATGATGTTCCACCATTGCTTTGGCCAGATCTACTCTGAGTGAGAGAAATCCGAAAAAGTTAAAATAACATACCGGAAATGTTTATATTACTCTGTAGTATTGATCCGAAATCGGTGTAAATATTATGCTTTTTAGGTGTATTAGGAGTTAAAGTTACCCTTTTCATATTAATTTTACCCTTAAAAAGGTGTAAAATTAACATTAAAAAATGTTGATAGTTGATATATTTTTACACATAAAAATGTTAAAGTCACGAGGAAAAAAAGTTAGTCGCACCTTCTTTTTTTTTCTCAGTGTAGCATCAAGCCACTACGCTAAGGGCTTTGACAGACCTGAGGATTAGCCGAGAGACGGCTTAACGGAATTATATTAGAAATAATGGTTAAAATACATTTCCATCATTTTCCACTAAGTCGTCTTTCGGCTTAAGTCGTAAGTGTGTCTAGGACATAAGGATACGATAGCGTGGTTCAACGACAATTGAGTCATTTATGTGCAGAAAGAGTTTAATCCGCCCAACACACTGGAACTGCGTCCTTCTTATGGAAAACTATTGGGGAATTTTGAAGGAGGATCTCAGGAAAAAGGCTAAACCACCTAAAAGTTTGCCCGATTTCAAGCAAAAATTGAAAAACGTCGTCAGAGCGCGTGGAGAAGAGCTTGTCAAAAACCTGATTAAGGGAATTAAGAAGAAGGTGCGGGAGTTTGCTAACCAGCCATTGGAATAAAGCAAAGAAATGGTTTAAAAGAATCACAATAAAATGACCTTTCCAAATCTGCATTAGGCTTTTTTTATCTACTGCGATTAAGATTTGAGAGCCATTTTTTCCATGGGGAAATTCATTCGATCCCACGCTTTAGATTACAGTGATGGCGGTAGGGGGAAGTATAACACCTTTGAATGTGGGGCACCTTCGAAATTAGTGTTTGGGAAAGGTTTTGATCAACTTTTGCAAAAAAAGCTTTTACGAATTTAAAGAACGTTACTTAAATTTACTTAAAATTATCAAAATCGGATACAAATTGAATAATAACGATTTTTGAAGTAAAGTCTAAAGTCTTTTTGAACTAAAAACATTTCAAGTTTAAACGCAATTACCCACCAAAAAAAAGCAACTCAGATCCAAGAAAATGTTTTTGTACCCTTATCTAAATACGTTAAATCGTCAATATCGGTGCAGAAATGGGAGAGAGAACAGAATTACCTCAAAGAGCAGTAGGGTAAAGTGGTACAAGTTGGACGATGGTACAATTTGGACAAGGCTTTTGTTCTTGATAAATTTAGTACTTCATTTTTATTTGTATATTTTTAATGCTTTAGTTTTATAATTTGGTTCCTTGTGCTTAAAAACAAATTTTGTACTGTATTTATCAAGAAAAAAGCCATGTCCAACTTGTACCGGCGAATTGTCCAACTTGTAACACTATGTCCAACTTATATCACTTTACCCTATATAAGTTTTATTGAACTTTCAATAAAAATATTCTCCTAAAATACTAAGAAATATTATTATTTTCTTATTTGTCCCCTTCTTGCTAAAATCCTAGCTATACCCTTGGGTACGCTGTCCTTTTCTTATCCAACTTGCCCATGAACAGATTGGACACGCGACAATATTTTGTTGCAGTCTCATTCGTCTGGTGAACATTTAAACCATGCTAACTGCATATTGTGTATCTCCCGGAAAATGTTTCTATTTCACTACAAAAAAATCCCAAAGGACAAAAAATAAGTCGGAAGTATAATGAAAGAGATATACTGCAAACTTTCCATTTGAATTGATTCAGAAGGAAATGGTGTTTACATTTTTTTACAATAATATCTCTTATCTAAAAAAAAACCATGTTTATGGCAATTTTCTTGCAATACTTTAAAGATTTTGTTTTATTTTTGAGCACTAAATGGGTCAAGTGGTAGAGTGGGGGTTCAATAGGCCAATTGTGAATCGAATCTAATTCTGAACTTTGAGATTTTCTCTCTGATTCAGATTAGAAAGAAAAGAGAAAAGAAGATCACGTAGAAGTATAAGACCTACACTCTAGACCTGGAGTATTCTTCATTGTGTTTATTTTATGCCCATTTGAAATGGAGAGGAAATCTCAAAGTTCAGGATTAAATTTGGTTCACAATTGGCCTTTAGCCCATTGGAATTTTTTCTGCCATATCCTTCTTGCAAAAAGGCCTAATTCCTGTATAGGGTGTTAAGCCTGATTTATTGTAATATCACCGCGAATGCAAGAAACTGGCCTTCGAGAGTAACTTTGCCCCCTGCTGTTCGTAAGCTTTTCTTTAATTCTAGTACTTAAGTATAGCCTTCTCCGATCGGACAAGGAAGATCGGATCGGTGAAGACCGTCCGTAAACGCTAGAATTAAAAAAAAAATGTTATCCAAAGACCGAAAGTATAAGATCACGAGTAAAAACTGTCGAGATAAGGTAGGGGGAAGTGGGGCACTTTTGAAAGTGGGGCACCTTTGAAATTGGGATTTCTTACCTATTTTTAAATAAAATTGAATCTTATTGTGATATAACTTAGAAGCACAAACAGATTGAGGATCTAAATTATGTCACGATAAGGCTCAATTTTATTTAAAAATAGGTGAAAAATCCCAATTTCAAAAGTGCCCCAGTTTCAAAGGTGCCCCACTTCCCCCTACCTTCGGACGGTTAAGGGAATCACAGTTAAGGGAAAAGCTACGCAAGCCATTGTAAGGAGACCTTGATCTCGGTCATCTACCTAGACCTAGGACAAGGTGGCTGAATCAAATTCAGGATCTTGCCTTGGAGCGCATTAGGATGGACCGCGAATATCTCTCTGAAGTGTTGGAGGATCGACAGGCATGTACTGCCAACCGGGTATCATAAACCCGCGACCCCAATAGGGATAAATAGTTGAAAATAAATTAATGAAAAAAGGTTACGAATATGAATAGCAGACACGCAAAGTCACTCGTCACCCATGGGCATTGAATATCACATTTAATGTCCACTTTTCACTAAAATGTGGTTAAAGTAAAAAGTTTTCAATTGATGAAATGGATGAAATCGTCAAATTGTCTAACAAAGGACAATTCCAATCATAAGCATTTAAGCCACGCCCTTTACATAATTGTGACTACTTCCGTTCCGAAATAATTTGTGTATTTGGGAAAAAATTACGGTAAATATTTTTTGTATGAACTAACCTTTATATTCAGGGATACTCTTTGGGTCCTGCCGCGATGATAAGTTGGGGAACGATAGTGTGAAAGTTCTATTTTTTTTCACATTCTTTTAATGAATTCTGGTGGATAGTTAATTAGTAAAGATTGCAAAGCGATCAATGTTATATACGATAGTATTTCTTATTTATTTTCGAATTTTACAGAAAGAGTAATACTAACTTTGGGAAAATGTTAGAAAGAATGACATTACGTTCTGGCGTATAATGGACGTAATGTTTATTTGGACCATGTTCAAAACATATCCTAAAATGAAAGAAGTTTTTAAGCTATTTTTAAGATACAGTTAAAACACGATTTTAGGTCATAGAAATGATCTATGATTGACTGAATTGGTCACCCGAACACTACAAATCTCTATTTTTCATTATTTATTTACCACCTTAAACTTAATGTGGAATAATACTGAATTGAGCAAATTTTAAGACATTTATTTCTCAAATTACCATCGCAACTGGAACGCTTATTATCACTGAGAATAAAAGAACAGTTCATAAATAAGATACTTGTAGTATTGAGTGAGATTCCTAACAATCTTGCCTTATTTAAAATATTTCCCTGTAAACCGTCCCTCAATCTTAATTATATTTCTCAAACTTATGACTTTTCTTGGAATGGAGGGAGTGTATTTTGCTTGGCATATTGCATTTCTATTATTTAATTTTCTCTATTTTGGTAACTGATTTGTGTTTTAAAACTTTCAACACTCCTACTTTTTATTGCTTCCCCAACCATCATCTTTAACCCTTTAAGGACGATTGGAACACCGGTATTCCATAAAGAAAATAATATTTCTTGACTACCTAAAGTTATTTTTTTCTTATATTTATACGTAATTGCAAAGTAGAAGGTAGAAGGAATCTAGGATATTTTTTGCAAGTCTCCACCTATTTGCTATATGACAAATATTTAAGCTCAAAACTGACAAATTTTTAAATTCTCATAGTGAAAATTGATTTTAATTATTTTTTATACTTTCAGTTTTTTTTTAAGAAACATCGTTTTGGAAAAGGAACCAACAATACTCAAACATAATATTTTTAGGTAAAGTGAAAATTATCAGTCATTGGTATCGTCAGAAAAATTACTTAAATTTTTAGGCTATTTTTGTCCCTATCGTTCATAGACACAAAAAATACACCAAATCAGATAATGTTTGCTTTACGAAGGTTAGATGTAAGATGTTTTACAATTTTTGTTTATCGGTTACATTTTTATTGCTGATTTTCGGTCAGCGAAAACTGTCTCGTCGTTAAAGGGTTAAAGAAAACGGCTCAATTAAAGATCGATCTGAGGGTCTCTGCATCACAAGACCAAGATTTTTTCGTTTAAATTATTGATATCCTCACGTTCTTTCTAAAATTCATAGCACGGAATGAAAAATAGAGTAGATTGATCATTAAAACAAGGCACAGATGTGGATGGCTGTGCCGAAAGCATCAGTAGCCAAATGTATTCAATCCAGAGTAAAACTACTAAGTCTCTAGAGCAGAGTGGTTCTACAGAAGTTGCAATAATTTTAAATTGAGGCTTCTGGTAGAGGCATCTGTGACCTGACTCTATATTACAGTTTTTACATCAATTTAAGACTATAAAACACCGTTACTCCACTTAAGACAATTTAGCATTTCAATTAAAAGTTAATTTTTCATACATCATAATCATATTACAACGATCCTGAGTGGAGGGAGGAGGGGGGTTATACCATTTCTACTGCCCATAATCACCCTCAATTGTATAGTGACCCAAAACTGAACTCTATTATTCCTCGTAGCATTCAATTTCACAAAAGCATCCTCTACTCATTGAGTTTACGGTGTAACTCTTGTTTGAAACTTAATACATGATTCTCCTTCCTCATCTTCCAACTAGCGCAAATACCTGTGGAAGTGTGGGAAGCTAAATCTAATGTTTTAGATTCGAGCATTTGTAGGGGAGTGTAGGCATGATTCGTACAGAGTGAACCTTCAAACGATGCGAATTTTGTCTTTGTTTGCAAAGAGTTGACCTACCATTTCTCGTCTCGTTTCATAAGCTTAATAATGATCTATATCTTATGGCTAAGAAATGACGATCTACCTCTTTGCAAATAAAGAGAAAATTTGCGTTGTTTGAAGGTTCACTCTATGCGAACCATGCCAACATTTCCCTAGATATGAAGAGGGACGTCAGAAGTTACTAGCTGTTGTTGTAGTTACTATGTCATTCACTAAAATTTGTCATAAATATTATATTAAGGTCACAAAGTTCCATACTTTTCATTTTTTAACGTTGTCGCTATTAGTGATGCAGAGTAATTAGAATTTGAATTTATTGTTCTTGCTATTGTTTTTCGATCTTCTTTTAATAGAGCAGCGTTTCGGTTGTTCGAGGCCCTTCATCCGGGTATTAATTTTAAGCGATTAATTGCTCTCCCTGTTGGACACTCAATGGGTCAAGTGGTAGAGCACTCGCTCTATGATGCAAGTGTCCCGGGTTCGAATCCCCTTTAGGTTAACAGGAATTTTTCTGGCGTTAAAGGTGTTCGGATTGCATCCAGTGAGCTTCATGGAACTGACAACCTCATGCCGTACAAGAAAAAATAATAATGCATGTCTAGAAATCCCCTTGCGGGAAGGCCTAGTTCCTTCATGGAATGTTGTGCCAGCATTATTATTATTAATTGCTCTCCCAGTTTTGATACCCTGAAATAGGGTAGCCCAAGGATCGAAACGTTGGTCAATAAAAAACTGATTAGAGAACAACAACATCAGGGGGGACTGGGGCAGTTGAAAACATTTCAATTTTTAAACTGGATATTAGACTTCAGATGATAAGACCTCTATGAATTCATAGATACTATAAGGACCCTTGTCCTCTTGTAGAAATAAAAAGCAGTGTGTAGAACAGCTCCATTTGTACTACTACCCTAGTCTCCCCTAGATCTAAATTCCAATTATTGTCATCCAGATTATGATCTGCAATAGATCCAATCATTTGCACATGTGCACGGACGAAAATCTCTCAAAATATCGTCGGTTACAGACTACAGACATCGCCTCTTGCGTGAAATACTGACACAAAAGAAATGGAGATACGACAACGGTCGATGCAATTGACGACGCGTAGGAGACATAGGACCTAGAGGGACTTTGGGTTTGTGCGTCCTTTTAAGTTATTACTCTCTCGTCTTCCGAACCGGGCGAGAGGTTGATATCTCGTCCCTGACCCTTCTGATCATTAAAAATACTATTGCCCCTTAGGGGAATTCTATAATTATCGTGGCATTGTCACACGTGAGTTCGAAACCTGACAATGGCATTCAAGCTTTTTTGTCATTTTAGGGAAAACTGGGGCACTACCAAACACGGGGTAGCACCAAACACTGCGATTTTTAATCAGATATCCGATTTCTGGGGATAAGACCTACAGGCATTTATAGGCACTATAGGGATGCTTGTCCACTGAAAAAATTGTTGAGATAGTCCAGGTAGTTTAGAAATAAAAATTAGTGTTTGGTGCTACCCCGTGTTTGGTGGTGCCCCAGTTTCCCCTATATGAGTTCGAAAATGCAATGCATTGAATTTTTAATGAAATCCCTTTACTTGATGATTCTGTGAAAATACAGTACGTCTTGGTTGATTTGTTTAACAAAATTCATTATCATTTGAATTGCCAGAAATCTCAAATATGTAACTTCTGACAATGCTACGTGAGCTGAAATGGCAATGTCACGGCTACGGAATCGCATTTTCGAAAATTCTCTCCTAAGATTCGAACCCAATTTGTCATATGACATTGCCAGAGCGTTACAGAATTCCCCTCCTGGACTGGAAAGGCCTAGCTCCTTCATGGAATGTTATATTGTGATTATTAATATTATTTTCGATAGCAACTCACTTATAAATCCATCAAGACATGATTTACCTAAGATGTGTCTTCGTCTCAGATTTCCAAAAAAAAAAATCTCGAGTGGTGTGTCATTTTCAGCACGTTATCTAACTTGAAATTTCTTAATTGTTGTAGATTAATTTAATCGATTAATTTAGGGGACATACTCAGAAGTCTGTGGTGTACGCAAATACTGTATTAAGTGACATTATTCGCAAATAGACCCACAATTCAACATAGACAAACAACATTGAATGCCAAGTAGCTTTTTAATTTCGAGTTTTTCTATTTAAAGTCTCACTGAGGTGTTCGATATTCTCTCTGTCTCTAATTACATCGAGAAAATTTTGGATATTTTTCGCAAATCGTGTTTTTAGAATTTAAATTCGAAAAGGTGTATATGATACAGTAGAGTCTCGCTCATTCGGCTCTTTCTCAATCGGGCGACAAATTTTGTTGACAATTTTCACGTTTAATTATGAAGCTAATTTGCTCAAATTCGCTGTAGTTCTTCCTATTTTATCGTGATTCTTTATAATTGAGCGCTTTTTGTGGAATTTACAAAGGCTTTGACGCCTAAATCTATCGATAAACCGGATGACATTTTGCCCCATATTCCCGATTGAGAGAGAGTCTACTGTAAATTTTGGCCATTGAAAATTGGCTCTCACATGTTAACCACAATATATACAGCAGACTCTCGCTAATTCGGCTCTTTTAAGATCGGGCTACTTTTTATTTCGGGCGATAGTTAAATTCGAAAAAAAGTTTCTTGACAATTTTCAAGTTTGATTATGTTTATCGAATGAAGCAAATATCCTTAAATTTGTCATGATCGTTTTAGTTTGGATGTGATTTTACATTATTATAATCTTTATTGTTAACGGTACGTGAAGTTTTCAAATGAAAAAATTACCTATTTCGTGAACAAAAAGGGTTTTTCTAAAGTGTCTGCAAAGGAAACATGATTATTTTTACATAATATAATACGGAAATATAATTTTTTTTTTTGGAGAGATTTTTTCATTGTTTTAGATGGAAAGGGAGAAAAAACCAGGAATGAGAACAAATCCTGCACTCAGGAGCAACTCAACAAGGTTTTGGAAGCCTTTCGTCGTTTGTCAGTTTATCTCCAATTAGAAACTTTCCCTTGTCTCCATTTGGATTAATTTGTTTCCAATAGAAGCATTTTACGTGCGCGTATTTTTCTTGTATTTAAGAAGTTTTCAAATTATATCTCAAGAATTTTCACTAAACAGTAACATTCTAAAAGAGACAAGGAGCAAATTTATGTAATTCTCTGCTGAAAAAATATGAATTTAATGTGTTGAATTTTCTGCCAAAGTTAAAGCGTCTGGAAATGGTTTTGAATTAGGACATTTACCCTATTAAAATTTAATATGGAAGATGGTAAATTTTGATGTCCTAGTTTGATGGGTACAGGCTTAGCAGACATTACCGAATATACTATGAATATTTCTCGTATAGAAAGACAAAAGGCTTTTAGATTAAAATCAATCCATATTAATACCTTAATCTTTCTTTTGTCAAAGAAAAAAACAAGTATCTAAAAAATATAAAGTCCTCATCGCCCTTAACCCTTTAAGGACGAT
The DNA here is from genome assembly GCF_024763615.1 of Phlebotomus papatasi. NCBI lineage: Eukaryota > Metazoa > Arthropoda > Insecta > Diptera > Psychodidae > Phlebotomus > Phlebotomus papatasi. Next base: position 79,003,858 of record NC_077223.1, read on the forward strand.
TGGAACACCGGTGTCCCATAAAGAAAATAATTTTTCCTGACTACCTAAAATTATTTTTTTCTTATGTTTATACGTAATTGCAAATTAGAAGGTTGAAGGAATCTAGGATATTTTTTGCAAGTCTCTAGCTATTCGTTATTTAGTAAATATTTAAGCACAAAAATGGCGAATTTTTAAATTCTCAAATTCATAATTGATTTTATTTATTTTTTATACTTCCAATTTTTTTTAAGCAAAACCCTTATGGCAATAAAAACTACAATACTCTTACGTAATATTTTTCATTAAAACGAAAAATATTATTCATTGGTATTGTTAGAATAATAATTACTTAAATTTTTGGGCTATTTTTGTCCCTATCTTTCATAGAAGCACAAAAGATACCGAATCAGACTCTGTTGGACTTTCCAAGGTTAGATGTAAGACTTATAATTGATTATGTTTCTCAGTTTATTTTTTATTGTTGATTTTCAGTCCGTAAAAAGTGTCTCGTCGTTAAAGGGTTAAGAGATTCAGAGGCACTGTCCCTAATTAGATCTGCATCACTGTAGGTCTGCAATCTTTGAACAGGCAAGAATTATCATACGAACACATTTAATGTGAATGGTCACGAGCTCTATTACCACAGTGTCGTGACTTTGCACAATGCTAAAAAAAACTTATTTAGAAAGCATAAGTTTTGGTTAATGAATTTCTCTTATCTCAAAAAAGTTTTGTTACCAGAGAAACATTATGTATAAAAAGTTATTTTCACGTTATTAATTCCGTTATTAATAACGTGAAAATAAATTTTTCTTTACGTTTTTTTTTTTGTTTTCTTAAATTGTGGGGTAGTTTGGTCATTGATTCTTAAGCTTTCGGGACAAATTTCTAACGATTATATTATGTACAGTCAAGCTTAGCGGGGAAAGGTAGTAAATAAGAAAAAAAATTGAAGAAAACCTATACCGAAATAACCGTCCTTTCTTTTTGCCGTCTGTTTTTTGTGGAATACCGCAATACGTAATTTCGCTCCTGAATATTGGAGTCTCTTCCAAGGTACGAAAGCTCTGAGTTCCAAGAGCTCATTCGAACCCTTAATTCCCTCGCACTCGACAATAAATCTTTATAATCTGGCGTCATTAATGCTTTAAGTCAGTGTTGAGTAACCTCGTGTAAATTTTTTCCACGGGGTTTTACTTTGTTAATCCAGCCTTCCTAAATTTTTCTTACTCGTTTATTTGTGGTTGGTACTTTTCTTTTTAGTTCAAATCAACCTCATGCAAAAGAGATGCATCATGTAAAAATCAATAAATCACCATAACCTCAAAAAGTGGGCGTGTCCTAAAAAATCATTCTGGGCTGAAGCTTACTAAAAGGCTCAATTACCACCTTCCCGCAAAGTATGGGAATCAAAAAAAAAATAGAAACTTATGGTAAAGTAATTCCGATAAAAAATTGAAAATGAAAACAAATCATATTAATCCCAATTGAAGTTAAAAAGAAAAAAATTATTGAGAAAAACATGAATGAAAAAAAAAACACTTTAAATAGACAGTCACTTATATAAGAGAAGAAAGGAATACTATTAAAATAAAATGAAAAAAAAAATTACAATCATAAGAACAGTTTAAATTTGTTTGTTAGTCAAAATACCATTACAATATATAAACCTTAAAAATAAATAAAAACAAAAAAAAATACAGTGAAAAACGAAATTTGGCTCTTACATTTTTCTCCACGCACATTCCAACTCCTCTTGGATAACTTGTAACATCTGGTTTTTCCTTTTTCCTCTACAAACACACTTGACTCTTCGTGTTTATTCTTCTGTGGTTATTTTGTTTCATTTCTTTTACATTTTAATTAAATTTGGTGAATTTTACAATGAGATTTACCACGGCTCTGTGAATCCGAATCAGCATCAAGTAGCTGAAAAGAATTGCTCCCAGGAGAACATAGGTGGAAATTCCTTCATATATAAATCGGGGTGCGAATATTTTCCACACCATCAAATGCCGACAGTGAATTGTGCAGGCCAGCATCGAGCAGAAAATCTGAAAGGAAGAACATGAGAAAGGGCAATTTTATACATATTTTCCTTTTGCTACCTTTTCCTCTACAATCCTCTCTTCTTCTCTCCATCCAAAATTTCACCCAAACACTCCCCTCAACCCCGCCCATTCCTGCCACATATTCATTCCTTATCCCCCATTCCATTTACTTCAATTTTCGGAAGGTGATTCTACTAGAAGTGCTTCACAGATATTGTGATTGAATTTGATACTGATACTTTTGGCCATAACATGATATCTCAATAATAATGATTGGGTTATTAATTTTATTAATACTTATAGCTATACCGTAATAAATCATGTAACATTTCTTTTCTCCTTAGGTACAAGTTCAAATACTTATCTTCAACATGAGTGGTATATTCATTTTTAAGACGAAGCAGGTAACCTAATATTTCCTAAAGCTTCAAATATTATTCAACTACTTTGTCCCATAATAGCCTTTAGCTATAGAAAAGTTAGACATTGTCAAATGAAATGTGAAACTAACGGGTCAATATGATATTCTTCTTTATTATACAATATTATGATTTTTTGAATAATCTCCAGAATATTATACTTGATGTGAAAATTCATAATACTCGAGCTCATAAATTTTTTATAGCACAACACCTCTCAATCGCGTTAAACAGCTTTATAAAATCATCGCAACATCATGAAAAAATTTGTATAAATGTGGTAGCAAAGCTATTTACGAAATGCTCGAACTCATGAATTCTATGATACATCCTCAAAATACTTTCGCATTATTTACAGTTTACCAGTCAATTCTTTAAGAAAGGAGTGGCAAAGTGTCCCAGGTTTTGCAAAATGCTCGAACTCGAGATATAGATGCTGTACCTCTAAAGTATTTTCGCATCATTTACCGGTTTTCAATCGATTTAAATCGATTCATCACTCCAAAGATCCCCAGAATAATTTTAACAGTAATAGAATTAATTTTCAGATAAAAATTAGTTATCGGCTATGAATCGGTTCATTACCGGTTCAAAATCGATTAGAACCGGCTCAGTTTTGTCGGAAATTCCAAGATCTTTCCAACGAGCGTAAACACAATACCATTTTGTTGAAAAATGCCATCTCTAGTGTCTTTTTAACCTTTGACCTTGAAAAACCGTTATTAGGAATAATTCAACGGTATTTTCGTCTAAGGACGAAATGGCCGCCTAGATAATCTCTAAAAACCATCTCCATGGCAAATTGTCTTTTTTTATATGGAGTTATTTGAAGTTATATTAGAACCTCGCTATAGGCCATCGCTCTATAATAGTCCACAATTTATCGACCGTTGATTTCAAAACACTGATTTTAAGTTAGGTTATGTTTTTTAGTACGCGACATGCAATGTTGTCATGATTATTTTAATATTTTTTGGCAAACTTTATTGAGTAGTTGTGATAATTGTGATCCTTAATGAAGAGAGCGAGCACGAGTAGCACAATCGCAAGGAAAGTGGAAGCCGTCGAGCAATTTCAATAGTAAAAGTCGATGATAATTTTAAAAATGACATGGACTATAGTGCGGCCCAAGTGTCAAATCTGGAACCAAATATGGCCTATAGCGAGGCTCTACTGCAAAGGTGTGCAAGAACCGTTTGAAACCGAATAAACGTCAAAATAAGTTTCTTGAAGTAGTTTTTTGACCATTGACGTATGAGTTTCTTTTGACGTTTTTTCGGTTTCAAACCGTTCTTGCACTCCTCTGCTCTACTGTATTTGTTATTATTAATAAAAACTCTAAAATCGCTCACAATCATTGTGCAAATTTTAAAAACAATTAAAATGATTCGGAAAATATTTCATCTTGTCACTGACAGCCGAGCAACACGTCCGGCAACATAATTTTCGTAGTTCCGCTACTCATTACCATGAACGCAAAACAGTGTGCTTCACATATATTTAGTAAGGGGTATTTTGCATGGGAACTTCTTAAAAGTAAGGTATGAAAGATAGGGGTTAATCCACGCTTACCTGGTCAGACGGGACAGTTGATTTTTTGATAAAAATTAGTTACGATTCATTACCGGTTTATCATAACTGATTGGAACCGATGCAGTTTTGTAAAAAATTCGAAGATCTTTTCAACAAGTCCTCACATGAAAACCCTATTTTAGGAATGATTCAATGATTCAATGACTTCATTTTCAGGAATGAAATGTTCGCCTAGGTAAGTTAAAACATAACCAAAAACGAAAAAAAATCGCACGACGCGTTTTCGAGCAATCCCAAAAAACATGGCTTTTGAGGGGAAGGGTAAGGGTGGGGGAAAATAGAGGAATATTAATTACCCCAGGATCGACTTATGGGGGGGGTCCCCGAAGGTGCCAAGTCGCTATCTCTAACCTTTTGGCCCCTAGAGCTGTCGACGGCCGGACGAACAGACATGGATCAAACGGACAAAGAGCGTGACGTCATTTCTCAGAAATTCTCTGAAACTTGAAGATATGTTGAGAAAAGTGGTTTCCGAAGTGGAAATTTTGGAAGGCAAAGTTGTGGACTTTGAGCAGTAAAACTAATTACTCAAATTATTCCCTAGAAAAGCTATGCAAGGCCATTGTGAGGAGGCGCCGACCTCGAGGCAGACCTAGGACAAGGTGGCTGAATCAAATTCAGAACCTTGCCTTGGAGCCCCTTGGGATTGAACCTGAACATCGACAAGCGTAGGCTGCTAAACTGAATGTCATGGGCTCGCGACCACAATAGGGATAAGCGGTTGAAAATTATGATGATGATGAAACTAATACTCAATATTATTCAGATATATCACTCCCATGCCAATATTAATCTTGGCGAAAAATTCGTTCGATTGTTAGCATTAGCTTTTTCCCAATGGCTAAGCCCCCTGTTGATATTTGAATTGATTCGGAACAGCGTCGATTTCTCCTAACAGTATTCCTAATATTGACCAGCAGGATGGTTATCTTAGATAGGATTAGTATAAAAAGTTTAGTTTATGTTGGATTTCGGTAGGGCGTAGACGTTAAAAAAACGCTAAGGGTTCTGGAGAAACCTCAAGCGATCAAGGCGTTCATAGACGCGATTGACTTAAGGGCTTCCGGCTTAGAGATTCCCTGATCGAATCTAAGACGTTCGTTTTGAAATATTCTATTTTAGAAAAATTGTATTGGAATACCACATATGCTTATGGCCAAGCGTTCCACATTCCTAATATCCATTGGAGTGGATCTCGATTGGAGTGGCAATAGTCCACGCTTTTACGAAGTTGGGAAACTTAGCAAAGAGTAGGACTAACCGCTAGATCGTCCACTAGCTTACTGCACGTTTAGTAATATAGCTTTTTAGCCCCAGCCAACAAGTCTTAGGCGTCCGCCACCTGTTAGCAAATTAACTGCCTCTTGAGGGTAAATCAGTGAATCAAGTCTCTGTGATCTGGCTAGGGTACGCTTCTATAGACAGGGAAGTACAGAAAAGAATTTTCTGGAGTATTCTGAAAATTGCCTTAGTAGAAAATCCACAATACAATTGAAGCCCCTTAGCCCTATCAAAATTGACCCATGGATTATTTCTTTAATAGTTGTGGCTAAAGTTTGAGTCTGAAAGTAATACAAAAAGAATTCGTATTCCACGAAATCCCCAATTTGCAATTAAATAAATCTATTATCAGTCCATTATCGATTTAATGACAACTCTAAACACTTCAGATGTTATTTAGAATTTGAAGACCTTTCAAAAATTTACGAAAACCTATGGAAAATTGATTCAAAACTGCGAATTTTAAAGTGGAATTTGCAACATTGAAAATCCATTAAAAAAAAATTATTTAAGAGGTATGTTCGAAAATGAAGATGACCTTTCATTTTTCTCGAAAAATGTTATTTTTTTCATTAATATCTATTTTATTCCCTTGAAAGTAATCTCCCTCAGATATAATGCACTTGTGTTTAAGCTTGTTCCAATCTTCAAAGACTTTCTGAAATGTGTTTTTTGATATGGCTACGAGCTCTTCTGGTAATAGAGTCTTTATCTCCTTAATCGTGCTTTTCAGTTCTGAAAATAGGAAAAGCCCCTGAGGGTCAATTCTATAGTAAAAACGATGGCTAAGGTATGATTAAGGCGTTGTTTTAAGCCAAAAAATCACGAGCAAACAAGATTGTGTGAACAATCTTTTAGAACAAACTGTGCTGCGACATGTATCATGCTCAAAACATCCAAAACGAATTGCATGGCACGAGCCAACTGATATACCGAGGACATTAAAAATTCTTCAATACTGATTCGACAGTTTTCCATAAAAAATGTTTTCACTGCTTCATCATTTCTATCGGCTTTTAACATCCAGGTCTAACATCATAATTAACATGTTCTAGGCAACATGTGAAGAGCTTGCACCACTTTCACGCCCATTACAAGAACGTTTTCAATATGGATTCCCAAGCATTCCCAGGCAAGGTTTTTGAATTTACTTCAGATGTGGAATCTCTTAACACGAAGTAGCAGCTCTTTTGCTTATCAATGATTGCTTAATTTGCCAAGACAAAGCTTATCTCGGTAACTTGTTTTCCCCATTTAATTTTCTACATTTAATATGCGTTATTTGTCCTAAATATGGAACTCTGAGTCAAACCAAAAAAAAACCTGTCTGACAAGAAATTAAAGAAGTTAAGCCCTATGTCTGAACCTCAGGTCTGAAGACTGTATAAGGGAAGATGAATAAATAATAGCCTTGAAAACTGTAAACTTATTCAAACGATTTTCCATAAAACGCTTCTACCAATTCCCCTCCCTATGTTATTGAAAAACCTTGACCAATATGGTCAATGCTTCAGCATCTATCCTACCATCACTTGTTTAATAACGTCCCGAGTTACTATCCCAAAATTTACTGAAACATTTCAAATTAAAACTATGACAAAATATTTCATATAATGTGGTCAAGAAGGAAGTTTAACTTAAAAAGTTTCGTTTATACCCTCTGGGTGATTTAGTAACTTATGGAAACCCTTTACATATCGCCAAAGTTCTAAAAAGTTTGTCTGTTTTATAAAAATTTATTGTGTGTGTGTGTGTCCAATGGATTCTCTTGGATTTAAAAAAGATTGTATGTGGCTACATGTTCTTTTTTTTTTGTAAATTCGTAAGAAACGGAGACTAAAAGATCATATTTTGATGACATTTTAATAATGTGTAATACCGGCTTCAGACTGGAGGTTTAGCTCAGTTCCCGAAGGTCTCAAAAATCTTAATAACAAGCAATTTAACTTTAGCTAAAATATTTAACTTCGGCTTTTACTATCTTTTAATTCTTTTGCATTTTTTGAAACTCTGGATCTGGATACACTGAGAGAAATCCGAAAAATTAAAATAACATTCCGGAAATGTTAATTTTACCCTGCATTATTGATCCGAAATCGATGTAAATATTATGCTTTTTCGGTGTATTATGGGTTGAAGTTACCCTTTTTCATGTTAATTTTACACTTAAAAAAGTGTAAAATTAACATTAAAAAATCGTAATATATTTTTACACCTAAAGTGTTAAAATTACGAAGAAAAAAAGTTAATCGCACCCTCTTTTTTTCTCAGTGTACCTATACCCCCTATACCCAAAGTAAATTATGGATTCCCCTTAGAAAACCAAGGCATTTTGGACTATTTAGATTTAGAATCAATTAAAATTCAAATCTTGTGCATGATTACGTTACAAAGTATTTCTTCAAATCCAGGGCACATTTTGTAAAACCAAATAATTCCTGAACTACGATATTTTTTTAATAAAAAAATCGTAACATTGGCTCACTGGCTCGCTGAAAATTTAACAGTCAGAGAAGAGTTAATGGTATTACACAAAAACCAATTTCACAGTATATTGAAAAAATTCTCACAACATTTTGTTGTATTTTTCTAAGCTCTCCCTCCCATAATTGAATATCTATTCAACAAAAAATATATAAATAAAATTTGTATTGTGAGTTTTTTTTACGAATGTGAACTCAACTTGTTGAATAAGTTGACAGAGTTGATTTTTTATTGCATTTGACTGACGCGATATTTATAAAAAAAAAAGTTAAAAAATGTATTAGATATAAGCCCTTATTAAAATAAATTTACTCTAAACATGATTTTAAAAATAATGATATTTATTTTATAAACAAAACGAAGATTTCATTTCACACTATTCCATCAGAAAATGCATTTAAGGTGGATAATTTCGTTAAAAAAAAAAATAGGTTTTAGAATTCGTTTTCGAGTATCAATCTGTGTTCTTTAACGTAAAGAATATTTATACCTACAATTTAAAAAAAAATCGCACAATTCCGCAAAATTCCGAGCTATTTCTTTGAGAAAGCTAATTTTTTGCTTACACAGAAAAAATATTTTGTAAAAATGTTTGTGAATTCCTATGGGGGAGTTACGAAGTGCTCGTGAATCGTATAACCCACAAACAAGTTCGTAAAAGTTTGTACTTTTTTTACAAACATTGTTCGTAACATTATCAATTGACGAACATTTTTTGTACTTTTACAAACATTCGTTCGTAAAAGTTCGTGAACACACAAAAAATCTTCGTAAAATTTTGTCATTTGTTCGTAAATGTTCGTAAAATGTTCGATAGGAAAACATTTTACATTCACAAACATTTACGAACATTTTTATAATTTTTTTTTCTATGTAGATCATCTCATTGTAAGTGAGATTCCTAACGTGAGCTGACTCGGAATGCATGCAAAGACGATTTAAGAGCTGAAGTTGGGGTACGCCATTCAATTATCTTGAATCAAATTCGAAAAATTATACAAATTTTATATTTAAACCAAAATATCAAGGATTTGGATGGACTGACAGAAAAGTAATATATGGGTGAAATGTAGATGAGAATGTTCTCTATAATTTTGCCGAAGAAGTTGATGTCATTGATTATTCAAAATGTTTCAAATTTAAAGCAAATTTAGTGTTCTTGTCTGCCGTATCCCGTATAGACACCAAATCGGCGTACCCAAGATATTAATGAAGCAGCAAATTGCACTTAACAATTTTAATTCCACTACGACTATACAGAATGTTTTCACTGTGTTTTTCACGCTTTCTATTGTTATTTAATTTCTTGGAAAATTTTGCCAGTTTTAACCTAATCCAAGAATAATATTTGCAAGAATTTTGGCCGTCGGATTATTGATAACTGAACCATCCGACATGTCAAAAACTGTTGCACTGGGGATGCAACCTCGCGAACAAGTCTTTAAACATTTCACTATTGAAGTCTTTTGGATACAAAATATTCATCACACAACACTCCAGAGACTTGAGCATGCCCTCTAATGGCCTCTACACATTGGGAGTAATTTTAGTCAAAAATTGCTTTTTTGAAGGAAATTCCCTGCAGCGTTGTAGGGGGAAACGTCAAATTTCTGTCAAAAACGCAATTTTTGACGAAAATTGCTCCCAATGTGTAGACACCTTAAACCACAAAATTTAATTTTCCAAATAAATGATTTGAGCAATTTTCCTGCAAAACACTGCTCAAATTTCATTTAATTTCTGTCGGCACTGTTTTTTTCCGAATCACAACACAAATCTCTACTGGAAGAGTTTTTCCTTCAAATTTCCACTATTATAATTATTGAGAAACACGTGAAAACTATTACCACTTTGCAAAATAATTCTACAGTGCATTAATATTTTGTCTGCCATTTGACAATTCTGTGTGACACAGCGACACTGACACTGGAAGACACTGGAAAGTGCTCATTTTTCCACAAATTGACCTCCTTTTGCAAAATATTGATCTCCTTTTGCAAAAAAGTTGGTTGGAAAATGGGTTATTACATTCTTTGGTTATTTACATGGAGTGACAACCAACTTTTGACATCCTTTTGCAAACTATTTTTCTCATAGGACTCATATATAGGGTGTCCCAAAAATTACGCAAGATTTAAATTAAATAAAAAACACATTTTTTTCTCAATTAAATTTTTTGATAAATTGAAAAATAAAGTACACAAGATAGGGTTTATGTATTATATATCGCATCCATTAATTAACATCCATAGCTCTTCTGGCATATGAATCCTTTCGTCGAAGGTTTCCCTGACATTTTTGGACAAATGCAATGATGCAGTGTTAAAACTTCTCTTTTAATGCACAGAGGTAGATGTAGGCCTGTTGACTTAGGCTTGTGATTTCGAATAACCGAATAAAAAAATGTAATGGTCTAAAATTACATGATCTAAGGGACCAATTCTAATCACCAATAGAGAAAATTACAATCAGGAAATATCCTATGCAGGAATTGCATTATTTCGGGATTGGGAAACCTCGTATTTTACATTTCGTATTTTACATCTTCGTATTGCACATTTCGTATTGCGGAAACTTCGTATTTCAGCACATTTCGTATTTTACCATTTCGTATTTCACATTTCGTCTTTCATACATTTTGTACAAAAATTTAACATTTCGTCTTCCATATATTCCATACAAGCATATCAACCAATAAAATAATAGAATTGTAGTTTTATAAGGTCAAGGGCGCTATGCGCCTCGGGTCTGAGTTTGAAGTCGAAAATTATGCTTTTTAATTATTCTTTTATTTAAGATTTTTATGTAAATTTGCGACTGCTTCAGCAAATATTTCAAATTTTACCACCAAGTCTGAGAAATATTGGTAAATGTTTACAATATGCTCTTAAAACACATTTGAGCCTTTTATTCATAACTTTATCAAGACATTAGATGGAGATTTTATAAAAGGGAAACGTGACCATTAAAATAGATTTTATAATAATTCCTTGAGGCTTTTTTGTAGATATATCTTGTGTAGCCGAGGCTTTTGCCCTGAAAGATTCCTTATGGAGACCAAATCTTTTCGCGGCTAATTGCCCAGCACCACCCAAGCTCTGTGCCTCCATCCGATCTCGTCCAGACCATGTTACCGACTGACTGACAGTATCTCCTGTTATCCTGTTAACCAAGGCCAAGCCCACACACGATAATAGGCTTTGCTTGGAGCGGGAGGCGGGAAATATGAAGTTTCTGCGAACAGGGAAGGGATAGGCGTGATCAACTTCGCTATCAGGTGAAAAATCTCGCCAATACTTGAAAATTTCTATTTTTATCACATAAAATTGCTGCCTATTTATTTTTTTACGTTTTTCTTGCCAAATATTTTTTTTATGTTTAATCTCAAGAGTACTTCGTTTTTATTTTTTTAATTTTATTTTTCTTTTTTTCTTTCGTTTTGTTGTTTTTTTTCTATTTTTTTTTTTTTAATCTTTCTGTGCGTTTGATTTTTTCATATCTGAATGCGGAATACCACGACGAAGAGAAAAAAATAAAATTCGTAAATTTAACTTTATATAGAAATATTTTATTGCCAAGATATTGAAAACATTATAGGCTTTAACACTGGAAATTTTGAGAAATTCCGCGTAAAAAATTGATTACGGATCGGTTGGAATAGTCGTTTACGACTGCTCTAATGCAATTTCCGATAGCCGCATACTTTTTGTTGCACGGATTTCCCTGATGTCCTGCTATGAATTGAGCAATTTCATAATTGTGAAAAATTTGTTGCTTCTTTAGGCAGTCGATAAAACGATAAACATTGGGATAGATTGTTTCATAGATGTTCTGGAAGCTTCTGTGCCATCCTTCCACGTTGTTGTTTGTTCGATGTTTACCGTCGATTGTACGCTGGTACATATTCCAAAGAGTGATGGGAAATAATGCATCACGTCGACCTCGACGATGTTGGCGACCTATGTAGGTATCCTCGAAGTAGTCGAGGATTGGACAGAAGCTTCCAGAACATCTGTGAAACAATCTATCCCAATGTTTATCGTTTTATCGACTGCCTAAAGAAGCAACAAATTTTTCACAATTATGAAATTGCTCAATTCATAGCAGGACATCAGGGAAATCCGTGCAACAAAAAGTATGCGGCTATCGGAAATTGCATTAAAGCAGTCGTAAACGACTATTCCAACCGATCCGTAATCAATTTTTTACGCGGAATTTCTCAAAATTTCCAGTGTTAAAGCCTATAATGTTTTCAATATCTTGGCAATAAAATATTTCTATATAAAGTTAAATTTACGAATTTTATTTTTTTCTTCGTCGTGGTATTCCGCATTCAGATATGAAAAAATCAAACGCACAGAAAGATTAAAAAAAAAAATAGAAAAAAAACAACAAAACGAAAGAAAAAAAAGAAAAATAAAATTAAAAAAATAAAAACGAAGTAGGGGAAATGCTTCTAATTTTGTCCAGTTTCTTATTTTGGACACTTTGAGGATAACATTGGACACTAAAAATAAATTGATTAAAATGATGGATTTTTATTCCAATATTTGATGAATAATGAATTCTATCTAAATATTTGTTCTTTTTGGAATATTTTAACACTAAATACGTTAAAATTTGAATATGATTTGAGTTGAAATTGCTTTGTTGAAAATTCAGTGTGAGCAATTGCTTACGAGAAATATGACAGAACTTCGTGGCTTACTTCAGTCTTATTTAGTTTTGGTGAAGTACTAACAAAGTTTGTTCGCTGTTTTTGAGTGATATTATTGAATATTCATTGAATATTGTGTTGATTCACGTTACTGATGATTTGTACATTTGACCTGAAGTGAGATTTGCCTTGTGAATTACATTTTTCGTGTGAAAAATGGGAATTTTTTTAAGGCATTCACCAGTGAGATGATGATTCTTATTTTGGACAGGTGTTTTTCTCACGAAATTTCGTGAAGTTTTAGCTTTTGTGATGACTAGGTTGGACAAATGCCTGGAGAAATGAAGGAGCATCATCTCTACGAAAGAGATGCAGTGAGAAATGCCTTGAAAGGCTCCCGGAAAGGCCAGGGAATGAGCGAATCCCCACGTACTTGGAGTACCGAAGTCAACTCACTTTAATGAATGATATGGAAAGTTTCCGGGCTTCTTGTGACATTCTACGTTTCCCTTACATGAACAGGAAGAGGACTTGGTAAGATTGGTTCATCAAATGAAGAACAATGGGCATCCTATTGAGGCGGATTATCTGTCCAAATTTACAGACAAGTTGTAAAAATTAATAACCAAGTTGTCCAAAATAAGAGTCAAATTCACCTCTACATATCAATTCATTTTTAAACGTATTAAAACTAATTTTAGTAAAAATGAGATGATAAATAGCTTGCCAAGTTTCTAAACAATCCTTCTGAAAAGAGAGTAACAAGAAAAGTCAATTAGTATTGAAAATATGGCACTTCAAACTTAGGATATCGATGCTTATATGCAGACTGTCCAAAATTATAAGCACTTCCCCTACTCTTGAGATTAAACATAAAAAAAAATATTTGGCAAGAAAAACGTAAAAAAATAAATAGGCAGCAATTTTATGTGATAAAAATAGAAATTTTCAAGTATTGGCGAGATTTTTCACCTGATAGCGAAGTTGATCACGCCTATCCCTTCCCTGTTCGCAGGAACTTCATATTTCCCGCCTCCCGCTCCAAGCAAAGCCTATTATCGTGTGTGGGCTTGGCCTTGGTTAACAGGATAACAGGAGATACTGTCAGTCAGTCGGTAACATGGTCTGGACGAGATCGGATGGAGGCACAGAGCTTGGGTGGTGCTGGGCAATTAGCCGCGAAAAGATTTGGTCTCCATAAGGAATCTTTCAGGGCAAAAGCCTCGGCTACACAAGATATATCTACAAAAAAGCCTCAAGGAATTATTATAAAATCTATTTTAATGGTCACGTTTCCCTTTTATAAAATCTCCATCTAATGTCTTGATAAAGTTATGAATAAAAGGCTCAAATGTGTTTTAAGAGCATATTGTAAACATTTACCAATATTTCTCAGACTTGGTGGTAAAATTTGAAATATTTGCTGAAGCAGTCGCAAATTTACATAAAAATCTTAAATAAAAGAATAATTAAAAAGCATAATTTTCGACTTCAAACTCAGACCCGAGGCGCATAGCGCCCTTGACCTTATAAAACTACAATTCTATTATTTTATTGGTTGATATGCTTGTATGGAATATATGGAAGACGAAATGTTAAATTTTTGTACAAAATGTATGAAAGACGAAATGTGAAATACGAAATGGTAAAATACGAAATGTGCTGAAATACGAAGTTTCCGCAATACGAAATGTGCAATACGAAGATGTAAAATACGAAATGTAAAATACGAGGTTTCCGCGAACCCATTATTTCATAGGCTATATGACATGTCACACTATCATGCTAAAGCCACATGTCCTCAATATTAATGAATTCATAATTAATTAATTTATTAATGAACAAATCCTCCAATTTAGGCTTCTTAAACTCGGTCATCATGTTGCGATATCGCACGCCAGTAACAGTAACGCTTGATCAGCTTTATTTTCAGATAATACACTGCTTCAATATTAGGGTAAGTGTGCCAAATTCCGGCATAGTTGCATGCAAGCGTCAAAGTCTCAAGTTTGAAATGTAATATTTTAAATACAAATTGATTTTTTTTATTCTTTCTTCTGAAAGAGTGTTGCTTGGAACCTTGTAAAGAGTTTACCGTCTTTATTTACTCTAAAATAGTTCTTAATACATTTTAAAATGAATAAAAATATAGACATGGCTTTGGTACCCTATTTCGGCCACCTTCATTCTCATAGGAATTTTTCAATGCCTTTTTCACATCATCTTGTTTGTCAAAGCTACATTTTTTGTTATTCTTTTGCATTGTATAATCTCTAGAGTATGTAAAATCTAAAAGTTCATGGAAATTCGAGGAACAAAAAAGGTGGCCGAAATTGCAAGCTGGCCGGAATTTAGCACATTTACCCTATTAATCATTTGCAGGACTTGTTCTTGGATGGCAAGTGTATTTAGCCTCCCCAGTTGATTCAGTTTTGTGAATTTTTCAATTAGACTTGATAGTTGACGAAGTTAAATAAAGGAGAATGGTCAAAACTATATGGGCGCTGGTCCCGGAATCGCCACAAACGAGAGTAGGCGCATTTTGTAGGTACTGATATAAGATTAAAAAATTGCCGGAACCCAGGACGATAAACGCTGGGAGTTCTTGTAAAAAGGTCTTTATCCTTCCGAAAAATCGCTGTTTTGAAAACGAATTACTCAAGAATGACTAAAGCGATCTTGATGAAATTCGGTAAAGGGTCAGTGTATTACTTAAACTTTTTATTCATGCTTACCACCCCCTCCCCCCACCCTCCGTTCTGGTAGTCCCAATACAAAATGAGAGCATTTTACCTTACGACTTCTTTATTTATTCGATATGGGAACAAGGCTTAGATAAGACTCTTTAACTGGCATACCACCCCAACACCCACTTGTCTGATAGTCCCAATATAGAAAGATTTCCTTCGCACAAATTGTTATTAATCCACTGAATTGCATATTAGTACAACTTCTGTAGATAACAAATTGAGAAGGAACTCCAAAACCTTGATTACAATAAAAAAAAATCACCAATAATGCTAATTAGATTATACAATGAGGATATGTTTCTATTATTGACGTACCAACAGTTAATGAGGCGAAAAATGAAATATAAAAAATCTAGAAAATGATTGTAAACGTTACTACTTATTCAATTTTTTCATTCAATTAAGATCGGTCAAAAAGTTCTTCGTGAGGATTGTTGGAAATACCTCTTCTCAGAAAGGAGTTAGAAAGGAAAATGCTCTCATTTTGTATGGGTGCTGCCAGGATGGAGAGTTGGGGGAGGGGTGGTATGCATGGATAAAAAGTTTAAGTAATACACTGACCCTATACCGAATTTTATCAAGATCGCTTTAGCACTTCTTGCGTAATTTGTTGTCAAAATAGTGATTTAATGGAAAGATAGAGGCTTTTTTACAAGGACTCTCAGCGTTTATCGTCCTGGGTCCCGAGAATTTTTTTAATCTTATACCAGTATCTGCAAAATGCGCTTACTATAATCTCCGGATAAAGATGAACCGGTGCCCATATATATTTTTGACCATTCTTTCTTCTATGAAATAGTTTTTATGCTCTGGAATTTTTCCTCCATGGTTTAGAACATTGGTCCCAGAACAAAAGTTGTTACCTATACCAATGTCTATCCATTGACATAGGTCCCGTTCGTGGCGATTCCGGGACCGGATTTGACCATTCTCCTTTTCTGACCAATTCTCAAACCGAATTATTTTAAGAACAAAAACGCGTTAGTCTGGCATTTAGTGATGGATTTTTTAAAAACCCTAATCTATAAACTGTCACGTAGTATTTTTATCATTCGTTGCGGACCTTTATTTCAGAAATGATGCTAAATCTAAATCTTGCGTGATTTTTGGGACACCCTATATTTGTAATCAGGAAGTGGCGAAACACATTTTGGCAAAGTTTGAGCCCGATCGGAGGACATGAAATTTTGGTAGGAGTATAGTAGGTGAGATTGTTAAGAATCTCACCTAATATTAATTTCTTATTGTGAAATAGTTCATAAATGTGCATGTGAATCTACCCAATCCTCCATAATCCAGGGATTATAAAGCTGCTTCTTTAGAATTCAACTATATTGAAATATGCAGAAAATCTTCTTCTTTTTCAAAGAAATCTCGTCTTAAATAATTTCTTACAGCTGAGCAATTTGAAACTTTTGAAAATGTTAACAGAATAATCCAGCTAAACTAAGGCCAAATCCCACCCTGTTATTCCCACTGCGACCACCCAGTCACATTTTTTTTTGTTACTTTTCTTTTCAATCCACCAAATACACTTTACACTTTATTATAGAGCAGAAAATAGCGAAGCAGAAAATTTGTGTAGAAAATACAAAATATACAACAAGATGCTGTGGGAAAAGAACTCTCTCACCCTAGAAGCCCACATTCCAACAAGGAAAAGAATCCAACATGGATGGGGAGATGTCGGAAGCTTGTTCTGGGATGGAAAGTTGATAGAAAAAAAAATAAGGTAAAAAAGGCATGAGCTAGAGAGGAACAAGAATATGAGAAGGTGGTGAAGAGAGTAAAAAATGCAAAGACGATAGGATTATACTAAGACAACTTTTCCAGGAAGTTTTATAATATTTTACTATACAGCATAACGATCGCATTCTGTTGCCAATATCCACTAAGTTACCAAAAGTAAAAGCTTATTATAACCGTCATCCTCTCTCTCGCACAGACTTTGTGAGAGCTTGAGAACCAACTTATCTGCAAATTTTAAAATAGAGACATACCCAGTGTGTAGGAGCTCTCTACACTTTTACTGTAAAAAATTCTCTCTTAGCTCCTTTTTCTTCTTTTCCAACTTTTCTTTCTTCTCTTTTTTTTCTCCCTCTCACCCATGTTAATCCTGTCGCTATAAACTTTCTCTTTTATCTTCTTCTAATATTAATTTTTACCACCCAACACATTTTTCCTCCTTGTCCCCTATTCATCTACCTTTGTACACACCAAAAGCACTAGAATTTCTCTGAGAATCAGCCAGCTGAACACAAATCTCAAGTGGGTAATTATTCACACACAAACTACCAGCACAGGAGATGAATTAGAAAAGAAATCACTTTAGAAAGTTTCCCATTTACAACAATATATATATAAAAAAAAAAATGCCCAGCCCTTCTACACAAGGAGCTCTCTGTAATTATTTAAAAGGTAAAATCACATTTTAGTAATCTGAAATGTTTGTCCTCTCTTAATTTACCATCAAGTTAGTTGTTTGAGCTGGAAGAATTTTAGCATTAAATTGACTGTGGCATTTTAATTCAGCAAATATTTGCAGACCTAATTTATGCTACTCGACGCTTGTGGATGGTAAATTGTATTATTTATAATTAGTTTGTTGGTGTGTTAAAGTTTTATTTTGAACCAAAAAAAAAGGGTCATATTGTGCATGGGAGAAATACCAGATAAATCTCAACAATGAAACATTGTTTGCAAATTGGCTGAAAAATATCAATCCCTTGAATAAATAAATTGAGGGAAAAAAACATCGAATGTAGTGATGTTTGCTCCATTCACAAAGGATAAAAGAAGACAATCGGATTTAATTTTCAATATACCAACTCTGAAAGTCTTCATTAGTTGTTACTTAACCCTTTCAATTTGAAAGTCAACCAATTGCTTTGCGTAGGCCGATGAAGCCTCGAACGCTATAGTTCCACGTTCACCACGTGGAACTATTAGGTGAGATTCTTAACAATCTCACCTACTATAATCCTAACAAAATTTCATGTCGTCCGATCGACCTCAAACTTGGCCAAAATGTGTTTCAGCACTTCCTGATCACGAATATATGGGGGGGCTAAGTTAAGTTCCCGGCCGGCCGGCCGGCCGGCCGCTCATTGGAGCTTAATAGCTCCTAAACTAAAAAAGATATCGACTTGCGGTTTTCGGCAAAGGTTATATATCGGGTGAAAATTGCAACTTGGTGCATTGACCCCCCACCCCCCACTCCTCCTTCCGCCATTTTGAAGACCCCCCTTTTTTTGTTTTCTCAATAGCTCCGCCCCTATGGCATCGATCGGGCTCAAATTTTAGTAAGTTATAGCTGGGCCTTAAAGCTTTCCATCAATACCAAACTTAAGGTCCCCCGACCCCCCTGACCCGAGCTATAAGGGTCCAAAAAAAAATTCTTAAAATGGCCATAACTCCGGTTCTAATTGTCAGAATTTGAAAAGTGAGGGCTTTTTGGAAAGCTCTCGTGAAATGCCACTTCCCCTTCTAACATCGCAAGTTCATAAAACCACCGCTAGGGGCGCTATTATTAAAAAGAAAATTTTTAAATCTTATAAGTTAAAAAACTCAAAAATTCCTTATGCAATCGGGCTGAAATTTTAGTATGCTGTAGCCGTTGATTATACCTATCAAACAAAAAAAAACCTTAAGTCGACCCATAACCCCTGACCCGAGCTATAAGGGGTCAAAGTTCGAACATTGACCGGCCTCTATCTCCGGTTCTAACTAACATAGCGACCTAAATTTTACCTTTTTGGTTTCGTCTCGATCAGCACTTTCAGATGGAAGTTCAAAAAGTCACCACAGGTGGCGCTGTGATAGCGTCAAAATTCATCGAAATTCAAAGTCACTTTTATCAAAAACGGCATTGTGCAAGTTAATGAAATTTTAGTATGTTGTAGTCCAGTCTAGGACGTTTCCAAAATGGTGCAAATGTGCGCTGTGGTTAAAACAGAACCGGAGATATGAGGGGTCAAAGTTCACAAAATTCAAAAAATCATATCTCCGGTTCTATGTGACCGATTTTGATGAATGAGGGCTTAAACGAAAGATCTCACCAAATGCTACAACTTTCTAGAATATTTGAACTTCGTGGGACCAACACCAGGGGCGCCACAGTCGAAAAACCAATTTCAATATCACATAACCTCAATTATCTCGACTGCCGCTGAACCGATTTTGATGATTACTTCGACATAGTTGTAGAGGACATTTGTCTCTACATTTCGTCCATACATCATTTTCCACTCAGACTACGCTATCACTCAGATTTTGCCGTTTAAGTGTTAAAAAATTGATTTTTCCCATAATAACGCTTTGAAATCACTCAGACGCCAATTTGACTGCCTCTACTCCACCAAGACTCTTAAAATAGGGTTTTAAATGGAAAGTCCCACAAAAGACAACAATTCTTTGATAAAGTTGAAGTTCAACAAATGACTACTTGGGGAACTCTGGATGAAAAAACGAGTTAAGAAACAAAAAACCTCGATTATCTCGGCTTCTAATTAATCGATGAGATCATGTTCTATGGGAAAATTATAGAAAACATTCCGGTCTACATTTCATCCATATATCACTTTTCTGTCAGTTCATCCAAATCCTTGATATTTTGGTTTAAATACAAAATTTGTATAATTTCACGAATTTGATTCAAGATAACTGAATGGCCTCTCCCAACTTGAGCTCTAAATCGAATTTGCATGCACTCCGAGTTAGCTCACGTTAAGAATCCCACCTACATAAGCCGGTTAGGATTATCTGTCCCTTTTACAACGCATGGATAGAGTAAATTCAGCTAATTCAAAACCTATTCCAAATGAAAACTTTGCGCTACTCCACACTTAAAAATAAAAGGGTCAAATTGACCCTTTTCCAAAGGATGGATCATATTTGACTATTTGAAAGGGTCACCAGGTACCCTTCGAAAGGGTCACGGTTTTGACATCTGTTTAATTCCGGAATAAACGAATAAAAAAAACAATGAAAAAGTGATCTTTGGTGTTCGCTCAGATGAGAGAAATATGATATCAGTAATAAGTTTACAATAAAACATGATTATTCGTGATAAATGTGCATACTAAATTTCAAGAGATACAAAAGTGAACCTTTCAAAGGGTCAAATACGATCCATCCTTTTGAAAAGGGTCAATTTGACCCTTTTATTTTTACCAGTGCAAATGGAAACATATTTTTTTCCATGATAAATACAGTATTAAATTTTTATTTATATATGTTCTGTATCTTTTTGTTTCATTATTTAGTTAATTTTGCTCCAAATAAAGCGAAAATCCATTCATATTCACAAATTTTAATTTATCAATTTCTCAGAAAAATTAAAAGTGTATTTTTTCACCATTGAATTTTTCATCAATAAACCATGTTTTTTAATGAAAAACACAATAGGGTGATTGTTATATAAGGTCTTTAAAAAATTCGAATATTAGAAAAGTTTCTTCACTATGTTATACTCAAAAAATCTAGCATCCTGTACGTTTTTTTTGTAATTCTAGTTAATATTTTTTTGTTTTCGCCATAATATTATTCACTTACAAATTAATGATGGCTCAAAATTCCTTACACTGTGTTCATAGACTTAATAAAAACAATCTTAAGACAAGAGAGAAAAGACAAGAGAACTTTCAATCGGTCAAAAAGCATAAAATCACGTAAATAAAATTATTTTGTTGGAAAATGATTACACGGTTAATAAACCTACGAATTTTATCACAAAATTACCATGTCCTTACATAATTTTTTTTGTCTTGTGTTCAAAGTGTTACGTTGATACACAATAAGACTGGTTTTTATTTCAAAAAGATCATATTAAATCATATAATATTATAAGTTTAATAATACAAGAAAAGTTGACTCTATCAGAGACAATTTGGGTCATAGTTGACACCAGGGGCATGACATTTCCTATCTTTCCCATATGTTTCTAGCGAGCCGAAAAAACTTTTGAGTTTATTAGCTGTTTTCCGTCATTGTAGAATGAATTAGCAAAAAACACTTATACAAGATAAAAGCCAATTTAATAACGAAGAGGCAACCGAAAACCCTAAATTGCCAGCCTACGTAGTTTAGAAGATATCTCGTGAAATGTGTACGAAAACAGGGAAAAAATTACACTAAAACCGGTCGCATTTTTCAAAGCTAATGTCACTTCCCTGGTTGACACAATCAGAGTCCGTAGAGTAAAAAAATAGCTGTTCACTCTATTGGAGATTGACTCTATCGAGGTCCCACTGTAATTCTAATGGGTAAAATTTATTAAAATCATATTGAAAAAATGAGTTGTTCGAATATAATCCGTTTTTTTCGAATTTGTAACGAACCTGGAACTTAAACGGTAAAAGATGTCAACTTCCAGTCTTTGATGATAATAAGTCAATACTATCTCGAGACGCGTCTTTTTCGCAATGACCCTTAACCTTTTAAGAACGAGTGGGACACCGGTGTATATTTATTTAAAGTAATTATGTCTTCAAATTACCAACGAAACATTGTTTTTTATCCAATTTTGACTGACTTTCGATTTGCATTTTTTTATTCCAAGCCTTGTTGGAACGTCCACTTCCTCTGAAAGAAACGTTTGCGTGTTAAATGAGCAATTCGCATTCACATTTTATAAATAAATTATAATTGATATTAGATTATAATTAATTATAATTATAATTGAAACTGTAAAATTGTTATAACATGTACAAAATTTGGCATATACGATCAGTGATTCAGTCTAGAAATCCACGATTTCTAGTGGTCATTTGAAAATGGCAAAGAGAAGTAATTCCTTCGCTCTAAAAAACCTAAGTGCTTCAACAGACATGAGGATTAGCCGAGAGAAGGCTTAGCGCAATTATATTCGCAATAATGGTTAAACTAATTTTCCATAATTTTCCACTAAGCCGTCTCTCGGCTTAAGTCGTAAGTCTGTCTATTGCATAAATGTTTTGGCATCGGTCAGATCTTGTAGTTTTTGGATTTCGTAAGGCTTTCAATTGATCTCTGAATCTTGTTGCGAAACTGTACTTCTTCACTTGAAAAACGACTGGCAACAATGCAGGGTTTTTCGATCCCTACCCTACGAAAGCGTTTTATAGTGTTGCCGCCAATAGGGGAAAGTGGCCTGCTTTTGATTGTGGCAGCCTTTGATTGCTTCATTTTTTCTCTTATTTCTGAAAGCTAAAATTTCATTTTGTTAATCAAAGTTTATAGAAAATAGTTAATAGTATAAACTATTGTTCACAAAATAGAATTTTTGCTTTCGGAAATAAGAAAAAGATTGAAACATTCAAAGGCAGGCCACTTTCCCCTATACCTGTACGCTGTACCAAACTGAGGTTCGAAACAAAAACTGTTAAGACAATTAACACTTACTCAGGTGTTAAAGGGCCCTTACATTTGTATCCTTCCAGCCGAATCTAGCTTAATCACAGTATCAGGTATAAATTCAATTGCGGATAAAAAGTATTTAACAATAAATTTCCCCAAATTCATCTATTTACGCTTCTAAATAATAAAATAGACTAGACTGTCATTAAGCAAAAATATGAGCTCGCTGTCAACAGCACTTTAAAAGTTAAGAGATTAAAAGTTGATTGTGGTTCAATAGAAATTCACTTCTCAAAAGTTTATGTATAAAATTTTTTTTCTAACTATACATGGAATAATTCACATTTTAATTGAAAATAGGACTCATATAAACCAAACCATATAACAAATTTTGCCAAAATCACAAACTGGATTAAAGTGCAGAATTTATGATGCAAGTTTCAAATTAGAAATATATTTTATAGAGCTATAAATATTTTATCTATAATGCAATATTAACTGAAATTGCTAAAATGCAGATTTGTGTTGCTATTCTATGTCAGTAAAGGGTAAATGTGTCATTAAAGAATCTTGAGCCTACCCTATAATTTATCTGAACGATCTAAAACGTTTTATTTGGTAGCACAGAACGAATCTAGACTAGCACAATGTCTTTCTCAAGAGCATCCTTTCCTCAACAGCTACTAGCTACTGCTATTGTAAAGATTCCTCTGGGTAATTAACAATCTTTCTCCTTCTCTTTGACATGATTTTTTTTGGTCAAGTGAACCAAATTATTCACAAAATCAATTTGTTCGTGATTTCATAAAAACTGTTTTGAATGCAAATTAAATCACATTCCTCTCCTTTTGTCTTCAATATTTCGTAAATTTTTTTATTCGCCTTTTAACTTGGTGTATTGCCTTTGATTTTCACTGCGCACTTATTAATAATTCATAAATTATGCCAAAAAATCAAGTAAAATAATTTGAATGTTTTCTTACTTAGCAACTTCGATAATGAAACCCTTGAAAAGTTCTCTATGTGAATTTTATTAATTTTCAAAGGTCGGCGGACATCGGTAGCTGATCGGTAAAAATAGGAGTATGTATTTTACTTACAGGAAATCAGTATACAGTGGGACCTCGATAGAGTCAACCCCCGATAGAGTCAATAGCTATTTTTTTACTCTACGGACTCCGATAGAGTCAACTTGGATCCAAATTGACTCCGATAGTCAACTTTTCCATTATTATTGAACTAATAATATTGTATGACTTTTTCGAAATTAAAATCAGTGTTTTGGTGTATCAATGTAACGTTTATAACACAAGAAAAACAATATTATGATAAAATTCGTATATTAACCGTGTAATCAATTTTCGACAAAATAATTTTCTTTCCGTGATTTTAAGCGTTTTCATCAATTGAAAGTTTTCTTGTCTTAAGATTTTTTGAGTAAGCCCTATGATCCCGTATGACGTGTTTTCCTGAAATCACAAAAAAACTGTTTTAGCGGTGAAGGGGAGGGGTAGGGAGGAAATGAGAATAAGAAAATAAGGAAAAATGGTTTTATTGCTCTTTTTGTTAAGTTTAGAGCCATAGTTATGTCATAACGAAAAGAATAACTATTAATCTCTTCTTTCATGCCATAAAAGTTTAAAATAAATTCTAATTAATAACGTTAATTGCATCAGAATTTTCAACGATTAAATATCTACTGAAGTTCTTCTAAATAAAAGTGAAAAAAGAAATCTTTAAGACACCATTCCCTTATCTTAACAACGTCAATGGACCTCAATATTATCACATGGATAGTAATTTTCACTTAAGATACTTACTAATAATAAAAACATTCTGTAAAATCATTCCTTAATCTTCAATTTTTGACCAAACATACGGCTTTTTTGGACCAGGGGGAGCAGAATTTGTGGGTTAATTAAATAAAATATTCTACTGTCGTGTTAAATTTATCAATTATCTAGTACAAACATAAAATAATACGCCTTTATATCAAAATTTCACATTTTAATTGTTTTTTTTTTCGGAATCCAATAGTCACCGAATTCAATAAAGTCAACAGGCCTGGAAATAAATTAATTGACTCTATCGAGGTCCCACTATATTAATGACATAAGTCAGTAAAGTAGAGGGAGGTGGGCTTACATTGAAAACGCAATTTTTTTTTGTATACAGTGGGACCTCGATGGAGTCAACTAATTATTTCCAGGCCTGTTGACTCTATTGGATTCATTGACTCTATCGGAGTCCGAAAAAATCAATTAAAATGTGAAATTTTGATAGAAAGGGGTATTATTTTATGTTTATACTAGATCATTGATAAATTCAACACGATAGTACAATATTCTATTAAATTAATCCATATATTTTATACCCTCTGGCCCAAAAAAGTCGTGTGTTTAGGCAAACGTTGGAAATTAAGGAATGATTTTTAAGAATAATTTTATTATTAATAAATACACTCAGTCCCGGGATTATGCACATTTTCGGGACCGAAAAAACGCGCGAAATGGTATAATGCATCAAGAAAATTTGCATACCCGCAAGCGATTTCTTTTTAATGAATTTGCTTAAAAATTTTAATTTTCTGATGCTTATTTTTGTTTTTGATCAAAATTTTCTTCTGAGATACTGATATTTTAAATTTAAAATGTAAGTTAAAATAAATTTACACGTTTTCTTTAGAAGCGCAATTTTTAAGATTATTTATCATGTACATTTTTAAAAGAAATAAGGTCTTTAAAAAGTTCGAATAAATTTAGGAAAGTTTCTTCACTATGTTATACTCAAAAAATCTAGCATCCTGTACGTTTCTTTTGTAATTCGAGTTCATATTTCTCTGTTTTTGCCATAGTATTATTCACTTACAAATTAATGATGGCTCAAAATTCCTTACATTGTGATCATAGACCTAATCAAAAAATCTTAAGACAAGAGAGAAAAGACAAGAGAACTTTCAATTATTCAAAAAGCTTAAAATCGCATAAAGAAAATTATTTTGTTGGAAAATGATTACACCACTTAATGAACCTACGAATTTTATCACAAAATTACCATGTTCTTACATAAATATTTTTTCTTGTGTTTAAAGTGTTACGTTAATGCACAATAAGACTGGATTTTATTTCGAAAACATCATAATAACCCTTTAACGGGTAAGACCGTCTCCAGGCGGTCTTCACAAAAAACACATTTACAGCGACATTAAAGGTTTTATTTATTTAAAAGTGCTATAGTGTCCTCGGTAATAGTCTTATAAACATCTCTTGAAAGTTTGAACTCATTTTGACTCTTCGTTTTGTTGCTATTCCCAGTTTTGTGTGACAGGTCAGAGAAAAAGCAACAAAAAATATTAGTGCAAAAAAACTCATTTCCAATTTTCATAAAAATACCGATTTAAAGTTATCTGATTTTTTACTAAAAGATATGTCATTCTATTTTATATATTTTATTTAAAAAATTTGAAAAAACTAAAAATGTGAATTTTAGAGGCAAAAAGAGTTTCAAAAATTTTTTATATTTTCTAACCTAGCGCCTAAACTAAAAGAGATAATGAAAAATGGATGGCTTTTGGGACTTTATTGGATCATAATTATCCTAGAAAAGATTGTTTTAGAACTTTTTTTCGCATATTAAAGAAAACACCGTTAGAGGGTTAAATCATATAATATTATTTGTTCAATAATGCAAAAAAAGTTGACTCTATCGGAGTCCCTAGAATAAAAAAAATAATTGTTGATTCTAATGGAGATTGACTCTATCGGGGGTTGACTGTATTGAGGTCCCACTGTATTTCTAACTGAAGTTGGACGTAGCTGTAATTTAATTTAGATCCTTCCTTTTATAATACGTGAAAAATAGCGTTTTTAATGTAGCCGCAACACAATATAGCCCTACCTCCTTCTATCAGTAAATGGATAATTTGGTTCAAATACTGATTTTTAAAACCCTTTTCAGGAATGACCAATTATCCAAATAAAGGGCAAAATATGTGTGATTAAAAGAACACACTTAACCCTTTAAGGACGATTGGAACACCGATGTCCCATAAAGAAAATAATTTTCCCTGACTACCTAAAGTTATTTTTTTTCTTATGTTTGTACGTAATTGCAAAGTAGAAGGTTGAAGGAATCTAGGATATTTTTTGCAAGTCTCCAGCTTTTTGCTAAATAGTAAATTTTTAAGCTTAAAAATGACGAATTTTTAAATAGTCATAATGAAAATTAATTTTAATTATTTTTTATACTTCCAATTTTTTTTATGCAAAACCGTTTTGGAAAAAGAAACTACAATAACTCAAAAATAATATTTTTCATTAAAGTGAAAATTTTCAGTCATTGGTATCGTCAGAAAAATTACTTACATTTTTGGGCCATTTTTGTTCCTAGATGTAAAAAATACATAGATGTAAAAAATACACCGAATCACACTCTGTTGGATTTTCTAAGGTTAGATGTAAGAGCTTTTACTGATTTTGTATATTGGTTCCATTTTTATTGCTGATTTTCGGTCCGCGAAAACTGTCTCGTCGTTAAAGGGTTAACAGGGCGATTTTTATAAGGGAATGAATATTTTTTTTGGTGATCGGTGACCCAATCATCCTTAAAGGGTTAACGGTTAAGGGGTGAATTATCATTCCATTTCAAGAGTTTGAGCACTCCATGAATTTTTCTTTACAATACTGGATCTATTTTAACAAAAAAAATCCTTGGTGGTGTTAGATTGGAATGAAAAGATTTTTTTTTTACTGCAACCACAAAGCACTAATGAGTTCGAGCCGTTCGAGCATTATATGATGTCTTTTTCACCTTCCCAGCTTCCACCTTGCAACATTAATGTACTCCCCGGTATAGGCCAAAAATTACCCAAAAGGCAATTTCTAGAGTTAAATGCTGATCTGTCAATTTTCTTTTGCATATAAAACCTTCGTCAAATAGCCACCGAAGGCAGTTAAGTCACACTTTTATCACTTGGAACATAAATAAAAATGACCCAATTTGTGGATACTATGTGAAAACTCCACGTGGTCTTCTCCTTCTATTACCAAGTCAACAAATACTCCCAAGAGAAATAACCCAAAATAAATAACATCCGTTTTGTCTATACATAAATGTATAATTTTTGTGTTGGTTATATTCTCATGAAAATTGCATAAGATCCTCTTTCAAAATTCAGATAAATTCTTCTCATTAAGCTGGGTCACATTAAAAAAAGAAAAAGAAAAAAAACAGACACCCCAAAAAATCCTTTCACACAATTTTTTGAATAAGTTTATGAAAGGGATGCAACTCAAATCTCACCACAAGGATTCTCTCCTCATCTTTTGTTTATCCCCCATAGCACTGAAAATATAGTGCAAAAGAGCACTAATGGAGGATAGCTTTGAATAGAGAGAGAAAAGTGGCTCAAGAATAAATCTCAAAACCAAACATTAAAGATGAAATTTATTGAAAAATTTTGGTTGTGTGTATCCTTTCTGAATGTGTTTTGTAGAATGTTTATGGAAATTTTTAAATTATTGACCCGTAAACCGGTGATTTATATTTTTCATTTTCGATGATTCTCTTCCATCCTACAAAATTTTCCCATAAACGATATATATTCACCTTCCCATGGGTATATGATTTTGGTACGAGGAATAAGATGTGTATTTACCACACATAAAAAAAAGAGGAAGAAAAAGGTGAAAGAAAGACAGACAGGAAAAGTAAAAAAAGAAAATAAATAAAAAAAAATTCACAGCAGATTCAAACTCACCCTGAGTCCCTGGAGAGCCATCAATTGGCACGCACTCTTGAAGATGGCCCCAATGAAGAGTGCTTCGTTCTCGAACAAATTGAGCTCGCCCTTTGTAATATCATACTCCACAACATTCATCGTTGTCTCCTCCCCAGTGACCTCATCGTCCGCCCTCGAAATGTTCACCTTTCTATATTCAACATTGTTGCTTGTCTTAAGGCGCTCAGGACGTCGCTCGGGCGCCATATCCCTATGATATGTCGCCAAATTGGGCAGAGCCGAGTAGATAAAGAATGGAGCGAGTGTTACTAAAGGAAAGATGGTGCCAAGGAGTACAGCACCGCAAAATGTTGAGATGATAACTAAAGATGCGGAGATGATATTGCTATGATCATGGTATGCCGTTCTACCCACAAATGCTGGATGCCAGTCTATCTGTGAAAGTGTCGTTTGATGGGACGTTGTATAGAAGGTGAAATGGATGAGGAGAAGCCAAACCACCAGAGTGGCAAATGTTGGTTGTAGACAAGACTCTATATGAGGAAAGGATGTGTAGAAAGGGTGGCAATTAGTAAAGTCAATGTCCATTGGAAGGCTTCACTATTTATCCATCAATTAATTGACACTTCCTGCACAAAAATACACACGCAACTTTCTTCACGAAAGAGTTCTTCACATTTTTTTTTTAAATAAAATAGATTTTCATGAAGATTTTTTTAAAGGGTACGAAATATCTGAATAAATATGACAAACGGAATATTTCACATTTTTACCATACTCTGGAAAAAAAAAGTTTTGCCAAATTAAGAAGAAAAGTTTATCAAAAAAAGATATGCCAAAGCGTCTCAGCTTTGCAAAATGGTCGAACTCAAAATGGTCGAAAATTAGTTTTTCGCATGATCTTTTGGTGCTTACTAATCTATAAGAGATCGAATTGATTTATAAATCACAAAAACAAATCAAAAATTGGTAAAGAAATAATCATTTAGAATGTTTTGGCATGAGTCACAAGGACAAACAAAAAATGTAAACGCGAGAAAGATAAGTCATTTGCGGATATTTAACCGATTCATTACTGATATGGGGGAATCAGTGGCGCAATAGGCAAGACCGTTGTCTCTTGGGCAGAAATATTCCCCGGCTCGACTCACAGTTGTGAGTTCGAGTCCCGCCCGGTGCAAAGATCTGAATGTCTGATTTAGACAATTTTCACATGTAACAATAATGTAATACTCCCTCCGTCCCAAAAAAAGTCGTACGTTTAGGGAAAAATTAGGGATTAAGGAATTGTTTTACGGAATGTTTTTGTTAATAGTAAATATTTTACGTATGAACTATTCTCCATCTTCAGTAGTAATATTGAGGTCCACCTACCACGGTAAGATAAGGAACTGGTGTCTTGAAGATTTATTTTTTCACTTTTTTTTCGAAGAGCTCCGGTCGATATGTAACTTTTGAAAATTCTATTGCAATTAACATCATTAACTAGAATTTCATTTAAAATTTTAGTGTACAAAAAAAGGGATTTATAGTTCTTTTCGTTGTGCCAGAACAATGGGTCTAAATTTACAAAAAGGGCAATAAAACCAATCTTGCTCTTTTTTTCTACGTTCTGTGATATGGGTGCTGAATGGTTGGAGATAAAGATTTGATGTCTTTGGACGACCCCCACCCCCCGTAGGTCAACTTTTGGATTTTCAATATGTTCCCAGTTTCCCTCCGCCCCTCCTCTTCTTCAGAAAAAAAATCGCACTATGTGTTTTTGAGCAATCCCAAAAAAAAAACAATATGGTTTTTGGAGGACTAGGGAGGGGGGAGGGTAAATGAAGGGTAGGGTAATGATCCTAAGGTCGACTTACGGGGGCGCCGCCGAAGGTGCCAAGCTTCTATCTCCAACCTTTTGGTACTTAAATCTTACTAAAAATATTCAAAAGAAAGATGTTTTTAAGACATTGTTTTCTTATCTTACAATCGTAGGTGGACCTCCATATTACCACTGAAGATGGAGGATAGTATGTACATAAGATATTTCCAATACACAGCATTTCTACTTTACACCGTCTCTTCCTAGCGATATTCTTCCAAACGTACGACTTTTTTTGGGACAAGAATTTTTCTCAAACGTACGACTTTTTTTGGGACGGAGGGAGTATAATTCACCGCCTTCGCCCAACACTCCGGAAGCATGGAAGAAGCATTCACATCACGGGAAGGCGCTCCTGGGCGGTCTACAATGGACTTCACAGATTCTTCCAACACGGGATCAACAACAATATAACATAATATGATTACATTGTAACAAAAAAATATCCCGATACGATTAATAATAATAATTACTGATTTCAAGACCATGTTAAACTTTAACTATAAAAACTTCAAGATGAATATTTTTTAGACCATAAGTATGTTTGGACGAAATGTTTGCCTGGGCCACGTCTAAAACATATCCAAAAATAAATGAAATCGTAGGGGCCATTTTCGAAAAAACCAAAAAAAATGGTTTTGCAGGAGATGGAGGAGGGTGAGGGGAAAATAAAAATCATAATAATGTTCCTTGTGTCGACTTATGGCGGGTCCTCCGAAGATCCGAAGTTTGTATCTCTTACCGTTTCGCCTCTAGATTGGTAACAATTTTACCATCAGAAAAAAAGAATATTTAAAAAAGATTGGTCATTTACGGGTACTTAACCGATTCATTACCGATTGCGACCGTGGAAATTTAAAGACCTTTCCAGAAAATCCAAATTTATCCAAATCGGTTGAAAAATATAGCCTCAAAGCGGGAAAAACTTTTTCCTTAAAAATTCAAGATGGCGATTTTTTTAGGTCATAGGTAAGTTTATACGAAATGTTCGCCTAGATCGACTCCAAAACATATCCAAAAATTAAAAAGTCGTAGGAGCCGTTTTGGAAAAAAAAAAAAACAAAAAACATCGTTTTGGAAGGGTTGGAAGGGGATGGTATGAAGAAAAACTTCCAAAGATATCGTTTTTTATTGGGGTCACCCAAAAAAATCGATTATATAACTGCTCTCTCTTTGAATTCGAGCTGTAAAATGTTTTTTCCACACAAAATATGAGAAATAGTTTTGTCAAATTGGTAAGCAACATCCTTTTGACAAAATTTTAACAAAATACATTTATCTACCTAATAAAACCTTTCTCAAATTTATAAGAAATTCAAGTTATAAGGAATTGTGGACAAGCCTTATAACTATTTTTAAACAATTAACCCATTCCTTACCATGGTATTATACATCATACGCAAATTGAGTGATTTTAGATAATTTACTCCTGGGCAATTGATATTCAAATTTCTGTCAGGAATGGATTTTTAGTTACTTTAGTATTTCAATTACTTGGGAAAAATAGTCCGACGAAGATGAAAATGCATTTTTTATTATTTTCTTGCTTCCCGGAAAGTCATGCAAAATTTTTGCTCAAAATGGCGGACGACAAATTCGACATCCCGTCGAATTTGTTAAAATTGGCCTTCATCCTCTTTCCTGATATGAATTCTAGTTGCCAATTTGTGTACTTGGGTAGTTACTCTATCTAAAACAATAGTTTGTAATTAATTAATGTAAAGAATTTAAATTCAGTGACCGTTAAGACGTGTCTTTGACAGCGGCTCCAAGCGCCCCCATAATAATTTATTTTTATTTCCAAAAAAAATCATTTTTAATGTGTAAGAAACTAATTCCAAAATATAAACATTCTATCTCAAGTATTTCTAGTACATTGACTGAATGGATTAAAACAAAAAAAACAAAACATTCTTAAATGGAAAAAAATGCTGATAAAGTTAGAAAACTGCACACTTAAATAATAAGGAACAACCTCTCTAATATCTTTCAAAAATATCAATTTTGTATACCAGTACATTTTTTTAAATTAAAATTCAGTTATTCAAACAAAATTTTCAAGTAAAATATGACTGAAAATTTTCTTACAAGGTTTTTATGGACTTGATTATTAGATTAGAAAAAATATTTCTTTTTCAGCTTTCAAAACTCACGTACCATCTTAATATCAATTCATTTTATTGAATAAATTGAAATGATATGAAGTAGTTACGTGAGTTTAGAAAACTAAACAAGAGCATATTTTTTCTATTTTACTGCTCTAACTCAAAGAGAGAGATAGCAGCAGTTAAATCCACTATTTTTCCAACTTTTCACAGCTCTGGAGCTTTAACGGTTAAAGTTATCAACCTCCGATCTTCGGTGACCGCCTATAAAAAAATATCTTCAGGCTTTTTTTTATCCTTTTTCCCTTCACTTTAGGCCCCCCCTCCCAATCCCAACCTTTTCAAAGCATATTATGTTATCTTGGTTTATTTCGAAAACAGCTCTAAAGATTTCTTTTATTTTCGGAAATTTTTTCCGAATATACTTATAACCGGAAAATTCGCCATTTTGAATTATTGAAGATCAAAGGTCAATCATTTTGGGAGGCTCATTTTTTAACCAATTTGGTTAAATTTTGGATTTTTTGGGAAGGTATTAAAATTGCGAACCCAATTGCATCTGTCTTTATTGGTAATGAATCGGTTAAGTACCGAAAATTTCCGAAAAAAATACCGAAAAAAGCAATTTAAAGCTAACACTTCTCACTCTGGCTGGCCACCGATAGAAATTTTTAAAGTCTCTATCTTCTCGAAAATATTATTCCTAATTATTTTAGCTGTGAGAAAATATTCATGACATATTTACAATAAATAAATTTTTTTAATTGAAATTGTAAGACCCAACCACGTTCTTCCTTAACGGAACTAGAATGGAATTAACTATTTTTTTAAATTTATGTGCAAGAAATAATTCTCCGTAGAAAGTTTGCGGCTATTGCTCGTAAAAATGTGTTATAAAACCCGAAAAATTTCAAAGGGTTCCGACCACTCAAGAAAATGTTTGCGAAAAACCAGAATCGCAAATAATTTATGAAAGATCCAAGAACAGTTTCATGAAACTCAGAAAACCCATTACTTTCACGATACTTGGGAAACTTTTTGGGGAAGTAATTTTCAGATAAATCTTCAAAACTTTGCGGAACCCGAAAACCCTTCAAAAGATATGGCAATAAACAGCCAAAAACTCAATAGTTTTTAAGCTAGAAGTTTAGAAAAATATGTTTTGCAATTTTATTTGAAAAAAATCTTATATAATTTGTAATTTCACGTGTCTCTTTCAGAAAGAAAGATTTATAAGATTTATTAAAACCACAGAAACATTTGCATTTATTTAAAAATAAAAAAAATTCAATGTTCTTTCTGTGCCTTTAGCAGATCATCTAGTAAATATGTAAAAGAAAGTTTTCACGCTTGTACTTTATATATACAGAAAAAGTTTCGCATATTATTTCACTGAAAACTTTAGTATTAAATCACTGTTATTCAGTGAAGTAAGAAAAGAAATTTCAATTTCATTTAGTGTCTGGATCAAAGTTACTTTTCTTTAATTAATTTTCAGATATAATTGTTTTATTATTTATATTGAAATGGGCACCCTACACTCTTAATATTTCCCAAAAATTTATTGTACCAAGAAATAATATTATAAAGAGCCAGACTGGTCAAATTTTATTGTGAAACTCTTTGGGTCACAGTAAAATAATACTAATATTTAGGTATATACAAGGCATTGGACTGCAAGGAGAGTTATGAAATGTCCCTGGCCATTTCCATGGGTTGAATGAGCGCTCAGTGGCCACAATACTTAAACATATTTCGTGATAAAATAACTAAATTGCTCTTTAAATCTAAACACAAAATTTTAAATGGGTAATAAAAACATAATACACAATTTTCATATAAACAAACTAAACTTTACATTAGATTCTCTCCAATTCGGACATTTAGCACCGTAATGTTATTAGAATTTTAGAAAAAAATCGGTCAAGAAGGAGTTTAAAATCCAAAAACTTCTTATTCATTCGCATAGTAAGAAAAAGTGTGGCAAAGCGTCCCAGACTTTACGAAGTAAAAAAAAAAGTACTCTCGCATCATTTATCGTCTACCGGTTCTCAACCGATTTGAACCTTCTTATAAATCACTCAAAATATTGGCCAAAATACCTTATAAGAGTAAATTGAATTTCGGATAAAAAATATTTATCGGTTATGAACCGGTTCATAACTGATTAAAATTGACTCAAGCTTGTCATGAATTTCAAGACCTTTCCAACCAACCCAAAGATGATTCAGTTAAAAAATACGCTCTCTAGATCTTTTTAAACTTTTGACCTTGAAAAACCGTTATTAGAAATGCTTCAACGAAATCATAGCACACAAAACCAAAAACGATATTAACCAAGCCTTCGGGGAAATATAAACCTATTTAGAATATTCATTCGTCTTAAAAAAAATAAAAAATGATAGGGGAGACTGGGGCAAAAAGTCACAAATCGAAAAATTCAAAATTCAATAACTTGCAAAGTAAAAAAGATAGCGGCTCAAATTTTTTTCTATAGATAGCCTCCATAGACCTTCTTCAATGTTGTAAGTTTCTTAGAATTCGAACAAGGAATTTAGAAAATAAAAAATATCGAAATTTTTAGCCCTATTTTTTAAATATTTTCCTTGCAGAAGATAACAATTATTACCTACTTATTTTCCTAAATTGATGCAATGGTGAACATTTTCTAAATAATTTGAATTTTTTGAATACGAATCCGCCATCTATTTTAGAATTTCACAAAAGTTCTTTTCTCCAGAAATCCTTTTATTAAAAATATGACCACTTGGGGTAAAAAGTAACAAAACGTATAGAGCAAAAAGTAACAAAAAACCGAAGCAATTTCTGATGTCTCACGGCGAATAGAAACGTCATTATCATATTTCGGCGCTTGTTGTTTTTATTGGTTAAATGTCTTTCGTGTGTTTTTTTCTAAAATAACTTGAAAAGCGCTTTTCTCGTTTTTTCACTTTTCTCGCAGAGAAAACGGTGTTTTACAAAGATGTAGATGAATAAATTTTCTATGAAAATATGTCCTCTAGGTATTTTTACAAATTTACGGACGCCCGTAATGAAGCGAATCAAAATATGATAATACCCCATATGTCTGATACTATTTGCCCCAGCATTTTTGAGAATGGTCACAAAATTACCTTTTAGAAATTGGCTCGATAAACGTATTTCCTTACAAAATAGAGGAAAATGACTTTCGCAAAGTTGTAGAGCGGTAAATTTTCTATAACACTGCGCTAATTAGAAATTTTTGAAGTGTTCGAGTAGCTTGTAAAAAAATAAAATATTCGTTTTGTGACTTTTTGCCCCAGTCTCTCCTAATAATAATTATATTGACATTACAGAGATCGATATTCTCGTAAAAATAAGAAATTTGTGAGTTATACTTGGAGTTATCCTACTTCCAAAAAAATTAAGAAATGCACATATTCAAATACTTAACCCATTTTTTATGAAGAAAACAAAAAATTACTCAAATTATTTTCAAGGATCTGTAAAACTTTAAAATTTGACATGGAAAAATCGTGAGTAGGAATAAATTGAGGTTAATTGGTATATAATGGCTGATATATATCACCCTGAATTCGTTGGATCCGTTTTTAAAATAAACTAAAAAGTACGCCTTTGAAGGAAAAAGAGGGAAAGATAAGCGGAAAAAGAAAAAAAAATCCTCTGGAAATAAAATTCACTTATGGGGCGGTTACAGAAAACCGGAAGTCGATATCTTCTATCGTTTGTCAATTATTCCATTTATCGACAGAATGAAAAGAAAAAATAAACTGCTCCAGGCCAGTTTACAAATTGAAAAATCAATCGATTATTGTGTTGTTTGAACACAAAGGGAACTTTAAATCATGATATAAATTCTTATCTTGCAAATGTATTGTAACAATTTTATAATGTTTGCAGAATGTTGTATACAGAACAAACTTAATCCTGCTATCGCACATTACATATTAAAATGATTTAATAAATCAAAATTCACAATAAACTTCGATAATATATCATAGAACGACTATATTATCCATATTATCAATGTTTAGAGGATTTTTCAATTCTTACTTTTATGTCAATTTTAATTACGATCTATGACAATTCTTTCTGGTCTTGGAAGTCAATTGAGTTTTGACGTGTGAAAGCATTTTTCAAAATGGAATAATTGGAACTTCGCACAGTGATTAAGTTCTTTGATTAAAGAGATTAAAAAGGTTTGAAGACAATGACAATTTATTCCGAAATTGGTAAATGAACCAGGGCTATCGGGGCCATCACTCCCTTGAAAAACAATTGTTTGCAGTTGGTCATTTGAATTTCAAGCTGGTCTACAAGTCTCGAAGATGAACCATGCAGTAATTATACTTCATTTATTAAACAAAAACATCACAAGATAATTAATTTTCATTGCTGAACACACATGCATACATGACCTCAAAATTATTTCGAATGTAACCGTCGATAACTCGTCTGATTTACACCGATCCGGATTAGAGAGCGGGCACTCTAGTTCAGTCCAATTTTGAGTTCGAAAGTGTAGCTTATACTTAAGCAAATCTTTTGAGAAGGAAAGGTACGCGAAATTTGATTTCATGAAATTTTTGGTGATCCAAAATGTGTGCCGGATGCATAACATGCCTTATGGCTCTAGCACACCTTTTGGATCAGAACAATTTAATGAAATCAAAATTCACTTCAAATTGCATTTCCGGCACCCAATCCTATGTCCATATTTTTATTCATTTTAAAATGTATTAAAAATGATTTTAGAGAAAATAAAGACGATGATCTGAAAAAGGCATTAAAAGAATTCCAGAAGAGCAAGGAACAAATTCTATTCCAACTTTCAGGAATAAATTTGTATAAAATGAAATCAACTCAAATTTGTAGACATTCCACCGTATCAAAACGGTTTCAAAAGAAAACTCTAACAAAATTGTAACTATTATATATTTCGTAACAAAACTGCAATGAAAACTTTTTGGAACAAAAAAATATCTTCTCTAGATACAAATTGATTCCAAAAAAATTGATTCAAGGAAAACTTGTTACAATATTTTGGTCAGTGTCCAAAAGTTTTTACCTTGTACCCTATCTACAAAAAGTGGACCTATCGTTTAACCCTTTAAGGACGAGAAAGTTTAAAATCGGGGGTCAGAAAAAATCATTTTTTCCGCCTTTTTAAAGCGAAACATGATTTTCGATGGCGGTAGGAAAAATTTAATTTTTGGGCCACCGGTAACCCAATCGTCGTTAAAGGGTTAAATTTTTCAGAATTGATAGTCGATACTATCAAAAAGAAGTTATGAATGTCTCCCCTGATCTACAAGGTGTGCCGGAGTCATACCATCTATATTCTATTCACAGTAAAAAAAGATCAGCTACCATAAGCTTATCTGGGCTTAGGGCAATTAAGGTAATTCAAAACCTGCTTCAAATGGAAACGTCAGTTTTCTGGCTAATTTTAGTTAAATTAAGTGCTAATCTTTATTGTTAACGGCACGTGAAATTTTCAAATGAAATAATTACCCATTTCGTTAACAAAAAGGGTTTTTCTGAAGTGTCTGCAAATGCTTCAATAGGAAACCCTGAAATATGATTTTTTTTGAGAGATTTTCTTATTGTTTTAGATGGGAAAGTAGAAAAAACCAGGAATAAGAACAAATCCTGCACTCAAGAGCAACTCAACAAGGTTTTGGAAGCCTTTCGTCGTGGTTTCACTTACAATGCTTGTCTCCAATTAGAAACTTTCCCTTGTCTCCATTTGGATTAATTTGCTTCCAATAGAAGCACGCGTATTTTTCTTGTATTTAAGAAGTTTTCAAATTATATCTAAAGAATTTTCACTAAACTGTAACATTCTAGAAGAGTCAAGGAGCAAATTTATGTAATTCTTCAGAAAAAATATGAACTTAATGTGTTGAATCTTCTGTCAAAGTTAAAGCTTCTGGAAATGGTTTTGAATTAGGACATTTACCCTAATACGATATATATTATATATTTTTTTCCTTTGGAATTCAATGTTTCATCGCCTTATTTTTAAACTTGTACTTCAATGGTCCTTTTCACAATCGATAACATTTTCAATAAATTGTTTATTCCGTTTATCTCACAAAAATAATAAAGCAAAAGAATAATTTAACCACCCGGAAAATTTTGTGTTTTTTTTACCTTTATGGACGATTGGAACATATATGTCCCATAGTTTTCCAAGACTCCTAGGTACTGGAAAAATTTTTTCTAACCACGAATTGCTTATTTAGGCCAAAATATTAAAGGAAACTTGATTTCATTGAATTTCATTCAGTGGATATCCTCTCGTCCTTAACTCTTTCGCGTCTTTAGGGTCATATATGACCCGGGGAAAAAAGTTTCTTTTTGGCTATTTACATTAATTGAAATCTAACTGGAGTCTTGAGAAAATGAGCCAAGAATCTTACATCCTTCTATTATGATGTCGTGCACGAACAGATAGATTTCAATTAATGTAAATACCCAAAAAAAAACTTTTTTCCCCGAGTCATGACATTACCCTAAAGACGCGAAAGAATTAAAGGGTTAAGAGAATTTAAAGTGAGAGAAAGCGTCTGTATTTTTGAGCAGGATCTGTATTTTGTGTACTCACCGAGAGACTTGGCTGTTTGATAACGCAGGACACCAGTTAGTATGATAAATACAGCTGCAACGAGCATGGTGACAAGGAGACCAGTGGCTGCCTTTGCACCGAGCAAAAGAGCCATGAGGATGGTAAAGATGACAAAATAAGACACCATCGTTGATGAATAGACTGTCCCAAGGCCACAAATTATAGGTATCTTATTCCTCTCTCTATTCTCTCGATCTTCCCCATATATTGTCTTGAGTCTACGATATAGATCCGGTATGAGACGTCCAGTATTCACAGTATCATCTACCATGCCCTGTGGCACCACATATATCATTAAGGGTCGAAATACGAGTATCAGCATCTGCATAAGGAAAATTCCACCCACAATCCATGCCATGGCATCAATATGAAGCTGTGGTATGCCTGATGTTTTCCCATTCTTTGGTGACAACAAAAAGTATCCACTTGTGCATATTGTTGCCAATGTTGGGCCATATCGTGCCAAAATCGTATTCCAAGAGTATCCGGACAAATTGCCACAGCTACGTAGATAAATTCGTGTAAGGGTGGCAAATAGTGCAACTGCCACAACAGCAATCAAATCCAATTTTCTCCTTGCAACTGCCTGACTTTTTCCACCACCACCACCATTTGGATTTCCTATTCCCACAAATTCCAAACAATTTCCATGTTCTTCGCGACATCGGAAAAACATATGGGCAATTCTCAGGCAAAAGATAGCAATTGTAGCCAATCCAATCAGTTGCATTGGGACTGAAGAGAAAATTGTGAGTAATTTTATCTGTCTTTTGCCATCGGGTAAGAAAGCACGTTTGAGTTCAAAGAGAACATGAAGTAGCATTCCCGTGAGGATGTATGTTAGGATCTTTGGTTCTTGTATAATAAAACTATTTGAAAAGAAGATAATAACGAGTACAAGATAGACTATTCTTGTGATTGTGTTGGAAAATTTCCCAATTTCATTCCAATTTTCAACAATATTGCTCCAATGTTGAATAATAAAGAGCCCAAGGATCAGTATATTAAATGCAGCCATGTAGAGCATAACAGAGTTGATGGTATTAGCTGAGATCCACTTGAGTGCCACAATACTCACAATACAGATGACATTGCTGGCATAGATGAATGTTACGATGGAAGTACTGAAAAGACGCTCCAGTTGGCGTATTTTCAAATTATGAAACAGCAGGAAGCACCCAAATACAGTCAGTATGGCAATTAGTAGGCCATTTGTCATTGATTCTGCATCAAATCTCACCCAAATTTCATGGCATGCTACGAGAACACCACGTAAATGACCCTGAAGATCTTTGGCAAAATTCACAAATGCCGCTTCAGAATAGATTGAATTGACCCGATGTGACAGTACGAGAAATTTATTTTCCAAATCATCAATATGATCAGGACGAAAGGTACCAAGATTTGTGCTGGCATAGTGCTGAAAGTATCTCTGAATTTGTTTGGCATTTTGCCACATGTGCAGCAAAAGGGTCTCCATACGTGGTACCTTCTCAACTTCTGGCAACAAATCCATCCTTATACTACCCAAGTTGGAATAGGGAATTGGAATACCAAAGATTGCAGCAAGTGTTGGCACCAAATCAATCTGTTGCATCTCATTCCCATTGCCATTCATTATTAGATCATTGCCCTTAGCATAAGCAAATATCAAGGATGTTAATTCATCAGCTGAATCACCTCCATGATCACCATTTGATGTCATCCCATGATCCCCAATTACCAATAACATCGTATCATTGGCCATTTCATCAATAACTCTCCTCACTACAGCATCCATCTCTCCCAATTTCCTACTCATTTCCCTATGCAATGGCCCATGCTTATGCCCACAGTGATCAACCCCGAGGAAATGAGCCACCAATAAATCCCAATCATTCTCCCTCAATTCATCCGGCAAATGCTTCTCAATGCGCCTGTCCACGGTATCCAAATCGAAAATATTGAAACTGGGATAGCTATATTCCCTGGTAAATCTCCCAGGAAACAAATCAGTCCATGTACTATCACCCAAAAATACCGCTGTCATATTCCTTCCCACAATTTGATCAATAATATTATCCTCATTAATTTCAGGAGATGCAAAATTCGACCCAATATCGATAAATGTTGGCAAACTCCCCGTTGTCAATCCCTTAAGTCTCTGCATTGTTGTTGTTGGCGGATCAGCCATAAATTTCAACATCCTACTCCTCCTGGGATGCTTCTGCAGCATCTCACTGAAGACAGGCATGCGATTCTGATACGCCAGCGGTTTCCGTAAACCTACACATGCACCCATCATTTTAACACCCTTCCTTCCTCTTCTCTCCCTCACAAAAAAAAAAATCCCCACTTACCTGGATCATAAATTCCAAAGTCATATTTGAGAGCATCTATTACCAGCAGAATCACTCTGCTCTTCTTGGGCAGACAAATACTGTCAGATAAGTTAACATTGTTCAAATACTGATTTATTCTCGTGCCTGAAGTACAGTGTGTCTGCAATATAAAGACAGCCCAATTAGCATATGAGGTAATCACCTGGGGTGATAAAAAATAAACCAACCTCATTTGCAGGGCAAGCATCCGGAAAGGACACACACGATGTCCGTTCCTTCTGCACCACCCTCGTCAGGAGGAATCCACTTGAAAATATATGAACACCACAGAATATTGTATACCCTATCCATACTAGAACTAGAAAATATCTCCACTGTCTCTCCATTCACTCAATTTCACCGGGAAAATCACAATTTTCACAACATTCGGTCTTTTTATTTGGCTTTGGATAAATCTTTGGGACAAAAATGAGGTTATGTGATGGCAACAAATTTCCCGGTTGTACATGCGTAGCATTTCTGAACGAAGGCAAATCACTTACGTTCAAGTGGTACATACGGCATATGGTTATATCGCTCCTTGGAAATCACAATGGGCTAACTTAGTTTTTTGACACACACTTTTTTTTATTTTGAAGGAGAATAATAATAATAATAATGCTGGCACAACATTCCATGAAGGAACTAGGCGTTCCCGCAGGGGGATTTCTAGACATGCATTATTATTTTTTCTTGTACGGGATGAGGTTTTCAGTCCCATGCCCGTGGAATCAAGTGCAGTGAAGCTCACTGGATGCAATCCGAACACCTTTAACTCCAGAAAAAATTCCTGGGAGGGAATTCTGTAACTCAATGAACGCTTCACTAGTGAACGATTCACTAGTGAAAAGTTCACGGGCTTCTCTTCACGACTGCTAGAAAAGTTATTCTGTAACTTTGCGTGAAGTAGAAATGGGAAGTGTGTTGAAAATTTTATTAAATTTAAGATTTTCATCATTTTTTTAACTAAATAACAGTGGAAAACACTAGAATTAAGTATTAGAAATGATATAGTGCTGTTTTTCAAGATGAGTATGAAAAAAAATTTCATTGGCCTCACTGAGTGATAACATCATCCACCGAAAAATTGACAAGTGAAACACATAACCTAAAATTCACGTGAAGCTATCGCAAGTTACAGAATCTCTTTTTGCGATCACAGTGATCGCAGAAGGGTTACAGAATTCCCCCCTGGTGACCTAAAGGGGATTCGAAACCCGGGACACTTGCATCATAGAGCGAGTGCTCTACCACTTGACCCATTTAGTGCCCATTTTGAAGAATGGTTCTTTATATTTTGTGGTGTGAGGGTCGTAAGGATTTATTATCTGCCTAGAAAACAAACAAAATTTTCTTCATGGTTTATAGGGTGGAGTAACCACATATCGCCACTTTAAGGAAAATGTCAAATTAATTTGATTATTATTAATCGAGTCGAGGCATTAAAAAATTAAACATGCCTTGCCCAGAAACGGGCTACGTCAATAGCGGCAGCACTTGTCGACATTAAAGCTTCTGCATCGCAAGATTCAGGTGACAAATGACAAACACACAAGTAGGGAGTAGTTTGGACTACCCCACAGTGACACCTAACGTCACCTTCCGAGAAACCCCATCGCCATCTGTTATTTTTTGATCGTGCGAACCCGTTTCTCAAACGATTGAGCGCTCTCCACGTTCTCCAGTCATGGTCGCCACCAGGCGGAAGACTTTCCTTAGGCTCGACAAAATCCAGAGAATTTGAGAGAGAGTCTACTGTATTTGACATAGATCAGATTCATTAAAGTTCTAGGGTAGAGTAAGTACTTTTCGCCACCTTAAGGTTTGACGGCCTTATAATTCTTACAATTTTTGTCGAAATAAAATTAAATTTTGTGTACAAATGCTTTGAAGCCTTGTC
Organism: Phlebotomus papatasi; assembly: GCF_024763615.1. Classification (NCBI taxonomy): domain Eukaryota; kingdom Metazoa; phylum Arthropoda; class Insecta; order Diptera; family Psychodidae; genus Phlebotomus; species Phlebotomus papatasi. Next base: position 79,047,013 of record NC_077223.1, read on the forward strand.
TCTCTATTGAACCAGGAGACTTCCCGGGAATTTTTGGGCATCGAGTTGAAAAAATACGCTTCCTGCAGCAGTGCATGTTCAGTACTTTTCGCCATTTTGTAAACACTTTTTCGCCATTGTGTAAGCAATTTTTCGCCACCTGTTTTTAATTGAATTTTAAAAAACAGCAGCTGTCGGAAACTCCCAAAATACACGATAGGGTAGAGTCAGCCCTTTTCGCCATGTAAGCACTTTTTCGCCACCTAATATAAAACAACTAATTTAAGGCATTTAAGAATAAGTAGCATTTCAACACTCATAATATGTTCTGTTCTAATACCCCAATACGTTATTACGTCTCTTAATTAATTGAAATTCATTTTAAAACAGGTGTCGAAAAGTACTGAAGCAAATATAATTGGGGAAAATGCATATTTTTCAATGGGATTCTCTAAAATTCTCAAGACGTATCCTGGATATATAGATAGATTTTGCTTCAAAATATCTTTATACAAAATTTCATTTTAGTCTGACAAAAATATCACACCTTACGATGCCCCTAAAGCTTAATAGTGGCGAAAAGTACTGACTCTACCCTACAGTACTTTTTTTTTTATATAACACCGATACTAAACAATTTATTAGAGTATTTCATATGATTTTTTGCACATTTTTTATTTGGAATAAAAAATCGATCGAAAATCACGCCTGTTTTGACTATAATCCGCGCGGTTCCGGTGCGCCACTTGTAAAATGCTTGGAAAAAATGAGTGGCGAAAATACTTACACAGCCGCAAAAAGTAAGCCCTTTTTACCACCCGAATTTCATTAATGCTTTTAAAAAACATTATTAAAAATGATATTACAACAAAGTTTAGTTAATAAGAGATTGAGGTTTAGTGAAAAATATCACATACTGTACAGCAAAAACATAAAATAATGCAAGACAGTTTCTCTTAGCGTTGAAAAATTTCTTAGGAACTCCATACAGTAGAGTTCCTCAAATTTGAACATTTGGGGGCTTTGGGGGGTATAGATGACATTTCTTACTTCTCAAATTTGAACAATATTTTCAAAAACGTAACGGAACTCATGTGAAATACACTTTCTCAAATTAAAGAAAGATAATTTTAGAAAATATATCAATGTAATTTGTTGTGAAATAAATGGAATTTGCTGTGGAAGTTAATATAATACAATAATATTGAGGAAACACCAGAAAAAAGTAGTTCTAATTCAGACTCCACGCAAAACTTCCTTCACATAACCTCAAATTTTACATTTTGAACTCAACCGTCGTCGTTCAAATTTGAGGAGTATTAGATGCTCGGTCAGTAGATTAATTTTTGAATGACAAAAAAACACGGATTTGACCTAGATCCTTCTCCTCCTTTATTACTCAAACAACGTTTCGGAGCTTGTTGGCCCCTTCATCAGGTATGCAAAGTAATGGGTGGGAAACAGGGTGTGGACACAAAATAACTACGTATATACACACTGGACGAAATTTGCATGCTGGTGGTCAGAATGCGACTGATTCTGACCACCAGCATGCAAATTTCGTCCAGTGTGTATATACGTAGTTATTTTGTGTCCAGACCCTGTTTCCCACCCATTACATTGCATACCTGATGAAGGGGCCAACAAGCTCCGAAACGTTGTTTGAGTAATAAAGGAGGAGAAGGATCTAGGTCAAATCCGTGTTTTTTTGTCATTCAAAAATTTGAGGAGTTCAAATTTTGAGGAACTCGACTGTATTTTTTTGATGATTGTTCACCTTGTCGAGAATTTCTTTTAATAACTTGCAAATAATCCATTCGGTAAAGAGCTTGATATGGTTTCTTGATGCGTTAGACTAGAGATCATGAAATAATACTCATTTCGTAGTTCCATGAGCTCATAATTCCCTTAAAAAGTGATTTTATTTGTAGGTGGCGAAAAAGTACAGTACTGACTCTATGCTATGTAGTTTCATAATGCATATCAGTAATTGCAAATGTAATGTATATATCATATACGAATCGCACATGGGTTTGGTTTTTGGGACAAATTCTACGTAACCTCACTTCCCGATCTCCGGATGGAAGTGTGAGTGTGGAGTTTATTGGGAGTTCTTTTACTTCGCATCGGCTTGTGGAGTAGACAGGTTGGTTTATATCTCCTCCTCTAATGCCCTCATTTTAGTGTATTTTTCGAGTGTTTACAGAAGAAATTGCGAGAATTTGTGACTAATAATCCTCAGGTTGCTAATTCCGAACTATTTTTCGTAGTAAACATGTGTTTTGTCCAGAAAATTAGAGATCAAAGAATTCCGCCTCATTTCCCGTCTAGCAGGTTTTTTTTTGTGTGTCTCTGTTTCCACTTTTTATCAGCATCTTAAGGTGCCAATACCCCAAATTTTGGCGAATTCTTTTTATTGGCTCTCTTGTGCCATCGATCTTTTGTGTCAACGTAATTGCCTTCCGAAGCGTGGGATTTCCGTGGCACGATAGCACTACTCACGATTTTTTTTTTTAAAATGCTTAACAACTTTCTAATCTAGTATTTTGCAAAAAAAAAATGAAGCTCCTAAATCGAGGTGCGTTGTGGGGAGAATTAATTTGTGTTGCCTTTGTTTGCAGAGTTGTGAGGAAAGGTGAGAAAATTTGTTGAGACGCCACGCGAACGAAGGAAGAGACGAGAATGAAGGACGTTGTGATTGACCTGCATGTGAGGGAATCGAACAAAGGACCTCGAAATGGGGTAACGGACTATCGTAAATCGAAGGAGATTGGCCTACCTGTGCGTTTTTTGTTCGAATGCAGCATCAAGCTCAATCAGAAGCCTCTCACTTCAGCCATGGCAGCCATCATCTTCCATCGTTTCTTCAAGGAAACCGACAAGACCAACTACGATGAGTTCCTGATTGCCGCTTCATCTCTCTATCTGGCTGGGAAGCTCAAGGATGATCCTGTAAAGATCAGGGATGTCATCAATGTTACCCACAATACGCTCAATCGAGGCACAGCTCCATTGGATCTCGATGACGAATACTGGGCCATGAGAGATGCCATCGTCCAGGCTGAACTTCTCATTACGCGCATGCTTAAATTTGATCTGTCCACCGTGCAGCATCCCCATAAGTACATGTTGCACTACATGAAGTCCCTTCAGGGATGGCTGGGAACACCACTCTGGAATTCAACGCCCATTGCCAAGACAGCAGCTGCCTTCCTCCAGGACTTCCATCACAGTCCCGAAATCCTCAACTACAAGTCATCACATATTGCCATCTGCTGCCTCTCCCTCGCCATGCAGACTTATGGAGTTCAGGTTAGTCAAAATGCAATATTTCACTCATTTTATTTTAGCAACACATCCCACAAATGAGAAAAAAAAACAATTTATGCAAAGCCTACGTAGGCCGTACAAAAATGTTGCACTTCAACGCATACTATGAATGATTTTTTTTTCCAATGAGCAAGTCTCTTCAAAATGAAATTGTTGTAGGTGCACTTGATTTCGATCAGAATTTTTTTTAATTACGACACAGTGTGCGTCGTTTGCTACGATTGCAGATGCACAGTAAATGCAGTTAAAGGTTTTTTTCATTTTGAAGAGAAAAAATGCAAATGCGATCACAGGATTAAATCTCTTCCAGATTTATTAATTAAAAAAAAATGGGTTTAAAAAATGCTATTTTATGACGCCTGATAATTCGTTATCAATGATCATGATAACCAAAATGATCCAGCTGCACTTGCTAATAATTCTTTTTAAAAAAGAATTTAAATATCAACAAGAAAAATGAGCATTCTTTTAAATTGTATAGCAAGGTTCAAGTTAGCCTATGACATATTAGGCTTATTGGAATATTGATAACTTGTCCTAAAAAGTACCGACTGTTCGTAAACTTTTCTTTATTCTGATACGGTGGCAGCCAAAATCCCGAAAGCCAAAATCCCAAATGTTCAAAATCCCAAATGTTCAAAATCCTGAAAGGGATGAAATTATATGGAGGAAAATGTTTAGAATAATTTCCCAAAACACAGAAGATTTCCCTTTGCCTCCAGCAGGACGCGCGTGCATTCATGGGAGTAGCTATGACACTTTTAAGAATTCGGGATTTTGACCGGGACCCTTCTGATACTTAAGAATGGTCTTCTCCGATCGGACAAGATAATTCAGAACGTTAAGATAATTCTTAACTCTTTCGGGACCCCAGTATACACAGCAAGCCAATTTCACGATTTTTAGATCAAAAATATCCTTGCTCAGGAATTAATGGAGATCCTACAAAAAATATCCTAGATTTGGACATCCTGATAATTCGTAATCATCCACAAGAACCGAATTTTCATCGGTTCTAAATTGTCTAAAAAATGTTTTTCGCAAAATATTCATATATAGTCAAGTGTGCTAATCCGGGCGCTTCACTATCTGGGTCGTTTATGACTAATCCACTTGAAATAATATTTTTATTCATTAAATAAGTGAGTGTAATCGACTCATTTCAATCTTGTGCCAGTTGGATTCTTAACTAAAAATTTTCTAGCAGTGATATTTTCGCTAAAAGCCTCTACACATTGGGAGCAATTTTTGTCAAAAATTGCATTTTTGACAGAATTTTGACGTTTCTGCTAATGAGAGCTGGTTGATTGAAAACATTTATTGGTTTTTCCTTGTGAAAAAGTATTTTAAATCCAAAGGTTTAATTAAAAGTGAATTAGCGAAAAGGCGACCCAGTTAGTGCATGTTGGTTTATTTCAGTATTATCATTATTTTATAAATTTTCTTTAATATTTTTGATAAGTTTTTTATATTATTTTTCTGAATGAAACAGCGAATAATTCTATGGATTTTGAAGAAGTAAAAAAGAATTTTATCAGTCGAAAAACAAGCGTTTAAGTAGCATTCTTCGGAAAACGATCCAATTACCCCACCTTACTATAAGTAAGCCGTTTCTCGGCTTAAACCTAAAGACGCGGATTAGTCAGAAACTAATAGAAATGCACACAGGGTTTTGCTTTTAAAGAAATAATCGGGACCGAAAATAAAGCCCGCAAATTCACTCCAGTGACTCAGAAAAATTGCATACCTAGAGGAGAGATCTTTGGAATAAGTTACGGAAATGCAGTGATGTATGCAAAATATATTTGGCTCCAAATTTTCGGCCTGTTTTCAGCGCAAACGGTTCATAAGAAAAGTACACTCAATACCGGGATTAAGTACTTCGGGATTATGCACCTGACGGAATTATGCACATACAATTATGCAAGTTTGTCTACCATCGGGAGTCAATTTATAAAATCATTTGAAAACATTTTGCTACTTTTTCAGAATAAATTTTTTTTATTAAGGTAAATTTTTTAAATATTCTAACCATTTAGGGTGGAGTAAGTACTTTTGGTCACTTTAAGGTTTCATGTGCTTGTAATTTTTATAATCTTTATTTAAATAAAATGAAATTTTGTACAAAGATGCCTTAAAGCGCTTAAAGCCGTTTCTTACTAATAATCCAAAAGAATTCCCAATATTTTATTGAATATTTTAGTGAAAAATGCATTTTATGCAACTATGCATGTTTCAGTACTTTTGGCCACCTTGTAAGCACTTTTGGCCACTTGTTTCCAATAAAATTTTAAAAAATAATAGAAGAAATAGCTTTCGAAAACTTTCACAAATACACAGCACAAGTCCTATTCTTATTTAACACCAATTTTATGTGATTATTAGAGTATTTTAAACGACTTTTTGCACATTTTCTATTTGATGTAAAAATCAGCCAAAAGTCACGATTGCTTTTACTGAAATCCGCGAGGTATGCCACGTGTAAAATGTATGGGAAAATGAATGGCCAAAAGTACTTACACAGCCGAAAAAAGTAAGCTCTTTTAGCCACATCCGATTTTCATTTAATTTGTTAGAAAATCTTATTAAGGATGATATCACAATAAAATTTAGTTAATAAAGAAATGGACTTTTATTGAATAACATCAAATATTTTCATCAAAAATATGAAATAATGAAAAACAATTTTTCTTAACATTGACAAGTTTCTTAAGAATCCCATGTTTTTTTTTAACGATTGTTTGCCTTGTCGAGAATTTCTTTCAATAATTTAGAATTAATCAAGTCGATACAAAATCAAATAGGGGAAAATGCCCATGCTTTGCACGGTCCCAAGCTTTATAATGACTAAATTTTTCTGAATAAATACGACTCCGCAATTTATTTTAAAATCAAGACACTTTGCTCTAGTTTTTAAAATATGGATGAGATGAGTCACATTTATTGAAAAACATACGCAAAATTTAGTCATTGTAAAGCTTGGGACCATGTAGAGCATGGGCACTTTCCCCTATGGTTTTCTGATTCGTTAGATTAGACGTCACGAAATAAGATCCATTTTCCTGTTTTAAATAAACTTACAATTGCCTTACAATGTGATTTTACTTTAGGTAACCAAAAGTGCTTACATGGCCAAAAGGGCTGACTTTACCCTATTGAAGAAATTTGGCTAAAAATTACTGTTAATGCATTTCTATTAAACAGTTGAATCTTTTTTTTTTTTTTTTGAACCACTTTTACTCCGCGCGAAATTCGTTCTACGGACGATTTGTTCAAAAGAAAGCCCCAGCGAGTACCTATGCAAATTTTCTAGATGCATAATGCCATTTCGAGCGTTTTTTCGGTCCATGAAATGTGCATAATGCCGGGATTGAGTGTATTTAAAATTTACCCCTTGAAAAATATTTGCATACATTTCGGGGAAATTGAAAAAAATATTTTATAAATGAGCTCCCAATAGTAGGCAATTAATATCAAATTCTTTCAATCCGTTTTCACTCAAGCCGGAACACCTGATTATTATCTTGATTATAATTACGTTAAGTCGTGGATCTGTCTAGAACATTAGACTTAAGGTTTAGCCATATGGGTTTATTTATCTAATTTCTTATCTAACAAGATCTTTGGGGAAATGTTGATTTAAGATTAGATATTAAAGGCAAATGATCCATTAATTTATGGCCTCTACACACTAGAGAAAATTATGTCCATATTGAAGAGTTTTTCCTACACGGTCGTAAGAAATTTGCTTCAATATGGACATAAATTTCTCTAGTGTGTAGAGGCCATTAAAGAAAAACAAAAACCTCTGAACTGTTTCTTATTTAGAATTTCAAGAGAGATATTTAAAGAACTGTGCTAAACCTCGAGTCTGAAACCTGTGTAAGCCATAGAAAACTTAAAAATGTATTTTTAATAAATAAAACAAATGTTTAAATCAACGTGAAATATTGATAATGAATGAAGAATGATTGGTACTTTATAAACACTTTGTGGAAGCTCAATTTCATTTTATCGCTAATATTTTTGTTTTAATTTTGGTTCTTTGCCAAAATTGCAGCGTATGCAGTATTTTTTTCTGTTGAATTTTAAATTGTTATTTCTTGTGTTTTGAATGTTTTTGGTATGAAGAAAAAAACTGAATACAATTGTGTAACAAGAGAATTTTGCAATCGTGTGAGAAAGAATCAAATTAATTTCCTGTAGGAGGGTGGAAGAAGTACGATAAGAAGACACTTTAGTTTCTGTAACACAAAAAAAATGATATTGCGCATTTTCAGGTGCCACTTACAAATGAGAGTGACGAGAATACTCATTGGTATCGTGCTTTTGTAACTGATCTGACCAAGGCACAGCATTGGGAACTCTGTGAGAAGATCCTGAAGATCTATGAGACAGCACGCGATGAACATAAATATTTCAATTGATATTTTTTTGTGTGTGACCAGAGAGACCATTCCAATCTCAGAATCCCCTTCAGTAAGCATATCAATGCGCGTCCCCTCTGAGCTAAACTTCCCACGGTGGATGACCAATATTAACCATGTGGAAGGAAGGTAAGATAACAAATTTTCTCAACTCTCTCCTCCAGCTTTTTTTTTATTATTATACCGTATTTTTCTCTAAATAAAATACCCTAAAAATTGTATTAACAAAATACAAATGAGGCAAATTTTGTGAGTTTTACTTTTTGCTTCGGTATTCCTGGGATTCCATGCGTGAGATTATTTGTGGCTGGCAGATGATGAGGAAGTGGTGGGAGTGAGGAATCTCAGAATTGATTCAGAGGCATGCCTTGTGCTATTTGGTGTCTTAGGACGGTCTGATGTTGAACTTGAGCGTGAAGTACGTCTTCGGGGGGTTCCAGTTTGGGGTGATGTTGACTCTCCGTCTCTCAGGGATTGGACTCGGGGTGACATGGGTGCTGGGGAGGAAGGTCGTGAGGAGTTTCCTCCGGTGTCGCAGCTGAGTGTCAGGGAAGATGCTACTTGCTGGAGTTTCTGCTTTCGGATCTTCGTCAGCCAGTCCACGTTCTCTTTCAGCTTCCTCTTGGGCGAGATGATGCGTAAATGGGGCGCTTCGCCGTCCATGACGTAGTTTGGCAGGTTGGAAGTTGGTGAGAATAGAGGAACAGCCACATGGGATGTTGATGGACTTTCCGGAGATGTCATAACATTGACTCTTTCAGACAATGGAGAGGATTTTGTAGGGCTCTTAACGGGAGATTTCAGTTCAGTTTCCGCATGAGTTGGCAACGTAGCTGGGAAGAGTCGTCGACCTCGGGGTTCAATGTAGGGTCTTTTGGCATCGCCAAATCGCCCCTCACCGAAATCATCGTCCAATTCGGCAAAAGTTCTCTTCTGAGCGATCCTTCCGCTCGAACTGGGCGTGCAGTCTCCATTGCTCCACCACGTCTTCGGTGTTCCCTTGACATTCTTCTTCACCCTCTTCCCGTAGTCTGGATTGAGATGAGCCCATCCTCTGTAGTACATCTTGGTCGAACTGTCCATCTCTGAGGGTCCGAATCGCCAGATTTTGTGTCTCGCATCATCGCTGCAGGTGACCAATCTCATGTCTTTCGATCGACTCCATGCAACACAACTCACTTCCACTTCCTGCGATGAGGAGTAGCTCTCATCTCCCGAAAGGGTAGCCACAGGACGTGGACTGTCCACATTCCACACGTAGGCTTTCTCATCGCTGCTCCCACTCAGGAGATACTGACCGTCTGGGCTGAGGCAGGCACGAATGTAGTAGCTGCTGTTCTTGAATCCAATGTACCTCTGCAGTGGCTCTCGGTCGTACGAAGAAATGTTGTAGCAGTAGATTGTATTGTCCATGCAACTAACATACAGTCGGAAACGTTTGGGATCGATTGCGAGATTCGTGAATCCCTAAAAGGACAATTTTTATTTTGCAATAGCAATTCTAAATGGAAATATATTGGTAAAATTCAAATTTTTCCCACAAGTAATTTAATTATTAATTCCGGTAAGCGACTGAGGATGGATCAGCTCAGTGATCAAATCTTTTGTTTTCTTACTTAGTCATAAGTGCTCCTTGGTTCACAGGGCATAGGATCTGAGGCACTTCATAAAGAAATTACAAAAAAGACACACAGAGTGAAAATTGTTGTAAAAGTTACAAATCATATTATGAATAAGCAAGAAAAGAACAGATTTGACCACTGAGGGCATTGAATAACCGAGCAGTAAAACATCAAATTTGGTCAGCAAAAAATTCGAAACGATCAGTAAAAAATAAAAAATGGTCAGTAAAAAATAAAGGGCAGCAAAAAGTTTAAAAGATCAGTAAAAAATTAAAAAAAGAGCAGTACTTTATTAAAAGCGGTCAGTAAAACAAATGAAAAGTGGTCAGCAAAAAAAGAAACATGATCAGTAAAAAGTAAAAAGTGATCAACAAAAAATAAAACATGATCAGTAAAAAGTAAAACATGACCAGTAAAAAACAAAAAGTGGTCAGTAAAAAATAAAAATGGGTCAGTAAAAAATTAAAAACGAGCAGTAGAAATATTCGAGATGATCAGTGAAAAGTTAAAAAATGATCAGCAAAAAATTAAAAATGAGCAGTAAAAAAATAAAAAATAGTCAGTAAAAAATAAAAAATGGTCAGCAAAAAATTAAATGTGATCAGTAAAAAATAAAATATGGTCAGTAAAAAATTAAAAATGAACAGTAAAATAATAAAATTTGATCAGTAGAAAATAAAAAGTGATCAATAAGAAATAAAAGGTGGTAAGTTGAAAATTTAAAATGAGCAGTAGAAAATAAAATTTGATTAGTAGAAAATAAAGTGGTCAGTAAAAATTTCAATAAAAAGCAAGTGGTCAACAAAAAATTGAAAATACTCAGTAAAAAAAAACTAGTCACCAAAAATTAAAAATGATCAGTAAAAAATAAAATGTGGTCAGAAAAAATAAAAAATGGACAATAAAAAATAAAGTGGTCAGTAAAAAATTAAAAATGAACAGTAATTTTCTTCATTTTCAAGTGAAATTTCGCACATCTTGAGCCTAAAGGATAATTATAAAATATCGTCCGTGTTTTCCACAATACAAATTTGCAATGAAGGAATCGCACCTCTATAAGCTGATTTAGGATTACAACTGGCTTAATTCTTTGCTGACCAATTTATATTTTTTACTGACCAATTTTATTTTTTTACTGACCAATTTTAATTTTTTATTGACCAATTTTTATTTTTTACTGACCACTTAATTTTTTACTGACCGCTTTTAATTTTTGCTGACCACATTTAATTTTTTACTGACAACTTTTAATTTTTTACTGGCCACATTTAATTTTTTACTGTTCACTTTTAATTTTTTACTGATCAATTTTTATTTTTTACTGACCACTTTTAATTTTTTACTGACCACTTTTAATTTTTTTGCTGATTAATTTATATTTTTTTACTGATCAATTCGAATATATCTACTGATCAATTCGAAGTTTTTACTGATTAAATTTAACTTTTTACTGACCAAATTTAACTTTTTACTGACAAAATTTTACTTTTTACTGACAAAATTGAAAATTTTTACTGATTATTTCGAATTATTTGCTGATCAAATTTAATTTTCTGCTGATCGCTTTTCACTTTACTGACCATTTTTTGCCATTTGTCTAAAGCGAGACAGTTTGGAAAGTTGGACGAAGCAGTGTGGAATGTGAGACACCTCCTTAAAAACTTGATAATAAATCAATTAAATATTTCAATTTTCGATAAAAAGATTACTAAGCCTAATTTTGTGATTATTTAAGAATTTAAAAATGCAAAAGTCGTTATTAAACAATCAAAGAGTGACTTGCAAAAAGAATTTAAAAATGTATTGCATGCGTAATATTCATAACCTGCTTGATACAGTAGTTGTAATTTTCTCTGTTTCCTATGGAAGTTGCTAGGAAAATATCAAAGTGTTTTCTTTGATTTTTCGGCACAATTTGTGAAATATAATTAAGACCGTAGTGAAAATCGAAGGACATGCATCCATTTAAGCAGAAAATCTTCTCTAGACTCTATGCGATGGTTCCTGTCACGACTCTTAAACACGCGGAGCACGGGAGAAATCATTCGTCGAGATGAAAACCAAAACAAGGAAAAGTTGATAATGCAGAAGCACTTGTGAACAGTCATGTACTAAAAAATGTTCAGGACAAAGATTTACCCTTTTTAAGTGCTCGAACTCCAAGAGAGAGCAATTTTAACAATCGTGTTATTTTTCAACTTCTCTCCATCCTAGCTGCCAAACGGTAAGAGATATTGACTTCCGGTCTTCGGTGACCCCCCTCCGACAAGTCAACATTCTCTATCGAACTAACTTACCCAAATTACCCCCCCCCCCCCCCACCCCTTTTATCCCCTCCAAAAACATGTTTTTTTTTACTTTGAAAAAAATTGGCCCTGGAGATTTCCTTCATTTTTGGAAATGTTTTCGAGGCAATCCAGCTGAACATTTCGTCCTTAGACACCTATCTTTTTTTATTATTTTTTTTATTAAAAGGTCTTTTAATTCTGAACCCGACTGCATCGGTCACAATCGGTGATAGATCGGGAAAGTAACGGTAATAGCTTGATTTTAAAAATACTGTTTTTCGCACTTTTTCAGTATTTTGACCCATATAAAATTTAAACGATAAGAGATATTAACTGAAAAAAATATTTTTTTTTAATTTTCAAATAAAAATTGACAAAAATAAAGCTTTAAATCATATTTAATAAATGTACTAATTATGTTTTTTTTGGTTTCTTTAAGTTTCTCAAAAAAAAATTTTTTGAAGATTTTTGTATTTATTTTGAAAAATTTAATTTTTTTTTTAAATTCTAGGTTAAAAAAATCAACATTTTAACACATGTGTTAAATGTATCTTAAAGTTGTAAATTTGTCAATAAAAGGCATTTTTATTTGAAATTAAAAAAAAAAAATTTTCAAAAACGGTAAATCGAAAAATTTTGATTTTTTAACTGTTTATAAAGTATTGTAGGGTGCTGTATTCTCTGAAAAGCTGAACTCAAAATTTTGGGTTTAACTGGTATTTTTTCTTTTTTGAAAATGTCGTAAAAATTTGAATATTTAAAAAAAAAATAAGCGCAAAAGTGGAAGCTCGCCTTTTCAGGGAATGTAGTACTCAATGTTACTGATCAACAGTAAAAAAATGAAAATTTTTGAGAATGGGGTTTTTGAGAAAAAATAATTTTTTAATTTTTTTCAACAAAAATTTAAAAAACCGTTACAAAAAAACTTGAGCAGATAATACGAAAACTCGTATATCGTTTTAACTCTTTCCGGACCGCAGCATATGCTGCAAGCCAATTTCACCAAATTTGTAATCAAAAATGTCTATGTTCAGGAATTAATTGAGTTCCTACAAAAAATATCTTACATTTGGACATCCTTATAGTTTGTAATCATCCACAAGAATAGAGTTTTTATCAGTTCTGAATAATTAAAAAACATTGTTTTTTATAGAATATTCATATGCTTCTTTGGGTACTAGAGTCCCAAAAGAGACGGAAGAGTTAAAGGGTATAAAATTATCTTTCAAATAAAAAAAGAGTAAGAAGAAATCTCAACCCGTTCGCGAGATAGAGCATTTTGAAATATTTTCCAAAAATCTCATTTGACTGAAGCGCGAGACGCCATCTTTGGCGCCATGTATCTCCGGTCAGGAATTTTTTTTGGGCGAAAAAAAATAGAGGTATATTATTTTATCGTGTATTTTAACACATGTAAAATTCAGAAACATCTGAGACCATGACCCCGCGATTTGCGATTTTTTCGGTCGTCTTGAGATGGATTGGCCCTAATTCGAAAATAATTTTATATGCACCAGAAAAATTTGCGAAAAGGAATTATAAGGCAGAGCTCCTTCTCGGGAGCTGGAGCAGCTCGGAAATCCTCGGACGCTTTGCCACCCCTTTCATTTTTCATTGCAATAGCATCATAATGGTTTTTTTTAGTACTTTAGTCTTCTATGGTGTTTCTGCATTATCGACTTTTTTCGTGTTGGTTCCTGACTCGACTTTTTTGCGCTGTCCTCGTCGTGTTTGAAACCTCGGAACAGTCCTGATAAGGACCAACACAAAGAAAATTCGATAATGCAGAAGCACTCGAGAACAATCATGTGCTAAAATAAAATGTTGATTTTACAGAAAAGAGGAGACCTTTTGAACATTTTTTTAGTACTTTACTGTTTAAGTGCTTCTATCTTATCGACTTTCTTTGTATTGGTTCTTGTCTCGTCTGTTTTTCTCTGGCCTCGCGGTGAAACACCGAGCAGTCATGACAGGATAGGAAATAAAAATCGATTATACAGATGCGCTTGGGAACAGTAAAAGTCTTAAAAAATCTTCCGGAGAAAGGTTTTCCTGTTCAGGAAAATGAACAATTTTTCATTTTACATTTTTTATATAATCGACTTTTTTGTGTTGGTTGCTGTCAGTGACAGGCTATCTCGAATATTTGATGGCTAGGACTGGGGAAAACAGTAGACAGGAACCAACTCAAAAGTGTCGATAATGCAGAAACACTTGAGAACAGTAAAGTGTTTAAAAAAATGTTCAGGGGGAAGATGTCTCCTTTTCATTTTTCAGTGGAATAGCTCCATAGAGCTTATTCTTCAATTTCGCAAAATAATAACTCAACCTTTTTTTTAAATCTTACACAAGGATTTTTCCAATAAAATTGAATGGATCTTACCTTAAACGTAGAGGTGCCTCTGTAGGGAAGACTATATTTTGGCAGTGGTTCTCTCTTAAAGGCAGTGTAGTTCCTTCGCAAATCCCAAACCTTGACGATCCCATCTCCAGCACCGCATGAGATGAGAGTATTCTCATCCTGGAAGCCCAATCCTGTGATGCTACTCTTGCATGCATTTGCCACAAAATGTGACTTCTTCTGTCGATTCTCGCAGTACTCAGCGTGTCCGCTGAAGATGCAATTGTCAGCCCGGGGAATGTGATCGACACTGGGTGAGGCTCGTGTGTCCCAGATGAGGATGGCCCCATCTCTGCCACCAGTTGCGAAAACGGATGAATCTTCCTGTCGGAAGGCAACAGTCTTTACGCTCCGGGAGTGACCGGAAAAGGTGCGAATGTGAACAAATTCACTCTGACTGACGTCCCAGAGGCAGGTTTTGCTGTCACTGGATGCTGATATTAGCTTCATTTCACCTGGCATCCAGGCAATGTCACACACAGCATTATTGTGGCATTGGTAGCCGGACAATTGATGACCAGCTTCTTCGCTGAATGGCACTTTGTCTGTATCGTGGATTGCAATCTGAAAAGGGGGTAATAATTGTAAATCAGAATATTTTCCAGGGAATTTCTGAGGGCAACAAACTCACCTTCCCATCTTCATTGGCGAGCGCCAGTAAATGCTCAGCATTTGCAGTATTTGCAAATTTTGCTGAATAAATTGGGGAAATTAGTGCATATTCCCCATCGGTGATATACGCCGATAATCCTCGCCAATTATCACTTACGTGGACACATAATCGACTGAGGGCCACATCGTAGTTGCGGGTGAGGGCTGAAAGGGTAAAAAGATGCAGATTAGAATCTCTCTAGGTGGCAAATCCCGGCTTATGTTCAATTGCCTCAATCTCTCGAAATACACAACATTTTTAGATCCTCTCTAGTGGAATTTATTCTACACTCACCTATGCCCATTTGACGCTGGATGAATGCCTGGACAGTATTCATGTTGGGGATGAAAATGGGGAGTCAAATGATGCAGTAAAACATGGGGAAAATCTACCATAGAAGGGACTATATTGCGCGCCAAAACATTCGTTTGTCAAACACCTTTGAAGTAGGGTGGGGAGAGGTTTTCGCCGCCACGTCCAAAGGTGCTGAATTGGCTTTTTGAAATTTAAATAACCCGATCAGGTGTTTTCTGTATTTTTTTCAAAAAGGGTTGAAATATTTATTTGAGGGTGCTTAATTGTGATTTTTGTAAGGATATTGAATTTAATGATGCAATCCAGGGAGGAGTTGTATTTATTTTGAGGATGTTCCAAAGGTTTCCCCTTCCGGCGAGAAGAAGCGAATTCGCTGAATATGCCCCTTTGGAGGGGTAGCCCTTTAAAAATCTTGTACAAAGGGTGGATAATTAACAGAAATGTCTGTGGATAGTGAAGAGCTTTCTACTAACCACCCTTCAACTTTCGTAAAGCACATGTCCCACTAAATTCCACAGCAGTTATTTATGGAGTTCATTGATTTTTTGGGAAGTCCGGTGGAAAGTTAGTGAAAATCTGTAAATTTCTCATATATTTTGCACATTTTTCAGGTAAATGTTATCTCAAAATGTGTCTAAAGTGTTAATCAACTTGATAAGAATGTAGAAAGTAGTGAAATTTGGGAAAAAGTTAAATATTTCATTGATTTTCAGAAAAAGGGTAGTTCATGACAGGAAGTTAGGGCGGATCTCGCAAAATTTTCCCACTTTTCCTGTGATTTTCTTGTAAATTATCTATCAGGCTTCTTTTAAAAGATCTTTTTGAGATATTTGATTGCAAATTGTTTGAATATTTTACAGAATTTCTGTATTTTTCAAAGATTTTCGTCTTGAATGGAAAATGACAGGAAAATGGGGTGGAGAGTAGCAATAAAATAAGCCCCATCCCACCTTTTTATAAAACTACTAGAAACATATGTTTTTGTGTAGAAAAATACACACATTTCCTGCAAATCTCACGCGGGGAGATTAGCAAAAATACACAAATTGTGCGTGTTTTATTTATAAAACTGTTAATAATTTTATTCACATTGGTTGGCCGCGCTTCAGATGAGATTTTCATCTTCAGTTCCGAATGGTGCTCCGACGAGATAGGTTCAATTTGTTTTCACTAGCTTAACCGCCTTTTTTTCGATCATTGAAACCGATTGAGACCGATTGAGACATAGTTATTGCACTAATTAGAGTTTTCCATAATTATTGAGAAATATAAATCGATGTTAAGCCTTTTGAAAGGATAAAAATAAAAATGAAAAGTGGAAAATGTGAAGAGTTTATTCGTCAGAAATAGATCAAAGATTATACAATTAATCTCACGTTATTATTTCTGTGTGTATCAGCTCAAAATATTGTGTGCTATTTATAATTTTATCGTCATATTATTTATGTAATCACTTTTTGTGTTTATTCTCTCCTCGTTTGTACTATCTGGCGGTGGATCTTCTGTAATTGAATGTCATCGTACCACTTTTCTCCTCTCCCCATTCATCCTAATTAATTGACATCATTTTATGTGATGACATCCTGAAGGATTTCCCAAAATTATACCCAAAAAAAAAATACCAGGAGATCTAAAAGATAAAAAAAACGAACGAGAAGAATAACAGTTCGTAGAACGTGCGCACTTCTAAAAATATCCAAAGAGGTCGCATTTTTCGCGCGTTTTGCCGCGAAGAAAGTCGCGACGTGCACATTTTAAACATTTTACCGTGACATTGAGGCGCGCGCCGCTCATAATTCGACTCTTCATCCTGAAGAAAGATATAGAGATTCCCTCTCACTGACCATAATTCCCCGAACAATCTTCCGCGAGTGAGCTCAAGATCTTTTGGGGTTGGAAGCAAAAGAAAATAAATTTGAAAAAAAAAGTTTCTTATGCAATTCAACAGTGCGTGAAGAATGCACCAACAATCACGACAATGAGTTTCATTTGAAGTGGGTTAATTAATTCCAACATTAAAAAAAAATTGTGATTCTCAGATTTGGCCCTTATTGATAGATCTTCTAAAAGTGAGAATAAAAGATAAAGTTCTCTTAGTGAAAGTGATCAAAGAATTTTTTCTCCTTCAAGAGAACTGACTCCCAAAGAAACCATGGCTCATGTGGCAGCAACAGCAACACCAACTAGATACGATACGCCAGGTCTCGGTCCAAAGAAGACCTTCTTCGTGCTAGTCACCGTTGTTGGATGCATAGCAATTCTCTGGCCAAAAGTCTTCTATCCCATGCTGATGGGTGGAGGGCAAGAGAAACAACTCATGAATGACTACAGGGGATCAGGTAAGCCCTTCCCAATTCAATATAAAAAAAAAACATAAAAATAATTTCTAAAATCTCTGGATGGGATTGTGTCTCTGTGCACAAAAGGATGCTGTGATGTGGTATTAGATTCCGATGAATTTGCAAATGTTTCCTCCACCCTCTCGTCCATGGAGCATCCTAAAATTTTTCGAAAGAACATCAATCTATTCACAGGGGAAATTAGTAAGTCCAGTAAACCCAAGAGTGTTTGCCTCTGAAGGCAAAGTGGAAAGTGGAAAACTAACAACCCTAAACTAAATAAACTTTTGGGTTCTTAAGAAACTTCTTCCAAATAATCATTCTAACATTAAAATGGGACAGAGTTGGAAAATCTGAGGATTTAAGATGAAATCGAGAGGTTTATGAAAAAGTGAAATTTTTAAAATTATTTTTGTTGGTATAAAAAATTAAATTTAAACAGAAAAAAACACATAATCAGCAAAATATCTTATAAATACAACTGTTTTAAAATAAATATGAACCAATTGAATCGAAAAAAACATTGGATAATGCCCAACGCACAATAACTTTTGTTTGTAAACATGATTTCAAAATTTCCCATGAGAATGAGGGAGATCACTAGATTTAGATCTCTTTCATTCTCACTGGAATGTCAAAAACATGTTTAGGAAACAAAAGTTATTTGCGTTGGGCATAATGTTCAACGCACAATAACTTTTGTTTGTAAATATGTTTTCATAATTTCCTATGAGAGAAAGCGAGATGACTAGATCTACGTTTCATTCACTCTCATTGAAAAGTGAAAAACATATTTGCAAAACAAAAGTTGGTCATAATCCTTTTATAAATATTTATTTTTGATTTTTTTGTCCATAGGATTTAACGGTTAATTTAGTTGAAAAAATAAAGTAAAAACACTTTCATTTTCTTTATTGACTGTAAAAATAGAAATATCTCGCTTAATTATATTTTTTTTATGAAGAGGTTAATTTAATAAAGGAGGTTATGTTAACTTTAACCTTTCAAATTCAGTTTAACTAATTTAATCCTTTGAGGACGATTAGGTTATTCTCTGTTTAATAGATAGACTTTTAACAAATCATACATATAAACCGAACAAAATCAAATAAAAAATAAGGCATTTAGAGGAATCGGAGCAGGATCTCTTCTATGGCTAAAATGTAGTCGAAGTGGAATCTATTGTGTGCTGAAGAGAATACATTAATATTTAGTTTAGTTTAGTTTATATGATTTTTCAAAAGTTGCTTTCTTAGGTCATTTTTGAGAAGTTTTAGTTAGATTTTGTTTTTATGCCCCAAGGATTTTTTTTAACTCTTTCCGGACCGCAGCATATGCTGCAAGCCAATATTATCATTTTTTAATCAAAAATATCTAAGCTCAGGAATTAATTGCAGCCCTACAAAAAATAGCTTATATTTGGACATCCTTATAGTTTGTAATCATCCACAAGAATTGGATTTTTATCAGTTCTGAATAATTAAAAAAACATTGTTTTTCACAGAACATTCATATGCTGCTTTGGGTACTCAGAGTCCCAAAAGAGACGAAAGAGTTAAATATTACATCATTTTCAAGTTGAAGCACAACTACTTACCTTTCCAACGGATGTCCATTTATTAAGTTCTGTACACTAGAGCCAGAGGAATAATTGATAATATGAGACAAAACAGCAAAAACAAAAAAAAATATTTAAAGTAAATTGTGACGTATAGGAGCAAAACCAAGAACAGATTCTTAATCAGGAGACTCGACTCTACCAAACGTACCATGTGAGATCCGTGTGCCAAAAAAGGTTGTCAATTTGTTGCATAGTGTAATAGTTGCAGATTTTTTTTATTGTGTACTTATTAAATAGATGGAGCATAGTATGATCCGTCAGTTGCAGACACCTAGGCTCTATTTGAGCCCCTTACACCCAACAAACCTTACAACAATTCTTTTAAAAACTGAATGAACTGCAAAACATCCTGACTTGCCGCTTTTTTGACATCCTCCAGTGTCAGAACTTCTTTCTTAATGATCTTAATTCCGCTTGTGAATTTTGAACTGGAACAATAACACATAATGTGTACTTTTCCAGATTCTCTTGACAACCCGTGCAAGTTGAGGTAACGTCTATACACCCCCAATTTTGCAAAATGTCAGTTTAGCCAGTGTCCTGTGTATGCCGCATATTCCTATAATTACCTCAAGCACCTCAATTTCCACTGTTAAGATTTAACAGGAGTTGAGATCTATTTAAATCTAATCCATCTATTATGGATTTGACGAAACAACAGCCTTTTACTTTATTCCAAAGTGTATTCCTGTATTCTATTCCTGTAATATATTGGAAATGATCTTCCCATAATGCTCTTTCAACTCCGAAGACTGTTTCAGGGCCTATGAAGTCCTGAGTAGCACAACAAAGCACCAATTTTCGCGAGTTTATTTGTTATTTCTTTACCTATAATATCGTTATGACCAGGACATTATAATTATTTTCTAATCTTCAAAAATTAGATTAGAATAGATTAGATTAGATTTTAGTTTAATTAGTCCTGATCTCCTTAACAATTTTAGATAAACTATACTCTTAACACTAAACTTACCAAGACCGGTCAAATTGACCGATTTTAAAATGCTCGAATCCATGTGAGCGCAAAACCTTTATTTTGGATCCGAGCTCAGAATATTAAAATCTTAGCGTGACCACCTGACCTCTTGAACTCCTGACTCCTGACCAATTGAGAATATTTGGGGGATTCTTGTTTGCCATATTTTCGCCGATATTTGCCAATACACTTACATTTTGGAGTTAAAATCTGCAATTTTGGATACCTGGAACAAGTCTGAAGATAATTTCATCGAAAATTTAATCAATAGTATGCCTTAACCACATTCTTGAAATACTTCAGAAAAACGTTGGAATCACTAATTTTAAAGATTTGCATAAAAATTATCTAAAATAATAACATTGGAAAAGAATTTATTGACATTATCGTAGTTTTACGATCAAAAACGTATAAAATTGATATTTTCCCAATTCAAATATAAGAAAGATGTTTCACTGTCAAAAAATTATCATAAATAGGATCCAATCAAAGTATTTTGTGGAAAAAAAATTAAATAAAAAAATATATATAGAAGAAAATATGATTATTGATAAAGTGACTTTATGGTTTTGATATACTGGAAAACTATAAAAATCAGCATTTTTTTCAATGGAAATATGGGAGAGCCGTTGCAGTGTCAAAAATTACAATAATCTATTGTCAATTAATTCAATTCAAAGTATTTTGCAGAAAAAATTTAAATAAAACGAATACAGAAAAAAATTTGAGTTCTGTAAAGTGACCTTATGGTAATGGTACGCACTTTATAACGTCATCTACTAGATTTTTTGTTTATATAAAAAAGGGCGCAATTTTTTTTTCTTTTTGGAAAAAGTCTAGACAAAGAAATTCAGTTTTGGTAAAGTCTGGAAAAGAGACCTCTGGACATTTCATTTTTCCATACGTTTTTGCATAGAGGCACTGAAGACTATTGGCAAGTTTTTTCCTAAAGAGAATTGACTTATCAGTCTGATATATTTCGAAATCTTGCATTAAAAGCTATCTAAAAATACATATTTCATAATGTCCGCCGAAATAAGACAGGAACTAGGAGCAAATTTGTTTAAGTCGCGGTATAATATCTGCAAAATTTTTACAAGGAAAAGTGAAAAATAGCTTCACTTTTTTATTAGGCTTGATGGACCCCTGTATTTAGTTGTAAGCTTTTGGAATTTTTAATAAGTTTAATTTGATTCAAATTTTATTAAAAATCAATCATTATGAATCAGTTTATAGCTGGACTTGGTATTTTTAATAGCTATACCACAATGTTTATTACACTTCAGTGACTAATTTAGGAAAATTTTTAATTCGAAAACTGCCATCTTTAAGACCTTTGAATTTCCAACTCTGATTCCGTATATAGGTGATGTTTTTTCTTCTGATGTGCTCTTTGATCTAAAATTCTTTGGCTTCCTTCCATGAGAAATCCCAAGGGTTTGTATTGATTGTTGATTTCTTTTTCTTTCATTCTTAAGGCATCAGGCAGGAACGACCACTGCATATGCATCCTGATGCTGTTCATCCGGCAATGAGGGAACGTGGTAGAGCAATACCCTCAACGCCAACAGTTCCAATTATAGAAAAGAGTGCTCCAAGTGTTGCACCTGGATCCCCAACGAGTCACATTGTGGATGGACGAGTGAGTGTATTTTCCAAAATTAAAACCACTTTCCTTTTAGACAAGAAAGTCTATGGGGGGAAATTTATGTTTTTCTTCTTGCAAAGAACACAAATAGACTTTCACAGGAAGATCTAACTTCTCCATTAGAACTAAACACTGTAAATGTAAACTTTGTTGCTTGAGAGGAGAGACACATTGAAGAGGTTTTCTAGGAGGAAATTACGTTGGTGTAATATAAGCTTCTGGAAATTTTCATTGAGATTATACTTCATGAGAAGTTGCACGTAAATTAAGAATGAAACGGAAAGGAAAATCTCATTGAATGAAAATTGGAGATAGAAAGAGAATTATATTGTGTGGTGAGAGTTGTTGGGTAGATGAAGAAATTAGTATTTTTCACTCAGGGTGAGAAGGCGCGAATAGTCTATTTCTGAAAATTAGCAAATTTGACTTCCTGCCAAACAAGCACAAGGAAAATGCTTTTTTTCTATCATTTTCATCATCATCTCTACGTTCGATTGTTACGATGAAATCACCGGTTAAATGAGTTTTAAATTGTCTGTGAAAGTACAATTTGAAAAAAAAAATAAATCTCCTGGCATTTTTTGACCTTCAGGAGGATAAATTGTACTTTTTTCTCCAATTTTATTGCGCTTTTATATCTCATCAAAAAAAAGAGTTGTTTTTCGTGACGCTTTCCGCACTGTTTAAACTTTCCCCATCACCAGATTTACTGTCTTGCGGGCGGATTTTCGTTGTTTATTATCTTTTATACTCCCGCGCGTCAATTTCTCATCAATCGCCAACTGATTAATGTATTTCTTCACAGCTTTATTTTTGGTGTGATTAAATGGCTAACATTTTGTGATTTACTGCGTCTCTTTTCTTATGCCTCCGAAGCCACGTCCAATGCCCAATTTGCCACGACCGCCGATGGGAGCAGGTGCAGTTCATCAAGCTACTGGACAAAAGTCAACTAATACAATGGGCTTTGTCATGCCTCTGTACACCATTGGGATTGTCTCCTTCTTCATTTACACTCTGATGAAGGTTAATTTGCATTCTCTGTATTACATAAGATTCTGATTTGATTTCAATTAAATTCCATTTAATTTTCTTGCAGATTGTCATGAAAAAGTCCAACACATCACCCTATCCAATTCCACCTAAGGAGGATCCAACGTTCACGAGTAAAGTCTTTAGTCAGCAAGAATATATCGGTTACAAAAGGCCAGACAATGGAGGATCTTCCAAATTGGGTGAGTTTCTTTTTTGTGATATCTAAAATATTATATTTTGTTCTTTCAAAAGACATCAAAATATGGGATAATTTCATCTCCAAAGAGGTGTTCTTAAACAAAAAAAAATTGTGGTTATTTTAGTTTCGTAAGACACATATTATACAATCAAAGGGTGTTTCAATTCTAGCACTGAAAACCAAATTAAAAAGGGGTGGCAAAGCATCCCAGGTTTTGCAAAGTGCTCGAACTTAGATGCTATACCTTAAAAGTACTTTTGCATCATTTACCGTTTATCGGATCTTATCTGATTTGAATCTATTCATAAATCACTCAAAAGATCTCCTAAAATAGTTTAAGAATTATATATATTTGATTTTCGGATGAAAATTAGTTATTAGATTGGAATCGGTTCAATTTTATCAGAAATTCCAAGACCTTTCCAACAAGCCCAAATATGATACAATTCGGATGAGAACTACGCTCTCTAGTGCCTTTTTAACCTTTGACCTTGAAAAACCGTTATTAGGAATGATTGAACGGTATTTTCGTATATGGTCGAATGTCCACCTGGGTAATCTCTAAAACATATCAAAAAAATGAAAAAAAAATCGCACGATATAAGGGAAGAGTACCAGCGATCGGCAGTGTTCCTCGGATCGTCAGCTTATTACCATATTTTTGCACCAATCTCAAATGATTTTTTAAAAATTATTAGCTACTTTTTACCATTTAACTCTCACAAGAATGCAGTGCATTAGTTCAAATTTAATTTACAAAACTATATTTCCGTGAGGCACCTGAATAAATTTGTGACGATCCGAGTTACAGAGTGCTAAATTGCAATTACATCTATTTTTTAAAAAGTTATTGTAAAATTTTAAAATTCAAATGCACATTTATAGTTAAATGGATCACAAATAA
Source organism: Phlebotomus papatasi (assembly GCF_024763615.1). Classification (NCBI taxonomy): domain Eukaryota; kingdom Metazoa; phylum Arthropoda; class Insecta; order Diptera; family Psychodidae; genus Phlebotomus; species Phlebotomus papatasi. The sequence goes on from NC_077223.1 coordinate 79,070,749, forward strand.
ACCGATTAGCATACACAAAAATACCAAATAATATTTTGAGACTTGAATTTTCAACTGAATATCGAGCATGTCTCTTAACATTCCGATCCGGGGTACTCTTCCCTTATTTCGAGCAATCTGAAACTGACCATGAACGTGCAAGCGAATTTACTCTGTCGTCGATCGAGCATAACTTCTTTATGAGGATCGACGATGTCTCTTCCCTTTCAGGATTTTTAAAGCTTCATATAGAGGTCCTTTAACAATATTTATTTAATGGTTATTTGCGATCTATGCGTCTCAGAGATCGTTTGTTTGTAGATGTGACGCAGATTTTGTTCAATTTGCTTCTTCATTTTAAGAACGATGACTAGGGATAATGCAATTTTTTTAGACCTGCATCAAAGCATTTTAAAATACTACTAGTATCCCTGTACCAAGTTATGTTTCGAAAAACGGAAAGTTTAATTACATTCAGGTTTTGAAGAGCCCTAACGATAGCTGCTTCCGCATTTCTTGCAAAATATAGCGACATTAAATTGTCACGTTTGAGTTCCATTACGGTTTAAAAAAGTTTTACAAAATATTAACTAAAATGCTTTCGTAGGCTTTTAGCCCTTTTAGCCAAAAAAATGAGATACTACTATGCAAGATATGAAACCGCTGTCACCAGCGGTTTGACAGCTATGTGCTCTGAAAGTTGTTGCATTTTTTTTCAGCCACCCTGTATTTTAGTAAAAAGAGAATCGGTTTTAGACTAGAATTTCATTGTAATTTTTGAGTTGTTTTTTTTTGTAGTAAGGTAAAGTACCCTCTAGTCGGCCGGTTCCTCAACTCGGCCAGTTGAATTATTTAACCAATTTATTAACGTTTTATAGTCAACTTCTATGAAATTTTCACTGATTTACGTTATATATATTATAATACACCTTATAATGTTAAATCGGTAAGACCATATTATAACAAATCTAAGCAAATTGAATAAATAGTCGCACTGGCCGAGTTGAGAAACCGGCCGACTAGAGAGTACTTTACGTTATCAGTGACTATTTTCAAAATCATTTACAGGACAAATTTCTTAGCCAATCTTTGATCAACTCTAAGAGTTACCGTAACCGCCCGAAGTTTCAAAGTACATATTAAATATAGCTTAAAGGAAATAATTTTGTAAATATGGCAAGAAATTTAAATTTATTTTTTCCTACTCAAAACTTATTATTGAAATCACGTAAAAATTTATTGAAAATGTTAATCGGACTCAATTCGATTAACACTTTGAAGTCGGACAAGCTATACAATGTCATCTTAAAAGAACTTCCATCTAGGGAATCTCTAAATTTTTCTACATCAGCCAAAAAATAATCAAAATCGATTTTAACCCTTTAAAGACGAGGCACTTTTTACGGACTGAAAATCAACAATAAAAATTAAACTGAGAAATATAATCAATGATAAGTCTTACATCTAACCTTGGAAGTCTAACAGAGTCTGATTCGGTGTATTTTGTGCTTCTATATGAACGATAGTGACAAAAATAGCCCAAAAATTTAAGTAATTTTTCTGACAATACCAATGAATAATATTTTTCGCTTTAATGAAAATATTACGTATGAGTATTGTAGTTTTTATCGCCAAAAGGGGTTTGCTTAAAGAAATTGGAAGTATAAAAATAAATAAAATCAATTATGAATTTGAGAATTTAAAAAATCGCCATTTTTGAGCTTAAATATTTACTATATACATAGCAAATAGCTAGAAACTTGCAAAAAATATTGTAGATTCCTTCAACCTTCTACTTTACAATTATGTACAGACATAAGAAAAAAATAACTTTAGGTAGTCAGAAAAAATTATTTTCTTTATGGGACACCGGTGTTTCAATCGTCCTTAAAGGGTTGAGATTAAGCATTGAATTCTTGGTGCTTTTTCCGGAGTCTTTAGTCAAAAGACCTACTGAGATTCATGAGAACGTTTTTGTCCTTTTATCTAAATCCGCTAAATAGTTAAGATCCGTGCATAAATAGGAGGAAGAACATAATTTCCTTAAAGAGCAGTTCCTAAGTTGATTTTTTTGAAAAGGTCAAGGAATTAATCTCTTGAAATCTCATCAAATTTACTGTAACATCATCTTAGTAGGGGAATGTTGGCATGGTTCGCACAGAGTGAACCTTCGAACAACGCAAATTTTCTCTTTGTTTGCAAAGAGCTAGTTCGTCGTTTCTTAGCCATAAGATAGATCATTATTAAGCTCATGAAACGAGATGAGAAATGGTAAGTCAGTTCCTTGCAAACAAAGAGAAAATTCGCATCGTTTGAAGGTTCACTCTGTGCGAACCATGCCTACATTCCCCTATGCAGTTTGGCTTCTGCAAAGGGCTTGGATATTTTTTTCAGTACCAGTTGCACTCTGTAAGTTGTTGTAATAAATCGATTTCTCATACGAGAAGAGAAATGGCCACATTCGAACGGTTCATCTAATTTCTTTCAATCAAACTGACCCCCTATTTTTGACCACCTCATTACCAGTTTCTTAAGAGCAAGTAGGATCGCAAAATTTTGAGAGTCTGGAGAATTCATTATTGTTAATGTAAATGTTTTTCCAAGTTTCACCTGTTATGAAATAAATTGACGTTAAATAATTTTGGTTAAACCTCCGGTCTCTCACTGTCTTTCCATGTTTTGCAGGAAAGTATTAAAGCTATAAAATTCGTTCCGCCAAAAATATCTTTGAATCATTTCCCTTTCACTAAGTTGAAAATGTTTTGAGTTCCTAATATATTTTTTTATGCATAGGAATATTGTGATAGCTTTTAATCAAATTACCCCTAACTATTTTAATTGTCGGTGGGGTCGGTGGATCTTGAGCTACGTCAACGACAAACAAATGTAAAACAAATGTTACATTAACACAAATCTTGATCAAATTAAGATTATTATTAGCAATGCTGTTTTATCATGGAGGATTGTACTAGACAAAGTTTTAAAAATTGGAAAAGATCGTGTAACAATTGTAATATATTTGTTGCTTAATCTACTTGGGGTGTGGCCTATTTTTCAACGTGAACAACTCTTCAGGGTAAACACACACAATTGTGTTGTTTTTTATATTATTTCATATAAAAAGTTCGTATCGTGACAACGTATACGATGATAAATATTAGGAAAATTATTTACGAGGGTCAGCCGAGGCCTCACCAGTTTTCGAGAATTTACTAATTTACGGAGCTTTCTGAGTTTACGAAAGTTCCTAAATTTTGTAAGGGTTCTCTGAGTTACCCAGAGCTACCACTACCAACTGATCTTAGTATTCCTAAAGGTTATTGGAGTATCTTGAAGAGTTTCCGAATTTGCCATCATTTTCTGATGCTAGGGGGAAGTGGGGCACCTTTGAAATTGGGATTTTTCACTTATTTTTAAATAAAATTGAGCCTTATCGTGATATAATTTAGCTTCTCAATCTGTTTGTGCAGCTAAATTATATCACGATAAGGCTCAATTTTATTTAAAAATAAGTGAAAAATCCCAATTTCAAAGGTGCCCCACTTTCAAAGATGCCTCACTTCCCCCTAATAGATGTTCTCGCGAGGACTCGAACAATTTCTCGAATTTTTGAGACCATTTTTCATACTCCTGATCCTGACAGATTTCGATAATTTTCCAGATTTCTGAGGAATTTCTCGGGGTCCCGAGGTTTTCTCTAATTTACGAGAAGAACATAATCCACCGCGCACACTTAGGGGGAAGTGGGGCACCTTTGAAAGTGGGGCATCTTTAAAATTGGGATTTTTCCCCTATTTTTAAATAAAATTGAGCCTAATTGTTATATAATTTAGCTGCACAAACAGATTGGGAAGCTAAATTGAATTATTATATGGCTAGTACTTAAGATTAATAAATAATAAGCTGTGAAATCGGACTATACTGTAATTTAATTTAAATCCACAATTATTTTATTTATCCAAATTACATCATGTTAAAATCCAGTTTCCATTAGAAATATGCGAAAAAATCGTATAACAATGTAGCCCCACAGCTCAAAGTAGTCCCACCTCCCCCTATCTTTGTAATCTCTTTTTTACTGTGTAAAAAACATTCATGAAATACGAGAGGGTGGAGTGGTTTCTGTATGTAAATTGTTTAGTAAATTGCCCTGTATATTTTCAGTTAATTAATACTCAAGAGAAACTAACGGTTCATATAGTTATCCAACGCGTACAGTTAGCTTAAAAAACAGCGTTTTCAGCATATTTTTGTTGAGTCGATCAGCAAAAATGTGCTGATCGGTCAGTCAGGAGCTCTCGAACAAAAAGTGCTAACCAAATTTGAAAATGGCACTGCATCGCGAGTATCGTTATAAGAGTTAGCAAAATTCAGCTGAAAATATATAGGTACACTGGTAAAAATGAAAGGATCAAATTAGATTATTTTCCATCTTTTTCAAAAGGATGGATCATATTTGAACTTTTAAAAGGATCACTATCACTAGGGTCTCTTGAAATTTTGTATGCAAATTTATCATGTTGGATTATGTTTTATCACGAGCTTATTACTGATACCATATTTCTCTCATCTGAGCGAACACAATAGATGACTTTTTCATTGTTTTTATTCGTTTATTCCGGAGCTAATTAAGTGTCAAAACAGGGACACTTTCAAAGGATCCTCGGTGATCCTTTCATTTTTACCAGTTGGATCAATTTGTCCCTTTAATTTTTACCAGTTGCATCTTTTCAACTGAATTGAACTTGGTTAGCATTTGGAGCATTTTATGCTCGCTGGGTACACTAGTATAAATAAAAGGATCAAATTAGAACATATTTGATCGATTTGATCCTTTTAAAATGGATGGATCATATTTGATCATTTGAAAGGTTCACTAGTGTCTCTTTAAATTTTGTATGCATATTTATCACTATAGATTATGTTTTATCGTAAACTTACTCATATCATATTTCTCTCGTCAGAGCGAACATCAGACGACTTTTTCATCGTTTTTTTATTTTTATTTATTTATTTATTGCACCTGAGCATTATCATATATCCAAGATTGTTTTGCAACATTGATAATAATTTTGATGTGGGTAGGTTGTAGTTAATTTTTTAGCGTCCACCGCCGTCTTAGCGTTGGTGACCAACCTCCAGAGCAAAACGGTGGAAAAGCTCTTTCATAGGTTGTATATGCCAAACGTCCACAGGATGAATAAAATTACCAAAATTACAATGTTTTAACATTGAACTACATTACGTTGGATAATAAAATTCAAATTTATCAATTGTTACATGCAAAACATGCCATAGCCCAAAGAAAACAAAAAGAGAACAATGCTCAAGGTAAGAGATGTCTGAATTTATTATAAAAATTCGCGTGACATCTCTGAGTTCAGTTTAAGTTAATAAAAATTATTACAAATTTAAAGAAAAAAATATTAATTTATATGTATGTAAAAAAAATACTATAGGACAAATAGATTAATGCAGAGACATAGATTAGAGCCAAGCAGAAACAAAAGTCCCTACTGAAGGTAACAGTAGGTTTTTATTCGTTTATTCCGGAGTTAAGTGTCAAAACAGTGATTTTTTCAAAGGATCCTCGGTGATCCTTTCATTTTTACAAATGTAGTTTGAATACGATTCATATTCGTTTAGCAAATGAGTTCTGAAAAAAATCAGCTGTGTGAAGCTGTCCCACCCTCCCTTATCGTTATTTCTGTTTGATTATTTAAAATAAGTATTTATAACGATAAATATTTTAATATCACAATTAAATGAATATATTTCTTACATTTTAGCATACAAAAGTGTCTTAATTGAAACACCCTTGACCACAATATTTTTCTCAAAACACTTTTTCACCGTTTTTTTTTTCTGTAACACCTTTCACGCCTTACACTTATTTTTAAATCCCAATTTCTGAGATGTGTATATCAATTAACTAAGCTCGTGAAATTCTGTTTCAAAATGCTCACACAAAAAAATCGATCTTAGGATGGAAAGAACACGAAGCAAGTAAGAGTCTGTTATAATCCAACCAGAAACTTATTTAAAATGTCTCTAATTTTTTCGTATATATATATATATATTTTTTTTTAATCCAAAAATTACTGGGAGGACTTTTTGCTATACAAATATGTCCTTTTGATCTTTCAGTGCGATTAAATTTATGCTAAAATGCGATATTTTGCTATATAGACAAAAAAAAGAGTGTAGAAGGCAAAATTATATAAATTTTGTAGATGATTTATTGAAAACCACTTCGAATTTCATTTCCTTTCTTTTCTGCTTCTTCTTCTATTTATTTTTCATAATCTTACATTTTCTTGGAGGAAAAAAAAGCAAAGTATGAAATCATTGTAAAAAAAAGAAACATTAACTGCTGAAAGCTTTTTATCACGTCAATTTTGTCCGCAATTAATAAATTAATTGAGATAAAAATAAATTGCACAAATTGGTTGTTGTTTTACAAATATAATTTTACATGTGCAAGAGAGCTTAATAATATTTTTGTTGGACTTCTTTTGTAATTAATTTGTGGAGTGAAGCAAAAACAAGCTAAAATGGTGTATAATTTTAGATGATAAATTTCCTTAGTAATATCGTGCTGTGGCTGTGAGCTGCATGGTTGTTTATCTCGTCTCTTTTATTTTTTTTTCTCTCTTTCATTCTTCTATCACTTACCCCCAAAAATAATATACACTTTACCCAACTTGTGGACCACGATAAAATTGTACATTTTAGAGCTGAATGGGGCACAACGACCTAAAACCTCAGCTTCCTCGTCGGAAAAGGAGAATGAACAACTCCTGGAGATCAGTTTACTGAGGAAGAAATTGCAGGAAACGGAAAGTGCAATGGCAAATATTATAGCAGAATTGGGAAAAGTATCCTCCAAGAAGGGAGGAAATCAGGTTGGTCTTGTTAGAAAGATGTTTTTGGAAAAATCTTATTATTGCATGAAGAATTAATTAATGTTGCCTTCGTAGTGCTTAGTTGGTGGTTTTTTCTATTACTTTCTTGTACACTTTCATCACATTTCCCTCTCCCAATTTTTGTATGTGATCCCTTTTAGGGATCATGGTAATTCTGTAGGTTAACAACCAGAGTGAAGAGATGAAAGAAAATTCGAAGGGTTTTTGAAGAATATACAATTTATAGTAATTTTAGTACATCCTGCAAGAAAATCAAGTTGAAAAGTCACAAAAAAGGGCATATTTTATTCATCGCGAACACACACAATCCTTTCAAAATTTCGATTTAAAAAAAACCTTTTGTAAATAAAATTTAAATAATAAATTATTTTGCTAGTCGTCACGGCTATTCAAGGCCTTATAGATGCGGCTGATGAGCAGCTAAAAAGGCAGGAAAATGGCACAAACATGAGCAAGGTTAGCAGATTTATAAAAAAAATCCAAGCATTTTTATTTGTTTTTTGTCATAAAAATTTACCTAAATAATACCGTCCACTTAAAAAAAACAACCAAGAGTTAATAAAAAAAGAATTTTATTAAAAGAAATTAAAAATTCCATAATAATGGTCATATCAAAATAATAAAATTAATTAATCATCCCACTTTAATTTGCACCCAGGTATGAAATAATTGGATTATAGAGTGTAATTTCGATTTTTAATTTTTCTTCTCTATCTTCTAATTCTCTTACAAACTTTCCTCAATTTTCCCTCGAAAAAAAAATCATCTCTCTAAAATGATCATCTGTAAATAAATTAATCATTCATAAATATGCAAAAATTATGCTTATTTGTAACAATTGCAATTACTGGCAATCATTTTAGTTTTGTTAACATACCATTAGTTAGAGCACTATCAGAGTTGATTAAAGGCACTTGATTGAGACTAATGATAATGATAATATTTATTGAAATTACAGAAATAAATACTGAAAACAGAATGTTCATATTTGGAAATTGTTTCTTACAGATTAATGCCCGGCGCACAATAACTTTTATTTTGTAAACAAGTTTCTGACATTTCAATGAGAGTGAATGAAACCAAGATCTCTAGTCATCTCGCTCACTCTCATGGGAAATTTTGAATACATATTTACAAACAAAACTTATTGTGCATTAGAAGTAATGCCCAACGCACAATAACTTTTATTTTGTAAAAATGTTTCTGACATTTCAATGAGAGTGAATGAAACCAAGATCTAGTCATCTCGCTCACTCTCACAGGGAATTTTGAATACATATTTACAAACAGAACTTATTATGCATTGGCAATAATAGATGAATACTGTAAAAACAAAGATTTACCTATCTATCTATGGAAGACGTAATCAAATACGTCTCTGATTCGTCACTTAATTTAAATTATTTACATTAAACCATTACAAACAGCATTTATTTAAAATGTAATTGTCTGAGAAGTAAATTTGTCATCCAGAATTCAAATTAGAAAATAGGATATTGGAAAATATTATTAAAATCGAAGCGAAGTCTAACATTCCGTGCATAACTTCGTGCGCAAACAAACTGCTTAATTTTCGGTAAAATGTGAAAAGTTCAACAAAATGTATTTTTATGTTTGTTCAGCTATTCTTCCCACCTTTCTCAAGAACTAATTCGATTAAAAATCATGTTATACTATATTCACGAACGGCTTAGTATTTAATTCAAGATTTTTTGGGTAAAAATTCCAAACCAAATTGCTTTATTTTCAATGCAAACGTTCGGTATTATTCTCTATTTTCCACGCAATAATAAAAATATCTTAGGTTATGGTCGATATCTTTTGGAAAAAAAAAGAAAATCTGAAAAGTAACCTACTTTAAATATTTAATAATTCTACTTGCGTTTCAATTGGACAAAAAATTAATTATTAAATTTATTCAAGTGAATTTGTCAAGATAATTGCAAAAGTAAAGTATTTGAAATTTATTTATATTATCTTTAGTTTTCAGTGTCACATTGATAACTATAATTTCTTAAACGAATTATTTTTCATGGTCGCTAAACATTGCAAAAAAGATTCTCTATCGTGTTTTTATAATAATCATAAACCTGGGGTGACATCGATGACGTGATAACTTTTTCAAATCATTTTCGATACTATCGATTGTTGATTCTGAAAAATTTAAACGATAACTTCACTTTCTGTAACTAATATACGTGTTTATCAATAGTTTCATTATTTTACTTATCTCACAATTCTCATAATGAATCGCCCAACAATACGTAAAAAGTCCGTATTCACTTAATCTAACAGATATATAAATTTATCGATATTATCGATTCGTTACTGTCGAACAGTAATAATTCCACCCCCGGTTCCAAAGCCTCTATAAATATTTGTTTCGTTGTAAGGGAACACCCTGAATCAGAAGGCCAAAATTTAGCAATTTTTCGTGATATTTTTTGGAAGAGAAGTAAAAGAGCAAGCCTAATAAAAAATTTTGCATATGTATATTTACACATATTTTGAGTGATTAAATTAATTTTTTCGAAATAAAAATACTACAAAATAGCAGACTAGTGAACAGTTTACTGTAACGCATCGTCGCGTCGTAGCTTTTCTTATTTGGCGGGAAATCTACAGATCGTAATTCTTGTGTGAGAAAAAATCTAAAAAGATTCTGAATTTTCATATTTAAATATATTTCATAAATAGGTAGTTAAAAGAAAAAACAGAGAAAATTGTGAATAGGAACTTTTTATTATTAGGGGTTTTTCTATAAAATGCATATTTTGAGACGAAATATTGACTTTAGTGTTGTAAAAGATTTAAAAAAAAATATTTTTTCAAATAGCATTTAAGTTCAACAAGAAAACAAATTACATAGTGAAGAGAATAAGCGCTTATTCATTGCGATCGGTCCATAATTTTGTTCTTAATCTTTCCCGCCAATTCTAAGAAATTGTAAAAATGGGAAATGGATGTTCGCCCGAATGTTTGCAAATCTGCTCGCCACTCTTTGCTTTCGACCCTACATGTTCGGAAATATTTCGAATTGGCTACTTGTGTAGTGCAAAAAAATTATTTATTAATTATATTTATTATACTGAAAAACACCACTCCTGAAGAGCCTCAAGGCTCCATTCTAAATTGAAAATGTAAAAGGTCAAAAACCGAATCTGTCATGTAACACAATCTTGCATTTATCAATTGAAACCAAGGGGTGAATAAGTTGCTCTCAGAGTGAACCGTGAGCGGTGATTGGCAAAATTGTGCCGATCTGGAGGTAAAAATCGACATATCGGCACAATTTATCCAAAAATCTACAGATCAATATATTGAACATGCCATGTTCACTAACAATAATCAGCAGATCGGCACGATTTTCGTTGAGTGTCACTTCGTTCTTATGAAGTATACTGTTCGTTTAGGCTCTTGAAACATTATAAATTTCTTATAGACAATGCCAGTGGTGAATTCTAATATACCGTATTGGAAACTCTAATCTTGTAAACTTACTTCCGGCAGACCGGCACGAGATCGACAGATCGGCGCTCGAGTGAACCGTGAGCGGCACAGTTATCTACCCCTTGATTGAAACAGTTAAAATCCAGATATTTGAGTAAACTTTAAGTAGTAAAAAGGTCACAATAAAATAATTTCGTATACAAATAAATAGCAAGAGTGTGTGATTTTTAACCAGAAATCGCAAGATCATTCTATCTTGATTAAGTAATTTTTTGAGGTTACTTCTCTTCATAACCTGACTGTACAAAGTTTGTATAAAGCCAGATAAATCGAAATTAGGCACAATAAATGACGAAAATAACTAATTAATTAATTAATCTCTAAACAATATAACAAAAATAGAATCTAATTACAAACTAACCTAAAAAATGGACAAATATAAGAAGGCAACGGATTTAATTTTTACGTCTGGATTTGATATTTATTACTAATTTTATTTAATTCCGTTTTTTGCGATAGGGTTTCAGTATTCTTTGATAAAAGATTCCATTTAGATTTCTTTAAATATCAAATTTTATGAGGTTAAGTGCAGCATAACCTTACAAAACGCATATAACACAGAAAAAAATATTTTTTTTAAATTGTTCGTAAATGTTTGTGAAATCCTATGGCAGACTTACGAAATGCTCGTGAATCATATAACCCACAAAAAATGTTCGTAAAATTTTGTACTTTTTTCACAAACATTGTTCGTAAAATGATCATTTGACGAACATTTCTGTACTTTTACAAACATTTTGTCATTTGTTCGTATTTGTTCGTTTGACAATTTGGCAAAAATTTACAAATACGAACAAATGACAAAATTTTACGAACATTTTTTGTGTGTTTACGAATATTTACGCACAAATGTTTGTAAAAGTACAAAAAATTTCGTCAAATAATCATTTTACGAACAATGTTTGTGAAAAAAGTACAAAATTTTACAAACTTGTTTGTGGGTTAAATGATTCACGAGCATTTCGTAAGTCTACCATAGGATTTCACAAACATTTACGAATAATTTTACAAATTTTTTTTTCTGTGTAATTGATTTTTTTTAGATAACGTATTTTTATGATTTAGATTTAGACCGATCTTATACATTCAGTTTTTACAAAAAAAATATAAAAAATGTAATTTTTATGCATATTTTGCAATTCTTTTTATCTTTTTCTAGTAGATTTTCTCAACTCTGATTGTGACTCTTCATGAGAGTACGCAAAATATACATTTGTAGCAGCAAAAGTGAATGGAAAATATTTTTCTTCATAACACAGATGCTCTAATTCACAAAATTTTGATACATATTAGCGTCTGCAAGTGTGCAATCTGATGAAAAATCTCTTTTCTGCAGAATTCAACAGATGTTTATCAGCAGAATGGGCAAGTAAAACCAGCAGCAGAGGAAACACTGGCCAATGGACACGTGAATGAAGTGGAGGTACCTGAGGAGGACTCCACGAAGCGGAAAAAACGCGATCTCAGCAGTGAAAGGGCGACTGTTAAGGTGAGAGTGGAGAATCATCTTCTGGGTTTTGGAGAGGATTTTCTTTTTCTTTTATCATTTTTTCTGTATATAACTCTTGTACAAAAAAAAATGAGAGATGATTTGAGAGTTTTTCCTTCTCATTTGTTGGCTTCCTGTGTGTTTGCGCGCGTGCCTAATGCTTCCCAAATTAGGTTCTGGGCATGGAAATGACTGCTAGTTGCGAGGGAGGACATAAATGGAGTGGTCGTCCTCCGACACCGAATTTCACTGCACAAATTCGACCACATGTAAGCATTTTCTATCATTCATCCATCATTCTCTTTTGATCTTGCTTATCACCTGGAAGTGTTGAGAGTCAAGAAGTTTTGGTCATTGGAATAGGAGAGAGAACTGATTTTGTGGATTGTCTTGGATTATTTTGCAGTCCCCGTCGGAGGATGCAGAAGAGAAGCCAGAGCCACAGAGTATCTTCCTGGAAGGAGCATTGCCCCATGAATCGCAGATTCTTGTGGCAGATTCAGCTGTAACTGAGGAGAATGTCGAGACGGAAGATGAGGAGGATGGTGGAATCGTTTTGAGCAGCAAAATGACTCTGTCTTTGATAAGTTTGGATCCACCAGAGGCCCAAGATGAGTCTGATGATAAGGAAAATCAGAAGCCAGGTAGAGAGATTTCTTTTCACTTCTTTAATAAATCCTATAATTCCAATCTAATTCCCCTACAGATGAGGACGTAAAGAAGGAAGATGAACCAGCAAAACAGGAAGAATAGAACATGATAGAAAGGAGACTTTGCCATTAAAAAAAAGAATCTTATATAAACTTTAGAAATTTAAGTAACATTTCAAGAATTAGAAAGAGAGTTTCAAAAAAATGAAAAATTGACTGATATAAGTTGAAAATATCGTGGCCAAAAAATTCACTCAACAGTTAAAACTAGTGATTGTTAATTTTAGTGCGAATATTTGTAAATATTGCGACAGAAGAAAAATGTTTATTGCATTTTTTCCTTAGTGATTTTTTTCAGTGGATGATAAACTTGCTGAATTCTTGCTTCTTGTTTCGAATAATGTATCTCTGTAATGCAAAGTGCTAAATAGATGATGATAGGACTTAAATAAAAATGGATTTTCACTTTCTTCCTTTGTTTTTGGAAAATTTAACTAGGGGGAAGTGGGGCTCCTTTGAATTTGGATTTTTCATTTACCTTTCAGATAACATAAATTCATAATTCATCGTAACAGGATGTTGATTCCAGGTATTTGATCATTTTGAGTCACTTTTTCAGATTTGTTAAGAAATTTTTGGCCGATGAAATATGATCAACTTTTGGAAAAGAATTATTTTTTGATATGAAATAAAAATAATTAATTTTTTTTGAAACACAAAAAAATCGAAAAGGTAATTTTTTCTATCGTTTTTCCACCTGATCTCTCGAAAATATAGCTTTGTCAAGAAACTTTTGGCCGATACTCTATATCTGTCAAAATTTTGGCCTTCACGAGGTTTAACTTAGCTCAAAACCAGTATACGAATAAACAAAATAAAAAAAATAAATAAATAATTACTTTTTTAAAATTAAATTAAATAAATTAGAGGATTAAAATGAATTATTGTGTATTAAGATAATTCAATGTTCCAGTTTTTACTTTGGAAGTTTTCATTATTCAAAATTTATTTTCTGCAAAAAGAAGAGAAAGACCGGTTTTTCCAAAACAATTTATAAAATTAGAGCCGTTAGAGCCAGTTATTTCTACAAAAATGTAGTCAAAAAATCGTTTTCCCTAGTTGATGTCCCTCTAATTTTTAAGATTAACGAAAATAACTTAAGCTTCAAAATCTCGAATTTCAAAAATAGATTTATATTTATGAATGAATATCTTTAAGTTTAATTAAAATGTTAAATTTGTTTTAAAGCCTTATGCTGATTCACATTACGATATCCATATATTGAAAAAAAAACATCTTAATGTTTTCTTTAGTAAAATTGTCAAAAGATTTTTTTTTTGAATATTTGTGTAGTACTCCCTCCGTTCCGAAATAAGTCGTACGTTTGGCGAAAAATCAGGGATTAAGGAATAGTTTTAGAGAATGTTTTTGTTATTTGCAAATATCTTTAGTATGAAATATCCTCCATGTTCAGAGATAATATGGAGATCCTACGACGATGGTAAGTTGAGGAATCGATGTGTTGAAGTTGTCCATTTTTCGCGTTTTTTCAAATAGCTCCGGTAGATAGTTAATTACTACAAGATGGACTGGTGATTAACATTACAGGTTAGAATTTATTCTAAATTTTTAGTATGCACAAGTAGAACTCAACAGTTATTACCGATATGACATTTTTTATATTTCAAATTTTGCAGAATGAGCAATAAAAAAAACATCCTTTTTTACGTGTTCGAATATCTGGGTGCTAAATGGTGAGAAATAGGTACTTAGGACCTTCAGCGGACGCCCCATAAGTTGACCCTGGGACCATTTATATGTTAATCTAAAACATATCCAGAATTGAAAAAAAAGAAACCGCACGACACGATTTCGAGCAATCCCAAAAAACATGATTTTGGAGGGGAAGGGGAGGGGTGGGGGCAAAATAAAGAACATATTAATGGTCTCAGGGTTAACTTATGGGGGGGGGGGTCTCCCGAAGGTCCCAAGTCTGTATCTCTCACCATTCTGCACCTATTTTAGATTGAAAATAAAACGCAAAAATAAGACTTTTTAAGACATTCGTTCCTCAACATACCATCAAGACCGGACCCCAATTTTAGTACTAGACATTAGCAATAGTTCTTTACAAGAGATAATTGTTGATACACAAAACATTTACCAACAAACTTTCCCTTAATCCCAAGTTTTCCCAAACGTACGACTTATTTCGGAACGGAAGGAGTAATAATTTTGAGATGATTTTGTAACCGTGCTATCACACTAGGATTTTTTAAATTGTAAATTAAATTTAATTTTCAGATGATTTGTTCCTATGCGTTATTTTCCAATAAAAACCAATTGAATTGATAGATATGCACTTATTTATTAATAAAAACTAATACTTGGTTCAGAAAAACCTGTTTAAATATGTTTAGCATAAATGTGGTTGCTCAAATAAATTTGATTTCAGCAAATTAAAATGTTAAAATTGCTCAATAATTTCAATTTTATTGCAGTTTTTTTTTGAAAAAAATTGTTCTTATTCAATTTATTTTTTTCGTAATTAATATTATTTGTGGCGAAAATATAACATTTAAGTACAGTTTTTTAGTGATAAACTTGCATAAAGTGAAGCTTAAGTATCGGGAGTAGGGGAGACTGAGGCAAAATTTGTCAAAACGAAAATTTCAATATTCACTATTTACTAAAATAAAAGAGACTGAGGCTTGAAATTTTTATTATAGATAGCCTTCATGAGCCTTCATAAACTTACAAAGTTTCACGGGATTCGAGGAAGGATTATGTAAAATAAAAAAAATTTTGAGCCCTATTTTTGGAATATTTGGCTTACAGAAAATATCAATACTGATTAGCTCAATTTAAAAGCACATTTCTCGTTAAGATAGAGAAAAAATATCTTCGACAAAGTTGTAGAGGAATAAATTTCCTATAAAAATATGTCTATTTGATATTTTTAACGTTTGCGAGAGTAAAATGTTCATACAGATTTTCAATAAAACTGTATGAGAGTCGCTGCATGAGCCCTTTGCCTACAAATCTTTTTTTCTGGCCTTTGGGGTCCTTCTGAATAACAGATAAGTGACTTATAAGACATTTTAAGTACTATCACACATGTTCCGGAGTCATTCACAATCTCGCGGCACTATTTAAAATTGAGCAAATTTCTTGCAAAATGTGTCCGGACTGTGAGAATTTTCAAGTAAATTCTAGAAATCTTAATGCTCAATTGGCTCAATTGAATTTAAAATTAAAACGTGAAAAAACCTAGTGTGATAGCACCGGTCAAAATTTTAATATGAAATCGCAAATTAATAATTATTATTAATTTGCCTAGGGGGAAGTGGGGACCTTTGAAAGTGGGGTACATTTGAAATTGGGAATTTTCTCCTATGTTTAGGCGGAACTGAGCCATATCATAATGTAATTCAGCTTCATTATTTGTTTATGCAGCTACATTATATCAAGATAAGACACAATTTTATTTAGAAATAGGTGAAAAATTCCAATTTTAAAGGTACCCCTTTTTCAAAGGTGCCCCACTTCCACCTAATTATAATTCAATAAAATCACTGATATTGCTGCATTGCTAGATCTGAGGATTAGCAGAGAGACGGCTTTGCGTAATTATACTAGAAATAGTGGTCAAACTACATTTCCATCATTTTCCACTAAGTCGTCTCTCGGCTTAAGTCGTAAGTATGTCTAGTAGGGCATAAGGCAGAGGTCCTTCTCGGGGTTCTCGGGAGTTCGAGCAGCTCGCAAAGCCTCGGACGCTTTGCCACCCCTTTTTATATAGTGTTTCATTAAATTTTTGACCATTAGAATAACTTGTGAAAAAGGATTGTAATTTTTCTGTGCTAGTTCCATTGCAAAAGTGCGAAGCGAAGTGATCGTTATTTTATTCAAACTGCCTGGCCATGATTTCCCCTCATTTCGCTGTATTCGCTGTTTCGCCCTCATGGCCCAAATTCCGGCGAAAAGCGCTGAATTTGAGGCTGTGAAGTTTCTTGTCATTTTCCCCATTACGTAAAAGAAAATATTTTGGTTTTTCACCAGCAAAATGTAAGAAAACCATAGAATTTTCTTTAAATTTTATTTTGCTGGAAGATAAAACATCTTCCAAGCTACCAATTAAGCGGTTCTAAATAATTTTCAGTTGTGTTTTTTGAGGAATTACTGAGGAATGTTTTTCACGCGGTTTCTTGTCATTTCTGGACTTTCAGGTCGCTGGAGGATGCAATTAAGCCACCAAAGTCTTTCAATGACCGCTTCTATGAGTATCCAGATGGCAAGGATGCAGCCGGGAAGATGATGGTGGCAAATGCTTATGCTCTTATTGGTGGTTTGGTCATCTCAACGTACGACGTTGTGATGATCTCCAAGCCAGTTGGATTTGGGAATATCCTGGCCAAGTACATGTACAACACAGGTAGGATTGATCCTGACAGTGGTTTTGAAGGTGTAATACGAGGGGTTTGTGCTTCCAGGGCCACTTATGGGAATGGCATCTGCTTTCACGATGGGCACTTATGCGGCTACAAATCTCCGCGGGAAGGATGATACCATCAACTATGCCATCGGAGGCGCCCTGGCTGGAGGAGTCTATGGAGCATGGAGAAAGAGTCCAGTGAGTGGAAGTTGCGCAGCTATTGTCCTAGCCTTTGCTGGAGTCGTGAAGAAACTGTCCCTGCAGGAAGGATGGCGTTTTATTCCCGAACCAAAGAACCATGCATACCAGAGCCTCTTCCTCGGCAGGCACGATAGGACCTTCTTCAAAGACACAGAAAAGGGCTGGACCACGGGAAAGGAGTAGGCAATAAAAAAAATCTAGTAAGTGGAACATCTCTTGCAAGAAAATTCTCCCCCTTCAAATAGCGAAGTTGTAAATTAAATGAAAAATTATTCTAAAAGACTTTTATGTGATTATTTTTTGTTGTTCGTTTGCTTCAATCCCGCGCTCTTCAAATGAAATCTGAGATTATTGATGAGCTCATAAAGTTCTCCGTCGTTTTAAAGGAGCGGCAAGAAAGGGTCAAGTGCTCAGTAACTCATATTACTCTAAATTAATTTCTCATCGTTTGAGAGTCTTTGGGGCACATTTGTTGAGTCACAGCTCATGAGAAAATCAATTCGTTGGAAATGAAAGTGAGAAATTGTGTCTGGAGTTTTGTTTTCTTAGGAAATTTGCTCAAGGAGGGCTTCAGCCAGGTAACTAATAACACGGAAGCCCGGATATTTGATATCTGTCGCAGGGGAACTTCTTAGATGGGAAATAGAGCAATGAACGGGACATTAATTCTAGAGGGAAAGATGGTACAAAAACAACAAAGAATTAGGGTAGGAAAAATGTAAAAGACAAGGTAAAAGCGGTTCTAGAAAAATGGTTGAGTAAGCAAAGTGATAAAATCCATTCTTAAGGCTTCTCGGAATAAAAATAAGCCTTATCAAAAAATTAATGATTTGATCCAGAATTCAATCTGGAAGTCATTCTTCTTAATGCATTAGGACTAGATTTTTCGTAATTAAAACACTAGGAGAAAGTTCTCTCCCTTCGAACGTTCATGCCTTCGAATAATGTGAATTTCTTTTGTTTTTCGTAAGAGATTTACACTAAATTATCACGGAATTATTAACAATTGATGATAAGCCAACCAATATTTAATTTTAATAGGAATAGGTAAGTCTCTTAGGAAAACTAAAAGAAAATTCACATTATTTAAAGGAATGAACGTTCGAAGAGAAAATACTTTCCCTTAATCTGCGAGATATACTTTGTTTAGGGAATAGCGGGGCTAATTTAGTTAGCAAATAAAATTTTCTTTGCGTAGAAACAAATTTTGACAAAGGGGTGACTCACATGCAGAAACCCTTGTCAATTGTCCGAGAAATGTTTCGTGAAACCTGAGAAAGCAAAGAATTGCTTCTTGAAACGTGAGAAACCCAAAAATTGCTTCATGAAACCCGAGAAACATAAAAATTGTTTCGTGAAATCCAGAGAAACCTTAAAATTGCTTCGCAAATTCCGATGAGCTCAAAAATTGCTGCGTGGAACCTAATGGTGCCTACACACTATGAGAAATTTTCGTCAAAAATTGCCTTTTTAAAAAAAAAAAATCTGACATTTCTGCCTACAAGGATAGGGGGAAATTTCTTTAAAAAGGCTTTTTTTAAAGAAATTTCTTTTAGTGTGTAGAGGCCATAAGACACACAAAAAGAAGCTTTGAGAATCTCGAGAAGCCCACAAATTGATTTACAAAACTCGAAAAACTCAGAAATTGCTTCACGAAAACCGAGAAACCTAAAAAGAGCTTCACGTGGGACTCAAAAACCCTAAAATTGCTTCTTAAAACCCGAGAAACACAAAAATTCTTCTTAAAACTCGAGAAACGCACTAATGGTTTCATGAAACCCGATAAAATCTAAAATTTTTTGGAACATGATAAACTCAAAAATTTGACGAAACCCTTTAAAACTCAAAAATTATTTCACGAAACCTTAGAAACTTTAAAATAGCTTTGTGAATCCTGGTGAACTCAAAAATAATTTCGTGGAGCTCGAGAAACCCAAAAAAAAAGTTTCATGAACCCCGAAACACTCACAAATTGCTTCACGAAATCTGAAAAAATCATAAATAGCTTCACGAAAACTAATAAACCCAAAACTTGCTCCATACGAAACTCTAGAAACCCAAAAATTCTTCTTGAAACGAGAAACTAAATAATGGGTCCATGTAACCCGAGAGAACCTAAAAATTTGCCTTATGTAACCCGAGAAACTCAAAAATTATCTGATGAAATTATTTGAAAAACCCAAAAATTTACTTAAACTCGCGAAACTTTAAAATAGCTTTGTAAATCCAGAGGAACCTAAAAATTGCTTCGTGCAACTTGAGAAACCCAAAGAAAAAGCTTCGAAAATCCCAAGATCATAAATTGCTTCACGAAAACCAAGAAATCAAAAAATTGCTCCACACGAAACTCAAGAAACACTAAAAATACTTTGTTAAACTCGAGAGATCCAATTTTTCTTTTTGGAAACCGAGAAACTCAAAATGGTTTTGTTTATCCCGAGCAACCCAAAACTGGCTCAACGAAATTTGAGAAAACACAAAAATTGTATCACGAAATCTGAGAAAGTCCAAAAATTGTTACGTGAGTTTCGCCCCGTTCCGAGAAAATCAAAAATTGGTTCGTGAAACTCAAGAAACTGAATAACTGTTTCATGAAACGTCAGAAGACCTAAACGGCCTATTGTATCCCGAGTAACTCAAAAATGACTTCATGAAACCCAAATATTTCCTGAGAAACCGAAAAAAAATCTTGATGAATTGTGTGAAACCCAAAAATCGCTTAACGAATCCTAAGAAGTCATAAAAAATTCCTTCATAAAACCCGAAAAATCAAAAATTACTATTTTCAATTTAAGAAACCCAAAAATTGCTTAACGAAACTCGAAAAGCTAAAAACCCTTGGAGTAAAAATAGGAATGAGTCACCTAAAAAATTAAAACTCGGAATCTGTTATCTTGAATCATATTGAATTTAGAAAACTTTAACTGTGTTATCACACTTGCACATAAAAATTTTAATATGATTCACATTAATTGTCGCTGGTGAGAGTCCAAATGTGTAATTTGTGTGTTTGAATCATTTTATATTCAAAACTTGATCTATTTGTTGATAAAAAGGTAGACTTGGCCCGCAAAATTTGATATAAATTGATTTATAGCATTAATGCGAAAAATTAATGCGATTTTCTCTTTAATTTTTTAATGTGAAAAATATTTATGCTTTAGGTAAATTTAAACTTATATTTGCAGGCCAAGTCCACTTCTTTATCAATAAATAGAATAACCCCAAATATTAAGTTACTCAAAGACACAAATAACATATTTTGACGCTCACAAGCGACAATTAATGTGAATCACATTAAAATTTTAATGTGCAAGCGTGATAACGCCGTAAGCTTGTCACATTTTGGCCCAAGGTGCTCTACCCAAAAAATTGTAGTCATGCATTTGTGAAACGGCTTACCTTTCCTGAAAGATTTTCTTTTACTTCTTTCTTTTGAATAAGTGAGAATTTTTTAAAATTTCCATAATATTATTGCTAATTCCACTAACTTAAAAAAAAATACAAAAAACCGCAGTGACAATACAAGAGAAAGCTGCAATTGTGTGTGATTTGTTTTTTGTTTCTGGAACCAAAAATTTGAGAAAATAAATGTGCATTTTTTCATAGGAGGAAGTATGAATATTTATAATTGAAACGATGAGTTTATTAAGTAAATTGTGAGTAGAAAATCAGCTTATCGGCACCGATCAAGCTCAATGATCGGCAAATCGCGCTGATCCAAGGGGCAAACTCATATTGAGAAACCCTCATCAATTGTCAGAGAAACGCTTCGCGAAACCCAAGAAACCCACTTTTTGCATCGCGAAACCCGAGATAAGGTAAAGTACCCTTACTCGACCGGGTTCCTCTATTCGACCGGTGGGTCAATTTTTGAATATTTGATGGTGAATTTCGTCAATTTCTATGAATTTGTCACTGATTCGTATTATTTAAAGAATAATTGACCTATTAATGTTAGATCATACACAAAATATTATAGCAAATATAATTAAATTGAATAAATAAATCTACCGGTCGAATAGAGGAACCGGTCGAATAAAGGGTACTTTACCTTACCCAATTTCTGCATCGTAAAACCCGAGAAACCAGAAACCTTTGTCAGAAAAAATGGGAATAAGGTACCCTTTGCGCTAATTGCTCACTCTGTTCGACTCGTTAGCGTCGATCAGTGGCATATGATCGATTGATCGGCATCCAAAGTGAAGCGTGAAGTGGCAGGCAGCCATGTTTACCTCCAGAGGATATCGCATTACAGAAAGAACAATTTAAAAATTAGCAGCATAGTTTAGATTTAGTTTCAGTTCGATTCTTAAATTGTTCATTTTTGAAAAATCTGCACTTCTAATGCAGTTTATTTTTGAACAAAAATTATTCGCCGATCTTTAACTGTTTAGAACCAATTAAAATTTGTCCGGGATTGAAAGAAGTTTGCAACACACTTAACTTGCGATAATTGGATAGGATATACGATCTTCAGATTCGGATTGCCTTCAACCTTGAAACATCGTTATCCAAGGTTATTATCGAATGGAAAAGAAGGGAAAAATGAAGATTAAAATAATTAAACAATAATTGATGAAGGTGGGGGTCTTTCAAATACTTCAAGTCGCTATCTCAAACCGTTTAGCCTCTAGCTCTGTTTACACGGACAGACAGACAAAAACGCAATGTCGTCTTCAAAATTCATGTGATTCACAGAGATTATATAAAAGAACTTGGTCTCAGTAGGGGCGAAAGCGACGGAAGGGTGCATTCATGAAGGTGTCTTAAGTCTAGAAAGTACAGTTTCATATCTCCTAGAATACCCTGTACAGATAACTCTTTTAGTCATTTCCACGAAAATTCCCACCACATTTTCACTTCTCTCGGAGTCGTTGGAGTTTTTTTACGACTTGAGTAAACCAGAAAAGTGACACTAATATTCTTGTTAATGTCTCAAAACAACTAAAAAAAAAGAATTAATGTCCTATTCTTGAGATGAATTTTATTTTGAGTCTCACAATTTTTCCTACTGAATAAAAATTTCAAATGAGCACCATAATTATCTGCTAAGAAAGCTCTTGAACATTTTTAATTGCACAGTTGGGCCATCCGAGAAGACTTTCTGGAGGAGTCACATTGAGATGGAGGAGACTCAATTGAAAATGACTTTTTTACAAGCGCGTTCCACTGAGATTACTCATCGTTCTTAAATCACTTTTTTTCACGCGCCAGTGTAAAATATGGATTTTTCTGCTACCACTGCCGATTAAATTTATTACTCTGATTTTTATGCTCGCGCAATTGAGATGCGAAGATGAGGCCATATGAGTTTGGTTTTAGATGAGAAAATAATTTCAAATTGATTTCCTCTCAAGGCTTTTTTTTTCTTCATTTTGATTTTGGACTGGACAAAAGCATAACTCAGAAATGGTAAAGAAGTCAGTTGATTCTTGCTGATCTACCTGAGTCTGGGACTTTTTTTTTTGATGGACTCTCTTTCTTTTTGACTTCTTTGTGAGCATCTCGTAGCCGGAAATAGTCTGAATTATTTCCCATTGTTTCTCACCGCCACCACCTGGAACAGGCAGCTTATTAACCTTTCACTCTTATCTTAACCAAACAGCCCGAACAGTTTAGTAGTTTTAGCCTGGATAATGTTGTAGAATTTAGATTGTATAACATCGAGGATATTAAAGATTTTTTTTTTGCAGAAAATGTGCAAAATTTGCGGAAATGACTATGTTTGTGTTTATTTTACCTAACGATTGATATCAAAAACTTCTTCACATGTTCGCTTTTAGGAATTAAAGGGTTTAGCATTATAAAAAAAAGTGAAAGAAGAATATTGAGATTGAGAATTTTCTTAATCTATATTAGTTTCTTATTTATTTTATTTTTCATTTGAAATGATATTACCTTTGAAACTGTGCGTCTCTTAGAGGCGAAATATCAGACTGCGTCCACTGCCGTCTTAACATTGCCTAAATGCCATTGCATTGCTTAGAAATGCCTTCTCAGGTTGCGTAGACAAGGAAGACAATAGTAAAATATGATAAAAGTCTAAACGAAAAGAACTAATGACAAGAAAAGAAGGGTTATAAATTATTTTCTTCTATAAAAATTTTCGTAACAAATAAAACATTCGGTGGAAAAATATTTTTGAAATAATAAAATTTACGGTTTTGTATAATTTATTTTATAGTTCATACAATCAATAATAGTTTATAGTTTTTTTAATAGTTTATCTCTTGTTTAAAATAAGTTAAGTCATGGATGGGGTTGTAAGCCCTGTGTACCGTGGAAACTCAGTGAATGGAATTAAAACATACTTAACCAAAATAGGATTTGAACTCAGGTACTTGCATTAATAAGCGGGTACTCTCAATTGACTTATTGGATGCCCTTAGTAGTTTTCGCAATTGAAATTGAATTTTAATTAGGACTCATACGAATATCCTTTTCGATACAGATTAATTTTTTGAAAATATCCTGCACCCCTAAAAAGTTAATTGTACTAACGTAAAGTTCGCAAATTCAGTGGTTGATAATACACTGCATTATTAATTTTGCATTTCTTAAATATTCTGATTAATTTTTAAGATTTTTCTATTCATAGAAATGTATGAGTATTAAAAATAAAATAACGTTTCTCGTTTGGTAGTTGAATCAATTCCCAAAGCGGTGAGTTATTCCTTCTTTAATTAATTAAAATGCAACTTTAATAGTGTTAAAATATATCAATTTCGGAAACTAAATTAATGAAAATTGATATCTCCTGGAAGGCAAATATTGTAAAAACAGGGCTCAAAATTTCAATATTTTTTATTGTCTATATTCCTTGTTCGAATTCCTTAAAACCTTTGACATTTATTGAGGTTCACGAAGGCAGTCTATGATAAAAAATTGTAGCCTCGGTCTCTTTTCTCTTGGAAGATATCGAATTTTAAAATTTTAGATTTGACAAACTGCCCGATGTCTCCCCTAGGTTAGTGAAACACCTCGTCAAAGCAGTTTCTAATTGACATACAACTCGTAATTCTTATCTGAAAACTACAATCTAAAAAAATCAATTTTTATAAATGTATTTCATAAACTATGAAAAGCCGAAGTTTTTTTTTAAACATGCATTTTTTGGTCTAAATTTGGACTTCAACATGCTGAAAAACTTTGAGAAATGGGTTTTCAACAATTCTTTTAATTCAACTAGAAGAGAATTTAATACTGAAGATAATAATGAGCTATTATTCGTTTCATTCGGTAAATAACTTTTTTCTTAATATTTCCCGCCAAATTGAAGGAATTGTAAAAATGAAAAGTGGAGAAAACACGTTTCAAAGTTTTGCGCATTCGCCCGAACACTTGAAAACCTGCTCGGCGCTCCTTTGCTTTCGTGTCTGTATTTTCGGACATACTTTGAATTAGCTCCTTACATTTTTATCGTATATTCTTAGATAGATTATCTATCGATTTAACCAATAAAAATATATAGACCTTTGACATTGTAATTAAGAACACGGCCTTAAATTTATGAACTACACAGTAAAAAATTGTGTGAGAAATAAAGTTGTGTATTTGAAAAGTTGTGTAAATTCACAAGCAATATGGTTGTAAATTGTAAAATTACTATCATAGTGGTGGTACGATACTAACATAATGCTAGTAAAATTATGTATTGTGTAAGGAAATTTGTGTATTGGAAAATTTGTGTGAGAAATGTCAAAATTCCATTGTTTACTATTGCAATTTTTCTAAGATTTCAGATAGATTTTGCATTTTTAACTGCCTAATTGTCTTCTGGAATCATTCATTGGATTCTTAAAATGTGCCTCAGTCGTGAAAAATTAGGAATAATTATGTAATAACAGAAAACAGAGGAAGCATCATGTAAGTTAGAAAAATTGACGATGCAACTCTTGGCCATTTGCTGAAGAGAAGTAAGCAACTCGGTAGCGCAGGCAGAAAACACGAGACCATCAACGCAAAGATTATGGGTTCAAGTCTCAGACTCTCTCTTATTTTTTTTCCTTTTTTTATTCTTTTTTTCTTTTTTTTCTTAGTTTAATACCGAGACATATCACATATAATACAAATAAACCGAACAAAATTGCTCTACAATCAAAATTATAGACAGGAAGCCATTTTATAAAATTGAAAATACACAACTTTGCCAATACACAACATTTCCAATACACAAAATTTACAACCATAACGCTCGTGCAAAAATTACCAATCGTAGTGGTTGTAAAATTTTTTACTGTGTACTTTCATTAACCTACACAGTAAAAAATTGTGTGAGAAATAAAGTTGTGTATGGGAAAAGTTGTGTAAATTCACAAGCACTATGGTTGTAAATTGTAAAATTACTATCATATTCGTAGTACGATACTAACATAATGCTAGTAAAATTATGTATTGTGTAAGGAAATTTGTGTATTGGAAAATTTGTGTGAGAACTGTCAAAATTTCATTGTTTACTATTGCAATTTTTCTAAGATTTCAGACAATTTTTGCATTTTTAACTGCCTAATTGTCTTCTGGAATCATTCATTGGGTTCTTAAAATGTGCCTCAGTCGTGAAAAATTAGGAATAATTATGTAATAACAGAAAACAGAGGAAGCATCATGTAAATTAGAAAAATTGACGATGCAACTCTTGGACATTTGCTGAAGAGAAGTAAGCAAGTCGGTAGCGCAGGCAGAAAACACGAGACCATCAACACAAAGATTATGGGTTCAAGTCTCAGACTCTCTCTTATTTTTTTCCTTTTTTTATTCTTTTTTTCTTTTTTTTCTTAGTTTAATACCGAGACATATCACAGATAATACAAATAAACCGAACAAAATTGCTCTACAATCAAAATTATAGACAGGAAGCCATTTTAAAAAATTGAAAATACACAACTTTGCCAATACACAACATTGCCAATACACAAACTTCACAACCATAGCGCTCGTGCAAAAATTACCAATCGTAGTGGTTGTAAATTTTTTTACTGTGTACACAGTAAAAAATTGTGTGAGAATAAAGTTGTGTATTTGAAAAGTTGTGTAAATTCAAAAGCAATATGGTTGTAAATTGTAAAATTACTATCATAGTGGTGGTACGATACTAACATAATGCTAGTAAAATTATGTATTGTGTAAGGAAATTTGTGTATTGGAAAATTTGTGTGAGAACTGTCAAAATTCCATTGTTTACTATTGCAATTTTTCTAAGATTTCAGATAGATTTTGCATTTTTAACTGCCTAATTGTCTTCTGGAATCATTCATTGGATTCTTAAAATGTGCCTCAGTCGTGAAAAATTAGGAATAATTATGTAATAACAGAAAACAGAGGAAGCATCATGTAAATTAGAAAAATTGACGATGCAACTCTTGGCCATTTGCTGAAGAGAAGTAAGCAAGTCGGTAGCGCAGGCAGAAAACACGAGACCATCAACGCAAAGATTATGGGTTCAAGTCTCAGACTCTCTCTTATTTTTTTTTCCTTTTTTTATTCTTTTTTTCTTTTTTTTCTTAGTTTAATACCGAGACATATCACAGATAATACAAATAAACCGAACAAAATTGCTCTACAATCAAAATTATAGACAGGAAGCCATTTTATAAAATTGAAAATACACAACTTTGCCAATACACAACATTTTCAATACACAAAATTTACAACCATAGCGCTCGTGCAAAAATTACCAATCGTAGTGGTTGTAAATTTTTTTACTGTGTAGGTACATAAATCACCCTTGCTAATACAATTTCAATTCGATTTACATTAATTTGCCGGTAGTGAACTTATAAATCTGTAATGTGTGTCCAAATGAACTACTTATTGGTAAAATGGAACACTTTTAGGCTATCCAAAAATTGACATGCCCTCCTATCACACGTGCACATTAAAATTTTATATTGAAAATGTTATCCGACGGGTTATCTACTATCTACTACTAATGGGAACCGGTGAACGTCGAGGAAAAAATGGTCAGCTTACAAAATTTTAGATTTTTCCCAAAGCTTTCGGCTCAGACTCCAAGCCTTCCTAGTGGTCAAATCTTGTCTTTTTTCGCTTTGTCATAAAGTCAGGGATTTCACAGGGCATGTAATTTATAAAAATAAATATTGGCTAATTTAAATTTGTGCAAAACATCATCACTCGAAGTGAATTGAATCCATAATGTTCTCTTTTAGAGACGAAGAAATCTCTTAGAAAGACAACTTTTACATGATAATGTACCCTTCATAAAACTTTGGGGAAAGTGATGTGCCTTTAAATTGGGGCAGCTTTGAAATTGGGCTCTTTTCTTTTACTCTTAAATGAAACTAAGCCTTATAGTAATGTAATTTAGCTTCACAATTGATTTGTGGAGCTAAATCGTATCATAATAATAGGGGAGACTGGAGCAAAAAGTCACAAATCGAAAAATTTAAAATTCAATATCTTCCAAGGTAAAAAAAATAGCGGCTCAAAGTTTTTTTTTTATAGATGGCCTTCATAGACCGTCTTCAATGTCGTAAGTTTCTTAGAATTCGAACAAGGAATTTAAAAAATAAAAAATATCGAAATTTTTAGCCCTATTTTTGAAATATTTTCCTTGCAGAAGATAACAATTATTAGCTACTTATTTTCCAAAATTGATGCACTGGTGTTTTCTATATTTTCTAAATAATTTGGATTTTTTGAATACGAATCCGCAATCTATTTTAGAATTTCACAAAAGTTCTTTTCTCCAGAAATAATTTTATTAAAAATGGCCACTTGGGGTAAAAAGTAACAAAAGGTATAGAGCAAAAAGTAACAAAAAAGCGAAGCAATTTCTGATGTCTCCCGGCGAAAAGAAATGTCATTATCATATCCCGGCTCTTGTTGTTTGCATTGGTCAAACGATTTGCAGTCTTTTGTGTGTTTTTTTTTTCTAAAATAGCTTGAAAGCGCTTTTCTCGTTTTCTCATTTTTCTCGCAGAGAAAACGGTGTTTTACAAAAGTGTAGATGAATAAATTTTCTATGAAAATATGTCCTCTAGGTTTTTTTTCAAATTTACGGAAGCCCGTGATGAAGCGAATCAAAATATGATAATACCCAATGTCTGGTACTATTTGCACCAGCATTTTTGAGAATAATCACAAAA
The DNA here is from genome assembly GCF_024763615.1 of Phlebotomus papatasi. Taxonomy (NCBI): domain Eukaryota; kingdom Metazoa; phylum Arthropoda; class Insecta; order Diptera; family Psychodidae; genus Phlebotomus; species Phlebotomus papatasi. The sequence continues at coordinate 79,099,047 of NC_077223.1, forward strand.
TTACCTTTTAGAAATTGGCTCGATAAACGTATTTCCTTACAAAATAGAGAAAAATTACTTTCACAAAGTTGTAGAGCGGTAAATTTCTTATAAAATTGCGCTAATTAGAAATTTTTTGAGCGCTCGAGTAGCTTGTAAAAAAATAAAATATCCGTTTTGTGACTTTTTGCCCCAGTCTCCCCTACTCAATTCCATTTTAAAAATAGGAAAAAAATCCCAATTTCAAAATTGCCCCAATTTCAAAAGTGTCCCATTCACATCATATTAATAAAAAATCTGTTGCAATAAAATTTTGCAATTATATTGTGACTCTGTGACTTTCTTACTCCCTGATGACACACCCTTTTCCAGGAACACTTCAATCTATAAACAAATACATTTTTTTCTCCTTTTGAGTAAACATTGTAGGGCAAAAAAGTCCGATAACTCTTATCGCATCCAATACATTAATGGCAGGGAGAACTTCTTTGAGTTCTCTTGATGTGGTCGCCGGGAATTGAATAACTTTAATCTGGGAGCCACGATTCAAATGAGATTTATAGCGCAATTGGAAGTTGTCCCGAAAGAGAACAATGTGATCTTTAATAAATTTCTCTCTTTTGACTCCCACACGAAGGTTCTGACCAGAAACGGCGGCACTCTACCATACATTTACCTCGTCGATGAGTATAAAACTTTTTTTCCCGGGTTACCACTCTGCTCTAGTGACCGACCCTGGTTGCCTCTCTCTCTTTTGTGATCCAGACACTCATACAGAGTCACTGGTAGTGGCCAAAGAATGGCAGGAAAAGACAAACCAAATGGCTGGGTACGGTCGAGACAGCAACTGCACGATCGTGTTCTTTTTTTTCGTGAGTTCATTCACTCTTCTTGCAATATTTCTGCCCATTTTCATTCCCCAAATTCGGTAGCAACTTCGGTGGGATTTTTACCCTTTCCATCTTGTCCGTACTCTTACTATCAAAACCACACGTGCAGCAATTCCTGGTCAGAATTCTGATATTCTTCTGCCCATTGCGATTTTTTCAATCGACGGACTTGAAAATTGTACGAAAAAAACGGAAAAAAACGAATTTCTGTTACGTGGGAAGAAGTGAAATAAATTGTTATTTTGCCCTTCTTCCCGCTTTATCAATCACCCGAAACGATTTGTCTGTTCTTTTTTTTCTCCTTACCATTCTTGGTCTCTCCCTTTTTTCCACGTGAATTTGACAGGGAAGAGATTCTCCATGGAAGAGATAGGGCAAAAGACAGGAATACAAATATACAAGAAGATTAGGTCTATTTTTGGACAAACAACAATCACGAAAGACTCACAGATTGATATTTCAATCACACTCCAATTGAGGTATAATATTTCTTTTAGAGAGATTCTCTCCAAACACTTCGTGAGACAATTTATGATGTTATGGAATCATTTTGTGGTTCAATATAATAACATTTACGTGATTCCAGTCAATCATTTAATGAATGAACTGAAGAATATTTGATGTTCTTTGAAGGCAAAAGCAGTAAAGCTTTAGGATTTTTGTTTTATTTGGGTTATAAAATCAACCCTAAGTAATTTGTAGGATATATCTTTAAAGACAAACAACAAACAACTTTGCATTCAAAAGAATTTTGACCGACAAATAACAGAAATCTGCATTTTTTCTCTAGTTTACATGGAAAAAAAGAAAAAAGCAATTACACTCAATATCCGGTTTGTTTAAGGGCCTGAAGTTACACGTACACAAAGTCCACAAAGTGAAGAGCATATTCTTTACAATAAACATAGAATTTTAATGAAAATTAGGTAAATTATTTTCAAATGCACTCAGGAAATAATTATGGTAACATGAAAGGTATTCAGTAGCTAATGAGTCGAAGGACTTTGGCTTTGAGACGAACAGATTCTGAGTTCGATTTGTTTAATAACCAAAGTACAGTGAAAATAACTTCGATAGATCAGTAAGGTTGATAAAGGTGATCACTATAAAATATATCAATTTTCAAATGCTAATAATAATGCTTCTCAGTTCATAAAAACAGTAAAATATTAGCCGTACTCACTATGGCGCTGTTATCTTGTAATCTCGTTATATCGTTATCTCGTTATGTTCTCGTAATGTATTTTATGAATGAAAAATTTTAACAAGATAACAGATTACGAAGATTACGAGATAACAACGCCATAGTGAGTACGGCTATTGTTGGTAAGTGGAATGTTAAAACGTTACGAACCATCTCAACGTCGTAAATGAATGTTAAAGTTATTGCTGATCTATATTAAATTTTTTACTTATACCAAAATGGGACTCAAAGACAATCTAAAGAAGATTTGAACACAGGATACTTGCATAATACAGCAAGTACTTTAACATTTCACCGATTTTACCTTCCTTATTCACAAGTACTTTTTCAAAATCATTAAAGAGTTTATTAGGGGGAAGTGGGGCACCTTTGAAATTAAGATTTTTCACCTATTTTTAAATGTAATTGAGCCATATCATAATGTAGTTTAGCTTCTCAATCTGTTTGTGCAGTTAAATCGTATCACGATAAGGCTCAATTTTGTTTAAAAATAAGGTAAAAAATCCCAATTTCAAAGGTGCCCCATCTTCAAAGGTGCCCCACCTCCCCCTATGTCCATTTAAGAAAATTTTTTAATACGGTTTCTTTTCAAGTTGCTCTTTTCATTTTCTCAGTATTTATTATACACGTTTAGCACAGTTGTTAAGCAGCAGATAAAAAAAACCCATGAATCCATCTTCAGTTTATTTTTTCGCGACATTATTTTCCTAATTGTCTTTTTTCAATGAAAAGCTGTAATATTCTAATAAGGCTTATTATAAAAATTACTTTGATTTTTTGTACAGATCTTCTATATTTAAAACTGATTAATAAAACTTTTTTTATGAAAACTATCAGGATTTAAATATTGAAATTACTAGCTTGTTTAATGCAAAATAATTTAAAAAAAAACACATCTTATGAATGTAATCTGTTTTTTCGAATGCTTTCTTTTTTTTCAATATGTTTAACCCTTTAAAAACGAGACACTTTTTACGAACTGTAAATCAACAATAAAAATTAAACTGAGAAACATAATCAATGATAAGTCTTACATCTAACCTTGGAAAGTCCAACAGAGTCTGATTCTGTGTATTTTGTGCTTCTATGGACGATAGGGACAAAAATAGCCCAAAAATTAAAGTAATTTTTCTGACAATACCAATGAATAATATTTTTCGCTTTAATGAAAAATATTACGTATGAGTATTGTAGTTTTTATTGCCAAAAGGGTTTCGCTTAAAAAAAATTGGAAGTATGAAAAATAAATGAAATCAATTTATATTTGAGAATTTAAAAATTGATCATTTTTGAGCTTAAATATTTACTACATAGCAAATAGCTAGAGACATGCAAAAAATATTCCTTCAACCTTCTACTTTACAATTATGTACAGACATAAGAAAAAAATAACTTTAGGAAGTCAGGAAAAATTATTTTCTTTACGGGACACCGGTGTTCCAATCGTCCTTAAAGGATTAATATAAGATTTCAGCAAAAATTATCCCCGGGGTATTAGATTTTCAGAACATTCGGAATTTTGATAATTACAATTTTTTCTAACTTTTGGTCTATTTTATATTTTGGGTCCCGATCAAAATCCCGCACGCCAAAATCCCGAAAGGCAAAATCCCGAAAGGGCCAAAATCCCGAATTCTTAAAAGTGTCACAGCTACTCCCACGATTGTACCTGCGCTTGCTGGAGGCAAAGGGAAATCTTCTGTGTCTTGGGAAATTATTCTAAATATTTTCCTCCATATAATTTCATCCCTTTCAGGATTTTGAAAATTCGGGATTTTGGCTTTCGGGATTTTGGCTTTTTCGGGATTTTCGCGTTCGGGATTTTGGCTGCCACCGCATTAATCGCCAAAAATGAAAAAATGGGCAAAATAAAACAGATTTCATGAAATAGAGGATGGACCAATTTTAGGTATGCATGACTTTATGCTTATCTGAAATTATCCTACTCGTCTGTTCAAAGTTCAAAGAGTACGGTACTGCTATCATAATGATTTCATAAGACAAAGTTACTGGCGTTGCTATAATACGTTACTTAGATTTTCTGCCTTTTCTTTAAAAGAACGGTAAAGGTAATTCGGCGACTTCTGAATACAGAATTAGGAAAATAAAAATCTTATCATTCAGATAAATAATACAAAACTCACTTCGAGACCTTAGCATCACATATATATAGTGGTTCGAGTACGTTTTGAAGTGTTTTCACTTGGGCACCTATTTTACTTTTTTAAACTAATTTTTGGACTTAGTAATTTTATTTTGACTGCAACAGATTAGTAAGTATTATGACAAAAATAGCAAGTAAAAAAATGAAAGTCGGTAAGTAATGAAATATTATTGACAAAAGGAAAATTAGAGCGGTTACGCTAATTACAAAGTCAGAAGAGGTCTATAATTCTTTTATTACTTAAATGGATAGATGAACTATCTAAGAATATACCATAAAGATTTTAGAAATAAATTCGAAGTATTTTCGAATATCGTCGGTTCCGAAGAAGACTATTGTAAGTCTACTTACAATAGTAATGGTATCATTGGATGCAGAAACCTTAGATCTATATCCTTACAAAATTTTATGTTGAATAAGATATTACTGCAAAAGTTACAAGAAAAAAACTTAAAATCAGCGTGCCCAATTATTGAGATTTTTGTCCACAATTTTGCTAATTAATTTAAAAGTAGTGTTAACTAGAAGATATTCAATGCGTAAGAATGATGAAATAGTTTCAAAAGCTGAAAGTATACTAATTGCAGTGAAATTAATGAAAATAAATTTTAGCTGTCAAACTTTAAACCTCTTTCCTGTAAAGTTTACATTTTGGACTTACAATAGTCTTCTTCGGAACCGACGATATATAGAGACATAGGCAGAGGAGCGCAGAGCAAATTTGCGTGCGTTCGAGCGAATCTCCAAAACTTTAAAGCACGATTTCTACACTTTTCAATTTTACAATTTCATCAAATTGGCGGAAGATTAAAAAAAAAGTTATTAACGGAAATAAACGAATATAGGCACATTCTCTTCAGTATTGAATTCTCTTCCATTTGAACTAAAAGAATTGTTGACCTATTTTTCTATCTTTTCCAGGATGTTAAGTTGAAAATTTTGTTCTAAAAGTGCATTTTCTTTTTAGAAAAATTATGAAAAAAGTTACAATTTCACGATTTTTTCGGATTTTCTTTAAATACCAAAACTTATGAGAATTGAATTTTTTTTAGTTGCTTTTTCTCAGGCAAAAATTACGAGGTGTTGATTTCCCGATAAATTAGGGAGTGTTGCGAATAGGTACTCCATTGAATCATTCATTAGTTCGCAATTTTTTGAAATTATTTTCGAAAAAATGCAATTAGGCACATTAGATTATAAAAAACATATTCCAAAGATTTCAAGAAGATCGTTAATTTTTAGCCCTTTTATTAGGGAAACCCTCATAAGAAGTTATCAAAAAAAATTAAGAAGTTAAGCAAAGTGAAGCATTTTCATAAAATGTTTTTTTTTTTACTTACGATTGGGTTTTTTTACTTACCAAAAATATTTTACCCCTTTATTTTATTGAATCTGCAAATAATATCTAAGGATGGAACGGAATATTTTCTTTACTTATTCTTAGCTTTTTCGAAAAGTATAACTAACATTTTTTACAAAAAAAAAACATTTTAATGTAAATATTTGTGAATAAACAAATAAATAAATATACTCTTAAAATTGGGGAGGATTGTATCAAATTTCAGACTGCTTACAATATCGGACATTTGTCCAAATATGTTGTAATTTTTTTGTTTTATCAATTTCTAAAAGTGGCACAATGCCAAAGAAACAAAAGAGCATATTTTCTGCTAATGAGATGTTCCAGAAAAATCATTGAAAGAATTCCGGAAGGATTTCCGGAAGGCTACGAGAAACTTCCTGTCCGATATAGCACACAAACAAATGTCTATATTTTCATTCAATATTAAATGTATTAAGAATAATTTTAGAGAACGCAAATATAACTATTTTTTAATGTTTCAACAACAAAGGACAAGAAAAACTAAAAATATAACATTTCAAGCTTTAAGACTTGGGGTAAACGTGTCCGAAATTTGCTACTTCCCCTATAAATGTTCGGTAAATATTTAAAATTCATGTGATAAAGGAAATAATTAGGAAACATGAATCAACAAAAATAGATCAGTATATTGAAAATTCTTGCACAAAAATTCTATCTAATGGAATATTGCGTAATGCTACTTGAAAGACTCACCAGAGAAAGACGCAAAGCAGGGCGATTGGAGGCGATTTTCCGGCATTTGAATTGAGCCCTAAATTCACTTAATGGTACACAAGAGATGAACCAGATGTTTTTTGGGGAAAATTTTGGTTGATTCTTTCCCAGTCTCCTGAGAAACTTTCTCAGGCAAGTGATTTTGGCCAGGAAGAATCCACTCTCCGGGTGAATTGAATCGTGTCACAATAGTGCAACGCTTAAGTGCAGTCGCTTTTTATTTTTTTCTTTCTTTCTCCATCTCACTCTCTCAATTTGTAGGCCCTGAAAAGAACTGGAACTCTCTTGAAGCTGGAATAACTCATATTATGGTAATAAGTATAGCTAGTTGCGATTCATTGAACTGTGACGTGGACACTATTTAATTTCATTTATCGTCTCCGCTTCACTATTTTCCATTCCGGACGACAGCGATTATGCCTTTGAAAGGTGGAAAGGGCAGAAAAAGAGGAATCTTTCCTTTTCATTGAAATATCTTTATTGGAGAATAGAAAAAAAAAGATCTTTTAAATGTAAAATATGTATATATAAAAAAATTGTGTTAATGAGACAAAATAGATTTTCTCTTTTGATTTTGCAAGGAAATCTGCAAATTCTCTTATATCAATTACATCATCTTATCACTCACTTTCTTTTCACTCGCTCTGCACAATAAATATAACGTTCTTCTTTTTTCCTAGTATTCTCTTTTTTTTATTTACTTTCAGTAATTACTTAAAAAAAATGGAATGATTTCAAATTTCATGATTCACATCGAAAAATTTCACTAACTTCATTTTTGCCAAATTTAATTGCAAATTTTGTTTTTTTTTTTCTCTTTCATTTTACATTGTTTTATCATTCACTTAATATCTATACACATATTCTAGAAATTTTATATTTCAGGCACATTTTTCTTCAGTATTCTATTATGTTCGATTTTTTTTAAATGTTTATAATTTTCAAAAATGATTTCATTTGGAATTTTCTGACACTTTTTTCTCGCCTACACAATTGCTCTTCATTGTCATTTCAATAAAAAAAATTACCTAATAATTCTTATATTTCACTATCAAGGCAGTTTTTCTCTATCATCTTCTATTACCACTCTAAAACCCTATCAAAATCCTAAAATGTTACACTATCTCTTAGAATTAGGATTTCTTACATGTCATTAGTAAACTTACTTCATAAACACTTATAATGTAAACTTTTTTCCTTGATTTTCTGTTGTTTTTTCTTTTTCTTCTAATATTACATGAATATTTTGATTTATTCGCACTTGGCTTTTTTTGAGTTTCTTATCCGATTTTACTGGAAAAAACCTATAAGAAATATTTTTGTGATGGAATTTCGTGAGTGGCAAAAATCTAGGGATTAAATTAATTGCTCTAAAGTTTTAAGGACTAAGGAATTTTGTATAATGTGAGGTTATGTCGAACCTAACCTCAATAAGAAGATTGAATTATTTGTATTTACATAATTTTTCGAGGATATACAGAGCGATTTGCCATATTTTCTGCTGAAATGTTTGCAATTCTATAAGGGAAGAATACTCTGCATCAATCATACCCTAACCTCTCAAATTATTCTTGATTTGCCATTATAAATTTACACGTTTTTTAATTAATTTTATCAATGACTCAGTTCAGTCAATGACTTGCAATGAGTCAGTGGATCATATTTAACCTCTTTTGTAATCAAAATACGATTATACTAAATGTATATTTCATTAAGTTATTAAAATTCAAACAAACCCAAAAATTGGAGCACTTTGTTGTGAAATATTTTGTAAATATAACAAGTAATTTAATAAATTTTCGTAAATGAAATTGATTTTCTTTTATCTTAAGACTTGATGGTTAAAATACCATCAAGTTTTTAAGTTCTCTCATTTAATAACTTTGTGACATTTTGTTACTGCAAAATTTGAATTTACTTTGGAGGGAAAGGTTTGTCATTTGTTTGTTAAAGGACGCTCTTTCATTAAAAATTTAGACAAATCGGCGGCCAACTGATTTACTTTAAGTTTGTCAAAAGGATGTTTTGACTGGACTTCCTGGGTTTGTAATAACCACAAGAATGGAATATTTTCGATCCTTCGATTCTAAATGGTCAAGAGAGAAATATTTTCTTTCCAGAGTACCCTTTTGACAAACAATTTGCTATTTATTTAGAAATCAGAGATATTTGGAATTACGCTTAAATCTTTTTAGTCAAATATTACATTATAATGTCTGTGAACTTACGATTAAAAAAATGACAAAACGCTTTATATAATGTGAGAAATTTTCTTCAAAATATAGCATTTTGACGAGACTTACTTCAAATGCTTAATTTTGATGAAAATTTCTTTTAATGTGTGGGGGCTATAAATCTTAAAATTTGACATAAATATGTCAAAAAGTTTTAATTCCTTTTAGTTTATGTGCAAAATGTCGAATACAATTTATGTTCATAAAATAAGGCAAAGTGCATTCCAAATATTTTTTAAGAACATTGTTAAGCAACCTCTTAGCCAAAATGTGTCCATATCAGACGTAAGATGTAGCTTTACAATTAAACGTGTTAATTTTAATAAGAGGATTTATTTTTGAACGAATTTTAGCTTCAGCCTAATTGATCTTCAGAGTCTCTACACATTGAGGAAAATTTCGTCAAAATTATTTTACAGTCGAGTTCCTCAAATTTGAACTTCTCAAATTTGAACGACGGGTGCATTCAAAATGTAAAATATGAGGTTATGAAAAGAAATTTTGCATGGAGGCTGAATCAGAACTATTTTTCTCTAGTGTTTCCTCAATATTGTCGTATTATATTAATTTCCTCAACAAATTCCACCTATTTAACAACAAATTCAATTGATAAAGTTCTTTAAAGTTATTTTCCTTAATTTAGGAAAAGCGAATTTTACATGAATTGCGTTACGTTTTTGAAAAAATTGTCTAGATTTGAGGAGTAAGAAATGTCATTTATACCCCCCAAATGTTCAAATTTGAGGAACTCTACTGTATTACGGAATTTTGACATTTTCGTCTACATAGTGTAGACAACTTACTTCAAATTTTTTTTTGACGAAAATTGTTTACAATATGTAGAAACCTTTATACGTTATGCCAAATTATTGTCAAAGTGAAGCATTTTGATGTTTTGACAGGCGTTTTACTTCAAATGCCTAATTTTGACCATTTTGACGAAAATTTGTAACAAATGAGGCAATTTATACTGCAAGATTGGATTGAGATTGACTTGTCCAAAAATCGAATTTTGGGACAATTTAATCTCAATCCTCGATGTATATAGTCTCATTAAGGCCACTTACACCGATTTTGTACAATCATGGCTCCGGCACACATTTTAAATCAGAATAATTTCATGAAGTCGAAATTCGCATTCCTTTCTTTTTCACTTGTTTTGCATATGTCTGTCTCATTCTTTCGCACTCTTCTTCTTCTCTTAAACATCTCTTCAAATTCAATTTAGCTCAATCGATTTTGTCATGAGAAAGAATGAGATAGTCATATGCAAAACATGTAAGAAAGAAAGGGTTTCAAATTTCGACTTCATGAACTTTTCCTGATCTAAAAGGTGTGCCGAAGCCATTGCAACCGATTTTGGGACAATTCAATTTCAAGCGAATGCAGTGATCTAAATAGCATCAATGTGTTGAAGCCTTAAGGTCAAATTAGACTCTGGCTGATCCTGAAGAATATTTAACACATAAAATTTAATGCTAAAGGATCACTTTAATTCCAAATCTTATTGGCTTCAGTCAGAACGAATGAACATCCAATCTTCAGTTCTCATCAAAGAGAGGAACAATTTCTACGTCCATTCTAATTTGAACTGGAGACCTTTCGCCTCTTGGACAAGTACTCCACTGCAGTGTTGAATAGTGCACTTTGTAAATAATTGCTACATCGGTTAGCTGTACCAAATTCCGACATAGTTGCATGCAAGTACCAAAGTATTAAGTTTGAAATGTAATATTTTTAATACAAGTCGATTTTTTTGTTACTCCTTTTTAAGGTCTCTACACATTGGAAGCAATTTTTGTCAAAAATTGTTTTGAAGGAATTCGTCTGCATTGTTGTAGATGGAAACGTCAAAACTCTGTCAAAAATGAAATTTTTGACAAAAATCGCTTCCAATGTGTAGAAACCTTTAAGGACTGTTGCATGGTTGGAACCTTGTAGATAGTTTATCGTCTTTGTTTTCACCAAAATCATTCTTAATATATTTTAAAATGAACAAAAATATAGACATAGCTTTGGGTAATATTTCGGACACCTTGATTGTCATAGTTTCTGGCCCTTCCGAAAATCTTGCAAAGTCTTCCAAAGATCATCTCGTTTATCGAAGTGACTTTTTAATTATTTGTTTTTGATAATCTTTAAAGTATGCTAAAACTAAAAATTCATGGAAATTTGAGGAACAAAGGAAGTGTACGAAATTGCAAGCTGGCCGAAATTTGATACAGTTACCCTATATATGATTCTGGGCTGATCCTTTACCGTCAAACTTTACGGGCTAAATATTCTCAAGGATCAGCTTGAGTCTATTTTAGTTTTTTTTGTCTTTTAGATGAGGATAATTCGTAAAACTATGCAACAACATTTAGAAAAATGCTTTTAATTTAGTTTTTAATTTGATTTTGCGCCTGTAATTTAGGTAAAAGTGGTAAGTCTTTTTGATGTTTTTTTTTAATATTTAGATGACAAAAGAAAAACTCAAAGGTCTTTAAATGATTTAACAATATTCTAGAGGTAGAAGACTCACACAGACTCTGTCTTTTGCAATTTTTTCCATTTCATATTTATTTCGAAATTGCAAACATTCCCATTAAATGAGATTTAAATCTGGAGTCTGAAACCTTCGAAAGAAAATACCCTAAGACTTGGGAATTCTCATAAAAATTTATCGCTAGATTTTTGCCACTCTGTTGTACCTCAGTGTAATATATCTTTGTCATAATTAGGGGTGTTAAATTTGAATAGTTTAAGACACTTCATGTTAAAGGCAAATTTCCGTTTATCTCTTTTTCTCTCTCTCTCAACACATCTCATAAATGCACTTGTTGCAGTGAATGATAAATTCATCAGACCTTATGGCATTATGATGGAATTTACAATAAAGAAAACACATTTAAACAAAAAAGAAAAACCACAAAATTCCCAGAAGAATTATGATTAGTGACGGACATGAGGGAGGCAGTCAAACATTTTTTCGCGCAAATAAATGGATTAAAATTAATTACAGACGGACGGTATACTTAATTTTTTTTCTCTCCTAATCATTTGTACTATATGAAATGTTTAATTTTGCCCTTTTCATCATCCCACATTACATTTTTTTTATCTCTATATTTCATATTAATATTTTACCGTCACGCGAAATGCAAAAATTTCGGTGGAATCATCCTATATACTGTCCATTTAGCTGCGACGCCCTTTTTACGACCAAACAGCACAAAAACTATTCTTTTTTTTTATTCCCTTTTATCATATGTTTTTTATACGTTCTGTTAAGGGAATACAAGAAAATGTATCATTATTAAGGGTGAGGCTCAATTTTTGAGCAGGAAAAAAATAACCCGTATGTAGTAAAATGTATCTGCTTCTCTTCTCCCCTATTAATATTTCGTCTTTCTTCTGAATTGTAAAAAAAAACGTAAGTTTCGATGGTTTGAGGGAAATAAATAAATTTTCGTCCAAAGTGAGGGACAATAAAAAGTGTCAAAATAGATGTTGAAGTCTTGTAAAAAAATATATGAGGATAATCTCTTGAACAATTTACGCAATTCCCTTTCCATAAAATATATAGTGGTTCTTGTGTAAATTGCCACCCCTTTTTATGCTATATCATATTTTTTTTTTACTTCGTCTGCATTAAAATTTCACACACATTTATCTCTTTCACCCTTCCAATTTAGGTTTCTCATGTTCAGGAAGAAAAATTATACATGAAAAACCACAGAGAATCCTACCACACTGTACACATTTCAATAATATTTCTCTCATTTTATGTTCCACATAAAATTTCCACCTAAAGTACCTACTTAAAATATAGTCATAAATTATAATCCTAACCCTTCCCAAAAGAAAACAAATAAAATTATGTATACATAGTCCAATATCTTTTTAAATGTTGCCCTTTTCACTTTAATATGCCGTTATACTTTCTTTCCGAAAAAAGGAAATAAATCCCATGTTCTTGATAGGAGAATTAAACCCTTAATAATTCTGTGGCAATAAGAATTAATGGAGAATTTTCTTTGGACATTTTTCTCTACACTCCGCACCCTCTTCATTAATAAAAAAAACGCACTTGACAAATCCCTATATCCTACACAAAAAAAAATGTTTTATCAATAATCACGAATTACTATCCTACATCGATAAAATTTCATCCCTATTATATGCATATTATTTGAGTCACTGGAGACATATTTGAAACATAATTTCATTTAAAAGAAATATAATAGTTTATCTTTTTGATTATTTTCCTAAGGCCGCACATTATTAGCTTTTCCTCAAGTTTTAGCGCATATTTTGGCACTCTTCTCTATGCTGCATACAGCAAAAAAACCGGTGTGAATTTCCTCTCGCTAAATACACAACAAAATGTGTTATTCGAGTATTCTCTTGTTGAAATGGTCTTTTTTTGGAAGATGAAATACAATCTATGTAAACATTTTTTCTCATATATGCTCATCTATAATGTTTCTTTTATACTGAATGTAGCTCAAAGTGCGAATTAATGGATAAAATAAATTACTTGTCGATTGATAAAAGTATGAAAATTCTTTAACTACGTTGTTCTCAATTGGCGAAATGTTTATTTGGACATTTATTGCGGAAACACATTAAGGGAGCTATTTAACTTAGTTGATTCACAGCGAAACTTATGAAATATATTTTGTTGTCAAATTGATGACTTTGAAGACATTTGCAGAAAATAATGCCCAACGCACAATAACTTTTGTTTAGTAAACATGTTTTTGACATTTTAATGACAGTGAGTGAGATCTAGATCTAGTTATCTTCTCGTTCATTCTCATGGGAAATTGTGAAAACATGTTTACAAACAAAAGTTATTGTGTTTTGGGCATAATTCATGAATTTTGCTGACAGTTTAAAATCAGGCCTGAGCTATAAAAGCCGATGTGAATTCGGTGATGCCTGTTGGCATTCTTCGAAATGCCGCAAAAATTCACGCGGAGAAATTGAGGTTTTTTAATGTGAAAATTGCTTAATTTCTTAAAGTTAAGTCATTTTCACAAGAAAATCCTTTTAATAATTTAGTTGAATACAGCTATTTGGGTTAATTGTGAATACCTATCGATATTGCAACAAAAACATTGGGATATAATTTTGAACTGTAAGACTCATATTCTTTTGAGCTGTCTCAAAATTCAGGATAGGTTTGAGAAAAATCCTTTTGTACAACAATTATTTTGGTTAATAAGGAATGCAAAAGTACATATTACAAGAATAGACACGACCTGCTAATATGGATAAAATAGAGAAGAAAATATTTTGTGGCATTTTAGAGATTTTTTGCAACCGCAGCGCCTCCAGATGTTTGTCAAGTGAGTTATTTGTGTCTCTATATCTCTCTCACAGTTGAATTGCACGCGATTTAAGAACTTTCCATTTGAAGTGATATTTGCATTTAATTTCTTTGTATTTCTGCAAGATTCAAGTAAAAGGATGTGTAATGAACAGCTATCCGTCTTCCGACAAAGATATCAATAAGACAATTTCTTTCTATATGAGTTTTATTTCTCTTATGTCTTCTTGGCGCAAAAATATTTATCATGGCACCGTGAATGAGCGGGATTAGTGTTACCGTATGTCTATCTGTAATTTCCATTAAAATTATCAACACAAAATTTCCAAAATTTCCAAAATTTCCGATATTACACGAGTTTTAACGAACACAGGTCTGGTTTAAATCGTTATGTTGATACGGTTATATACGTAATATACCAATAATAGCCAATATACGTAATGGGTCCTGTTCTTTTACTTGGCCATTAGGTTAAGAAGAAAGTTCTAGATTATGGTAATCCTAACCTCTCTAACCTAAAAAGAATTCAAAATATATTTGGTTCTTTAAAATCACAAAGTATCAAATTCTAACCTCAGAAACAAGAAAGATTCTGAAGAAATAAAATATTTCTGGAGTGTTAAATTCTAACACAAAAGCTCTGGCCATTTTTAAATCATCGAAGAAAATTGCATGTTGGTTATATTAAGTCTAACCTCAAAAGAGTCTGATGTCTAAACTGAAAAAATGCTCTTTTTTAATTTTAAATCACTTCTTTTTTTCAATTAAAATTTGTTTTTAAACTTATTGGGGAAAATTGAAAGTTACATTGAACTCGAAAATTAAAAGAATTTACGTCATATTTTAGGAATTTGTGTTACCTAACCTCAAATTCTCGAATAAGTCCAGTTATATTGGACTTCTAGATTTTCTGTCATTAGATAGCTTTTTTTGACATCAACGCATTTCATGATACAACCTTTAAACCTCTTCTAATCATCCTTTTTCAAAGATAAAAGAGTGTTTATTTTACACATCCAAACACAATCTCTTTAATTGTATGCATGAAAATTTAGCTTTTCGTAGATTTTTGTCGTTCATAGATTTCAAAAATCCTAAAACTCTGGATTTTTTACTTTTAATTTTGAAGCTTTATTTAATATTGATTTCAATTTACTGTACGTTACGACTACTCTAAAAATTTCTATGCAAAGATTTTCCTATTTTATAATCATATCAAAACATTCTCTTACTTTAAAAGTCGATTTACTCTTTATAATACTGATAAAAACTTTCGTTGGAACGTTTTCAATTTGGAATGCAATACCTAATCATACTACGTATTTGAAGTAATTCTCACTTTTATAGAATATAGGGTAAGTGTGCCAAATTCCGGCCAGCTTGCAATTTCGGCCACCTTTTTTCTTCCTCGAATTTCCATGAATTTTTAGGTTTTACATACTCTAGAGATTATACAATGCAAAAGAATGACAAAAAATGTAGCTTCGACAAACGAGATGACGTGAAAAAGGCATTGGAAGAATTCCTAAAGGGCAAGGAACATGAGAAGGAAGGCGTCCGAAATAGGGCACCAAAGCTATGTCTACATTTTTATTCATTTTAAAATGTATAAAGAATGATTTTCATAGTAAATAAAGACGATAAACTGTCTACAAGGTTCTATGCAACACTTCTTAAGTAGAAGGAATGAAAAAAATCAATTTCTATTAAAGATATTATATTTCAAACTTGAGACTTTGGCGCTTGCATGCAACTATGCCGAACTTTGACACACTTACCCTAAGTCGCAAGAAAATGAATAAATACAGTAGGGAAAGTATTTTAGACTTCGCAAACACTCTGGATTCGGACATTAGATATTTTTCTCATATTCCATTAATAATTCTGACCTATATCAATGGTTTATTTTAATAGTTACTTTGAAGTTACGCATTTACTGAAAAAATAGGTTAGATTAATTAAAGGAATGCGAGAAAAATTTGAAGTGTTCGAAACCGGAATGTGTGCGAAACATTTTATCATGGAAAAACTATTATTTAGGATGAGTGTACCAAATTTCGCCACAGTTACATGCAAGCGCCAAAGTCTTAAGTTTGAAATGTAAAAAATTGATTTTTTTGTTACTTCGTTGAGTATTATATAAAACCTTGTAGGTAGTTTATTGTGTTTGTTTTCTCCAAAATCATTCTTAATAAATTTTAAATTGAATAAAAATATAGACATAGCTTTGTGTACTATTTCGGCCACCTTGATTTTCATAGTCCCTTGCCCTTTCGGAATTCCTCCAAAGTCTTTTTCGCATTTTTGTATATAATTTCTAAAGTATGCAAAAACAAAAAAAATCATGGAAATTTAAGGAACAAAAGAAGTGATCGAAATTGCGAACTGGCCGATATTTGGTACAGTTATTCTAACCGCTTAGACAATTAGAATTTTTATGATCTAAGGCGAAATGAATAGGTAATTTCATGGCCAAAAACTTCACTGGAAATACAAGGTTAGTACGACCACCGCAAGTGGCGCCTAAGTCGCAATTTTAACTTTAGTCTTTCCCGTGTTAATGCCGTAAGCAGCTTCTCTTATGGCCTCTACACACTAGAGATAATTATGTCCATATTGAAGAGTTTTTCCTACACAAGCTTAGGAAATATGCTTCAATATGGCAATAAATTTCTCTAGTATGTAGAGGCCATTATAGCCTCTACACATTAGAGAAATTTATGTCCATATTGAAGCAAATTCCCTACACTTATGTAGGAAAAACTCTTCAATATGGACATAAATTTCTCTAGTGTGTAGAGGCCATTAAAGCGGTATTTCTTTTTCCATGGCCCCAACACAGCATTTAGTGTTGGAGTTCAAAACACAATTGACGAATCTCACAATCAACGTGCTAAAAAGCATTGAGCTGTTGCAATATATAAAAGTTACAAATGAAAAGGGTGTGCCTTTTACTATCAAAAGGAAAAGAGATTCTGAATAACTCAAAAAAAAGGTTATTTAAATGAAAAATTTCCCAATATATCTCAAATTATGCATTTTCACTGCAAAATTTATTCACAATTTGACCAATTTTCTTCATCGTCACCCCATAAAAAAGTCTTTTTTTTCGCACACAAAATCGAGAACAATATTGCAATAGAATTTTCACAGAGGCAATGAGACATACACACGGTGCATATGGAATAATTTAGCATATAGAAAATTCACATAGTAGTTGCAGCATTGGCAAAAAAAAGAGACAAGAGTGTTGCGCAAGAAATTGAGGTAAAGAACACGAAACAGTCTTTTGACTTTGCTGTAAATGAAATTATGCTCAATATATTCTTTCTTTCCTTCTATTTTTTTTTTAGTTTCTTTCACGTCTCTTCCCAATCTAATGACCCTGTAAATCTTTCACTCTACTTCTTTTTTCTTTGCATTTCATTTTTCCATCTCGCATCATTCACAATTGTTATTATCTACTACGACATTAAGGCATACATGTTACATTGTATAGGAATTTTGTTTTTACATCAATAATTACTTATTTTTTTTCGAAGAAAATTATAAAATGAGAAAAATAGTTCTTTCTCACTTCCAAAGGCAAAATTGGTGCATTTTCATTCACACTGCAATTGAGTTGATATTTTTCTCTTAATGTATTTTCAGTATCTCTCATCGCATTATCAATTTTTTTTCTCCTTTCTTCTGTGCCTTCTCTCGATGGAAATTGTATTACAATTTCTTCTTTGTTTTCACTGAGTGAAAAATTTAATTGAAAAATTTCTGGTTGAATGTTGCAGAAGGAAAAAAAAGTAAAATAATGGAATGTTTTGCATTTCAATGAGGCATTCTTTTTCTCCCACATCCCCCTATATCTCCATTAAAATCCAACGACAACTCTTTAAATCATTTCCCAAGCGTCAATCGCTGAGTTAAAACAATCAAATTGTGGATGAAAATTAATTGGTGTCATGTGTAAAGCACGCTTAAGTGTTTAAAACACTTTTTTTATTATATTTATTTATTTTTGCTCATTGTGCAACGATTGCCTTCGCGCTCTGGAGCAAACATGCAAGAGGAGGAGAATCTGGGAAAAATTACTTTTGAATGATGTGACTAAATGGGCTGTACTTTTGGCATGCGACTCTCTTGCCATGGAAGATTAATGCCATGCAGAGAGAGAGAAAGATTGTTGCTACTGTTCCCCCGGAGATGATTGTTGATTTGTTTGTACAGCAGTCACTCAGCAAAAATGCTCCACATGAATTTTCATCCGTCAATCTCCTCATAATACAAGGCAAAAGAGAAAGAGGAAGAGGAGGAGGTTCATCTCAATAGAAAATTTAAGAGGGAGATCATATACAAAAGAACCTCTTCATGTTATTCTTATTCCCTTGACCATTTTCATCATTCCAGCCCATTCATATCATTCCCTCATGTGTAAACAGAATAAATCAATTTCCCTCCACTTAGTCTCAAGCCTCAAAAATTCCCCTTTGTCAGCTCCCGAAAAGACAAACAATCCCATCTGAGACGAATTTAACACGAAAAAGGGGTTAACAAATCACTCAAAAGATACGCAAAACCACCATAAACTTAATTTTTGGTAAAGGATATCTAAAATCTGTATCTAAGTGCTTTGATATTTATTTACAAAAATCGATCGCACTATTTATTCTTGATACTGCTACTTATATAAATAATTCAACAATCTTGAAAAATAGTGCATCTATTTTTGGACAGTATTTGCTTTAAAATCAAATCAAAGTCCCCAGAGGACAGAAAAAAAATCTTTTTATAGCACATATTTCATTTATAGCTCAGATTATCGGAAATATTATAGCACTGATTTTGGCGCTGGAATTTCCAGTACATAACTACTGGCAAATTATTAAATCACCTGTTCCGCCTATTCCATAAAAATTATAACAAAAGCTGTTAAACGTGAAAGTTTATAGGAATTGAGTATCAATTTTCATAGGACGAGTACTATAATCTGACAATCTGTTAGGATAGTGTCATATCCTGTAACTATTTTGAATATTGTTTTTTTTTTCAAATGGATATTAATGTTCCTTCCAAGCTATGTCCTTGCTTTTTATAGTTCGATTTCATAGGAATATTATGGTAATTGAGTGTCAATTTTTATAGGACGAGTACTATAATCTGACAATCTGTTAGGATAGTGTCATATCCTGTAATTAATTTCAATATTGTTTTTTTTTTCAAATGGATATTAATGTTCTTTCCAAGCTATGTCCTTGCTTTTCATAGTTCGATTTTATAGGAATATTATGGGAACTGAGTGTCAATTTTTATAGGACGAGTACTATATTCTGACAATCTCTTAGGATAGTTTCATATCCTGTAACTATTTTCAATATTGTTTTTCCCAAATGGATATTAATGTGCCTTCCAAGCTATGTCCTTGCTTTTTATAGTTCGATTTTATAGGAATATTATGGGAATTGAGTGTCAATTTTTATAGGACGAGTACTATAATCTGACAATCTCTTAGACAGAAAAAAATATTTTGTAAAATTGTACGAACTTATTTGTGGGTTATACGATTCACGAGCATTTCGTAAGTCTGCCATAGGATTTCACAAACATTTACCAACAATTTTACAAAATATTTTTTTCTGTGTAGGACAGTTTCATATCCTGTAACTATTTTCAATATTGTTTTTCCCAAATGGATATTAATAATAAGCTATAATAATAATAAGCTATATGTCCTTCTTTTTTTATAGTTCAATTTTATAGGAATTTTATGGGAATTGAGTACCAATTTTTATAAGACGAGCACTATAATCTGATAATCTCTTAGGATAATTTCATATGCTGTTATTATTTTCCCGATGAATATATATCCCTTTCAAGCTAAGTTCTTGTTTCTTTATAGTTTGATTTTATATGTTTTCTTAAGAAAATAATTCACCGACAGCGTATAAGAAAGTACTCCTGGTTTTCCTATAATTCCTAGGTATTAAAACGAGTAGGGAGACGTGGGGCTACTTTGAGCTGTGGGGATACATTTATAAATGACTTTTTCGCCTATTTCTAAATGAAACTAGTCCTTATAATTATTTTATTTGGATCCACAATTAATGTGTGTGTCCAAATTACATCATGTTAAAACCTAGTTTCCTTTAGAAATATAGGAAAGAGTGCAAAAGTAGAGCAAAGTACCTAGTCCCGATTTTTTTTTAATTCTAGTTTTTTTTTTCAATTTTCTGCTGTCGTCTGATTCACGAACTATGATTTGACAAATTAAACTTGTTAAAATAATTCACAATCTAAAATTTATAGGAAGAATTTTATAGCAAACATTTCTGACGTCAAAGTAACATTCCATGATTTCAAAGGTTTATAAGAATTTTAAAAATACTTTCTAATAGCACTTGTAAAATTTATCAACTTCTCTATTCATTTTTAAATGTATTTTACAAATAGCTGGAAATTTTATAGCAGAAATTATGTAACACAGTTTTTAATACAAATATTGGGAAAATTATTTTTATAGCAGATTCGAACCTTTTCTAATTGTCGTTCAATGTTTCCGCGATTTTAGCCATCGTCTTCAAGATATATAAAATTATGGTAAAAAATTATAGCACAAGAAGACACCAATTAAATCGTCAATGTATTAACCTTAAAAATTAAGAAGGTTTTAGCATTTATTCAGCATTTTGAATAAAATTCCCGGAAACTAGAATATCATTGGAAAAAACACTTTTATAGCACAGATTTCAACGTACTATTTACCAATGATTGCCCCTCATCAAACCATAGTGATTTATCCACCCCTCGACCATTGTTTACTTTTGCGATTCAGAGGGAAGATCCTCGTAAATTTTCCCAGACAAGTCGTGTGGCATTTTTGCAAATACCCAACACCCCAGTGAGATTTTACTGAAATATTGAGCGTCATTAGCTAGGAAAAAATGGTTAATTTCGAAAGAGATCAAGGGGAGTGAAATGAGACTGAAAGTGTGTAGAAAATTCAAATAAATCAATCTCACATTTGATTCCTTGTACACGCATTCTTTCTCACTTATCATCGACACGGCATGAATTTTTGAGGGAGCTTAGTGTGAAGAAGAAATAGAAAAAGTAATCCCCATAATATCTCCAGAGAGAAAACTAATAATAAACTACATTTTCCAGTGCTCGTTAAGTGATTCCTTGTCGTTTGAGCATGTTCTACAAGATCTTTTTTTTCTTTTTCTACATTACAGTGGTTTTTTTCCATCATTTTGTTCTAACATGGGTTAAAAAAGTCAATTGAATGTGGAAAGAACATGGTTTACAAAGAGGAAATCAGGGATAAAAATCCAATGGCAATATATGTAAAGTATATGTGGGGAAAATTATGTTTATTGAGGAGCATTAACGCTGTTCTGACGATATAGTTCTTCTTTTTTTTCAAACCAACAATCACATTTACAAATCGTCTCACCAAGACCAGACAGCACTAAAAAAAATTTGCTCTGAATTCTAAATTATGCAGGGAAAAAGGAGAGACATATTCATACATGAATACTTTGAAATACAACATATATCCATATAAATATTGACGATGGAGAACAATAAGCAAAAAAACGCGTTGTATTTACAGTTTTTCTCTAAATGCTTGACTCTCTTTCATAATACAACCTACAATCTTTTACAGGTTGTTGAAGGCTTCATGCGATTTGTGAAAAAGTACAAATTTTGACGTATTTTTTGGTAGATTATACGGTATACGAACGTTTCGAGAGTATCCTAATTTAGGTTCTATTACGAACAAACGAGCAAAATATTTTTTGTCATATTTTTAACGCAACTTAATATTTTTGTTAATTTTTTTAAGGAGTGTTGTTTAGAACCTTAAGTTTATCGTCTTTATCTCCTCTAAATATTATTCTTAATGCACTTAAAAGATGAATAAAAATTATAGACATTGCTTTGAGGAAAATTTCGTCCACCCTGATTCTCATAGTTTCTTGCCCTTCCTGAATTCTTCTAAGGTATTTTCCACATCTCGTTCTTTTTGTGCTTTGTACTACCTCTAGGGAATAAAAAAAACGAAACTATGGAATTTTCAGAAGCAAAGTGGGCGAAATTAAAAGCTAGCCGAAATTGTAAGCTGGCCGAAATTTGCGAGAAAAATTTCGTCCACCCTGATTCTCATAGTTTCTTGCCCTTTCTGAATTCTTCTAAGGTATTTTCTACATCATCTCGTTTTTTTTGTGCTTTGTTGTACTACGTCTAGGGAATAAAAAAAACGAAACTATGGAATTTTGAGAAGCAAAGTGGCCGAAATTATAAGCTGGCCGAAATTGCAAGCTGACCGAAATTTGCTACAGTGCTTTTATAACCCCTCACTGAACATTAAGAAAGCGCATTAAGGTGCCATTTGTGGGCAGTTAAACGAATAACCAACAAAATTCTCCATTACGAGATTTTGCCAGGGGTCAGTTCTCCATTTCGGATTACCGATGCATCCTGGCCACTAATTGGGCCCCTTGTGCTTCCCCACTCATATTCTATCTTATCCCCCGATACGGATAGCCGCTCTATATCACAGCTCTGTGGGCAACCAATGCCGCTACTATATCACAGCAACCCTTCTCGGTGTGTGTGTTTGGATCATCATCATTATGGGCTTTGCGGGCGCGCGGCGACCAGGGCCATTTGCGTTTAGATTGTGTTTGGATCAGTGACAGTGAATATTTGTATCGACTGAAGTACCACTTTCATGTCGAAATTCGTTCTCGTACCACCCTCTATTTTTTAGGCGATTCACGTTTTTGCCAACATGCACCATTGGCATTACTATTCATTCATTCACTGGACGAATTCAAAGCCGATATGGCATGAAAAATCTTTTCCCGCTGTTGCTCAGCTTTGAACCCGAGACCTCACAGTGATAGAGCTACTAATCTATCGACTGGCCCACTTGAGGCTCTTTCATTACGAGTAGGGTAAATGTCCTAATTCAAAACCATTTTCAGACTCTTTAACTTTGACAGAAGATTCAACACATTAAGTTCATATTTTTTCTAAAGAGAATTACATAAATTTGCTCCTTGACTCTTCTAGAATGTTACTGTTTAGTGAAAATTCTTTAGATATAATTTGAAAACTTCTTAAATAAAAGAAAAATACACGAGCGTAAAATGCTTCTATTGGAAACATATTAATCCAAATGGAGACAAGGGAAAGTATCTAATTGGAGACAAACAGTGCACAGTAGACTCTCTCTCAATCGGCTCTTTTTCAATCGGGCGAAAATTTTGTTGACAATTTTCACGTTTAATTATGAAGCTAATTTGCTCAAATTCGCTATTGTTCCTCCTATTTTATCGTGATCCTTTATAATTGAGCGCTTTTTGTGGAATTTACAAAGGCTTTGACGCCCAAATCTATCGATAAACCGGATGACATTTCGCCCCAAATGCCCATTTGAAAAAGAGTCTACTGTATAAGTGAAACCGCGACGAAAGGCTTCCAAAACCTTGTTGAGTTGCTCTTGAGTGCAGGATTTGTTCTTATTCCTGGTCTTTTCTCCTTTCCCATCTAAAACAATAGGAAAGTCTCTCCAAAAAAATCATATTTCCGGGGTTTCCTATTGAAGCATTTGCGGACACTTCAGAAAAAAAGCCTTTTTGTTCACGAAATAGGTAATTATTTCATTTGAAAACTTTACGTACCGTTAACAATAAAGATTAGCACTTAATTTACCTAAAATTAGCCAGAAATATGACATAAATGTTAAACAAAACGAATAAACAACAGTCACTTTATTGTGTTTTTCATTGGAAAACATGGTCGATCGATGAAAAATTCGATGGTGAAAAGGTACACTTTTAACTTTTCTGAGAAATTAACAAATTAAAATTTGTGAATATGAATGGATTTTCGCTTTATTTGGAGCAAAATTAACTAAATAATGAAATTGTGGTATAGAAAATACTTAAATATAATAATTTAGTACTGCATTTATCATGAAAAAAATGACGTTTCCATTTGGAGTAGTGAAAAATTTCCATTTGGAGCAGGTTTTGAATTAGCTTAATTTACCCTAACTTTGAACGATTCGGTAGAATTTCCGTAGGTCTATTGATAAAAATTTCATAATTTTGAATATGATACACAGAAAAAAAATATTTTGTAAAAATGTTCGTAAATGTTTGTGAATTCCTATGAGGGACTTACGAAATGGTTGGAAATCGTATAACCCACAAACAAGTTCGTAAAAGTTCGTACTTTTTTCACAAACATTGTTCATAACATGATCACTTGACGAGCATTTTTTGTGTTTTTACAAACATTTGTTCGTAAATGTTCGTAAACACACAAAAAAATGTTCGTAAAATTTTGTCATTTGTACGTACATTTTACGAACATTTACGAACAAATGTTTGCAAAAGTACAAAAAATGCTCGTCAAGTGATCATGTTATGAATAATGTTTGTCAAAAAAGTACAAACTTTTACAAACTTGTTTGTGGGTTACGATTTACGAGCATTTCGTAAGTCCCCCACAGAAATTCACAAACATTTACAAATATTTTTACAAAGAATTTTTTTCTTTGTAATTTCAATCAAATTTTATATTTACCCATATAAAATATTTTTTATGCCATTACGTTCTCTGATTGGCCAGAGCAAGAGAACACTCAAAAAGCTTTAGCCAATAACAGAACAAGATGGAATTAAAATATTTTATGCGATCAAATATTTAAGCGAATGTGAATCTCGCATCACATCCAATGCATCCGACCCAAGACAGACCCTTTAGTCTGTATTTTTTCCGGCATTCCCTGCAGTTGACTCTTTTATTACGAAAAAAAAAACCATTCCGTTTGCTAACAATCTCCCCTCTTTATGTGCCATTCCTTCAACTCTCCCTTTTTAACGCCAAACAGCCAAAAGAATCTTTGGGAAAAAAAACTGCTTTCTTCAGCGAAAAATTCTCCCATTTTAGATCCTGTTTCAGACATTCTCATCCGCCAACATTAATAATGATTTCTTTAAGTCGTTGCGGATTTGGATTTTGTTTTCGTCTTCCTCCAACTTCAATCTCAATTTAATATTGTGCCTCACACATGACAACTTCTTTTGTCGCGCAAGTTCTTTCACCACGACGACGATATACCCAACATTCTTATTCTTATTCCCTTTTACACAATATTCATTGTTTCTACATTGTCGTTTGGTATTAATGGAGACAGAGAGAAAAAGAATTGAAAAAAAAACCAAAATTATTCTATACCAAAGATTTCTTTTCCCCATTATGCATAATAGTTGCCTTCGTTGCCTTGATATGGACGTTAATTTTTCCTCATCTCAACCACTCTTAAGGGAATAAAAATACCGATTATAGAGAGTTGGAAGTGAATAGTTGTAATTATGATAGACTATAGAGAGAAAATTCTGTCTCGTCGTCAAAGACAAAAAAAAAAAAATAAAAATAGGGAATAAAATTACATGAATAGAATTGGTCACAATGGTGAGGGAATCCCTTTTTGTGAAAGGTGATATTATAATCGTTTTATGGTCTTCTTCAACAAAAGATAAAGAATATTATTCACTGAGATTTCTTTCATAAAAAAAATCCCCAGGAATAAGGGTGAAGATGGTGTGTATCATGTCTCCGAGGACAAATAAAGCTACATTGAATATTTATGCATCTCAAGGGGAAGATTAACTTCTTACCCTCAAGTAGCACAGCCACAAAAATATGCAACATGCCTTCAAGTAATGTAAACATCCTCTTTAGGATTCCCTCTTTCACTCTCTCTCTTCTACCCCATCTCATCATAATCTTTCCATAATTTTTCTTTATACTTTTGCGTTCACTTAATATTAATCACAAATCAGTCTTAACCACTATATTATATTCATTACATTTTTCTCACAATGTTTTTTTTTTTCATCTTCTCCTTTTTTGTCGTATTATTTACGATGTCGCAGCAATTCACTTTTCTTTTCTACTGTCACTCATTCACAATCAACAGAATTGCTTCTCAGCAGTGCATAAAATTTATATCTCCACTTTTTTTTATCTTAGTTTGTCTACGATGACCAGCATAATTATTTATCCACAATTCGATTTTTTTTTTTGGAATGGGAAAAAGGGGAAAAATTTCTCATGTTAATAAATAGAAATAAATTGATATCAATCACAATCAGAGTTGGATAGAGCTCTTCCAGTAAATTTCAGCATTCTTTTTTTCTGTTTCAATTTTCAAGTCACAGGAAATTATTCAGATATTGAATTTCAAAGAAAGACTTTAGATTCTATCTAAAGACTTGTTTTCACAGAAAGCATATCAATTTCTTATCAATTTTCTATTTAATAAAAATTCTTAGAAAATGAGTAAGTATCCCTTATTAAATCGCGTTATGATTAATTTCTTAAGTAAATAAAGTTATCAAACAATTCGATTGGCCAATAAAGTGCAAGTCGCTGAGAGTAAAACCAATAAAACTATAATAAATTTTACGCTATTACATTGGACTTTATGTTTTGTTGTCTGCAGTTAAAGTCATTCTATTTTCATTTGAAATTAGGTGAGTTTTGTAGCAAATCTCATACCTTTTGATCACGCTTATACGACATTGAGAGAAATCCGAAAAAGTTAAAATAACATTACGGAAATGTTAATTTTACCCTGCAGTATTGATCCAAAATCTGTGTAAATATTACCCCCCTTTTTAGGTGTATTGGGGGTTAAAGTTACCCTTTTCATGTTAATTTTACCCTTAAAATGTGTAGAATTAAGAGAAAATAGACGGAGACACTGAACCTTTCTTGATTTTCACAATTTTATTCTCTACGACGTTTCGAGGATGGATGTTCTCTTCATCAGGTCTACAATTCAATTGAACAATGTTTTTAGGAAAAAACATTACTATCAAAAATATTTCTTATGAATTTTCTTACATCGAATGTGGCAGGGAAAATCATGAAAGGTTCAGTGTCTCAGGTAAAAAGTGTTAAAGTTATGAGGAAAAAAAGTTAATCTTTTTTTTCTCAGTGGAGCTTTAGACCTGAAATTTAGCCATGTGGCTTATTAAATCATCTAATTCCTCATCTGGCAAGATTTTTTAGGAAATTGTTGCTCCGGATTGGATATTAAGGACAAATTATCCATTGGATTTTGAGAAATCAAGAAAATTGTTTGTTATTTAAATTTTTGAGGATTTCGGGAACAAGGCTAAATCTCCAGTCTGAAGTCGGTAGGGGAGACAGGGGTAGAATTAGCCAGCAAATGAAGCTTTTTTTTCGCGAGTGGCTTGTGAAAAAATGATAAGTTTTGTCTAATATTTTTATGTTTCATAAGTAGCATTAAGATATTGGCTATATGAAACAGTGTAGTTCAAAGCTCCAAAATCCTTGGCTTTTTCTTGAGAGGATAATGAAAAAAGTACTGCACATTGGCTACACTTACCCCTGCCTGGGTAGAAATAGCCACTTTTGGGGTACTAATTGCCACTAGTTTCCCAGATGAAATTTTAAACTGGAGATACCAAATATTGTTTCACTTGATACACTGAAGCCCACTGATGCTAAATATGTTACTTAAACCTAAAGAAAAGGGCTTTAGCCAACTTTTTTATGACATTTTTGTAATTGAGGCAAAATTAATGCAAACATTTTGAAAAAATCTATTTCTCAAGTTGCTCATACAAATGGCAATATTGCTTGGAATATCAATAGTACTTTTTCATCTAACAATTATCCATCTATTAGTGAAAAATCATTGATAGTTTTAGCCCGCCACTGAAGAGTGACTACAACTGCCCCGAGGGCTGTTTCAGTGTTTATCATCTTATATAAAAAAGTGGATAATTATTATCCAAGTGAAAAATATTTTTTAATTAGGTTTATTAAACCAGAAACGAGGTAAAACTATGAAATCTTGACTAGAAACTCAGAAAACCAAATTCTGGTCCAAAAACTGTAACATCAAAACTACAATTTTATACCCATTTTATAAAAATGCTTCTAAATTATAGGATAACAGGATCAGAGTTATAAATATTTCTGGGAATATGGGGATGTGTTCCTACTTTCATTAAAAAATACTTTGCTCGATGTACATTTTAAGAAAAACGAGAAAAATCCACTGTCTACTTTTACCCCTGGGCTATAGGTACCCCGGTCTCCCCTATTACACTTTTCCAAAGTGTGTTTTTCTATCTCTTCCTGATCACAAATAATAGGGGTTTAAAAATCTGTCCTATCCGTATAATGCATTACGATATTTACCAAGAAGTAATTTTTACAAAGTATAGGTACTTCTAGAGTTTCTTTCGTGTATACAGAGCAAAACAACGAATACCCAATTTCTCGAAACAATTACAAAAGGTGATCTAAAAGTCGTGAATTTCTCATGTGAATAACTCACACATCTCAGAATTCATAGCCAAGTCCAATCGATTTTGAATCAGTAATGAACCGGTTATGAACCGATGACTAACTTTTTTATCCAAGAGCGCAGGAAGGAAGAAACAGGGCGGGGCCATTTCCCTCTTCTTCTTCACGAGATTCAATATATTATTAAAAAAAAAAACACTAAATTAAAATCAATTTTAAAACTCTAAAAAAAACTTTACTAGCTTGAAAGGTCTTTTGTTAAATCTTATAAGCTTCTCTATTTAATAAAACCCAAAATCTTTGAATTTTTCTAAAAAAGGATTCATGGTGAAATTTTCTATAAAAAAAAGTACTTAGGGTAAAGGCTCATAATTTTGGACAGTCTGCTTAAAAGCATCGATGTTCCAAGTTTCAAGTGCGATATTTTCAATATTAATTGATTTTTTTTGTTGCTCTCTTTTCAGAAGGGTTGTTTAGAAACTTGGCAAGCTATTTATCGTCTTATTTTTACTAAAATTAGTTTTAATATGTTTAAAAATGAATTGATATGTAGAGGTGAATTTGACTCTTATTTCGGACAACTTGGTTGTATATTTAGACAGCAAATTCGCCTTAAAAGGCTGCCCATTTCAAGAACCAATCTTACCAAATCCTCTTCCTGTTCATGTAAGGGAAACGTAGAATGTCACAAGAAGCCCGGAAACTTTCCATATCATTCATTAAAGTGAGTTGACTTTGGTACTCGAAGTACGCGCGGATTCGCGCATTCCCTGGCCTTTCCGGGAGCCTTTCAAGGCTTTTCTTGCTACATCTCTTTCGTAGAGATGATGCTCCTTTGTTTCTACTGGCATTTATACAACCTAGTCATCGCAAAAGCTAAAACTTCACGAAAGTTCGAGAGAAAAACATCTGTCCAAAATAAGGAGTATCACCTCACTGGTGAATCTCTTGGAAAATTTTGCACTTTTCACACGAAAAACATAATTCACAAGGCAAATCTCACTTCAGGTCAAATGTACAAATCACCATTAATGTGAATCAACACAATATTCAATGAATATTTAATAATACCACTGAAAAACAGCGAAGAAATATTGTTAGTACTTCACCACAGCTAAATAAGACTTAAGTAAACACGAAGTTCTGTCATATTTCTCGTAAGCAATTGCTCAAACTGAATTTTCAACAAAGCAATTTCAACTCAAATCATATTCAAAATTTAACGTATTTAGTGTTAAAATCTTCCAAAAAGAACAAATATTTAGATAAAATTCATTATACATCAAATATTGGAATAGAAATTCATGATTTTAATCAATTCATTTTTAGTGTCCTATTTTATCCTCAAAGTGTAAAAAAAATTAGAAACTGTCCAAAATTATGAGCTCTTGCCCTACTTCAATTAAGTTTTTGTTTAAAGGACTTTAGAGAAGTTTTTGATCAACTTTTCTTACAAAGATTTGGAGAGCTTTTACAAAATTTACCAAATTTTTTACATCTGTCTAAAATTTATTTTAAAAAAATGTGTTTAGCATTGATTTTTTTACTTTCGAAAAAGCTATCGAGAATCGAAAGAGCATTTTCATTCAATTTTTCAACAATTTCCCAGGATTTTTGTAAAAGAAAATCTTTCTGGTTGTCTTTAATAGACTTGTAAGATAAATGGGCGTGATTTCCCAGGGAACATTAAGAATTTTCCCATTTTTTTCCTAATGCATAAATCAAACTATTTAAAACAAATAAGATGAGCATTTCTTGCAATGGAGTCCATTAAGAAAAAAGTCTGCATTTCCTAAATTTTGGCTAGTTTTATAAGATCTTAGAAATTAAAGTACTTTTCTCTATTTAAAGTCAAGAATTTAAATTGCACCTATTCCAGTGAATGAAAGCCATTTCTAACCAGAAAACTGATAAGACTTAATTTCCTTATCCTTGTTTCTTGTCAACAAATTGAGAATTCAAAGCTTAGATTAAACACATTGAGAAATCAACATAATTTTCACAATTACCAAGAAACAAAGTTTCTAACACAGATCTGTTAATTGAAATATCATTGAATACGTTGAATACAATGCAAGTCAATGCCCCAATAAATCTCTCATTGATTAACAGAAATTATCGAATTTCCCTCAAACCCCAACACTTAGCATTATGGTATTTCTAAAAATATACAAATATGAGGAATTTTTCTTGTCGATAGAGCACATTCTCTCCAAGCAACTCTATCTTCCTGACATTCATGAAAATTCGTTATCAGCAAATTACACAATATACAGAAGAGGGAAAAAGTATTATCTTCACTCCTTATTTCTTGCTAATAACGCCGATTTAACACTTTTTCCTGTGATAATTTTGCAATAAGTCTTTTAAATGATTTTTTATCGAAAGAAAGAAAGAAAGAAAAAAAAAACAATTTCATCTATATTTCCGGCGTTTCTGGTGTAAGTGCATTTCCAGTGACTAATTGAAAATAAGTTTCTCGCAGAAAAAGTCTGCTACTTTATTCATCCGTTCAATGTGACTTCAATGACAGAAAACTTATTCATTTCCACTGAAAATTATTCATCAATTGCTTCTTCATCTCTCTTGGTAAGAAATACAACAATCACGTGATTAGCATCTTTATCTTGCTATGACGAAATAAAATGTCAATGTTTCTTTCAAAAAAAAGTGCAAGACAACAGCACCAGTGACGAACCCAGGTTATTATCCGCCCATATAACTGAATAGAAATTTTTATAACTTAGAAGTCGTATCCTGATATAGGCTAAGAGCTGGCTTTGTAACGCAAAACTACTTGGTACGATCTTAAATCGACTCATGTATGGGAAAGTACTCTCTACTCTCCCTTCGGATGTTCATCCTAGTGGACGAACCCAGCTGAAAAAATTCCGCAAGATAACAAGGTTAGCGGAAGCAAAGAACAGGACAAATGAATTCGACTGAACGTGACTGCAGGAAGAGTTGCAAAGTAGTCCCCAAAACTCAGGCATAATAAAGTGAAATATGATTGGGTAGGGGAAAGGCTCATAATTTTGTCCAGTTTCTTATTTTGGACACTTTGAGGATAAAATTGGACACTAAAAATAAATTGATTAAAATGATGGATTTTTAATCCAATATTTGATGAATAATGAATTCTATCTAAATATTTGTTCTTTTTGGATTTTAAATACGTTAAATTTTGAATATGATTTGAGTTAAAATTGCTTGGTTGAAAATTTAGTGTGAGCAATTGCTTACGAGAAATATGACAGAACTTTGTGTGTACTTCAGTCTTAATTTAGCTGTGGTGAAGTACTAACAATGTTACTTCGCTTTTTTTTGAGTGAGTGTACATTTAACCTGAAGTGAGATTTGCCTTGTGAATTATATTTTTCATGTGAAAAATGGGAAATTTTCTAAGAGATTCACCAGTGAGGTGATACTCCTTATTTTGTATAGGTGTTTTTCTCACGAAATTTCGTGAAATTTTATCTTTTGTGATGCCTACGTTAGACAAATGCCTGAAGAAACAAAGGAGCATCATCTCTACGAAAGAGATGTAGCGAGAAATGCCTTGAAAGGCTCCCGGAAATGCCAGGGAATGAGCGAATCCGCACGTACTTGGAGTACCAAAGTCAACTCATTTTAATGAATGATATGGAAAATTTCCGGGCTTCTTGTGACATTCTACGTTTCCCTTACATGAACAGGAAGAGGACTTGGTAAGATAGGTTTTTGAAATGGAGAACAATGGGCATCCTTTTGAGGCGAATTAGCTGTCCAAATATACAACCGAGTTGTCCAAAATAAGAGCCAAATTCATCTCTACATATCAATTCATTTTTAAACATATTAAAACTACTTTTAGTAAAAATAAGACGATAAATAGCTTGCTAAGTTTCTAAACAACCCTTCTGAAAAGAGAGTAACAAAAGAAGTCAATTAGTATCGAAAATATTGCACTTCAAACTTGGAACATCGATGCTTATAAGCAGACTGGGGAAAATTATAAGCTCTTACCCTATGCTGTCCGAAGCCAAAGAATCATTAAGGATGATTCCAAGATTTTTGGTTTTAAGGACATAAATGATAACCTGTTCATTGCGGTAAAGCGCAAGAGGATTAGGACGCAGTCTTTCACCGGATATCAGCAATACGTATGATTTTCCCGAGTTAAGAAGATTATTGCGCGAAGGCAATTGTGACATCACACTTTGAAGTTTGAATAACATTTTCCGCGGCAAAGCAAGTGTCCCGTGACACTCAGTCCCGACATTATGCACTTCGGGATTATACATCTCACAGGGTTATGCCTATACAATTATGCCAATAGAACTATGATTATTTTTCAGAATAAAACTTAAATTTCGTTTATTAAGCTAAATTTTTCGAATATTCTATCAATTTGTTGAAAAAATCTGGCCAAAAAAAAACTTTTTGTTAATGCATTTCTTTTAAACAGTTGAATCTTTTTGTTCTGACTACTTTTACTCCGCGCGGAATTCGTTTTACGGGCAATTTATTCAAACACTGACAAGAAAACGGGGGTGTGATTAACCTTTTTTCCTCATTCATAACTTTAAGACTTTTTAGGTGTAAAAATATATCAATATTTTTTAATGTTAATTTTACACCTTTTTAAGGGTAAAATTAACATGAAAAACGGTAACTTTAACCTCTAATACACCTGAAAAGCATAATATTTACACCGATTTCGGATCAATACTGCAGGGTAAAATTAACATTTCCGGAATGTTATAAACTTTTTCGGATTTCTCTCAGTGTTATAGCTCGGTTCAGGGGTTATCGATCGACTTAAGTATTTTTTGTTTAATAGGTATAATTTGCGGCTACAACATACTAAAATTTCAGCCCGATGCAGAAAGGATTTTTGAGTTATTTAAATTAAGAAATTGACCAAATTGTTTTAAATAATAGCGACCCCAGCGGTGCTTTTATGAACTTGTTATGTTAGAAAATCAAAACACGTTTTGGCAAAGTTTGGGCGTGATCGGAGATTGTTAAGAATCTCAACTAGTACATTAACATTTTTCATGTCAATTTTAGACCATTGTAGGGGTCAAATTAACACTAAATGGTAACTTTAACCCCTAATACACCTAAAGAGTAATATTTACACCGATTTTAGATCAACACCGAGGGTTAAATTAACATTTTTGGAGTATTATGGAATGTAAAGAATCTCAGCTATCATAAACTTATCTGCATTGAGAAATAAAAGAGGCTATGATTAACTTTTTTCCTCATAACTTTAACACTTTTTAGGTGTAAAAATATATCAACATTTTTAATGTTAATTTTACACTTTTTTAAGGGTAAAATCAACATGAAAAATGGTAACTTTAACCCCTAATACACCTTTAAAGCGTAATATTTGCACCAATTTTATTATCAATACTTCAGGGTAAAATAAACATTCCTGGAATGTTATTTTAACTTTTTCGGATTTCTCTCAGTGTGGATTTTTCATTTTTTTTTTCATTGGAAGTTTTCTAAAAAAATATATAGGAACTAAAATTGTATACTGAATTTTTTGAGTGTAGATATGCTACAAAATCCTGTTCTGTACTTGCATTCATAATATTTTTAATATTCTTCAAAAAAAGATGTTTAAATATCTAGAAAAAGTTGAACAAATATAGCTTTTGTTTATCAATTAATATATTTTTCTTTTAAATTTTAGTGACCCTATGATCTCAGCGCCCGGGGCGAGTTTCCCCTGATTTCGGTACTGATAATAAGCTTAAGATAAAGCTTCTTTAATCCAACTCTGATTGTTTGATTGTGATGATAATAATTGAAAAAGATAAAGAGTACTCACCACTTTGTTCTTCTATATTCGCCATCCCTCTTCTGCGTCACCATTGGAGTCCGTGTCTGAGGGTTCTTCCCCGTACATGTCAGCCAGCTTCCTGAATCTTGGTCCAAAGTTACTCAAATAGTCAAATTTAAGATCACCATCGTCTGTACACGAAGCCAAACTCGACAGAGATCCTGTGGAATTTCCATCACCTTCGTAGGCATAATATCTGACATCATCCACTGGATGGGCATCATTGTCCTTGTCACATGAATCCTTCTTATCCACCAGAAAGCCCCCAATGTCTGGCACCTCATTCAGAGCCTCCCTCTGCTGCAAACTCTCCTTGTACGGCTTATCCTCATAGATTTGTGGCACTCTGAATACATTTAAATCATAATCTGTATCTCTTTCACCACCACCCTCATCTTCATAGTTGATAATTGTCTCTCTGATGTCATCCATGTCCTTTTCATGCCATCCATCCTGATGCCTCTTGTGCACAACCACAGCTAGGATGAGGAACAGGAGGACGGCAATACACACAAGAATGGCTATTAGGAAATTTGTATCTATTCCAAATGCCACAGCTACTGCCATTGATCTTTGACAGCCAATATCGACATCTTTTGAAATACTCGGTGAACCAATATTGTAGGTTTTTCCGTCAATCGTGAGATTCCTCACACAGCCCGAATACCCAAGACTTTGGGGTACATGCTGCCATCGAAATTGTGAGGCTAAGTACTCTAGATTAACAGCAATTCCTCCCAATTGCAGAGGAGCATTGACATTGAGAAATTCATTGGGCCCTTGAGGAGCTCCTAAGCTCATACACGTTGACAATCGACAATTGTCCACAGTCATCTCAATACTCGTCTGCTGCATATTAATATCTATCGTGTAACTCTTTCCTGGTTTCAGCTGAATGTGTTTATGCTCAATTCTTATACTCCCTGAGCCATAGTCAACAATTAATGTTGGATATCCTCGAACAAGTTCTAGTGCTAGGAAATCTTGAATTGGCAGGAGTTTGTTGTAATTCAATGGTCCAACATAGAGTACCAATCCATCTTCTCTGTGTGGGGACAATTCCAGGGAAATATTTGTGGTATCGCAGGGATTAATTGGTGGATACATTGCATATCCATTGCCATGAAATCCAATAGCAATTACCTCACAATTTGGCCCTTCATAGCCCTCCGGACACTCGCAGGTGTCATCAAATGGAGTACCACCATTGAGGCAGTAAACGGGAGGTGGCATTCGACAAATACATTCTGCCTGAATGAAGGCATTGACCCCCACGAAGGATGTCTGATTGGTGTAAACCAAGAGTGGAACATTGGATTTATGTAGAATATTCGTGCATGATGCTTCACACTTATTTTTCTCAATCAAACACTCATCGATATTAATCATAAACATTTTTAATCCCAATTCCTCCTCAAGTTTCTCCTGATTCTGACCAACCAAACCATTTAGTTTCTCAGGAGCATAGTATGGACTACCATGAGCTGAATACCTCACATCGAGGTAAGATGCATTGTAATCATGCTTTAACACTGTAAAAACATCTACATTCTCCTTTGAGACATTGAGAGTTCTTGCCAGTGCATCCCTAAAACGATCTTTGTGACTCTTCCCTCCAGCACTACCATCTGTTGGCTGAACGATAAATTCTTCAGCTGTCACTCCATAAAATCTTATTGAACCACTCTTATCAACAGCTTCCTCAGGAATCTCCCTGACAGTCACTGTAACTTCAGCTGTAACTGAATGTCTTGGAATATTTCGTGATTCTTCTGTGACAGTAAAAAAGAGTCTATAATCTCCCTCTCTTGTACCCTCTTTCATAGTAATCATTCCGGTGTTTGCATTGAGGGAAAATTTATCCGGTTTAACACCATCCTTCCATGTGAAATATTTATCAGGAAGATCCCAATCATCTGGATCATCGACATAAACTCTACCAATTTCCGTATCTGGTGATTCTCCTTTGTAATTATACACAAAAATTGAACTACTACCCTCTTTCATGGGATTATCATTTTCATCACCAATTACCACATGTAAAATGCTAACATTGCGCATTGTCGGTTGACCAGAATCACTAATCATAATTGGAATGTAGTATTCTTTCTGTTCTTCCCTATCAAAAATATCCATTGCTATAAGAATATCACCAGAAATGCCAAATTTTATCTTAATACCCTCTGGGGCATTTGGATCAATTTCATAGTGAAATGGTGGTCCATTGTGTGTTTCATCGTAATCCTTGGCCATTAATGTGACAATATTTCCCGGTTGACGATTTTCTGGCCAAATAACTGGCATTTTAACATTGAGAAATGGTGCATTGTCATTAATATCTGTGAGGGTTATTGTAACATCCGTCACTGAACGCAAACCACTCCCATTTTCATCGACAGCCGCCACAATCACCTGCCAATTTTTGTGACCATTTGGCTCATCGCGATCAAGTGGTTGGATGAGTCTCAGGCAACCATCATTGTCGATTGCCAGCAAATGCTGCTGTTCACCCTTCACAATGAAGTATTTAATAAATTGCTGGCTATTTCGATCCTTGATATCCGGATCGTAAGCTTCAATATTCAAAATGCATCCCTCAACAATAATCTCCTCAGGAATGGTCGTTCTATAGTTATCTTTCAAGAATTTTGGAGGATTGTCATTAACATTCTCAATTTTAATTGTCACAATGGCATTATCCTCATAAACCCCATCAAAAGCCCTAATCCTCAGTGAATATTCTGTTATATTCTCATAATCGAGTGTATTGTTAACCGTTATCTTCCCCGTAGATGGATCAATTTTAAATGCCTCCCCTGTATTTCCACTAACAATTGTATACGTGATCTGCGATGCAGCATCTGCATCTTCAGCCGTCACTTCAATTACCAGAAAATTGATATTTGCATCTTCAGCCACTTTATCGGAAATGTATTCATCACGGGTAAAATGTGGTCGATGGTCATTCTTGTCGGCAATCTCAATACGAAACACCTGTTGGCCCATATTATGCTGCCCCGTATTGTACAAACTCGATGGTGAATTATCTGTGGCAATCACCTTGACATTGTAAAAATCCCTTTCTTCCCTATCAAATGTCGTTAGTGCCGTAATATTTCCCGTATTTGAATCAATGGTAAAAATATCCATATTGTCTGCCAATTCAAATGACACTATATTATTTGCCGCTGTACCATCCATATCGAAAGCCCTGACCTGCATCACCGGTGTACCCGGAGGTTCATTCTCCGAAATTGTTCCGGTTGTTACTTCCGTAAAATATGGAATATTGTCATTAACATCCTCAACTTTAATTTTAATCAAATGTTCCGCCACAAGATCATACGTATTTTTAACACTCATAGTTAAAGTATAATCAGTGATTGCTTCATAATCTAGAGCCTTGCCAAGTGTTATGGACACATCATCTTCCCCTTGGGTAAAGACAAAAGTCTTCTTGCTATTTGTCTGTTCAGTGCGTCCAGTGATTAACTCAAAAATCACCTCAGGCTTATCTGGCACATTAGACTGTGCCTTTAAGACTACCAAACTCTTGCTGTAGTCACTGAAATTCTCTTTGAGGTAAATTGGCTCAGTGGGAGGATTGATAAATGTTGGGGGCCTCTTGTTGGATTCAATAACTCGGATACGCACCTAATTTAAGGGTGGAATTTCAATTTTCACGAAATTCAACCACAAGGTTTGGGGAAATATGAAATGAATAGTAATTACTATAAATATTTTAAATAGTTTTTAAATCATTAATATTTGATTGAAATCAATTAACTATTTAGAACACTCTTATAAAAATCTAAAAATACAATTCAATATAATTGTTGAACAACTCTTTGCATACACTGACAAAAAAAAGAGGGTGCGATTAACATTTTTTCCTCAGAAATTTAACACTTTTTAGGTGTAAAAATATATCTTTTTAATGTTAATTTTACACCTTATTAAGGGTAAAATTAACATGAAAAAGGGTACCTTTAACCCCTAATACACCTAAAAAGGGTAATATTTACACTGATTTTGGATCAATAATGCAGGGTAAAATTAACATTATTTTAACTTTTTTGGATTTCTCTCACTCAAGTGTAGGAATATGACAGAATAAATTTTTAATTAATTGGAGATATTACGGTGCTATCATACTAGGATTTTTCACAATTTAATTTAAAATTGAACTCAGCAAATTGAGCATTATAAAATTGCGAGAATCACTTGAAATTTCATAGCCAGGACACATTTTTACGAGAAATTTGCTAAATTCAAAAAATCCGCGCATTATTGCCAGTTGTTTTGTTTTGTCATTTGTAATTTTGTTAACATTATTAGAAAAATGAGTGAGTCCAGTGATGAGGAAGAAATTTTCTTTCTTTATGTAGGATACATCTTCATAAAAATGTGTCTCAAGGTAAAAGGAAGAGATTGTGGGCCAGAAAATGGATCAAAGAGAGCTCTGCCCACGGATTCATTGAAAAAATGTACAATGATATCGCAACTGGTGTTTTTTTGGACACAACAATTTTCTTCGTGTGGCTACTGAAGAATTTGAGGAACTACTTCACATAGTTGGACCTCATTTGCAGAAAGAAACAACGAAAATAAGGGTGCTTATATCGCCTAAAATTGGAATTGTTGAGCAATTTTAACATTTTAATTTGCTGAGTTGAAATTAATTTGAGCAACCACATTTATGCTATTTTAGCATATTTAAACATGTTTTCGTGGGCCAAGAATTAGTTTATATCAATAAATAAGCGAAAATCTATAAATTCAAATGATTTAATGCAAAATATTGCATAGGAATAATTCATCTGAAAATTTAATTTAATTTACAAATTGAAAAAATCGTAGTGTGATGGCACGGTTACTCTCGCTACTTCAATTTAAAATTAAGGAATGGAAATCTCATTGTATTATTTTAAATTTAAAAAAAAAAACTGTTTCAGGTCTGATCGAATTTTTATTAAAAGGGAAGATATAGGGAAGACCGGGGCACAATCAGTCAGAAACTTGAGTTTTTCTTTGATTTGTAATTTGTAGAATATTTTTTGAATCAGAACGATAATTATTTAATAGAGAGGGAGGTGTTTAGGGGAATGTAGGCATAGTTCGCACACAGTAAACCTTCAAACGATGCGAATTTTTTCTTTGCTCGCAAAGAGCTAGTTTACCATTTTCCATCTCGTTTCATGAGGTTAATAATTACAGTCGACTCTCGCTCAAACGGCTCTTTTTCAATTGGGCGAAAAATTTTGTTGACAATTTTCACCTTTAATTATGAAGCTATAATTTGCTGAAGTTCTTCTTATGTTATCATGATTCTTTATAATTGACCGCTTTTTGTGGAATTTACAACGACTTTGACGTCCAAATCTATCGCTAAACCGGATGACATTTTGCCCCAAATGCCCAATTGAGAGAGAGTCTACTGTATCTATCTTATGGTTCAGAAATGACCAAGTAGCTCTTTACAACCAAAGAGAAAATTCTGATCGTTTGAAAGTTCACTGTGTACGAACTATGCCTGCTTTCCCTACTCTGAATAAATAGTAGGGGAAGGCTGTCAAACTTCACACACACTCTGGCTTCGAACAGTTGATATCTTTGATATTTTTCCCATATTTCTTTAATTAATCTCGATACGTGAATTTTAGATAGGTCAGATTCATTAAAAGAACATGAGAAAAATAAAAATTGTTCGAAACCAGAATGTGTGCGAAGTCAAAAAGCCTTCCCCTAGTACGGTCAATGTTCCTTCTGAGGGTCTACTTCGGTGTCCCCTATTTGTACTTTTAGCTGAGTTATAAAAGCAGATGTTTTGCAAAATCAGAAAAAAATGTGATGCATATAATAAATGCAGATTAAAAAAAATACGGATTTTTTTTTTAATTTATTAAGCATAGAAAGCATAGAAATTTTTAAAAAAATATGGTAATATATTTTATCTTCTTATTATTTTGTAGCTTCTTTGGTAAATTTTACCAATAACAGATATCAAGATCATTAAAAGTAAATTAGTTAAATTCGACTTTTCGTACCTTTTCCTGTCAAAGTATTTAGTAAAATATTAACCTTTAATGGCTTTTATGTTTACCGGTCATTAATGATGTGATAAAAGTTTTCTTTATTAATGTTTTCTTGTAGAAACATTACAAAATTAAAACTTTAAATACAAATACGTAATAGATTACCGTACAACCTTAAAAATACTTTTCAATCCTAATTTTAAATCCTTTTAGGTATAAACTTTGGAGAGTTTAAATGGTTTATCTTTAGATCCTTTTTTTTATTTCAAGAGCTCTAGTTCAAAAGCAGTATTTGAAATAAATGAAAATAAATGAATTTCACATAAAATCCTTGGTCAACAAAATTGACAATATACACACAGATAAAAAATGTTGATAAAAATGGATTGTAGAAATTTTTACTATCGTAAAATTATGTGCAATAAGAAATAAATCAATAAACATTTTTGTTCTTTAACAAACACCGATTCATAAAATAATTGTATACCCAAAAATCGTGATATTTAGCCATTTGTTTGCATTTTTTGTTAGTCTGATAAAACTTGACGATCAATGATAAAAATGGTTGTATCTATCTAGAATTTATGCAAATAACAACAAAATACCACGTAGGATTGTTGAAAAGTCCGTTAATAAAAAAAGAAATAAACATCAGTCAGGAAAGTTTGTCATCCTGTACAAACATTTACGAAAAAACATATTTCTATGTATAAATAAAAATATTTTGTTTATAATGAAATGGGATATGGTTCAAATCCCGAACGTAAAAATCCTAAATGGGTAAAAATCCCAAAAATCAAAATCCCGTATGGGTCAAAATACCGAAAAACTAAAATCCTAAAAGGGCCAAAAACTCAAAAAACAAATATCCAGATTTTGGGCAAAGTCCTGAACATCCAAAGTCCCAAATGGGTCAAAAATCCGAATAGCAAAAACCCCGAACGGGCCAAAATCAAGAGCGGGCAAAATTCCAAATGGATCAAAGTCCTGAAAAACCAAAGTCCCGAATGGGACAAAATCTCAAATGCGTCAAAAAGCAAAAATTCCAAAAACCCAAAATTGCGATTTCTTAAAAATATTTCATAACTACTTCCACGATTGCTTTCACCTGCACTTTTTAGAGGAGCAGGTAAATTTTCTGCGCTTTGGGAAATTATGCAACACATTATCCTCCATTTAGTCCCTTTCGGGATTTTGTCTTTTTGGGATTTTTGCTCTTTGGGATTTTGGCTTTTTGGGATTTTGGCTAATTCAGGATTTTAATGACCTTGACACACTTACGTTTACGACTTAAGCCGAGAGACAACTTAGTAGAAAATGATGGAAATGAAGTTCAAACATTATGTCGAATATAATTACGCTAAGCCGTGTCTCGGCTAATCCTCAGGTCTGTCAAGGCCTCAACTTTCAGGATTTTAGTTTCTAGGGATTTTGATTCATTCTGAATTTTGGTTGTGTACCTTTTGGCCGGTACCGGATGAAATGTAATTTTCTCATTTTTAATAATAGATTCTTTTCATTGCTTTACGGTTTTAATTTTTTTCTTATTTTTTATCCTGTTAGATTTTCATTTCTTTAAAATGATTCATTCTTTTAAAAATTACTCGTCAGAAAGCGAAATCAGTAGACTTGTGTGAATTGTAGAGAAAATCCAAACATTTTGAAAAAAAGAACAACTTTGCTGGAAAGATTGATGTTAGCTTTCGAATGAATCACTTTGTATGGAGCGTAAATTTATTGAAATTACATTTTAGCTCATGACTATTCTTTGTAATTTGTTCACGTCATAATTCTCACTTGTATGGTGAATACGCTGAATACGCCCTCAGAAAGTGACTAAATTTCATCGTCCTTATTTCGTTAAAGTTTTTTTCTAGTTTTTGTAGACTTCTTGTAAATAAAACAACTTAAAATTTATAATGTTTAACGCACAGTAATTCTTGTTTCAGAAATATTTTTTTGATATTTCAGTAGCAGTGAATAAAATTTAGATCTAGTCATCTCTTTCACTCTCATAGGATACTTTGAAAACATGTTTACAAACAAATATTATTGTGCGCTGGTCATAATGCCCAGCGCACAATAAATTTTGTTTTGTAAACATGTTTGCAGTGAGCGAGATGTCTAGATCTAGATTTCGTTCGCTCTCACTGAAATGCCAAAAATATGTTTACAAAACAAAAGTTATTGTGTGTTGGGCATAAAGCAGCAAAAGTTTTTTTTTAGATAAACTTTATTAATAAAAAATTAATTTTTCAAAAAATCCCCTTTTTAAAATCAAATTAATCCTTTATTTTCCCTTTACCAAGAATATTTAAGTTAGAGGCGTGCAAGAACCGTTGAAACCGAATAAACGTCAAATGAAACATGTAAGGGCCTTGACAGACATGAGGATTAGCCGAAAGACGGCTTAGCGTAATTATATTATAAATAATGGTTAAATTTCATTTCCATAATTTTCCACTAAGTCGTCTCTCGGCTTAAGTCTTAAGTGTGTCTAGGGCATAAATCAATGGTAAAACGCTACCAGAACAAACTTATTTTGACGTTTATTCGTTTTCAACGGTTCTTGCACATCTCTGATTTAAGTATTTTTCGCCATATACGTTTTATGATTTCCGTTTTACCTAAGTAAGTTCTGAACAGAATTCATTTTATATTGTGATCATTTTAAACAAAAAAAATGGTAAATCTACTCCAGCCTTTTTTGCTCAGTTTCGTTTCGATTATTGTTAAAAATAAGGATTAGGTAAGTTTAGGTTTTTATTCATTTTAAATATCCTAAAACTAGGATATATTTCAAATTCTTTACAAATAGGATATGCTACTGTCTACTTTTGCCCCTATCTTCTCCCAAAGTACCCCAACTAATATTTTCCAACAAGTCTTTGAGATTTTAAGAGGAAATATTTGTAAATCATTTCAAAATAATTTACAGAAAAAATATCCTTTTTCAGTAAATGGTTCAACAGGATCAACAAAATTTATCAAACGTCCTCATAAAATATTTATCTTGAAAATGAACTCAATTTTTAGTTTATAAATAAAAAGTTTGAACCCTAAAAAAATCTTGTCTTTCAAATTATGTTTTTATGAATATCATAGCTATGAAAGATGATATTCCTTATCATAATGACCATAATTAATGATTAGATAAAAACTTCAAGTCCATTACCGAGAAAACTGAGAAAGAAGTAGCATCTGTCATACCCACAATGAGTGTTTTTTTTTAATAAAATTTATGTATATTTTTTTTATAGCTGAAGTTTACTTTTATTGAGATAATAGGCTTGTACGTACCTCATAAATTTCTTTGAAATGTGTTAAAAATAAAGAAACTTAGAGGTGTGTGAATTTTGAACTAGGCCTCATTGAAGAATTGAATGTTTTCCAGAAATAAAAAAATTTAATAAATAATTGCTATTCATTTCATAATTATATTTTGATACGGGGGATGAGGGATTTAAGTTTTAGTATTGACTTACCTCAATTTGTGCATCCTGGGGGGAGTCATTGATAATGTTGTAAGCCCTAACATTTAGGGTGTAGTATTGCCCTGGTTTCTTATCAATAGATCTCGCAAGGGTGATTAACCCGTTATTCTCGTCAATTTTGAAGTACTGATTATCCTTGTCTGGGATCAACTCATACTTCACAAT
Organism: Phlebotomus papatasi; assembly: GCF_024763615.1. NCBI lineage: Eukaryota > Metazoa > Arthropoda > Insecta > Diptera > Psychodidae > Phlebotomus > Phlebotomus papatasi. Next base: position 79,142,824 of record NC_077223.1, read on the forward strand.
ACTGTTATCCCCATCGTCAAAGTCTGAGGCTGAGATTCTCATTACTACACGATTCACTTGGGTATCTTCACTCATACTTTCTTCATATTTTGCCTTATCAAACACCGGGGGATTGTCATTGATATCCTCAATGGTCACTTTGAACGTACACACATCATCTAGCGGTGGACGTCCATTGTCTGTCGCCCGCACAGTCACATACACTTCCTTCTCGCGGATCGGTTCATCCCGATCAAACGTATATGCCGTCACAATGACACCTGTCTTGGCGTCAATGCGGAATTTGGGGCGCTCCGAGGCTGCAGTCACAAAACTATATTCTATCGTATCAGCCTCATCGGGATCATCTGCTTCTACTTTGAACACAAATGTGCCTGGGGTTTGTTCTTCTTTGACGGATGGGGCGTATCCCTTGCAATCCCGGAATGCTGGCTTTCTGTTGTCCACCACGGGCACTAGAGTCCGATCCGTGGGTGTATACAGCGAATTGTAATCATCACCATAGTAACTGTCACTTGGCTGAGCTACACAGGCTCCCAGGAGGGCCAGTACAAGACCCAAAGCGCTCCACCTCATTGTAAATGCACTATACACTTGTTTTATTTCTTTTTTACTTATTCTACTTTTTCACTGTGGCCACAGTAGGCCCTGAACACACGTATTTTCCGGTAGTCAACACACTTTTAGGCACTGCAAAAAGGCAAAATGGGCAAAAATCCATCAAAAAGTGCCCATTAACACTGTCAATGAATCACAGAATTGAGGAGGGACCACGGATTTTTCTCAATAAACTCCACTATGTGCACCCGTGAGTCACAAGAGTGGCATTTTTCTCTCCCATTTACCTTTGTCGTCAGCAAGTTTGAGTGTCCAATGGACGCGACACCATGATTTCTCAACTTGCACTTTTTTCACCACACATGGCACTCAAATCCCCCAAAATTTCCACTCCCAACACCTTTCTACACCACTCACGGCTATTTTAGTAGCCACACAGGATTGCTTTTTTGCCAAAAAGGCACTGCACCAAAGAAATTATTTGAATCCGCGTCCAAGAACTTGCAGCGACTTGTTGAGCGAACGAAGGCAAACTGGATAACGCAAGAATTTCTCAGAGGAATCTACCAGATGGCGCATCGATCGCATCTAGTACTACATTCGGCCGGCATTCTAGGACAATTTGGGTGGGTCACTGTCACAGCCACAATTCTACTACCGCCAACCCATTCAATACGTACGCGCTTTTGCAGATTTATTTTTTTCCACGAATATTTGCCATTTTCACCACATCACAAACCAATAAAACGCATGATTTCATACCAATTGTCCAGCCAGTGTGCCCCTTGTTCAGCTGTGTGAAGAAAATACCCCAAATTCTGTGTGGTAAGTGTCGATAAATTGGTCCAAGAATTTCTTGGTGGCATAAGAAAAAAAAAATGATTCATACGTCAAAATTCCTTCTCACTCACACTTTCTCAACATTTTTTTATTCTTCACAGATTTCTTGCAAGGTTCTTTCGCCCCAAGATCTCTCCTGAGATGGATGATGTTATTAGTGATCAAGATAAAGTGAGAATTGTGTCTGATTTCATACTTCACGCACCACCAGGTGAATTCAATGAGGTGTTCAATGATGTACGCGAATTGCTGAAGAATGATGCCCTGCTGAAGGAAGGAGCTTCAGCGGCATTTGCCCAATACAACAAAGATCAATTGACGCCCGTGAGACTGGAGAATGCCGAACATCCCGGCCTTATAACAGAATTCAATGATTTGGGTGAGTTAGCATTGGATGCACTTTTCTTTGATAGACCGTGCAAAGAGAAAAAGAATTCCGGATAGGGTTCCGCTATCTCTCTGCAACTGTGTGATAATTTTCTCACCCTCAAAACAAAACTCCAATTCTCCTGATTCCAAAGCATTGCTCGAAATAACTTGGGTATCTCTATAGAAATCCCACTATATTTACATTTTAAATTAATTTCTCACCCTTCCGTATTTAGAACTTACGATGAAGCAGTCTTATTTGTCTTTCTGATAGTGGAAATCGATAGAATTTACCGTCATACATTGCTATTCCATTAATAACTTTAGTAGACTGTGATAAGAATAGCTAGGCTTATGGGAAATCTAATTCATTTAAACAAGAAATTTTATTGTTAAAATATTAACTTGAATTCTGTCACCTTTTTAAATTAAATTAAAATTCGATTAGGTTATTTCCCAACGGGATTGATTGGGAAATAGCGTGACGAATACAATTTTTGCTACTGGTTCTATTTATTTACCAGGCAATTAAATATTTGCAGACGCTTCATATTGCAATCATTGCAATATTTTGCACAAAAATACAGTTGCATTTTAAAATGGCTTAATCCGTTACATGGTTTATCCCTTTTAATCCTTTAAGGACGATTGGGTCACCGGTGACCCAAAAATGAAATTTTTCCTACGGCCTTCCTAAGTTTTATTTTTTCTGTAAAAAGTTAAAAAAAATTATTTTTTCCGACCCTCAATTTATGGCCTTCTCGTCCTTAAAAGGTTGACCCATTCCTTACCATGGTATTATACATAATACGGAAATTGAGTGATTTTAGATGAATTATTCCAATGATGATTTATTTATCTCAAGTATTTCTAGTAGATTGACTGAATGGATTAATCCTAAGATAGCCCCTTAAATTCCGAAAAAAATGTTTATGCCTCCGGCACACCTTTTAGATCCGTCAAATTTCATAAAATCAAAATTCACATCCCTTTCTTTCTTAAAAGTTTAGCATATATAACTATCCTACTTTTTCGCACTCTTCTTCTTCTTTTGAACATCACAGCAAATTAAATTTGGTTCAGTCCAATTTTGAGACCGAAAGAGTAGGATAGACTTATGCAAGTCTTTTATGGCTCTGGAACACCTTTAAGATCAGGAAAATTTCATGAAGTCGAAATTGGAATCCCTTTCTTTCTCACACGTTTTTCATATGTCCATCTCATTCTTTCGCACTCTTCTTCTTCTTTTAAACATCACAACAAATTCAATTTAGCTCGATCAAATTTGAAGTGTGAAAAAATGAGATAGACATACAGTAGAGTCTCGCTATAGGCCATCGCTCTATAGTCCACAATTTATCGACCGTTGATTTCAAAACACTGATTTTATGTTAGGTTATGTTTTTTGTACGCAACAAGCACAATTATATTAATATTTTTGGCAAACTTTATTGAGTAGTTGTGATAATTGTGATCCATAATGAAGAGAGCGAGGACAAGTACCACAAACACAAAGAAAGTGGAAGCCGTCGAGCAATTTCAATATTAAAAGTCGTTGATAATTTTAAAAAAATACATGGACTATAGTGCGACCCAAGTGTCAAATCTGAAACCAAATATGGACTATAACGAGACTCTACTGTAATGCAAAACATGTGAGAAAGAAAATGTAAATTTTGATTTCATTAAATTTTCTTGAACTAAAAGGTGTGCCGGAGCTATTAAGAAAGAGAAGTGAATTTTGATTTCATGAAATTTGACCGATCTAAAAGGTGTGCCGGAGCCTTATGAAATCAAAATTCGCTTCCCTATCTTTCTCAAAAAGTTTGCCTAAATCTATCCCACTCTTTCTGACGTAAAATTGGACTGAAGAAAATTTAATTTGGTGTGATGTTCAAAAGAAGAAGAATAAGAGTGTGAAAGAGTAGAATATACAGTGCTGTCTCTCTATATGCACAGTTTGGGTACTTTTTTTGACAGTTCTCTCTCTGAATATGCACAACTTTTTTTGAAATTCCCAATGGTTTTTTCTTTATTTTAATAAATTATCATTTTTTTTCATTGTTCTAGAATTTCCCGTGTTATTTTAAATATAATATGAGACAGAAAAAATAAAATTAAGAAAATTGAAAACAAGAAAAATTAGTTATCAAGAAAATAATTTTCTTTATTACTTTGTCAAAATGTAAACAAATTGATTTTGAATGCAATCGACACAAAAGCTGTGCATATAGAGAGTGTGCATATAGAGAGACAACACTATACACAAACAAAATTTTGAATTTTGACTGTGAAATTTTCCTGATCTAAAAGGTGTGCCGGAGCCATAAAGCCTCTGTACTATCTTTTTATATCAAGGAAATCTCATAAAGTCAAGATTTACATCCCCTTCTATCGCAAAGATTTTGCAACTATATAAACTATTTCACTCTTACGAACTCTTCTTCTTCTTCTTCTTCTTTAGAATGTCAGAACAAATTCAATTTAATTCTTCCTAATTTTGAGTGCGAGAGTAGGATAAATATGTGCAAAACTATTAAGAAAGAAAGCGATTTGAATTTTGATGCCATGAAATTTGCTTTCCTGAACTAGCGGGAGATCGAGAGGCGTGGGCTACTAACCCGGGTGTTTTAAGACCGTGATTGCGATTGGGACAAATGGTAGAAAATGAATGAATTTTGATTTCATGAAATTGTGCCTATCAAAAACTTAATAATGGCTCCGGCACACCTTTTAGATCAGGAAAATTTCACAAAGTCGAAATTCGAAACCCTTTCTTTCTCACATGTTTTGCATATGACTATCACATTCTTTCGCATACCAAATTCGATTGAGCTAAATTGAATTTGGAGTGATGTTTAAGAGAAGAAGAAGAGTGCGAGAGAATGAGATATACATCTGCAAAACGTGTGAGAAAGAAACGGATCCGAAATTCGACTTCATGAAATTTTCTTAATCTAAAAGGTGTGCCGGAGCCATAAGCATTAAAATTTGAGTTTTTAAATTGAAATTTCGATGTTGATTTTGTATTCATCGATAAAATTTTTTGACTATACACTGAAATTTTTTAAGCCATCAAACTAAACAAAAACTAATCTTAAATTGAAAAATTAAGCTGAGTTTTGAATTTCAAAATAATGGCTCCGGCATATCTTTTGGCATACATACATTTTAGATCTGAAAGCCATGAAGTCAAAATTCATATCCCTTTTTTTCTCAATCCTTTTGCATAATTTTGCACTCAAAAATAGATGAAACCGTTGAATTATATTGGATTATATAATGTGAATTTGTACACATTATGCAAAAAAATTAAGAAAACCATGGTATGTTAATTTTGATTTCATTAAATTTAGAGTATAGGATCTTCCAAATTCGAACAATCTTTTGAAAACTAATGGCTCCAGCACACCTTTTAGATCAGGAAAATTTCACAAAAGCAAAATTCACATCTCTTTTTTTCTTGAAAATTTTACTTATCTCTATCCTACTCTTTCGCGCTCTTCTTCTTTCGAACATCACACCAAATTAAATTTTAAATTTAGTTCAGTCAAATTTCAAGACCAAAAGAGTGGAATAGACTTATGCAAATCTTTTGAGAAAGGGACGCGAATTTTGTTTTAATGAAATTTTATCGATCTAAAACAGAGGTGTGCAAGAAACCGTTGAAACCAAATTAACGTCAAATGAAACATGTACGTCAATGGTCAAAACGCTACTATAACAAACTTATTTTGACGTTAATTCGGTTTCAACGGTTTCTTGCACACCTCTGATCTAAAAGGTATGCGGGAGCCATAACGGAAGTTATGTGCGAAAGTCGTCTTACACATTCGAGCTGATTTCATCAAAATTTATTTCAAAAAAATTTTGAAAGAAAAATTACAATTTTTGAAGGATTGTTTGACGATAAATTCCTCCAAATTAAGCTGTCTATACAGTAGACTCTCGCTAACTCGGCTCTTTTAAGATCGGGCTACTTTTTAATTCAGGCGGCAGTTACAGTAGACTATCACTTATCCGTGGACTCTTTTTCCGGGTGACATAAAAAAATTCCGTGAGACAGTTGAATTTTCTAAATTTTGTTGACATTATTGTCCCCGTTTTGAGGTGTTTTGTTAAAGCAAATGTACTCTATCTACTGTAATTCTTTCTCATTGTAACTTTTTTGGACAGTACATATGCTTAGAGAGAACGTTCATTCGATCACGTCAGGATTCACTCCACAAATTTCCAATGTAAACAAAAAAATCGTTGGATTTCCAACAATTTGATGTGTATCATTCTCAAAATCCGTATAACATTTTGGTCCCGCTCTCATGGATAAGTCAGAGTCCACTGTAAATTCAAAAAACGTTTGTTGACATTTTTCGACCTCGATTATGATTATCAAATGAAGCAAATATGCTAAAATTTGTCATGATTTGTTTTAGTTTTAATGTGATTTTGCATTATTAAGAGGTTTTCATGAATTTATAATAGCAATGAGCATGTAAACTCAATATGAGTATGCAGATGAACAAAAAATCGTTGCATTTCAAACAATTTGACGTCCGAATTTCTCTCTAATTCGGTTGACATTTCGGTACCAAATGCCCGAATTTGAGAGAGTCTACTGTACATAAATAAATGATAAATTTCTATCAAAAATGAGCTTCAAAAGGTGTGCTTCAAAAAAATTGTCTACAAATTGAGACCAATTTTCGTCAAAAATTTGCATTTTTGGCAGAAATTTGACGTTTCTACTTACGGTACTGCAGGCAATTTCCTTCAAAAAGTAATTTTTAATTAAGCTTTTTGCCAATATGTAGCGGCTTTTAATAAATAATGGAAATTAAAGAGCTTTTAATAGAATAAAATTTATTACCCTTTAATTTAGGATTGATGACACGCAATAACATTAATATTTTTTTGATCAGTTTTTAAATCAAAGATATCGTAAAGGTGTTTGTCGATTTCATTTCATCAGTCTTATATTCACGGGGTTCGGCATAAGTGTTTGACTGTAGCACTGTAAAAATGAGCAGTACAAAGTTAAATTTGGTCGGTAAAAAAAGTCAAATTTAAGCCGGATTCAAATTAGAACTTTAAAAGCAGCAGAATTATCATCTAAGTTTTTACAAACTTAAAATTGGGTTTATTATTTTTTCGTCAGATATCAAAAATGTCAAATTAGACCCATTTTTGTTTGAATTGAGATATCCTACTGAACCAAATTTAATATTTTTATTACCAAATTTAAACTACACATTGGGAGAAATTTTCGTCAAAAATTGTTGTTTTTTTGGAATTTGCACTGTTGTAGGTGGAAACGTCAAAATTCTGTCAAAATGCATTTTTTGACGAAAATTATTCCCAATGTGTAGAGGCCTTAATTATGTTACTGCTTTTTGGTTGTTATCCCTTAAATTTTAAATATTACTTAATTTTGAAAATGATCAACCGCCAAAATAGAACCCAGCTGACCTTAGTAATGTGATATGACTGGTTAGGAATATGATTAGCATTTGATATTATAACTTTGTATTCAAATCAGTTCTCGAAATAATGCATTTTGCATATTGTATTTTGGAAAAAGTTTTGTAAGTCAGTTCATTTATTCACTTTTAAGAGTATTTAGTTGATAATAATTAAAACCAAACTATAACCTTCTAAGTTACTTTAAAAAATGCAAATTATTGATTAAATTTGAAGTTTTCATAACTAAATGATTGATAATTTTAAAATTTCAAGTTATTCCACCCATTCTCTTGGTTCACTGTTATATTTAGGAATTTGAGGTTATCTTGAGCCTAACCTAAAAATTTATGAAAATTCTTATTAATACAACGCTTAGGCAAATTTTTTCAAGAACCTTATTCGCTTCATAAATTACTAAATGAAAAAACTAGTATTCAGCAGGTAACCTAACCTTACATTCAAATAAAAAATAGACAAATAACCTAAATAATAAATAGAAAACTTCAACTTGTTCATTAAAAAAAATCCGAAATTTCCTTCAGTCTTTACTATCATTATTCTCTGGCTTTCTTTGGGAATTTGAGCAAATCATGACGCCAAGTTTATCAAAAAGATCCACCTTTATCGGAACTGATAAGGGCGACTGATAGAGTAATTTTTTGAAAGTTAATTTACTGTGTCTGTCTTTGAAGGCGGTGGGCGTTTTTTCGATCAGCGCTCAAAGCAGTCCTTCAGGTACGATCACCTGAGAAAAGAGGCGTCCGACTATGCAGCTCACGAAGTGGACAGTCTGTCGGAGTCATGGCGTGCGGCGTTGGACGCCGAAGCGCTCATCTATACGGCCACGCATTATCGGCATGGCATTTGTTCCGTGTTCAGTCGCAGTCAGGGTGGTCAGGTGACCCTGACGCTGTGCATTGAGGATCATCAGTTCCAGCCGAAGAACTACTGCAATGGCCGATGGCGTTCGCAGTGGACGGTGACATTTGCTCCGGGTTCTGGGAGTGCTGCTGCTGAGCTCAAAGGTATCCTTAAGGTGCAGGTGCACTACTATGAGGACGGTAATGTACAACTCGTGTCGTCGAAAGAATGTCGCGAGTCGGTGATTGCTACAAATCCTACGGCTACTGCCAAAGAGATTTGCCGGTTGATCGAGGAGGCAGAGAATGACTATCAGACTGCCATCTCGGAAAATTACCAGACAATGTCTGATACCACATTCAAGGCGCTTCGGCGTCAATTGCCCGTGACAAGGACCAAAATTGATTGGTCCAAGATCATCTCCTATCGAATTGGCAAGGAGCTCACGCAATAATGTTGCCCAATGCATTTAAAACAAAAAGAAAATATATTTCAAATCATGATGATTGAACATTGTCCTCCCAAGCAAAAACATCTCCTCGCCACATTCAGTGAATTTATTCCCCAGATTTTCCCTGTCCCTTCCTGAGATGTCGCGCAATCAAAACACACGAATGGAAACGTAAATGTCCTTAATGGGATTTTGCCCTGCAAAAAAAACCTCAAGGAAGAGGGATAATAATTAATAAAATAGATAAAATCTTTCTTAGATAAGAATGAAGAAATCAATGAATTATTGAAGAAAAAAAAAGAAGAAAAGAATTTTAGAGGATGATGAGAAAAATGAACCTTAAATCGATTAGGGTGCTGAATTGAATAAGTCTTTTATTTCTAATTCTCCCTTATCTATCCTTCGAAACAAAAAAAAAAAACTTACAAATTGATAGGATTCCCAGAATTTGCATTCTTTTCATGTCAATTGCCATTCTTTTTTTTCTGGTTCTTTTACAATAAAATCCTGATAGCTAAATGATAAGCACGAGATTTAGAGAGAAACATGATAAGAGATCCCTTCGCTTTTTGTAATCTTGTGTCTTCGGCAATCAATATGATTTTTTTTTAGAAACTACTCTACTTCGAAATTTTGTTATGACATAACATTTTTATAAATAATTATTACAACTTATATACAATAAATAAATAAATATCAAAAATTGTTTAAGAAATCGTTTTTACTTTTTATTTGGACAAGTCAAGTTTTTTCTATGTTCCTCATGGATTTTATCCATGTTTTTTTCAGGAAATTTTAGGCATTGGATTAGCTATTATGACGGGGTAATGATCTCGTATCAGAACTCAGAACTAAAACAAAAGTGTCTGAAACAAAATCATGATCTCGTTAAGCACCTCAGAATAGAGTCCTTGCGATTTTCTGAAGTAACAGAGAATTGAGAGGTCGGGGAAGGCTAACGAAGGTACCTTTAAGTCCGTGGCCTAATAAGGGGAAGTGGTTGAAAATTAGAGTAAACTTGAAAGTGTTGTCATATTTCTCGCCAACACAGTAAAGTAGGGTATTATCACATTAATAATAAAATGCTCGCCGTATACTATATTTCGTTAATTTATATGCATTTTCATTGCAATTCTTACGCAAATTCTCGATTACCGTATTACCTTATCTCATATTCGATGGCACTAGGTGAAAATAATACAAGAAAATTGAAGAAATAAAACGAAAATTCGATAAACGGTGAGCAAAAAAACAGAAATTAATCGTACTGTTTTTTTGCTCGCCGTTTATCGCATTTTCGTTTTAGTTCTTCAATTTCCTTATATTATTTTTACCTAGTGCCACCGAGTATGAGATAAGGTAATACGGAAATCGAGAATTTGCGTAAGAATCGCAATTAAAAAGCGTAAATTAACGAAATACGGTGAGCATTTTACTGTCAATGTGATTCTGCCCTTACGGTTGCTTCCGGCTGTATGCCGCTGAATGTGTGAAGGTGACAGGCAGCGACACGGATGTAGCCGATGTAGGTCAAAAACTGATGGAAATGTATTCTGATCATTATTTTGATTATAATTACGTTAATTGTTTCTCGGCTTAAGTCGCAATTTTTTTAGGCCATAAAAGGTATGATGGCCAATTAACACTTAAAAACCCAAAGTGGCACTTTACTCCAATTTTAAGTTTGGAGCTTCATAGTAGGATTTCTATTCAATATATGCTAAAGTGATAACACGAATGTATAGAGAATTTAATTAGCTTTCGTTTAGTTAAAGTTAAAAAAAAAAAACAGTTGATAACTTTTCTATTATTTAAAAAATAGAAAAAAAAACTATAAAACGGGGGCGTAGAATATCAAAATTGGCGTAAAATGCCACCTTTTTTATATGGAGTTGACATCCGAAATGGATATTTGAATGGATTATACTACATAACTTAAAAAAGGTTAGCATTTTTTGAATTCACGATTCAAAAAAATAGAAAAAATACATGAAAATATTATAATAATGATAAAAAGTTAAGTAATATGATACCTAGAATTGTTGTAAAGTGGTACTGTAGAGAAAAATAAGGAGAAAATTCAATTTACGCCTTGTTTTTCTTTTTCGAATTCCTGTTGGAATTTCACATAAAATTTTCTTTAAAAAAAAAAGTGCAAGTCTATATGAGAATTGAAAATTTTACAGGAAAATATATTGATATGAATCCTAAAATCCTTGCCAAATTGCTAAGAAAAAGAAAATGCAATGAAAATTGGCTTTTTGCTACGAAAATTTGTAAAAATTCACCTTGGCATTTTTTGTCAATATTACAAAACAATTGTATAAAAATGACAAAATATTTAATGGAAAATTAATTTATGAGTCTTACTGTGTTATCACACTTGCACATTAAAATTTTAATATGATTCACATTAATTGTCGCTGGTGAGAGTCCAAATGTGTAATTTGTGTGTTTGAATCATTTTATATTCAAAATTTGATCTATTTGTTGATAAAAAGGTAGACTTGGCCCGCAAAATTTGATATAAATTGATTTATAGCATTAATGCGAAAAATTAATGCGATTTTCTCTTTAATTTTTAATGTGAAAAATATTTATGCTTTAGGTAAATTTAAACTTATTTTTGCAGGCCAAATCCACTTCTTTATCAATAACCGTGTAAACAGACGGAATTCCCACGGGAATTCCCATGAGATTTTCCATTCCGGATGGAAATTCCCATATTGAACCGTGTAAACAGACGGAATTCCCACGGGAATTCCCATGAGATTTTCCATTCCGGATGGGAATTCCGGATGGAAATTCCCATATTGAACTGTCAAATTTTTACCATCCGCTCTATGCGCCTCTGGTGGACTTCAAGCGCAACACAAAAATGCTCCGAAGATTTGAATTTCAAATTTTGTTTTTTCCGAATATAAATAACGGAATGTGTATTTAGAAGATATTTTACGTACTTTATTTTATTAAAGTGGCTTTATTATACCACAAGGATATTAGTAATATTATCTATTAATACATTTCATGGAAAATCTTTTAAAATTTCTCGAGAAATGATTAGAAATGTTGTTATAGCGTAAATATCTTGTCAAAAACCCCCAATTAAAGTGGAAAAATCAACGACAGGCTTTGGATATCTTTGCTGATAGGACCTATTGATTAATTTTCGTTTAATTGTAGTGCTGATAATTTAAAATTTTATAAAGTGTTAGAAGAAAATGTATAAAGTGTCCCTGGGTGACCAAGCAGTCAATTCATTCGGAACGTTCGGAACAGAGACGTTTACAAAAATTAGTTAATTGTATAATAATTGAATACAAATTGTTTTAAAAAACAAGAAGACTGTAAAATATTTTAAAATTTTATTTCCAAAAAAAAGTAAACAATAAAAAATATTGAAGTAATATTTTATATCCGAAAAGGCAGTTTATATGGTTTCTGGCTATAATTTTCATCAGTGAACTTCGATAGTTCTTACTATTCTTTGTATTTCCTTATCTACATTATTATATTCTTTACATTTTTTAATAATGGGATTTATTGAAAAAGATAAATTTTGAATCTGCCTTTCCAATCATTTAAACCTCTTCTGAAATGTTATTGATGAATATTTAATTTAATCCAGAAACACTAATCCTTTCAAAATTATTATAGTATTATTATTCGATTTCAAATTTGCTTTTAAAATCAATGTTTTGATCACTACAGGAGATTTTACATGTTTTTTCATATATTATTTGCTTAAAAACACTCCAAATTAAATTTTCGGAATTCTCCGGAAGCAAAAAGCTATCTCGAGCGAGATAGCTTTTTTCCATTTTAGAAAATGGAATATTTCACCCTCCAACGGAAAATTTCCATTTGAAATTCAAAATATTTCAAGACATTCGGGCAGTTTCGTGCACTTTTGCAGAGGGCGCTTGTATAGCAAATTTACCATTTGCTCGTGGGAATTCCCGTGGAAATTCCGTCTGTTTACACGGGAACTGTCAAATTTTTACCATCCGCTCTATGCGCCTCTGGTGGACTTCAAGCGCAACACAAAAATGCTCCGAAGATTTGAATTTCAAATTTTGTTTTTTCCGAATATAAATAACGGAATGTGTATTTAGAAGATATTTTACGTACTTTATTTTATTAAAGTGGCTTTATTATACCACAAGGATATTAGTAATATTATCTATTAATACATTTCATGGAAAATCTTTTAAAATTTCTCGAGAAATGATTAGAAACGTTGTTATAGCGTAAATATCTTGTCAAAAACCCCCAATTAAAGTGGATAAATCAACGACAGGCTTTGGATATCTTTGCTGATAGGACCTATTGATTAATTTTCGTTTAATTGTAGTGCTGATAATTTAAAATTTTATAAAGTGTTGGAAGAAAATGTATAAAATATCCCTGGGTGACCAAGCAGTCAATTCATTCGGAACAGAGATGTTTACAAAAATTAGTTAATTGTATAATAATTGAATACAAATTGTTTTAAAAAACAAGAAGACTGTAAAATATTTTAAAATTTTATTTCCAAAAAAAAGTAAACAATAAAAAATATTGAAGTAATATTTTATATCCGAAAAGGCAGTTTATATGGTTTCTGGCTATAATTTTCATCAGTGAACTTCGATAGTTCTTACTATTCTTTGTATTTCCTTATCTACATTATTATATTCTTTACATTTTTTAATAATGGGATTTATTGAAAAAGATAAATTTTGAATCTGCCTTTCCAATCATTTAAACCTCTTCTGAAATGTTATTGATGAATATTTAATTTAATCCAGAAACACTAATCCTTTCAAAATTATTATAGTATTATTATTCGATTTCAAATTTGCTTTTAAAATCAATGTTTTGATCACTACAGGAGATTTTACATGTTTTTTCATATATTATTTGCTTAAAAACACTCCAAATTAAATTTTCGGAATTCTCCGGAAGCAAAAAGCTATCTCGAGCGAGATAGTTTTTTTCCATTTTAGAAAATTGAATATTTCACCCTCCAACGGAAACTTTCCATTTGAAATTCAAAATATTTCAAGATATTCGGGCAGTTTCGTGCACTTTTGCAGAGGGCGCTTGTATAGCAAATTTACCATTTGCTCGTGGGAATTCCCGTGGAAATTCCGTCTGTTTACACGGTAAATAGAGAAACCCCAAATATAAAGTGACTCAAAGACACAAATAACATATTTGGACGCTCACAAGCGACAATTAATGTGAATCACATTAAAATTTTAATGTGCAAGTGTGATAACGCCGTTAGAACGTCTAGAACCAGGGCGAAGCATTCTCATACATTTTCTGTACAAAAGTATGGTGTACGTACATTTTTTCTTAAGTGACTTTTTAGTTTTAGTATAAAACCCTGTAGAAGTCTTTCGGAACGAAAAACTATTGGAAAAATGTTTTTTTTTGTTGATAATATCAGCGCTGGCATTTTCTGCCAGTTTGGTGTTTTACGTGATTTTTTGGCTCGGGTTTTATAGAAAACCCGTTTTCTATTATGTTCTCATACTTAATTCATTATACGTATGGGATATGAAATTGGGAAACGTAAAACAGTTACTTCGTGTTGCCATCTGGGTTGTTTGAAAAATTTCTACGAGCGCCCTCTTTGAGAAAATTTTAATAACCTCTAATGACATTCAACGACATAACCTAATTTTTGTAGATCCGGGAAAATGAGTTTCCTCACTATATTTTCCTCAATAAATAAGAGTTTTCTCACATATTCTCTTGCGAGATTTTACTCTAATGGAGGTAAGAACTCTTAGAATCTTATCCCTAAGGCAAAAATTTATTAGGTTATTGCATTTCAGTGGCTCCAATTGCAATGACAAAAAAGAAGAAATTGGGAAAGCTCGGTCCGGTGGCGGAAAAGAAGGAAATTCCCGTGGAAACCGATGTTAATCGGCTGGTTAACTTTGTCTGCGGCAGTAACATCTACAAAACCGGCGAAGATATTCAGTTGAAACCAGATTCTGAATACCCAGAATGGCTCTGGAAGATGCACACCGGAAAGCCCCTGCCCCTTGAGGAACTTGATCCAAATACCAAACACTACTGGAGACGCCTCCGGAAAATGGCCCATCGACGGAATAATCAGCTGTTAAAGCTGAAGAAATTCTAATAGACATGCTGTAGTTCATTTTATTACTCTTTATTCTCAAATTGGAAATATAATTGTTTAAATTACGCAAAAATTCTGCAAATTACCCTCTAGAGAAAGTCTAAGAATATTTTTTTTGTGTGTGGAAAAAGAACTCCTTACAGGCTAGTTCATCTGTCTCTCCTCTTTATCTCCATCCAGATGCTTTGTGGGTATTCTTTTACAAAAAAAAAAGATGACAAAAAAAACTAAACAAAAAGAAACCTATCATGGGTTTATCAATCGCGCTTTTCTCTTCCTGGGCAGAAGAGAACTCAAGATGAAAGTTTTTTTTCTCCCATTTGGAGGCGAGCATGAGATGAATAAAATGTCGTCTAACTGTAGAGATCATCGTCTCCATTATCTTCCGGACGATTTTGCGGCTGACTCTGTCCAGGACCTTGTGACGATGAGCCACTTCCCGACGGAAATCTGTTTTTTTTTTCATCCCCGGAAATCCCGAAATTCATAAGTAAAAACATCCTTAAAAAATCTGAAATGGATTCAACTTACCTGAAATTTGTGCCAAAGCCACGAGATTGCTGAAGTGTCTGAGCAAACATCTCGTACTTCCTGATATCGTTGTCCGAGACAGAACGGCGAGCAAATTTCATTGCTTCCTCAAAGTGACCACGAGTTATCTCCGGAACTGGATCTTCTTCATCCATCTGAAATGTTGAAAACATGAGAGAAAGTATCATTGACCAGCCTATTACTTTAAAAATCTTCAGTTATGATATGATTTATCCCTTGGAATAAAACCTTCAGTGAAGTATTTTTTCTGTTTTAACTAAATTTTGTATATCTAATCGGTGATATAAAAAAAAAATCTTGAGTCAGGAAAAAAGAAGAAAACCTGCATACGAGCAAAAAAAAATCAGTAATTTAGAACGTATTGAATTTTAAACTCATTCTTGTATATCTTACTGTGTTATCACACTTGCACATTAAAATTTTAATATGATTCACATTAATTGTCGCTGGTGAGAGTCCAAATGTGTAATTTGTGTGTTTGAATCATTTTATATTCAAAATTTGATCTATTTGTTGATAAAATGTAGACTTGGCCCACAAAATTTGATATAAATTGATTTATAGCACTAATGCGAAAAATTAATGCGATTTTCTCTTTAATTTTTTTATGTGAAAAATATTTATGCTTTAGGTAAATTTAAACTTATTTTTGCAGGCCAAGTCCACTTCTTTATCAATAAATAGAGAAACCCCAAATATCAAGTGACTCAAAGACACAAATAACATATTTGGACGCTCACAAGCGACAATTAATGTGAATCACATTAAAATTTTAATGTGCAAGTGTGATAACGCCGTTACACGGCTTTCAGAGTTGAATCTTATGCCCTAGACACACTTAAGACTTAAGTCGAGAGATGGCTTAACGTTTTTATAATTAAAATAATGATTAGGGGAGACTGAGGCAAAAAGTCACAAATCGAAAAATTCAAAATTCAATATCTTCCAAGGTAAAAGGTAGCGGCTCAAATTTTTTTCTATAGACCTTTTTCAATGTCGTACGTTTCTTAGAATTCGAACGAGGAATTTAGAAAATAAAAAAATATCGAAATTTTTAGCCCTATTTTTGAAATATTTTCCTTACTTATTTTCCAAAATTGATGCACTACTGGTGAATATTTTCAAAATAATTTGAATTTTTTGAATACGAATCCGCTATCTATTTTAGAATTTCACAAAAGTTCTTTTCTCCAGAAATCCTTTTATTAAAAATGGCCACTTGGGGCAAAAAGTAACAAAAGGTATAGAGCAAAAAGTAACAAAAAAGCGAAGCAATTTCTGATGTCTCACGGCGAAAAGAAACGTCATTATCATGTCTCGCCGCTTTTTGTTTGCATTGGTCAAACGATTTGCAGTCTTTTGTGTTTTTTTTTCTAAAATAGCTTGAAAGCGCTTTAATCGTTTTCTCACTTTTCTCGCAGAGAAAACGCTGTTTCACAAAGGTGTAGATAAATAAATTTTCTATGAAAATATCTTCTCTAGGTATTTTTTCAAATTTACGGAAGCCCTTGATGAAGCGAATCAAAATATGATAATACGCAATGTCTGGTACTATTTGCCCCAGCATTTTTGAAAATGGTCACAAAATTACCTTTTAGAAAACGGCTCGATAAACGTATTTCCTTACAAAATAGAGAAAAATTACTTTCACAAAGTTGTAGAGCGGTAAATTTCCTATAACACTGCGCTAATTAGAAATTTTTGAAGCGCTCGAGTAGCTTGCAAAAAAATAAAATATCCGTTTTGTGACTTTTTGCCCCAATTTCCCAAAGACTACATTTCCATCAGTTTCTGATAAATACGTCTCTCGGCTTAACCCTTTATGGACGATTGGAACATCGGTGTCCCATAAAGAAAATAATTTTTCCTAACTACCTGATGTTATTTTTTTCTTCTGTCTGTGCATAATTGTAAAGTAGAAGATTGAAGGAATCTAGAATATTTTTTGCAAGTCTCTATCCATTTGTTATTTAGTAAATATTTAAGCTAAAAAATGGCGCATTTTTAAATCCTAAAATTTATAACTGATTTTATTTATTTTTTATACTTCCAATTTTTTTTAAGCAAAACCCTTTTGGCAATAAAAACTACAATATTCATATATAATATTTTTCATTAAAGCGAAAAATATCATTCATTGGTATTGTCAGAAAAATTACTTAAATTTTTGTGCTATTTTTGTCCCTATCGTTCATAGAAGCACAAAATACACCGAAACAGACTCTGTTGGACTTTCCAAGGTTAGATGTAAGATTTATCATTGATTATGTTTCCAAGTTTAATTTTTATTGTTGATTTTCAGTCCGTAAAAAGTGTCTCGTCGTTAATGGTTAAGCCTAGAAATGGCTTATTAAGTGGGAATTTAGTCATATCGTATATATTAGTCATATCGTATATATTAGTCATATCGTATTTCGTATATATATATAAAAAAAATTAATAAATTTGTTTAATATCTTATCTGTTGAGGGTTTCTGGTAAATTTTAACTTAGGATTGAATTATTCAAGGCAAATGATCTATTAAACTCTAAAGAGTCAATAAAAATTGTTACTAATTAGTGTTTTGAGACCTTTGAGAACTAGGTTAAACCTCTAGTCTGAAGACCACTGAAGTTCTCAGCGTATTACAGTTTGGGATAAATCATTACTGCCATATTTTAGAGCCTAAATTATTCCCGAAGATTAGTCTAATAACAATGTCAGACTGAACACTTTATCCAGTTCTCAAAGATTTAGAAATAACAAGCAGTGTTACAATATCTAATCTAAATGGTTCATTTGTTATTCAATATTGAATATCAAGTCAAACATTTTCCAAAAATCTTTCCTGAAAATAAATAAAGAATTTCGGCTATATGACTAAACCGGATTTGACATTCGTTCAAAAATAAGTTATACCTTAAAAAATCACAGTTTGTTAATTTAAAATACTTTAAGATTTCTCTTCAATTTTTTATTAATTTTACGATTTTATAAATAGATAGGAGCAATTATTCAAAAAATTCTAACTAGACTATTAAATTGATGAATTTTCCTATTAACTTTAGAGCACTTTATTAGGGCCTTAGACCTGAGGATTAGACGAGAGACGACTTAGCGTAATTATATTAGAAATAATGATCAAACTACGTTTCCATCATTTTCCACTAAGTCGTCTCTCGGCTTAAGTCCTAAGTGTGTCTAGGGCATTACTCTACTAGGGCAAGTACGGAACCTTCGCACGATTCATCCTTTGAACAAATAAATTTTTGTTTTTATAAATCCTTAATATCGATTTAAATCAGACTATAATTAGAAAACTATCTCGAAATTGAAAATGGATCAAGGGATTAATTTGAAAAGTTTTAACATTTGACCTTGAATAATTCAAAATAGCGATTTTTCCGGTGAAAGAGGATTTCAGATTTGAGACCCTTCCCTCTAATAAGTTTTGCCACTCTCGTCAAAGACACCCACAAAAACCTCAATTTTGTCACAGTGTATTTACTGACCAGCTTCATAAATTTATTGAAGCCTCTGAAAATTACACATTATTTTTTTACAAGAACGAAATATTTGTGCAAAAATAATTGAAAAATAAAGAAGTTTTTCAGTAAAACTGCGCGCATTTTGTTACAAAAAAAATTAATAGAACCCTTAAAATAAACATTATTTCGAATAGATGCTTGAAATAATGCTTCAGAAAAATCCAAAAGCACATTGACTCTTTATGTTTATCTATTTGAAAATAATCTTATCAGAATTCCTAATTAGAAAAAAATTCTGGGTAAAATAAAATCAATCAACAGCATTTCTTAAGAATTTCAGCAAATGAAAGCATTCCGGATGATAATTTTACGAAGAAACCTAATGACTAATTCTTATGACAGATTCAGACTTTGGAATAAACCTCTTTAGTATCTTTAAATTTTCTTCACAAAAAATATCAAATAAGTTTCTTAGCGGGAGTATTTTTTTTTATTCTTTTCAGATTTAAGAAATCCAGCAAGTTTTAGATTTAGGGGATTTTCTAAAAAAAAATTATAACGATTTTATGTTTTTTTTTTATTCTTTAATTAAAAAAAAATGAAGTGTTTCAACTCTTTCCGGACCGCAGCATATCCTGCAAGCCATTTTCACAATTTTTAATCAAAAATATCTATGCTCAGGAATTAATTGAGGTCCTACAAAAAATATTTTACATTTGGACATCCTTATAGTTTGTAATCATCCACAAGAATAGGATTTTTATCAGTTCTAAATAATTAAAAAACATTGTTTTTCACAGAACATTCATATGCTGCTTTGGGTACGAGAGTCCCAAAAGAGACGAAAGAGTTAAAAGGAAAAGACTCATAATTGCAAAGTTGTAAAAAAGAATTTAGATAGCACTTAGAACAGGTTCAAAAAAAAAAAATAAAATAAATTGGATTTAAATCGCGTCTATCTTTGATATTTTCTTAATGTTCCAGTAGGCTAAAAAAATATATATTTGGACAAAAGAGGATTAAACTTCTAGTCTACAGAGACCATTACTATTAGGAATGTTATGATGAAATCAAATTGACTCACCAAATGGAAAATTCTAGACCAAAAATAGAGAATACGCAAAACAAAGAGTAATCAGGCAAAAAATGTTACTTACATCCATTGCGCTGTTCTGGTTCTCAGCCCTGTCCTTTTCGCGCCTTATCTCCGTCTCAATGGCCTGCCTGATGGCCAATTTGCAAGCCCTCTGGCAGATCTCCGTGAGATCAGCTCCTGAGAATCCCTGAGTGACTTTTGCAATGTAGTTGAGATCCACCTCCTTGGCAATTGGGCTCTTGCGCAAATTAGCCTTGAGGATGGCCTCACGTGACTTCTCATCCGGGAGTGGAATGTAGATGAGCTGATCGAGACGTCCGGGACGCAAAATGGCCGGATCAATTATATCCGGACGATTTGTTGCCCCAATAATAAAGACATTCTTCTTGGCGCCCATTCCATCCATTTCCGTGAGGATCTGATTGATCACCCGATCAGCTGCTCCTCCAGCATCGCCCAAATTCCCACCACGACTCTTGGCAATGGAATCGAGTTCGTCAAAGAACAGGACACAGGGTGAAGCTGAGCGTGCCTTGTCAAAGATGTCACGTACATTGGCTTCAGACTCACCAAACCACATGGTCAGGAGTTCGGGACCCTTGACCGAGATAAAATTGGCCTGACACTCATTGGCTATAGCTTTGGCCAGGAGAGTCTTACCACATCCCGGTGGCCCATAGAAGAGCACTCCGCGTGATGGTTGCATGCCGAATTTGAGGAATTTATCTGGATGCTCAACGGGATATTGAACCAATTCCTGCAGTTCCTTCTTCACATTCTCCAAGCCACCAATGTCCGCCCAAGTGGTATTGGGCACCTCCACTACGGTCTCACGCAGTGCCGATGGACTGGACTTGGTCATGGCATAGCGGAAATTGTCCATGGACACAGCCAAACTATTCAGCACTTCAGCATCAATCTGATCATCTTCCAGATCAATGAGATCCATCTTCTCACGGATCTGCTGGAGAGCTGCTTCGGAGCAGAGGGAAGCCAAATCAGCTCCTACATGTCCATGACTCTCTGCAGCAATCTGCTCGAGATCTACATCATCTGCCAGGCGCATATTCTTCGTGTGAATCCGCAAAACTTCCAATCGCCCGGTAGCATCGGGAATGCCAATGTCTATTTCCCGGTCGAAACGGCCAAAACGCCTAAGAGCCGGATCAATTGAATTGGGCCGATTGGTGGCTGCCATGACAATAACATGACTACTCTTCTTCATGCCATCCATCAATGTCAGCAACTGACTCACAATCCTCCTTTCGACCTCGCCATGAGTCTTCTCACGCTTTGGTGCAATAGCATCCAATTCGTCGATGAAGATAATGGCTGGAGAATTCTTCTCAGCCTCCTCAAATGCCTTCCTCAAGTTCGATTCTGACTCTCCGGCCAGTTTACTCATGATCTCTGGGCCATTGATCAGGAAGAAAAATGCTCCGGTCTCATTGGCTACAGCCCGTGCAATAAGGGTCTTTCCCGTCCCCGGGGGCCCATACATCAAAATCCCACGTGGTGGCTTTACCCCGATTGCCTTGAAGAGCGACGGATGACGCAGTGGCAATTCCACCATTTCCTTAATCTGCGCCAATTGCTTGCGACAGCCTCCAATGTCATCATACCCAACAGCATTCAGTGCTTCCTCCTCCTCCTCACGCTTAATGGGCTCCCCATCGCAATGGATAATAGTATCCGGAGCCACAATACAATACGGCGAAGGCTCAGTGCCAACAACCTTAAATTCAACTGCCCTCATTCCACCGCGCACAATGAAATTATCATCTTTGTGGATTGGCCGATAGGCTTCCAGGAAGTAGGGCTTGAGGTACACCTCAAACAAATTTCCCGTCAATCCCTCCACCGAATCATCAATCGGGAGGATGTGCAAACGCTTCCCATACTTAATGTCCTGGCACGATTGAATGGCCACGACATCCGACAAACGGACACGCAAATTATTCCGCACCACACGATTCATCCGGATCTTCTCATCGGCACAATTCTCATCCGACAGCACAATACACACAGTCTCCTTCCGGCGTTTTCCCTTCAGCAGCACCGTGTCCCCACGGAATAGGCCCAAGTCATCCATCTTGGCCTGAGACAGAGACACCACGGAATTGTCATCGTTGACAGCCTCCTCCACCAGCAGACGATTGGGGCGATCCTTGCGTTTCAGAATAGCCGTAGCCAAATCATCCGGACTGACACAAAAGTGAGGTTAGAGAACCCAAAAGTCTCTTGAACTCTCTCTCCCATCCCTAAAATCACGTCATCGCCCACAAAGCCCCCCAAAAACTCCCAATTTTCACCCATTTACCCACCACCAACCCCCTCCCAATCAACCCCACCGCAATCCCCATATTTCCACCCTCCAAATCACACAAAAAATTCCCAACAAAATTACTCAAGATTGCATAAAATGGGGACAAAGAAAAAGTCTAGCACAAAAGTGTCCATCATGACAAGCGAAAATTGAATGAGTCGGCTTCCCACATTTTCACCTAAATTTCCCCAGAAAATACAGTATTTCCCATAAATCCTTCTTATGGTACTTACTTCTTTGGATCTGCCATGATTATCCTTAGAGTTTTCACTTACAAAAAATCACTAAAAACGCAAGATTTTCACAATTTTCTAGTGCACTCAACTGTTCTGACGTGGTTAACAATCAAATATGGCGATTGCGATGTTTTTCGCGATGATTTTACTGTTTTTCGCTTTCTGCGCCCTCTTTCAGAAAAACTTGGGAAATTTTAAAATTTGAATTTTACTGGTAAACACAATTTAACCCATTTAACCCTTGCAAGACCTGAGGACGAATGAGTCTTTTTTTGTTGTTTCTCAAAAAGGGATAAAACAAAACATTTTTACTAAATAAATTACAGAATTTGCTAAGTAATGGCACCGGCACATTTTTTAGACCAGGAAAATTTCATGAAGTCGAAATTCGCATCTCTTTCTTTCTCACTATTTTGCATTATGACTATCTTATTCTCTCACATATCAAATTCGATTGAGCTAAATTGAATTTGGTGTGATGTTTAAAAAAAGAAGAAGAGAATGAAATAGACATATGCAAAACATGTGAGAAAAAAAAAGAGATTCAGGGGTCTCGGTAGCTCAATAGGCAAAGTGTTGGCTTTGTGACGCAGAGGCCCTCGGTTCGATCCTTGATCGAAGCGCGTCCGGTGAATAATTGGAAAACAGTTTTTCACCGTCCTTGAAAGCTACAAACTGAACGCAAAAATATCAAGAAGGAAGTATGATAAAAGATAAGGGAGCAAAAAAGGATTTGTGATGGATCAAAAAGAAAAATGATAAGGAGAGATGAGAGGAACAAACATAATGGGAAAAAAAAACAGATGGAACTCGTATGTAAATAAGAGTGAGCGAAATGGCTATATGGACCTGATTGAGTCTGACAGCCAAAACATAAAAAGAAGAGAGAAAAAAGAGATTCGAATTTAGACTTCATGAAATTTTCCTGTTCTAAAAAATGTGCTGGAGTCATAAAAGATTCAAAATTGATAAGTAATATACCAGGCCGATCAGGCACATATTTTAGATCAGAAAAATTTCATGTAATCAAAATTCACATTCTTTTCCTTCTCAAGCGTTTTGTTTGCCCATTCCCAAGAGTGTGAAAGAGTGAGATAAAGCATTGAGAAAGAAAAGGACACGAATTTTGATTTCTTGAAATTTTCCTGAATTAAAAGTACCGAAACCATAAATGAGAAAATTTGGTGAGTGAAAATAAAATCAATTTTGGTAAGTAAAAAATGCAATTATATTAAGTAAAAAAACAATCTATTTTGGTAAGTAATGAAAATGACTCATAAACCTTTTGGCACAGCTTTCAGATCAGGAAAATTGCATAAAGTCAAAATTCATATATCTTTTCTTAAAAGCTGTGTCTATTGTGTCTATTCTACTCGCTTTCACGATCTTCTCCTTCTCCTTTTGAATTTGAACATCACACCAAATTAAATTTAGTTCAACCCAATTTTGAAACTGGAAGAATGGGATAGATATATGCAAATCACTTGAAAAAAAAAGACGCAAATTTTGATTTCATGAAATTTTCCTGATCTGAAAGCTGTACCGGAGACCGGAGTCATAACTTCTTAATTTTCTGTTTGCCAATAATATTAACATTTCATTGCTAATCAATTTTCATTTTTTATTTTCCATTTTTATCAATTTTTAAAAGAGTAGGACTTAATTTTATGTAAATGTTCTTCCATTTTCTGAAAATGACCATTACGGCTGGAGCTTGAAAATGCTGAAAATTTCTCTGAACATATGTGGCAGGAAAAATTAAAATTAATGCACGAAAATACAAAAAAAAAACTGTGATGAGTTTTTAGATCTAAAATTTAGAATTTCAATTAAAATTTTTATCTCATCTGTGGTGAAGTGTAATCACTTGCGCACAACAAATTCTCAACAATATAATTGAAAAAAAAATCTGAAAAACACATAATATTTTCTATTTAAATAATTTTATATAAATTAGGAAATTGTGGCTATGTCAGTCAGCCCTAACCTGAAAATTTGTTATTTTATGAGTGAAAATCCAAAAACATTTTTTATTCTTGTATACAATTAAGCATTTTAAAGACAAATACTTACATAAAAATAAAATCAATTTAAAATAATTTTTTTATTTGAAGTTGTATTAATTCATAACCTTGAAAAATGTATGGAGTTTGTATTTCCGAGTTTTACACAGGTTCGATTGGAGGGAAAACCATGTTAAAACTCTTAAATTGAATCTTACGCTTTAAAAATATACATTAAAAGGAAACTGACGAGGGTTTTTTAATTAATACTTTTATAGAGGTTAGATCAAAGATAACCTCACAAAAACAAATCATATTTTGAAATTTAAAGAAAAATAAATCTAATAATTAATAGAATTGTGTGAGTCTCTTAGCAAAAACGAGAGAAAACTCACATTATTCGAAGGCATGAACGTTCAAAGGGAAAGTACTTTCCCCTAAATTAGTGATGAATTTTAAAACAGAGAAATCTTGTAGAAAAGTTCCAAAACTTTTTAAAAAATAGTGCTGATATTCATTGCTTGAAAAACTAATGAAAACAGTTTATTATCTAAAACGTTTAAAATCACTAAAATCGGATTAAAATGTAGGCATTTAGGTATGCCGATTTTTTTCTAGTAATATCTAGGGCTAAGCTAAGGACTTCTTTTGGTTTGTCAACAAGCTTAAACGCAATTTACAACAACAAAAGCTACCCAGCCAGATCTAAAATCTTCAAAATCGATGTGAAAATGGATAAAGGAGCAGAATTTCCTGAAATAAATAATTTTTTTGTTCAAAAAATCTCAGAAAAAAAATATTGATTCCTTGAGAAGTTCACTGAGAAAAAAACGGGGTTGCGATTAACTTTTTTTCCTCATAACTAACACTTTTTAGATGTAAAAATATATCAACATTTTTTAATGTTAATTTTACACCATTTTAAGGGTAAAATTAACATGAAAAGGGGTAACTTTAACCCCTAATACACCTAGAAAGGGTAATATTTACACCGATTCCGGATCAATACTGCAGGATAAAATAAACATTTTCGGAATGTTATTTTAACTTTTTCGGATTTCTCTCACTCAGTGTTCAAATTCATAAAGATTGAATGAAATTCGATTTTTGCGATTTTTTCGAAAAAATTCAGTCTTTGCTTTCGAAAAACAGGGGATAATCTTTCAAAAATCTCTTCAAATAACTTATTTTGCCCCCATCCCTTTCACTAGAATCCTGGTTACTCCCTTGCAATTTCAAAGTTTTTTTTTAAGTCAGCTCTTCTGCTTCCTACTCTGAGAGAAATCCGAAAAAGTTAAAATAACATTCCGGAAATGTTAATTTTACCCTGCATTATTGATCAGAAATCGGTGTAAATATTACCCTTTTTAGGTGTATTAGTGCTTGAAGTAACCCTTCTTCACGTTAATTTTACACTTAAAAAGGTGCAAAATTAACATAAAAAAATGTTGATATAGGGTAAATTAAGCTAATTCAAAACCTGCTCCAAATGGAAATTTTTTGCTACTCCAAATGGAAACGTCATTGTTTTCTTGATAAATATAGTGCTAAATTATTATATTTATATGTTTTCTATACCACAGTTCCATTATTTAGTTAAGTTTGCTCCAAATAAAGCGAAACTCCATTCATATTCACAAATTTTAATTTGATAATTTCTCAGAAAAATTAAGTGTACCTTTTCACCATTGAATTATTCATAGATCGACCATGTTTTCCAATAAAAAACACAATAAGGTGACTGTTGTTTATTCGTTTTGTTGAACATTTATGTCATATTTCTGGCTAATTTTAGTTAAATTAAATGCTAATCTTTATTGTTAACGATACGTGAAGTTTTCAAATGAAATAATTACATATTTCGTGAACAATAAGGGTTTTTCTAAAGTGTCTGCAAATGCTTCAATAGGAAACCCCGGAAATATGATTTTTTTTTGGAGAGATTTTCCTATTGTTTTAGATGGGTGTAATATGCAAACCTGAAGTAGAGGGTTAATATTATATTTGCTTATTGTTGTATTATTGTAACGCTCTAGATTTAGGCCGGACAATGTCCAAAGCCCGAGCGTCAACCTTAAGCACAGAATACACTTTTTAATGACTGTTCAATAATTGTAAAGAGGCAGTATTGTATCAGAAGTGAAGGTGTAAAGAATAAACGCCCTTAAGGAAAAGTCGAAGTGTTTTCACTGGCGCGTAGCAGGACATCTCATGGCGATCCTATGCCAGTCCTGAAGTGAAAAATAAAAGTAAAGTGAAAGTTAAAAGTTAAGTGAAAAAAAAAAGTGAGCTGAAGAAACCCAAAATGGGCTGTAAATGTAGCTGTCCCATCGAAGAAGGAAAATCCACTATCCTGCAAAGTGGATCAGGAAGTTCTGCAGCAGCAAGCGAGACAACTCAACAGAATCATCTCGAATCTTTCTCCTTGAAAGATGTTGTATTAATCACCACCGTGGCAGTGGCTGCAACTTTATTAATGCAAGTTGCATGGAACAAATATTCGAAGAGACAAGCAGCTAAGCGTCAGCAACAGCCAAGCGTAACTCTATAAAGATTCATCTCGTCGCATCGAAAGCAGTACAGCAACAACTAATACTACAGAATGTCTTCATCTTCCCGTCGAGCTTCAAGAAAACTAACCCAGATCATCGACTTATACAACAATTGCAGACTTCTAGTGCATCGAACTTCACATCGAGATTAGAACTTCAATCCGGCTTCATGACATCTCCAGTGCACGAGATCACACACCGACACCTGACCAGCAGTGGAAAAATCAGCTAAGTCTAGTTTAAGTAACCGAATGGAACGTTTAACTCAAATTTCGGCTGAAATTGAAAGAATTCTTAAAAATTTGAAAAAAGATGGCCCAAATCGGGTCCAATCAAGAAAATCTTTAGACGAAAAAATAGAAAGTAGTAAAAAATTATACAGTGAATGTCAAGAAATTTTAAACTCATTAAAAGGAACTAAAGTGTCTGAAAGCGTAGGCCGAACAATTAAAGAATTATTGAGTAAAATACAATCAGATTTTGAACAAACTAAAAAATTATTAGAAGCCAAAGTAGCTCTTTTAGAAAATCAACCAAAGGAGTTAGTAGAGAAAATTGAATCAGAATCTGAAGAAGAAGATAATGTACAATTTTTAGACACAAGTCAAGGAAATACAAAAATGTCAGAATTTAATTTGAGTACCGCAATTAAAATCATTCCTGAATTCACAGGAAATACAGAGAATTTATTGAATTTTATTGAATTGGTCAAGTTGGTTGGCGAAGGACTATCAGCTGCTGAACAGATAAAATTGACGAAATTCGTGTATTGCACAAGACTCACACAGGCAGTTAGAAACAAGCTATCATCGTTTGAGGAACCAAAAACCCTAAGTACTCTAATAAAGCTTCTAACAGATAATTTTAAAGTCACAAAGACCGCTCTTCAAATTCAATCGGAACTTAGTAGAGCGAAGCAATCGGGAAATATTGAAAATTTCGCGACTCACATAGAAAAACTCGTTGCAGAGCTTAACACAATTCAAATTTCTTCGCAAGGATCTGAGAATGCGGCGACAATTAGAGCTCTTAATGATCAAATAGGACTCATTGCGTTTCAAAAAGGTCTAAATTCCAATCTCAAAACTACAGTTCAAGCTTCCAGACCAAAAACTTTAGCTGAAGCAACAACCTTAGCTCTTGAAATCGAAGATCCAAATCCAAAAGAAGAGAAAATTTTCTACTCGAACAATAGAGGAAAAAATAACCGAAGAGGAAAATACAATTCTTTTAGAGGTAGACAAAACAATAATCGAGGCAATGCAAACGGTCAAAATTCAAATTCGAATTCTCACGGGAATTCACATGGAAATCATCGCGGGAATTCCAGGTGGAATTCAAGAGGACACTCCAGAGGTTCTCAAAATAACCGAAGATTTTCTCGCGGAAATAATAATTCACAAAGAGGTAATTCAAACCAAAGGTCAATTCAATTTGCTGAGAACAGTGAACAAAATACTGACCAGGCTCAAGCTACAGTTCAATATTTAAATCCAATTGCTGATTCAGATCAAGAATACTTTGAAACATTTCGCTACTAAGAGTAACATTTACAACATGAATGGCATGAATTTCGTACAAATAATTGCATATGGGAAAACGTATTATTTTTTGATTGACACTGGAGCAAGTGTGAGTGCGATCAAGAAAAGTAGTATTCAGAATGGAATGAAAGTATCCAAAAATGAGAAAATTAAAATAAATGGAATAGGTGGATCTGTTTTTTCGTGTGGATCAGTAGATATGAAATTTGAACTGAATGATGTATGGTTAGAACAAACGTTTGTTGTTATTGAAAATTTCATAAATGAAGCAGATGGAATTATCGGTACAGATTTTCTTGCAAGATATTCGGCTATAATTGATTTCGAAAAGTTAACATTATCAATTTGGCATAAAGAATCAAAAATAGTGGTACCACTGAATTCTAATAAATCAATTAATGTCCTAATTCCATCAAGATGTGAAATAATTAAGTACTTTAGAACGAATGCAAAGAGTGATTGTGTTGTCCTAGCAAATGAATTAAGTAACGGTGTATTTGTGGCTGGAGCAATAGTTCGACCAGAAAATGGAATGATTCCAGTGAAATTGCTGAATGTGAGGGATGAAAGTGTATGTTTACGAAATTATACGCCCGAAATACATGCCATCGAAAAATATGCAATTTGTGATTTTGGAAAGAAATACAACTCTGCAGAAAGAGTTTCGAAATTGAGCGAATTACTTGACCTGAATTATTTGAATGAAGAAGAGCATACCTCAATTAAAAACATTTGCAAAAAATATGCTGACATATTTTTTATTGAAGGCGATAAACTCACAGTGACCGATATTTACAAACAAAATATTGCTCTAAAACCTGATGCTCAACCAATATATGTTAAGCCATATCGATTGCCTCATGCTCAGAAAAGCGAAATCCATACGCAGGTTAAAAAGTTACTTGAGGATGGAATTGTTGAGGAAGCCAGATCAGCATGGTCCTCACCATTGTTGCTGGTTCCCAAAAAACCAGATAAAACCGGGAAAAAGCAATGGAGAGTCGTAATAGATTATCGACTTCTCAACAAAAGAATCGAAGATGACAAATTTCCCCTCCCCAACATTTCTGAAATTTTAGATTCATTGTCGGGATCCATTTATTTTAGCCATTTAGACTTATCACAGGGCTACTATCAGTTAGAATTGACCCCCGAAAGTAGACCCTGCACAGCATTTACAACGGATCAAGGCCAGTTCCAATTAACGAGACTTCCCATGGGTCTTAAAATAAGTCCCAGTGCATTTTCGCGGTTAATGACAATATCTATGGCAGGACTAAATTACGATTCTTGTCTAGTATATTTAGACGATTTAATAATTTTCGGAAGAAACTTAGAAACCCATAATCGAAATTTAATCAAAGTATTTCAACGTCTACGCGAAGTAAATTTAAAATTAAATCCCAAAAAATGCGAATTTTTGAAAAAACAAATTTTATACTTAGGCCATATAATTTCGGCAGAAGGGATTATGCCTGATCCGGCAAAGATTGATGCTATGAAAAAATACCCCGTTCCAAAAGACTCAAATGAAGTTAAGAGATTTACGGCTTTCGCAAATTATTATCGAAAGTATATTAAAGATTTTGCGAAAATAGCAGCTCCCTTAAATAACTTGACTAGGAAATTTGTTCAATTTGAGTGGACTCCCGAATGCCAATCAGCTTTCGAAAATCTTAAAAAACAATTAATAAGTCCCCCCATCCTTCAGTATCCAAATTTTTCAGAAAACAATCATTTCACTTTGCGTACAGATGCTTCCGGAATAGCTATAGGAGCAGTGCTTTCAAATGCTGATGATCGCCCCATAGCTTATTCCAGTAGATGCTTAAACAAAGCAGAACGGAATTATGAAACAATAGAAAAAGAGCTTTTGGCAATCGTATGGGCTGTAAAATATTTCAGACCGTATCTTTTCGGAAGGAAATTTACTATTTATACAGATCACCGTCCTCTGGTATATTTGTTTAGTCTCACAAATCCGTCAAGCAGATTAACTAAATTCCGTCTTTCTCTCGAAGAGTATGATTTCAATGTAATTTATGTAAAAGGCAAAGACAATGTGACTGCAGACGCGTTGTCGAGGATAGAATTGAAATCAGATGATTTAAAGAAGTTAAGAGAGAACATGAAAACTTCAAACATTTTAGTTACAACAAGAGCTCAGAAATTAAAACAACAAGAAAAAATAAATATAAATAATGAAACAGAGCAAAATACCGTGTTACATCCACCGATCGCTGAAATTTTAAAGAAACCGAAAGGAGCAGTAGAAATTCAGATAGTAAAGGCTATTAATTTTGACAAATTCAAAGGGAAAGAAGTTATAGAAAATACGTCCAAAACAGTTGTTTTTGATCCTTCTAAAAGTATAATATACTTTATATTCAATACTCAATCACTGTTCGCACGAGATGCAACATTGAGAGCATTGATAAAATTATGCGAGAAACAAAAAATAAAAGAAGTAGTACTACTAAAAGAACAAGGAAATGAAATAATTTCTCAGTTTATTGAATATATAAGACGTCAAAGCTCGCAAAATCTTCTGAAAGTGGGTCCACGTTTAATGATTATAAAAGGAGTACAGAAGATCGAAAAGGATGAAACAAAACAACTTATTTTAAATGATTTTCATATATTACCGAGCAGTGGCCATGCCGGAATAAATAGGATGTATAACAATATAAGAAAATATTACTTCTGGCCCAAATTAAAAACAGATATTCAAAATTTTGTCAAAAAATGTCCCAAATGTCAGGTTAATAAGCATTCTATACCGGTTAAAGAAAAACTTCAAATAACGACCACAGCGGATTCTGCCTTCCAAAAAATTTTTCTTGATTTGGTAGGTCCCTTAGAAAAAGATATCCATAATAATGTTTATATTCTCACAATACAATGCGAATTAACAAAGTTCGTAGAAGCATATGCTCTGAAAAATAAAGAAGCAAACTCTGTAGCTCAAGCGTTCGTTGAAAATTTTGTCCTTAGATATGGGATACCTAATGATATTGCTACAGATCGCGGAACAGAGTTCACAGCAAGCATTATGCAAGAAGCTTGTAAAGTCTTGAATATAAATCAAATGTTCTCCACAGCGTATCACCATCAGTCTATAGGTGCGCTAGAAAATTCACACAAAGTTTTAGGAGCTTATTTGAGATCTCAATCAATTGATCATCCTAACTCATGGAGTACATGGTTACCATTTTGGTGTTTTTCTTTTAACACTACAGTTCATACTGAAACAGGCTATTCACCGTTCGAATTGGTGTTTGGTAAGAAGTGTAGTTTACCATCCAATCTACAGAACAAAGTAGACCCCTTGTATAATTTTGATAATTATGCAACTGAATTACGGTATAGGTTGCAACGAGCTCAGAAAGAAGCAAAAGACAGTTTGATTTTGTCAAAGCTAAGAAGAAAAGAACAGTATGATAAACATGCTAGACCAATTACTTATAAAGAAAATGACTTAGTACTTATTAAGAATGTAACTGACAATAAACTAGACCCCTTATTCAAAGGTCCGTATAAGGTAATAAGAGAAAATTCATCTAATGTAATAATAGAGTTAAATGGTAAGGACTATGAATTACATAAGGATAGGACAAAACCTTACCACATTTAAAAGTAAATAAATAAATAAATAAATAAATAAATGGGTGATTCAAAAATAATAATAATAATAAATTTTAATTCAAATATTAAAGTTATGGTTAAATAAGTAAATAAATAATACAATAACACTTGATTGAATAAATTGATGATGACTTTGGCTATGTGAAGGATAATTCTTTAAAACTATTGCAACATGTTGTATGTAAATATATTAGATAATAGAAATAATATGGGAAAAATTAACAACAGAAGATTATACATAAACAATAGCAAAAAAAAAAAAAATTATTTCATTGTAAATTCAAAATTTTTTTTTCTCTAAGGGGAAGGTGTAATATGCAAACCTGAAGTAGAGGGTTAATATTATATTTGCTTATTGTTGTATTATTGTAACGCTCTAGATTTAGGCCGGACAATGTCCAAAGCCCGAGCGTCAACCTTAAGCACAGAATACACTTTTTAATGACTGTTCAATAATTGTAAAGAGGCAGTATTGTATCAGAAGTGAAGGTGTAAAGAATAAACGCCCTTAAGGAAAAGTCGAAGTGTTTTCACTGGCGCGTAGCAGGACATCTCATGGGAAAGGAAAAAAGACCAGGAATGAGAACAAATCCTGCACTCAAGAGCAACTCAACAAGGATTTGGAAGCCTTTCGTCGCGGTTTTACTTACACGGTGTGTCTCCAATTAGAAACTTTCTTTATCTCCATTTAAATTAATATGCTTCCAATAGAAGCATTTTACGCTCGCGTATTTTTCTTGTATTTAAGAAGTTTTCAAATTATATCTAAAGAATTTTCACTAAACAGTAACATTCTAGAAGAGTCAAGGAGCAAATTTATGTAATTCTCTTCATAAAAAATATGAACTTAATGAGTTGAATCTTCTGTAAAAGTTAAAGCGTCTGGAAATGGTTTTGAATTAGGACATTTACCCTATTTTTCCACCTAAAAAGTGTTAAAGTTATGAGGAAAAAGTGTTAATCGCACCCCCTTTTTTTCTCA
This sequence comes from Phlebotomus papatasi, assembly GCF_024763615.1. NCBI lineage: Eukaryota > Metazoa > Arthropoda > Insecta > Diptera > Psychodidae > Phlebotomus > Phlebotomus papatasi. The sequence goes on from NC_077223.1 coordinate 79,175,906, forward strand.
GTGTAGATCTTGAAACCGCAAGAGACCTGTATCACCGCAGCAGAAAAAAGCAGTGGAATTATGAATAATTAAAAACGTATTTTTTCAAGCAAAGAATAAAATTTCTCTATTCAACGAATTGATATTCCGAGTACAAAATAATAAAATACTTCACCTAGTTAATACAACACGAATAAAATCTTTTTTTTTTCTAATAAAATCATAGCACCAAAATCACTGATAGAGTCCACAATGATCCCCTCTAGAGGTGAGACTTGAGGAAAGGCTTCAAATAGAGATGGAAGGATTTGTTCACTGGCTCTTGGTTCAGAGGACTCTTCATGGCTTCTGCATAAATCCTCTCGTAGACATTGCCATCATAGGCTCCCAAAGCCGATTGCAGAATATCATCTGGGATGTCAAAACCATCCACAATTCCCACAGCATTGGGACGAATTCGTGTTAGGAGAGTCTCCAGGGTTGCCTGAAGTTCTCGAAGATCCTTCTCAGTTATCTCAACAAACTGCAAAAGAATCAGTATTAGGAGAAAATCTACAGACTTCCCGGACTAAACACTAACTCTCAAAAGATCACCAAGGAAGCGTAGAGAAGCATCCACGGCATACAAGGTAACTAAATCTTGAATAACTTCCCCTAGAGCCGGAGGAACCTGTTTTACAAATTCCTGTACGGATTCGTAAGTTGCCTGAATGAGGAAGGCTCTTCCATGGGCATCTGCAGCTGACGCTAATTCAATAGAAGTCATATTGGTAGCATTCTCATGAGAAATGCCCTCCTTTTTCCTCCTCTCCACATTCTCAAAAGCCAGATTTACTTTCCTGGAAGCACAAATTTGTTCAAAATCCTTTCTGAAAAAGCGTTTCTGTAAAAAAATATCTACCCAGCAGCACAAGTCTGGAATGCACTAATGATTCCAGGAATACTTTTATCCCACTTGGGTCTAATCCCATTAACAGTGCTCTTGTAGTTATTTCCCAAATATGCCACAGTCGGTGCCAAACTGTCTCCAATTTTCGCTGAAACCCAGGCCTTCATCAGGAATCTTGCCGTCTGCAGCAGCAGAACGGTATTTTCACCCTCATAAGTGCAAGCTGCCGTTGTGAGTCCGTAAGTCGTCGGGAAGCTTGAGCAGGACATGTAGCCATGTCCTCCACACGCCAAACGACAAATCTCAACAGCAGCTGCAGCTTCAGACGTTGTGATGGCCTTCAAGCAACACGCCATCCCATGGAGTTCTGGTAGGCGATCCAAATCGCCCTTGTCCAGCTCCGATGTCACTTGATTGTACATGGTCCACAGGTAGTCAGCAGTCATCCTGAAGGCAATACTTTTGGCGATTTGGGGGAATAACTTGAGTTGTTGGGTAACATGATCAATGATCTGAGGTTCGCGTTCCCTAAAAATGGTCCAAGGTCAGCTTTGCCATATAATTTTTGGACATAAGAAATTATTTAAATTTATCCTCAAGCTTAAAGTTTCAGAAAATAAAAATGTTTTTTTTTTTATAAAATTTATTTATTTTGTAAATAAATAACGTTGATTCCAAAAAGAAAGAGGTGGCAAAGCGTTACAGCTTGGCGGAATACTCGAACTCGTGACAGACTCTATACCTAAAAAGTACTTTCGCATAATTTACCGTTTACCAGTTCACAACCGATGTATTGAACAAACTGAATCACTGAAAAGATCGCCCAAAACAGCTTTGGAATAATACAATTGATTTTCTGGTAAGAATTATTTACCAGTTAATTACCGATTCATAACCGATTGGAACCGAACGTGACCCATTGAGTGCCCCTGAAACAATTTATAAATCACTCAAAATATCCCCCAAAGTAATTAAAAAGCCTAGAGTATTAGAATTTATTTTCAGGAAAGAAATACTGATTGCGGTTAAGAACTGGTTCAGAACCGATTGGAACCGGTTCAGTCTTGTCAGCAATTACAAGACCTTTCCAACGAACTCAAATATGCCCCCACTATGTTAATAAATGCGTTTTTTAGAGCCTTTTTCACCTTTGACCTTGAAAAATCGTTATTAGGAATGATTCAACGTGATTTTAACCCATTCCTTACCATGGTATTATACATCATACGCAAATTGAGTGATTTTTGATGATTTATTTCTGGGCAATTTTTATCCGAATTGCTGTCGGGAATGGATTTTTAGTAACTTTAGTTCTTCAATTACTTGGGAAAAACAGTCCGACAGAGATGGAAATAAATTTTGTTATTATTTTCTTGCTTCGCGGAAGGTCATGCAAAATTTTTGCTCAAAATGGCGGACGGAAAATACGACATCCCGTCGAATTTGTTAAACTTGGCCTCTTTTCTCTTTCCTGATTTGAATTCTAGTTGCCAATTGGTGTTCTTGGATAGTTACTCTATCTAAAGCAATAGATTTTGTAATGAATTAATGCACAGAATTTAAATTCAGTGACCGTTAAGACGTGTGTTTGACAGAGGCTCCCCGGGCCCCCATATGAAATAAAAAAAAATTCTTTTCAAAAAATTCATCTACTAATCTGTAGGAAACTAATCCCAAAATATGAACATTCTATCTCAAGTATTTCTGGTACATTGACTGAATGGGTTAATATGTGGACGAAATGTCCCCCTAGGTAACTCCTAAAAGAAATCCAAACATTAAAAAAACACGACTCGTTTTCGAACAAGTATGATGACCTAAAGGGTATTCGAACTCGGGAGTCTTGCATCGTAAAGTGTCCTCTGTATTTTTTTTAATATACTGTTAGACCTCATTTAAAACTTTATTATTAAAGAATTTAAAAAAGAAATCTAGAAATTAGTACCAAAAGTTTTAAAATCATTACAAAAAGAATTATTACCTTTTTGGAAGTTTCCCACGAATATTTTATAGATTGTTTTTTTGTGCTCTGTTTACTTAGCAAAAATATTGAGTATTTACGTACATATTTCTAGAATTGTAATTTATGATGATTTTTTGGAAAAATTCCGCATATATAAAAAAATCACTCAATCCGAGCGATTTAGTATCTCCTGTTTTATTCAAAATTCTTATTAAAGAATTTAAATTTAAAAAAAGTGATAAAGAAAAGAAATTTGCATTTATAATTTAACAGTCTCATCAATCTATTAAAATTCGAAATTTATTCTTAACTTTATATGTATGTAAATAAATACAATTTAAGATTGTGATATTAAATATGTATCTTACGAAATGTAACTACATTTTTTTAAATAATTTTTTTAAGGAATCATGCTCCATAAAACATATCACCCTTTTTATATTCAACTTTAAGTTATTTCTTATGTTTTATAGATTAAAAAGAAATATGTTCATTATTACAGGCAATATTATGATAGTTCCTAAAATAAAACACAGCCACAAAATACGTTTTGGACGAGACTTAAATATAGATATTACTTTTATTAAAGATTTTTTCGAGACAATTTCTCTAGTTTGGAAAATTTATGGAGATTAATTAATGATTTCAATACGTTTTCTAAATGGCAACTTTTTCTGAAAATAAACAACAATGTTTTCTTTGCATATACTTAAGTAAGGTTAATGCAAGAAACACAAAAAACAAAGATTTTTGGATGTTCGAATTTCGCGAATACTTTCTGATATTCTCATATTTGCAGATATTTCCTTGGGATTCTCAGATGTTCGAATACTTTATTAAGATTCTTGTTTCCTTGATTACTTTCTTGAGAATATCACAATCACGCATATTTTTTTTAGATAAATGGGATCTACGAATAATTTCTTAAAATTCGACAATACTTTCCTGGGGGTCCTTAGATTCAGCAAGTATTTTTCTAGGATATCTAAGTTAGGATTCTAAAATCGCGAATACATTTTTAGGATTCTCAGATTCTCCAATGATTTATTAAGATTCTAGGAGGATTCGCTGTTACTTCCTTTCTTTAGACTCTCGATTTCGCGAATACTACATTCTTGGGATTCCCAAATTCGAGAATACTGTCTTAGGATTCTCGAATCGAAAATTTCTTCTTAGGATTCTTATAATCTTCAATAATACATTAAAATCCTTGGAGGATTCGTGATTACTTTCTTGGGATTTTCATATTCGAAAATGCGGTTTTAGGATTCTCAGATTCTCCAATACTTTACAATGATTCTAGGATTCGAGAATACTGTCTTGAGACTGTCAAATTCGCAAACACTTTCTTGGAATTCTTAAATTTCAGAATATTTAATTGAGATTCTCTAAACTTTTTTGAGATTCTTAAATTCTCCAATAATATTTTAACGTTCCAAAATTCTCGATTACTTTTTTTGGCAATCTCGAATTCGCGAATATATTAACGATATTCTCAAATTGGAGGATACTATCTGGGATTCTCAGATTCGCAAATACTTTCTTAGGATGTGCAGATTCGCGAATACTTTCTTGGAATTCTCAAATTTGAGAATATTTTATTGAAATTCTCGAAACTTTTTTGGGATTCCTAAAGTGTCCAATAATATTTTAAAATTTCAAGTATCTCGATTACATTTTTGGAAATCTTGAATTCGAGAATATTTTTACGTTATTCTCAAATTCGCGGATACTTTCTGGGATTCTCAGATTTACGAATACTTTCTTAGAATATTCAGATTCGCGAATATTTTCTTGAGACTCTCAAATTCGCGAATACTTTCTTGGAATTCTCAAATTCGAGAATATTTTATTGAGATTCTCGAAACCTTTTTGGGATTCTTAAATTCTGCAATAATATTTTAACATTCCAAGATTCTCGATTACTCTTCTTTGGCAATCTTGAATTCGAGAATATATTAACGATATTCTCAAATTGGAGGATAATATCTGGGACTCTCAGATTCGCGAATACTTTTTTGGGAATCTTAGAGTCACGAATATTTTCTTAGGATGTTCAGATTTGCGAATACTTTCTTGGAATTTTCAAATTCGAGAATATTTGATTGAGATTCTCAGATTCATGATACTTTTTTTTATTATCACATTTGCGGACACTTTCTGGGATTCTCAGATTCGCGAATATTTTCTTGAGACTCTCAAATTCGCGAATACGTTCTTGGAATTCTCAAATTTGAGAATATTTGATTGAGATTCTCAAAACTTTTTTGGGATTCTTAAATGCTCCAATAATATTTTCACGTTCCAAGATTCTCGATTACTTTTTTTGGCAATCTTGAATTCGAGAATATTATAACGGTATTCTCAAATTCGCGGATACTTTCTGAGATTCTCAGATTTGCTAATACTTTCTTGGAATATTCAGATTCGCGAATACTATCCTGGGGATTCTCACGTTTGCGGATGCTTTCTAGGATTCTCTCAGATTCGCGAATACTTTCTTAGGATATTCAGATTCGCCGATATTTTCTTGAGACTAATATTTTCGAATTCTCAAATTCGAGAATATTTGATTGAGATTCTCGAAACGTTTTTGAGATTCTTAAATTCTCCAATAATATTTTAATATTCCAAGATTCTCGATTTACTTTTTTGGCAATCTTGTATTCGCGAATACTTCTCGGGATTTTCAAATTCGCGAATACTTTCTTGGGAGTCTCAGATTTGCGAATAATTTCACAAATATTTCTTCAGGATTCGTGAATGATTAACCGAGTAAATAGCAAGGAATTATCCAGATTAGTCACCTCTTGAATTGATTAACCTGAAGCAATTTTAGTATTTTTTGTTATCTTAAGCCCACTATTTATTAAAATTTGCCCACTGTCGCTTCAGAGCCTTCAACATCGTCATATTTCTTATTGAAGTATTTTGCATACATTGAGATTTGAACAATGTAGTTTTATTGCTGCTTTACTACTACCTATTGAATTTTATGAATTGGAGGAATTGTGTGAAAAGATCGTGTGAAATTATTACGACAAGCTAATTGTCGTGCATTTAATTGCACTTCCATACAACATTGATTTTTTTTACTCTGAGCACCAGCAGATTTTCCTTTAAAGTTCTAAAACAAAAAAAAGTAGTAAACTTACCCAGGATTGATAGGACTTTGTCGCCTTACGGCTGAGTATCTTACGGCAATTGTGACGGCTTTTGAGAGATAATTGGCCATATCTCTGACAATTACAACCCTCACAAACATCATTGTGCCATAGGTCAGAACAGAGGAAGGTGCCTTGATGAACGTACCATCTTTCTCTACTTGGGCATTCTTCATTAACATATTTTTGCGTGGAATCCGGACATTATCGAAGCCCAAAAAGCCATTGTTAACTGTATTCATGCCAAGCTTAGCACCAATTTCTCCAACTTTTATTCCTGGCATCGGCATATGAGTCTCCTCGTCACGAAGTTGAACGATGAAGGGAAAAATCCCTTGGTTCTGACCCTTTGTATAGAGCTGAGCCACAACCACAGCATAATTAGCCGTGTGAGCCACTTCGAAAGCAATGAGAAATTAATTTAATAATCCTATAAAGATTCTATCATAGAATTCTTACATCCTCCTGGCCACCATTTGAAGGACGTCAATGTTGGACTATTGAGGACAAATTCCTCAGTTTTGGGATCATAAGTTGCCGTAGTTTCCAATCCACGGATAAAAGTTCCATGTCCCAATTCCGTTTGAGCATAAGTCCCAATAATATTGCAAGCCCATGCTCTTCCCATCCATTCAGCCTGTTGATCAGGTGTTCCCTGACCCATGAGTGTTGGCAAAAACATCACGTAGTGCAGACTAAAAGGATTCCCATCGGGAGTTAATCCTGAACCCAACATTCCACTCAATAAAGCCATATAGTTATCAATTCCATCTTTTCCCAATGATCTCAATTCCCGAATCTTCTTGAAGCCAATCGTGGACTTTCTCACGGCTTCTTCATACTTTTCCTTGTGCGATAAATACTCAAGCGGCACGGCGGACTTTAATTCTGGATCATTGAGGAAAAAATCCTCTGCAAAAAAATTGATTATTTATCTCTGGATTCTTGTTGGAATTATCAGAGAGATAAGGAAATATAGATGATTTAATACAGCTTGAGATTAGACGACACAGCACTGCTTCGTGATATGAATGAGGAATTCATATAAGGGTATTAAAAAATGCTTGATATCTTGCTGTGAATTTCCATTTGATTTTTACTTTTTTTGAGTGAAAATAAATAAAGGGATACGTGATAAAATCAACGAGAATGTCTTATTTTTTGAGTATATGGAAAATTCTTTTTCCACTGAATACAGCTTAACTAAAGATCGAATCCAGGGCATCACAATCACAGAGCTACAGCTTAATTTATTAACTTACTCAGGTATCTCTGTAAGTTAATGGACAAGATAGATACAAGGATAGATACTCTTTTCTAAGTTGTTTGGATTCATAAAGTAATTTTTACTATCATTATATATATATAATATAATATAATATATAATATAATATAATATATAATATATAATATAAAATAATATAATATAATATAATATATATATAATAAAATATAATCGTCGTTTGTATATTTTTGTATGGTTATATTTTTTTAGGCCCCGCCCATGAAGTTGTTTCATGAAGATGCCCATTTGTGTTATTTCTATTTTTTCAGATGGTTCACTGTGAAGTTTAGCGAAATACGATGACGCTAGAATAAGTCATTTCTACCATTTTACTATGACTAGTGCGAATAAAAAAATCTCTTTAAGAATAATAAGCCACGCCCCTTTTAATTTTCGTTACTTAAAAGCAATTTAAATTGCCCTAATTGACGATTTTCTGTACATAAATATAGAGGGCAGTGCAGTATTTTTCAATTGGCCCAGCTTTAAAATTCGGCTTTTTCTCCTATTTTTAAATGCAACTGGATCTTATCGTGATATAATTTAGCTCCACAACCAATTGTGTAGATGAATTGTATGACGATAAAGCTTAGTTCCATATAAATATGGATGAAAAAAACCCAATTTTAAAGCTACCTAAGAGGTCGTATTTTGGTAAAATTTTGGAAATTTGAAGTTTCGAGTTTTTTGGGGTCACGCTGTTTGTCCATCTGTTCGTCAAGCTGTCGCCAATTCTAGAGGCTAAACGGTTAGAGATAGAGACTTAGGATCTTCAAGGAGCCTTCTTTCATTAATTCGACCCTGGGGCTATAAACATGCTTCTCATTTTCCCCCAACCCTGCCTTTTCTATACAAAACCATGTTTTGGGATTTCTCGAAAACGCGTCGTGTGATTTCTTTCGTTTTTCGATATGTTTTTGACGTTGTCCAGGCGTACATTTGGACTCTATACGAAATTTCCGCTGAATAATTCCTAGTAACTTGTTTTTCAACATCAAAGGTAAAAAAGACTCAAGAGAGCGTATTTCTCATCCGATTGGCATCATGTTTAGGCTCGTTGGAATGGTCTTGGAATTCCTGACAAGACTGGTATTAAATAATAAACTGATTCATAATCGATAACTAATTTTTATCCGAGATTCAACTATATTACTACTAAGTGTGTAGTGTGTACTATATGTGTTTTGGGCAATGTTTTGAGTGCTTAAAACTTGAAAGTTTTTTGGTAGTTCAAATCGATTGAGGAGCGGTAAACAGTAATATATACAGTAAACTATCGCTAATTCGGCTCTTTTAAAAAATCGTTGCATTTCAAAAAGTTTGTGGCCCGAATTTCCTAATTGCCCGAATTTGACAGACTACTATAAAGCAAAAATACTTTTAAGGTCATAGCGTCTAAGTCACGAGTTCGAGCAATTCACAAAGCCTGGGATAGCTTTGCTACCATTTTTTACAATAAAAACAATTTAGGTCAAATAAGTAGAGAGATGTGTGAAATTTGAAAAAAAAATGCATTTAAGCAATTTGAATATGTAGTACAAACATGTTACTAAATATTTTAAGAAGATTGGTCATTTCGCGAAATTTAAGGGAAATTTCAGGGAAACCCCTTTAAATAAATAAATGGGCGGGGTTTCTAAGTAGAATAGGCCTAATTATCAAGTTCTCTGACATTTAAAAAATACCCTAATCAGACAGATTTTGGGATTATGAGAAAATAATGACAAATTAAAGAATGACAAATACAATTTATAACAATATCGTTTTCTTGTGAATGGGCGTGGAGTCTTAGTAGGTGTGGTTTCTATAGAAAAAAAATTGTCCCTCGGAAATTTGTTTTTTATTTAAATTTTTTTTCGGTTATAGATAAAAATAATAATAAAATGGTCCTCGATCTGTGAAAACAATTTTCAAAACTATTATTTTCTGTCTGTTAAAACGTTTACTTCTACAGTAGACTCTCGCTCAATCGGCTCTTTTTCAATTGGGCGAAGAATTTTGTTGACAATTTTCACGTTTGATTTTGAAGCAAATTTGTTCAAATTCGCTATAGTTCCTCTTGTTTTATCAAGATTCTTTATAATTGAGGAGCTCAGAGCAAAAAAACGCTATTTTAATAGGGAAACGCATACGACTTAGAGTTTTTTACTCTGAGCGCCTCAATTGAACATTTTTTGTGGAATTTGCAATGACTTTGATGCCCGAATCTCTCGATAATTTGGGTGACATTTTGCCCCATATGCCCGATTGAAAGAGAGCCTACTGTAAGAAGCAAGAAAGCACATCATACTGTGAATTTAATGCACCGGTAATTTTTTTTGAATTTCCTCTTAAGAAAAAATAATTTACGTTTCAGATTTGAAGGCGATTTCGAGACTACTTTCAGGATAATTGCAATACCAGTTTAATCTCTTAATTAAAGTAGGGTAGATCAAAAAATTTATTTCCATTTAGTTTAAGTATTTCTAGTGTTTTTGTGGGGGGGGGGTCTTTTTTAATGGGAGTGTCTCTGTTGGTTTTAATTACGATTTCAACAGTGCAGTGGTTTACTTTAAAATTGTTTAATATAAAGTTGTTGAATTTCAAGTTGTTGAATTCGGAGTTGTTGAATTTGGAGTTGTTGAATATAAAAATTGTTGAATTTTCATTTCGTTTTTTTTTTAGTTTTTTTTACCTTTTTAGACATTTGAAATGTTGGAAAGGTTTTTTCTGTACTCGGGACGGGATCCTCCCTAATGCGAGATAATTACATCTGATGCTCGGATCTTCACGATATACTTATTATGCATATAAATATTTGATGTTCTATCTATATGACTTGCCCAATGAAAAGCATCTCGACTGAAGTATAAGTCTTAATTAGAAATTCAACAATTTTTACACAACTTTTGCTTAAAAATTCAACAAATTTGGTTGAAATACATAAATTACAGTGTGAAATAGTGCGAAAAATTATGATCAAACTATAATAGTGTTAATTTTTGATCATGTGACAAAAAATACCATAAAGTTGTGTATTTTTCACACTATAATACCATGAAAAACTATAATCATACTATAATAGTGTTAATTTTTAGAATTTTTCAACAGTTTTAAATTACAAAACATTGTCGAAAATTTTTTATGACTATAATAGTGAGAAATTTTACACAGATCGCAATTAAATAAATTAATTTATCCGATTTCACACTATTATAGTGTTAAAATTTTACACATTTTCAAATTAAACAACATTGTTGAAAATTTTTCAACTATAATAGTGTTAATTTTCAATCAGGAGACAATAAATTACCAAACTATTGTGCATTTTTAAGCATTTTTAAAATAAACAACTAAAATGGCCGATTTTGCACTATTGTAGTAGTAAAATTTTACACATTTTTTTACTGTGTGGGTACTTTGATTTAACTGAATGAAAACTTTGATTTACCAAATGTATAATGTGCATTACATTTTATTTAATTGTTTATTTTATTTATTTATTTATTTGTTATTATTATTTTAATTTTTTGTATGTTTAATTTGAGTATGAAGCGTATGGAGTATACGTGACCACAGACCACCCGATCAACACGTTGGAGCGGTCTGTTTTGGTTGTATTAAATGTCAAACTTTAACTTAAGATCTAGGAGATTTATAAATTCTTTTTGAAATTTATAATTTATAAACTCTTACTGAAAAAGAAAATTTGTCACCGTGTGCGGCGGACTGCACACACCGGCACCGCCCCTTTTAGCTACGCTATTGTATTGAGGCTGGCTTCAAATGTCTTATTGTAGGCCCTAATATGTGTCAGACTACAGGATGTCCAGGAGGCTACCTCATACGAAACCGGAAGGAGTGCATTCGAGAGGACGTCCTCGGAGATGGCAAGATAAAGTGGACGAGGTAAAGAGACGTAGCGCCATCTGAGATAATCCATGGAAAGGGGCGTGGCCTAATTTTTTGAGGAAACCTTATTCAGAAAATGCCCTTTTTTACGAATAATTTTTGATTTTTTAGCTGTGAATCTTTAGAGTTTTAGCTTCAGCGAAATATGTTTTGTCATTCAAGAGTCTTGAATTAGTTAACATAAAAAATAAATTCTAGTTCAACGGGTTCGCGAATATTTTTTTTCGAGAGCTCTTGTTGAGTTCTCTAATCTGTTAAACTGGTCAGTAGCTTTGCCTCGCTTTGTGACTAAAGTTTTATCAACCTGAGCTTTGTAACCCCTTTTCTTGATGTTGTTCTGCTCTGAACAACAAGCAATTATCTGGCAAATTCATCATAATTGTGAAAACTTTGCCCCGATAATAGCCCACTTATCGCGTATTTTCCCTCAAATTGGAACACTAAAATCTCTACCCTAAAAGTAACTTTGTCCTCATCCAACAGTTCTCAAGTACCCATTGACTCCAGGGATCAAAGTCAACACCGTTTGGATTGATAGAATCACGAAGAATCCGTAGAATTAATTACATTGCGATTTTTTTTGTGGGAATTAACAAGTATTCTCATGTGTCTTGTACTTTGGAACTCAGATACGTGTTCACACTTCATGACTCGTCGACTTTCACTCTTGCTTTGCCCTATTGCACCATAAATTTTGCCTTGGGAATTGCTTTAGCTTACCTCTCCAGCGCTTCTCTGCCAGTTTTTCCTTGCCACCGTGCCAGAATTCTGCGAAATCCTCCACGAGAAATGTACACTTCTTCCTCTCATTCTCGAGATCGGGATTAACTTTGTTCCCACTGGGACTGATGTTGCTGGACGTCGTCATTGTCTGGGCGTTAGCAATTGACTGTCTCACTACTCATGCACCCGCAGAGTCCGTCTGACCACGGCAAATACACTCGCATCCACTCGAAAATACGCAATTTTTGATTATCTCGTCTGCTGAAAAAAACAGACCTAAAATAATCATGGAATACACGATTAAGTTTTCCGCTTTGTTCTGTACAAATAAAACAGAGATTTACCATTTGCACTACATCCCAAGGTTCACCAGTGATTGGTCTATCAATAGAGCACTTGTAAATTGTTGATAATTCTCGAGAAATAGGTGAAAAGTTTATTTAACTGATGCGCACGCAAAACTTTTTTTTATGTTTTCAAGATTGTTTTGGGAATAATCTCACAGAGGGCGGTGCAATCGGTCGGAAGCCGAAAAACATCGAATCGTGTTCGTGTCGCTTTGCTTCGCGGATTTTTGTGTGTGGCGTAGGTTGAAATTTTCATCTTGAATTTGCCAGTGGAAAAGCACCCAGGAAAGGGTGAAAGATGTGTTGAAAATTAGTGCGCGAGTTAATAAGGTACCTCGAGAGTCAATATTACCTCATGTGAGTAAATTTATTCTTGTGGATGGTGGTGGAAAAAGGGATGAGAATCCTTGTTCTGTCTCATCGCCCTGTTGACAGCTGTTGCACTTGTTCACGGGGAATCTTCCTTTTTTCTTCCTTTCCCCAGAAGCATATCAGAATCATGGATAATTGTGCCAAGATAGTTGTTCTCATCACACTACAAATCCTCCTTAGCGATCAGGTAGGAAGGAAGGAAAAGCCGGGCTTACCTTTGAGTAGATTTTATTGATTTTTATTTGGGATTTCCAGGCAAGCAATTCCGAAGCATTCGACACGGATGACTATGCCCTTGAGAGCCGGCAATTTCTGCAGCAGGCCTTTCTCGATGAGGCCAGCCGGGGGCATACTGTCCCAAAGGCACCTGGAACAGTCAAAGAACAACTTCTTGCACTCAATTCAACCTACAATTATGACGATTCCTGGCCTTCTCCTCAAATCAAGATGAACTCCATCTCGGCCGTTTCCCTGGACAGGGAAGGCAATGCCGTGATTTTTCATCGTGCTGACCGTGTTTGGGGTCAATCCACTTTTAATCTCGACAATGAGTTCACTCAGCCACAGCTGGGTGCCATTCCCGATAGTACAATCCTGGCATTTAGCCGCAAAACAGGTGCCCTGAGGTATTCCCTGGGCAAGAATCTCTTTTACATGCCCCATGGGCTAACAGTGGACCATGCATCAAATATTTGGGTAACAGATGTTGCACTGCATCAAGTTATGAAATTGCGAAAAGATGAAGAGAAGCCATTGATGGTACTTGGGAAGAAATTTAGGCCCGGAAATGGCCTAGACACTTTCTGCAAACCCACCTCTGTGGCCATTCTGCCCACTGGAGACTTCTTCGTTGCTGATGGCTACTGCAATGCGCGCATAATCAAATTTTCACCAGCTGGAAAGAGAATTCTAACATGGGGAGAAAATTCCTTTCAAGGTAAGTCAGAATTCTGACCGATGTCCTCTGGAAAATTTCCCCAAAAATCACGATTTAATAAGATTAGAGAATTAACACTAATTATTACTCTTGCGCTTCGAGTGATTAATATACTGCAATAATAATAAACAAAGCGTGTATAAAAGGAGAAAAAAAAATAGGCAGACAGTAAAATCCCCGAATGATATGGTGATGGTAAAAACCGTAACATTTTAGTTGAGACAAGATGATCATTGCTTTTGCTTTATGTGTAAACAAGAACTCAAATGTGGTTCGATTTTTTTAATGTGCGTGCGTTCCCAATTAGCGAATAGGGACGAGCGGGGCTACTTGATAAGTCAAAGTAGCTTAAGAATTCTTTTCGAACATTTGTTGTATTTAACCCATTTAACCCTTTAAGGACGATTGGAACACCGGTGTCCCGCAAAGAAAATAATTTTTCCTAACTACCTGAAATTATTCTTTTCTTATATGTTTGTACATACACTCGACTCTTCGTTATCCGGCTGACTGGGGGACAAAATGACATTTAGGTTTTTTGAATGATCAACTGTTTTTATATTTCGTGCGGCGGAATTTATTTTCTGTCTGTCAAGATACAAGAGAATTTTCTTCATGGTATGCTTTTGTTTAATTTTTTATCACAATTATGCATTAAAAACTTCGATACAATGATAATAATACTTTAATTCACTCTGGACAAACTTCACGTTTAGTGAAAATAATTTTGAATGTATCAACCGCCAGTGTTTGGCAGCTGTCACCCGGATAACGAAGAGCTGAGTGTAATTATAAAGTAGAATGTTGAAGGAATCTAGGATATTTTTTGCAAGTCTCCAACTATCTGCTATATAGTAAATATTTAACCTTAAAAATGACGAATTTTTAAATTCTCATATTGAAAAATGATTTTAATTATTTTTATACTTCTAATTTTTTCCAAGCCAAACCGTTTTGGAAAAAGAAACTACAATACTTAATATACGTAATATTTTTCATTAGACTGAAAATTTATGTTCATTGGTCTTGTCAGAAAAATTACTTAAATTGTTGGGCTATTTTTATCCCTATCGGTCGTAGAGGTAAGAAATGCATAGAATCAGAATCTTTTGGATTTTCCAAAGTCAGACGTAAGACGTTTAATTGATTTTGTTTATTGGTTAAATTTTTATTGTTGATTTTCGTTCCGTAAAACAGTGTCTCGTCGTTAAAGGGTTACACTGTTTCGGCAAAAATGTCACGGCTGTCATATTTGGTTTATTATCGGTTCTCAGCCTTGACAAAGATACCCAGAAATCTTCCTAACGACATCAAAAACCAATTAATCGGTTCAGAAGTACACTTTGTGAAGTTGATTAACCTTTGACCTTGTAAAACGGCTTATAGTAATATTTCAAGGTTGTTTTAGAATGAGATCGGATTTTGCTGCTCTAACTACACTAGTAGAAATTTCTTTAAAAATGCCTTTTTAAACAAAATTTCCCCTAAGCACTTACGTTCAAAAATCATTTCGATTTCGAATTTTTGAAAGTCAAAGTTTAACCACATTCGAGGGCCTATTTATTCAATCGATATGCTTAAAAATTTGGATTTTTTTGAAAGCTTTTGAAAATTCGAATCCAGGTGCATTAGACATAAACGGTAATGAATCGGTATACTACCCGTCATTGATGTTTTATCTTTCTCAAATTTTCTTCGAAAGGCTTTTGAAAGTTAAAGTTTATAATCAAAACATAAAAAAGTATCTGCTGGAAAGGCAAGAACGATGAAAAGTTTCATTCTCGCAGGGATCGGTTGCAACTCAAATTATTATTTGAATTATTCAAATATACAATTTTTTTGTAAGATTAGTCAGTAACAGAATCTAACCCCTTAAGGGGCAGCCTTAATTAGAATTAGTAAAGGTCAACGGAAATGTCCAAAACTTTTTTGAACGAGAAGAAAAGACTAATATTAATTAAATTTTCGTCATGTTTATCTATACTTCAAGTATTAAATTTTTTCGGAAATATTACAAAACAGTGGATTAATGAGTGGTTTACTGGAGTGACTCGATCGTCTCGATGATACAACACCTACAGCACTCTCTAATTGGCGAGAAAAGGCCATCAATTTTTTTTTTTCAATTCTCATGAGTGTTTTAAAGTAAAAACCTCGAAGAAAATCGTGAAAGTGGTACCTTTTTTCAGTGTTTAAAAAATGCGTTTTTTTTTAGACAGAATTTTGACTTTAACATGCTGTAAAAGATTGAATTTTACTGATGCAAAAGACTGTTGAACGATTCTATGGAGAATAATGAAGAAAAAGCAATAACATCAATTCGTGTTTTTCGTTATTTTTGTAGAGGACATTCAGACATATAAAAATCTTCTTCTTCGATAGGGGAGACTGGGGCAAAAATTAACATAACGGATATTTTTATTTTTTTACAAGCTACTCGAGCGCTTCAAAAATTTCTAATTAGCGCAGTTTTATAGAAAATTTACCGCTCTACAACTTTGTGAAAGTAATTTTCCTCTATTTTGTAAGGAAATACGTTTATCGAGCCAATTTCTAAAAGTTAATTTTGTGACTATTCCCTAAAGTGCTGGGGCAAATAGTACCAGACATTGGGTATTATCATATTTTGATTCGCTTCATTACGGGCTTCCGTAAATTTGAAAAAATACCTAGAGGACATATTTTCATAGAAAATTTATTCATCTACACATTTGCAAAACACCGTTTTCTCTGGGAGAAAAGTGCGAAAACGAGAAAAGCGCTTTTCAGGCTATTTTAGAAAAAAAAAACACGCAAAAGACTGCAAAACGTTTGACCAATGCAAACAACAAGCGGCGAGACATGATAATGACGTTTCTTTTCGTCGTGAGACATCAGAAATTGCTTCGCTTTTTTGTTACTTCTTGCTCTATACCTTTTGTTACTTTTTACCCCAAGTGGACATTTTTAATAAAAAGGTTTCTGGAGAAAAGAACTTTTGTGAAATTCTAAAATAGATAGCGGATTCGTATTCAAAAATCCAAAATATTTAGAAAATATTCACCAGTGCATCAATTTTGGAAAATAAGTAGGTAATAATTGTTATCTTCTGCAAGGAAAATATTTCAAAAATAGGACTAAAAATTTCGATATTTTTTATTTTCTAAATTCCTTGTTCGAATTCTAAAAAACTTACATTGAAGAAGGTCTATGGAGGCTATCTATAGAAAAAAAATTGAGCCGCTATCTTTTTTACCTTGGAAGATTGAATTTTGAATTTTTCGATTTGTGACTTTTTGCCCCAGTCTCTCCTATTACAGGGGCCAAATTCTAACAAGTTTTTTTTCTTTACATGAAACTGATTTAAAATCAAAGAATGATAAGGATAAACAAAATAATGGAAAATAATAGCAAAAAAATTAAATTATTGGTCAACCTAAACTAAACTTATGGCTAGAGTTATATCCATGTAATACTGAATTGGCAATATACCAATTTTTTGTCAATTCACTAAATTATGATTTCGTCATGCACACGTTTTATAACATATAAAACACTCTTAAGTTGATTCTTATTTGATGTTCCTTATGAACATTCGCCACCGAAATCCATCTCGACTGAAGTACAGGCCTTAACTGTAAGACGAAATCACTTACACGAATTTGTTCCCGACAATGGGAACAAAAAGATTCCCCATATGAGTAACAATTTCGTTCCAAAAATTACCTCGTCCACGGACACCGAAAATTTTTGGAACAAATATGTTACGGAAGTAGGAATAATATTGTTATAAAAAATGTACCAATTTTTTCCTGACAGTGGGAACAAAACAGCCGAGTGCAAGAAATTCTATTCCAACTTTCAGGAATAAATCCGGATTCTCAAAGTGCATAAAAATCTTTATTGAAAAATCCTGAAAATGCTATGCTCAAGTCGCGAAAGTGCGATTTGACGTTCTCACTAATAAAATCAAATAAGTTTTTCTCATTGAACTTTTCCATGTTAATTTCTTTTCCTTTCAGGTGTAGCTCACGCTATAGCCCCTCCTAATTTTCTGGCTATCCCTCATGCCCTCACCCTGGCTCTGGATAAGGGTCTGGTGTGTGTGGCTGATCGCGAGAATGGCCGGGTGCAGTGTTTCCATGCAACAAATGGCACTTTCCACTCGCAGTATCATAGCCCTTTGGTCGGCGATCGAATCTACGGAGTGTCCTATGCTCCAGTCAATGGTGGTCGATTGTATGTGATCAATGGACCACTGTTGCCCATGTTATTTGCCCGGGGCTACGCTCCGAGCTATCATGAAGTGCGTGGCTTTGTTTTTGACATGGCCACAGAGGCTGTAGTGGACAAATTCGGACTTCCAGGGGAGGATTTCAATAATCCTCATGATGTTGTTGTGTCTGAGGACGGAGGGGAGATTTATGTGGCGGAAATAGGACAGTTACGTCCGCGGAAGTTTGTTTCGAATGTTTCCAAGTTGCAGAGGCTGACTGGTGCAGAAGGTAAGAATTGGTATTTTATTTGTTTTAAAAATCATAGGATTGTGGCATCACTAATTCCCATCTCTCAGGTGGTGTGACTAATCAGACGGGCGTGCCAATGATTGCCACGAATGTGGCTGAATCTGGGGCTACTGCCCTGTTGGCGGTGGTGCTCATTGTGGTGTTTGCCATTGCCGCCTTTGGGGCTACTTTGCTTGTGATGCGACAGAGGAAACGAGGTATGGAGCCGTCTGAGAATGATAATGATATCGAGTACAGCCGGCTCATGTCCAAAAGTGCACGCAGTGAAGAATAATTGTATATACTTAAATTTTGGCCTCTTTACACCTTTTTTTCTATTCTGCTTAACCGTACAGTGGGGAACGAAAAAAGTGAGACACTTATTTTACAGAATAACTATAAAACGTTTACAACGATTTGATCAAGTCCTAAGGATTTTTTAAAAATTTAAAATGATTTTAATAATAACTTAGAAAATTTCTAGCTTTCAAAACCGATTTAACTTGTTGGCACTTACGTTTATAGAAAAAGTAATTGACAAATTGATGAATAGGCAATTTCCCTTCAACATTCCGAACCTTCCTAATCTACCAAATTTTTTTTAATCGTATCAATATTTGTTCATTACGACTTTATTCATTTGCAAGATGGACCGGTCAGTTGGGATTGCTACTTTTGATTGAGGAGGCAATTGGGCAAAACAACTATTTATTGAATATAAGAAATGAGCCTACAGAGTGAGATCAACTGCAGTGGTCCCTGTCTGAAACAATTACCTCACGAGTTTATTTTTCTCACCACAAGAGGCGCTGACCCTAGAAAGTAGACAGGACGCAATGCATCTTGAATATGATTGTTCTTTGAATAATTCTTTAACATTTCGTCCTAGATAAAACTGATACGGAGGGACCAAGTGGCAGCCGCTGCCATTGTTCGGATTTTACAAAATATTTCGATATTTTCCCTTATATTTAACATTCGGATCCTCAGTCTGTTCTTTCCTGGTGTCTGAACCAGGAATTTCATCTCCTTGGTCACTGTATCTAAGAATTTCTAACCATTCGATGTTTTCATCTTCATCAGAATCATAGAAGAATGCTTTTTCATCGAGCATTTTACGATCTCAATAATTCACTGAATTTTCATTATTTTTCTTCTCAATAATTTGCAATAACACTTTCAAACTGTTCTTTTAACGCTTCTACACATTAATAATAATAAAAAAAACATTTGCAAGGTAAACTTCCATAAAAAGTGCATATGGCAGTAACTGCCACTTGATCCTTCCGAGTGCAGTTTTTTTGTTTTTGCAATATTTTTACATTAATATTCATTTTTTTTATTGAAAATGATATAACGAAAAAATAGTCAGATGAATTCTGCACGCATTCAATCAGGTCTCCAGGCAAAATGATATATTCTTCATTATTAAAAAATTGAAAATAAAATTGGCAGGGGCTGCCACTAGGGTCCTTCCAGGTGCTAAGGGTAAATGGTGTAATTCGGAATAATTTCTAATTCGAAATTTTTAGATTTATTAACTGTTTCAGACAGGCATAGAGAAAAGGAAAACCAAGTATATCTCAAAGGGCGGAAGTCCTTAAGACAATCGCATGGATGAGCGCTTTGGCTGCCAGAAGATTCCATTCCGTATTGTTCCTCCTATCTTTGCCTTATTGTGATCCAACACGAACTTTCATCACTAACTCCCTGCAGGATACCCTGTGAAAGGGGTAACTAACAGATTAACTCTAAGAACGCTATTAGAAGAAATCTAGCACAGTTAGCTGAAAAAGGCGGCGATTTCAGCATATTGCTGTATAGCCACGAAAGAGTTCGAGGTTCTAGAAACGTGACAGTGGCGGCCTCGTAAATTATTCAAAATGTGGTTGTCACCATGGGAAGCTCTTTTTAGTTATAATGGTAGGCACCAATTTTTTGGCGCTGCAGTATTATTCACCACATTTTCTCGATCCTTTTTTAGCATTTTAATCATGTTAATATGTTTATAAATTTGAATTTTAATATATATTTTTTAGTATTTTATTGAAAAAAAAATGTTGAAGCTCGTTGAAAAACTTATAATTCAGAAGCTTTATTCCCCACACACATTTCACCATTTAACTACGTGACGAACCCTGAACATAGTTTGCAACTCGATAGTGAATCGATTAACAAAAATATGCTGACCAATCAGCAGTTCTCGAATAAAAAGTAGTAAATGGTGGCACGACGTTCCAGTGAAACTTAGGCCTTCCCACAAGGAGAGTTCGGAACATCCATTATTATTTTTACTTATACAGGGATGGGATTGTCAGTCCCCCATGTCCCATGGAATCAAGTGCAGTGACGCTCACTGGATGCAATTCGAACACCTTTATAACGCCGTCAATTTTTCAGCATATTCAATGTCAACCTTTCATAAGAAATGCGTTTGCAATTTAGCGCGCGAAACATATTTGCATACATTTAGGGGAATTTCAAAAAATTATTTTTATAAATTAGCTAAACTCAGTAGGCAATTTATATCAAATTCTTGAAGTCCATTTTCTCTTGAGCCGGAACTCCCTTTACACTAAGTTAACATTTATTCGACTCCATGATATCTGTTCCAAAAATTTAAAGTCAGTTGGTTGCTGAAGGGACAAGTGGTCCTTATTGGTTAAATTTTTCCATCTGGTGTTTCAAACATACAGTGGCGACAAGATAAATAGCACAGTTTCGGACACTGTAATATATGAGTTGTTTTTCAAAAAAAATTGCTTTTAAATGATGAAAGCAATAATAATAAATGTACTTGTATATATAATTACATTTTGAATATGAAGAAAAAACCTGAAAGTTCTATCAAGAAATTTAGTTACGACCAAAAAATTCTTGAAATGCCACGTATTAAGAAGACAATATAAATAGCACACCCTATAAGAAGTGATAATTTTCGGCTTCTACTGCAATTAACAACTTACGAATTCTATTTGAAAATTAAATTTGGATTTATCACATCAGTTATTTTTTCAAATTTTGTTCAATTTGTTCCTTTATTTTCGGCACGGCGACAAGTAAATTCAGTTTTACTATAAGAACAATGGCAGAATCTTCTCTAGAAATCGTAATTCTTTCTCGAAATTTTCGAGTTTTTGCGTGATTTGTAAGTCTGATCATAAAAAATTATTGAATTGATGGTTATCTTCCTTGAACAATATAATTTACAAAAAAAAAATTCTTAGTTATCCTAAACTCTTTTACGTAAAGCCTGGAAATCTGCACCAAAGGCTCTATTTACATGATTTTTCAGTTCCCATAACTTTATTTTACAAAAATTTATGGCATTAATGCCTATAAATGATCAACAATACAGAAATATAATAAATATTAAAATAAAAGTAAATTTCAGGGAATATTTTCAGAGAAAATTCAAGTGTGCTATTTAAATTGGCCGCATGAATTATACCTTAACTCATAAAATGACAAAAACACATCGTCAGTTAAATCAGCATTTGTCGTAACTCTCTTTTGACAACTTCTCAGGAGACGAAATTTTCAGTACAGCTTTATTTTCCTTAAAAATGAGCCCCGAATGCGATACTTTTGAGTCAAAATAAAAAAGTGGCATTAGGAAACTGTAAGTTAACTCGAGAAAATCTTTATAAAATGATTTAAAAGTTGAAATATTGAGATATTTGTTAGAAGAAACATAATAATATTTTTATCGTAGCTTTCATCGTTTATAAAGCCGTAACTTCCAATATATGGAAATCTTGGAAGTTACGACAATTTTCTAAAATGCATTATTATCAATTTGAATTATTCTTGTCGCCACTGTAGATTTGTCAAGAAACTTTTGGACGATACGGTATATTTCTTGCTCGAATCCTTTAAAATTTAAAATGCTTTAAAGGAAATACATGTAAATTATTTATGCTGAAAATTTTAATCCTCAGCCTCTTTTGTCTTGGAAGATTTCGAATTTCGAAATTCGAAATTTTCGAAGATTTCTTTTTAATTTCTAGCTAGGTTTTTTTTGTACGTGCACTGAGAAAAAAGAGGGTGCGATTAATATTTTTCCTCAGAAATTTAACACTTTTTACACCTTATTAAGGGTAAAATTAACATGAAAAAAGGTACCTTTAACCCCTAATACACTTAAAAAGGATAATATTTACACCGATTTTGGATCAATAATGCAGAGTAAAATTAACATTTCTGGAATGTTATTTTAACTTTTTTGGATTTCTCTCA
Organism: Phlebotomus papatasi; assembly: GCF_024763615.1. Taxonomy (NCBI): domain Eukaryota; kingdom Metazoa; phylum Arthropoda; class Insecta; order Diptera; family Psychodidae; genus Phlebotomus; species Phlebotomus papatasi. The sequence continues at coordinate 79,198,179 of NC_077223.1, forward strand.
AGTGTGGGGATTTTGATGAAAATTTACACAAATTGTTTAACAAAAAGTGTCCCACTTCTTTTGGTCACCACTGTACAATTTGCCAACATATTGGGATCTCACATGAAAAGGGAGATAAAGAAGAGTATTTATAGGTTTATTTTATTTTTTAGACAGAAAGGGAAGGGTTCTTGAGAAACTTCGCTTTGGTGGCAACTTTCTTATGATTAATCTTTTATTTTTGTGTTATTTATTTTTTTTATACACATACACATATCCTCAGGTGATAAAAAGACATTTTTTTTAGTTTTACTGCTTTTATATTGTAATTTAATCAAATTTATAGACAAACAAAACATATACTCCTATTTTTATTCAATTTATATTCTTTTGCATTTATTTAGAACCTTTTCAAGCAGACTTTTAAGTTTAAGAGAGAGAGAGATAGAGGGAGAGAGAGAATAATCCAGGGCAAAAATATTGAGTGTGAAGAAATGTAAGAGGGATCATGTTCTAAAGGCTAAGAACTCTTTGAATCCTGTGTCTACCAGATAAATTAAAAAAAAACTGGAGATGAAATGTATGTTAATTATTGAGAAAAAAAAGATAAACTAAAAATTATATATTCTATTGAATGTAAAGATAAATATTGTAAATTCTATTATGAATGTTTATAGTGGATGAAACACTTATTATTCCTGGCTCAATAAAAAAAAACCATCTTCTTGGAGTAACACGTGATTCAAAAAGATCTGGCTCAGTATTCCTTGTGGAAGGAAGATTGCCTTACCTTGGGGAATTAAACTGTGCTCTCTCTCATCCAGGATGCTGCTCACGCGGCGGCCGGAAGCGAAAGCACGCCTGGGAACTCAATCGGGAATTTAAGTTGGGCAATTTGCTGGACAGCAAACATGATGGCTTCGAGAAGCTGGGCCAAGAGGCCAGTGATGATGAAATTACAGCGCGTGAGGCATAAACGCACAAATCCCTATTTGCCAAACAGAGTTCCAGTGGCTGTATTTTTTTTGTGGTCAGGAACTGTTTCACATGTGCCAGCAGAATCCTCAATAAATTATAATCTATTTTGTGGCGAGAATTATGTGATTTCTAGGCGAGAGTCGTGGATCAAAGGCAGCTACGATGTGGCAGGAGGATGTCAGGGGGTTCTCCTGAAGCATCAAGGCACGATCACTGAGGATCACAGACTCAATGAGAGGGGCCAGCATCAGTCTTAGCGTGTAAAATACAGCAACTTTTTTCCATTCCAAACAATCTTCATTCCCTTCTGACGTATTGTCCGGAAGAATTATTCCCAATCCCGCTACAGCTTTTTCACAGTATTCCCGGAATGATTTACACTCCCTGTACTTGACACTCTTCAGGCCTGAGTGTCTCAATTCTGGCCAATTCTTCACGATAATCCTCTCAAGAGCTGATCTGTAGGCATGAATCTTCAGGTCATCGTACAATCCCTGAGATAAACGCTCCTGGTACATTTCCATGGCATGACAAGCCACTTCTCGGGCTTCATAGCTAAGGCCAACCCTTTCCGGGTAGTTTTCTCCCAACCTTTTCAAATGTTTGCTTAAAGGATACCCATCCTCTGTCAATTTCATGTAGCAGCATCCTACTACAGCTATGAATTTCACTTTCGGACACTTCCGGAAGAGATTGAGTAACACAGGACCGAGATCTCCACACGGATGCAGTCCTACAATTCCCAAACTAAAGTCTGCTTTCTCTCCGAGGCCAAACACATTCGATTTCAAAAACTTTATAAATTCCTGACCATCAAGATCAGCAGAAATATTGACATTAACATGGACAGGAGGATGCAGGGCATCATATTCCTCTGGTTTCAGGTACTTTTTAGCAAATCTCATGAATTGATCATCGAGAAAACTACCTTGTTGGTTTAAAGACTCCTGCCTTTCTACACAACAAACTCTCTTTCCTTGACCAAATGCCAGGACACGCGTCAAATGCCCCAATCCTCCCCCAACATCTACCACATACTCAACTCCACATTTTTCCGCTGTTTTCCCGCATATTTCACTCATTCTCTCAATTTCATGACGCTTTTTACTTTTAACATTTTTGCTAAACAAATTTCTAAACTTCGGGTGGCCAATAAGTCCCGGAAAATGCAAAACACTCACCTGAAAATGTATTAAACGCCTCTCAGTAACATAACAAAGTACGCAAAGTACCTTGGGGAAAACATACATTTTCCTGCTTCCTCTTGATTGACAGCTCATGAATCACCTTCCTCAAGCTCAATAGAGACAAGGGCAAGACACTAGACAGCTTCTCTAGAGAATCCTCCTCGTAATTGAGCAGGTAAGCCATCTCTTCAATATTAAAATTTTCAGCAGTGAAAGTATCCTGCCACGATTTAGGAAGTTGTTTCCAATGATTTTCCACGAAAAAATCCAGCACATAGCTATCAATTAGCCACTTGTACTGTTCCAGAACAAAGAGAGAAGTCTCTAGGACCTTTTTCACTCGATTCACATCGAAATTTCTCATTATTAGGCAGAAAATTCAATGAGAAACACGTAAACAAAAGAGCACTACTGATAAGGATGTGTGGTTATGTTGCTTTCCACTGGAATAATCCATAAACTTGGATAACTTTTTTTCAAATATTCAAAAACACGACAGTTGAATTATCCTCTAAAGTTGTCTACACACTAGGCAAATTATTTTGCAATAATAACATTTCAAGTTATATTGAAATAAAACTTCAATATTGAAGCGAATATTGAAGCCAATATTTCAATATTTGCCTACACACTGAACAAATTTACTTCAATATTAAAAGTTCAATATTCAGAGATTCAGTTCCTTTCAAACATCGAAAAACTTTTGGATTTATCATGTTTATGAACATGAAGACATCTCAGAACATCACCATAGATAGGACCAGAGCTTCTGCTCTATATCCTGCTCAATTCTTCCCAGAAACCCGTCCTTTTCAGGGCTTCTCCCCTACTTCCTTTAGAAAATCTCAGAACTTCTGTGTTTTTGTTGTATCTTTTGTCAAATACGCCCGGAAAACTTATGGTGGTCAGAAAATTTCTACTGGTTCCTCCGGTAAATCATAGATCTTTTGTATTTTGCCAAGAACACTCAAAATACCCAAGTTGGTCAGAAGATATCTCCTGGTTTCACCAGGAAATCACAGATCTTGTGGGATTTACTTTCGTATTTTGTCAAAAACACCCAAGATACCTAAATTGGTCAGAAGATTTCTCCTGGTTGCTCCACACCACAGATCACAGATCTTCTGAGATTTTCTGTGATTTTCTGGAGGAACCAGAAGAAATCCTCTGACCAACTTGGGTGTTTTGGGTGTTCTTGAGGAAATACAGAAGAAATTCTCAGAAGATCTGTATTTTTCTGGAAAAACCATGAGAAATCCTCTGACCAATTTTTCGTATTCTGTGTGTATTCGACCAAGTGTACAACAAAATTGCAGAGGAACTGTGATTTCCTGGACTAACCAGGTGAGAACTGCTAACCAAGCTGGGTTCTTGGGAAGATTTGACAAAATGTACAGTGAAATTCCGAGAATCTGGGATTTTCTGGAGGAAGCAGGAAGAGATGTGTCTTGACTTGGATTTTGGTGTTTGATGTGCTTTCATTCATGAACAAGGAAATCCCAGCGGTTCTGTGATGTTCTGAACCAAGAAGATTCCTGACCATTAAAAAAATATAGTTAAGGAAATATCAAATCAATTTGATATTTAGAATTTCTTTGAAATTTTATTTCAATGTGACTTTGAAAATTTTTATTGACATTATTTAGCCTAGTGTGTAGCCACTCAAAATAATGAAATAAAATATTGAGAAAAATGCTCCATATTAAAACAAATATTGCAATAATTACCTACACACTAGACAATTTTCTTCAATATTGAAACTTTTATATCAATAAATCTTTGCAATGTGGTGGCAATCCTTGTTAATATTGGATATTGAAAAGAAATACAGTAGAGTCTCCTAAATTCGAACGCTCGGGGGGTATTTTTGACATTTCTCACCTCCTAAATTCGAACGATTTTTTCAAAACTAACGAAATTTGTGTGAGATTAAATTGTACTTTGAATCAAATTCCCGTACTTTCTCGCAAGTCTTAGTGGTAACATACTTCCTTTTCATTTTACACGACCATAATGTATGTAAACATTCAGGTAGAAGCACATAAATATGATTTTCATTTACCAAGAATACGAACTTTCTAACATAACCTCACAATTGACATTTTGAATCCAAACGGCGTTCGAATTTGAGAGATTCAGATTTGAGAGACTCTACTGTATTGCAATAAATTTTATCTAGTGTATAAGCCAGCTTAAAGCACCCCAAATCAGCATACATAGAGAAAAAGAATCGTAAAATTATTCTTCGTAAACTTTTGTGAATTCCTATTGAGGCTTACGAAATGCTCGTAATATTTTGTAGATTCTTCACAAACTTTTTCGTAATATAATCCCTTGACGAGCATTTTGCTTCCAAAAATTTATCCGTGAATGTTCGTAAATATACAGAAAAATGTTATGAAAAATGTTAATGTTAGATACTCAACATTAGGAACGAATTTGTTCCAAAAATTAGCGTCTAAGGACTTCGAAATTTTTTTTGAACAAATTTTGTACCTGCTAGGAGAAACAAAAAGACACCCAAGCACCCAATATTAGTAACGAATTTGTTCCGAAAGCCACCATCGAAGCGAGGAGGACGCCAAAGGACAATGGGCAGAAATGTGTGGGAGCTGGTTCAACCCTTCGCCAGAGATGGGACTATATAGGCCCATTTTGTAGGTATTGGTGTATGACTTAAAAATTACCGAGACCTGAGTCAAAAAGGACTGTCAATCCTTGGGAAATTAACGATAATCCTTTTTGAAAATTCGCAACTTTGACAATTTATTACTCGAAAACGGCTTAACCGATTTTAATGAAATTCGGGTCAAAGTCGATATATGTATGACTTAAGCTTTAAATAAATATTTTCAGATTTTCTCTCTGACTGGTGCATCTGGTAGCTCCTATACTTACAAACTAGCCATGTTTTAAAGCAGAGGTGTGCAAAAACCGTTAAAACCGATTTAACGTCAAAATAAGTTTTATACTAGCGTTTTGACCATTGACGTACCATTGGCGTTTCATTTGACGTTTATTCGAATTCAACGGTTCTTGAACGCTTCTGTTTTAAAGCCATCTCATATTACAGGGCAACAAAAAGAAAACTTTTTTCGTTTAATGGCAAATCACAGGTATTTTCGGAGTCCTTGGTGTATCTTGAACATATCACCCGAAGGACCCGAAGAAACTTATAGTAGAAACTTGTTTTTTTTTTAAATAACGGCATATTATAAAGTTGTTGGCGCCAAAGAACGTTTTCTAAAGGAGAACTGAACTGAAGGAATATTTTTCTAAAGGAAACCATATCCCTATTCCTCCATTTTTCTTGCATCCAGATTTTCCTCAAATATCTTTGAATATTCTTTAATTCCGTTAAAAGTATTGCCTCGATTGCATCCTTTTGTTGTCTTTAGAGAAATATTCTCCTTAAAAAAGGAGCTAGGATTGCTGAAGTTCATAGGGTTGTAAAGGTACCGTTACTAAAGAATTTTAACAAAAGGTTCTGAGTATAATTAATTAAAACATTTTTTCTCTGAATTTATTACTCATAGTATTTAAATAACTGTATCTTTTAGGACCCTGCGATCTTTAGAGGTTTTTAACTCTTTTTTCAAGAAGAATATCACTGCATAAGAGACATTTTCCTATATAGATACAGTAGAGTCTCTCAAATCTGAATCTCTCAAATTCGAACGCCGTTTGGGTTCAAAATGTCAATTGTGAGGTTATGTTAGAAAGTTCGTATTCAAGGTGAATGAAAATCATATTTATGTGCTTCTTCCTGAATGTTTCCATACATTATTATCGTATAAAATGAAAAGGAAGTATGTTACCACTAAAACTTGCGAGAAGGTACTAGAATTTATAAGGAAGATCTCGAAAATTGCAGGGAAAATGAAGAGATAAAGATATGGTTTGTTCTAGTAAAAATTTTCTTTGAGTCCTTTATTACAAATTATTCTGAGAAACGATCCATATACGATTAACCGTTATTGTAAAAAAGGAGTTTTGCAAAAAAATCATTACAATTCTTATACATAAATATGTTTTATGCTTTAGTGTTTTTTTCTATATATTTTTTTGGGGTCGGTCCCGGAACAAAAGTTGTTACCTTTGCCAATACCTATTCGATGGTATAGGTCTCATTCGTGGCGAAATGTTGGACCGTTTTACCCATTGTCCTTTGTGGTATTTCTTGAAATACAGTGTCCGCTCTCTAAACCGGATCGGCTTAATCCGGACGAGTTATCGACGGTTACATTTAAAATCATTTTGAGGTCATGTATGCATGTGTGTTCAGCAACGAAAATGAATTATCCTGTGATGTTTCTGTTTAATAAATGAAGTATAATAGCATAGAATTCTCTAATAAGTTATGGTTTCATTTTTTTTTAGTTCGAGATTCCCGAGATTCTCTTCATCTCCTGCTGTCAGCACACGCAAATGATTTTGTAATGCATGCGTCTGTAATAAAACACTGTCAACCCTTTAAGGTCGAGGGTCAAAAATCGGGGGTCAGAAAAAATCACTTTTTATGACTTTTTAGAGTAAAACGCAACTTTCGAACGCCGTGCCGTAGGAAAAATTTCAATTTTGGGTCACCGGTGACCCAATCGTCCTTAAAGGGTTACGTTGATTTTTATTTGGTGTTCCTTATGAACTTTCGCCATTAAAATCCATCTCGACTGAAGTATGGGCCTTAACTGTAGATGAAACGGACGAAATCTTTTAAATTACACAAATTTGTTCTCCACAATGGGAACAAAATGTCTATACTTGGTTCCAACTTTTAGGAACAAATTTATATAAAACGAAATCGACTCAAATACTCCACCATATCAAAACGGTTCCAAAAGAAAACCTTAACACAATTGTCACTATATTTTGTAACAAATCCGTAGAGAACAATATTGAAATACAGAAATATCTTCTCAAAGCACATACTTATTCTAAAAAAAATCTTCCAAACAAAATCCATTCCTATATTCTGGTCAGTGTCCTAAAGTTTTTACTGTGTATACGATTTACGAGCATTTTGTAAGTCAGTGGAAATTTACAATATTTACGAACAATTTTACGAAATATTTTTCTTTGTAGAATTGCTTTTATTTGATAAAATTTCGAATCACAAAGAATTATTATTATAGGGTCGAAGGAGCACCTATTGGGACTTTAAGCATTCTGTGTCAGGACCTATTGTCACTCTATCTTGTATCATTTGGAATACAAAATTTGAACGTATATCCTTATAGGGAAAGGTAATGAAAAAAACGTCATATTAGGGGGATATGGGGCTACTTTGAGCTGTGAGGCTACACTGATGCAGTGGTGGAAATAAGTATAATTCCACCCCCTAATTCTTAAAAAAAACTCAACAAAAAATGTTAATAAAATTCATACGTAGACCATAACGTCCTTTCATGCCAACATGAAAAATCGACATTTTGATTTTTTATTCTAAGTATTTTTAGAAATATAATAGAATTTTGTTTTTAGGCTGGAAATAAGTATAATTCCAGTCAATAAATTGAGCGCTAGGGTATTTATTTTTGACCAATTTTAGGTTAATATCTTTTAATAATTTCATTTTTAATTGAAATTAATAAATTAAGTTCCATTTTCTAAAGTTTTGCATTAATTTTTGCCGAGATATCGTGGGGAAAATGTTTAACGAATAAAAATAAAGGAAAAATTAAAGTCTTGGTGGCGATGAATCTTAGGAACTAAGAAAAATGACTAGGTCCTATCAGATAATTGTCAATTTAGATACATGAAATAGTTTTCAATATTTTGACAAAATTGTTAAAAAGTGTTCCTTGCCGAACAGGTGTTCCTTCAAGCCTAAAGCCCATTAGACTTGGAAGTCTTGAGTTCTATTCTCAGTGAGGAGAAGAATTTCTTCAACTGTGCTGGGAGCTCCCATTTGAAACCATGTGTCCGTGTTTCCTGCATCTGAGCGTGCTGAATTTAATGCGTAACGGATGGCGAAGAGGACCACAATGGCGAGAGCCGTTGTAGGCTCTCCAGTTGGTTTAGCACGTAAAATGCCCTCTTCAACATTGTGATTCTGTAGAAAAGCCACCCTGAAGTCCACAGGAATATCCTTAGCTCCGGGTATCTTGTAATTCCACGTTCTATTGGTCATGAGCTTTCCATTTCGTGGGTTGTAGATTAGTTTTTCATGATGCCAATAGCCTAACCCAAATATAAAGGCACCTTCAATTTGTCCCACATCGAGGAGGGGATTCATGCTTTCACCAGTATCCTGGAGAATATCCACACGACGAAGAAGAGTAGTTCCAGTCAGAACATCAAGTTCAACTTCTGCACAGGCCACTCCAAAAACACTAAAGGCTTCAAGATCTGAGTGTTTATACATGTGTAGAGCAGCTAGGTCAATATCCTGTTCGAAGCACCTCTGTATAAGTTGAGGCCAGTCGAGTCCAGAATTATCTTCTCTCACTGGTTCAATCCTATCGAGGAGGGTTTGACAAGCTTGCTGAATAGCGTAAGCAACAGATACAGTTGTAATGCTCGCTGACGAATGTGTGGTATTAGGAGAAACAGTATTGAGACTGGGCATAATCTTGACCATATCGTAGTCAATTCCCAAAAGATGTGCTGCAACTTGGGCTAATTTCGTATTAATTCCTTGACCCATTTCTACTCCACCATGGGTTATTGTTACGCTTCCGTCGCCATGATGGATAGAAACCAGAGCGTACCTAACGCCATGAAAATGGATCCTATAGTTCATAGGAACAATAGCTATTCCACGCTTTTTCCATCTATTCTGTGTGTTAAATTCATCAATTTCCGTCTTTCTGGTTTCGTAGTCAGTGGATGTTCTGAAGTCTGTAATGAATTGTCTTCTATCAGTATCTTCAGGCATATTGGCCAATCTTACGTCTATCGGATCCTGACTGGTAGCCTTTGCAATGTGTTCCATGATGTTCTCAATCATAGCTGTAAATTCTAAATTTCCTGGACTTCTGGCTAGAGTGTTGCTAGGTTTGTTCGTTTTAACAAGATTGAGCTGCCAGTACCAGTTATCTGTATTGTATCCATTGGAGAAGTTTGGTAGGACTTGACCAGGAACATTACTGTTGTAAGTAGCACCAAAGTCCTCGTAGATTGTATTCTGTAGCTTCAGTATCTGCCCATTGCTATCCGTTACAACTTCATATTCAGATTCTGAAGCATAACGCTTCCCCATAGTCATCATATTCTGTTCGATGGTCATGACAAATCTCACAGTTCGATTGAGAAGAAATGCAGCAAGAGCCGTTGCAGCTGCAATCTGGCTAGTTGGATACATTTTCCCGCCAAAACCTCCACCTAAGCGTCTCACTATCATCTTTATGCGACTCTCATGAATTCCCAGGCATTGGGCGATAGCTGTTTGACACAGATCCATCCACTGAGTGGCAGCATAGACATCAAGTCCTATCTCAGTTGGACAGCAGATGCATGTCTGAGCTTCCATGTGGAAGTGATATTGAGACCCCAGAACTAAACGTCCAGTTAACGTATGCTGTCCTTCCACAGTGTTATCATTTTGTTCCCCTAAGGTTACAGATTGCTGTATCCTATCTTCATCATTGGCCTCTAGCACATCGGTTGGTGTGAGGAAGATCTGATCAGTGTTCGTCGATCTCTCATAGATGACTTTCACCTTCTTTGCTGCTAATTGAGCTATATCAAAACTCTCAGCCACAATCATTCCAACTGGCTGAGCATGGTATAGAATTTCGCTGCTGGCCAAGATTTCTTCCGTTTCCTCTGCTTGATTGTGCTTAGCACTCATGAAATTATTTGTTCCTGGTATATCAGAAGCTCGATAGAACGCAACGACACCTGGCATCTTGAGTGCAACAGCTGCATCGATGTAACTGATTCGGGAATTAGTCTGGGAAGCAATGACGAAGGTAGCCCAGAGGTCATCTGGGAGGTGTACCATATCGTTGACATATTCCGCTTCTCCTGATGTCTGTTCTAGGGCTGTATCCTTGGGCAGGGGTTGTGTTAGAGGGTAATTCTGAAAAGTAGGAAATGAGGTACATTAGGTTTCTTCTTCAAAAAGGTCACAAATAATAATTTTAGGAGAAACTGGGGCAGTATGCACTGAACACGGGGTAGCACTAAACACTACGCTTCTGAGTAGCTCAGAAATGAAAATTAGTGTTCGGTACTACCCCATGTTTGGTGGTGCCCCAGTTTCTCCTAATTCTGAAGAAAAATGAGAAAAATCATTACTTCAGAATTAGACGTGTATTGCTGAATTCCTGAAGATACTGGTCTCTCAATCATCGTAGCTCCACTTCGATATTGTTGCTGAACTCGTTCCTCAGGTGCTACACTTAGAATAGCTCGGTAAAAAAGTCCCAAAGCTAGGATTTTCCGGTATTCAGGAAGAGGTTCATTGACTGAAGAATCAGGCTGGATTTCTTGGTCCAAAGATGCAAAAGCTCTCTGCAGTACATTATTATCGAAAATATCTACACCATTGAGGGCTTGTTCTGTGGATGCAGCATGAATAAATCTAGGATGGATGCCACCGTAGCAGATCCTAATGCTCAATAGACGACTACGGCGTTCGTTGAATCTGAAGAGGAAACCAGCGTTTACATAAGCATGGGAATTTTGTGCCCTTGGCATAATTTTGTAGGTTCGTAAAATGTCTCTTGTTGAATCCATTGCAGGAAGACGAATTTTCAGGATTATTCTCCTTTTCATATCCATTTTGAGGAAGTTTGCTACTGAAACAGCCCTTGTCCTTGAAACATTGTCAGCAATTAGTAGCAATGCCCCAACCGTTTCAAGTATTAGGAATACATCGGATGGAAAGTCTGGATGTTCATGTTTGATCATCAGGTTTCCAGCTAGAGTTCCAATCTTAAAATATAAAATCGAATGCATATTTGTGAGTGATTAGTGAATAAATAATTTGGTCAGTAAAAAATCATTTATGGGCAGTTAAGAATTAATGCAGTTAGGGGGAAGTAGGGCACCTTTGAAAGTGGGGCACCTTTGAAAGTGGGGCACCTTTGAAAGTGGGGCACCTTTGAAATTGGGATTTTTCTCCTAGATTTAAGTGAAACTAAGCCTTATCATAATGTAATTTAGCTTCTTAATCTATTTGTCCACCTAAATTATAGCACGATAAGGCTCAATTTTATTTAAAAATACGTAAAAAATCCTAATTTCAAAGGTGCCCCGTTTTCCCCTAATAAATTATTTTGGCCAACAAGTAAACGCAAAATTAATCAGAAATAACCTACTCAAAATCATGCTTGAAATGTTAAAATGAGTCATAATTTCTAAATTTTCCATGTACAAAGAATATTTTCAAGATTCCCGATCTTTTTAGGCATTTTATAAATGTAGGGGGAAGTGGGGCACCTTTGAAACTGGAGCACCTTTGAAATTGGTATTTTTTACCTATTTTTAAATAAAATTGAGCCTCTTCGTGATATAATTTAGCCGCTCAAAGAGATTGAGAAGCTGAATTACATTATCATATAGCTTAATTCCACTTAAAAATAGGAGAAAAATCCCAATTTCAAAGGTACTCCACTTTCAAAAGTGCCCCACTTCCCCCTATTACTTCCATTTTAATTACGTTACGAATATTTTGTATAAATATAAAATAAAAATTAAATTATGAGTGTTAAATTTTTGATTAGGAGAATTTGAGGTAAATTGTGAAAAAAATAATATTTGAATTAAATTGATAAATATCTAACACAATGAGAAATGTGATGAACTTCGACTGACTTGCAGCAAAATGTAGAGTAAAATTTAGAATTCCGGACAACGTCTAATTCCAGAAAAACCGTTTTGAATTTGAGTTCAATTTTCCATTCAGTTTATTTTCATCTTTATTTCGTCTTTTTACCCCTTCCCAAACGGCCATCGCCGTCTTAGCGTTGATACCAATCTCTGGATTGAAAACGATTGAAAATCCCAATTGCATTATCTTATTTTTTTTTTATTTTTGCTCACGTTTATTAGCAGTATATTTTTGGCTATCAATTCATGAGCATTACTGAATTTACACGTATAATTTGTGTAATTTGTCTTTCGAAAAATGTTAAATAGATAAATATATTAAATTTATAAAACATGTAAAAATTTGTGATCAGAAAAATAAGTGCTGAGAATGATCTTGATTACGATTGATTTAAATATTTCTTTTGCAAAAGAATACAATTTTCATTAGGGGAGGTTGGGGCAATAGTAAAAAAAAACGGGTTAATTGTAAACACTGATACTTATGTCTAGACTACCTGGGCTTATGTCGCTCATTTCTTCAGTGGACGAAGATCCGTATAGTATATATGAACTTTTACAGGGGATACTGGGTTTCTACCGAACATGGAGTAGCACCTATCAATAATTTTCATGACTAAATTACTTGGACTATGACGACCATTTCTTCAGTGAACAAGCATCCCTATAGTATCCATGAATTCATAAGGTCTTGTCCTCTAAAGTCTAATATCTAATTAAAAATCGCAGAGTTCGGTGCTACCCCGTGTGCGGTGGTGCCCCAGTTTCCCCTAACTCTGGTTCCCTAATCCTTTAAGTTTCTCCTAATCCTTGAATGGTGATTGCATTCTCGGTTTATCCATAAAAGAAATATTTTTTTTCTATTACACATGGCGAAATTTAATTAAGCAATTCATTAATTAAATTATCAATTTACTATAATAGGTGTGTAGGGAGAGGTGGGGCTACTTTGAGTTGTGGGGCTATATTGTTGTACGATTATTTTGCGTATTTCTAATGGAAACTGGGTTTTAACATGATGCAATTTGTATAGATAAAATAATAGTGGATCTAAATAAAATAATTGTAAGGACCACATTCATTTAGAAATAAGCGAAAAAGTCGTACAGTAGACTCTCTCAAATTCGGGAATTTGGGACTGAAATGTCAGCCGAATTAGAGAGAAATTCGGGTGTCAAACTGTTTGAAATGCAACGACTTTGCTTATCTACATACCTATCTCAAGTTTATATACCGATATTTAACTTAAATGCTATGATAACCCTCATAATGCAAAATCACATCATAACCAAGAAAAACCATGGAAAATTTGAGCATATTTGCTTCATTTAACAAGAATAAGCAAATGTGAAAAATGTCAACAAACTTTTTTCAAATTTAACTGCCGCCCGAATTAAAAAGTACCCCGATCTTAAAAGAGCCGAACTACTGTACGACAATCTAGTCCCACAGCTTAAATTAACCCTACCTCCCACTAAGGCTACTATCTCTGACGGAACCGTAGATGCGGGTGGCTTTGTACCTCTGTTTATCGTAAGCTTTTCTTTAATTCTAGCATTTAAAGATGAATTTTAGACCATCTTTAAATGCCCTTATGGTCTCTCGATTATTCTTAAATGCTAGAAATAAAGCAAAGCTTGCAAGAAGCAAGGGCATAAAGTCTCTCCGGCAGTGCAACGTCACCAAACAGTCAATGCCTTAAACTTTACATCCCTTCATAGAGTCTCACATGTAAAGGTCCGCAAAGATTCCCGAAAAAATAGTAAAACAAAAAACAATTAAAACAAAAAAAAATGATCAGTAAAAAAGGGATGGCAAAGCGTCCTATGCTTTGCGAAATGCTCGAATTCTGACTGCAACGCTGTACTTCAAAAGTACCTATTTTTGCTTCACTCACTGTTTACCGGTTCACAGCCAATTTGAACCAATTCATAATATAAATAATGAAATAATGGAAATAATATAATAATAATTCTGACACAACATTCCATAGAGGAACTAGGTTTTCCCATAACGGGATTTTCTAGACACACATTTATTATTTTTTCTTATACAGGAATAGGGTTGTCACTCCCATGCCCCGTGGAATTAAGTGCAGTGAAGCTCACTGTATGCAATTCGAAACGAACACCTTTTATGTCAGAAAAATTCCTGGTGACCTAAAGGGGATTCGAACGCCACTTGCATTATAAAGTGAATCTACCACATCTACCACTTGACCCATTGAGTGCCCCTGAACCAATTTATAAATCATTCAAAACATCCCCTAAAGTAGTTAAAAAGCCTTAAAAGTATTAGAATTGATTTACAGGAAAAAATTTACTGATTATGGTTCACATCTGGTTCAGAATCGATTGGAACCAGTTTAACCTTGTTAGAAATTCCAAGACCTTTCCAATGAGCCCAAATATGATACCATGCGGTTGGGAAATTCGTTCTCTTGTCCCTTTTTAACCTTTCACCTTGAAAAATCGTCATTAGGAATTATTCAACTGTATTTTCGTTTACAACACGGACTTTCATTTTTTTTTATCTAATTTTCAAGTCATGCGTTTTTTGCCAACAAAAATTATTATTTTTCTTATGATTTTAGAGCAGAGTAAATTTTATAAATCTTTTAAATCCTTTTTTAATTTTATAATTAACTTAGGGTGAAAGGAACGTCTATTGACACTTTAAGAACTCGTTTCAGCACCTATTGACACCCTACTCTGTACCATTTGGGATACAGAATTTGAACATCTCTGTTTGGTAAAAGGTATATTACAGAAAAAAACGTTATATTACTTATATTTTACTAGATACATTAAATAATTTTCAACATTTTGACAAAAGAGTCAATAGGGGTTCCCTGTCGAACAGACGTTTCTCCGACCCTATCAGAGCTATCAGATTACTTTTTAATATATTAAAATTTTAAATAGATAAGAGCAAAATATGATTTTTACTGTTTTACAATAATTTTTAATATTTTGGTCACGTTTTTTGCTTGTTTAATCTATATATTCGTTTTGTTTTTCAACAGATAGTTTAGTAGGGAACTAGACTATATGAATTGCTATTTTGTATTTTTAAAATAATTTTTTTTCACCCTCACGGAAACTAAAGGTGTGAATGCACGCATTTTGTGCATTCACCGTGAATGCACGATATTTGTTTTGATTTTGTAATGCAACCATTATAAATTTATTCACATTTCAGAATTGTGTTAGTGTGCAATTAATAAATTTATTACTAATCGTTATTACGTTTGAGAAATTTTATTGTAATGGAATTTAACCTTTAATTTCATTAGGGAACACCGGGGCAGAATGTGAAAAATAACGATTAAATTAGTAGACTGATAATTAATGCAGTGAATTGGGACGAAGGTTATTAACTCTATAGCAGTTTGCTCAATGTTGCTTTAAAGGCAAATTCTTTAAATGCCACTGTCTAATTCTACCCCAGGCTAATTCTGCCCCGTTTTCCCTCTGTATTAACAAAAAAAAAGTTTAATTAATATTTGTGAAGTTTATATGCTGTATTAAATTTTTCACTAGACAAAGAGCTTTATATGGTCCGTATCGTCCGTATGGTCTTATCTTTATTGAATTTGAATGCAGGAAGATTTTTTGTACTTACATTTCTAACAGCTACATGAGCAACCAAATCAAGATGCCTGATAAGTTCTCGGCAATATCCAAATTGTGGTCGTCCAAAGGCTGCCCTCCTGAGGAAGATCATTGTTTCGGTCAAAGTCATATTGGCGCCCAATTCAATGTAACCCCCTATTGAGTGAGTTCTTAGAGCTTCAATTGAAGAAACATCGATGAAGATCTCAATATTAGGATCACGTCGATACACCCCATGAGCTGTATTCCCTGCTACAAGCATATACTGCTTGTGACGACTCTGTCGCATTAGGGTGAAAAGAGTGGCAAGATTGTAGGCTTTGTGCCATTCTCTGCCGCTCTTGCATTTGAAAAACAGCCTCTTTTCTTCAATGGGATCAAAAGGGTATTTGTGGGAAGCCATCTTGGGACAAAATTTAGGCAGATCTTCAATATCTCGCGTTAAATTTCGCAAACGCTCCGTGGCATCTGATGCAACGGTCTTGAAAGCATCCAGGATAGGTCTGTATCCTGTACAACGACACAAATGTCCACCAAATGCATTTTCCACCTCTTCCATGGTCAGTTGACCTCTTTCTGCCTCAGCCAGGCAGAACATATTCATTACCATTCCAGGAGTACAGAATCCACACTGTGTACCATTGAGAGTGGCTAGGCGTGACTGAATTGGATGGTATCCAGCTTTACGATTACCCAATGCTTCTACCGTGATCACTTCTAGACCATGACAAGAGTAAACTGGGAAGAGGCAAGAGTTCACTGCCATAATAAATGGTATCCTTGTGATTGGATGGAGACCTCGAATAGCCACCACACAGACCCCACACCCTCCCTCCAGGCACATGAACTTTGTTCCACGAAGATTTGCATGACGTCGGATGAAGGTGTTAAGGGATGTATCGATTGGAATGCTCGTTACAGCAGCTAAATTGAAAATTAGACTTTTTAAGATCAACATTCCCAGAATTTGATTTCACTTTTTTCCCACCTTTATAAATCACCCCATTGATCGTAACACACAATTCTGGGCTAAAAAATCACAAAATTTATTAAATTAATCCACTGTCGATGTTACGGAGATTCTCAAACCTTACCACAATTCCGGACTTTTAAATAAAGATCTCACTCCATGGATCATACTGAAGCGAATTAGATCTTCCAACCGATCGAGGGAAAAGCCACGAACGGACTGAATAAACTTTCAATCAGAAGCATTCAATTGCACAATTTCTCTTTTACTTTGATGGTCAGGAGCGTTTCTAATGGTTTTATTAGAAATAAAATTGAACGCTGAAGGCACATCTATAATACGATGATCTTGGGGCTAGCAACTTCTTTTCTATTAGTCCATTTGAATTCAAAATTGTACTTTTGAGTCATTTTGTTGCTCTAATGGCGTTATCACACTTGCACATTAAAATTTTAATGTGATTCACATTAATTGTCGCTTGTGAGCATCCAAATATGTTATTTGTGTTTTTGAGTCACTTAATATTTGGGGTTTTTCTATTTATTGATAAAGAAGTGGACTTGGCCGGCAAAAATAAGTTTAAATTTTATCTAAAGCATAAATATTTTTCACATTAAAAAATTAAAGAGAAAATCGCATTAATTTTTCGCATTAATGCTATAAATCAATTTATATCAAATTTTGCGGGCCAAGTCTACCTTTTTATCAACAAATAGATCAAATTTTGAATATAAAATGATTCAAACACACAAATTACACATTTGGACTCTCACCAGTGACAATTAATGTGAATCATATTAAAATTTTAATGTGCAAGTGTGATAACACAGTAAGCCAAAGATTAATCTGATAAATGAATTACGTAAATTTTGGAAAATGTAGGAACTTTCACGTATCAATGAAAATCACTGGGCCAAACACCAAACGTTAAGAGATATCGGTTTCTCGGTTTAGGTGATCCCCTTAAAGTAGACATTTTCTATAGTTTTATTCTATACGAAACATATTCATTTTTTTACAAGGGCGAGATATTAACGTGAAAATGTGTACACCACTTCCAGGCACTTCCACAATTTGTATGGAATAGCCCTTCGCACTTCCAAAATTTCGCAACACTTTTGAAAATTCTGCAGTACTTCAAGCACTTCCTGCACTTCATGTACTTCTCATTACTTAGAAATAAATAGTTTATTTAATCTGATGAGAAATCTAGTTAAGAAAACTTAAAAAAATATCTCATGAAATTTATTATTACGCATAGGGTAAGTGTGCCAAATTCCGGCCAGCTTGCAATTTCGGCCACCTTTTTTGTTCCTCGAATTTCCATGAACTTTTAGATTGTATGTACTCTAGAGATTATACAATGCAAAAGAATAACAAAAAATGTAGCTTCGACAAACGAAATGACGTAAAAAAGGCATTGGAAAAATTCCAGAAGGGCAAGGAACTATGAGAATGATGGTGGCCGAAATAGGGCACCAAAACTATTTCTACATTTTTATTCATTTTAAACTGTATTAAGAATGATTTTAGAGTAAATAAAGACGGTAAACTCTTTACAAGGTTCCAAGCAACACTCTTTCAGAAGAAAGAATTAAAAAAATCAATTTGTATTTAAAATATTACATTTCAAACTTGAGACTTTGACGCTTGCATGCAAGTATGCCGAAATTTTGCACACTTACCCTATTATTAACATTTTGCTTATATTTTGAATTTCTAGCGACAAATATCCTTGCATACTTATTTTGGATTTTCATAAGAGACCAGTGGAGCTACTTTTGGAAAAGAGAGTTTTTTAAAAAAAAAATGTATTGTAGTTTGTAACAATTGAAACTGCGTTTGAAAGTCTGTAAGAGACCAAAAGTACGAGTACAACAACTAATTCAGCACTTTAGAAGTGTCTTCATTTTTTTATTAAACTTAATTAAACTTGACTTCAAAATCCTTTAAAATTGAAACATTTTGCATTCTTGGGAAAGGTTTTTAGTGATTGCTAATTAACTTTTGCAACAAACTTGGCTATTTTTTCCAGAACCTTTTCCGTTATTGTTATGTTAGAGAAATTTCTCATCACCTGTCGCCAATCAATCAAGATTCAGAAAAGGATCTTTATAGCAACATATCAGGAGAAATATGGTCACATTTATACAGTTCCTCTTATTCCTTTCCGTGAAAAATATGGTACCCATGTGTAGCAAGCTTTTAAACACATCCAAGCTTTTCTACAAAGCGAAATACGATCGAATTATTATTTACCATTATTTTAATAATCTCTTCAATCGTTAGCGAAAAATTTTCTTCCACTAGGATACTCACAAAATTACCATCAATATTAGAGACCGTTTAAAAGGGATTTGATGTTTCGAAGAATAAATCCCTATTTCGTAATTTTCAAACCCACTTTTAATCAGTTTTACAGCAAGGATTCAAAGACAATTGCAATAACTATGTCATTATAGTAAACTCTCTCAAATTCGGGCACTTGGAACCGATATATCAACCGAATTAGAGAGAAATTCGGGCATCAAACTGTTTAAACTTCAACGATTTTTTGTTGATATGAAGACGTATATTGACTTTATTGATATGCAAAATCACATCAAAACTAAGACAAACCATAGCAAATTTTAGCATATTTGCTTCATTTGATAATCATAATCAAACTTGAAAAATGTCAACAAACTCTTTTCAAATTCAACTGCTGCTCGAATTATAAAGTAATCCGGATCTTAAAAGAGCCGAATTAGCGAGAGTCTACTGTATTTACGAGCAATTTTGAATTTGAAATCCCTGCAAAAATTACAGATAATTATTATTCAGCTGAATATTTCCTCGGAAAACTTACAACACAAAATTAAGCTGCAATAAAATTTCATTTCATTGTCATAACCGAACTTGTAAAATGTCAAAAAAAGATCTTTTCAAATTACACTGCCGTTCGAATTAAAAATCTTAACTAAAAGTAGCGTAGTCTGAAAAATATGGAATTAGGCAGAAAATACTATAAAATCGGGTACTTCCACTTCCACAGACTTCCAAGCACTTCATTTTCAACTGTACACCATTTCCTACTCTAATATCTCCCCCTTGCTGAAATCCCTTAAAACTTAATGTTAGTTAAGGTTCTTAAAGACTATTTATAGTCAAATTTTGAAATCTGAGTTTCTTTCACCTTGGAAGAGAGCAAATTTAAAATTTGCATTATGCCACAATTTTCCGTAAATTTTGATTTTTTGAAAATCTTCATTAATGTATTTTAATTTATTAACGATTGAAGAGATTTTATTTTAAGAAACGGATCGATAATGCTCTTATAGTGATTGAAAAGTTAAATGAATATAAGTAGTATTTCCGTAATATTGACTTGAGATTTAAGGTTTAGTTTTAGTCATACGGTTTAAAGAAGTATTTTCGTATTAGAAGAGTTTCTTGAGAAATTTCAGCTTATTGTAGGATAGACAAACCTTTTAAGGCCATGCAGTATTTTAATGCCACTCCTCCTAATATAAATTGGTACTTAATCTTCAATTATTTCCAATTTTTTTTTGAAAATGCTTTATAAAATAACTAATCAAATTGCTTTCGTTTTGCAATGATAAAATGCCAAAACTTTGAAAAATTATATCACGAATTTTTGAATTTGTGTTTATTTTCATTTATAATTCTGAATTATTGCAGATAGAACCAATACATTAGTTACACTGAGAAAAAAATATGGTGCGATTAACTTTTTTTCCTCAGAACTTTAACACTTTTTAGGTGTAAAAATATATCAACATTTTTTAATGTTAATTTTGCACCTTTTTAAGGGTAAAATTAACATGAAAAAGGGTTAATTTAACCCCTAATACACCTAAAAAGGGTAATATTTACACCGATTTCGGATCAATACTGCAGGGTAAAATTAACATTTCCGGAATGTTATTTTAGCTTTTTCGGATTTCTCTCAGTGTATATAATTTGCAAAAAAAAAAATAATAAATTAGGCCGAACAAAAAGAGGGAGAAAATGGTTAGCTAATTATTTATGCGGTAGTTAAATTAAAAAATAATAATACCAGCCTTATTAAAATATTTTAATAGGGGTTGCATCAAATGGGACATGGCATTGAACATGGTTCTTCTAATCTTCAACACTCTCATCCACAAGATAATATTATATTTATGATACCTTCTTTTCAGAAAGATTTGTATCTTTTTCAAAAATGTTAAATTTTTGCGGATGAGGTAAATTTTTGAAAATATTTTACTGTGAAGATCGTCATTGATTGAATTTTCGGCTATAATGCTTTTGTTGCGTTTTTTTTGTTTTAAATTAAATTTAAACTAAATTTGAAGCAATAAGAACAATAAGTAACCCATTTGTTAGCCTTTAGAAAACACCCCACCTTAATAACTTAATTTTGCAGCAGGTTACCTTTACGCAATTGAAGCGCATAGACATAGAGACTAATAAAATGCATTTCAATTGCATTGAAAGAGGGAAAATGAAATTGTTTTCCTGCCGAAGAACAACCTTCAAGTTACAATTGCTTGGCTCGGTGTATTCAAATGGAAAGATTACAATTGTTAACATAACGTTAACCTGTTCATTGCGTTTAGATGAAATAAATTAAAATATAAAAATCACATTTACTGCACCCTACTACCCTTTATTAAACATATTTGCAAAAAAATACAAGATAATTTTGTAGAATATACATAAGGTTCATAAGATTTGTCTGGTAGTGATTTAGTAGTATGTCTCTCGATGGCTCAGAAAAATTAGTAAAAATAGAACAAAATTTTACTTTATGAAATATTTTGTTAAGAGATTGTTGATTTGAAAAATCTACATAAAACGGAAGTCGTCCACCTTGTTTCCAGCTCTCAAGAAAATCTCGTCGGGTGTTGATGGTGATCCAATATTGTACCAATCTGGAGGAAGTCCAGCATCTTTACGGGCAGAATTGAGAGCATGACGAAGAGCAAAGATAACACCACAAGCCATTGACAATGCAGGCTCTCCTGTTGCTTTCGACCGAAGCACACCACCTGGATTAGAACTCTTCTGAAGGAAGGTAATCCTAAAGTCCACAGGAATGTCTTTAGCTCCAGGAGGTTTGTAGGTCCAAGTTCTATTTGTCAGTAGTTCACCATTTTGGCGATTAAAGACAAGGCTCTCATGGAGCCAGTACCCAACGCCCATGATAAATGAACCCTCAACCTGACCAACATCCACATTTGGGCTCAAACTCTCTCCGGTATCTTCGAGAATATCCACACGACGGAGCTGAATATTTCCAGTCAGGAGATCTACTTCAATATCTGTGCATGCTACTCCCCAAATATGATATTCCTGCGCATCACCAGGACGGAACATGTAGGTCGCGCAAAGATCCACTCCATTGAGGAAGCATGCCTGATGTCCATATGGTGATTAATTAAATTTTATAGAAGAATAATAGCAATAAAAGAGAACTTACCCCACAAAGTTCCTCCCATTTTGGCTCCTTCATCTTCTCCTTGATGGGCTTCATTCGCTCTAGAAGAGCCTGGCAAGCTTTCATTACAGCAAAAGGCACACAATCACTAGCCAAACTGCCTCCGCTCACCAAGGAATTAGGTGCTGTTAGAACACTGGAAGCCTTTACAGCAACCTTCTCCAAGGGAATCCCCAAAATATGGGCAGCTACCTGTGCTGCTTTTGTATTGATTCCTTGACCCATCTCAATCCCACCGTGAGTTATTGATACAGATCCATCACCATGATAAACAGATACAAGAGCAGGCATGGTGAAAAAGTACTCCAGGTGGAAAGTCATTGGGACAATGGAGATACCTCTCTTCTTCCAGCGATTAGCCTCATTGAAAGCATCAATTTCTTTCCTCCTAGCATCGAAATCTGTTGACTGTCGGAAATCTGTGAAGTACTTCTTCATGGGGCTGTCGTTGGGCATATTGAGGAGGCGAATCTCATTAACATCCCGCTTCGTTACATGTGCTATGTGCTCCATGATATTCTCAGCCATGGCCATTCCCTCAAGATTTCCCGGAGCACGACACCAAGTATTTCCAGGGGCATCTGTTAGGATCAATTGAGACTTCACATCCCATGCATCCCCATCGTAGACATTGAGAAAAGCTTTATTGGCAAACGATGTAACATCTTCATTGGGGGAGCAGCCGAAGTCTTCCATAAAGGAATTTTTCAACTTGAGAATTTTGCCAGAATCGTCTACTTCGCATTCGTATTCAGAAGCCACGGCATATCTTTTGCCAATTGCCGTCATGTTCTGCTCAATGGACATGACAAAGCGAATAGTGCGTCTCAAGAGATGACATGCCAAGGCTGCTGCACAAGCCACTTGGGCTGATCGTGTGATTTTCGCACCATAGGCACCTCCAACACGACGCACCTATAAGAAAAGAATTTAGAGAAAAGTTCTAATGCCATCATTTATTGTTAAAAACACTTTTATGCTTTATTCACAAGGGCAATGGGGCACCTTTAAAATAGAACTTTTCTTATGTAGTTTTAATTTTTCTAGGACCTCTAGGACCATATAAAATAACGTATATAGGTTTCTCAAGTTTCATAAGTTATTTTCTAGGCATCGAGAAGCATTTAAGAGTAGATATTGCTTGCCCTTATAAGATAGCATTGAAATTTATAATAGAAATAAAAAAGAGTTAATTAAATTTTATTAATACCAATATAATAAAAATTTAAATGTTTTTCAGAGTTATTATCCTGTTTTCATTTTTCTCTAATTGCATTGTTAATTATTAAGATCATGATCAACTGAAGTGAATGTATTCACAAAATGGGGGATAAGGCAATAGCAACTTTAGTTGTTTCGCAATTGTTTTTTTCCGATATTTCTGTAAAATTATGAAAATAAATTTAATAAATTTTTGTATAGCAAGTTAAAATAATTAAATGATTTTCAACGATTTTAGAATTATAAGTTAGCATCTGGATCCTATCAAGTAGGGTCCAGTTTCTACTGTTTTAAGTACCATTGGGTTTCATCCGTGCCATTCAAGCTAATAGGGCTTTAAAAGCCCATTTATTGGATAATTTCAAAATCGGTGATGGCCAAAATCCCGAACGCCAAAATATCAAAAGGGCCACAATCCAACAATATGTATAATATATTTTCAATAAATAAATAAAACTATCAAAAATCAAAATTCTTGTTTTTTCTAAGTATAATAGGGGAAAGTGGTCTGCCTTTGAATGCGCTAGCCTTTAAATTTCCAAAGCAAAAATTCGATTCTATAAACCATAATTAATTCTTTTGCTTTTAGAAATAAAAGAGAAATTGAAATAATCCAAGGCAGGCTAGTACATTCAAAAGCGGGCCACTTTTTCTTACATTACTAATTGAAAATAATAATTGCAATCATTGTAGTAATATTTTACAAAGTAGTTCGAGCCCAAAAATCTGTATTTTTTAAGTAATTCTAGAGCTATTTAATTTTTCTTTATACTTAAGATGAGTTTTAGTGTATTAAAAAATCTTTTGATTTGTCTTAAAATTTATGAAAATAGAAAAATAAAAGTCAAAGTTAAACAATTGACTTAACCCTTTAAGGATGAATGGGACACCGGTTTCCCAAAAATAAATACTTACTTTTCGAACTCAGGACTATTCAGAGGACGAAATAACTTTCTATAGTCTAAAAACTTGTTTTTGTTTTTGGAACACCGGTGTCCCATTCGTCCTTAAAGGGTTTTTTATCTTTACTACAAATTTTTCTAATATAGGATTTTTATTGTCCGAAAAAATACTTTTTTAATGTATGTAGATAAATCGAAGGGACAAATGTGACAATTAGAAAATTTAAAAATTTGTTATCTTAGGGGAATGTTGGCATGGTTCGCACAGAGTGAACCATCAAACAACGCAAATTTTTTCTTTATTTGCAAAGTTCTAGTTTGTCATTTCTTAGCCATAAGATAGATCATTATTATGTTTTTTGAAACGAGATGAGAAATGGTAGGTCAGCTCTATGCAAACAAAGAGAAAACTCGCATCGTTTGAAGGTTCACTCTGTGCGAACCATACCTACATTCCCCTATGGCTCTGGCTTAATTTTTCAATTTAGTTAAAATTCAATATATTGAAATTTCACATCTTACTCTTTCAAATCCAAATCAGATACATTTTTTTCTTTCTGCCTAAATAAAGGGGTGGCAAAGCGTCCGCGACTTTGCGAGCTGCTTGAACTCCCGAGAAAGAGTTCTGCCTTATATACCTTTTCGCAAATTTTTCTGATGTATATAGAAAATTATTGTCGAATTAAATTTGTCTATAAATCACCACAAAACCAGCTTGAAGTTGAAAATTGTTCAAGAAGAGGGTTTCAAAAATTCATTAACCTTTTAATTAATTAATCGAACAAATCGGACGAAAATTAAGCTTTGACCTTCAAGATGGCGATTTTTCCGGTGATAAGTGTCTACGGACGAAATGTTCAGCTGATCTACCTCAAAAACATACCGTCGTTGCAGGTGACTTTGCACTCGGGGGGTGACTTTGCACTCTGCTGTTCGTGAGACTTTGAACAATTCTAGCACTTATTGATAGTCTTCGCCGATCCGGTCTACCATGTCAAAGTATATAGGGATATGTTAAGTACCAAGTAAGGTACAATGATCCTCAAAAGGATTCTTGTAGTTTCAGTAATAGTCAATGAAATCCTAGTATAGGTATTTTGTCAAAAAACGACTCCGCGAAAAAGTTATCTGAAGATCCAATTCCAAAATCGATTTCAGAGAAGTAAATTGCCCAAATCTATTCTAAATTTATCTGGCTAGAATAATCCCCTTCGATTTTGTTCATTATTTTTATTAAAATACTTTTTTGTCACGATTATCTTCCTAAGAACGCATGATTTATGTTATAAAATTGCATATAATGGTCATTCTAAAGCTTTATTATAGAAGTATTTGGCTAAAAATGATCCAATTTTTTGATAATTTAAGATAAAATGACCGAGATCTACAAGATGGTGTAGTCGCCATCTTGATTTGACGTTTCTGTCCGCCATTTTGAATAACTGTCAAAACAAAAATCTCATCCGATTGAGCTGAAATTTTAGTATGTTCTAGCTGATGTCAAAACCTTTTCAGAACATATACTAAATTCGACCTAGGTCAAGCGATTGTCTGGATACTGGGGCTCTAAGTTCAAATTTTTGACATTTTCATAAATACAGAACTACGGAGAGCTTCTTTTATCGAAACCATCACAATAAAAGGCAGTACTATCGTTAGGCGATGAGATCTAAATAACAAACAAAAAGAAAAGTAATGTTACTCTTTATAACAGCATGTTATTTGGAGATATGAAACACTTTTTTTGCAAATATGAAAAAATAAAATAAATAAATAAATGCATTTTTCATTTATTTTTTTAATTATGTAAGAGCAAATAAATATCTAAAATAAAAGCCTCAACCATTTTAAATAGTTACTGAGGCATTTCGTTTAGGTTTTAAAATTCAGTATTAGAAAATAAAGGTCGACAATATATGAATATTTCAAAATTTTAAACTTTGAGCCTCTGTATCTAGGTGAATACTTGACGTAGACTGAAACATAGATACGTTCTGAAAAGGTCTTGATATCAGCTACAACATACTAAAATTTCAACCCAATCGGACCAGTTTTAGGTTTTGACAGTTATTCAAAATGGCGGACAGAAACGTCAAATCAAGATGGCGATCATGTCATCTTGTAGATCTCGTGCATCTTACTCTTATATGTGAAGATTTTCATTGTCGTTTATTATCAGAAATTATTGATTTTTTAGTATTTATTAAAAAGTGCAAAGTCACCCGCACCTTATCCCCAGTGCAAGCCTTTTTTCTTGATTTTTTTTTAACATAGTAAAATTTTATAAAATTAATACTAGTGGCACAAAATCCATTCATTAACAACTGAATACAAATAATTTTACTCAAAAACCCCCCTCCCTTCACTCTAACTATCCACTTTTAGAGGGCAAAGTTGAAAAACAGCGAAAAAACGTGCAAAGTCACCCGCAACGACGGTATCCAAAAATGAACGAAATCGCCAGGGCCAATTTTTTGCAAAGTTCGAAAAACTTCATTTTTGACCTATTTTTGGGGGATAGGGAACGCATGAAAAGGGAGGGGGAAAAACTAAAGAGGTTGGGTTCGAGATAACGTCATTTGAGGAGGGGTCATCGAAGACCGAAAGTTGATATCTCTTACCATTTGACAGGCAGGATGGAGAGAAGTTGCAAAAAAACACGATTTTTAAAACTGCTCTCTCTTGGAGTTCGAGCAGTTAAAAATTCAATTTAAAATTTCAAGTGAAATTGAAATTTCAATTTTTATTTGACAGAAAGAGAACAATCAACTGATTTTAGTATCAAACAGTATAGGAGGGAAAATGTCAATCGATTGAATTTCATTGAATTGAAAAAAATGTGTGTTAACGCCATTATTATACATAAAAGATGAAGTGTCTTTAAATTTTTGATTAACGCGACAACACAAACTGTGGAATCTTCAACCCAAAAAGATCAAAAAACTCACTCTTCTTCAGAGCTTTCGACACGCTCCGTGCCTTCCTCAGTGGTCGAGTGATGTCAAAGATCTCTGGATTTCGTTATTTGGGGGATTTTACAAACTTTGCGGGAGGGTTCCAGGGCGCTCATACAAATATCTCGGAGACATAGCACCAAACGTAGTAGTAAAGTAATCCATTGTTCCCTAAAACTTCAGTTGTCTCCTGATGATTGAAGAGTATTTGGTGCTGTGTCTCCGGGATATTTGCATGAGCACCCTGGAACGCTCCGGCCAAGTTTGTAAAATCCCCCAAATAACGAAATCCAGAGATCTTTGACATCACTCGACCACTGAGGAAGAGACGGAGCGTGTCGAAAGCTCTGGGTATGAATTCTGAGATGGTGAGTTTTTCACGTGAGAAATTCACAGCTCTAAAATCATCTTTAATAAGCATTTTGCCAAGATTTCGTAAAAATTTTTATGTGAATTCTAAGATGCTGTAAGTGTTTCACGTGACACTTTTTGTGAAAGCTTCACCAAACGCTTACAGGAAACGATCTAAAAATCGTGAGTTTCTCACGTGAAAAACTCACGCATCTCAGGAACTTTCATACCCTGGAGAAGAGTGAGTTTTTTGATCTTTTCGGGTTGAAGACTCCACAGCTTGTGTTGCCGCATCCGGACGGAGCTTCCCTCCGAAAATTTCCACTGAAGCTGAACGGCAATTTCCCCCACGTTTTTGATTAACGTAATAAAGCCAATAAAGCGAATTAAAATCTAGCAAAATCATCGCATGTCTTTCAGCGCTTGTCCTAAGATATTTGAGAACCTACACAAAATCAATTTTTGAAAATAGCTGGTCGAGATAGAGTAAAATTAGCTTTCAATAAAGTTATTTCTAATTAGGGTCGAATGAACACCTATTCGACAGGGAACCCCTATTGACACTTTTGTCAAAATACTGAAATTTCTAATAAAGTATAAGTAATATGTCGTTTTATTATTAATCTATGTTTTTCGATAAGCATAAGTGTTCAAATTTCGTATTCCAAATGGTACAGAGTAGGGTGTCAATAAGTCCTGACACGAGTTCTTATAGTGTCAATAGGTGTTCCTTTCATCCTAGTAAACTTTCTAATTGGTAAACTTTCTAATTAGTAACCTATGGGGGTTGATAAAATACGATTTATATCTGTTTTATTACATTTTGCTCCAGGTCCTCCTTGCAATTCAAACCCACACTGGTTTTCCGGATAAAAGCTGGATTTTCTTATCAGAAATTGCCTTACTTTAATTAAAAATTATGCGCAGTAAATATTTATTCTGCTTCTAATCTTTACGTAGATCAATTGTATAATTGACTTCAATCTGCCTTATTTTCCCTATGATGATTTATGATGGAATTTCACACATTGAACATTGTAAAAGAAAATTGGATATGTAATAAAAACATTCGCAAAAAGTTCAAAGATCAAGAATTGCATAATAAAGAACGTGCTCATCATTTTAGTTATTATAAAATGTAGGTAATTGAATAGAATAGAGAATCGTCTTAAAAAATTTCTAAAGATCCAACAATGACCGTTTTTTATTCCTTCATAGAGAATTTAACTGACTATAATTTCACGCACTATGAGGATGATCTCAAGTTTTGGGAAACCTTGAATTATCGCTGCGGGAAAAAAAAGCTTACCTGAAGATTAATGGCATTTTCGGGCATTTTGAGACAATCTGATATAGCCACCTGGGTCTGATCCATCCATTGGGTGGCACTGAATACATCAATCCCGTCCTCCACGGGAACACACACTGTAGTCTGGGGCTCCATTGTGTAGTGATATTGACTTCCGATGTCAAATCTTCCACTTATCTGATGACTTCCTTTCACACCCTGATACTTTGTCGGATTTTTAGGCTTTGTATGCAACTCACTGGCAATCCGATGCCATGCTTTAGCCTCCATAACATCCTTTAAAGTCACGAGGAGTTCCCGGTTTTGTGGTTTCGTGTAAATAACCTTGACGAGCTTTGAGGCTGTTTGTGCTAGAGATAGACTATCAGCCACAATTACTCCCACAGGTTGTCCATGGAAGGCTACAATGTCACTAGCGAAGATTTCTTCATTTGCCGTGGTAAACGGCACTTTCATGGACACAAAACTATTTATCCCAGGAATATCTTTCGCGCTAAAAAAGGCAACAACTCCGGGAACTTTGAGAGCTTCGGATGGATCAATTTGCGCAATCTTGACCTTGGCCTCTGTTGCTAGCACAAAAGCCGCCCACAAGTCATCATCACGATATGGATGATCATTCATGTATTTTGCCTCACCGGATACCTAAAGTCCAAAGACATTCAATTAAAGACCAGCAATTCACAACTACGCAGCAAATTTTTACCTGAATAAGAGCCTCTAATTTCTTCACTGGTTTCGTGAGTGGCCAGTTCTTTTCATATGTATCAAAAGTCTGGGTTCCAGAAGATATTTCCCTGTCTATTTGTGTAGCACCACTCTTAAATTCTGGCTTCAATTTGCCCTCTGGACATAAATCCAGGCAACTCTTGTAAAATAGAGCCAATGCGAGATTTTTTCTATACTCTGGAGAGGCATCCGGAAGTTCCCAATCCGGATTCAATTCTCCCCCCAATACACTTAGGACTTTCTGGTAAAAGCTATCATCAAAGAGATTTACATTTTGAAGGAGCTTTTCTGTTTCGGTAGCATGCACAAAATTGGGATTTATTCCACCAAAGCAAATAGTAGCTTTCAGAAGCTTTTCTTTAGAAGCATCAGCAAATTCATACACAAAAGCCGCATTTACATAAGCATGGGCGTTTTGGGCACGAGGCATAATCTGTAGAGAAATTATTTATTTCACATTAATTGAAATCCCAATCATTACGCTTCTTTAATGTCTGTCCTCATGTATTTTGTCTAATCGAAAAACTAATTCATTACAATTAACTTGCACTGCCTTCAACTTCAACATAAAGTGGAGGATAAAAGCAAAATGATTGAGTAGATGCATCATGCAATACTTAATTATAAAGCAGTGAAACCATTTTAGGTAAAAGATAGTAATAAAAGTAACAGCTTAATTTACGTTTTATAAATAGCGTGCATTAAGTTGCATCTTCTATTTCTATAACATTTTTGGAAGAAATATTACAATGTCTTGTTTAATAATTTATTGAGCGAATAAAGGAATTTTATTAAAAATAAGAGCTTTATTGAAAATGAAGTTAACCAGACTTTTTCATAAGTATTTGTAGGTATCAATGGAAATTCGTAGTTTAATAAAAAAAATAATTTTCTAAATCAATTTTTTTAGTTTCAGGCTTAAATTTTTGAAAACATTAAAGTATTGGATTTTTTATGATTCAAAAAATTCAATTGCGTTTTATATTAAACGTTCAACTGAACTACGGTTTAGTAAACCGATTTTCTAGCTTAAATGGACAATCGAAAATTGGTTTTTATAGACCTATAAAATATAATATAAAATTATAATTGTTAAACATAATTACAGATATAGTTATGCTCCTGTTCGGTCAATTACTTCTGATCGTATTTAGGGGGAATTAATGGGACAGAAGTAAACATTTTTAGTTTTTTTGAAACCGATTTTTATTATGCAGTATTTCGACCATTTCTTCAGTGGACAAGGATCTCTATATTCAATGAATTCATATAGGTCTCATCCTTTAAAGTCTAATAAAAAACTCGAAGTGTTCATAACTACCCCATGTTTTCTATTAACCAAGCTTCCCTTATTTTCAGAGAAGATACAATTTTTGAACATCCTACGGGAAGTGGAGCACCTTTAACTCTTTAAGGACGAATGGGACACCGGTGTTCTAAAAACAAAAGCATTTTTTTTTGAGTATAGAAAGTAATTTTGTCCTCTAAATAAACAGAAAAAAAAATAGTTTCGTTTTTGGAACACCGGTGTCCAACTCGTTCCTAAAGGATTAAAAAAAGAGTTTTTCGCCTATTTTTAAATGAAACTGGTTTTTAACGTGACTTAATTTAGCTGGATGAGGACGACCCAGCCTGGAAAGTCTTTAGAGGCGGGCTTTATGCATCGAGGAGCCTCAGATGGACCGACGGCGTGGACCAGGACGCCAGCTCATTAGGGGTGCGGAATTGGAGAACAGTGGCGCGTAACAGGCTCGATTGGCGACGGGTCCTGAGTCAGGCCAAGACCAGTAATTGGTTGTAGCGCCGGATAAGTAAGTAAGTAGTTATTTAGCTCCACAGACCAATCGTAAAGCTAAATTACATTATGATAAGGCTAAATTTTATTCAAAAACAGGAAAAAGGCTTATTTCAAAGCCTTGATCTACTTCCCTCTAGTACGTAATATACACGGTTGGAAAAGAGATGTTAACATTTTTTTTAAGACAACAGATCATTTAATAAGTCCATAGGATGACATATAGATACGCCATTATTAAAATATCTTCAATATATCTTGAATTATTCTTCTTTTAAATGATATATAAATAAATACAATTAAACAATATTAATACAAATAGGAAAAAATTAAATTTTCCCAAGATTTTTCATTCTAATAACCGGCTAGTAAAATCTATTATCCTCGGATATTAGAATCTAAAACGGTCTTCAGACTAGAGGTTCAGCCCAGTTCCTGAAGGTCTCGAAATCCTGAATAGCAGGCAATTTTAATAACCTAATAACTTTAATAACAAAATCCCAATTTAAATTTTTCCAAAAAATCTAAATTGATAAGAAATTAGAGCAGTTAAGCCATTTGGCTAAGCCTTAGGTCTGAAGCCCGTATAAGAGAGGTTTGATTGAGGTAAGATCAAGGATAGTAGAATTTACCATCCAGCCTATCCAGCCAATTTATTATTATTAATCGTGTCGAGGCCTAAAAATTAAGCATGTTTTGCCCAAAAACAGGCCACGTTAATGGCAAGTGGACTTGCCGACATCAAATCCCCACATCCAGCCAATAGAATTTACTATCCCGAGGATAGTACATTTAAAACAAGAGTACGTATATTCTACATTTTTTATCATATGAAAATGATGATAAATTTTACCATCCTAGTTTCCTCGATGCATGATACAGTTGTTAGAAGTAATCTACCGAATCTACCTAAGTGCTTTTTTTAAATGGAAAATTCTGAATTATATTTTTGATTAATCACTATTATTTACGTAAGAAAACACGCAAACCAAATTCAAGCTGATCCTAATAGTTACAAAACTTTTCACCATTATTAGGACGATTCAGATTTGGTTTTCAGATTTTTCTTGTGGCACTACAAGCAAAACCAGTGCCGAATGATCTGAAGGGAAATTGTGTAACATTATGACAATGTCTTATGACAATTTTTTATGATAAATTCTAGAGTAGGACAACGATAAATAGTGAGCATCGAATTGCCATTGCAAGTAGCTCTATGAAGTTTTTAATAATTGATATGAGATGGATTTTTGATTGAGTCTTTCGAATTTACCCCATAAAAATTTTAAAATTTGTCATATAACATTGTTATAATACTACAGAATTCCCCTAATGGTCTGGATGACCAAAAGATGTCAATATTTCAGAAAACGTTGAAAAATATATATATATATATATATATATATATATATATATATATATATATATATATATATATTTATTGACCAAATCTCTCAGTTACATAGTAAAAGATATTTCACAAGTCAGAGATGAAAATGAATTCTTACAACTGTTGAGTCAAATTCGGAGTACCCATCCTTGGATACAATAATAGAAAAGTAAAAGAAAAATTAATATGAAATACATGATGACCTTGTCTGGAAGAAAATTTACATGGTAGAAGTAAAAACTAATAGAAAAAATCTTCAATAATTCCAAAGAAAGAAAGATGTTGCGGAAAAGCTGAAGGCACAAGTGAAATTAAGTAGATTTAAAAAAAAAAAAGTGACAAAAGAAATAAAAATGAGTTATAAATTCAACATGGCTGTCCCGGAGCAGGAGCTAAACCACTAATGGTAACGTTAGAGCTATTCCGCAAAGACTCGAGGAATTTACTTTTGCGTTTATTAATCTGCTTACGAATTGGGGAAAGCTTGGCCAGACAGTGCATCCAATGGGTAGGATAGTTGAAGGGCAAATTTAGAATAAGCCGCAGGACTTTGTTTTCAACAACCTGGAGTTTATTTGTATGAGAAACTGCACAATCGCCTCAAACTGAGCACGCATACAACATAATGCCACGGAAGATGCAGTTAAAAATGAGAAATTTGTTCTTAAGGTTTAATTTGGATTTTCGATTTATGAAAGGGTAAAGGATATACGTTGAAAAAACAGTGATATTGTGTTGAACAACTCCAAAGTGAACTTAAGGGAGTTAGCTAAGATCACAAAGATTCCGTATAAATCGTTCAACATTGTATTTTGGGTATAAAGAATGTCTTCCTAAAATCGAAAAACCAGAATTGAAGTAATATGCACGAAATTGAATTTGAACAGAACTGGTCGTTCAGCCGGCACATTTGCTAGACCAGTATTTAAGGGAGTTTTACCCGAAGAGATGGTTCATCCATTTAGCAATTTTATTCCAAAGACGAATTAATATCTAGAATTATGGCCTATTTTGGAGAGTTTTCGAAAGACTCCTTTTTGGACGGAATGAAAAAGTCGGATGATCGTTGAAAACGCTATATAATCGACTTTTATCGGTGTTTTCTTGATAAATAAAATCGAATTTTAGGTAATAAATTTATTTCTTATTCATCCTATGGACTTATTGGATGATCTGTTAATAAATAATTATGTTAATTGATTTGAAAACCTAATCTTAAATGGTATTTCTGCTGTCTTAAGAAGTAAGAAGCAGTCATTTTCAAATCAAGACAATCTTGGTGGTTCAGTGCCCGCTTTGTAATCCGGATGATTGGGAGGCAATATGACAGATGTCCGCTTCGTAATTCGGATGGATTTTTTGAATTTGTTCAACGTTTCGAAAATATAATACAAGGTTTTTTTGTAGAATTAGAATAAAACTTTTAAAAAAGATTAAAAAGACATAATTAGAGAATTCTATGCTATTATACTTCATTTACACTGTGCGACACGTTGTGGGTGTCTTTGACGAGAGTGCCAAAACTTGTTAGAGGGTCATTTAAGGGTGTCAAATCTGAAGTCCGTTTGTCCGGGTCACGTCTGGATTTTTTTAAATATGCATTTTTAGTTTTTTGCTGTTTTCTAAAATTCAAAAATTTATATCTCCGGTTCTAATTATCCGGTGGTAGTCACATAAAGCTAAAATGACGCGTAATTTCATACTCTATAACTTTTGTGAACATATCAAGAACCTACGATGAAAATAAAGTGTATTTTTTAAAGATTTTTTGAAAAAGTGCACCCAAAATTATGCATTTTTCTGTGTTTTTTCCAACTTATAATAACACGGTGCGACAAAATTTACCTTTTTGTGGGTGTCTTTGACGAGAGTGCCAAAACTTGTTAGAGGGTCATTTAAGGACCTCAAATCTGCAATCCGTTTGTCCGGGTCACCTCTAGATTTTTTTGAAAAAGCATATTTAGTTTTTTGATGTTCTCTAAAATTCAAAAATTCATATCTCCGGTTCTAATTATCCGGTGGTAGTCACATAAAGCTAAACTGACGCGTAATTTCATTCTCTATAACTCTTGTGAACATATCAAGCATCTACGATGAAAATGAAGTATATTTTTCAAAGATTTTTTGAAAAAGGGCACCTAAAATGGTGCATTTTTCTGTGTTTTTTCCATCTTCTAGTAATTTTCCCACTTTAATAGATCATTTTATATGTCAAATAACTATGCCTAAAAGTTAGAGAATTTAATATTCTTTCATATCTTTTTGGTTTAAATTTTCTATCCTAATTCGTTTATTCACAATAATTTATTGAAAATAAAATGCATCATTATAAAAATAAAATCTCTTATTATATATAATTATTTGGTATCTTTGTCTAACCTACTGAAGAGCATTCTCTTTTGCACTCTCACTTACACATTTCATATAAAAAGAGGTAAAATGAAAGAAAAGAGACATATTTAGAAATAGAGAGAGAAGAATAGTTGTTTGGCACTGATAACAACTATTCTTCTCTCTCTATTTCTATATATGTCTCTTCCTTTCGCTGCACCTCTTTTTATATGAAATGTGTAAGTGAAAGTGCAAAAGAGAATGCTCTTCAGTAGGTTAGACAAAGATACCAAATAATTATATATAATAAGAGATTTTAATGTATTTTATTTTCAATAAATTATTGTGAATAAACGAATTAAGATAGAAAATCCAAACTAAAAAGACATGAAAGAATATTAAATTTATTCACTTTTAGGCATAGTAGTTGGCATATAAAATGTTCTCTCTAAGTGGGAGAATTATTAGAAGATAGAAAAAACACTGAAAAATTCATAATTTTGGGTGCACTTTTTCAAAAAATCTTTAAAAAATACACTTTATTTTCATCGTAGGTTCTTGATATGTTCACAAGAGTTATAGAGTATGAAATTACGCGTCATTTTAGCTTTATGTGACTACCACCGGATAAATAGGACCGGAGATATAAATTTTTGAATTTTAGAAAACAGCAAAAAACTAAAAATGCATATTCAAAAAAATCCAGACGTGACCCGGACAAACGGATTTCAGATTTGAGATCCCTAAATGACCCTCTAACAAGTTTTGGCACTCTCGTCAAAGACACCCACAAAAAGGTAAATTTTGTCGCACAGTGTTATTAAACAAAAACATGATCTCAAAATTATTTTAAATGTAACCGTCGATAGCTCGTCCGGATTAGAGAGCGGGCACTGTATTTTAAAGCTGCCTGAATATGCTCAAAAACCTGCCATACGTGAAAGTCCAGCCAAAACACTTTAGATAGATATTGTATTTTGTAAATTTTCGTATTAATATTATGACATTTTAGTTTTCTGTTTGAAAAAGATATTTTGATAATTTTTAATTAAAAAAAGAATATTAGTTTATCATTTAAATTTGTTATTTTCGTATTTTTTCGGTTTTATTTTGAAAAATATGAATTTTGCTTTTAAGTAATTAAAAAAAGGTTTATGGATAGATTTATTTTTCAAGTTTATATTTTTTAAACTAAAATACCTTGATGTTTAATCTTTGATTATAATTGGTAGTCATTTTACCTATGTTATTTCGATTGAGAAAATTTTTTTAAATAATTTTTTTAATAACTGATATCCACTTCATATGAAAAAAAAAATAAAATTTAGACGTGTTAGTAAAAGTTTATAGAAAAAACCATAAGGAATAATGGAATTAAAGACTTTTAAAACCTTTAAAATTATTTAAATTTATATTATTTCAATTATACTACCTTGAAACTTCGCACGAAAATTCGAGAAGGGTCAAAAGCAGGAAGTGTAACCTTCAGAATGATCTTCTTATTCATATCAATCTTCAAGTAATCGACGAGGGAAACAACCATTGTCTTCCCACTACCATCGACAATAGTCAATTTGGCTCCTACTGCTTCCAGAATGAGGAAAATATCAGATGGGAATTCTATATTAGCATGCTTGATGCTGAGATTCCCAGCAATTGTTCCAGTCTAAAATTATCAGATAGCCTTTAATTAAATTTTAAATCAGAGAATAATAGGGAATTCCTTACATTTCGTACTGGAACACTTGCAACAACATCGATATGCCTAATAAGAACACGACAGTATTCGAATTCCGGCTTTGTTGAAGCAGCTTTTTCTAGAATTTCCATCATCTCTGTAAGATTCATATTCCCGCCAAGTTCCAGAGTCTCCCCAATTGAATGCTTTCGAAGTTCGTCAACGGAATTGACATCGATAAAGACCTCAATGTTAGGATCACGACGATAGACTCCATGAGCTGTATTGCCTGCTACGAGCATGTACTTTTTGTCTCCAGACTTCTGGAAGACGGTGAAAATGTCCTGAAGATTGAGAACTTTGTGCCATTCTTTAGATTCTGAGCCTTTGAAGAACTTTTTCTCAGGTGGATGACACCTTCCTTCGCATTTTAGTCCAGTTTTAGGGCATTTCTTGGGCAAATCTTCAATGTCACAACAAAGAGCCACCAATTTTTCATCAGCATCCGTGGCCAGGGATTTAAAAGCATCGAGAATGGGACGATATCCTGTGCAACGACAAATGTTGCTCCCAAAGGAATTTTCCACTTCATCCATGGTTACTTTCCCGCCTTTGTGCTCTAGCAATCCGTACATATTCATAACCATTCCCGGGGAACAATATCCACACTGTGTACCATTGAGATTTGCCAGGCGCTCCTGGATAGGATGATATCCATCTTTAACATTTCCCAACCCTTCCACCGTGATTACGTCCAAGTTATGGCAAGAAAATACGGGAAAGAGGCATGAGTTAACAGCCCATGTAGTCTTCTCTTTTGTCACTGGATGGATGCCCTTGAGAACAACAATGCACACCCCACACCCTCCTTCCAGACACATGAATTTTGTCCCAGTGAGATTAGCTCGATTCCGGATGAAGGTATTGAGGGACGTGTCGACAGAAATTTCACTGGCCGGTACTGGAAAAGCAATTTAGAAGACAATTTTGCCATTGCATGTGCCTGATTCGAGGAAAATTGTCTTTCAAACGAAAGGAAAATTACTCAATTACCATTGTAAGGCTTGCCATTGATACTGAAAGACAAAATTCCCATTGAGCCCATTTTGGCATTGATATTTTCTCAAGAACACAAAATCACTTCACTTTTGCAGATAGAAGAAATTACTTAAAAAAAATTGAAGAAATATTTACAAAAGGTCCATAAAAAAGTTTGTATTGATTGAATTTTCTACAATAAACTCAATATTATTTTATAGAAGGTCTATCATGCTATCACAATGATTCTCTAAAATTAATTATGTTCATGTAATGAATATTATTAAAAGTTGTGTTTATGTTAATTGTATTTGTAGATAATACGACCTATTAACAAATTTTGTGGTTTGCATACACAGAAAAAATATTTCGTAAAATTATTCGTAAATGTTTGTAAATTCCCAGGTAAAGTCCAAAATCGTAAAGTTCCCTAATATCTAGTTCAAAGCCTATAATCCACAAAAAATTTCGTACTTTTTCACAAACATTGTTTTTAACATGATCACTTTACGATCTTTTTTTTGTTCTTTTACAAACATATGTTTGTAAATGTTCGTAAACACACGAAAAATGTTTGTAAAATTTTGTCATTTATTCGTAAATTTTTGCCAAGCAGAACCAAAAATGCTCGTCAAATGATCATGTTAGAAACCAGTTTTGTGAAAAAATACAAAATTTTACGATTTTTTGTGGATTATATAGGCTTTACGAAGTAGATATTAGGGTCGGGGGTGGTGTACAGGTGAAAATGAAGTGCTTGGAAGTCTTTGGAAATGGGAGAGTTCAAATATAAAGTTTTTTTTTTGCCTAATTACGAATTTTTCAGACTACGTTAGTTTTAGTTGAGATTTTTAATTCGAGCGACAGTATAATTTGAAGAAGTTTGTTGAAATTTTCAAGTTCGTCTATTACAATGGAATGGAGCAAATACCCTCAAACTTATTATAGCTTAATTTGTGTCGTGATTTTTCCCAGGAAAATATTCAGTTGAACAATAATTTTCCTTATTTTTTGCAGGAATTACAAATTCATGTACTGGCTCGCAAATAATGACATAGCATTGCAGTTGACTTTCAATCAATTTGATATATTTTTTTTCTAATTTATCGTATTCGTGGGACTTTTTCGCGAATGTCGTTAAGCGGTATCCCATAGGTTACCTCTTCCATTTTTTGTTTACCTGTTTGCATTTACTGGAAAGGTTTTAGTGTATTATATCTCTTCGATGCCAAAAGTGTTCTTCAAAAAAGTAGATTTGTGTTTTTGAGAACTATTACAAAATGAGGAACGAAAAGGTGCATTTATAATATGTAGTGCTAGACTAATTTTGGAAAGGTCTAAGCGATGTACTTCCATTAAAGAAACATTTTGGGGGTTTATTTAGATTTCGTCCTTGCTCTAAGGATTATTGAAAAATGGTTTTGAAAATTTAGAAATAGGGATTTATTCTTCGAAATATCAATTTCATTTTAAAGGGTCTCTAATATTGATGCCAATATTGTGAGAATCCTAGTAGAAGGAAATTTGTGGATAGCAATTGAAGAAACTGTTAAAATGTCGGAAAACTATAATTAGATCGTATTTCGCTATGTAGAAAGGTTTGGATGTGTTTAAAAGCTCGGCACGTAGGTGCCACATTCTTTCACTCAAAGGAAAAAGCGTAACTTTATGATTGTGGGCATTTTTCTCCTGATAATGTTGCGATAAAAAAATCTTTTTTGCGGATCGATTGGCGACAGGTGATGAGGAATTGATCTAATACAACAATAGGGAAAAAGATCATGGAAAAATAGTCATGCTTGTTGCAAAAGTTGATTAGCAATCATCTAAAACTTTTCCCAAGAGTGCAAAATGTTTTAATTTTAAAGGATTTTGAAACTAGAGAGAGAATCAAGCTCAATAAAATGTGAAGATACGTCTGAAGTGCTAAATTAGTTGTTGCACTCGTACTTTTGAACTCTTACAGACTTTCCAGCATAGTTTCAATAATTACAAACGACAATACGTATTTTTCCAAAAGTAGCTTCACAGCTTCTTAGGAAAATTCAAAATATGTTGATACCCATTCGTAAAACGCAGATAATATTAAAATATTGAAAATATGCAAGAATATCTGGCTCAAGAAATTCAAAATATAAGCAAAATTTAAAAAAATATGTGTAAAAATAAATTTCTTGAGATTTTTTTTAGAATTTCCTTAATTAGATTTTTCATCATAATAAATAAATTATTCATTTCTAAGTATAAGAAGTGCTTGAAGTGCAAGAAGTCCTGGAAGTATTGCATTATTTTCAAGAGTGTTGCGAAGTTCTGGAAGTGCGAAGGTCTCTTCCATACAAGTTGTGGAAGTGCCTGGAAGTGGTGTACACATTTTCACCCAAATATCTCCCCCTTGTTTTTCTGTGTAATGAATTTTTCTTTAATCATTTAATTACTGTAAATTTCAACTTAGAATTAGCTAAAATACATTTTTAGTCATTTTGTAGATTATAGTGGAAAGATCGTTAATTGAAGAGACTGATACTTTTTATTTATAATTTAATTTTAAAAGTCCGTTTAACGACTCAAAGTTTCAAAACTCTTTTCGCAAAACGATGTTTTTTCCTTATTAAAAATTTTCCCTCTGTTCTGAAAAGTCATAGGGGAAAGTACTCTCCTTTCGAACGTTCATGCCTTCGAATAATGTGAATTTTCTTTTAGTTTTCCTAAGAGACTTCACATTACTATCACGTAATTATCAATAATTGATGATAAGCTAACTAAAATTCAATAGAAATCTGTAAGTCTTTTAGGAAAAATGAAAGAAAGTTTACATTATTCGAAGGCATGAACGTTCGGAGGGAGAGTACTTTCCCCTACAATTTTTGATACAAAATACTAGGAAATGTATTTTTTCTGAACGTCTTTTATTTATTTTGTTTATTTTTATTTTGGATGTCATATAATTTAACTAATTTTTTAAATTTATTGATGACAATAACAACTTCAAAAAGTGGCGCTGCTTGATTTTGAATTCTTTTGAAACACTTCTTTCTAATCTCGTCTTTATAGCTTTTAACACTTCTAATTCTAACATTTTTTTTTGTAAAAATGTGTTAAGTGGATGTTAGAAATAATTGTCATTTCACATTTCAATTCGCACTATATAAATACCTTTCTAAATCAAGTGCTAATTAAGTGATTGAATATTTATCACTTCAAAAAATTAAAATGACTTAACAATTTTAAGTTAGGATTAGGGGGAGGCGGGGCAGAACGACTTTGTATTCAATGATAAATGAATACAATGTAAAAATGTTTTAGCTAAAATTTGTCTGATCCAGAGGCATGACGTTTCCTGTGTTTCCCATATGTTTCTAGCGTGCCGAAAAAACTTTTGAGTTTATTAGGTGTTTTCCGTCCTTGTAGAATGAATTAGAAAATAACACAAATACAAAATAAAACCCAATTTAATATAGAATGGGCAACCGAAAATCCGAAATTGGCAACCTACGTAATTTTGGAGATATCTCGTGAAATGTGTACGAAAACAGGAAAAACTTTACACTAAAACTGGTCGCACTTTTCAGAGCTAATGTCACCTTCTTGGTCTGATCTGATAACTATAAAATAATAGGGGAAGGCTTTCGGGCATCGCACATACTCCTGCTTCGAAAACTTCACATTTTTCCTCATATTCCTTTAATGAATCTGACCCATCTATGGCGTATTTTAACAGCTGGTTTTAAGTCATATATTTCCTGAAAAAAACTAGGTCAGATTTATTCGATTTATTAAAGGAATTTGGGAAAAGATGAAGTGTTTGAAGTCAGAGTATATGGGCAGCCTTCCCCTTACGGATAAATTAATAAAGGCTACAGTAATTTAATATGTTCAGAAACATTTTATTATAATAATTTTTTTCATTTATTTACTATAAAATTGATAAGAAAAGCATACAAATGCAAGGAACACTGATGTCAATATGACATTTTTTTTCCTGGCCAAACGAAAACTATATCGAAATCCGGGAGAATCGGATATGGTATGGGACCTCACTAAAAATATATACTGTTTAGATTAGATATTCCGTCGAGTATTTATTGTATTTTTAGAACAAATAATTTCAATTGCAAATAAATAAAATTAGTGTGAATAATACTATATCAACATACCTGATTGATTGCACTTTTATCTAATTAATTTACTAAACTAATAAAAAAACAAATTTATGGTATTATTTTAGTCCATTTTGAAATTCAATAATTTCACATTTGAACGTACATGTTAGGGATAAATTAATATTAAATTAAATTTTACTATAATTGCACTGCAATGGCAGCAAGGTGATGCAATTTTTTTGAGGAGTTTATTATTGAATATTTTTAACCAAGGGGAAGTATTTTTTTTACATCTTACGGCATTATGACAAGCTATGCTCATTAAAATTTTAATTCGTTTGAAATTAATTTTCGTTAATGAGCTTTCAAATGCCTCATTTGAATTTTTTAATCATTTAATTTTTATAAACTTATGGTGTATTTGTTGATGAAAAAGCAGACTTTGCCCGAAAGAATTATAGTTTAAAGGTTTAAATTGATTTAAACTGCAAATATTAAGTCACTTAAAGATACAAATTACACATTTTAACGCTCCTTAGCGACTGTTAATGTGAATTGCATAAAAATTTTAATGATCAAGTTACATAAAGTTGGAGTGCAAATTTTTTAAGGCAAAAACACAAAATAATTTGTTCAGTAAAATAAAAAATTTTGGTTAGTAAGAAATTCTTCACGAAAATGGCTCTAACTTGGGTTTAATTATCATACAAGACAAATAAAACTTAAAAATAAAACTTTTTTTTTAGTAAAATTTACGTGATAATTTCACACTGATTTTAATGTCATTAATTGAATACTACTAATTTGTTTTATAGTTACTAATGTAGCGTAACCAGGATCAGATTCTAAATTAGGGGAACTCAATTCTATCAAACGTATAATCCATGAGACCTATGTGCCAAAAAAGCTGTAAATTTTCATTATATTGCAATTTATCGTATTCATTTACATACAGTCCAATTCTCAGATAGAGAACGCTTAAATTTGCTCAATTTTTGATTGTGAAGGACTCCGGAATGCAGAAGGAACCCCTAAGCCAGTAAAAAGATTTGTAGGGAAAGGGCTCATGCAACGAATGAAAATCTGTATGAAGTCGTCTCAACTCCCAACTCCCAACTGAGATTTCTTAATACAGCAATTTCCTTCGAATGGCTTTGGAGGAACTTAATGACTTAACTCCCGATACTCAAGTTTCACTTTATGCAAGATTATCACTAAAACACTGTATTTATTTCATTTTTTTTGCCCACAAA
This sequence comes from Phlebotomus papatasi, assembly GCF_024763615.1. NCBI lineage: Eukaryota > Metazoa > Arthropoda > Insecta > Diptera > Psychodidae > Phlebotomus > Phlebotomus papatasi. The sequence goes on from NC_077223.1 coordinate 79,241,220, forward strand.
TAATATTAATTAGAGTGAAATAATTTAATAAGAACAATTTGGTTTAAAAGGCTACATGTTTAACTGCAATAAAATTGAAATTATTGAGCTATTTTTTTTTAATTTGCTGAATTCAAATTTATTTTAGCAACCACTATTTATGATATTTTAACCTATTTAAACGTGTTTTTGAGGATCAAATATTATTTAGTTTATATCAATAAACAAGTGAAAAACTATCAATTGTTTTTGAATGCAAAATAACTTATAAGAACAATTAATCTGAAAATTTATTTGAATTTACAAATTGTAAAAATCCTAGTGTGACAGCACGGTTAAAGGAGTTTAATATTTCTATTTTTAAACTCTGTTTTTGTGAATTTTATCATATTTTAGCTTGAAAGCTTAAGCGGTCTTCAGACTAGAGGTTTAGCCCAGTTCCCGTCGATTTCAAAATCCTAAATAGCGTGCAATTTAATTGTTTTTTGATAGTCCATTAGGTTATTTATCTTCAATAATCCAATCCTAAGTTACAATTTCCCAAAAAATCATGATTAAAAAGAAATTAGAGCAAGCCTTAGGTCTGAAGTCCGTATTAGAGAAGTTTAACATTTTAAAATTAAAAGTCTTTACATGCAGGAAAATGAATCAGCCTTTAACTCTTTAAAGACAATCGGATGTCTGGTGACTGAAAAGCAATTTTTTCCAACATATATTCCTCTATATATTCCAAAAAAAATCTTGTGACCTTCTACTTTAGATTTAATCCTTATATTTGTCTCAGAATTAAGGAGTAACCTCCGATTTCTGAGATAAATCTTTAATACGGGCTTCAGACCTAATGTCCTGGACACACTTACGACTAAAGTCCAGAGACGACTAAGCTCGTTCATAGCCAAGTCAGTTCCTGACACACTACAAACGAGGCTTAACATTTTCTGGCACTCACAAAACATAACTTTCGTGGGATTTTATGCAGATATTTCCAATGAAATACACTAGTAGTCCTTTGAAAATGAAACTACTTTTAAATTTACTTCACAATTCACGTATAACATCAAGAATTATTCACTAGAATAGCCAAAATTGGCTTAAGTCGCGAGATTGCTTCCACCTCACAAATAATTGTAATTAACCATAATTATTGGACGTGTACTGAGACATAATATTACAAATAGTTTCATTTTCTGAGGAGTATTAGTGCATTTCAGTAAAAATATCTGCATAAAAACCCACGAAAGTTATGTTTTGCGGATACCAGTGAATACTAAGCCTCATTTGTAGTGTGTCAGGAACTGACTTGGCTTTGAACTAGCTTAGTCGTCTCTGGACTTTAGTCGTAAGTATGCCCATCAGGGCATAAGGCTTAGCCATATGGCTTAACTTCTCTAATATCTTATTGGTCAAGTTTTTTTTTTGGAAAAATTTGACTGCTGTTTAAGGTTTTGAGACCCTCGAGAACTGGGTTAAACTTCTAGTCTGAACACGGTCTAAGTCTTAAATCTTTCAATCGCCAATCAAAGACCAATTCGTATTCTCTGATGAAAATCTTTAATTTTAAAGTGCCAAATCTATTTAAATCTTTAAAACTGTAAATTCCGAATTCTACGCAAGTTTTACTACAGACTTAAAAATATCAAACGTCTATAAATCGCCTTTAATTTAAAAGCTGCTTGAGATGACCTTTACGGCTTACCCGTAATTGCCACAACTTGGAATGTGAAATCCTTAGTGTTAAAGTTAAAGCTTTAAGTTAAATCTTTAAGTTTCTTTATCTCCGAATTGGGGAGGGTAAGTCTTTAATTTCAAATAAAAAATATGAAGTTTCAGTTTTTTTGACAGTAATCCGGTAAAAAAAACTGGGAAAAAAATTTCCTATGCGACGATCGCCGGATTATTGTCAAAAAATTGTTACGTCGGTTCCTTACCCTATGGTTAATTTTTTTTGATATTCTTTGAATTGTTAATTGCTCTTCCGACTATTCATTTTACTCAATGCACTGAAGATTCTTGAGAACCTTTGTTACATTTAGAAATAATTTGTTGTTCGATGGAACGTTCCAAAATGTTAGAAACACTTTTAGTTTTAAAATATAATTAAAATTTACCCGAAAAATAACAGAATTTTCAATATATTCAGAAAGCTTACTGCAGAGTCATTAATTAATTTTCAACATTGTTTCCTTTTTGGGAGATGTTCCAATAACATTGAGCTTTGAGTAGAAAATACAATTACAAACTTTAAATTAAAAATTGAAAAGCTTTTCAAACACTTGCCACTATTTTGATTAAAAAAAAATAAAAATAAAAAATAATCACAAAATATTTAAAACACTTCACAGATTCACAATTTTTTTTTCACTGAACTTTCAACAGGTAAAATCCTTTCTTGTAGAATATCTCAAGATGGACCATCCAGGTGTCTGCCGAAGTCTGAAAAATCCAACTATTCCCAACGGAGTTTCGTTTGAGAGTGAAAATCTTCATAGCACTGCCTCAGCTATTCTGCAAATTGTCCAATTTTTTTTCGATACTCTGTAATTACCTTAATGATGATGATATTCATAATGTTGGTGATTGAATGCAGAAAAAAATAGTCATTCAGTTGAAAACTCTTTTTTTTTTATTATTTGAGATACACTTGCTGCTGTGACTACCTTACAAGACTACAAATTCTACTCTTTTTTTTCTGACTCAACAATTCTTCATGCGAATCTTACTTTGTAATATTGTTTTTTTCGTTAGACAAACAGATAATAATAGAAATATTGTTGAAGATAGTTTTTTTCTCGTTTTCGTGATTAGCACTACAATAAAATTGGGCAGAAAAATATCTCATGCGAAATAGGAAAGTTTCTATCAAATACGTTATTCTTTCCCAATTGAAATTATTCTGCCCATAAAATATTTTCGTTTGTTTCTTTTTCCTTGTAGCCCTTTTTTTGCAGAGCTCAGACTAAAATAATAATAGTGCGATTTATTTTTCTTCAGCTCCTATTATTCCTACTGTTAGCAAATTTACTAAGTAAAATTGAGTAAAATAGTGTATAAGAGAATAAAAATTTGTGAAACTTGCATTAAAAATTGTTCACTTTTTCTTCTTTTTGTTCTCCTCCAATCAATATTGTATATATACCTTTTCGAAACTCAATAGAAAATTTCTCGTGTAAAACGAGAGACAAAGTTAAATATTGATTTAATCAATGATTCTTATCACAACAAAGTCTCACATTTCCAGATTGAAAATCATACCACTCTTGAATTCTAAATCGGCAGTGTTATCGCATTTTTTCTTCGGTTGTCCACCTTTCTTCCCCTGAAACTTCACCTTTGTTGACCCATCGCACATTTCAACTCCACTATCACGACGCTGCATAGAAGAGTTAGATGGTTTGTCCTGCAAAGCCATAACCCATCCAAATCAATTCAAAAGTAAATTAAACCACGTTCTCTCAACGAGAATCGTGACACTTTCTATAAAACTGAAAGGCAAACAAAAAAAAAAACGCACGCACGTCTCTTACCTTCTCTTCACACTCAGAATTTTCACTCTCGCTCATCCGGCGATTCTCCTGGGCGCGTTTCTTAGCTCTCTTCTTCATGTTTTTCAACCTCCTGCCAAGAATACTCGAGTTTGACCTATAAATAGGAAGCATAGGAGGAAAAAAAATTTATAGAGTTATGTTGTGAGAACGGAAAAAAGCTCCGTAGTATATACTCTGCGTCAAAATATACCAAACATCATCCTCTTGAACTCAAATAAAAACAACATTTGATTTTGGCATCGAGTGGCCCAAATATAATTTTACATATAGGAAACAATTCACCTTCAAGTGACGCTTCTATTGAGTGCTACTTGATAACAACTCCTACTGATACGTTTGAGATCAATAAATATAACATTGATATAAGACAATTTCACAATAATGCTTTAACACAAAATATTGGAAAATTTGTTAAGGTTTTTATAATAGTATCCAAAAAAATTGCTGAAATATTAAAATATCACTATTAATCCGACTTGAATCATTTACAGCAAAAGGCCACTCAGTTCATGAATTGGTTCATTACCGGTTCAAAACGGATTGGAACGGGTTAAATTTGATCGGAAATTTCAAGACCTTTCGAATGAATCCAAACATGCTACCGTTCGTTTGAGAAATGCGCTATCTAGAGCTTTTTAAAGCTTTGACCTTGAAAAAAACGTTATTGGGAATGATTCAACGATATTTTCGTATTTGGACGAAATTTTTGCCTGGGTCATGTCCTGGCGAAATTTTTGCCTGAGTGATATCAAAAAACTCGTAACTTCGGATTTCCAAAATTCTACTAAAATCGAGAGATTATATATACTGCTCTCTCTCTCTTTGTGGAGTTCGAGCAGTAAAATGTAAAAAATTTAAAGTAAGTGTAGGGTAAAGTGTATAATTTGGAATTAGTTTTACAAGTTGGACAATTCGCCGGTACAAGTTGGACATGGCTTTTTTCTTGATAAATACAGTACTAAATTTGTTTTTAGGCACAAGGAACCAAATTATAAAATTAAAGCATTAAAAATATACAAATAAAAATGAAGTAATAAATTTATCAAGACAAAAAGCCCTGTCCAAATTGTACCATTGTCCAACTTGTACCACTGTCCAACTTATCCCACTTTACCCTAATTATCCTTGATGTGGAAAACCTGAATTATAGGGCGAAAACAAACAGTTATTGCCAGAATCGATAGATAGAGATACACTGACTAATGCCTAGACACACTTGCGACTTAAGCCGAGATACGGCTTCGTAATGATAATCGAAATAATGATTAGATTACATTTCCATCAATTTCTAACTAATCCGTCTCCCGACTTAAGCCGAAAAACGACTTACTTAGTGGGAAATTGATTTGAATTTAGTCAAATCATCATTTTGATTATAATTCCGTTAAGTCGTCTCTCGGCTTAAGTCGTGAGTGTATCTAGGGCATAAGCATATATTAAAAATTATAAAATATTCTGAAGTCAATTTGATGTTATTTTCAAAGGTATAGATACGAAAGCAAAGCAGTATCGAGCAGGTTTGTAAGCGTTTGGGCAAACATCCAAAATTTTAAAGTGCAATTTTTTTAGTTCTTTTTTGTTATAAATTCTTCGAATCGCAGTAAAGATAGAAGAAAAACTTAGACACAGACTGATTGAAATAAATTCTCTACAGAAATTAATTCACTCCTACTTGAACCTAAGTGGTATTTCAAAAAATATTTTAAATATTTTTACAGAATGTTAAAGTCAATATTAAAAAATGTCCGATTTTACGATTTCTTCCGGTTTTCTTGGATTAACTTGAAATTTGATTTTTTTAAACAAAAGAATTACGATTTATAAATTTTTCGCCAATTAAGGACTGCTGTAATGAGGCCCTTCAGTGAATTTACTAATTTTGTAAAAATTATATATATATATATATATATATATATATTATTTTTTTTTTTTGCAAAAAAGAAGTATTAAAGTAATTTAACACTAAACCTACCTAGCCCGGTCAAATTGACCTTTTGGACATATTTCTAATATTTACGTAGACGTAGACTTAAACATTCAATTGCCACTACCTAAGTGCATGACTTTTCTTAATATGTCCATACGATATATTTTTGAGTAGGGGAGACTTGGTCAAAACTTGTCAAAATGCATATTTAATTCTTTCACGAGTTCTCAAAAAACTTAAACATTTTATAATAATAGATCCTATAATATTCTTATAGGAAATTTACTGCTCTACAACATTGCAGAAGACTATTTTCCTCTATCTCGAAAGAAATGTGATTTTCGAATCATTTTCTAAAAGTCGATTTTGTGGAGATTTTCAAAATTGCTGGGGCAAATTTTGTCAGTCTTCGGATAATTTGTGACGTTTTACTCTCGCAAACGTGAAAAAATATCAAATAGACATATTTTTATAGGACATTTATTCCTCTACAGCTTTGTCGAAGATAATTTTTCTCTATCTTAACGAGAAATGTGCTCGAATTGAGCTAATCAGTATTGATATTTTCTGTAAGCCAAATATTCCAAAAATAGGGCTCAAAATTTCATTATTTTTAATTTTACGTAATCCTTCCTCGAATCCCTTGAAACTTTGTAAGTTTAAGAAGGTTCATGAAGGCTATCTATAATAAAAATTTCAAGCCTCAGTCTCTTTTATTTTAGAAAATAGTGAATATTGAAATTTTCGTTTTGACAAATTTTGCCCCAGTCTCCCTATTTGTTTTTTGTTTTGTTTTGTCTTTTTCGAGAAACTTTTTTCATGTGCTCTACCTACCACGACCGGTCAATTTGACCGATTTGAAATAGGTAATCACAGACTATATACTTTCACCCACTTTCAGTCTTGGATGTTTTAGAGGAGCCGCTAGAGTCCATTCATCCATTTACAGCAAAGATAACCATCCCCTCCTTCCCTCAGATGAAAAAAAAAACTGGCAGAAGGGAAGAATTTCTTCTGATTTATTTTTTGGCCAAAGTAATAGAACTAGCCTAGCCACTTAGAATGTTCTGACAACCACCACAAAACTTAATGCAAGCAATCCAAATACCATATAGATTTTCTTCTCATCCCACTACTTCACCTCCAGAAACTACTCCTTTGGAAATATCTCAAAAACTAATTCACCGATTCCTTTCATTTTTGGATATGTTTTAGAGGTAGTCAATGCGGACATTTCGTCCTCAGACAAAAATATTCTCCGAAAATTCCTTCCGGATATTTTCAAGATCAGTGGTCAATTTGCTTAGGAGATTAGATTTTTCGATGAATTTGGACAAAATTTTCCTTTTTTCATTTATTTTGAGAGATCTAGAAATTTTGCATAAGCCTAAAGCATTTTTATTCAGTTTTAGTATGTTATAGAACAACTAAAATAGTTAAAAAAAATACTGACCTTGAAAACTGCAAGAAAGAATTTTCGGAGAATATTTTTGTCTGAGGACGAAATGTCCGCCTTGACTACCTCTAAAACATATCCAAAAATGAAAGGAATCGGTGAATTAGTTTTTGAGATATTTCCAAAGGAGTAGTTTCTGGAGGTGGAGGAGTGGGATGAGAAGAAAATCCATATGATATGTGGATTCCTTGCATTAACTTTTGGGGGGGTTGTCAGAACATTCCAAGTAGGTAGCTCTATTCCTTTGGTCAAAAAACTGATCTTGAAACAATGAGAAAATCTGAAATATCCCAAATTGCAAATGGTTCCAAATTACCTCAATTTACCCTATTCATTTTGGCAAATGTATGGTTAAATCAAAATTTTGGCTATGGACAATGCTAATTTATCTTATACAAGAAACCATTCTATGTTAATCCAAGACACTTTCCCTTCTATTCTTGTTCGTCACTTGGGTTGTTGGAATTTTGTCCGAAAGGATGTTCTCTCATGTATAAAAAGTTCAACAAACCAGTTTTGGCAATACCTTTTTACTCTTTTAAAAAAATAATACTCTTCATTTAAAAAAAAAAATGTTTTTTGGGGTAAAAAGAAATTCACCTGAACAACTGCTTCCGAATGACGTCACTGAATCGGACGGTTTTCTTGCAGCTCTCGGACAACTCCTGCTCCTCTGGGATGCCATCGAAAGAGCCTACACCCAAATCCACGGACACCGAGAAGTGATCATCGATGGAACTCGAAGTACTGGGATTGTAGCTGCAGCTTCTCTTGAGGATACCCTTAAAACGGAATCGTGGACTATTCTGTTCATCACCACTAGACTCAGACATGCTGCGAGACTTCCTGACAGATCTCTCTGCCTCTAGGGCTTCCGAAGTGTCCTTGTTGGCGATTTTATCGCAAGATGATTCCGACAGTGAACGTGGTTTGCGATTTTTCTTTTTGCCCTTCTTTTCGGAAGAATTTTCGGGGATTTGGGGGATTTTTTCAGGAAGTTGAGAATCACTTGAACATTCTGGTGGATCTACGGTAATTTCCACTTCATCAGTGGCCAGGGAATTCACTTCTATCCGAAGACTATCATCCTCAATTGGTGGTTTAGGCGCTAGGGAATTTGTGGAGAATTTCAGAGGGTAGGTTTTTAGATTATCGAGATAGAGGCCTACATCGTAGTGGTCACATGCCTGGAGATCTTCCATTTCACACTGAAGCACCAAGTTGTTATCCCAGGCCTCGGCGGAGGATTCTGTTATTCGGCCAGCGGGGAATTTTACGGAGAATGAATGATGAGAGGGATAGAATCCTCCGCCAATGGAAGAGAACTTTACACGGAGAAGGGTGTCCTCTTGCTTTGTGATGATGGAAGTGGGATCGACATTTTTGATATTGAGAGTGAAGGCTACGATGTCGTCCAGGGTGTTACAGGTGAAGCTGGGAAGGGTGTAACTGATGGTGTCATCGAGGAATTTCTCCTCGAATACCTCATCGAAGTCGGAATTGGAGCCAGTGGGAGAGACAGCTGGACTCTGTGGCATTGATTCCACTCCACTGTCTTGCCGCGTGACGTCAATCAGCTGCAAATGGTGCTCCTTGACAACGGGCAGGGTGATCGATAATCGCCTGGTGCTGGCATCAAATTTTGCCCCACCCTGACATTCGGCCACTTCATAGGGCAGCTGAATGTCGAGTTTGTACTTTGCTGGACGCTCGCTCACCAGAACAACACGACGCTTGGTGACATCAAGACTGACATTCTCGGTGGACTTGAGGAGTGGCAGATCCACCACAATGACCAATTCCTTGGGCACTGTGGCATTGATCTTGGCATCGAGTTCATTGGTGAACTCCTGGTAGTCCACATCTTTCCGGTGGATGATGGTGTACTTGGGTGTGGCATAGGCACCGGGTTTGGGACTCTGAGGCACAACACGCACTTGGGATGGCCCATTTTGGGGCTTAAGGGGTGGGTAAATAGCATCAATGGGACTGGGTTCACAAACAGGGGCATTATCACTCTTACGCCTAATCACTGTGGGCTTGGGTGTCCCTTTGAATGCAATTTTGGGGTATTTCACATTAGTCCGATCGAGTTTTACACTAAAAGCACTTTCAACAGCCTCACAGGCTGTGTCCGTGAGCACATCCCTGAATCTACTATTCTTCCCAGCCAGATGCAGAGCATCCGGATGGAAAACAACATCGTACACCATGCACACCGCACCCTTGTTGTCTAAATCCCGCCTGGGCGGTGCTTGAGTATGGGGCAGGGTCCAATTGAGGCCCCTTTCGCCCGATGTAGCCCTGTATTCACTCACGGGACGTTGCACCTTGGAATGTCCCAAACAATTTCACTTTTAACATTTTGCCACATTCCAGTTTAGACCCCAATATTAGGAACTTTCTAGAAAACTAAGACTTACCTTTCCACTTTGACATACATTTATGAAGCCCTTCATCTGCCCATCCACGGTGGTTTTCACCACATATCCCGGTTCGGGATTGATGAAGGTGATATCGATGCCCCGTTCAGCTTCCAATTGGGTCAGTTCCTCCTCAAATTTCTTCCTATTTTCTGGGTCATTCAACTCTTCGCAGTATTCCACAAGCAATTTGCGAAATTCCTCCTTCTGTAGGGCATCCGTCAGAGATTTTATCTCATCTGTGGTGAGGTCCAGCTCTTCCCACTTATCCCTATTCATGCTGATTTTAACACAGATTAATGCCCTGTGAAATTGCACCGGCAATTTTTGGCAAAAGCTTCTCAAAAAACTACGCAATTCACTCCTCCGGAAGATGTCGAATAGTGCGAGCGAGATGGACCAATGAATAATGCTGTCTCAAGCAATGGGCCAATTTAGAAGTCACACATACACACACGAAAAGATAATTTTGTTAACTAGTTTCCTCTTGATCCACAAGATTCACAACGTAATTTTCCCTTCTACACGACCCCAAAAAAAATCACAGAAAATTCACCAAACAATTGAAAAAAATATCGACAAAACACTACCGAAAGGGGGGAGTTTAAAGCGGAAAAGTACCGGCAATTTTTGGAAAAATTCCAATTTGCTAATTTAACGTGGAATTGAGATGAATTTCACACAACTGGCACTTTAAATACTTTCTCCGGTCTCTAGGGTGATCAATGGGAAGATGAAGAATTGCAAAAAAGTGATAAAAATGCTTATTTTTTGGTGGAATTTTCCGTTCTACGACGCACTTTTTTTTTCTGACGCAATGCCCACTGAAACAGCTGTCAGACTTTTCGATGTTTTTCGCACAGGTGATTTTGACAACCCGCTCGAGAGCGCCACTATCCAAGATGCCGGCTGGATAAACCCTTCCAGTGTGGAATTCCAATTGGGAAATTTGAATTTTGCCAACGGTCATGCAATTCATTCATTCTCATTTATTGATTCATTTTCAACCGCTTATCCCTATTGGGGTCGCGGGCCCATGACATCCAAATTAGCAGCCCACGCTTGTCAATCCTTCGCCACTTCAGGAAGATGTTCGGGTTTGATCCCAAGGCGTTCCAAGGCAAGATTCTGAATTTGATTCAGAAACTCCAGTTAATTTTCTGTAATACTATTTATTTTTCCTTGTTCTCATTGATACATTATTTAAATATTCATGTAATACATTGATTCACCATCTTTTACATCGTTTGCAATTAAATGGCATTCTCTCAGTGTACCGTAAACATTATCTATTCTTGATTGAAGAAGCTATTGCATATTGAAAAATTTGTTTAAAATTCAGTGTTTGCCAAGAAATTCTTTGATTTATTTAAACGGAATTCTGGACAGTAAATTTAATTAAATTAGGAACGGTGAAAACTATTTGGTTTAATAATAAATCAGGCAGAGATGAGCATATCCTATTAAAGGGATTAAAGGCATTAAATGCGTAACCAGGATTTTATGTAGGGGAATGTGGGGAAAGTACTCTCCCTTCGAACGTTCATGCCTTCGAATAATGTGAATTTTCTTTTATTTTTCCTAAGAGACCTACACATTTCTATTAATTATTATTTAGCTTATCATTAATTATTGATAATTACTTGATAATTAAAGTTTCTTATAGAGAAGATAAAAGAAATTCACATTATTTGAAGGCATGAACGTTCGAAGGGAGAGTACTATCCCCTATATAGATAAAATCGTATGATTGTTCGTAAATCTTTGTGAATGTGAAATCCTACTGGAGATTTATAAATTGTTCATAAAACTTTATTCATTTTTTTTTTAAAAATATTTGTTGGTACATTTTTATTTGTCTGGCAAAATTTTACGACCAAATAACAAAATGTTACGAACTAATGTTTATAAAAGAACAAAAAAATGCTCGTTAACTCTTTCGCGTCATTAGGGTCATATGACCCGGGGAAAAAACAATTTTTTTTGACTATTTACATTAATTGAAATCTATCGGTTTGTGAACGACATCATAATAGAAGGATGTAAGATTCTTGGCTAATTTTCTCAAGACTCCAGATATTCAGGAAAAGAAAATATTTGAGATAAAAAATCACTAATTTCGAACTTTGTGAAATGACTTTTCTTTTTCAATTTTTTTTATATTAATTTATTTTTTTCATCAAAAAGTTCTTTAGAAACACAAAATAGAATATCCAAAGAATGTATGTTGCATATTTTGATATAATAAACGACTCTCAATTTTCCAGAAAAGCGTGTAGAATTTTCGGGGTCATATATGACCCTATTGTCCCCAAGGATAACAGTGTTTTCGTCCCAAACCTATAGCGAAATGTAGTTGGGACATTGTTTTTCTTTGTGAAATGCAGGTGGGACATCTTGCTCCTGGACATTTCATCTTATATCTGATGAATTATAACATATTTTGCAATATTTTAGTGTATTCTGCAAGCGTCTCATGTTGTGCAATTGTATTGTGTGTGAATAAATATGTGGATAAGTTTATTTTTGCCAAACACCACTCAAAATATTGTGACAGTGACTGTTCAAGGGATTACCAGGAAGATTCCTTGAACACCAGGAGTACAGTGTTCATCAAGACAATCCAGTTTGCCATGGTTTTGGCCAAATTAATAACTTCAAGCAAAAAAAAAAACTCTTAAAAAGCCCGTGATATTGATTTTGAAAAATGTTTGGAAAATTTTTTTCCTCTCTGAACTATTATATTTCATCATAAAGCATTAGGAAAAACTCAATTTTACATGAATTCATCTGCTGAATAAAAGTGTGACGCGAAAGAGTTAAGCGATCATCTTACGAATAGGGGAGACTGGGGTAAAAAATCACAAATTGAAAATTTTAAAATTCAATATCTTCCAAGATAAAAGTGATAGCGGATTAATTTTTTCCATAGATGGCTGCCACAGACCTTCTTCAAAGTCGTAAGTTTCTTAGAATTCGAACAAGGAATTCAGAAAATAAAAATATTGAAATTTTTAGCCCTATTTTTTGAAATGTTTTCCTTACAACAGATATCAATTTTGACCTACTTATTTTCCAAAAATTATGTACTGGTGAATATTTTCTAAATAATTTGGATTTTTTGAATATGAATCCGCTATCTATTTTAGAATTTTACAAAGATTCTTTTGAATTTTCTCTATCTCACAGTTTTCTCTATCTGAGCGAGAAAAAGGTGTAGAAAAAAAGGTGTGGATTAACTCTTTCGCGTCTTTAGGGTAATGTCATGACTCGGGGAAAAAAGTTTTTTTTGGGTATTTACATTAATTGAAATCTATCTGTTCGTGCACGACATCATAATAGAAGGATGTAAGATTCTTGGCTCATTTTTTCAAGACTCCAGTTAGATTTCAATTAATGTAAATAGCCAAAAAGAAACTTTTTTCCCCGGGTCATATATGACCCTAAAGACGCGAAAGAGTTAAAAAGGTGTAGATGAATAAATTTCCTATGAAAAATCTAGCTATTTTTTTTTAAATTTACGAAAGCTCGTAATAAAGCAAATCAAAATGTGATAATATCCCATACCTGGTACTATTTGCTCAAGCATTTTTGAGAATGGTCACAAAATTACCTTTTAGAAAACAGCTCGATAAATGTATTTAGTTACAAAACAGAGGAAAATGACTTTCACAAAGTTGTAGAGCAGTAAATTACCTATAAAACTACACTAATTAGAAATTTCTGGGGCGCTCGAGTGCTTGTAAAAAAATAAAATATCAGTTTTGTTACTTTTTGCCCCAGTCTCCCCTAATATTTGAGAAAAAAGTACAAACATTTACGATTTTTTTTAGTGGATTTTACGATTTACGAACATTTCGAAAGTTACCATTAGGAATTCACAAACATTTACGAATAATCTTACAATTTGTTTGTGAGAAAAATTTTGTCGTTTGTTCGTAAAGTAAGTCATTCAAATGAAAAGGTACAAACAAATGTTTGCAAATCAAAAAACGAAAAAATTCTTGTCAAGCGATCACTACAAATAATTATTTGTAAAAAATTACAAACTTTTACAAATTTTTTAAGGGTTATATGATTTGCGAGTACTTTGTAAGTCCCCAGTGGAATTTTTTAAACATTTACGAACAATCTTAAGAAGTATTTTATTCTGTGTAGTAAGAGGGGAGTTCAATTGAAACATTTTCGAATGCGAAGGAATAAGAATTTAAAAAAATGCAATTTCAATCTTAGAACTGATTGAAAAACCAATAAAATCATTTATTAGGACATCAAATCTTTCGATATTTTGGAGAAAATATCACTTTAGAATTATTTTTGATCCATGTCTTTATCGATTTTGGCAATTGCTACGGACTTTTAGGTTAATGTACAAAACCGTTGTTCTGGATCTTAATAGCTTTTCTAGGAGGAGATTGCGATTTTGACTTGAAAATAGTATTCCAAAAGTTATGTTAGACCAAAAAGATTTAAGATTACTTGAAAAATCAGCATAGATCCTTTAAATCTGATTTTGATGATTTTTATTGGTTCAGATCTTTCAGATAGCTGATAAATTTTTTATTATTTATTCAAAAATTGAACATAAGCTGTTCTTTTTTTTAAGAAAAAGAGACCAAAAGTACCTTCAATTCTTCTTTTAAATTTCCTTTGGAAGTTATGTCTTAGGTTTTCTATATAAAATTCTCCATTAATCCATTTCCACATCGCTTTTTATGATTTCAAATTATTAAGTAAAGACGAAAACATTTCCCGGAAAATTGTCTAAATTATAAAACATTTCCAAATGGAATTTTCTTTATGGAATTTGGATTAAAATTACGAATTAAGTTAAGAGAAATCTTAAATTTTCACATAATCTTGATTAAACTGATGGATTTTGAAATATTAAATTTTACTAAAGACATAGAGAGGAGTTTTTTTTTTAAGATAATGCCGGAAAATTGATCAAAAATTGGATACAAAAAAAACTTTCTAGTCTCAAAGCTTTGAATCCAAAGTTTCTTTCAAAAATTAACCGAAATTCAATGCTAAACCGATTTTGATTATTTTGGGGCAGATGTGGAAAACTTGAGAGATTTCCTAAAAGCTCTTCTAAAAGACAAAATTGTAAGCTTTATTAAAGATGGCTAAAAGATTTCCCAAAGTTCTTCCATTAAGGCCTCTACACATTGGGAGCAATTCTCGTCAAAAATTGCATTTTTGACAGAATTTTGACGTTTCTGCCTACAGCATTGCAGCCAATTTTCTTCAAAAAAGCAATTTTTGACTAAAATTGTTCTCAATGTGTAGACACCTTTAGTCATTCATTTCATTTAATTTCATTAGAAAAAATTTATGTTCATATTGAAACAAATTCCCTAGGCTTCTCTATAGGAAAAACTCTTCAATATGGACATAAATTTCTCTAGTCTGTAGTAGAGGCCATAACGTTAAGTATTTAGTATTAAATTTTTAGAATTTTGTGATTTTAAGGATAATGGCATTTTGCATAGGAAAGAGTGGAGCAGTTTTCGACAGTAAAAGACCGTTTTCACTAACTGGATTAGTGAATTCTTTTTCATTTTTAAAGGGTTTTTTGTAGATCACATTTCATTGTACAGTTCCTAAAGTCTAATGATAATTAAAAATTATTAGTTAAAAAAATATGTAATAAATCAAATACAATTTAGACGTACAGTAAAGATGTTCCTTGCATTGCTAAATTTATTAAAAACCATAATTGATATTCATAATTCTAGGCTGAATTCCAAATGCTAGGCTTAATGAGAAACACACGTCAGCAAATCAAATTTCAAATTTTTGTAAATTTTGCTAGGATTGTATAATATATCTATTTTAAATTTAGTAAAACGTTAATGTAATAAAATTTACCAGTTACAGTAAATTCCATTTTAATTAAAAAAAAAGTAATATAATAAATATATACAGTAGAGTCTCTCAAATCTGAATCTCTCAAATTCGAACGCCGTTTGGATTCAAAATGTTAATTGTGAGGTTATGTTAGAAAGTTTGTATTCTAGGTGAATGAAAATCATATTTATTTGCTTTTTCCTGAATGCTTATATACATTATGATGGTACAAAATGAAAAGGAAGTATATTACCACTAAGACTTGTGAGAAAGTACGGGAATTTGATTCAAAGTACAATTTAATCTCACACAAAATTCGTTAGTTTTGAAAAAAAAACGTTCGAATTTGGGAGGTGAGAAATGTCAAAAATACCCCCCGAGCGTTCGAATTTAGGAGACTCTACTGTAATAAAAGATAAAAAAGGAGAATGGACGAAATGTCAAACACTGAATTTATTTAAACATTATTTTTCAATATAATAATAGCTTCAAAACTCGTTTTTCTTTTTCATCAATAGACAGTTGAAAGTACAAATCCGGCACTATTAAAACAATTTCCCTCTTTTTTCTTTCATGCAATATCAATGTGATATCTCTTTTAGATATTTTTTTATGATTCATTCAATCTTTGATTTATAACGCTTGATCCCACAAGTTTTTTTTCAGAAATGATTTTTCTCGATATAGTTTTTAGTTATTCTATTTAGAGATTATCTAAGAAGTTTTCATTTACGACTTTTTTGCTAGTAAAATACTTTTTCCTTTCTATTATCTTTGTTTTTTTTTTATTTTAAAGAAAAAGAGTGCAGAGATTAAAAAGATTGAAGATAAAATCCACGTGAGTGCATTAACATTTCTTTATAACGCAATTTTTGTTCAGTTTAAAGTCATTATCTGAAGTTTTATATCTTAAGATTGTAAGTATCTTTTAGCTTTTATTTCATATTTAGTTGTTTAGAAAATTTCTAGTACAATCGAAACTTAAGAAAAACTTATGTTATTTATTTTTTTTTGTTTTTTAAATTAATTACATGTTGAGCACCCCGCGAACTTTCCCTACTAGCCGAAATTTTGGGAAAATACTTTCTTTTTAAAGTACTGACTTTGATATATTTCTTTTTTTTTTAATTTGTATTTCTCACGCGTCGACTTCTTTATAAAAAAAATTAAAAGAAAGAAATAGAAGAAAATTATCATGTCTTTGGGATATTATTATTTTTGTGACTTAATAAATATTTCAACAAGAACAATTACATCCACTACGTTTTAAGAGGGTCTCGCCTCTTTCACTATAAGTTTGTGTTACATGTTGAAACACATTTTTCTTTTTTTTTCAATAATTTACTTAACAACCCACAACGTTGAAACCACAATTATTTTTTTCAAAATTTTATACTTGGTTTTATGTGTAAAAAAACGATTTGTTGATAATTGTTTCTATGTCTCAATAAAAATCTTTCTCAATACAAACTACATACATCAATATAAGGTACTGAATATTATTTTCTATAATACTTTCTAAATTAGTCATTTGATGTAATTTTCATATAATATCTTGCAATAATTGTATGAAATGTACCTATCGATTTGATATTTGGACGTCATTTATTCTCTTCGGATCTCTTACTACATTTTTTTTTTAAATTGTTTCCTTACTCTTCAAAACTAATATTAATGTATTGAACAATTTTTTAATATGTTTTATTATATAATTTTTCATTTATTTATTTGATTATTTTAAGTGTCACTTAACTGTCTATTTGATTAATAATACTTAATACTCACCATGTTATATGAAAAAACGGCTCTATTTTTAAATTTTACAGAGTAATATTTTTAGTGGGAAGATTTGCAGAAGTTCATTCAGGATATCTGAATTACAATGACATGGGCAAATAATGAAAAGTACATTAAAAAGAGTTTGTATTAATACTCAGACTTACAAAATATTATTTCTACAAATGAAAGGTGTGAGAAAAGTTGTTTCAGTATTCAAAAGAAATCCTTAAAACGGGCAAATGAGATCTCATAAAATACCAGAGGAAAGATTATTAAATGTTGTGTGATAATATAGTGATAGAAGTGTTCAAAATGTAGCATTAATAAGATGTGATCAAATATTTAGTTTTATAAAATATTTAAGTCTCCCCTGATTACCTGAAGCTTTCAATGCTTTCGAGCCCTAGCTAATCAGATAACCTGATAGAACTAAAATATTTTATGGAACTGAAATAAAATATTTAATTAACGTGGTTAAAGTTGCGATGTGTTTTAGCTAAGATTCTTTTCAATCTCTTCATATTCTTGTTTTAATTAAAATAAGATAGGGTAAGTGTGCCAAATTCCGGCCAGCTTGCAATTCCGGCCACCTTTTTTGTTCCTCGAATTTCCACGAATTTTTAGTTTTTGCATACTCTAGAGATTATACAATGCAAAAAATGTAAAAAATGTAACTTCGACAAACGAGATGACGTGAAAAAGGCATTGGAAGAATTCCTGAAGGGCAAGGAACTATGAGAATAAAGATGGCCGAAATAGGGCACCAAAGCTATGTCTATATTTTTATTCATTTTAAAATGTATTGAGAATGATTTTAAAGTAAATAAAGACGATAAACTTTCTACAAGGTTCTAAGCAACACTTTTTAAGTAGAAGGAATGAAAAAAATCAATTTCTATTAAAGATATTACATTTCAAACTTGAGACTTTGGCGCTTGCATGCAACTATGACGAAATTTGGCACACTTACCCTAGTAGCTCGAATTTTTATTATCCATTAAGATATTCCATATGTTGTGATTACTTTAAAAATGATAAAAAACTATATTTTTCATAGAACAAAAGAAATACAAATACAGTAGGTGTCAAAAGTTTGTTGCCTCATGTATGATCGGGAAACCAGGTGCAAAAAATGATAGAAAAAGTTACTTTTTCGAATTTTTCTTTTTGAAAATTAATTGCCTGCAAGCTGTAGATTCTATTTATATATTAAAAAAAAAACTTAATTAATTTTGTTTCATATAAAAAATTATTGTTTTCCGAAAGTTAATCATTTTCCATATGTCAAAAGTTTGTTGCCTCATTCAAAAAATTAATTCAAAATGGTCAAAACTTGCAACCAACTTTATGTAATCCGGTTACATTTTGAGTTTATGTAATTTGAGAGGCAAATGATGGGTTTGTACATTTCTAATGAGAAAAGTATTGATAAATAACAAGAAATAATCTGTTTTTTGATAATTTATAATTTAGGGTAAAAATTGTCAATAGCAAAAAGTTAAAAGAAGGGAAATTGTCCAGATATACTGCCGGAATGAATCTTCGTCGTCAATTGTTTAATTTTATGGAAAATCTCTACAGGATATACATAAAATCGTCAAAATATATGGTGATAAGGCATGACCACATCTAAAAAACGCTACTGGCAGACCTAGGATTTTGACTCAGGGGGTCGATAACAGCATTATAAGTATCTCTGATAGTGATCCTTTGATGTCTGCTCAAAAAATTGAAAGTCAGTTGGTTGCTGAAGAGACACAGGTCCCTACTGTTACAAAAATAAGCCCATATTAAAAGAAAATGGTAGAAATGTTTGGGTGACAAGCAATATTCCATTGGTTAGCTATTCTAATCTGGTTTAAAGGTTGTAGTTTTACTTGTTTTACATGTTTCAAGTAAATCTACAACCTTTTATTCAGATTGGTCTTATTTACCAAAGGAATATTGCGAGCCACCCAAATATTCCTACCACTTTCTCTTAATATGGGCTTGTTTTTGTAACAGTAGGGACCTGTATCTCTTCAGCAACCTACTGTCTTTCAATTTATGAAGCATACATCATTGGGTCACTATCAGAAATACTTACAATGCTGTTATCAACCCTCTGAGTCAATACCCTAGGTCTGCCAGTTGCGTTTTTCAGATGTACTCGTACCTTATCAGTATAATATTTGACCATTTTATGTATAACCTTTCGTAATTTTCCATAAAATTTGGCAATTAACGACGCAGATTCATTTCAGCAGTATCTCTGAACGATTTACCACCTTTTAACTCCTTCTAACTTGTTATTTTAACCTAAATGATGAAATATCAAAATACAGATTATTTATTGTTATTTATCATCACTTTTATATACACATCTATTTACCATAGACAACTTTAGAAACAGGGGATTGACATTAGCTCTAAAAATGCGACCAGTTTTAGTGTAAATTTTTGCCTGTTTTCGTACACATTTCACGAGATATCTCCAAAACTACGTAGGTAGCCAATTTGGTGTTTTCGGCTGCGTATTCTATATTAAATTGGCTCTTATTTTGTATTTGTATTATTTTCTAATTCATTCTCTAATGACAGAAAACAGCTAATAAACTCAAAAGTTTTTTCGGCACGCTAGAAACATATGGGAAACATAGGAAACGTCATGCCCCCGTTCAGAAATGTCTAAACCCACCATTGGCCTCTCAAATGACATATACTAAAAATATAGCCGGTTTATTTTAAGTTGGTTGCATGTTATTGACCATTTTGAGTAACTTTTCAAATGAGGCAACAAACTTTTGACGCATGGAAAATGAACAACTTTCGGAAAACAATTTTTTTTTATATGTAATAAAATGAAATATTTTTTCTAAATACATTAATAAGATCTACGGATTGCAGGCAACTAATTTGCAAAAAGAAAAATTGGAAAAAGTAACTTTTTCTATCATTTTTTGCACCTGGTTTCCCAAAATACATGAGGCAATAAACTTTTGACACTTACTGTACTTTCAAAACACACCCATTTTTTAATCTTTAAAGTTTAGAGTAGATGAACTAATTTAGATACAGTCCTCTATCACTAATCACATTGTCGTTTTGTGTTCAAATGCCCGTTCAAAGGTATCAGTAAATTTTTTTGTTAAAAGGATGTTTTAGTGCGCAGTAGAGCCGTTTTCAATTTTTTTTCCTATATAGAACAGCCAAAAAATGTTATGAAAAACATATTTGTTAGTGTTTAAGAGATGGTGCATTTTAAGTGAAAGTTCATATATTACAGTTGCGGTATTCTTTTGTTTTGGAGCTTTTGGTAAGTTCAGTATTTCTTCTTGTATTTGAAAATTTTCCTATTATTTTGAGCTTCAAGTTAAAATATTTCGCAAAACATGACTGATTTAAATTTTGTATTATGAAAATGTAATGTTTGTGAAGAATATTGTTCAAAAATACTTTTGTTTGAGAAACATTTAGAAGGTAGAATGGAATAGAGAGACAATTGAGGGGAATTGAATGAGGTTGAATAAAGAGAAATATTTGATGATGTAAAATAAGTATACAAGGATAGAAAAATAAAAAAAAAAACATTTCTCAAGAAACGAATGAGATTCTGTACAAGTTTTGAAAATCTTGCAGATGTTCAGAGAAAATTGAGATGAAAGACTTATTTTTGAGAAAGAGTGCTTAAAAGAATTTTCCACTCAATCCTTTTTCATCTTTTTTTTAATTGTTTTTCTTCCTTACATTCAGTGGAAATTGTATCATGAGAAGTTAAGGGTATTTCTTCGAGGGATTGTTCTAAAATGTCATGTGATGTAGAATTTTTCTTTTTCAAAGATTTGTCTTAAGATTTATTGAAACACTAATCTTGTAGTGTTTTTCAAGAAAAAAAAATTATTCTCCACTCTTCGCTATTAAAGATTATTAAATTCTAATTTGTTGATCACAATTCACTTTGCATCGATATCAAATTTTACATCTCTTTTATTTATCTTTCTTACCACTAGGATTATCAAGTAAATTCACTTGCTCTAACATCTTTTCTGCATCTTCATAAATTCCAACAATATTCAGGATGAAATATGGGATTCTTAAACGAGCTTGAACTGAAGATGAATAGGGCAACTATTTCTTTTCATCTGCAACGCCAGAAATTTACTGCACATTGCAATCATCAGAGCCGGATGCATTTTGTATTTGTTGTTTTGTCTTTCGCGATGAACGTCGAATAAGTGACCTGAGGAGGAAGGAAATGTTGGAAAAATAACTTATAGAAAAATTACACTGTATCACCTGGATCTAGGCTTTGATTTGGCATCGCTGGAACTTGAGGAATCCGCTGATGGGGCTCCGAGAAACGATTGACCTGATTTGTCGGCTCCAAATGAAGGACTTCCGACTCTGTGCTTTCCTGAACAAGAAAATATTATGAATGGAAATTTCTGCATTATACTAATGATTTATTCTTTTCATATGCAAATGAGATGTTTTCTTTGGGATCGAGAACAAAGCACCAGAAGTCAGGAAAGGCACCCTGACACATGAAGGTATCTGAATTGAATTGAATTTAATCGTTATGTGATTTAAAAATGGTTTTTCCGAATTTCAGTAAGGATTCATTTGGATATTATAAAAAAGAAAGGGATAGGTTCAAGATGAATAAACCATTGTTCGTCATTTTAATGAGAAAATAAATCTAGTTCCTGTGTCTTTTTTGATTAAAGGAGAACGAAGTTTGCAAAAAAATAAAAAAATAAAAATAAAAAATAACAATTATCGAAATTCCCAAGTATTTTGAAAATTTAAATCTTGTTACTTTAAATTATTGCGGGTTTTTGTGTGTAAAAATTGTTCCCTTTTCACCCACTTTCTGCCACTTTTGTAACCATAATCCTGTCTTTTATTAAAAACTTTCAAATTTTACAATTTTGAAGAAAATTGCCAGAAATAGTACAAGAATGTCGTGTTTAAACTTTGTGCCGGATTATTTTTATGAAATATACCCTGAAAAGGATTTTTGTAGCTTTTTAATTGGAAGATAATAGCACGAGACATATAGAGAAACGTGAGATTATAGAAAGTTCTGAGATGATGACAATTTGTTTAAGGAAGCCCCCAAGCCAATCCTTCAAATACACTGAATGCATTGCATATTTCTCTGAACATAATGTATAATATAGTGATTCCAACAACGGTTAACCGGTTTCGAAAAACCGGTTAACCGGCCAATTTTGAAGACGGTTTTAAAATCGGTTTTTAGAGATGAAACCGGTTTAAAACCGTCTCTTTACAAAAATTTGAAAATTTTTCTTAAGCTTAAGTTTATTTCTTGAAAATCAAGATACACTGTAAAATATTTCCTGAATTAGAAGGGAACCTGAAATGCAATATTTTTTTATTTATTTCGATGTAACCGGGCTTTTATTGCCATTTTGTACATTGTTCAGTTTACAAGTTTATTATTCAGATTACAATGTTTCGTGAAAAATGTCCATTCAGACGCTTCAGTCATTTGCACCGGGCGGGACTCGAACTCACAACTGTGACAGTCGAGCCAGGGGCCACACCGCCCAAGAGCTGAACGCTCTTACCCTAGTCCCCGGCGAGTGGCCTTCAAAGTTGAAGCCAATTTCTTACTTTCATATACAAATGCGTATGGGATTTTTTCTGCACTCGCTACCGTTATGCTAAATATTTAAAAAGTGAGAAGTTTTTCCGTATTATAAGATACCTTTCCGTATGGAGGGATAAATATACTAAATTTTTGTTTAAATAAATTTTTTACTTGGAGCACTGTGAGCTGAGTCCGAGATCAATTTAGAAATCGGCTTCAAATAGCTCCATATAAAAAGGTCAACTAGCCAGGTGCTTACCAATTGCACCACGGACCCCCTGAAATGCAATATGATTCTAAGTATAATCTATAATACGTTAGTATGTTAATAATATATAAAGGATAGTAGTAATGGATTTCCTGTACGTTTCTTCCACTCTTGAAAAGAATTATTTACTTAAAAGTTATCGGAAATTATTTCAAAACTTCTACAGTTGGAAATATTTTATCTTTTAAACCTCAGTTAAATATTTACAAGCCTAAAAAACAATTGTGTAATGAGAAAAAAGTTGTAAAACATTTAATACAATCTTGTAAAATATTGTTTTATGTGGAAAAGTAACAAGACGTTTACATTTCCCTGTTTTCATAGAGATTTTTATTAAATTTTGCTATCTTTTAACTGCAAAATCTTATTAGACCTAAATTCATCAAGACTTACAAGATTCTTGTAAGTTTTTTTTTTTGTTAAAATCTGGTATTTATTATTTTCTCATCCAATGGAATAAAAAAACAACACGGGTTTCCTTTTATTTTATTACTTTTTTTTTTAAAAATATCTATGGAACTTTTTCTATGAAATAATTTTAGAATTTTGTGTAAATTATAAAATCATGATTTTTATGATATATAATACCAATAATTATTCATTAGTATGTTTTCTGTAGAGAATGATCTAAAAAATTGACTCTAGAAACCATTTCCGATCGAAAAATCTCATTTTTTTTTGTTGAAAAAAGAATAATTTTGACAATACTTTTGCAAGATTTTACAAAAAAAAAACTTTAAAGCGAATATAGGAGACGAAAAATCCTGGTACTAGGGGAAAGTGACCATGCTTGATACGATCCAAGCTTGATAATAACTATTTTTTCCCTATGTTAATCAATAGTTATGACTCATCGCAATATATTTCAGTAGCTGGTGCTAAGACCCTCATTTCCTAAAAAAAAATTAGGATCCTAGCTCTTTTTTCTAGTTTCAGGAAGCAAAAATCAAAAATAGGCCCAAAACTGTAATTTCGATACATGATATTTCATAAGTATTTCTTAATTAATGTCGCTGTACAGGAAAACTACTATCATAGGCACATAGAGGGGTCATCAGTACTAATATTTATGTAAAAATATTTTTACTTGGTGGACACTGTTTTTGTGGGTGGTAACAAATTCATAAATTTTACTTGTGTCCATCCTATATTCTAAGAAGGGTCCATGAATGATAATTTTAATGTGGCAACTATATCATTAGATGTGATTATTTCATAATTACACATATTGCAATCCGCCAATTTTATCGACGATTGACATAATCTTTAACCCTGTTGCCTGAAATTTAAGGTTGCAGAATGACATTTTCACGGACTCAAAGTGAATAAATGGTTTTCGCTAGCGCCCTAATGTCATAAAAACATGGCTTAGAAAAATTACATAAAAGTGATTTTAAAACTAATAACCAGTCATATAAACGATTTAAGCAGATAGATTAGAGTTCCGTCTAAATATTGATGTGCAATTTTTTGTAGCCGGTGAATTTTTTGCAGTGAAAATGGGCCTCCGAATTGTTGAATCAATTATTATACAGGAAGGCCCCGGACCCAACTTGTATAAAAATCGCTACTGAATTTCCATTTTCTTCTTGAGGAAAATCTAAGGATTTTCAGGAACTATTTGAGGTTGGATTATGAACCTAATAAGTGAGACATTTTTTTGTCATAGTGCAAGAATCGCTTCGGTTTGTGTGTTAATCAGAAAATAATCACAAACCTTGGACATCATTTTACAGTATCAAGCATGGTCACTTTCCCCTATCCTTCCAATATTCTTTTTTTTATATTTTTGCAAATATTATATTTCTTCCACGATTCAAATTTTCTAAACTTAAGTTTAACAAGATTTAACTAGTCAGAGTATTTTAAAAATAAAGAAGAAAACTCTTTCGGTTTGTTCGTTAAAACATTTTCTATATATATTTTTTTATTTTCCAAGATATAGAATAAATTTTTTAAGTGTTTCCTCATTAAAGACTGAAAAAAATGACAACGTTTGTAACTAATTTAGTCTAAGAAAAATAAATTGTATGAAAAAATGGTTATTTTACGGAAATATAGATTTCATTACCGTTTTTAGGGTACAATATTATTGAAAAAAAAGTTCTAGTAATTTTCCTGCACTCTGAATTTTCTGAACTCTTTTAAGTACAAAATAAAGCAATAAATAAGTTCTCAACTAACAGAGAAAAAGAATATATTTATGTGTTAAATATTATATCAAACTACAAGTTCTGAAAAATTGCTCAAAATTCCATGTCAAATTCTAAATTATAAACCGGTTTTAAACCTGTTAACCGGTTTCAAAGACATCCAAAACTGGTTAACCCGGTTATTTGGAATCACTAAATGTATATAATGAAGTTTGAAATCATTCATATTGATGAATTAAAAATGCCTTATAAACATGTAATTTCCAATGTGAAATTTTCTTTTAAATCACAAATTTGTAAATTAGTGCCCAATTATAAAAGAAAATTTGATTTTATAGAATTTCGAATTATAATACCACTGCTCAAACTGACGTAGGATTAATATAATATATACGAATTAATTGTGAGGTGTAATTAAGCATAAAAGTACAACATTTCAAAAGTATATTTTCTGAAATTTTCATTTCAATATTTTAAAAATTCAGCCTTATGGCCTCTACATACGTATAAACGTTACGTTAAACGTATTAAAATTAATTTTAGTAAAGACAAAGATAATAACAAGTTGTTATTTTTCTAAACAACCCTTCTCAAAAAAAGTAACAAAAAAATCAATTAATATAGAAAATATCGCACTTCAAACTTAGAAAATTGACGCTTATAAGAATCCTGTCCGAAATTATGAGCACTTCCCTGCAATATTTTTCCTCGATCACAATTTATTTTACAAATACGCCGAAAAGGGTAATTTTTTCTATAATTTTCGGCCAGTGGATTGAGTATCAGGGACAGTAAAACACGGTAATGATCTTTGGATCCTGTCTCCTTTTAACTTCTCAAGCCGACGTTTCGGAGGGGCTTCCTTCCTCAAGTATGGAAATTTTGAAGAAAAAATTGTCACAAAAATTGTTACACAAAGCAAAATTCGTACTTTGCACAAAGTCCTTTTTGGATGTTCATGGAGATGTCTCTTGTGCAAAATTCTAATTGTAGTTTAACGATTTTTGTAGCAATTTTTTCCCAAAAATTTTCATACCTGAGAAAGGAGAAGACCCCTTCCGAAACGTCGGCTTGAGAAGTTGAAAGGAAAAAGGAGTCATAGGTCATTATTACTGTTTTACGGTCTCTGGTAATTTTTTGTATAAAATTCTTCCAAAAATACAAATCTCGTTTTCTTTTCTAAAATCTTTCGTTTTAGTATATGAGCTTAACTGTTCAGGTAAATCTATTAGACCGTCTTCAGACTGGTTTAGTCTAGTTTCCGAAGTTCTCAAAGTCCTAAATAGCAACGAATTTAATTGGTTCTTCTGATTCAAATAGATCGATTCCCCTTAGTCCATTTTTAAGTCAATATTTTCCAAAAATTTTCGACTGACAAGTATCTAGAGAAGTTAAGCCTTATGGCTAAGCTTTAGGTCTGAAGCCCACATTACGCTATGCAACTAAATTACCACATGGTACGTTTGATAGAGTTGAGTCCCTTGATTATGAATATGGTTGTAATTTCATTCAATCACATTACAATATTTTTTTAATTAATTGTTTTATATATGTTTTTGCTTTGTCTTACATTATCAGTTATATCAATATATTAAATTCTAATGAACAGAACTACTTAAAACATAGATAAATTATGCTGTATATTTTTTATTAGTTTTCATGACCCATGTAACCCCTTAACACGTCTCAGTCGGATGAGTAATAGTCATAATCTGTAAATAGGGGTCTGGTGGAGATACAGGTGGAGGCACACCTGAAGATTTGTCAAAAGGGGCGGCGAAGTATCTCAAGCTATTCGAAGTGTTCGAACTCGTGTTTTAGATTCTATACCTCAAAAGTACTTTCGCATCATTTATTGTTCATCGATTCACAACCGATTTGAACCGATTTATAAATCACTCAAAACATTCTTCAAAGTACATAGTAAAGTGACGAAATTTTATTTTTCCCCTTTTTATTTATTTTTTTAGTTCTTCAGTTGAATTCACCATTATTGTTCTCTCTGTTCGAGTTTGAGCAATAAAAAAAACCGCTATTCACTTATAAAAGCTCTGATTGACTAAGTTCTCTAATGTTGTATTTCATAGGAGTTTTAAAATTCCTTTATTTTAACTGTCGTAGTATAAATATATCACACATTTAGGCCATTTATTCTATGACACAAGTTTCATATATCTTTTGCTAGATTATGATAGATTTACAGTCTTTTAAAACATTTTAGTATTATATTTCATTATCTGAAAGGAGGATCTGTTTTATACGACAAGCTTATCAAGGATCTCTTTTTAATAGTTTTCATCATTCGTACTTCAATACATTAAAAGACTCAACGCATGGGGAAGTTGTTGAAAGATTGTGCTGAAAGCTCTGTGAGAATTTCCTGAATTGGGTGGGAAGTTTTATGTATACAATACATTTTCTGCTGAATTTAATACATTTTCATTTTCACTGTGCATCTCATAAATAACAATTGTAAATCGAAATGAGGGAATGGGAGAAATTGTGCAGTGTGTCAAACCCATAAATTTTAAATACACCCCGCACCATAAATTAAATCTCACTCTTTTTTTGCCAAGGGACCGCCATCGACATCCAGATGCTTGCAAATAGGATTGGCTGGGTATCAAATGAAAGCGAAAGTAATTTTGGATGCGGTAATCATTTAAATAAATAATTGCATTTTCCCTGTACAGGGTGCTTCATTTTTAAAGGGGACTATTTCAAAATTGGGTGGCGAAGAATCCTAGGCTTTGCAGAATGCTCGAACCCATAACTCAGTTGCTATACCTCAAAAGAATTTTACCATCATTTACAGTTTACTGGTTGTCAACCGATTTATAAATCACTCAAGACATTACCCAAAATACCTTATGAGTAATATAATTGAATTTTCGATAAAATTAGTGTTTGGTTATAAATTGGAACTAGTTTAGACTTGTCAAAAATTCCAAGACCTTTCCAATGATCCCAAACATGATTCTATTCGGTTGATAAATACGCTTTCTAGAGCCTTTTAAACCTTTGATCTTGAAAAACCGTTACAGGGAGTTCCGGCTTAAGCAAAAACGAGCTGAAAGAATTTGAATTGCCTACTATTGGAAGCTAATTTATGAAAATCATTTTTGAAATGCCTCAAAATGTATGCAAATATTTTTTTCCGGGACAGAATTAGCCACGTTTAGTATTAGTCTAGTGTTTGAACGAAGGATTTGCACTTCCTTTAATCAGAACCATTTTTACAACACAAAATGTGTTGAAAAATAGGGTAAAATTAATACTTTTTTACAAAAACGTTTGCCAAAAATCCAAATTTTGTTTTTTTTTTTAAATCCTTCGTTCATCCACGGGTCCAACTCATCCTCTAATAGAGTATATTCGGTTTTTTTGATTTCAGATCAACTTACTGGGAGAAATCCTGCCTACTGCAAGGTCTGTTTTTTGAGGAATCGTTTTAAAAATCAGCCACCAACGGTCGAATTTTCAAAATTTTTCAATTTTTTTTTAAAATTTTGTTCTAAAGTTACTTTTTCATATCCCAAAAGTTGAAATTTCTAAAATATTTTCTACACAATAAATTATTATCAGAAAAGAGGCCTATTTTTTGATCTGAGAGACCCATGCAACCCCTTAAGTCTCCTATAAGTTATCTAATACGGGCTTCAGACCTAAGGCTTAGCCATCTGGCTTAAGTTCTCTAATTCCTTATCAGGCACGATATTTTAGGAAATTGTTTTTTTTAGGATTGGATATTAATGGCAAATGTTCCATTAGATTTTTAAAAATCAATAAAATTGCTGTTATTTAGATTTTTGAGACCTTTGGAAACTAGGCTAAGCTTTCAGTCTGAAGCCTATATAAGGCCCTTGACCAAGCGCCTGGCAAGTTGGCCTTTTTATATGGAGCCATTTGAAGCGAATTCCTAAATTGATCTCGGACTCAGCTCACAGTGCTCCAAGGAAAAAATTTATTTAAACGAAAATTTTGTATATTTATCCCTCCATACGGAAAGGTATCTTATAATACGGAAAAACTTCTCACTTTTTAAATATTTAGCATAACGATCACGAGTGCAGAAAAATGCCCATACGCATTTGTATGTGAAAGTAAGAAATTGACTTCAACTTTGAAGGCTACTCGCCGGGGACTAGCTCTTGACACACTTGAGACTTAAGCCGAGAGACGACTTAGTGAAAAATGATAAAAATGTGGTTTAACCATTATTTCGAAAATGATTACGCTTAGTCGCCTCTCGGCTAATCCTCACGTCTGTCAATACCCTAAACATAGACTTATTTGTCGACTTATGGGGGGGGGGGGGGGGTCCCCCGAAGGTTTCAAGTCTTCATCTCTAACTGTTTGGCCTCTAGGCATAGTAACGGACGGACGAACGGACAAACAGCGTGACATCATTCCTCATAAATAGTCTGAAACGTGGAAATAATGTCGAGAAAAGTGGTCTCAGGGTGGTGGAAGGTGGAAATTTTGGGGGGTGAAAAAATCGAGGTTTTACATATACTGGCTCTCTCTGTGGAGTTCGAGCAGAAAATATACCGGAAGACAGAATTATTTTCTAAAAGAAAGTTTTAATTTGAAACGTAAATGAGACATTTATGAAACATCCTTTGATCAATCGTTTTCCACCGACAATGGCGTATGTACGATTTGAGATAAAAGTGTAAATATTTTATTTTAAGGAAATGAATTTTATTTATATTTCAATAAAATGCCTCAATTTCTTCCGCCATTGGTTTTACTATAATTTCTCGTCATGCTTGAAAATGTTGAGTGAAAAAGCTTATGCGGCATTTTTTATGTATATTGAGGGACAAAAAAAGTAAAATTTTATGGGAAATGTCTATTTACAGAAGCTGTGTGTGAAAATTATGTGGATTGGTGATGAAAAGGGAATGAAAATCATCACGCACAAGACCTTCATTGAGATTGGAATTGAACTGTAATTTCCGGGATTCTCATCAAAATCAGGCTCCTCCTACTCCACGTAACTCACCTTTGCTGGTAGCACTCACGTACGCAGATGATCTTCGTTTGAGCCCAGAAGTACTCTCACCACTCCCAATTGGCATGATTTTCGATATGGAAAGCAGAGATTTGAATAAATCTGTGATGTTTGTGTCATCCTTTGCTGAACATTCCAACACTTTTGCCCTATGTAGAAAGAATATATAATTAAAATTTTCATATTCACCATGCATAATCTCATTAGTATAATATTCCTTCCCTCACTTAATGAAATATCTCACATTTTCACGGAGAATTTAGATTATTTTAATCTTTAGTTTATTTTGAAGTAAAAATTTTCCTAATGAGATTTTCTGATTTTTTAAAAATATTTCTTTAACAATGCTATACGTTATGGATAGACACACTAGTTAGATTCTCTTTATGACAAGATCCCACATTTAATGTTACAGGAACGTAAGTCAAGTTTACTTCAAGTTCAAAGTTTCAAAGTTGAGCTTTTTGTTACTTTTCTTATTTTACCTATATCGTTATTTTTACTGCTCGAACTCTACAGAGAGAGCAGTATATATAATCCCTCGATTTTGAGTTTTATATATTTTTTGACTCTTTACCCTCCAAGGGGTCGTATTTTGGGAGAATTTTGGAAATCTGAAGTTTCGAGTTTTGACGCCACGCTGTTTGTCTGTCTGTCCATCCGGCCGTTATCACGCCTAGAGTCTAAACGATTAGAGATAGCGACTTTCGACATGTTGGCCTCCCCCCATAACTAAACCCTGGGACCACTTTTTTTTGGCATTGCTCGAAAAAGCGTCGTGCAATTTGTTTTTCTTTTTTGGATATGTTTTAGAGATTACTGAGGCTGACATTTCGTCCTTATATGCAAAATATCGTAGAATCATTTCTAATACCGATTTTTCAGGGTCAAAAGTTACAAAGGCTCTAGAAAGTGTATTTCACAACCGAATGGTATTATATTTGGGCTCGTTTGAAAGGTCTTGGTATATCTGACAAGTCTAAATCGATTCCGTCGATTCCAATTGGGCTATGCAAGCCATTCTGATGAGACCTCGACCTCGAGGCAGACCTAGGACAAGGTGGCTGAATAAAATTCAGGATCTTGCGTGGGAGCGCCTCGGGATCGAACCTGAACATCTTTCTGAAGTGGAGGAGGATCGACAAGCGTGGGCTGCTAATTTGGATGTCATGGGCCCGCGACCCCAATAGGGATAAGCGGTTGAAAATGAATGAACGATTCCAATCGGTTCTGGATCGATAAATGCAAATTTATTACTTTTAAAATTGCTTTGTGGGATTTTTTGAGTTATTTGTCTGGTAAAAGGTAGAGTAAATGTCCTAATTCAGAACCATTTCCAGACGTTTTAACTTTGACAGAAGATTCAACACATTAAGTTCATTTTTTTTCTAAAGAAAATTACATAAATTTGCTCCTTGACTCTTCTACAATGTTACTGTTTAGTGAAAATTCTTTAAATATAATTTGAAAACTTCTTAAATACAAGAAAATTACACAAGTGCAAAATGCTGCTATTGGAAACAAATTAATCCAAATGAAGACAAGAGAAATTTTCTAACTCGAGACAAACAGTTTAAGTAAAACCGCGACGAAAAGCTTCCAAAACCTCGTTGAGTTGCTCTTGAGTGCAGGATTTGTTCTTATTCCTGGTCTTTTCTCCTTGTCCTTTCCTATCTGAGACAATAAGAAAATCTCTTTAAAAATCATATTTCCAGTGTTTCCCGTTGAAGCATTCGCAGATATTTCAGAAAAACCCTTTCTGTTCATTAAGAACATAATTATTTTATTTAAAAACTTCACGTACCGTCAACAATTAAGATCAACACTTAATTTCATATAATTTTGCTAAAAATATTACATAAATGTAAAAAAACGAAAAAAGAACAATCACCCTATTGTGTTTTTCATTACAAAACATTGTTGATCGATGAAAAATTCCATAGTGAAAAGGTACACTTTTGATTTTTCTGAGAAATTTATAAATTAAAATTTGTGAATATGAATGAATTTTCGCTTTATTTGGAGCAAAATTAGCTAAATAATGAAACTGTGGTATAGAAAATATATAAATAAAAATTTAATACTGTATTTATCAGGGGAAAAAATCATGTTTCCATTTGGAGTAGAGAAAAGTTTCCATTTGGAACAGGTTTTGAATTAGCTTAATTTACCCTAAATTATGTGAAAATTATTTTTCAGATATAGTGTTTAAGTCACGAGTTCGAGTCCTTCGCAAAGCCTGGGACGCTTTGCCACCCCTTTCTATCTGTGAAATATGTGAGGTAGAAATTTTGTATCTGATTCATCTTAAGCAATTTTAAGGCAAGAGTTGTATGTTTGTAATATCGAATGAGCGTTATAACATTTAACGTTTAACAAATTATTGAATTTGTGTTTGTTGTGAAGTTCTTCAATGATTAATTTCTTTTTGAGAATTATTAATTTTCTCTATGCAAATATTTCAATTTCACCTGCATTCGAGATATACCTACACTGAGAGAAATCCGGAAAAGTTAAAATAACATTCCGCAAATGTTTATTTTACCCTGCAGTATTGATCCAGAATCTGTGTAAATATTACGCTTTTTAGTTGTATTATGTGTTAAAGTTACACTTTTTCATGTTAATTTTACCCTTAAAAAGGTGTGTAAAATTAACATTAAAAAAATTTAATGTATTTTTACACCTAAAAAGTGTTAAAGTTATGAGGGAAAAAAGTTAATCGCAACCTCGTTTTTTTCAGTGTAGCTATTAAATCGTGATACAGAATTATTTTTTTTATTTTCTTTTATTGAGAATTCTAGTTACAACCCTTGCAGCCATTTATTATCCCAACGTAATTAAAAAAAATCATCGAAACAAATTTTCCTGTATAGAATTTATAATTTTTAGCAACAATATCCAGAATGTTTTCGTGAAATATTTAGGTAAAAAAGTTGTTTTTTTTTTGGGATTAAATAACAAGCCTATAAAAAAACGATCTTATTTAGGATATATAAATGTGTATTATGACTGTATTGTTCTATGATATACGTTTTATCTGATTAAATTAATGATAATAATATTTGCTGTGATAGAATTTTATTGTGTTCAATTAAAATACAGGGCAACCCTATCTTTTAATAAATAATTATTTGTCAAAGTTCAGATCTGAACTGCTATTTATTGTAAAAACCGATAAGTACTGTGCATTCTGATACTTTACATGGGTATATAAAAAAAACCTTTGGTATAACTATTCAAATATTTACCGAATTTAAAACATTAATGATATATCCCCAGCGAAAAGTTCCATTATCAATTCAATTTATTTTTTTTTTTAGTTTAATACAAAGAGAAAGTATCGATTTTGCAATACTTTGACCTCTCACTCCATCGGATGATGATACATATTTTAAGAGAATTTTAATATCTTGCATTTTGAAAAGAGCGTCTCGCTGTTTGTTAATGGATATCGATACCAAAGACTAAGTATAATGGAGAATAATTAGATTATTGAACGTTAGAACTACAATACTTCAGAAATGGAAAGTGTAAACCTTCTGACTATGTAAACCTTCAGAGGGACACTCTCGGGATGCACCTCTGGTCCTCTCGAAAACCTTTTACAGACTACTCTCTCAAGCGCCTCACCGAGCCTACCCAACCTGAGGGCTAATTTTTGAAATTCTCACTCGTACCCGCGAGCTCTTTAGTACCCGAGAGAAATTGACTCGCACACCCCGCATATTCTTGAGTATATGCAAGGAGTAGTTTATGTTATAAAGAAGTCGTTACAGAAGGATTTGAATCTGCGGGGTGTGCGAGTCAATTTCTCTCGGGCACTAAAGAGCTCGCGGGTGCGAGTGAGAATTTCAAAAATTAGCCCTCTGTTCTCTTCTCTCCTGATAGCGCCATCTATCGCAATCACCGAGTCAAAATAACGATAATTCCGCATTACGTTTACATTCGGCCATCCTACAAATCATCGTCCTCGATGATGATATATATATAGCTTAATTCTCATTCTTCTCTTCGGCCAAAAAGTAATTTCCATTCGGCAGCTGACTCCAGAACTTCATAAGTTCTGCTGGATGTACGGTATCAGAGGGTTTAGCTGTCACTTGGGTAGCTGGCGTATTCTTCACTCTGTACCTGTCAGCTCCAAGAACTTCCTCCGCAGTGTATGGTCTCCTTAGTCTCTGAGTTAATTTACGAAATGTTCAGGGAACTGGGCTTTCAAATCTCAAGAGAACCAAGTCTCCTTTTTTGTAGACGTTTGCCCTAGAACTTTTGGCTGAAATCAAGGAATGCTTAATATTATGGGTGCCACAAAACTCTTTGAATGACTGAGATGTGAAGGCACTTCCACAGTCTGTAAGGACAACTCTTGTCATTCCACAATACCGACTTATATCACTTAGTACTGTTTTCTCCACTCCTGGATGACCCAGCTTGTCATGAAAACCATGTATCACTGACCATCATGCTCCTCTGGGAACAACAAAACGCCATCCCTTGAGAATCTTGTAGAAAATGCAACCATCTTCCAGTTAAAATTTGCACGGATGTGAGCTTTATCCTCTTCCTTCAGTAGAAGTCTTTCCAGAACCTTTCTCTTTCGCAACAGCTGGTCATCTTAACACTGCAAAGCTGCAACCCAATTCGAATTATTCTGTGATAATCCCATAATTTCTAGACCATTGTTCTTGTGGCATGGCAACTTTCCACGCAAAACTGGGAAGTGTTCTTTGATAAGATCTTCGTCCAAGCCTATTTTCAAGGCGAGACTTCACCTCATGATAATTGTTAGACACTGATTGATCAGCTCGGTTTTTCATATTCATGAACTTCTTTTGGATCTCAGAACGCCTCAAAACTTCCGGGAAATTGTGAATCTTTTTTTTTTTATTTGAAGATTTTCCAAGAGGTCAAATGGGCTTCTCAGCATTGTACCACATTCTGGCAGACCCACCCAACCTCACTGAGGCATCGAGCATTTTCTTTCGAGGAACCCAGGCATAAATTTCTTCCAGTGCCTCCAGACTCTCAAGCCATTCCCTTGCAGACTCATTCTCCTTTTTGTCCGGGTTGAATTCGGTGATCAGGGAATTGATCTCTTGTGTTCCGGGTGTGACTGCAGCACTGGTAGAGCCTACGCCTCCTGATGAACTTGAATCTGAAAATCGTGTGCCTCTTCCCCTCATGGGTGGAGGCATTTTGCGCCTATTTCCGAACAAATCAACCTTCCCATTAACTGCTTGGAAATTCGTTTTTTGTTTACTCTGTCGCCCATCGACTCTCACAAAGAAACTCTTCACTTCCCCTCTGTCACTTGAAAAAGAAAGAGACAAATCAAAGACAATTCAATTTCGCCCCATATACGGCGAAATTATGGATTTGTCTTTTTCTCAATATACTCTTGGCAAGTGTGAAGGAGACAACTTCTGTATCTCTTGACAAATTCCCCTTCCGAATGACAAGGAACACTATTTCCTGCCAAAGTAGGAAGAAGTAATTTATTTTTTTCATTTATTTTCATTAAATAATGCAAACTTCAGGTCAAATGGTAACGCTGGCTGTCGGAATTTCCATCAATCAATCGGAAAATTCCAACATATTTCCATATTGGAAACCTCCGAAACCTGCAAGTTTAGCAATAATAATTTTTTTTTCATCGTACTTAGGATGCACAGTCTTTAACCCCTCCGGATTATCATGCGCATTCTCAAAGCACTGGTCAACCTCAGAGTCACACCCTCACAGCCTACCAGGCCAAGAATCAGCTGACTCCCAGTTGCC
Source organism: Phlebotomus papatasi (assembly GCF_024763615.1). Taxonomy (NCBI): domain Eukaryota; kingdom Metazoa; phylum Arthropoda; class Insecta; order Diptera; family Psychodidae; genus Phlebotomus; species Phlebotomus papatasi. The sequence continues at coordinate 79,276,997 of NC_077223.1, forward strand.
CATCCACCCATAGTCTGCGTCCTCAAAGCCCATAAGACAAAAAATAAGCAGACTATGAGATTTTGCACATTCCACCCAGAGTCTACGTCCTCAAAACCCATAAGGCAAAAAATAAGCAGACCCTGAGTTGCATCTTTTACCCAGATTCCACGTCCTCAAAGCCCATAAGGCAAAAAATAAGCGGACTCTGGGTATACTTCTCCGCCTAGAGCCTCCGTCCTCAAAGCCCGTAAGACTAAAAATCAGTAGGCTCTAAGCAATAAAATATCTCTGATTTCCGTATATCCTCAAAAGTATGGCGGAATTCCCCTGTGAAAATATTTATTAATCACTAAAATTCTAATACCATAAATGCTCCATTAAACACAAATTTCCTGTCCTTCTCTACGTAACAATCTCGCAGTCTTCCTTCTGTTGGATTCTTATCCCTCCTTCTGACTATGTAAACCTTCAGAGGGACACTCTCGGGATGCACCTCTGGTCCTCTCGAAAACCTTTTACAGACTACTCTCTCAAGCGCCTCACCGAGCCTACCCAACCTGTTCTCTTCTCTCCTGATAGCGCCATCTATCGCAATCACCGAGTCAAAATAACGATAATTCCGCATTACGTTTACAAAAGTGACAATTATATCATTTACCGTCAATGAAATGTTACTTGCACAAAAATAATCTTAATCTCTTTATTTTTCCTAATATTCCGATATGTTTCACAGTTTGTTTGACCCATTTGGAGTATAATATTTTCAATCAATTAGTGCCTGATTAGATTTTGATCAAAATGATAGGTTTTGATATCTTTAATGAATGAATCAGTAATCGTTTCGCACTGTAAATATTTGAGTGATGCATTTGAGAGGATTTAGAGGTTTTGGTGGCACAACGTTCCATAGAGGCACTTAGACTTTCCCGCACGGGCAGCTCGGGACATTCATTATTAGTGTTATTAGTTCTCATTATAGGGGAGGTGGGGCTGCTTTGAGCTGTGTGACTATATTGTTATACGATTTTTTTTTGCATATTTGTAATGGAAACTGGGTTTTAACATGATGTAATTTGGGTAGATAAAATAATTGTGGATCTAAATAAAATAATTGTAATGCCCAACGCACAATAGTTTTTGTTTAGTAAACATGTTTTTGACATTTCAATGAGAGTGAGTGAGATCTAGATCTAGTCATCTCGCTCTATGTCATAGGAAATTTTCAAAACATGTTTATAAAAAAAAGTTATTTTCAACGCAAAATAACTTTTGTTTATAAACACGTTTTCAAAATTTCCTATGAGAATGAGAGAGATGACTAAATCTAGGTTTCACTCCCACTCATTGAAATTTCAGAAACATGTTTACAAACAAAAGTTATTGTGTGTTGTGCATTATTGTACGCTCGGCATTATGCCATAACTTTTGTTTGTCAACATGTTTTCAAAATTGTGTATGAGAGTGAGCGAGATGACTAGATCTACGTTTCATTCACTCTCACTCAAAAGTCAAAAATATGTTTTCAAAACAAAAGTTATTTTAAAAAATGAAAGAATTCTCAAAACGCCACTAAAATCCACTCCACTATGCTATTTAATTGCTCGAAGTCAAAGATAGATTCCAAAATGCAAAATACAATTATAGTCTCTTGATTAAGATTTACGTCCGGTGGTACAGTTATTGATTGACGTGAAAATTACAATAGAAGGACAGGATGTAACTTCCGGATTTCTTAGAAATTGACTCAATTCCTCTACTGCCATTGATGCTTTCGATGCTTTCAGAAAGAACATTTCGTATTATGTTGTCATGTATACATTAATTTTTCATTTATACCCTCTTCAAAGGTTTTTGGGAGAAATTTCTGCATCATGGTATTTTAGGTAACACTGTCGCACTGTCATTTGTCCGGCTTTAATCGCTCAAGCCAAACGATAAGAGATATGGCATTTTTGAGATTTTTAGACAGTCTATAATTTCACCTAAAAGTTTAAAGTGTAATATGACTTTTATTATTTATCATTTCCTAAAATTCTTCTTTCTTAAAAAAAAGTTTAAAAAGCCAACTTTTTAGTTTTAAGAAATAGGGAAGATTGGGGAGGTTTGGGACACTTTTTCATGTTTTGACTTTGAGACAGTATTCTAAAAAATCAGGATAGTCTATTACAATTTAATGCGGTCTATAGGATACTTATGGCTATTGACTTAATAAAAAGTACTCGATAGAACTTGGAAAACAACTGAGTTTTCTTGAAGAAGATAAAACACTTAACTTGATCTCCCCGATTTGGGGCAGTATGGGACGCAAAAGGGGATGTTCGGGACACATTTTTTCTCGCATAATTTGCATTATTGGAGCATGTCAATTAATTTTAAATACTATATTAAAAATATTTCTAACAGAAATAAAAATGTTTAATCTTTTATTTCATACTTAGAAATTAATATCAATCTTTTTTGTACAGTAGAGTCATTTTTTGTCATTCGCTTATTTAATGTATTTTCTTCTTATTTAGTATCCTAGCTTTCTTTGCTTTTTTATTCTAAATATATGAATCATTATCATCAAATTCCTCAGGCGAGTAGATTCTTTTGACACTTTTAGTTTTGAACTCATTGGCGGATTCCTGTTTGATTTTACGACAACGGCATAGTAACTGTTTTTCCTTGTTTATCTAGATGTGCTCTCGCCTTGCCTTTTCTGAGGATCTTGTGAGAATTATAGAGGATACAGCTCGAGAAATTTTCCAGTAAATAGTTTTTAACGGGATTGGACAAAGGTCGAATATCATCAGGAGAAGAAATTATTGATTCCCAGGACATTGATGGTTTACTTGTCTCTGTAGGCAACTGCTGAACTGCTAAAGTTTGCACAAGAGGAAGATTTTCAGTAGAAATTGGGGATTACTCTCCATTTTGAGAGTAACGAATTGCGCGTCACTTACAATCTTATCAAAAATCAACGTCCCATTCAACCCCGTTCATGTGTCACAAACAACCCCGCGTGTAGTTTTGGTATTTAAAACCTTTAAATAAAAAACAAGAGTGTATGATCACGGAAACTTTTATAAAAATATGTTCCCAGATTACACTGCTAGCTAATGAGAGAAAAGTTTTGATTATATGTATATAGTTGATATAAAATATAAAGAAGAAAACTGAGACGTCAAAATAGACAATTTTTATCAATTTAAAAAAAATGTTCATAGAATTTAAGCAATAAAACTGAGGACATTCTTTTAGATAAGATACATCTTATTGTTGCCTACGATTGAGTAGTGGTTAAATTCCATTTATTTCAATAATTAATGAAAAAATCGCCTCGTCCCATACTACCCCTGTCCCAAACCTCCCCAGTCTCCCCTAATCTAATTTACAAGTTAAGATATTTTATGATATTTTCCGTATTTCATTAAATCTATGATTTGGAGTCTCTATTATACACAGTGATAAAGACACTAAAATCTTCCTTCATCTGCAAATTCCGGTAATTTTTAGGATAATTTGTTGAACTAAAATTTTTTTCTCGTAAAAAAAGCAATGTCAAATGTAATTTGGTAGACTGCCACAACATTTTCCTTTTTTTGCCAATTCTCTTTAGAATCTGAAAAGCTTTTATGGGGTTGAATGTGATTTGGGAAATTTCCCCGAGGGTAGTTTTATAAACTTTCAACAGCTGTACAGTAATTTATATGGGGTTTTTACCCGCCTCAGGAGAATTATTTCACGTGCATTTTCTGCACACATCATTTCACAGAGTTTCATGCAAAGTGCTCGTATAGTGATGAATTAAAAATAAAATTAATTGGAAATGTCATTTTGACGAATATGCAGTTGTGGATGAGAAATGGATAATGCACCCTCAGGTATGAGAAACATGTTAGTTTTTTTTGCATTAATGTTGATATTATGTTGTTGGTGTTGTTAATGCTTTAATTGTTGCAAAAAAATAATTAGGAATTGCGAGGGCGGAGTTACAGGAAAATCCAAAACCCCAAAACCTTGTAGAGGCAAAAGATTAATCTGTATTTTGCGAGTGAATTTTCTTATTACAACCATCTCTTGGATTTTATCCATGTGATTCATCTTTTGGATTATTGTAATACAAAAATAAATAGAGGGTAAAGTGTTGGAGTTTATTTTATATTTAAAACCAACAAAAGTTTTTCTGCTAAGCTCCTTGCAAACTTCTGCTTTACACCAACATGGATGTCTTAAAATGGATTTTGCAACAGTTTCTTAAAGTTTCTATATACACCTAGTCTGAAAATATTCAATTTTAAAATTCCAATAAACCTCAAATTATGTGATTTATCCCTCAAATAAATAAAAGAAGTCTACAATGTTGTTCTTTTCATTCTGCCTTCCCATAATTTTGCCTATTCGGCTACTTAATACACGCGAACTAAGATTATAAGCACAAAGTACTAAAGTATTCTTTTCCTGTATCATCGTGAAACTTGTTGTGTATTGTGTACACGAACGGAAAAATGTAATAAAATTTGTAGTATTTCTGCCTTGGCAAAAACATATCCGTTTATTTAAACCCCATCCCATGGAAAACTCATTTTTCACCCCGAGACGTAACTCCAGAGATCTCTGCAAGTTTCCCCTTTTGTACAATCTAGCGGCGGTTTTTCTCCCACCAAGCTAGCATCTTGCGCTTTTCCCACGGAAATTGTGTCAAAAATTTACCAATTGAGAAAACAAATGAAAAACAAAATCTATGTGAAATTGTATTTCGTGCAGATGGTAGTTTGGAAGAGATTGCACAGCTTTTTGGAGAAAATGTGTTAGTAAGTGTTTCTCACTGAATTGTATCACAATGCGAAAATCTGCTGTGTATATAATTTAAAGATTCTACAAGATATCTGTATAAAATTTCATTCTTTCAGGGAGTGAACTGAAGTTCAAAATACTGATATTGAAAGACACAATAAGAAAATTCGACAATCTTTCACATGGCTTTTTAAAACCTATATAATTTATAGTTCTTCTGCAAATTGCCCGAAAAGGAGTAGAATTAATAAATAACTACAGTATTATCGATTAAATGGGTGGCAAAGCATCCCAACTTTGTGAAATGCTTGAAATGATTATTGAAAGGCCCACAAAAAAGCCCCAAAATAAAGCGTAACAATTAAACAAAGTGAAATCATAGAAAATTTAAAGATATTTGCATCAATATAGAGGAAAGTACTCTCCCTTCGAACGTTGATTGATTATCACATGATTAACATATGATGGTCACATAATTATTGATAATAATGTGACCATCATGTGGAAATCTCTTTTTAGGAAAAGTAAAAGAAATTTACATTATTCGAAGGCATGAACGTTCGAAGGGAGAGTACTTTCCCCTAGACTTAACCTAATGTGAAAATGGTCAATAAACCTTTTTAAAATGCACCATCCATTCCGATTGAGAAAGTAGCTCTATCAAAAAAGAGCCTATTGAGCGAGATTTTACTGTAATACAATTGAAAATTATTGGATAAAAATTAATTATCGGTTGATAAACTACTTGATACAAAACAATAAGTTAAGACTTATCTGAAATTTCAAAACCTTTCCAATGAGCCCAAACATGATACCATTTGGTTCTGAAATACGTTCTCTAGAGTCTTTTTAAACTTTGATCTTGAAAACCGTCATTAGTAATATAGATTCAAAAACATTTTCGTTCACAAACAAATTGTCCGCCTCAGACGGAGAAGTGATGGGATATCACAGCCCACCAGGATGTTACGATGCTCGGAGATGTGGTCACGGGGCCAAGGCCATCTGATAGAGCCGTGGAAGGTCTAGCCGCCGCTGTACATATCTCACAATCCGCTGCGAAGAACAGTTCGGCACCTTTTCGAGCAATCCAAAAAATATGATTTTGGATGGGAGAGGAGGGGTGGTAATAAAATTAAGGTCATGTTAATAGTTCTTAATCAAGGGGTACACTCAGTCCCGGCATTATGCACTTCGGGATTATGCACCTGACGGAATTATGCACATACAATTATGCAAAATTGCCTACCATTGGGAGTTAATTTATGAAACCATTTTTGAAATACGCCTGAATGTATACTATTTGCGACGTGCAAAATTTGAAAACACTGTGCTTCTTTTTCAGAATAAAACTTTAATTACTTTTATTATTGTAAAAATTTTAAATATTCTAACCATTTGTTGAGGAATTCTGGCCATATAATACTGTTTTTGAATGCATTTCTATTAAAAATTTGAATCTCTTTGTTTTAACTACTTTTACTCCGCGCGAAATTCGTTCAACGGCAGATTTATTCAAAACAAAGCCTCTGCAGGTATGCAAATTTTCTCGATGCGTAATGCCATTTCGCGCGTTTTTTCGGTCCTAAAAATGTGCATAATCCCGGGACTAAGTGTACATAACTGTGCCGCTCATTTGAGCCAACTCACTTGAGTGCCGATGTGCCAATTTTTTGTAAACATTGTGCCTATTTGCTGATTTCGCACAGATTTATCGATCTCGTGAAAACCTCGTGCCGACCTCATGCTAATATGCCGATTCGGCAGAATTTCCATAGAAATTCCGAGGAATTTCGGAAAAATTCCTATACTTCTTCATAAGACCAAACTAACATTTAAATCTGTCGAGTCTTCGCTAAAATCGTGTCGACCCGCCGATTTTTGCTAAGTGACATGCCGATCTGTCGTTTTCTAGCCAAATTGTGCCGATCTGTCAATTTTTAGCATCAGATTGGCTAATTTTGCCGATCGCTGCTCACGATTCACTTTGAGAGCCACTTATTCACTCCTTGTCCTTAATATGGCGGGTCCTCCTCAGATTCCAAGTCTCTATCTCTTAGCGTTTAGTGTCTAAATCAAATTGAAAATAGTACACAAAACATTAACCTTAAGACTGTCCTTATAAATTTATTATCCCAAACGTGCGACTATTTTTAACCCTTTAACGACGACACACTTTTTACGGACTGAAAATCAATAATAAAAATTAAACTGAGAAACATAATCAATGATAAGTCTTACATTTAATCTTGGAAAGTCCAACAGAGTCTGATTCGGTGTATTTTGTGCTTTTATGAACGATAGGGACAAAAATAGCCCAAAAATGTAAGTAATTTTTCTGACAATATCAATGAATAATATTCTTCGCTTTAATGAAAAATATTACGTATGAGTATTGTAGTTTTTATTGCCTAAAGGGTTTTGTTTAAAAAAAATTGGAAGTATAAAAAATAAATAAAAACAATTATGAATTTGAAAATTTAAAACTTCGCCATTTTTGATCGTAAATATTTACTACATAGCAAATAGCTAGAGACTTGCAAAAAATATTCTACATTCCTTCAACCTTCTACTTTACAATTATGTAGAGACTTAAGAAAAAATAACTTTAGGTAGTCAGGAATAATTATTTTCTTTATGGGACACCGGTGTTCCAATCGTCCTTAAAGGGTGAAGTACACAGTTTTTTTTTAAGATTGTAGAATAGGGGTGAGGGGAAGTGATATAAGGTGAGATGAAGATGATATAGAGTACATTCTTGTGGTTGTCTTATGAGGGGGCTCCTGGTGATCCCATGTCGTTATCTCTAACTATTTGGCTTCCAAGTCTAACGACTTTCTCCATAGAGTTCGAGTAGTCAAATGACTGCAGTAGATTGGTAAAATTGGTCAATAAACATCTATTTTAAAATGATAAATTACTGTTCCAATAGTGTGAACCTCTAAAAAATTTTTAACTTATTTGAAAAGATATGTAAAATTCCAGTGTAAATATCAGATTTTTAATATACTTTAATTTGTTTTACTAAGCTCTAAAACAACTAATAAGTTAAAAATTTGCAAGAAAATTACACAAAAAAAAATAAATGCATTAACGCTATTGAAATCGTACTATAATTCATTTTTAGTTAATAAAAAGAGTGAAATATGGTTAGTAAATGAAAAATTGTGAAAACTGAAACTATATTGACATCTTCGAACTCTTTTTATGTTATTTCTCATCATTCATCGTTTAACTGACCAAAATAATATATTTCAGTGACCACAAATGTTTTCTTGCCAAGGTTGTCTAACAATCAATTGTGTGTCTTATAAGCTTATCATAACTTGTGCATGAATATTTTCCATTAAGAATGCAATATAATAAGTTTGACGACTTAGACACATTCAAACCATGTTCAATAGAAGCTATAATGAAACTTTCGTATCCTGTTCTATATAATATGTACATGATATTGCATATTCTGTTTCCATTCTACATTAGTTACCTTAATTTGGGTAATTCACAGAAAACCCATTCGGATACATCTTCAATCTTCACTTCGCGATGTGTCGAAGCCAAATCCAATTTATTGCCGGCTATCACAATCGGAATCTCCTGAACGAAAAGACAACACATGAAGTTGAGCTGTAGACTGAGCAATTGAATTGGAAATTCAGAGTGAGCATTATCTGAAATTCTCATCCCTTCATTCTTCACATGTCTCTACAACGGTGTGTGGTGATTGTGATGAATGAAGTACAATCCCCGATTTACATATGAGAATAATTTCAGGATGTATAACATCAAAAGATGGTACATTACCTGAAAATCAGCTCTCTGCTCGCGAATTTCATCAAAGCATTGTTTAACACAGCCAAAGCTCGGTGCAGATGTTGTAGCATAGACCAAGAGGAAGGCATTTGCTGCAAAAATATGATTGGTCAGTAGTGACTGGGGGCAGACAAATGGAATGATTTATCACCAGTTGCTATGCACAGACGTCTCATGGCGGGAAATTGCATATCACCAGACGTATCCAGAATGTCCACCTAAAGGGAAATTGTTCAAAATTAGAAAATAGCTCGCTCTAATAAACTTTCAGTCAAACTACATATTTAACGGTTCCATTCCATACTATTCTATCTCAAACGACAACTTTTCAGGAGAGCCATTTGAAGTTGGCGATTTCCTATGCTACCCGTGTTTTTTTTTTTTTTTTGAAAAAGTTGAATTCGCTACCTGAAAGTCGGATGACCACCAAATTTGCACCAGTTGTAGATCTCGGACCCGGGAACAACATATCTCTCGGAGCGGTGCCAGCGAAAATCCCGAACGCCAAAATCCCGAAAGCCAAAACCTCGAATGGGCCAAAATTCCGAAAAGTCAAAATCCCGAACGCCAAAATCCCGAAAGCCAAAATCTCGAATGGGCCAAAATTCCGAAAAGTCAAAATCCCGAAAGCCAAAATCCCGAAAAACCAAAATCCCGAATGGGCCAAAATCCCGGAAAGCCAAAATCTCGAATGGGCCAAAATTCCGAAAAGTCAAAATTCCGAAAGCCAAAATCCCGAAAAGCCAAAAACCCGAATGGGCCAAAATCCCGAAACCCAAAATCCCGAAAAGCCGGTCAAAAGCGGGATTTTGATCGGCGTACTCTCGGAGTAATATAATTCTAAGGAGACTTAGAATGGTACGGTATGGAGCTGTCGATATGCTTAATTTAGTAGTTTATCCAAAATTTCACTTAGATATACAACGTATATATGAAAGCGTATATCGCTCATTTGATATTACAGGGACACAGCTCCAGATATGCAATAGGTACTAAAAATTTTCTAGCGTTTTTCTTTTTTTTTTAAACTCATAGCGGAATTTAGTGTTCTTCAATAACTTATACCGCATAAAAACAGCAAAAAAAGTGTATTATGAATCTAAATTGAAGGGCTTAAGTAGTATGGTTGAGGTTCACTTAAATAATGTCTTAATATTAACTATTTGTACTGACAATTAGCTATAACTAAGAAAGTTCCGGTTGTTCCGAACCCTTTGGCTGAGTCTCTTTTATTGTGTTTGACAAAATTATATTGTCTAATAGTGTATAAAGTACCATCAGAGTCTAAACGTGACAAATACTTTTTGTTTATTCATTTAAATACATTGTAGTACTCTTTAGTTAACTCTTTGTTTGTCTTATTTGTTTTTAAAAGTAAATTTTTCATGTTTTATGCCCAGCGCACAATAACATTTGTTTTGTAAACATGTTTTTGACATTTCAATGAGAGTGAGTGAGATCTAGATCTAGTTGTCTCGCTCACACTTCTAGAAAATTTTGAAAACATGTTTACAAACAAAAGTGATTGTGCATTGGACATTATACTCTGTAATAGACAGAAATATTATTAATTGAATTTCAATTTTAATTTTAAATGTTATTTACAAATGCATTTCTAATACTATCAGTCAAGAAATTTTTGACAACCTCCTATCTAATTTTGATAGACAAGAGATATCTACACTGACATAGTCTCGCGTAGTTTTACTGCTAGAATTTAACCAAAATATATGTATTTTTCACCATCTAAAATTTACACCTTCGAAGTCCACTTCTAGGGATCATTTTCCTCAATATGTCTTTACGTTTCAGATCAATTCGGAGAAATGATGTCACGAAGTTTATCCGTCTGTCCGTTAGTTTTTTCGTTACTAGACCTAGAAGCCAAACGGTTAGAAATAGATACTGAGAACATTTGGGGGACATCCCATAAGTTAACCCAATGACTGTTTAGATACCCTTTGTTTTCTGTACTACTCCCTTTCCCTATAAAACCAGTTTTCTTAGGACTGTTCGAAAATGCATAGTGCTTTTTCCATTTTTAGATATGATTTGCAGGTTTCCTAGGAGGATTTTTAGTCCATAACTGTTGAATCATTCCTACACTAAGAAAAAATCTGTAGAGTTGAAACAACTCTTTCGCTGAGTTAAATTAACTCGAAGCATGTAGATGTAATTATTACTCACTATCGTTGTAAATTCTAGTAAGTTAAAGTTGAAACAACTCTATGTGCGAGTTATTAACTCAACGGATAGGTGTACTTATTAGTCTTTTCCATGTAAAATTTCATCTCGATTGAAGTATATGCTTAACTGATTTAGTTTGAAGACTAGACTTCAGTCAAGACAAGATGTTTTTCGTGTGAAAAAGTTCATGGAACATCAAATAACAATAGGGGAAAGTGGGAGACTTTTGAAAGTGGGGTACCTTTGAAATTGGGATTTTTCACCTATTTTTAAATAAAATTGAGTCTTATCGTAATATAATTTAGCTTCAAAATCTGTTTGTGCAGCTAAATTATATCACGATAAGGCTTAATTTTATTTAAAAAATAGGTGAAAAATCTCAATTTCAAAGGTGCCCCACTTTCCCCTATATGCCTAACTGTGATTATTGAATTCTTGAAGACATGTGCAGTGCATTGTGATATCTCGGAAGATGGGGACTTCGAGATCAAGAAAAGTAATAAATAAAATAATAATAAAATTGCACAATCTATCACTTTTGGGAGTTGAAGAAGAGTTATTTTATCTTGAAAAAGAATTATTTTGACTCTTGAAACGAGTTATTTTAACTCGTAAAATGGGTTATTTTCACTCTAAAAAGAGTTACTTTCGCTTTTTTTAATGTGAATTTTACGACTGAAAAATTTAAACAACATTTATGAATAATACACTTAAATAGAAGTAAAATTGACTCTAAAAACCGAAAATCACAACGAAAAAGAGTTAATTTAACATCGATTCGAGTAAGTTTTACATGCTTTTTTTCCTAGTGTTAATAATGGTTTTTCAAGGACCAAGAGTGAAAAGAATCCAGAGAGTGTATTTCTCAACCCAATTGGGTTATGAATGCGCTCGTTGGAAAGGTCTTTAAATTTTTGATAATTAGGGTAAGTGTGCCTAATTCCGGCCAGCTTGTAATTTCGGCCACCTTTTTTGTTCCTAGAATTTTCATGAATTTTTAGATTTTATGTACTCTAAGGATTATACAATGCAAAAGAATAGCAAAAAATGTAGCTACGACAAACGAGATGACGTGAAAAAGATATTGGAAGAATTCCCGAAGGGCAAGGAACTATGAGAATGAAGGTGGCCGAAATAGGGTACCAAAGCTATGTCTATATTTTTATTCATTTTAAAATGTATTAAGAATGATTTTAGAGTAAATAAATACGGTAAACTTTTTACAAGGTTCCATGCAACACTGTTACAAAAGAAAGAATAAAAAAATCAATTTGTATTTAAAATATTACATTTCAATCTTGAGACTTTGACGCTTGCATGCAACTATGCCGAAATTTGGCACACTTACCCTACTCCTGAGATGTATTTTGGGAAATATTTTGAGTGATTTATAAGTCATTTCAAATCCGTTATGTACAAGTAATGGACTGATTATAAACTGATGAGTAATTTTTACTTGAAAATCAATTATATTACTCCTCAGCTATTTTGTGTGATCTTTTGAGTTGTTTATATATCGGCTCAAATCGCTTGAGAACCGGTAAACGGTAAAATAAAGTGAAAGTACTTCTAAGATAGCATCGACGTTACGAATTCGAGCAATTCGCAAAGCTTGGGACGCTTTGTCACCCCTTTTGTGAAATTCAAAAACTCTGCTCATTGGAACATTCCCTGAGTAATGTTTAATATAAAAGTTTTAATAAAAGGCAGTGTAGTTAATTAATTCATTGATGAGGTACTTTCACGTCAACTGTAAAATTAGTGAAATTCCGCAAATTTCATATAAAGTTGCCTGATTTTCTTCTCAAAACAGTCATGTCATATTAATTTATACATAGTTTTAATGAAATATGATTTTATAAGTCTCTATAGACACATTTTGCAAAACTTCATCAAAAATTTTATTTCAAATGGTACAAAAATATCTGCAAAAAGCATAAAAAGTGTAGGTTAATTGACCAACAAAAAAATGAATGAAAACTAAAAAGTTGTTGACAACACAAGTTTGTGGTGCAAAAAATGTTTGTATCAGAGTTTTGTGCTAAACATTATGAATTTAATTTTATCACTCGAATTCAAAGAGCAGTATAAAGAGATAGAGCATCTCTATACAAAATTTCATTTCATTCCAACAAGAATTGCAAAATTTACAAGGATCTATTAGGTTAATTATTTTTGAAAATTGAACCTAAAGCAGTGAACTAACGCATTATTAGTTAAGAGAACTCAGGAGGTTCCTTGTAAGTAATCACACCTTTCAGACTATCCAAACTTACCTACAACAGTTAATTTAATATATGATAGCACGTTTTAAAGTAATCAATGTAAAAGTTTCATATGTAATTTGTTTCCACGGAAACAGGAAAAAGAATTCCTACCATCGTAATGAGAAATTTATTCTCATTTCTGATGTATTTTAGTTACATCGTTCAACAAATTTTTAATTAAAAACTTTTGCCCGAAAAATATCGCATAAAATTAATCTTAAACTTATGATGAGTGATAGATGGCACATGGGATACATTTTGTCACAAATTGACTCATTCAGCTGGAAAATGAATCTTTCATCTTATCATAAAATGTATAAGAGAAATAGAGGAAAATTGGAACGTGATTTGCAAGAAAAAGAGTGACCAAGAAGAACTTGCCTTAAGTGTAACGGCACCTAAGTCGTATTCTCTGTTGTAGAGATCTTCAACAGTGGCTCTATACTTGTCGCTGTAGGTCTTGAAGAGGAAACGTTTGACAATACAGCTCTTGCCAACTCCAGCACCACCCAGAATAACCAGTCTGATCCTTTCGAAGTCAGACATCTCGACGGTAAATATCCACGCGCTCCACAATGCGTCACGAGCCAAAAAAAATTGATTCCTGTTCACTACTCTTTGTCCACCTCCTCAATTCCTTCAAGTGGTAGGTCCTTTTTACTCTCCTCGCTCTATTTACTTTGGCCAGAGATTTTGGGCGGGAAAGATGTCGGACTGTGCGAGGAGTGAGAGAGAATTGCGGTGAAAGTGTGTTGTAAGAGATAGAAAAGATTGTTTCGTGGGGACACTTGTGGACACCACTAGATTGAGATGATCCTGGCGTCGTTTGTGGCGACGTCCTTTTTCGAGTGAGTGTCTGACGGTGGATGAGACAAAAAATTCACCATCCTTCTAAACGGAAACCACCGATGATGGATTGAATTTCCTCTTCGTCACCACACACCCCAAATTCACCCTCAAGCAATTCAATTTATCGTGTCTGTGGCTGAATGTTGATGCTTTTGGTGCCTAATTGTTAGACACATCTTCACCACCGCACTTAATTGCCTCTCGAGTGATTCCTGCAAATGAACACAAAATGGAGAGATTTACATTGGTGAACATTTTAGCATCCAACATCAATATTTTGTGTTATTGCTTCCCAGAAAAGGAAATATCCATAGAGACGAGAAAAATGTGTACTTTAGGGATTCGGAGACTATTGAAAAGGAAAAGGACTAGAGCATTAGGACAAATGAAATTGCCTTATAAAAGCTCCATCATCAAATAGGACGAAAAGAATGGAAAATAAGTCGTTAAATATCATTGTTGCGAAGATGGCACATGGCTAGGATATTAACAAAAGAACAAATAGAAAATAAAATTCACCAAAATTTATATTTTCATATTGTTAAGTGTAATATTTAATATTGTTCGGGAAAGCTCCTTTAGGGCTAACAGATTCAGAAGTGGAATGTATAATACCTTTATTTTAAAGAGTGAAGTAATATCCGAATTAGTTATTGAATTTATTGTTTTAATGAGGTTTTAATTAGCCTTGTTCGCTGCTGCAAAACTTTAGTATGATATGAGATTGAGATTTTGAAGGCTTGTTTTAAAATTTCAATGCACTTTGACCCTCTTTCTTCAGTTTGGCAATAAAATGGTCTAGGGGAAACTGGGGCACCACCAAACACGGGGTACCACCAAACACTAATTTTTATTTCTAAACTACTTGGACTATCTCGACCATTCCTTCAGTGAACAAGCATCCCTATAGTGCCTATAAATTCCTATAGGTCTTATCCTCTGAAGTCGAATATCCGATTAAAAAATCGCAGTGTATGGTGGTACCCCGTGTTTGGTGGTGCCCCAGCTTCCCCTAATCCAGAATTTTCCAACCAGCCTATCCACAATGCAATGCATAATTTCTAGTCAACTCTAACATTACAATCCTCAAATAAAACAAAGTAAAACCAATTCTGAAAAAAAAACAGGTAAACTTGCGGCGGACGCATGGTACGGGGGGTTATACGAAGTTGAATAAATTATTATTATTATTATTATTATTACTTACAAATCGATCACTTTCTAATATCTTTTACATTTAATGAAACACACGAAAAACTCATTTAATATTTTTCCAATGAAAATAGGTTCATTTCTCGACTTATGTATTGTTATTTATTGAAACTTCAATATCAATCGCTCAGAATAAGAATCAAATAACTCATAGTAGACAAATTTTACATGAGAGCGATTTGAAGCTGAGATTTTACATGCAGAGTATAGGATTTTTGAGATTTAAAATCTCTCTAACTTTGAAAATAATTATATTTTTCAAGTATAATGTTCACAGGGAAGGTAGAGCGTATAAATAAGTAATCTAAATAGCGAATAAAATGAATTTTGTAAAAAATTGAGTTGTCTGACTTATATCCTGAGTCGTCGATATTGATTTCGCTATGAGTTTGAACAATTAAGTTGAGGAAAATAAAAATTATAATAAATAATTTTAATTAAAAGAAATCTTATCCAAAATTATAAAGGCCTAGTGCAATTTTTTGTCATTTCGATGCTCTTATAAAAATTTATTTAATAATTAGTTTTTAAGTTATAATCTACTGAAAGGCTTTATTATTAAACCATTCCCCCTTTTTAATCCTTTGGATGTTCGCACAATTATTTTAAAGTAAAGAGGAATATAAAAATTATTTTGTCTTTTTTGTAATTGTTTTTTTTTAAGTTTTCTTGCACAACTCATATGAACAATACTTATGGTTTTAATTCATTAAAAAAAATTAGAAAAAATGTATGAAACCAAAAATTTTACATGAGAATTTGGATGAAATAAATAAATAAAATTTTGAAAGAAAAATTGAAAAAATATAGAAATTTTGTTGTTTACAAAAATTATTAAAGAAATAAAAACATAAAATCAAAGATGATGCGATGCCAATTTTGTAGGAATTGGTATATTATTTAAAAGTTACCAAAACCCAAGCCAAAAAGCACTGTTAGTCCTTGGGAACTTAACGACATCCTTCGAAAAATTCAGAATTTGTTTCTTGGAAATGGCGAAATCGATCTTAAAGAAATTCTAGCCAAATAATTCGCTTTTTTCCATCAATAACGCTATATCCTTAGTTGTAATATTTTTATTCTCTGAACTTATTATTCAAGGTTTTGGAAAAATGATATCTTTTAGGACCCTGCGGTCTTCATATGTCTTAACTCTTTTTTTTAAGTAGAATATTTCTGTATATGAGACTTGTCGTTACCTACAATCCTTTATATGATTTTAAAGGATGTTCAAGGAATTGCAAGGAAAATCTGAAAAATTACAGAGAAATGAAAAGATAGGAAAACATTTTCCTAGGAAAAACTTTAAAAATTGTTCCTTTGACAATGCAATAACCTAAAATTAACCGTTATTGTGGAAAAAGGAGTTTTGTAAAATAATTCAACTCATTTCTTAAGCAATATGTTTTGTGTTTTAGTGCTTTTTCTACATACTTTTGGGATTGGTCCCGGGATAAAAATTGTTACGTTTGCCAATACCTATTCGATGGTACAGTTATCATTCGTGGCGAAAGGTTGGACTGTTGGGCGAAAGGTTGTTTTTTGCGCATCAGAATAGGACTCTAACAAGTCGAATTTTTACAAATTTGTTTTTTTTTTTAAATTTTTTAGTATTATTGATAACCTGTACTTTCTCTGTGCATAGTATACCTGAAAGTTAATTATTTCCAACCTTGTATGATTTTAAATACATTACAAGCCCTTTACTTAATATCTAAAATACCAGTTTGAAATGACTCCCCTGTAAAATTTGCGATTTGCGTGTTGTTCGACCCTTATTCTGAGCCATCAACATTTGTTAAACTTAAAAATATACTTTGAATTGAATTGTGATAAAATTTTGGTTTTATCCCAGAAACAAAAGATGATATTCCTAACTACAGTGGGACCTCGATAGAATCGACCCCCGATAGAATCAATCTCCAATAGAGTCAACATCTATTTTTTTTTACTTTACGGACTCCGATAGTGTTAACTTGGTTAACTTGGACCCAAATTGACTCCGATAGAGTCAACTTTTCTTGTATTATTGAACCAATAATATTATATGATTTTAATATGATCTTTTCGAAATAAAAACCAGTCTTATTGTGTATCAACGTAACACTCTGAACACAAGAAAAAATATTTATGCAAGGACATGATAATTTTGTGATAAAATTCGTAGGTATATTAACCATGTAATCATTTTCGAACAAAATAATTTTCTTTACGTGATTTTAAGCTCTTTGACCGACAGAGGTGTACAAGAACCGTTGAAACCGAATAAACGTCAAAATAAGTTTGTTCTGGTAGCGTTTTAACCATCGACGTACATGTTTCATTTGACGTTAATTCGGTTTCAACGGTTCTTGCACGCCTCTGGATTAAAAGTTCTCTTGTCTTTTCTCTCTTGTCTTAAGATTTTTTTGATCGGGTCTATGATTACAATGTAAGGAACTTTGAGCCATCATTAATTTATAAGTGAATAATATTATGGCAAAAACAAAAAGATATGAACTCGAATTACAAAAAACATACATGATGGTAGATTTAAGTATAACATAGTGAAGAAACTTTTCTAAATTTATTCGAACTTTTTAAAAGACTTTACTTCTTTGAAAAATGTACATGACAAACGATCATAAAAATTAAGCTTCTAAAGAAAACGTGTAAATTTATTTTAACTTACATTTTTAATATAAAATATCAGTATCTCAAAAGAAAATTTAAATCAAAAACAATAAGCAACAGAAAATTAAAATTTTTAAGCAAATTCATTAAAAAGAAATTGCCTGCGGATATGTAAATTTTCTTGATACATAATGCCAATTCGCGCCTTTTTACGGTCCCGAAAATGTGCATAATCCCGGGACTGAGCGTATTAAAAATACTCTTAAAAATCGTTCCTTAATCTCCAACTTTTGTCTAAACACACGACTTTTTTGGGCCAGAGGATATAGCATTTATGGATTAACTTAATTAAATATTTTACTATCGTGTTGAATTTATCAATAAACTAGTAAAAACATAAAATAATATCACTTTATATCAAAATTTCACATTTTAATTGATTTTTTCGGACTCCAATAGATTCAACGAATCCAATAGAATCAAAAGGCCTGGAAATAATTAGTTTACTCTATCGAGGCTCCACTGTAACTGTTTTACAAAATGTTTTTGATATAGATTTTAAATGAATAATCTTTAGTATCTTTTTTTTTAATTTTCATTTTAATTCGGCTTTTATTATTCACCCTTCCAAGTTTATTCCAGTTTTATTTACGTGTGAAATTCACTCATTTTGACAAAGGAAATACAGAATTTTTGGGTTGATTAATTATTTCGTAGTATATATACTCAATTAAATTATACAGTCATATAATTATGTCTTCCAGTGTTTTCTTTTATTTGTTATCCTTCTCTTTCCAAATTGTGCGCAGTTAAGAAATTTATTCTTAATTAATTCATCAAGTTTGTTATAGGAGTTTATAAAAAAAATACCAAACCTATTGAAAAGTTGATGAATTTTATGCTGATGTAATTAAATCTACAAGTATCCAAGTGAAATTGCATTGAGAGAAAAATCTGATACTTAAAATACTTGAGTGAGCAATGTGTTTCTTTGAAATTTAAAGTTAGCATCTTGGGAATTTTGTCAGAGAGACTTACCAGAGCTACTCGTTGTCACTCTCTAACTCTCATCAAGTCCTTTAATTTTCATTGTAATTCACTTCAAAGATGAGAATATAAGCTGGTCGAGAACTTACACCCGGTGTTAAAGTGATCTTTTTAACACGTTTTTCATGGAATTCAGACAGAAGACATTTCTTTAATTTGTGAGAATTATGAATTTCTCAGGAGAACTTGGGAATGTGCAATTGAGACCAAAATGAACATTGTCATACCACTTGGCATTTCTAACACAGATGTACTTCAAGAAAAGTCCTAACATATCTCATAATGAGTAAAGTGGAAATGCAGTCAAGCATTCAATACTTCCGTTCATGTTGTGCACTTTGTGCTGCTGAAAATGAGTTGATGAAATGAGCTTTCTACACAAAATGAAATTTTCTCATCTCCACAAAATATCTTGCCTAAGTGATATTCAACATGAAAACAACCCTTTTTTGGTATGTTCTAACCATTAGAATGTGGCATGAATACATTTCTGTTTCCCATCTATCGGCTTTCCCAATCACCAAACCATGTTCAGTGTTGCATAAACTCGCGAGTGATTTTTAGATCAATTCATGTGGAAATATATATTTATCGAAATATACAAAAAAAAAAGAAAAACATTTCTGCCGGTTGAACAACACTGCCCAATCAGAAATATTGGGATAAATCGAAAAAATACCCATTTTGAGAGATACAAAATTGTTATTCCATTTCCATAGCCTTCTATCTTGAGCATTATGCTCGATGTGTTGGACCGTTATAAACTTTCTTTTTAGTTCATGAAGCAGATCCTAAAATTATGTTGTAATAAACCATTGCTGTGATCGTAAAAAATAGCTTTCTTCTTCAAGAGTCCCTTATGTCTCTGTGTTTTTGTGTGGTTTTATTAGATTGATAGCACAATTAAAATGCTTCTCATTAAAACTAAATCATTGAATTAAGAACTTTACTTAATAGTGTAGAAGATTTTTCCGCCATTCAACGGTAAAGTAGCGATCGTGTCGTTACGTGCCTCGCCGTTGGCAACCCTCCCCTATTGCAATCTCAAGGTTGCCTCCCTGACCTGCTTCAGAGTGAGTGGTATGACACCCTGGCGCCATGTGTGGTGGAGTCAGTGTGTCATGGGAAGGCTCAGAGTGCGGATGCTGAGCCTGTGAATCCCAAAAGAGGGCCACCGCCTGTTGAAAGTAAGCGTCGGTAGTCCAGAAGGGCTACAATAGGGGAAGGAGAAGCTACTTTGAGATGTGGGGCTACATTGATATATGATGTTTTTGCCCATCTCTAAATGAAGCTGGTCCTTACACTGAGAGAAATCCGAAAAAGTTAAAAAACCATTCCGGAACTGTTAATTTTATCCTGCAGAATTGATCCGAGATCAGTGTAAATATTATGCTTTTTAGGTGTATTAGGGGTTAAAGTTACCATTTTTCATGTTAATTTTACCCCTAAAGAGGTGTAAAATTAACATTAGAAAATGTTGATATATTTTACACCTAAAAAGTATTAAAATTATGAAGAAAAAAAGTTAATCGCACCCCCGTTTTTTCTTAGTGTACAATTCTTTTATTTAGATCCACAATTGTTTTGTTTATCCAAATTGCATCATGTTAAATCCCAGTTTCCTTTAGAAATATGCAAAAAATCGTATGAAGATGTAGCCCAACCTCTCCCTAAGTGTGTTAGCCGAGAATTTTAAAGATTTTTCTACAGAGTGCCTTCTGTGATAAAATCGTTGGTTTGGTGGTTGATTTTGTAATAGTCCAAAGGCAGAAACCTTTGCAACTGAATTCGGTTAAAGTAAAGGAATTTACTTTGGATATAAAAAAAAACATATGAAGAATTATTGAGATAATAAGAATAATTCAGATTGAAAACTTCATGGTTAGGGTGCAATAAAAAAAATTAAAGTGCGATAGTTTGTTTATTTGAAGTCTCCCAAGCGGCATTTGATATCCAAATAATGTATGTCTCAAATGTAACCAACGTATTTTCAATATAATCGAGATATTTTTAAAAAAAATATAATGTATGAAAATGATGGAAGTAGGGGAAGTGTGCCAAATTTCGGCCAGCTTCTAATATCGGCAACTTTGAGTGTAATTTCGGCCATGCAAATAAATTAATTAAAATTATGTATGTAATCTTCGAATAGTCAATAAATTCATTTTGCTTTTAAATATTTATTCATTTTAGGATGTATTAATTAACAAAGACTTTTAAATTTTAGGTATAATTTGAATTTTATATTGCGTTGTAAAAACTCAGTATGGAAAGAGCCGTACAAAAAATGTGACAGATCGATTGTATTTCTAGCAGTCTTATTATTTGTGGTGAAGTGCAAAAGGTTTTCCTTCGGTGTTTTTCATAAAAATTGATTAGTTTTCATTAAAGATTATTTCTGGTTATGTTAATAGTGAATCAATCTTTAAATTTCGGATGAAATTTCCCAGCTGAATCCTGTATTTCGCGTGAAAAGTATATACTTTGTGAGCGTCTCTCCGGTGAGGTAGTGTTGCCTATTCCGGCAACATTTTTTGCTTTCCTAAATTTATTATCATTTTGTGTTTTTTTTTCAATTTCTAAGTTCTACAATGTCCAGAGAAAAAAAACCATCGCTTCTATGAAAAAGATGATGTGGAAAAGGCATTGGAAGAGTTCAGGAAGGGCAAATTGCTACGGGAATCTGCGCGTAAATTTGAGATGCTACTCTTCAGGTCTTCAGGACAAATTACACGGAAGATCTCAGGGCTTGTGGATCATATAAATGTACTAAAAAAATATTAAACTCGTTTCGTTTGATGTTTTGAAATTTTCTATCCGTTGCGTCACAAAAGGTGGTCAGAAAAAAGGTGGCCGGTATTTCACTCAAAGTGGCCGGAATACTACCCAAGGCAATGTCCATATTATTATTATTTTTTCAATATTTTAGGAAATGATTTAAAGAAAACAAAGATGATAAACTAGTTTTTAAGGTTCCACATAACCTTTCCGAAAAGGAAGTAACAAAAAATATCAATATGAATTAAAAATATTGCATTTCAAACTTAGAACTTCGGTGCTTATATGCAACTATGCCGAAATTTGGCACACTTACCCTATAAGAAATTTGTAAAATCTTCGCCATTATTTTCGTAGAGATATCAGATATCTCTACTCATTTATAGCGATAAATACCGCTTAGAGCTGTATACGTCGATTTGGTATTCATACGACATTATGCTGTCTTTAATTTTTTCCACGCCCTTTTCTTTGTGGAAAAATGTAATTTTGCGTCTCTTTACTATACTCATTGCCGAATTTTGACCATATTATTACAATTTAATTTTGAATAATAATTTGACTAAAAAATGCTCAGAATTTTGATATTTAAGTTTCGAGAAGTTTTTTTTAGAACAATTTATTTCAAGCAGATACGAATCTTATTGAAAGTATTCCTTCGCCCTTCCTGAGATTTCTGCGAAAGATATTGTGAATATTATGCATTCATATCTTCCACTAATGTTTAAACATTTGAGCGTAGGCCTAGGAAAAAAATGAAAAAAAACAACCCTGTGAGAACAAGATTTAAAATTGTTATTCTTTTCGACAAGAAGATGTATTTCATATCATTAAAATTCCTACAGCAAAAATATTCTTTTGAAATCCCCTACGTATTTTATTAAAAGGTCCTGCACCTTTTTCGTGCAAATGTTTTGAAATTGAAGCATTTCATCTACCCTAATGTATTTTTCATTAAATATAATTGTCATGTCTTATGCAGAAGAATAGTCCAGCAAAGGAAATGTTTGGAAGCATTGTTTGTGAATTTATTCAACGCTTCCAACGCTTTGGCTTTCAATGCTTAGGCTATGGTGCTTATATGGTTGAGAAAAGTCAAATTTAAAAGTCAACAATGTTTTGTTAACCTCTCCCTTTGATTGTGAATATTTCAGAAAATCTCTCTTTTTCAACTAAGAATTGCTGTATTTACCAAAAGTACTTCATTTTCTCGAGGGAGTAAGGCGTAGGGCAGGATTTTGCAAGATGGTAGGAGAGGTTTTTCCATGATAAACACCCACACTGAAGGAAATGTTATAGCAAAAATTATTTTCAATGTTTCTGAGGTTTCTGCGTAAATAAATATGAATACTCAACTTTAGTCTTTTTTTTTGCAAGTACTTTCAGTACTTATTTGCGAATGATAATTAGGATGAAAAGCTTGCGTATGAAAATCGATAGAGCTAAAAGTCTAAGCCTTTGCAGGAAGGAGAAATTGAGATTTCATGGATTTTCATCATTGTATAGGAACTTGGAGTGAGTTTGTTAAATTATTCAGGACTTTATTGAAAAGTTTTTCAAGAAATTTTCAATTTATACCATTTTCATGTTGAACTGGAACAGAATTGGGGGTTTGATAATTTTACCAAATCATCCCTAAAGCTCGTATAAAAACATTTTTTTGGCCCAATTTCACACACCAGGATGGGGAAATGAGAGAAACTTTTTTCTCACTCACATACAATAAAAGTAAATGAACTAAATTGCAAATGGGGTAAATAAATGATTTTCGATTTCATGTTCAATTTATGCTTTATGGATTTATGCTCCTTTATGGCAATTTACTGACCGATTCTGGTACGATAGAATGGAAAAAGTAACCCAATACTGTGCCTCCTCCTCAATGAACAAAAAGGATATTGAGTTAATAATACCCAGTTGGTAGTTTGGAAAAGCAGTGGCGTGTGCTTTCACCATCACGCAGAGTTTGTGGATGAGATCCTGGCAGGGTGCAGAAAACTACACTCTCGCCAGACTTGCAATTTGATTATTCCGTCGTGCTTGCTTAAAAATCTTCTTATATATCATTATGTTCACCATTAAATAAACTCATTGTAGAGGTGCAAATTTCAAGCGTGATATGAGATGGAGGTATGAGATTTCTATTGTGGGCGAAGTGGGTGAAATGCTATCGTTTGAACTAGAGGAGATAACAAATAAATTTGGTGTATGTTCTCTCCTTTCACGCAGATAAAGCTCACCGTCATTCACTTTTCAACTCAATGATTGGAGAAGAACACCAGAGAAGATCACATTTGATGGTAAATTGACAAGAGAGAGAATTCTCCGGTAAAAAAAATCAAGAAAGAACTAGAGCTTACGAATGAAAGCGATCCTTTCCTCATTCTTCCACCGTCAATCTCCCAGATATAGCTCAAATTTTATGAGAAGATTTGCAGATTCAATACAAATGGTATAAGATATTTGAAATTCTATAATATTACCCACAAAATGTTTCACAAAGTTTATGAAATTGTTTGCCAATATGGTTCCATTTTACATACAATAAGAGAAATTTTCATACATTTTCTATATCTGAATGAGTAAAAAAAATATGAAGTAACAGACAGGGGCTTAGTGAGATTTTAAATCACGCAGTAATGCAATATTGCATAAAGTACAGTGGGTCCTCGATAGAGTCAACTAATTATTTCCAGGCCTGTTGACTCCATTGGATTCGGTGACTCTATCGGAGTCCGAAAAAAATCAATTAAAATATGAAATTTTGATATAAATGGGTATTATTTTATGTTTGTACTAGATAATTGATAAATTTAACACGATAGTAGAATATTTTATTTAATTAACCCATAAATTCTACACCCTCTGGCCCAGAAAGGTCGTATGTTTGGGCAAAAGTTGGAGATTAATGAATATTTTTACAAAATGTTTTTATTATTAGTAAGTATATTAAGTGAAAATTACTATCCATGTGATAATATTGAGGTCCATCTACGATGTTAAGATAAGGAAATGGTGTCTTAAAGATTTCTTTTTTCACTTTTTTTTTATTCAATTTCAATTCAATTTGTTATTAATTAGAATTTATTTTAATATTGAGTCAATGAACCTAAACACAAGTAGATTTTGATTCTCCAATAGTGTCTTGGATAAAAGGTAAATGGAACTTTATTTGCACAAAAAGTCGTTGATGATCGAAGAATTCAAATTCAATTTCGAATTTTCATACTAAATTTTCGAACAATTTGGGGAAAATTTATCAAATATCACACTAAAAAGCTCGCAAAAGAGTTATTCAGTGATTATGGGGTGATTAAGTAATGGGACAAGAACAGTAAGCGTCGTTATCCTGTTTTATTCCTCACAACAATATGAAGACCGTCACATTTTAACACTTGAGCACTTCAAAATTCGAAAAGGATGTATCTCAGCCACCTTGCGGAATTATCTAAAAGTAAGAAAGTCTCTTTTTTGGATCTTCAAATAGATTTTCGAATTTTTCAAGATCTACTTCTGTATGGAGAGAAGATATTTTATTGTATGAAAGAACAGATTGATAATTGTTCTTTTCGTTATGAGATAATTTTGGCTCTAAATTTCACAAAAAGAGTAATAAAACCAATTTTCCTCATTTTTCTTGTTCTGAAAAATGGGCACTAAATGGTTAGAGATATCTACTTGAAGTCTTCAGATGACCCCCTAACAAGTGAACTTAGGGATTATTATTACGAACCTTATTTCCTCCCTACCCCTCCCCGTATCACCAAAATGTTTTTTTTGTGCTTATAGGAAAACACGTCATACGGGATCATAGGGCTTAATCAAAAAAATCTTAAGACAAGAGAACTTTCAATCGGTCAAAACCGTCAAAACGCTTAAAATTACGAAAAGAAAATTATTTTGTTGAAAATTGATTACACGGCTAATATACGAATTTTATCATAATATTGTTTTTCGTGTGTTAAAAACGTTACATTGATATACCAAAACACTGATTTTAATTTCAAAAAAGTCATACATCTTATTAGTTCAATAGTAATGGAAAAGTTGACTCTATCGGAGTCAATTTGGGTCCAAGTTAACTCTATCGGAGTCCGTAGAGTAAAAAAATAGCTGTTGACTCTATTGGAGATTGACTTAATCGGGGGTTGACTCTATCGAGGTCCCACTGTATTTTAAAAATTGGATTTGTAAAAAAGTGATATGATTAAAGTATTTTATTACATCTATGAAATTTCTTACGGTTTGACACAAATTAATTTGCTTTCTTTTATTAAATCTATATTTTAATTTGAGCAACATTTGTTTTTGACGATTTTTTTTGTTAAAATATTAGCGATTTTATAAATTAGAACCATGTCGATATCTCTCTTTCTTATTGTTCGGCTTATAAACTGAACCTTGTAAAAAAAACTGAAAATATTCGTAGATATTCGCAATATTTATAAAATATTCGCAATGTTCATAAAATATTTGCAATAATTACAATATATTCACAAATAGGGAAAACTGGGGCACCACCAAACACAGGGTAGTACCAAACACTAATTTTTATTTTTAAATTATTTGTACTAACTCGACCATTCCTTCAGTGGACAAGCATCCCTATAATGCCTAAAAATTTCCATAAGTCTTATCCTCTGAAGTCGAATATCCTATTAAAAAATTGCAGTGTTTGGTGCTACCCCATGTTTGGTGGTGCCCCAGTTTCCCCCAATCTCGTTAATTGCATAATTTGAATTCTGTTTTCCGGAGTAGGGAGTCTTGTGGTCTCCCTGGTAAGAACGTCCGGCTGTTAGGCTTCTGCCTTTCTTACATCTCTGCTTTGACTTTCACAATTGTGAGTTTAAGTCCCGTCCTATGCAAAAGATTAATACGTTTGAAAGGACTAGCATCTTGAATTGTCAGAAATATCTACGTCGAGATTGGATAATGCGAACCAAAGGTTTAAGTGATAATTTTTTTCCATTAATTGAAAAAACAGGAAAACTGTTAAAATATTTAGACGAAATTCTCGAAAAGGCCCTGCTTAGGCCTACAAATCCTAGAAAATATTTATGTTTGGCAGATTTTCACACAATTTTCCGAAATCACTACTGAAAATTGTAATGAGCATTGGTAATAGAAACGTTGAAATTACATATGGTTTAGGTAGAGATTACGTAATACTGAGGTAAATATTTTAAAATGGAACTAGGGTAAAGTAGTACAAGTTGTACAGGGCTGTCTTTTTTGATAAATTTAGTATTTCATTTTTATTTGTATATTTTTAATGCCTTAGTTTTTGTAATGTGGTTCTTGTGCTTAAAAAAATTTTTGTACTGTATTTATCAAGAAAAAAGCCATGTCCAACTTTTGTACCGGCGAATTGTCCAACTTGTAACACTATGTTCAACTTGTATCATTTTACCCTACTTAATTATTATGTGATTCGGACCACATTTCTTACCTTGCTAATAAGATAGAGAGTTTCATTGAGAGACAGAAAAAATTGGGTGCACGTTTCGTTTAACTGCCACAAAAGTTCTCTGTATACTCACATTTCTTACATTTTCACCAATTTTTTCCAGAATGAAAATTTCAAAATGAAACACGTGAAGCGTTGGTAATATTGACGTCAAAATTAGGTCATGTTTAAGTAATCTACTTAATCACAAAATGACATAGGTCATACACTTACGTATTTATTACCTCTTGATTACCCTAAGTAAATTATCATGTTCCATTACGTCGTGATGAGGTGGAATCTAGGTAGTGACAATAATTAATATCCTGACTTAATATATGTACATAATAATTACTTGAATTCTATTAGTCAAACTTCAACAGATAACCAGATAAGTAGTATTGACGTCCTTATAAGGTTCGCACTTCACTCAGTAAACCCTGTGTTACATGGGTATATTTCACGTATACATTGTAAAGTGATTAGACATTTCGTAGCCTGGATCAGCAGCTGTGCTAGCTGCATTTTCTTTGTCTGGATTCATTGTAAATTATATATCACTGCGTTGCGTTTGGAATGAAAGCAGCCAAAAAGAAAATGCAGTTAGCATAGTTATTGATCCAACCGACGCGACGACGATTTGTAAAATAAATAATGTATAAAGTGGTCAATGTGACACAGTACATTAAAATAAATAATACTCCCCGGGGTAAAATGTTATTTGTTTTTTTTTTTGTATTGGTTTCAAATTTTTGAAAAATTAATGGATAATTAAGTATTTAATCTATTTAATCTAATCATAATATAACCTGAAATTTCTAATTAAAGTTTTAAAGTTTTGTTTAATTAAAGTTTTAGAATTTGAAATGATATTCAATTTTTCAGTTCATTTATAAAATTTTCTGCTCTTTTAAATTATGATAGTTGACATTCTTATTTAATTATTTTTACTGAAATCTTCACAAATTCTATATTAATTGATAATATTAAGAGATCCGCAATAGAAGAAAGTTTCTTTTTATGATAAACTAATACACCTTTTTTTTTTTTAAATGTTTCTTGAATAGGCTTAACGTGTAGTGTCCGGTAACTTTGTTTTAAGTAAAATTCACAAATGCAATGGTCCATCAATAAATGGACTTTTTATTGCGAAAAAATGAATATTTGCAAGCATTAGAGATGAAATCAGCATTCAAAGGAATTCCTCAATAGAACCATATAGGTCACAAAAGCTGTAGGGGAATGTAGGCATAGTTCGCACAGAGTGAACCTTCAAACGATGCGAATTTTCTCTTGGTTTCCAAATGAGTTGGTTTAACATTTGTCATCTCGTCACATGAAATTAAAAATTATCTATCTTATGGCTAAGATATGACGACCTAGCTCTTTGCAAACAAAGAGAAAATTTGCATTGTTTGAAGCTTCACTCTGTGCGAACCATGCCGACATTCCCCTATAACTCATCCTCTGTGGAATTTTTTTTTAAAGATTCTTTAGATTTAGATAAATTATTATTAATATTTCTAACTCAGAATTTTCCGAAAAACCATTCTGGTTGTTACCATTAAGACATGGTAGATCGGATCGGTAAAGACCATCCATAAATGCTAGAATCAAAGAAAAGCTTACGAACAGGAAGGGGCCAAAATTATCTACGATGGACAAAGTCACTCGTTCGTATCTAATGCCCTAGACACACTTACGACTTAAGCCGAGAGACAACTTAGTGGAAAATGACGGAAATGCAGTTTAACCATTATTTCTAATATAAATACGCTAAGCCATCTCTCGGCTAATCCTCAGGTCTCTCAAGGCCCTAAGGGAATGTAGTTAAAGTCTGAAAACAGTTTAAGCCATTTTAGTGAGGCTTTTGTGTGAACCTCAAGTTTGAAAAAACATATAGTTAAATGTCCAAGATATTTAAGTAATACAGGCTTCAGACTTAAGGCTTTGTCATATCGCTTAACTGCTGTAATTTCTTATCAATCACTTTTTTTTTCGGAAAAATTGAAGTTAGTATTGGAGTTTTGAAGATAAATGATTTATTAGGCTCACAAAAAGCAAAAAAATGCTATTTAGGATTGTGAGACCTTTGGGAACTGGGCTAAACCTCAAGTCTGAAGACCGCTTCATACACTATGCGTATAGTTACTTGAGATTATTTTGCAATTTCGGCTTAGGGTAAAGTGGTACAAGTTGGACAGTGGTACAAGTTGGACAATGGTACAATTTGGACAGGGCTTTTCGTCTTGATAAATTTAGTAACTTCATTTTTATTTGTATATTTTTAATGCTTTAGTTTTATAATTTGGTTTCTTGTGCTTAGAAACAAATTTTGTACTGTATTTATCAAGAAAAAAGCCATGTCTAACTTGTATTGGCGAATTGTCCAACTTGTAACACTAATTCCAAATTATACACTTTACCCTATGTGGTCCAAGACTTGGTCCAAGAATAAATCTTATATGTTTCGATCGGCTTTTCTCTGGTAGTATTCAAGGAGGAATCAGCTTGCGGATTACTGCAATGTTGTATTTTTGTATAAATAAATTATTGTCATGAATTAATTTTATCTGTGTGGTTCATATAGAGAGAATGCTCGAAGCGATTCTTTGTACTCAAAATGCAGTTCACAATGGAATTAGCACACATTCCCAGTTGTAAGAGCTTTGAGTTTAGATAAGTTGACATTTATTTTTAAAATAACATTCCAAACTATATTCAAGACAATTTAATGTAATCCAAACTAAGTTGTTAAAAAAGTAATAAAATTTCAAAAATCTGTAACACATACATACTACAAATGTTAAATGCATATTTTGGAGATCAATAAGATGATATAGCAGCATAATTTTTGAACGCTACTTTTTTTTACATTCTCGTTTTACAATAACAACTATATTGCACTATGTTACAACTATAGATTGCAATATAAAAATTTTACCGTGGAATTGCCCTATATCTCCCTTTATCTCGATACCATTCCACTTAATATAAGTTTGTATATAATATTGGCACCATATATACTGTTGTCCCCATCCCCAGGCCCTGCTCCAGACAGAGAATGCGGAACAAGAAGTGTATTTATCGACGATATCTCATAGTAATATCTGCCTGTAATGCGATAAGGGGTTACAAGGTTATCTGCATGATTTCGATGGAAAAAATCTAACATTTCTCTCTGGGTTCAGTTTTCCCATCCATGCAATATTCACAAGTGTCGTGGAGTTGGTTGGTAAATAAAATGGCGATATAGAAGCAAAAAAAAATGCTGCACACATTGTGATTTATTGCTGGGACACTTTTTGTGCATTCTTGGGGGATATGGAGAAGTGGACACGAATCGTCACGTGACGACACAGACCCTATCGCTATTTATGCATCGTGAGGATATATCAGTCGTTCTATTTGCCAGGTCCCATTTGTGCATGGCACATGAATCTACAGATAGGATCAATTATTATTGCAGAGGTTCTTCTGCGTGCTATGAATGTAATTACGCTTGTCCCCTTCTGAAATATTTGACGAAATTCTTTACTGACCCCACCCCATGTAGTTTAATCCATTACAAAATTTCATATTCCACTTAACTGGCTCAAACTTAGCGAAATTGTATTTTGAAGTTTCCAGTTAATTAATTATGGTACAGTAGTGAAATGTTTTAATGCGCCTTAAGCAAAATACCTCAACTTTCTCTAACTAAGTAATTTGCTTTATGTTGCTATTCCAATGAAAAAGTGACCATGTTTTTTTAGCACATTACTGTTCTCAAGTACTAAAAAAGACCAGGTCTGTTCCCACTTCAAGGAAAATAATGAGTAGAGAATACTAATGCTGCTCGCCGACTTTTCACCACTGAGAACTCACGGGAAAACTCATGGAAAACCTGGGAAAATCCGCGGTTGAGGCTAAAGTTGTCAACTCCCGGGCATCCAACTGCATCACGCCACCAAGCTGACATGACAGATTATTCCACACTGACCGAATGTCAGATGGCATGGTGATCGGGTGAAAGTTCGCTCGGAGGGAATATTCGAATACGGATTTCGGTTGAACGTTTCTTTTGTGTCGGTTCCTCTCATGACTAATTGGTGATTTTGAAACACGACGAGGACTGGGGAAAATTTGAAGTTTTTGTGTAGAGAGAAGAATCTTACATCTTGTCAATCATGATAAAGAAAATGTAGAAAATACTACGAAAGTGAAAACATTAAATTAATCTTGTCGATTTCCCAACCGAAATCCGAATTCGAATATTCCCGCCGAGCAAGCTTTCACCCGATCACCAAGCCATCTGACATTAATTGAAATAACAAGTGGGAACAGTCATGCTCTTTTTAGTACTTGAGAACAGTAATGTGCTAAAAAATATGCTCATTTTTTCATTGGAATAGCACCATTATTACTTCGGTGCTTGGCCTCCAATACAATAATGACAGTTTTACAATAATTGCATAGATTAAAAGAACATTTTACATTTGGGAATTTATAACAAAGTTTAAATATCAATAGAGATTGAAAGTAGTTCTGTGTTCTGTCCCTCGATTTCCGTATAACATTTGTGAGAGCTTTTATGAAATGATATATATTTTTTTTCAAAAATATTCACATTTAATCAAATAATCGTTAATGAGTGTAAATATTTAAAATGAAATTTTATTATTTTCGACATTTTCGATGTTTATCACTGCTTATCAATATAATTTCGGTGAAATTAAGCGTGAATAGCAGTATATTAAACCAGCATAACTACATTAAGTTTATCTAAATTGTCGTGAAATTATTTAATCATATTACCGTATTTACGTCTTCAGCAGGGGAATTCTACATTGATATGACAATGCCATATGACAAATTTTCATGGATTTTCAGGAGGGGAACAACAATAAAGCCTAGTGAGCATTAAATGACCATTACAAGAAGCTCTGTGAAGGTCTTTAGCAACTGATATGAATCTGATTTTTTTTTAATTTGTCATGTGACATTGTCATATTCTTGCAGAATACCTTTACAGGCTCAACCTGATGTAAGTCCTACTTTGTGTATTTTTAGTCATTTTTCAAAAATTGTTTTAAGCCAAAGAAGTCTCACATATCAGGACAGGCAGAAAAGGCGAACTGTAGAATAATTTGGCCAGTAAATGTTTATTTTAGTACAGATTTCTAACACTTTACCTTATTTATATTAATAAACAAATATATCTAAAAATATAAATCTTAAAATATCTATTAAAGGGGAAACAGTATCAAGATCAAGTAGGGGAAGGTACTCTCCCTTCGAACATTCATACCTTCGAATAATGTGAATTTTCATTTATTTTTCATAAAAGACTTACACATAATTATCATCATCATCAATATTTTCAATCGCTTATCCCTATTGGGGTCGCGGGCCCAATGTTTGTCGATCCTCCGCCTCTTCAGGAAAATGTTCGGGTTCGATCCCAATTCTTCTCGATTCGATTCCAAGGCAAGATTCTGAATTTGATTCAGCCACCTTGTCCTTGTCCTAGGCTTGCCTCAAGATTGACGCCTCCTCACAATGGCTTACATAGTACATAATAATCATTAATTGATAATAAGCTAATTATAATAGAAATGTGTAAGTCTCTTACGAAAAAAAAAGAAAATTCACATTATTCGAAGGTATGAACATTGAAAAGGGCAGCACTTTCCTTTACATATCTAAACGATCACTGAGGATGGTCTTTGTCAATCGGATATGGTAGATAGGATAGTTGAAGATCATTTTTAAGTGCCAGAATTAAGGAAAATTTTACGAACAACGGCATAGCAAAATCATCCGAATCTACGGTTCTCTAAATTTAAACTAAAACTAAGCAAAAACCATTACTGACACAGTTTATGAATTATAGTGTAACGATTTAAGGGCAGAATTTACCACTCATAATTTGACTAAGAAAGGAGAATTAAGAAAAATATTATAAAAATCGACACGATGTTAAATGTTAAAACTTATAAGAATAACTGTGTGCTCAAAAATACATAATCTTATGTGATGCAAGAGAAGAGTGATAAGATTAAATTTCTGTTTCTTGTTGTACTGCTTATTTTTACTAAAGAACTTAAATGAAAATGCTTTTCTGACAGAATTCGTATATATGAATAAATCAGAAATAAATTCAGTATATAATCACCTAGTTTGTGTTTAATATAGTATGCGATAGATATGAATGGATTAAAACGGTTAGGGGTAAGTTCGGTAGGTTTAACGTAGGGTAAAGTGTATAAATTGGAATTAGTGTTATAAGTTGGACAATTCGCCGGTACAAGTTGGACATGGCTTTTTTCTTGATAAATATAGTACAAAATTTGTTTTGAAGCACAAGGAACCAAATTATAAAACTAAAGCATTAAAAATATACAAATAAAAATGAAGTACTAAATTTATCAAGACAAAAAGCGCTGTCCAAATTGTACCATTGTCCAACTTGTACCACTGTCCAACTTGTACCGCTTTACCCTAGTTCACAGTTCGAATTGTGTTCTTATTAATTTTCTGCGAAAAAAATCTGTTATCAAATCAGTCGTGCTGCACATTAAACAATTTAGTTTGTGTCTTTTATCGTAAAAATTTTTATAAAAGTGAGAGAAAAATGTCGTAAATGGGCAGAAAATATTTATAAACTGCCCTTATATGTGATATGGTACTTTGGTAATACATTGTGATACAAATAATAGGATTGTTTTTTGGTTTCGTTTTGTATGATTATGTGTTTTGGCGTATTATATCAAGACTTCGAGTGGCGAGAAGTGATCTTGAGAGATGAGATGATGGGAAAACTTTTGTGGATACGTCTTCTTCAGAAACATTTGCGCCGCAGAATCACCACATAAGGAGGTAAATTTTAAATATTTTTTAGCCTAAATTTGTCATTTTTTTGAAGACACTTTTATAGATTTATGCGCAGGAAAATATTTAATGACATATTTAACAACTCTGGGGTGGAATGATAACTTTTCAATACTATTGAATCGATAGTATTGATAGATCTATATGTCTTATAGATTAAGTGAATGAGGACTTTTCACGCATGGTTATGGCATTTATTGTTATATTCTTTTAAGAATGCGATTGTTGATTTGATAAATAACTATATTAGCTACTAGAAGTACAGATATCGTTTAAATTTTTCAGAATCTATAGTCGATAGTATCGAAAATAAGTTATGATGTCATTTTGATCTTTTCGATCGCGATTCAAATGCAATTCGTATTCGTTACAGTTAAGAAATATTTTGAGAACTGAAGAATCTTCTTTAGATATGTAACCAAAATAAAAAAAAAAGCTTAAATTCATTATCATGCCCAACGCACAATGGCTTTTGTTTAGTAAACATGTTTTTGACATTTGTATAAGAGTGAGTGAGATCTAATGCCCAGCGTACAATAACTTTTGTTTGTAAACATGTTTTCAAAATTTTCCATGAGAATGAGCGAGATGACTAGATCTAGATCTCACTCACTCTCATTGAAATGTCAAAAACATGTTTACTAAACAAATATTATTGTGCGTTGGGCATAAATCTAGTCATCTCGCTCACTCTCATAGGAAATTTTAAAAACACGTTTACAAACAAAAGTTATTGTGCGCTGGGCATAAGCTTTAGCCAATTAAATTATTCTATTTTAATTTATGCGTTTTTTATTGTGGACTTTTTTATCATGTGCACAAGGCTTTTAAAAATATATTTCGAATATCTGATTCGAACTTCTTTAACCTGACTAATCCTAATAACTAAAACACATCAGTAGGTATCACTTAAAGTTTTTTTTTATAATATCACCTATGTTGGGACAAAGAAATTAACAGGGGTAGGTTAAGAGTCCTTTTTAGATTAACCAGTAAAACACAATTGCGTTAAATTTCAACATTGAATTTATGTTAATGATGAATTAGCGCAAATTGGAAATGCGAATTAATTCAATCAACGATTTTGCATATTGAATATTTTGTATACGTATATCACAGTAAATTAATCCAATTGTCACGTGTTCAGGGTTTGTACAAATCCCACTTTAATACCTAAAATTTAATATTCATGTACCTAGTAATTCCATTTCAATGCGAAATTCTGATAAAGAGCTCGTTTGCCATTTTTATTTATGCCCCAATAATGTTGCGAAGACTTTAAGAGTATTCTCTGGAATTTTTGTGTTCGAGGGTGAAGGAAGGTCCTTCTTAGTAATTTTTAAGATCAAAGAATACTTGTACAAAGTTCAATTTAGAAGCTTTTGTAGGAAAGTATGCAAATTGCTTCAAATTTCTTGAAAAGTGTCGTATGAGAATTTCGCTTACTTCCCTGGTGTACTTCGTTGGGATGATATAACAATTTGCAATTATCTTAAAAGTTATCGTGTAACATTATATATTATTTCTAAGTAATACAAATGATATTATACTTTATTTGCCGAAAAAGTTTACTGAAAGAATGTTTGATGAAATGTAATGAAGGACTAACCTGCTACATATTTGTTCCTTTTTGTGTTTTTTTTTCTAATGAAAAACATTAAAGAAAACTCCTTAGCCTTAACAAGAACTAAGAAGAACTTTAATTTTGTCTTTATTTTTTAGTAATATAATTTAATTATTTCTGACAAAATTTATGATTTTCATTAGGACTGGATATTCCTTAAAGTACTTAGCTGAGTTATAACATTTTTATTTAAAAAGAAGTCGTTGTTTCTTATTGAAAATAGTTCATCATATAAGGCTATGTCATTAATATACACTTTTATGGAGAAATGAACATTTAATCTATGGATAAGAAATGTCAGTGCAATTGATTGCAAAATTTTCAATTAAACCACACTGACGATTAAGTGTACATTAGTAGAAAGTTAAGGGGATTTGAGTGTATAGCGACAATTTAATCTACTTGGCTTCTGTTTGCAATATTGGTTGGCATTGCTAATGAATAGAGTGGCTTTTCTTGATACATTTTTTTTTCTGTAGATGTTGGTGCTACATGGATTTTTCAGGATTGAATTTAAAAGATTTATTACTGCTTGTGAACTCTTACACTAAGGGCAATAGCAGCAATTTCTGAGACACATAAAACTTTTATAGTACTCCATAAAATCAGGAAAATTGTCTATAATGGTTGAGGTTGAGTTAGAGTTCTTTATACATTTGTGCCTCTTGTGGCCTGGCTTTTATATAGCGCCCATAGCGCCTCTCCCTATCTGATATTCCACTTATTTGAACTGTGCATTCGTAGGCATTTTTTTCTCAGTATAATCATATTCTTTAATATTTTTTTCAATTCGCACGTGATGGTTCATATCAATTTTACAGGGTTAACATAATACTTGGTTTTCCAAATGAAATGTCACAAAATCTTAAAAAAAAATTGTTCTTTCCTGTACTTTTATAATTACAGTACGACTCCAATAGTGATGATGTGCGTTTGATACTTACATTTGAACAATTTTCTAAAATTATTAATCATTCTACCTAGTGAACACAGTAAACTAAAACAGGCAGCGTTTTCAAGTTAGCAAAAATATGCTATCCAATCAATAAGTTCTCGAACAAAAAGTGCTAACCAAATATATGAAAATGGCACTGTCTCGTGAGTGTCGTTTTAAGGTTAGAAGAATTCATTTGAAAATACATATGTTTCCAGTTGAATTGAAATTCGTTAAGTGCGCGCTAGGTAGTTACTATATAATTTACTCGTTAAAAATTGTCTTGCGATTAATTTTACCAAATTTTTTTTCAAAAGCTTAGCATTTACTCTAAAATGCTTGATTATATTTTTCAAAGATTTTTAGACTTTGCCGCTATTAAAGTCATACTGTACAATATATGAATTAAGATTCAAATTTGTTATTTAAAAACTGGTTTGATTCACCTTTAATTTTTCGTCTCCTTAAATTTTTTTACATCCTTTTTATTAAAAAAAGGTAAATAACAAAGTAGTACGATGAATCAGTCATTATAACAAGGGTTATTTTTTTTTTTTAATTTCTTAAAGATTGGTCAATTAAAATATTGTGAAAATGGCCAGTCAAAAGTTAGGCTTAGTCTATGAAAATCTAGACAACGATCATCAATATTTAAATTTGTATTTTTGGCAGAATTTTATACAAAAATATAAATTTTTTGGCGTATTTTACACCACGTTTTGTCTTGTAAAATAAATTGTGATCAAGATAAAAAAAAATCTACCGTTGAAGTACGAGTTTAATCATCAGCTAACAGGAATTTTTTTTTTACGTCAGACGAATATACTCTGAGAGATATCTTCTCCACCGAAAAGCAAGTTTTTTTTGCAAAAAAAACTGTCTTAAAAAATCAGGTTCCATCGGTTGAATTTTAAAATGTTAAAAATCGAATTCGTCAGTTAAATCAACATTTGTTGTAACTTCCTTTTGACAACTTTTCAGGAGACGAAATTTTCAGTTCAGCTTTATTTTTCTTAAAAATGATACCCGAATGTGATACTTTTGAGGCAAAATAATAAAAGTGGCACTGATAAAGTGTAAGTTAACTCGATAAAATATTTATGAAATGATTTAAAAGCTGAAATATTAAGATATACGTCCGATGAAATACAATAAGATTTTATCAAAATTTCCATCGTTTATAAATTCGTAACTTCCAATATATGAAAATTTTGGAAGTTATGATAATTTTCTAAAATGCATTATATCAATTCGAATAATTCTAGTGAGAATAAGCGCCTTTATTCGACTAAATTAGGCAATTAAATTGTTATCCCTACCCCAAAAAGCTTTTATTTCATAAGTTTTATTGAATAAATTTTGTGTGTCGCGTCCGTCGCTTGTTTTCTTTTGAATTAATGACAGATGGACGGGGAAGATACCCGCTTTTTTTGTACAAATATTGCATTAAAATGATTTAATATCGCATGATTAGCACTGTCTTTGAATATTTGGAAAAGTTTATGAAAGTTTTATCGAGAAATATTACAATTTTGCTGCAAATAAGCCACGCAAGTGAGCAAAAGAAGTTCCGGCAAATGCTGATTAGAAAAAATTTTTGTATGAAAATTTCTCGTAACTTCACCAAAAATGGAAGTTACGACAAATTCTGATAAATTTTTATTTATTAAGGGCACTTACGATAATTTTTGTTTGAAATAATTTTTATTTGGCTTATAAAAGTTTCTTTTTCTCAAATGCGTTTAATAAACAAAATTTCGCCGATTCCAAATATGTATATATCTCAAAATCGGTAAAATTAAGTTACGACAAATGCTGATTTAACTGACGAATTTCAGAAAATAGTTCAAAAGTTGCGATTTAAGCATAATGACCAGCGCACAATAAAATTTGTTTTGTAAATATGTTTTTGACTTTTCTGAGAGAGTCATCTCGCTTATGTCTAGCGCACAATAAATTTTGTTTATTAAAATGTCTTCGAAGTTGTCCATGAGAGTGAGAGAGATGACTAGATCTAGATCTCACTCACTCTCATTAAAAAGTTAAAAACATGTTTACCAAACAAAAGTCATTGTGCGTTCAGCATTATTCTCATAGAAAAATTTGAAAACATGTTTACTAACAAAAGTTATTGTGCGTTGGGCATAAGAGCTCGAATTAATGTTTTCTTTATTTTGTTGAAAAAAAAAAAAACGTAAAGAAAATACACTGTTTTTTTAGTCTACGACCCCCCGTAGGGAGAAGTGGGGCACCTTTAAATGTGAGGCAGCTTTGAAATTGGGATTTTTCATCTGTTTTTAAATAAAATTGTGCCTTATCGTGATAGCTGCTCAAACAAACAGTTTGAGAAGCTAAATTACATTATGACAAAACTCAGAGTTCCATTTAAACATAGGAGAAAAAGCCCAATTTCAGAGCTACCCCATATTTAAAGGTGCCCCACTTCCTCCTATACCCTTACGAAAAATACATAATTTATAATATTTCCCATCGCGCAATAACTTTTGTTGCGTAAAAATATTTTCTGAACTGTCTATGTGGGGTGAAAAGTTTTTGAATGTAGGTCCCTTTTTGGTTAATGTGGTACTTCTTAGTTGTAAAATTTTAACCAAATTTGAGACACAAAGTTGATTTACTCTATAAGTTAATTAGCACTCTAAGACGGCGGTGGACGTTGAAAAACTAGTCAGGCTCTCTTCAAAACGAAATTGTACATCTAAACCTAAAGCATTGTCTGTTTAACGGATTTATCTGTCTATCTATCTATTTAATTTAACTAACCAATAATTCTGAAATAAGCTTCCGATCAGAATTATTGCTAGGTTAGTAATAATTTTTACATTCAGTGCAAACTCCCTTCAATATGTGGAATAAATAAAAGCTATGTCAATCTTTGAGAGCATTGTATGTCACTTTAAAAAGTGATTTTATTGTATCTGAAATCGTCTGTAAGCTTGTTTTTTGACATCCTGTATAGGTGACAGAGCTAAAGGGCGGTTTTGTGCTGAGGTGAGATATCAAATGAAGTTGAATTCTTGCTGGTGGAGTTTGTGATTTGATTTGCATTGAAAATTGTTGGGTGTAGTGAGGCGTACTAGCGCATAAAAGACGTCGGTGGAAAATATTGTGCTTTTTCCATCACCATCCGTTAGGAGTTGCTATTGATCGTAAAATATATATACAGTAAGATGGGTGGGGTTCATTGCAGAATAATTGAGGGCCTCTCTAGCATTTTGCCTTCTGGTGGCAATGATGCCTTGAAATTTTCTTACATAGGGATGGTTTCATCATGTTCCGATGGTTGTAATTTTCATGCTTCGATGGTATGACGAACTCGAGGTAATCCTGTGAATTTGTGGAGTCCCTTAGCCAAGACAGATTTTCATGGTAAATACTCCCCAAGCTTCTGAAGGATATCAAGACTTATAAGATAAATCACCTTGTGGCATTTTTGTATTTTCACTCTCCTCACCCTTACCTAGTTATGAATTTTCTCTTCTACATCATTTGAGTAGACAGCTTTAAAAGTATTTACCTACATAAAATGCATAATGGGCATACATGTATAAATATATATAGTAAAAATTTATATTTTGCAGTGCATGTGAAAACTTTGTAAATGATATTTTGCATCTTGGTAATATTTTTGCCCTCTTTATGGAAGTTGTTTGCCAACAAGATGCCATAATAGGGTGTTTATTTGGCAATGTCATTGTGCAAGATTAAGGATTCATTTGCATTCATAGGACATTTTAATTAAATGACACAAGGGAAGATCCTCGCGATAAATAGCTAGATTTTCGGTGAAAATTTATTAGAATCAACAAGAGGATTTTCATTAATCAGATCTTTGTTATCTGCAATTAAATTTATCGATAAACAAATTATCATAGATTTTATGGGTGGATTTATATCCAA
The DNA here is from genome assembly GCF_024763615.1 of Phlebotomus papatasi. NCBI lineage: Eukaryota > Metazoa > Arthropoda > Insecta > Diptera > Psychodidae > Phlebotomus > Phlebotomus papatasi. The sequence continues at coordinate 79,317,319 of NC_077223.1, forward strand.
CATACCACTAATGCTGCTCAACACTATCCTAGAAGCTATTTGTGGTTAACGTAATTTGAATTGTGTATTTGTTTTCGAACGTTTAAATTCTATTTGCCAATATCCATCAGAAATAAATTATGTTTGTATAGGTATCTATTTAAGTAAAGATAAACCATGAAAGCTGTATGTATATAAATACCTTAATGCAGTTTGTAAAGTAGATGATTCAGGTTACAATTTTTTTACTTACACGAAAAGTTTATGATATTATTTCTAATGAAAAAATAAGTGATTTTCCTTTTTATTTATATTCAACAAGAATTATAAATCCTTACAAAATTAGGTAATAATTTTACTAATCGAACTCAAAGACAGAGGAGTGATATAATCCGTTCAGTTTCAACTCATCACCGTCGTGGAGTTTAAACGATGAGAGATATCAACTTCCGGTCTTAAGTGACCCCCAGTAAAAAATAATATCTCCAGAAATTTTTTCTTTTCTCCCATTACGTACATAATTTCGAAAATCATGTTTTTGGTTTATTCAAATCTATTAACGATTTTAATTATTTTTGGATATGTTTTGGGAAGTGGTCCAGGTGAACATTTCGTCCAAACATGACCAAAGAAATCGCCATCTCGAATTGTTGAATGTCTAAGTATAACTAAGGCCTGCTTTTCAACCGATTTGATTAAATCCGGATTTTTTTAAAGGGTTTGAAATTTCCAATCCGGCTGCATCGGTTACAATCGGTAATGAATCGGTAAAGTATTCATAAATAACAATGTTTTTCGTATTTACATTTTTTATTTGTCCGTATGCGTGTAAATCATGGAAGGGTATTTTTAAATACGTATTTCTTTATCAATTTTCGGTTTTGAAATACTGTGATGTATAAATCAATTTAATCGCTAAACGACTAGTAGGGGAAAGTACTCTCCCTTCGAATGTTTATGTCTTCGAATAATGTGAATTTATTTTATCTTCTCTAAGAAACTTACACATAATTAACACGTAATTATCAATAATTGATGATTAGCTAAGTAATATTTAATAGAAATGTGTAAGTCTCTTAGAAAAAATAAAAGAAAATTCACATTATTCGAAGGCATGAACGTTCGAAGGGAGAGTACTTTCCCCTTAGCACCAAAAGTCCATGCGAAAAAATAATTCACAGAGATCTCTAATTCGTGAGTTCGAGCATTAAAGCTGGGACGCTTTGCCATCTTTTTTTTACAATTATTTTAATTATTACAAATTGATTTTTTCTCATTCCAAAAATATATCTGATATATTGACCTTAATTCTGAGACCAAGATCAAGATCAAGAAAATATCAAGATTTTTGTGTTCTGAAATCAAAAAATCAAGATCCAAGATGTCAAATCTGTCAAATGTCTTGGAATCTTGAAATCCAAAACACAAACCGTGGAGTGGATATCAAGATTAGCATTTCTGGAACCAATATTTCAAGATTTCAAGACGTCAAATTTCTTGACATTTTAAGACATTTTAAGTTCCATCAATACTTCGCGTCAGAATACGAAATCTTGATTTCGGAAATATTTGACAGTTTGAAATTTTGATCTTGATTTTGGTCTCAGAATTGAGGCTATTGCTTGTTTCTAGAAGTAAAAGTTTCTTTGGTTTGTTAGTCTAATGGTTAGTTGACGTACTGCTATGCTAAGCCTTTCTATCGACTTATTATGTGCTATTAGGGTTTGTGTGCCAAATTTCGGCATAGTTGCATGCAAGTGGCAAAGTCTCAAGTTTGAAATGTAATATTTTTAATACAAATTGATTTTTTTATTCCTTTTTCTTAAAGCGTGTTGCTTGGAACCTTGTAGACAATTTATCGTCTTTATTTACTCTAAAATCATTCTTAATACATTTTAAAATGAAAAAAAAAATGTAGACATGGCTTTGGTGCCCTATTTCGGCCACCTCCATTCTCATAGTTCCTTGCCCTTCGGTAATTCTTCCAATGTTTTTCGCGTCATCTCGCTTGTCGAAGCTACATGTTTTGTTATTCTTTTGCATTGTATAACCTTTAGAGTAAGTAAAAACTTGAAATTCATGGAAATTAGAGAAACAAAAAAGGTGGCCGGAATTGAAAGCTGGCCGGAATTTGGCACACTATCCTATATTATATGTGGAGATGAGCTCCACGATCAAATCTTGTCAACCAATTCCAGTGCAAGTCAAGTGTAATGATATATACCTTACGTGTTTCTTCTTTAATTATTCTATACCTGATGAAGGGGACATCGTATATCTGAAACGTTGTAGCGAATAAAAATTGAAAGAAGCGAAAAGAGGGCTTCATCCGTCACCAGATATTCTAAAATATTTTGACTTTTCTTAAAAGCGTCTTTTTAGCACAGCCCCAAAGTTCGGCTCTAGCTTAGAATGGATTCACATAGAGAGTAATAAATTATTTCTCTTATTTCCTTAGAAATTGTTTTATATCTGTTTCTAGCAATAGTGCCCTTAAGAGCTGAAAGTTTTTTAACAAGACTATTGATGTGATCTTCAAAATTTAATTTTTCATCTAGAATTACACAAAAGTATCTAAAGTTTTTTAAAATTTCAAAATTTTTATTATTAAATTTTAATTTATTTGGATTACGTTTTTTTCCGAAGTGCATGACTCTTGTCTTATAGTCTCCAACTAAGACGCCCAATGCCAAATTCTATCTAGGTCAGCTCGTGCACTATGCATAATTTATTATGCTTGATAATAACTGTAATACAATGCATAATTAAATAATAAACTTTTGTTCAGTAATTTTATATTTTCAATATACAAATGAGACAAAGCAGTTGTCTAAATTGTTAATGAAATTTCTGTGAACTGAGCAAAATTATATAATAATTCCTATTCAAATTAATTTTATTGAAAGTTTTCTTCTCTTTTATTAAAGTACAATACATGCAACTGACAGAAGTTTATGGCAATGAAAATTGTTAGAATTATTCAAATGATATTTATTTTCTAATTGATTAATTGTATAATCTATTGAATCCCTACTTCCTTCAAACTAGCGTAATGGATATGGGAATGAAGTGCAATTCAGATAAATTTATAGATGTACTAAGTCGTATTTTGTACCGTAAGTGTGGGGGCCTTTGACATCCCCCTGTTCGTAAGCTTTTCTAGAACTTAAAGCTGTCTACACATTATCAAAAATTTCTATAAAAAATGACATTAAAAAAAGTTTTTTAAAAAAATCGCCTCCAGACTAGTGAAATTTTTTTTAAAAAAACTGGATTTTTTACAGAAATTTGTCTAGTGTGTAGGCAATTTTGTAAAAAACGAGCCATATTTTTTAAAAAATCAAGGTTTTTTCTTTAAAAAAATTCTTTTAAAAAAATGCCTCTACACACTGGGACAATTTTTTACAAAACAGTTTTTTAAAGAATTTTTTAAAAAAATCACAGCAACTCGAGACATTTTTCATGAAAATTTGTCATTTGAGTGGTGGAAAAAGTGTGAAAAGTGTTTGTTGGAATTCTCTGGGATAGTTGTTGGTGGATTTTCGTGGAAAATTTTGCAAAATTGCGAAAGTGCAGTGTTTTTCTACAGAAGTTGTTCCCAGTGGAATCAAAGCCAGCTTTGGAGGAACATTTTCGCTGATTTTTCTTTTGAAGTTGCCGAAAGTTGTGATGTCTGTGTATTCTTGAAGATTTTTATGGTACAGTGACCTCGTGCACCAAATTAAAACATGAATAGAAAGAAGGAAATTGAAGAATTTTGGAACATGAACCTGGTAAATCAATCAAGACAATAGACCTATTCAGAGCCACTGAGGAGATCCTAGTACATACAAGAGTCATCCGTAGTTACCACAGCCCATCACTTGAAGCCCCAGAACCACCTCCCATTATTCCTCCTTTTCAACCACGATGGAAATGTTCCCATCCGGAAGCACAAGGATGAGATGGCTACAAACTTTTGCTTCCTTCATGGGACTCCTGCTTGGACAGTAGTGGATAGAGGGAGAAGGCTTTAATGTACACCGGATAACCAATAAAAGATTTCGGATTGGAAACCAAGATATGAGAATTTATTTTTCATAAAATTTATCATAATTATCACCAGTGTCCGGAATCAAATCAGTGTCATCCAGTATCCGGAATCATATTTGTAGAGTTGCACTGGATCAATTTTTGCAGGAATTTTGGTGAAGCACTTTCTAATTATTCCTCAAAGTCCTTCCCCTCATCCACTATCATGCTCTTCCAATTGTAGTACTGAATTTTTTGCAGAAATAGCTTTGCAATAAAATCAGCGAGTTTTTTTAGCATATTCATAGTACTTACGTCAATGTTCTTGGTTACAAATACTCCTGTTCATCCAAACGTACCCACAAGTTTTCCTGAAGTCCTGAAGCTTTTCCAGAAAGAGCTGCTGATCAATGGAATCTATGATCTTTTGAGCTGCACACCTTCTTCTCCACTCTACCCATCCCTCCAGGACAAGTTTACAAACTGTATCGAAACTAGTTTCGAAACACCTCATGTAAAGTTTCGAAACTTTGTGGGAAAAAATGTATGGAAAAGTAAACATTTTGTACCTACGTTTACAAAACTAGTTTCGAAATGGTTTCGAAAATATCTTGGTTTCATATCTTGGTTTCCAATCCGAAATCTTTTATTGGTTATCCGGTGTACATTAAAGCCTTCTCCCTCTATCCACTACTGTCCAAGCAGGAGTCCCATGAAGGAAGCAAAAGTTTGTAGCCATCTCATCCTTGTGCTTCCGGATGGGAACATTTCCATCGTGGTTGAAAAGGAGGAATGATGGGAGGTGGTTCTGGGGCTTCAAGTGATGGGCTGTGGTAACTACGGATGACTCTTGTATGTACTAGGATCTCCTCAGTGGCTCTGAATAGGTCTATTGTCTTGATTGATTTACCAGGTTCATGTTCCAAAATTCTTCAATTTCCTTCTTTCTATTCATGTTTTAATTTGGTGCACGAGGTCACTGTACCATAAAAATCTTCAAGAATACACAGACATCACAACTTTCGGCAACTTCAAAAGAAAAATCAGCGAAAATGTTCCTCCAAAGCTGGCTTTGATTCCACTGGGAACAACTTCTATAGAAAAACACTGCACTTTCGCAATTTTGCAAAATTTTCCACGAAAATCCACCAACAACTATCCCAGAGAATTCCAACAAACACTTTTCACACTTTTTCCACCACTCAAATGACAAATTTTCATGAAAAATAATCCCAAGCGAAATGCTGAGAGTAATCTGTCAGAAATTTTTTACAAAAATTAAGTCTAGTGTGGAGGCATTTTTTTTTTAAAAATTTTTTAAAAAAGTTTTTTTTTAAAAAAATTTTTAAAAAATTTTTTAAAGAATTTTTTTAAAAAATGCTCATAATGTGTAGACAGCTTAAGGATGGTCTTTTTACCGATCAGACATGGTAGATCGGATCGGTAAAGACCATGCTTAAATTCTAGCTAGAAATAAAGAAAAGCTTACGGTACGTTTGTATCAAGCGAGACTCGTATTCATAATTGCGATGGACTAGCTAGCCAGAGCCCTTATCGTCCGAAAACCGAACGCTCTTAGCAATAACACCACGAGAATCTCTACACTACTGATAAATTATTTGTCTCGAAGAGTACCATATCAAACTATACAAAATTGGAAAGAAATTTGATAATAAATAAATTGGAATAATAAATAAATAAATTTAATCCTCCAGTTGTCACTTATGCAGGCGCTTATATTTTACAAATTAATTCAATAAGCTATTGTGTACAAGATTCTAGCTAGATTAAATATTTCCATGTTTGTGTTAAAACGTTACAATCTCTGGAGGCATTCTCTAAAAGTGCCCAGTTGAGATGGTAATATCATTGCATTTAAAATTGAAACAGTGGATATTCTTGGTAAAGGAAGCACGTTATTTTCCAAATTCCTATAGGAAAAAGCGGAATAAATTAAATTTTCTCAGTCACTCTTCACTCGTCATGAAGAACGAATAGAGTGATATATAATTGGGATATATTTTTGGTTTGGGTTTGCTAATTTCTCAGTGACTGACAGAAAATTTCAAGCTCTACCAGTGGGTAAAGAATTAAAATATTTAGGGGAAAGCACGCTACCTTTGGACGACTCAAGCTTCCAACAACTAATTTTCGTTAATATGTACTTAATTAAGTTGATCCATATAGCTAGTCGAATATCTTAAATTTTAAGATCCATGAGTTGAATTCATCAGGAATGTTGGAAAAAATTAAGTCGTCCGATAGTAGCGCGCTTTCCCCTACATTAGAAAATATGGAAAATTTAATTTTGTTTCCATATCACATAACATAAAGTTTCTGTATGAAGATAATCATACATAACTAATGCAAATTGTGTTGCTCGAAATGATTATTTACTGAAGATTGCTAGGGTAGACGTTGGTATTATAAAAACGCTCCTAATATCGATCAAGCGATGCTTGTAATATCGACGTCTCTTCCAATTGATGGATAAAAAAAATAATTTTTCTACATGAACTTTAATTATTATATGATTATTTGATTATTTTATGTTTCACGATGCCAAATAAAAAAATTTCACAATTTTTTCGGTAATATTTGCACAAGAAAAGTGATTTTTAAAAATGTGTGCACAAAATTACAATAGTAGCCATTCCAAAAATTCACTTTGCTGTCATTTGTCTTAAGCAAATACAGTCAGTTTTGTCAGTGAATTGAAAAATTTGTGCACGTCTTATCGATGCAGTTAATATAGATATTGGAAACAAATTAAGGATTGAAGCTTACATGTGAAGATTTCATAGGTAAGTTCTGTTAGTTGAGCGCAATTAGAGATTTTCTGTGATCGATAATCTCAAATTCTGATGTATGGAATATCGATCAATTTTTTCTTCAGCAAAAATATGGTAAAAAAACCAAAAAAAAAACGCCTTTAATACCGGGATGGTGAAATGGCAAAAGCCCTTGAGGATGCCAGGAATGGACTTAGCATTAGAGAGGCAGCTCGGATATAAAGTGTACCGTACGGAACACTGTATGGGAAGTTGAAGGGAACCACTCCGTGTGAAAGACGTACCGGCGCTTCTGCAGTCCTTTCAAGAGAACACGAGGAATCGCTGGGAGCTTGGGTCATTTCACGGGCTAATTGTGGGTCACCCAATTACCAAGGATCAACTTCTCGACAGTGTGCAAGTGTTGTGCAGGAAGTTGAAAATTCCAAACTATTTTGTGGTGTATTAAATTATTTTGATTGCTTCCTTTAGAAATTAGAGGTAAGTATTTGAATTATCTATTTTTTTATTTTATCGGAAAATATAAAATACATGTTCACATTCCCTGATGATACGTGTAAAACCCATTTTTTCCTTGATGGATAATACAAGTGATGGATATATTTTCGTGTTTTAAACCACTCCAAAATAAATATATCAAGAATGTGAGTGGGCGAACTTGTAGGGGACATCTGCAAGATTGACTATAACAAGTTTTCACTTCAAAAATATGAACACATATATGGTTTTTTGTCTGTTAAAGTTGATCATTTCCTTAACCTCGATAATACCCACTCCTCCTCGATAATACCCACGTTTACCCTATATGAGAAAAAAATTTGTGAATATTTACTAGAATAGTAATAATCTGAAATAGTTTTTTTACATCCACATTAGTTGCAGAAAAAAGCAATGATTTATAATAGAATCATAAGTTAGTTAATCATCCTAAAATTCATGGAATCTGGAAAGATTATAGCCTGGCAGATACACTTAGATATCATGGGATGGAATAAAAGAATATTATACTATGTTTTGATCTAAGATGGGTGAAAGATATATTATCTCGTCATTAATTAAACATTGAAAGCAGCACAGGAACCCTATAGAGTCTCTCTTATATCGTCATAATAATTTGAAGACTGCTAAAATTTCATTTATTACCATTTTCTTTTCGTGTGCCTCCATAAACAACGCGAATATTCCCAGATACTCTGACAAAAAGCTTCCCATCTAACTCGTCGTGCCAACGATGAAACGATATACGAGGGCAGGTTGTTAAATTAATGGAATTCCCTTGTGATATCCCACCATGGGGAGTACTTTGTGCCAAATATTTTGGAAAGAGAAAGAGTCATGATCTCCCTGGCTGCCCCGCAAGGAGTTGCAAAAGGTGAAATACCAAAGTCATCCAATGGTCGAGCGAGAGGACCTGCCTGCTGGACACTGGTTTAACCGTAGGGAGCAATTATCCGGTGGAATGGGGCTAAAACGCTGAACTCTGACTCGTGCCAGCGTCCAAGAGGGAAAATTGTAAATTGAAAGCAATAGAAATGGCCCAGAGGCATTTTCACTTATTGTGCATGAATGGGAAATTAAGTAGATTTCCTGCATTAGGGGATTATACTATTTTTAGGCACAGTCCCCACTCATATGTGATGGAGTGTGGCAGTTATTTACCAAACACAAATTATTTCATGTCCATGGGTAAAGTTGTTTTACGTTGTCAGAGAAAAGAATGAAATTCCAAGCTTGATGTAATTTACTTAAGAATGAACTTTAAGAGTATTGTACATTTAAGAGGGTTTGATAAAAAAGTTTTAAAATGTGATAAGCAAGAAAATTTATCTAATCAAATGCTTTGATGAATAAATGCATTTCTATTTTTTATTATTAATTTTTTTAATTTAATTTTCCAAATTTAAAAACTAATTTTTGAAAACTCTAACTTTGTTATATAGTTCATTCTGGTGTTTGGAGTGTGAGTTCTATTTATATTTTTCTCTTTAGAATTGCTAATTTATTGATGTACTAAAATAATAATAATCAATACAATAATAGGGAAATCCGGAAGTCGTCGTGAAGAGATAATCACTCAGGGAAACACATCAATTATCTCCAGAGCTTTCGGCTCGGTCTCCAAGTCTTCATCAGTGGTCACGTCTTGCAATTTTTTCGCTGAGACTAGTTCAGTCTTTTTTCTCGTTCAGACTCGTTCAGTCAAAAAAAAAATTGCAAGACTTGACCACTGATGAAGGCTTGGAGACCGAGCCGAAAGGTTTGGAGATAGTTGATGTGTTTCGCTGAGTGATTGTCTCTTCCCGACGACTTCCGGATTTCTTTATTATTGATTGCAATAAACGTCGGATTATTCCCAATACTTTCTCAAAATGTTGCAAATTCTTTATGCTTAACAATGAAAGATTTTTTTCAAAATGTAAAACTCGATATCTTCTCTATTGCACCACTAAATCATTTCCTACTGGAATAATATTTCTCATTCTTTACGAAAGGGATGGTACTGAGGGTTCATTTTCAAGAAAAAACAACAAATAATTAAATTTTTTTTACCCAATTTTAATTATCCTCAAGAGTGTTTCGACGAGAAATTGGACCGACCAGAGAATCCGAAAAGCCTTTTAAATCTTATTGAATTACGAGTGGAGATTTATATGAGCTGAGAATGTTTCAAAAGTAAAGTATCCTTGAATCACCCTCAGATGAAATGTCTCTCCCCCCCCACCTTTTGATTCTTCGTCTCTATAGTCCACTTTTTAGCTTTTGAGCAGTATTCTCTGGTTCCATGTATACAAACGGCTGAATTCTAGAAAGGATTTTTATTCATCCTATTTTGTGGGATGGGACAAAAGGAGGTATTTTCAGGCTATTTTTATGATAAAGTGGCTACGGATAGAAAAGGTGTTTCCAGTCAAGAGTCATTTCATATATCTTATTGATGATTGTGAACCCCATTTTTTGTGAGCCATTTCTTGTAACAAGAATGTGGGACTTGAGTGAAGAGCCAAAGAATTTCTATACTAAAATAAAGGAATTGCTGTCTTCTGGTCAAGAGGTTGAATGTTTCTTTGCAAATTCCAACCAAATTAGTTTCTCAAAAGGTTTATTGAAAGCTTTATTTCTTTATCTCTAGATTGCCTTTGGCCGAAAAGTAAGAAAGTCTGTTTGTGGGATTTTTCAATTTTATGAGATTCTCTTTAGGATTTGATTTTGTAAAAGCCTTTTTTATATATAAATCGTTGTGAATAAATAATTCTCAAGATTTTGATTCGAAGCTAGTGCTATTTCTTCTCAGATTGAATTAGAATACTAAAACAAACATTTTAATTTATAAAATCGTTTTTTTTTTTAAGTAGATTGAATCAATATTAAGTAAACGATAAATTACGATATGAGTTACTGAGAGTTAAGAAGAAAGCAACTTTTAGATAGTTCTAGGAAATAAATTCTCAATGGGTCAAGCTTTTACTGCTCGAACTCCACAGAGAGAGAGAGCAGTATTTATAATCCTTCGATTTTTTCACTTGCCAAAATTTTCACCATCCACCCTCCGGAGACCACTTTTCTCAACAAATCTGTGCGTTTTAAGACGATTTCTGAGAAATGGTGTTATGCTGTTTGTCCGTTTGCCCATCTTTCCGCCCGGCCATCAACAGCTCTAAAACCCAAACGGTTACCATTAATATGATTCTCAGTTTCTTCTCAGACCTTCCATTCCCATCTAAAATCATGTTTTTTGGGATTGAAAACACCACTGTGAGAGAAATCCGAAAAAGTTAAAATAACATTCCGGAAATGTTTATTTCACCCTGCAGTATTGATCCGAAATCGGTGTAAATATTATGCTTTTTAGGTGTATTAGGAGTTAAAGTTACCCTTTTTCATGTTAATTTTACCCTTAAAAAGGTGTAAAATTAACATTAAAAAATGTACATACATTTTTACACCTAAAAAGTATTAAAGTTATGTGGAAAAAAAGTTAATCGCAACACCGTTTTTTCTCAGTGACGTCATGAGATTTTTTAAATTTTTGGTTATGTCTCAAAACTTTCCGTACGAAAATACAGTTTGATCATTCCTAACGGGTTTCAAGATCAAAGGTTAAAAAGGCTCTAGAGAGCACATTTATTAACCGAATGATATCATGTTTGCGCTCGTTGAAAGGTCTTGGAATTTATGACATGACTGAACTGGTTCTAATCGGTTATGAACCGGTAATAAACCATTTCATAGTCGATAAGAAATTTTTATCAGAAAATCAATTGTATTATTCCTTAGCAATTTTGGACGAGCTTTTGAGTGATTTGTTCAGTAAATCGGATGTGAACTGTTAAACGGTAAATTATGCGAAAGTAATTTTTAGGTATAGCGTCTATATAAGTCACGCAAAACCTGGGACGTTTTTCTACCCCTTCTTACTCAAAATTATTTTGTTAAATTAAAAAAAGTTATGCAAAATGAAAATGAAAACACTTTAATTTCCTAATGCTATTTTTTTATTTTAATTTTAAATTTTAATAATACTTAACTGTTGAGCGTGATTATGATTTAGTACAAATAATAGAAAACTTAGTTTTTTTTAGGTCTCTAAACACCTTTGAGCGATGTCAAGTTATTGAGTTGCAGGCGTTGTAGGTATTGAAGATTGAAAGTCGATATTTCAGTATCGGTTTACCTCTATAGATAAAATAGACAAAATCTATTAATTTCATATACTGCTTTATCCGCTTTATCTTTGAGTTTGAACAAGAAAAAGTCTGAAGAATAATTGATATTGATATACTAATTAAAATGATTTTTAATTAACTTATAAATTAACTACACTTAGAAAAGTTTAGACGTGATTACTAATGAAAATTAGTTGTTCGGGCGATTATTATCAAATCTATTTAAAATAGTTCTTATATTCTTAAAACATTATACTCATAATAAATTTATTAGTAGTGAGAATATAAGACAATATTTACGTGGATAAGTTGCGGCAATTATTTCATAATGCTTTCATACAATTATATTTGCTTGTGTTAATTAAATGAAATCATTATCCCAACTAATATTGGTCACTAATTCCTTTTAGTTCTCACAACCAATGTAAATAGATGGGCCTATATTTTCATAAAGTTATGACTACTTTTCCAATAGTAAAGAGTGGTTTTTATTTTAGTAATGCGTTGAAGCTCTTTCGAATTTTAAGCAACTAATAAGAAATATGCATCACAATGAATGCTATATAGTAACCACAACTAATATGATATAGTTATTACAGCCAATAAGATGGGTATCAACCCCATTTATTTAGTAATTGGAACTAATATGTTATAGTACCCATTACTATTTTGATTTAGTTGTGATAACTAAATGAAAAGGATACTTTAACTAACTGTGGTCAACTATTTCATTTAGTTACCCAACCTAAATATATAGTTGGGTCTATATTTACTATATTTTATAGTTCTAATAACTGCATATGAGCTTGTACGAACTAATTTTTTCTAAGAGTGTAGATCCATATGGTTATATATTACGAGTTATAGGGTATAGGTTCATAATTTTGTCCAGTCTGTTTATAAGCATCGATGTTCTAAGTTTGAAATTTAAAAATGAATTGATCTGTAGAGGTGAATTTGACTCAAATGTTGGACACCTTGGTTATTAATTTGGACAACTTGGCTGTAAATTGGGACAGCTAATCCGCCTCAACCGGATGCCCATTGTTCTTCATTTCATGAACCAATATAACCTAGTCCTCTTCCTGTTTATATAAGGGAACCGTAGAATGTCACAAGAATCCCGGAAACTTTCCATATCATTCATTAAAGTGAGTTGACTTCGGCACTCCAAGTACGTGCGGATTCGCTCATTCCCTGGCCTTTCCGGGAGTCTTTCTAGGTTTTTTCGCTACATCCCTTTCGTAGATATGATGCTCCTTTGTTTCTCCAGGCATTTGTCCAACCTAGTCATCACAAAAGCTAAAACTTCACGAAATTAAATGAGAAAATCACCTGTCCAAAATAAGGAGTATCACCCGTATCGCCTCACTGGTGAATGTCGGAGAAAATTGTCCATTTTTCACACGGAAAACATAACTTACAAGGTAAATCTCTCTTCACGTTAAATGTACAAATCACCATTAACGTGAATCAACACAATATTCAATGAATATTTAATAATATCACTCAAAAAAAGAAAAGAAACATTTTTAGTACTTCACCACAGCTAAATAAGACTGAAGTAAACACAAAGTTCTGTCATATTTCTCGTAAGCTATTGCTCACACTGAACTTTCAACAAAGCAATTTTAACTCAAATCATATTCAAAAATTAACGTATTTAGTGTTAAAATCTTTCAAAAAGAACAAATATTTAGATAGAATTCATTATTCATCAAATATTGGATTAAAAATCCATAATTTTAATCAATTTATTTCCAGTGTCCAATTTTATCCTCAAAGTGTCCGAAATAAGAAACTGGACAAAATTATAAGCCTTTCCCCTATGGTTTGAAACACGTAAAGTGCTTTTTACAAATAAAAGATTTTTCCTTAAAATAGAGATATAGCATTAATAATATTTTTCATTTTATTAGTAAATTAGAAATTTTATACAGAATACTAACTACTGAACAAAACGTTTGAGTCCAGTCCAGTTTCATTTTGATCTATTCAATACCTTCCAATTGTGCTACTTTGTAAATTAGTTACAAACCCCTTGACACAGATTCACAGCAATATCAATGAATGGAACAATGAACTTGTCGAGTTGGTCGAATCTCTTAACATTGTATCCTGAAAGGTTTTTCTATGTTCCTCTTTAACGTTTTATTGTTCAACCTGGTGCAATTTTGTATTCTCTTCCGAAGAAAGATAAAAGGAATTACAGAGAAAATCTGTAATGTAAGTTAATGTCCTATTAATTGGTTTACAAAGGCACTCAAGCGTTAATGAAAAAACGAATCTCAGGAATAAAATTGCTTCTGGGTGGGTGTCCTTTTGATTGGCACGTTTTTCCAGTATGTTATTCTACGGCGAACATGAATTCTTTTCCAAGTGATTCCATTGAGTCTAAACAGAATTCGAGAGGAATGACTAGTTGCAATAATCTAATGCTTTAAATTAAAAAAATCTTCCACAGGGGAAAATTGCTTCGGTTTGAATTTAATTTGTTCCTGTCCCATATTTTTTTCCAATCTTCTCTTTTTTTTAATTATCTCGCACAAGGTTGGAATTGTTGGGGTGGATTCATCAAATTAACCCACGTTTCCTGATCGTATCAAATTATATAAAAGAAATGGATATTTTTTACTATATAGGAATTCAGATGTAAGATGAGATAGACATAAATTCAATACAAATGTAAATAAATAACAAGGATTGTTTAAGATTTCCAACCAAGTTTTCTCCATTTCATTTCCTCCTCCGCCCATGAACCTTAAACGTGTGGAAAAATTTTCGCGTAGAGAAAGAGAAAAAGTTTCATTAGAATATTGCCTGCTATGCTGAGTATTTATGTATGGTTCTTTGCCACCATTTACCACGCTTTTGCCAAATGTAGGCATAAATATTAAAAGGCATTACAACTTTTCGCCGCATTTGCACGAGCACGAGGTGTGAATTTTATATCCATCCAATGATTTTCATTAAAGAACTTTCAAACATATGGGTTCGGCTGTATTATCAGCTACTAAATAAGACCATTTATCAGGTTCACTGACCCAGTTTTTGGTCATTTTTGACCCTTTTGTACTGGCTCTTATTTGTTGAATTGACCCGACATTCAGACACTTTATAAATCAATTTTTATTGCAAACCACTCTCATGAATCAAGTAATTCTTTTGGCTCAGCGCCAGTTCACAGTCAAATGTAACAAGAGATCAAAAACTGAATAAAAATTCATCTTGTGAATATGCAGTGTTATAAATTTGGATAAGTACACAATTTAAGAAAAAAATCACAAAAAAAGGTTTTTACGAGGTGCGACATATTATGGGTGTGCCCGGTGTGCCCCAGTAAAATTTTATAACATAAATTTCTACAACGTGTTATGTTTTTTTCTTGGGTAGATTTTATGAGTTTAAAAGTTTAACACATACAAAGTTTACGTATGTGTGAGGTAACGAGAAATAAAAAGAAACTTTATGATACTTACTAATTATTTAAAATATTTAAATTTTCTAAAAATATTACATACGAAAATTTATAAATATTTTAGCACATGTGTGTCCTAAATGGAATTGTAATTCTTCCATTAAATTGCAAATATGATTAAGAGAGAGGGAATATGATGAACTGGAGTTTAAACAGAAATATGGCAAATAAATGTAATTTATGTTGCATTTCTATGAAATTTTCGCATAATTGGAAAAGGATTTCAGTTATTCGTAAACTACATAAAGGTATGTTAAATATTAACTATATAAAAAAGACGAAATGAAATACATGAAGCAGAAGCAATTTTCAATGATTAATATTCTTTATTTGAAGAATTTAATTGAGTTTAATTGCATATGGTTGGGCCAACATTTTTAGAGCAGGAAAGAAAATATCATCCTCATGCGAAATGTGAAAAATAAAATTAGACATGCAAAGAAAGGTTGTAGGGGAGATCGGGGATGTTTGTGATAATAATATAATGATAATAATGGTGGCAAAAATTACTTAGAGGAATTTAGGCCTTGCCACAAGAGGAGTCCAGGACATCCATTATTATCATTATTTCTTATGGGATCGAGAATCTTCGTTTTTTTCTAGTAATTTTTTTTTTGAAACTTTGTCTTTGGAAATCTTGTCATTTTGCACAAGTATAGAGCGTGTGGCCTATTCGACACATGTCAACCCAGTCGACGGCCGTAACCCACCAATCCTAATCATTCATTTCTTTGACACGCCCAAACCCTACCATCGTTATGGGTGCTGAAAGGTTGCTTTGGGGCTTTTATTGTTAGATAAATGTACTCAGTTTTCAGTGAGTGAGCATCAGGCGCCGTGGACGGTTCACTCTCATGAAGTGAAAAATGGGTGGCACCTTCAGTTCTCCAATTTCCCTCTAAGTTTGTATTTTTCTATTTAGGTGAGCCCCATCTGGGCTTACAAAAGTATATTTTATAACGTTCCAAAAATTTCCCTTTTCTCAGAAAATTTCCCTTTTCCCCAAAGAACGAAACTAAAAACTTCCCAAAACACAGAGAATTTCCCTTTGTCCTGACAGGTCATACTGATAACTTCCCAAATCAGAGAAAATTTCCCTTTGCCCCAATAGGCGATACTGATAACTTCCCAAAACATAGAAAGTTTCCCTTTGCTCCAAATGACGAAACTAAAAATTTCCCAAATCACAGAAAATTTCCTCTTGTCCCGATAGGCGATACTGATAACTTCCCAAAACATAGAAAGTTTCCCTTTGCTCCAAATGACGAAACTAAAGATTTCCCAAAACACAGAAAATTTCCCTTTACCCTAAAGGACGAAACTAAAAATTTCTCAAAACACAGAAACTTTCCCTTTGCCCCGACAGGCGATACTGATAACTTCCCAAAACATAGAAAGTTTCCCTTTACCCCAAATGACGAAACTAAAAATTTCCCAAGACAGAAAATTTCCCTTTGCCCTTAAAGGACGAAACTAAAAATTTCCTAAAATACAGTAAATTTCTTAAATAAAAAATTTAAAAAAACATTGTAATTTCATTATTTTATTTAATCAAATATACTTTTTAAAATACATAATATGAAAGACAAGATTTCCAAAAAGACAAAAATTACCGAAGACAAAGATTCCAAAGACAAATTGGAAAAAAAACAAAAGTGTAAAAAACAAAATGGAAAAAACGAAGATTCCGCAAACCATTTCTTATACCGGGGTGGGGTTGTCAATCCCATGTGGAATTAAGCGCAGTGAATTTGAACCCGGAACACTGCATCATAGAGCGAAAGCTCTACGACTTGACCCATTGAATTTGGGATAAGGCAACCTTTTTAAATTTAATTTAGAAATAAATGGGATTAAACTACCACACAATCGTAGGCGGTATTAAGATGTATCTTAACTAATTGTATGTATATCCTAAGCTTTATTGTATAGACTATAGATTTTACAAAAAATTCCTCAAAAAATAATCAAATGAGTATGTTTTCGATGCATCGATTTTTTCTTTGTATTTAGTAATGACTACAAATAATTAAGTGAAAGCCCTGATGGGACTTATCTTAATAGTATTATCACTTCTTGAGGGAAATTGGAACTGAAGGTGCCACCCATTTTGCACTTCTTGCAAGTGAAACATCCGCAGTTACTGATGCTCACTTTCTGAAGACTAGGGACAGTTACCTAAAGCGGTCTTCAGACTAGAGGTTTAGCCTAGTTCACGAGGAACTCAAAATTTGAAATAGCGAGCAATTTTAACGCTTTTTGAGAACTTAAGTAAAATTTTGCTAAGAATCGTGATTCATAAGAAATTAGAGCAGTTAAGCCATATGGCTAAGTCTTAGGCATGAAGCTTAACGATGAAAGTCCCAAAGCAACCTTTCAGCATCCATAAGGATGGTAGGGGTCGGGCGTGTCAAAAAAAGGTTTAAGATTGGACTGGGTTGACATGTGTCGAATAGGCCGTACGCTCTACAAAATATTTATTTTTTATGGGAATATATGTTCACAAAACTTGCGTAGATAATGTTACGCTGGTGGAAATAAAAGAATAAAATTAGATTACATTTCGTCCTTTTTAAAAGGATGGATCATATACTAATGTCTCTTGAAACACATTTATCACGATAAATTATGTTTTATTGTAAATTTATTACTCATATTCATAACATATTTCTCTCATCTGAGTGAACACCAAAAATGACTTTTTCATTGTTTTTATTCGTTTATTGTGAAGTTAAATAAGTGTCAAAACAGTGATACTTTCAAAGGATCCACAATGATCCTTTTATATTTACTAGTGTACGTTATTTTTTATGTAAACATTTTAAGTCCCAAGCTGTATCATGACTACACACGGGGATATTTGGGCTACTTGTGAAGTGATGAGTGAGATGCAGAATTTCGATGAAATTTAAGAGCAACAAAAACACTTGCAAAAACATTCTTAAGCAGTTATTTAACGTGGTTTTTTTCGTCTACAAATATGCGAAAAATGTAAAAGGGTTAAATAAGTGGATGGTGTTGGAAAACCGTCTCGGGAAAGAAGAATGAAGGAATTTATAATGTAACAAATGAGATTGTTCAGGATAAAGTACTTGACCTAGAGCTGAAGCTCCTTATTGCCAGATATGCCAAATTATGCCAGAAAAAACCGCGTCCCGAACATCCTCCTTTTTTGTCCCACTACGCCCTGGATTAAGAATGTTAGGGACAAAACGACACATTAAATATTTCCCTCTTCCAAGGAAGAATATTTATTTACTGAACTCAATCGAATCCTTTTATTAAAGTCCATATCTGTTGGTATAATATATAGGCCATACAAAATTCTAAAATAATTTCTAAGCTCTTTGGAGTAATAACTTCACTTTCAAAGTCAAAACACGAAAAAGTGTTGCAAACATCCTCGGTCTCCCCTATTGAAAATAAATAATTTTACCATCTCATCGCAATTAAATGTTTAAGGCAAAGTGCTGTAAAATCGAGCGGTTCCCGTAACTTGACTGGTGGAATTATTTATTCAATTATTTAATGTTTTATGCTCAATTTATATGAAACTCTCACTGATTTGTATTAAATATTTGTAAAAGAATTGACTTATTAATATTATTAGAAGTCCCCTGTATACTGTTATGTCATGTAGCTGGCTTTCCTGTAGAAAAATTTTACAGATAGATCGACGGTAAAAATCTTCAAAATCGTTAAAAATTAAATAAAAAGGAATTAGCTTTGAAATTGAAAAAGTATGAAATCTGACGACTATTGTATAGACTATAGAGAAATGTTTCCGATGGGAGTTCCAAAAGCGCAACAAAAAATCACAAAGTCGTCGCTTGGATCAGCAATTGATGTAACTTACTTGGGCTATAAATCAGTAATTCTCGATTATACATAGTTTTACAAGATAGCTTTTAATTTAGGTGGCGAGTAAGTTATGATAATTGCTAGTCCAAGCGATTAAATGCTATTGGTTTTTTCATAAAGAGCATTTGATACATCGATATCGTGTCAATACGTCCGAGAATCAGGTCAATTGCATTTTTCGGTTCGGAGTTTCGTTCAAAGTTAATTATTTTACAATTCTTTTTTTTGCTTAAGGAAGCAAGAAATTATAATTAAGTATTTATGAGTAATTATGTGCTTGGGACCTAACATTTCTCGAAATAAGCTAAATATATGTGGCATATTAAAGTCATTGACTTTCATCTATTAATTTCACTGAATTCTTGGCATGGTTCTTGGATTTTTTTTTAAATCCCAAGTACTTTCACTCAATTTTGGCATGAAAAGTAGAAACAAGTGTTGCGAATATAATATTAATATACAATATTAAAGTATATATTTATACTATAGACATTTTAATTCTGAATTTCAACTAACATTTGTGAATAATAATAATAATATATTTATTTATGTACTGAGCCACTAGGGCCATTTTGTACATTTTTATGTTTACATAAATTGATCTGATCAAATTTCAATTAAAGATAATGGGTATTTCGCGAAATTAAACTTAAATTTCATTATACAGATTAATTTTTTTCAGAAATTCAATAATTTTGAGTTCAGAAGCATAGTCTTCTTTTAAAATATTTCTTAAATTTTGATTTTGGAATATACTTGACCTTACATCATCATATAAGTTACATTCTATCAATATGTGTTCAATGGAAAGTGAGACTCCACAAAATTCACAAATAGGAAAATTATCTTTTGTCATTAAAAATTTATGAGTAAGTCGACTATGTCCTATTCTAATTCTGTTTAAAATAACTTCATTTTGCCTACTATGAGAGTTCGAATAGATAAAACCAAAAGGATCAATTTTACTTTTTTTTAATTTATTACTAGGTGATATATTAGCCCACAATAGACTTCTTTTTTCCAAGATTTTTGATTTAATGTGATTTTTTTGATCGTGAAACGTAATTGATAAGTCATCAACTAATTCTCGTGTAGCACCTTCGGCAGCAGCTCTATCGGCACGACAGTTTCCGTAGATCCCAGAGTGGCCTGGTACCCACATTAACTTTAAGTGCGGATAATTTTCCATTATAGAGTTTCTAATATCAGATACAATAGGATTTTTATTATTTAAATTTAAAATTGCTGAAAGGGTTGATTTACTATCAGTACATATCAATCTCTTCTCATTAACTGAAAAAGGAAAATGACAAACAGTTTGGATTGCTTTAGCTTCAGCGCTAAATACTGAACATTGTTCGGATAACTTTAAAGAAGACACCGAACTATCAGGATGGAAAATCCCTAACCCTACACCTTGTTGGGATTTAGAACCATCCGTAAAGTAGATTGACCAAGATGAATAACGTGTATTACAAATTTCTGAAAAAATATTTTTAAAAACTACAGGAGAAGTATTTTCTTTAATATGGGCAGAGAGAGTTAAATCAATACTATCTAAATTAAAGGTCCATAATGGATGATTCGGAATATAGTTTTGAATAATCGGAGAATCTACTACGTTGAGGTCATTAGCTTGTAGTGTAGCTCTTGAAGTATAGGGCAAAGATCTTTTCGAGGAATTATTAGAATTAAAATTAAACTGATGAATAGGAATATTTGGCACAGATTTAGCTCTATAAAAATAATTAATGGATGTGTATGATATTCTTTGTTCTATAGAAGGAAATCCAGATGCAGCATAAATACTTTCCACAGGTGAGGATCTAAAGGCGCCAAGTGCTGCTCGAAGAGCGGAATTGTAGACAGGTTCTATAATTTTAAATCTGCTAGGGATAGCAGAACCATAAGCAACACATCCATAGTCAATTCTACTCAAAATAAGAGCAGATACAATTCTTAAAATTTGAAGCTGTCTTGCACCCCAGTGAGTGTTACTTACAATTTGAATCACCTTTAAGGACTTAGATAATTTTATCCGTAAATCAGTTAAGTGAGGAGTCCATGTTAATTTCTTATCAAAAATAATGCCCAATATCTTCGTCTCGGATACAAGCCTAATTGGAAAGTTATATAAGAAAAATGTAGGTGGGCTGCAATTACGTTTAGAGCAAAAGTGTATAAATTCTGTTTTCTCTACTGAAAATTCCATGCCATGGGAATTACCCCAACACTGTATTTTAGAAATTGCGTTTTGAATATTACTTTGTAAGATCTCATCATTTTTATCTGAAGACAAAATAATTAAATCATCTGCATATAAAAGAAATTCAATACCAGGACACTCATTAAGAACATCAGTTAAGCTATTGATAGCAATTAGAAAAAGAGGGACGCTTAAGACAGATCCTTGTGGAACGCCATTTACTTGAGGATAAACAGCAGAAGAATTCTGACCGATCAGAACTTGAAAGCATCGTTTTTCAAGAAATTTTTTTATAAATTCGAGAATATTCCCATTTAAACCCCATTGTATTAATTGATGAATAATAATAATTTTCCACGTTTTCTCGTAAGCCTTTTTAATATCAAAGGAAACACAATGAGTATGTTGATTTTTAAGTCTATTTTCTGTTATATAAGATTGAATAAAGGCAATATTATCGTTAGTAGATCTACTATTTCTGAAACCTGACTGTCTTGGTGAAATAAAATTATTAGTCTCAAGCCACCAATTGAGACGTTTAGCAATAATTTTTTCTAAAACTTTACTATGACAATTTGTTAAAGAAATCGGACGATAACTACTTGGAGAAGACGGGTCTTTGGATGGTTTTAAAATTGGAACAACATTTGCAGATCTCCAACAATCAGGGTAGATCCTTTCAGATAGAATACGGTTAAATAAATCCAAGAGAGATTTCTTAGTTTCAAACGAATAATTTTTAATCATATTATAAGTTATGCCGTCTGGTCCAGGGGATTTACCTTTCAAACTATTTAAAACAGAAGACATCTCAAGAAAAGAAATTGGAAAATTCATTTCTTCAGGGCAAGACGAATGTGGTATTGGAGGATTAGAATTTTCTAAATCTAATTTTACTTGAAGAAGATTTGAGTTATCAAATGAATCATTGGAATTTTGACTAAATTCGTTGGCAAGAATGTCACTGATTGAAGAAGGGTCAGTAATAAAGGTATCATTAATTTTAAGCTGTTTAATGTCTGGGGATTTAAATTTTCCCTCTATTTTCCGAATTTTATCAAAAACATCCTTCGAGGTGGTAGTATTGGAAATGTTTGAAACATAGTCTTCCCACGATTGTTTTTTGTATTTCAAAGCAAGAGATTTAAAATGTTTTCGCTTGACATTAAAATCATTAAAATTTTCATCCGTCATTAGTCTTTTATATTTTTTTAAAGCCGTCTTAGATGCTTTTAAAGCTATCTCAAGCTCATTGTTCCACCAAGGTACAATGCGTTTTTTTGGTTTCGCTTTTGTTTTAGGAATATTAGAATTAGCAGATTCAATAACTGTAGAAGTAAAAGTATTTACTGCGGAATTGACGTCTAAATTTTGTAAAAAAGGCATATTACTTTCAATTTGATTTGAAAAATTAGTCCAATTCGCCAAATATTCCTTCCATCTAGGTCGTCTATTTAAGTCAGGATTATTATCTATACATTCAATATAAATAGGAAAATGGTCACTGCTGAGACTATCATCGCTTACTCTCCAAGTAAGGAGAGTAAATAGTCTGGGACTACATATAGAAAGGTCTATTGCAGAAAAAGACTTGTATCCAGGATGTAGATGTGTAGGGGATCCTGTATTTAAGCAAACTAAATTATTGTTTAATAAAAATGTTTCAACTTTGCGACCTCTTGAATCAATATGATTGGAACCCCAAATAGGGTTGTGGGAGTTAAAATCACCCAGTATTAAAAAGGGCTCAGGAAGTTGGGAAATTAATTCATCCAAATCAGAAATTTCAAAGTTTTGAGAAGGACTGATATAAATCGAACAAATGCAAAGACCGGATAAAATAGAAGTTTTGATAGCTACTGCTTCCAGTGATGTTCTTAACTGAATTTCTGAAAAGTAAAAACCATTTTTGATACAGATAGCTGCTCCACCCCAAGAGTTATGAAATTGGGGAAAGCTACTAACAATATTATATTGTCTTAAAGAAAGAGGTTTGGATAATTGATGATGTGTCTCTTGTAGGCAAATTATATCAGCATTAGTGTCTTTAGATAATCTTTCTAAATCGTGGAAATTGTTGAAATACCCATTAATATTATATTGAATAATCATTTTTAAAATTTAGATTTGAAAACAAAATTAATTTAAACTCAAGAAGAATACAAGATAAGACTTAATGCAAGTTACAAGTCCGTAAGTGAACTCATGTCGAAATCGTCTTGCCCGTCTAGTGTAGCACTAGATTGGACAATCAGCTGACCGGTCTCACGTAGAGATCCAAAGGCGTTTTTACCGGCGCCTCCATAAGAGACACCAAGGGAGGAAGCCTCAGGAGAGACTTCCTTGGAGGTTGCCTGGGGAGAAGTATCATCCTGTGGGACAGGAGAAACCTCACCTGACAGGAACATTTCTGATGAAGGAGACACTGAAGACTCACGATCACTGAGGGCAGCTCCCCTCTTACCATTGTTGACGTTGAAGTGAAGATTTTCCTCGCTGTCATTGACGATGAGACGATCTTGAACGTTTGAGGCATGTCGTGGTTTTTGGGCAAGAGTCTCGCTGTAGGAAGCAGTTGTACGATGGGAAGAGTTGTACATCTTCTTGGCCATAAAGTATGAAACCTTATGGCTCACTTTCAACTTCATGATATCAAATTCCCGTTTGAAAGTAGGACAAGAACGAGCCCAAACTGGGTGATCATCACCACAACTGGCACATTTGGCAGGAGCTTTGCAATCTCCATCATGGCTGGAATTAGCACAGCGGGGGCAAATTTGGCGCTTAGACTTGCATTTTGATTGAATATGCCCATAAATTTGACATCCATTGCATCTGATAGGGTTAGGGATGAATTCCCTCACCTTCAAGGGATAGTAGTAGGAATCAATCTTCTCCGGAACCTTCGGGGAGTTGAAAGTTAGCACAAAAGTGCCGGTATCTTTCTTCTGCTTTTTCCCATTCACTGTCACAGTCTTCTGGATTCTCTTCAGTTCACAAACATTGAACTCACGCAGCTCAGAAAGCAATTCCTTGTCTTCCATGTGAGTGTAATCATGGCAGGCGATGACACCTTTTGATGTATTCAGGGTACTATGCCAAGTGACTAGAACATCTTTTCCACCCAATTTTGTCAATTTCAGAAGCCTTTCTCCTTGAACAGCGCTGAAAATCTCAACAAGTAGCGTTCCGTTGGCCAAAGGTTGCATCTTTTTGACGTTTCCTCCACAAGCTGCTTTCATTTCTCTCTTCACTTTGAACACTGATATCGATTTAATCGAAACATTCTCTTCTACTGCTTTCACTACCAAGAATTTGGGCTCATTGCCCCATTTGTGAATATATTATAAAGAATTCGGTTCTATTGCCTTTTGAAATGTGCAAATAGGTAAACCATGTGGCTGTATTCTCAGTCGCGTTATTACTCCTTTTGCATATATTTAGCATAAAACTCCATTTATGTTGCAACATAAAATTTGCATTATATAGATAGAGGCTCAAAGACCTCGTGATGATTGTGTTTAATGTTAGAGTACCAGCTGTTTTACTCTCATGTGGTATTGAATTTGCGAAAAAAAATTGCATAAGTAAACATTTTAAAGCTATACCCTTAAAACTGAATCTGAAATTAAGTGTAAATAGCAGTATTTAAATAGCTCTACGAAAAATTTTGACGCTAGAAGAAAATGAACAAGAAAAAACAAACTTATGGAATTTATCCTGATTTTGTGGCGCGGTAATTGAGATTAATAGAGTTCTTGTTCTCAGGCAATGTTGCCGCAAGTGTATAAAAGTTTGTGAATTGAAACGCTTTATAGCCACAGAAAAGTAAATTGTCGTTTTTGGGTGTATTTATGCAGAAATTGCGAAAGGCAAACAGAGAGAGCAAAAGGACCATCCTTCAACCCCCAAACCACCCACTTTGGCGATCTTTTGGGTGAGATTTGGCGCCTTCATGGAGTGTTATGAGGGCGTCAGTGATTCTAACTCGTAGTGTCACCCACAATATGCGTGCTTGGACTAAATTAGATTTACCAACACTTCAGATTTTATTGAATTTTCCACCGACATAGAGTGATAATTTTAATTGGTTTCCCTTACTCTGTTGGTTTCGGCTGCGGCTTCTGACTCAAATGATAATAGAATTTGCGTGTATCAACCGCGAAAAACATGCGATTCCTTTCAAGCCCTTCACCTCATATTTGGCCACTTCTCAGCCCTTCAAACTTTGCATTCATTTCCGGGTTAAGCCTTTTCTTTCCGTGAAAAGCCATTATGAAAATTATACAAATATTCCACCAAAACTTTCTATTTAAGTCATTGTCAGAAGTTTCATTTAGGAGTCACTGTAAATACATAACAAAATTAAAAAAATTGAGAACACAATTCTGGAATAGTTAAACTCACCGCACAAATATCACAAACTTGGTATTAAAAGTTTTTCTGCATTATTTTTTTCCAACAAGTATAAATTGCATAACTTTGGTGTTTAAGTTTGGAGATTTTACGTTTATACTAATTATAGAAATAAAATTTTTGTGTGTATAACCCTGTATATTTTTCCTATAGGTGAGACTTAGAAGGCACGCGGTTAGAGATAGAAATAAAGACTTTACATTTTCGGAGGATTATAACACCGATAAGTCAATTCTAACCGTATTTTCGGTATACCTGATAGTGATCACTGTCTACATTTTTTAAAGTTAAAGTCAATGTGCATAAATAGACTCAGACTGATCGACGAGATTATTTAGCCTGTAAAATTTGGCAGTAAGGGCCTTGACAGACTTGAGGATTAGCTGAGACACGGCTTAGCGTAATTATATTCGAAATAACGGTTAGATTTCATTTCCATAATTTTCCTCTAATGCCCTGGACACACTTACGACTAAAGTCCAGAGACGACTAAGCTCGTTCATAGCCAAGTCAGTTCCTGACACACTACAAATGAGGATTAGCATTCACTAGTATCTACAAAACATGACTTTCCAGGCTTTTTATGCAGATGTTTCTACTGAAGTGCACTAATACTACTCTGAAAATGAAACTATTGGTAATATCATGTCTCAGTACATGTTCAATAATTATTGTTAATTACAATTATTTGTGAGGTGGAAACTAACTCGCGACTTAAGCCAATTTAGGCGATTCTAGTGAATAATTCTTGTTGTTATGCGTGAATTGTGAAGTAAATTGAAAAGTAGTTTCATTTTCAATGGACTACTAGTGCATTTCAGTAGAAATATCTGCATAAAAACCCACGAAAGTTATGTTTTGTGGATACCAGTGAAGGCTAAGCCTCATTTGTAATGTGTCAGGAACTGACTTGGGTATGAACGAGCTTAGTCGTCTCTGGACTTTAGTCGTAAGTGTGTCCAGGACATAAGTCGTCTCTCGGCTTAAGTCGTAAGTGTGTCTAGGGCATAAATGTGGATCCCACACTGTCATATACAGATCCTAAGCTGTAGGGCATATATCCTAGGGCATATACAGATCCTTAGGCTATCCTAAGCTTAGGATAGCTATTCCCTCCAAAAACATGTTTTTCTGATTTTGCTTAAATATTGGTTCTCATTCAAAATTCATTTTTCAATAGGTTTTAGAGGTAGTCCACTTGAACACGTTGACGTCGATATCTATAGCCAGAAAAATTACAATCTTGGATGAAGGTCAAAGTTTAACTAACCTGGAGCGCCTAATTTTCAACAGATTTGGCTAAATTTGATTTTTTTGAAAGGTCTTATAGTTCTGAACTTGACTGCATCGGTCACAATCGATGATGGATCGGGAAAGTCGGTATTAGCACTATTTTGAAAATACTATTTTTCGCGGTTTTTTCCTGTATTTCGACCCGCCTAAAATTCAAACGGTAAGATATAGCGACTTTCGGTCTTCTATGACCCTCCTAAAATGACATTATATCGAGATTAGTCTGATTATCCCCCCTCCCCCTCGTTCGTTAGCAACCCGCTGAAATCCGTAAAAAATTATGTTTTTATAGCTTTTTCTCAAAATTTGCCCAAAGTTTTTTTTTAAGATTTTCGGATATAGGGGAAACTGGGGCACCATCAAACATGCGGTATCACCAAGCACTGCGATTTTTTAATCAGATATTCAACTTCTAAGGAAAAGACCTAAGGAATTTATAGGGACTATAGGGATGCTTGTCTAGTCTACTGAAGAAATGGTTGAGATAGTCCAAGTAGTTAAGAAATAAAAATTAGTGTTTGGTGCTACTCCGTGTTTGGTGGTTCCCCAGTTTTCCCTAAGTATTTTGTTGTCATTCTACACTCAGAAAAGAGCTTATTTGAGGCAAGGTTTAAAATCGACTATAAACAGGGTTAGTCACGGTTTAATTTTAAAAAGGTTTTAAACTGTAAACATAAGTTAACCCTGTTTCAGCAATTTTAACTCCTTTTTTTAGTGAAGGATTTCACTATTAACCTTAACACATCGGTTTAAATCTTGCGCAAGGTTTGAATGGTTTTAAATTTCTATCATGTCGAGATTATTAATGCATTTAAGGGTTTCTCGTGTAAACTTGTCAAATGGAATCTGTAAGAGAAAAATGGTGTTTAGTGTTCAGTGTGCCTCAAAGAATGGAGGCATTTGCGTTGGCATTTCGGGGATTGGGGCTCAATATGAGCCCCCAGTGACCACCCAGGGACATATCAGCGACATAGGAGAGTAAATTGTGAAAAGTTCTGTGGTAAGTGGTGCTTAATTTTCTTTTCAAGTTTGTAACCAAACGTGCGCGTCAAGAATCAAAGTGCGGAGTTTTCTCTCTTTTTCATGAGATTTTCACTGAATTTAGGGTCAATTTTACCGTAAATGTGTAAATAAATGGTGAGCAATATATTATCTAAAAAAATCTCGGTGAAATTCTTGAAGATTTTAGTGGAAAAAACGTGAAAATTCTGTTCACTGAGGATTATCCGCACGCCTAAATTTTAAACCCTGTCAGGATTATGATTTTACCCCTGTTTTAACCTTGAGTTAACCGTGTTTTAATCTCTCAAGGGTTGATTTTCATCCTTGCCACGGTTAGTATTGGTGCAATGTGTGCGCGTCTAAAGCCATTGTGCGGCGTTTCCTCAAGTTTTCACAGAATTTATCCCAATTTTCCACCATCAATGCCTAAATAAACAGTGAGAAATTAATTTGCATAAAAAATATCGGTGAAATTCTTGAAGGTGTTAGTGGAAAAAGCGTGAAAATGCTGTTCACTGAAGATTTTCCGTACGCCTAAATTTTAAACCGTGTCAAGATTAGGATTTTACCCCTGTTTTAACCTTGAGTTAACCTTAAGTGTTTTAATCTCTCAAGGGTTGATTTTCATCCTTGCCACGGTTAGTATTGGTGCAAAGTGTGCGCATCCAAAGTTAAAGTGCGGCGTTTTCTGTATTTTTAACGGGATTTTCACGAAATTTTAAAAATTATTATTTTCTTATCTTTATCTTTATTTTCTAAAAAAAAATCGATAAAATTTCTCGTGATTTTAGTGAAAAAACTGTGAAATGCTGTTCACCACAAAATATTCTAAAGACTTTTGAATTTTAAACTACTGTGTCAAGATTATGTTTTAACTTCTTTTTTTAATCTCGAGTTAACCGTTTTATACGTTTTCTATTTTCCACGGGATTTAGTCTCATTTATTGCTAATGAATAAACAACTATCTATCTATCTATCTATCTACATGTCTAAACGGTTAAGATAAATTTTGTAATTTTAGTTTATGTTACCATTTTTTCTTAGATGTCGGAACTCCAGATTTGCAGAAGTTCGAACGAGAGGATCATACTGAAACATGGAAATTCTACCTAAAATTTCAAGAGAAGAGAGCAGAAGCACGCCAGGAAGCAGTGGAAAGTGCAAAATAAAATAATTGCCACCATCCTGCTTACACATACACATCCTTTGAAGTGGTGCAGGCTGAAGCAGGATTGATTAATTTCAGCAAGTAATTCCTGAAATTAATCAATCCTGCTTCAATCAAACAAAAGTAGGTTTCAGAAACCAAAAAATATGCCCTCTTTAATTTTTTTTAAATATAATAAAGAATATTTCTTCAAATCCAACTCTGAAACATAAAAGTACAACATTAGAACAATATTTTCTAAAATTTTCATTTACAAATTTTAAGAGGCTGATCTTTTAAAATGATTTTCGGAGACATAACTCACATAATTTTTCTCTGAAGTCAGAAAACTAAATATTTGCTGTTAGCAGTTGAGTAAAACTTATATTTCAACGAAAGTTTAAAAACATGAAATTTGTTTTCAATAGCATTTTTTACAAGAAAAAAAATGGCGTATTTTACACTACATTTCGCCGTGCAAAATAAGGTATGATCAAGGCAAAAAAAAAACAAATCCTTGTTTAAGTTTTAAACAATCAACTCTAGAAGTATGCAAATTTTCAATGAAATTGATGCATTAGTTTTCGAAAAATTTTGCATATAAATCTCACAAATTGAGATTTTTAAAAGAGCTTTAAAGTTGATGCTTCTCAATTGGCTTTAAATAAATTTGTAAAGGCTCTATCCTAAAGTTTCTCACTGGCTTGAAGCTTTGAGATGAGAAAATATTCTTCACATGTTGTACTTTGTTATCAAAGAATATGTATATATTTTATTTAAAGTTGCAATACTGCAAAAAAAAATTTTAAAAATGCCTTTTTAAAGCAAATTTCCCATATCCTTGTATGTAGAAACGTCAGAATTTTTTTAAAAAGGCATTTTAAAAAAAAATTCTACTAGTGTGTAGACGCCATAAAGCTGTTAAGGTAATCTAGATATATTTATTTATTTTTCATTGAGATAAGATTAAATATTGAAAAAGAATATACAGGTAAACAAATACTGTCAATTTTTCTTGATGGATTTTCCTAAGTTTTTGCTTAATTATTTTGAAAATAACTTTTCTCATGCTGTTTTAAAATTTACTCCCTAGCTTTTGCCAATATTGTTTAAAAAAACTTTAAATAACATATATTTTTACGATACCTTAAAAAATAATAATATAATAAAGTTTAAAGTAATGAAATAACTAGGAGTTATAAATTCTTATATTTGTGTTAAATTGTAATTATTTAATAGTAAAATAAGGAATTATAATGATATATTGTTAGAGAAACAAGTACCATTTTGTTGTAATAAATTCTAAATGTTTACTTAACCTAATTATAATTTTTTTATACTTCTACACTGATGTATGTATATGAGAAATTCAAATCTCACTTAAGTAAACTTCTTGGAGATCATTTTTCAATCTTTGTTAGAATTTAAGTCAAATTTACATGTGAAACAATTAAATAAGGCTTAGAAATTCCTTTTATAATATTTTTCTTCACTGAGAAAATAAGAAAATAACGGCTAAAGTATAAACTTTTTATTCTAGCCGTTACTTTTTATTTCCTTAGTGATGCAAAATATTATAATAAGAATTTCTAGTTTTATTTAATTATTTTCCAAGTAAATTTGATTTTAATCTTAACAAGGGTTAAAAATAGTCATCCAGAGGTTGAAAGAGGCGAGATTTGAATAAACTCATGACAAGGGTTGTTTTTCCGCTTGCCAGGGGTTGATGGAAACAAGGATTGAGTGTAACCCGTGTTACGGGTGAAGCCATACTCCTTCCAGGGTTTGACGAAACAGGGTTTAAGATATAAACATGGCGAGGATTGGTCTTCATTCTTGCCAAGGTTTACTGAGAAAAAGGTTTTAAAATATACCCCTGACAAGGATTATGGTTTACTCTTGCCAGGGTTTGACGAAAACAGGGTTTAAAATATAATCGTGACGAGGATTGGTCTTCATTCCTGCCAAGGTTTACTGACGGCAAGGTTAATCAATATCCATAACAGGATTTGACTTTCTACCTTTTCAGGGTTTGGTTGAAACAGGGTTTAAAAAATACTTGTACGTCAAACCTTGCCACGTTTAGGTTGAAACAGGGTTTGGCATCAGTTTGATAGACAAACCCTGTTTTACATACCCATTTAACCGTGGATTTTTTTGAGTGAGCTGAACTTTTCGCCCTTACCGTGCTATCACACTAGGATTTTTCAATTTATAAATTCAATTTAATTTTCAGATGAATTGTTTCCTATGCGTAATTTTGCATTAAAAATAATTTGAATTGATATAGATTTTCTCTAGACTAATACTTGACCCACCAAAACATGTTTAAACATGCCAAAATAGCATAAATGTGGTTGCTCAATTAAATTTGAATTTAGCAAATTAAAATGTTGAAATTTGCTCATTAATCTCAATTTTATTGCAGTTAAACAAGTAGCATTTTGAAGAACACTGTTGTTATTAAATTTATTTACTCGTAATTAATATTATTGGTGGCCAAAAAATAAGATAAGTATACTTAAGTAAAGTAATCTAATGATAAACTTGTGCGCGAGTGAAGCTTCAGTATTAGGAGTAATTTGCTGAGTTCCTCCAAAGCAAATCGAACGAAACTGTAGTGTCAAGAAATCGCATTTGGGATGATACAGATTTTCAACAAGACTGTATGAAAGTTTCTTCATGAGCCTCCTTGCCTGCAACCTTTTCTTCTGGCTTTAGGGATTCTTTTGCTTAACAGATAAGTGATTTACATGATATTTTAAGTTATCACACATTTTTCGGAGTCATTCACAATTCAAAATCTAGCGTCACTATTTAAAATTGAGCAAATTTCTTGCAAAATGTGTCCTGGCTGGCTGCGAGAATTTTCAAGTAAATCCTACAAATCATATAACGCTCAATTGGCTTAATTGAATTTAAAAATTAATTGTGAAAATTCTAGTGTGATAGCACCGTTAGACACTTTTCACCGGTAAAATCGCTATCCTGAATTGCTGAACTGGAATGCTTACTCTATTTTCTATTCTACTTTAAGTTTATTTTGAAATTTAAAAAATACAAGGTGAAGTTTTTTGCCAAGAAGCTTCAGTTCAGGTATATTATTCCTTTAACGCTAATTTAATGCATTTGAAAGATTAACATTTTAGTTCAGTGAAGCAAAATATTTCATTTCTCATTTAATAAATAATTTTATTTATCTTAAATTACAAAACAATGAAGACGAATTTTGAGATGTTTTATTGATATTGATAAATTGATAAATTAATTAAAACATTTTGTGTTTTATGCACTGTGTTTAGTTCTCATTTAAAGTTGATTCAATTCTAAATTTGCAGGGTGGAAAGTGGAATTATTGTTCTGAAAAGCTTTTCAGTTTTCTTTAGACGTTAGAAAAGAGCTTTTTGTGCTCTGTAAGAGTATTATTCAAGAAGAAACAATGTACCAATAAAGTTTATACCCAGTTACTTGCAAGATGCTTAACTATCAGATGCTTATCAATAGCATGTGTCAGCTCCGTCAATTGATAGCCACTCACTGGTATATATGTTCGGAATCTTGAGAATTTCTTAATCATAGTACTAAAGTTCACAGACACAAATTGCCGGATGTGAACTTGAAGATGCATCGACAGAGCTATATTCACTCAGTATGTATTGTTACTTTGAACTGAATTTCATTATCTTGTAATTAAAGATTATAGTGATTGAAGTTTAAGGATTTCACTCTGTACTTGTGCGTTATAAATGGTAACACAATAATCCAACGTTCAATTTACTTTGAGAATGTGAATCCATTGTTGGCCGTTGGCACATGGAAAGCTGATCACTGGAGGGCTAAATAGGGGAGATTGCAATGCTTTTGGCCTTTGGGGTGAGTTGTACATCTCACGGCGTGTATTTTTAGTCATACAACGTTTTTCCTATGAGAATACCGTTAAATTAGCTCTGCCGTATACAATAGATGAGGGTACGAGAAGGAGAAAGAAAGTATGGTGAGGGGGGAACATGACACAATATGACGATGGCTATCAGAAAGCAATTAGGAATTTGTGATCGTCTTGCATGATCGGTATTTGATTGTCTCCTGGGCAACTCAAATGTGGCTATTTGAGTGCCATATAGATGCGTATAGAATAAGGTGGTGAATCTGTGGTGAACTATACTCCAGAACAGTATCAATTAAAGGCATTGTATTCTCAAGAGAGTACAGCGTCACTTTGATTAAATGTGTCCTCCTTGTGTGTGTTCCTGTTTCAGCACTCAGCACATTCCCAAGTAACAAAGTAAAACCGAAAAATCATGTGCAACTTAATAATATATATCTAAATTGAACGTTTTCATGAACTATTTCATCTCTTGATTAAGCATTATCCAAACATTCTAAAGCACTATCAAAAGAAGTGACAAAACGGGCAATACCACGTAAAGAAATGATAAAGTAACTTAGATACTAAACCTCAAAAGTATTCCCGTATCATTTATCTGTTATATTATTAAAGCAATTTAATAGCCAAATTCATGAAGAAACCGCTGGTTTTACTAATTTGAGAATATCGTAAAGTTTTTCCCACACTGTGGATTTTTTTTTAGGTTTATCGGTTTGTAACACGTCAATTACCGGTTTATAACCGATTAGAACCGATTCAGACTTGTCACATATTCCAAGACTTTTTTTCAGCGAGCCCAAATAGGAACGAATTCGTTTGAGTAATATCCCTCTCTTGGAGCCTTTTAAAGTTTTCACTTTTAAAAACTGTTATATGGAATGATTGAAAGATAGTTTAGGTTTAGGTGCGAAATGTCCACCTAGATTCCCGCACAAACATCCTGAAATATTTTTGTAAAAATTTAAAAACTTAAGAACAGCTTTCATATCATTTTTTATCGCGGAGTTGGTTGGAATTAATGGTAAGACGGCGATGACCGCACAAAGGGAAGGTCTAGAACAGAGGTGTGCAAGAACCGTTTGAAACCGAACAAACGTCAAATAAAGCTTGTTCGTCAATGGCCAAAACGCTACCTGAGCAAACTTATTTTGACGTTTATTCGGTTTCACCGGTTCTTGCACACCTCTGGTCTAGAAACTGAAATTATATAAAAAATATTTAACAGAAAAATGAATAATATCTCACGACGCATTTTCGAGCAATGTTTTTAAGGAGAGAAGGGAAAGAGCGAAGGAAAACTAAGGTCATATTAATGATGCGAACAGGGGGGTGACATTAGCTCTGAAAAATGCGACCAGTTTTAGTATAATTTTTTTCCTGTTTTCGTACACATTTCATAAGATATCGTCAATATTAAATACGTACGTTGCCAATTTAGAGTTTTCGGTTGCCTATTCTACATTAAATTGGCTTTTATTTTGTATTTGTATTATTTGCTAATTCGTTCTACAATGACGGAAAATAGCTAATAAACACAAAAGTTTTTTCGGCACGCTTGAAACTTATGGGAAACATAGGAAACGTCATGCCCCTGGATGCGTAGGTCAACTTATATGGGGAGGTGCTGTGAAGGTCCTAAGTCTCTATCTCTAATTTTTTGACCTGTAACTCTGGGTAACATTTCACAGAAATCGCCTCAAAAACGCAAAGATATGTTGGGAAAAGTGATCTCAGAGGGGCGAAGTTAGAAATTTCAGGGAATGAAGAAATCGAGGTTTTACAATACATTACAAAAACGTTTTCTTTTTATATTTCTACAAAACTTGTTAGCCATGTTATTATAATGTGTTGGACTGTCACAGGGGTGTGTTCTATCACCAAGAGCCATCTCCTCTTTGCAGATGATTTGGTTCTTTTTGGATCTTCCGAGGAAGAACTTCAGCGTACACTTGACCAATTTGTAAATGTTTGTGCCTGAAGGTATAAACGTGAATGAGGATAAGTTGGAGGTAATGGTGAGTTCCCGACAATCTGTGGAATGCACTCTGCATGTTAGTGAAGTTTCCTTGACACAGGTGGAGAAGTTCAAGTATCTCGGGGTGTTATTCATGAGTATTGATAGTACCGACGTAGAACTAGCAATGCGAATTCGTCAAGCTTTTGTACTAATGAGGGAGCTGAGCGTGGTGAGAAGGCAAGAGCTTAGTTGTCCGACTAAATTATCGGTTTTCAAATCTGTGATTATTCATATTCTCACCTATGGTCATGAGATCTACCGAGATGAAGTACCTCCGCGCGGTTAACCCTTTAAGGACGATTGGGTCACCGGTGACCCAAAAATGAAATTTTTCCTACGGTCATTTAAAGTTGTGTTTTGATCTAAAAAGTCAGAAAAAGTGATTTTTTCTTCAGTGTGGCAGCCAAAATCCCGAAAGCCAAAATCCCGAATTTTCAAAATCTTGCAAAGGATGAAATTATAAGGAGGAAAATGTATTGTATTGTATTTGTATTGTATTTATTCTTTATCTTGATTGTGACATTTCCAACCTTCCCTGCGGCCATCGCCGTCTTAGCGTCGGTGACCAACCTCAAGAGCCAAAACGATGGAAAGGCTCTATCACGGGTTGTATAAGCCAAAGTAACATTATTTGTTTACAGATCTTTCATTAAATAAAAACCATTGAATAAGAATGTCAGGAAATGTCCACTCAATCAAGAGACAAGGCCAGGCTGTGGCAGCCGTTTGGCATGGAGGGTAAAAAAAAGAGAAAAAAAATTATATAATAAAAATATTAATGATGATAATAAAATAATGAAAAACGAACCACGAAGGAAAAAAACCCAAAAAAAAAAGAAAACGAAAGAAGCCAGAGAGAGAATAAAAAACGAAACCCATGAATAGGACACCAGAAAAGGGAAAATTCAAATATACATAAACACCAAACAGAAAACCACAATATATATGTTTAGAATAATTTCCCAAAACACCGAGGATTTCCCTTTGCCTCCAGCAAGCGCAGGTGCAATAGTGGGAGTAGCTGTGACACTTTTAAGAATTCGGGATTTTGGTTTTCGGGATTTTGGCTTTCGGGATTTTGACCGGGACCCTTTTTTCTGACCCTCAATTTTTGACCTTCTCGTCCTTAAAGGGTTAAGGGAATCATTTGCCGAGATCGAGAGAGAAATGTAGCCGTTCGTGAGGAGCTAAGAGTCGAAGAGTTGCTTTTTCGGGTTAATAGATTACAACTTCGATGATATGGGTTCAGCCATTGCGTGGAGCCGTCGACCTCGGGGCAGACCTAAGATAAGGTGGCTGAATCAAATTCAGGATCTTGCCTAGGAGCATCTTGGGATTGACTGTCAACACCTTCCTGAAGTGGTGGAGAATCTGCAGGCGTGGGCTGCTAACCTGGATGCCCTAAGCTTACGACCCCAATAGGGATAAGCGGTTGAAAATGATGATGATGATGATATATAGTGTTCGTTGAGTTGCGTGCACATTAGACTAAATTCCCATTAGTATCCCACTTACTAAGCCGTCCCTCGGGTTAAGTCGTAAATGTGTCCAGCATATTACAATATGATGTAAATGAACTGACCATCTGAAGTGCTTCACGCAACACTAATGGTGTAATGAAAATAATTCGGGGTATCCTCGAGGGTATCCTATTACCTCATGATAAGTTATTACGAAATACCTCTACTCTGTTCATCACTTTTTAACTAAAAGGATCAATGTAACCTCATCGAGAGCTATTCTAAGTCTTCAAATAATCTGTTATTGTAAAAACATTTTGCTTTTACATCAGCTTAATATTATTTTTAGTTGGGATTCTTTGCAATCGTTAATTTTTTATAGAGAATTTAATGCTTCTTGGGATTGGTATTGTTTCGAAATAATTGACGAAAATAGGTCTGCCTGTTTTTTTTTTCCACCGAAGGATAGAATAGAAAACAGAAATAATGAAGAAAATCCTCTGTTTTGAATTTTTC
Organism: Phlebotomus papatasi; assembly: GCF_024763615.1. Classification (NCBI taxonomy): domain Eukaryota; kingdom Metazoa; phylum Arthropoda; class Insecta; order Diptera; family Psychodidae; genus Phlebotomus; species Phlebotomus papatasi. Next base: position 79,354,051 of record NC_077223.1, read on the forward strand.
TTGGTTACAGGGATATGCCTCAGGGGTGTTTTTTTTTTGTTCTTGCACAGTCTCCGATTCATACAAATAGACTTGTAGTCTCTCTAATGGATACTAATCAATATTTCCATGCTACACGCAATATTATGTTGAGTGTATGTGAGATTGAGAGATTAATCTTTGGAACCTTTTTCCTGTAGTGCTACATTTAAAAGCTTTTCAACACGCAGATTTCATCAGAGATTTTACGCAAACATTTGGGAAAGGAGGAAACGAAAATTTGACTACAACGGAAAATGCCACTAGAGTGTTCAATCTCATTTCTTGTCCATAGAGACTTACGGGTTAATTAAATTATCATTGATAAGAAAAGGGAAAAGTTAGTGACAATTTAATCTTCAAGAGAGTAAGATTGATTGATTTACATTTTAGACAGTTTATAGAAAGGAAATTGAATGAGATGATTTAATTAATTCAATAAAAACTTATGACAAAAAAGATGACCTTTCAAGGTTGGAGGTGGTTGTGATGTAAGTTATCTCAAAATCGAGGAATTATGGGGAAAACATGGAGCGGTATATTCTCTTTGTTATATTTGTAGGGTTTCATTTTATATAACTATAAAAGAAAGATACTTGAAACTCAATAAAAAATGAATAGAAAGAAAATGAAAAGGAAACATTTTTAAATCGTATTAATAAGAGTATTTCACGCCACATTTTCCAAACTTTTACTAATTGAGGAAATTATTTCCCACCAAAATTTAGGTAACCTTATTAGTTTTCCCCGCATACGGTGAATACTTTGGCGCACAAACAAGTCGAACTTTCTTATGTGGAAAAATCAATTGCTTCCCTGGTAAATTATGGATTAATTTGGTAACCTCCGTGTATGTATACTTCCTTTCCCAAAGGAAAGAATTAATTTACCTGGCAATTGGCTGTTCATTAACTGAATCAACAATAGGAACCTTTTTGCCCTTACACCACACAATGATATCATTCTGAAATTATTTATGAGCATTTTGAGGTCTTCTTGGCATATTAACCAAAAGTATCGATAAGGTGACTTTTGTTAGGTTAGACTGAACCTTTTGAATATTTTTTTTATAAGGTGTTCCCCATTGAAGGAAAAAGTGGCAACTCATGCGGAGACATTGGTGGAAAATGAATAGAAAAAAATGTATTAAATTATCATTCTATGATGAAAGCTAACAAGCGAGGATTTTCTTTATTACATGAAAATTAAATCACAAGAATCACGGTCGAAGAGAAAAATTATTCGATATAGGATTATTGGCTGTTTGCCATGCACAGATTTTCCTGTGCGATCGTGATGGATTAGAAAAGTCTGGAGGATGGGTGAGAGTTCGGACTATAGTAAAGGAAAATGCCCATCTTCCTCGAGGTCTTACCTGGAGATGAAAAGGCGGGAAATTTCGGAAGAAACAGCATGTCACTGGCAAAACATTCGCACAAGCTTAATTAATCATCAGCATCAATTACTAAAGACATAATAGGAAGAACGATTTGGCATTCAACGTTCACTTTCCTTGACTTCACCCAACGTGTCGTCCCAACCGGCAGAACCTTCCTTCCCCATAGCTTTTCTTATTAAAATGATATGCTTGGAGGCAACCTCTTGAGTGTTTTGAGAATAAAGGAGGCATTAGCGTACTTCTTACTGGCACATGACAAAATAGGGTGTGAGCTTTCATATACAATTGTTTGATAAAGTGGTTATGTGGCCGGGGGTAAATTTTCAAGAGTGTTCCCAAACACATCATAAACACAGGAATAACAACCAGAAACCAGTCACTGTTATCTTCTTGTGGTTGCCTCACAAAAGTCCCCATGTTTGAATTTTAATTAAGTATCCCAATTAATGTGCTAAATTATATGCCATGTCGTTGAGTAGATTACTGTTTGTCCTAATCCAAAATAAACAACACTCTGAGAAAAGGTCTATTGAATTCTATTACGTTTGAATTGTGTACTGGTACTACTGAGACTTTGTTGTCCTGAAATTGGTTAATTAAGCAGCCTAGAATAATATTATACTAATTTATGTGGGAATAAAAATTTTATAGATTCAAGACTTATGCCCTAGACACACTTACAACTTAAGCCGAGAGATCACTTAACGTAATTATAATCAAAATAATGATGAGATTACATTTCCATCAGCGTCTGACTAATTTGTCTCTCGGCTTAGTTAGAAATTTAGTTCAAGAAACGGCTTAGTTAGAGCGAAACTGATGGGAATTTAACAAAATCATTATTTTGAATACAATTACGTTAAATCGACCTCGACTTAAGTCGTAAGTGTGCCTACACAGTAAAAAAAATGTGTAAAATTTTACTGCTATAGGGTAAGTGTGCCAAATTCCGGCCAGCTTGCAATTTCGGCCATCTTTTTTGCTCCTCGAATTTCCATGAATTTTTAGTTTTTGCATACTCTAAAGATTATAAAATGCAAAAGAATAACGAAAAAATTAGCTTCGACAAACGAGATGATGTGAAAAGGGCATTGGAAGAATTCCTGAAGGGCAAGGAACTATGAGAATGAAGGTGGCCGAAATAGGGCACCAAAGCTATGTCTACATTTTTATTCATTTTAAAATGTATTAAGAATGATTTTAGAGTAAATAAAGACGATAAACTTTCTACAAGGGTCTAAGCAACACTCCTTAAGTAGGAGAAATAAAAAAATCAATTTCTATTAAAGATATTGCATTTCAAACTTGAGACTTTGGCGCTTGCATGCAACTATGCCGAAATTTGGCACTCTTACCCTAATAGTGCAAAACCAACCATTTTAGTTGTTTAATTTAAAAATGTTTAAAAAATACATAACATTTTGGTAATTTATTGTTACGTGATTGAAAATTACTTATTATAGTTGAAAAATTTTCAACCATGTTGTTTAATTTGAAAATGTGTAAAATTTTAACACTATAATAGGGTGAAATCGAATAAATTAATAATTTAATTGCGATTTGTGTAAAATTTCTCACTGTTATAATCATAAAAAAATTTCAACAATGTTTCGTGAATTAAAACTGTTTGACAAATTCTAAAAATTACCACTATTATAGTACTCAGAAAAAAAAGTTTTGTCAAATTAACAAGACAAGTTTGTCAAAAGGATGTTCTTCTATACAGACAGAGTATGGAAAAGTTTTGTGAAATCGGCGGCCAACTGGATTTTGTTAAAAGTTTGTCAAAAGGGTGTTTTTCCATATAAAATGCGAGAAAAAGTTTTGTCAAATTGGTAAATAACATCCTTTTGGCAAAATTTGAACAAAATCCATTTGTTCGTTTAACAAAACTTTGCTTTCAGAGTATGATTACAGTTTTTCTCATTATTAAAGTGTGAAAAAATACACAACTTTATGGTATTTTTTGTCACATGATCAAAAATTAAAACTATTATAGTTTGATCATAATTTTTAACACTATTATAGTGTGAAGCCTTGTGTATTTCAAACAAAGTTGTTGAATTTTTAAACAAAAGTTGTTGAATTTTGAGACAAAAGTAGTTGAATTTCCAATTAAGACTTATACTTCAGTCGAGATGCTTTTCATTGGGCAAAAGTCATATAGAACATCAAATATTTATATGCATAATAAGTATATCGTGAAGATTCGAGCATCAGATGTAATCATTTCGCATTAAGGGGGATCCCAAGTACAGGAAAAACCAATAAAAATGTCTAAAAAGGCAAAAAAATCAAAATCTTCGAAATGAAAAGAAAATTCAACAATCAACAGAATTCAACAATTTTTGAGTTTACACATAAAAATTCAACAATTCCAAATTCGACATCTTGAAATTCAACAACTTTAAATTAAGCAATTTTAAATTAAACACTTTTTCCAAATTTAACACTATAATAGTGGTGTGAAAGATTACACACTATAATAGTGTTAATTCTTTTTACTCTGTAGGACATTAGAATAGTTGTGCTGGCCCTATGGTGCTTAAGAATTTTCTAGGCAGTTTTTCATGTTGTACCAGATCAAGTAGTAGATTAGTAATAATAGTCATAAATATCAAGTTTTAAAAAGTAAATAAGAGGCAATTGTACACAGAAAAAAATATTTTGTAAAAATGTTCGTAAATGTTTGTGAATTCCTATGGACGAGTTACGAAATACTCGTAAATCGTATAACCCACAAACAAGTTCATAAAAGTTTGTACTTTTTTCACAAACATTGTCCGTAACATGATCACTTGACGAGCATTTTTTTGTTCTTTTACAAACATTTGTTTGTAAATGTCCGTAAACAAACAAAAAACGTTCGTAAAATTTTGTCATTTGTTCGTAAATGTTCGTAAAATGTTCGTAGGGTAAACAAAAATTTACGAACAAATAACAAAATTTCACGAACATTTTTTGTATGTTTACGGAAATTTACGAACAATTGTTCGTATTTGTTAAAATTTTGTTATTTGTTCGTAAATTTTTGTTTACCATACGAACATTTACGAACAAATGACAAAATTTTACGAACGTTTTTTGTGTGTTAACGAAAATTTACGAACAAAATATTTGTAAAAGTACAAACTTTTACGAACTTGTTTGTGGGTTATATGATTTACGAGCATTTCGTAAGTCCCCCATAGGAATTCACAAACATTTACGAACATTTTTACAAAATATTTTTCTGTGTTCCAAATTTCGGCATAATTGCATGCAAGCGCCAAAGTCTTAAATTTCAAATGTAATATTTTTAATACAAATTGATTTTTTTGTTTATTCTTTTTAAGGAGTTTTGCTCGGAACCTTGTAGATAGTTTACCAACTTTGTCTTCTATAAAATCATTCTTAATATATTTTAAAATGAATAAATAAATATAGACATAGTTTTGAGTAATATTTCGGCCACATAAATTCTAATAGTTCTTCGCCTTTTTGGAATTATTCTAAAGTCTTTTTCAGATTATTTCGTTCCTCGAAGCGATATTTTTTTGAATTTTATAATCTCTGAAACACTCAAAAACAAAAAAAAATCATAAAAATTTTAGAAAGAGAAGTGGCCAAAATTGCAAACTGGCCGAAATTCGATACAGTAACCCTAATACTTTTTATATAGTAAAAAAATAAAGAAATTATAAACTATCTTGATATCTAAGACGTAAGCAAATTTTCCAACTCATTTTGTTCAGTGTACCGTATCAAGGATAAAAACAAAACATATTATTGTCCTGTTTATTTCATGCGTAATAAACATTATCTCCATGATGTGTAAATTTTCACCGCGCACGTCCCTTTCTTATCATTTTTGGTTGTTTTCTTGTCACTGTCCATGGTCCCTTGTCTCGAAACTATGTCTCAGGCTTAGAAATTCATTGTATACAAATATCAGTTTTCTATTTGTTTTTGCACCACTGAACTGAGAGAATGAGACCTTATGCAATGATTTTGTGTAATGACATCGATTGTAGTTTGACAGCAAATAAATCTTGAATGTCATGTATCCGATGTTTTGGGCAAAAAGGGAACCTTTTTTCCACCGTCTAGACGAATTATTCTTCAATGGACTATTGTATAAAAGGACAACGTGGAAAATTTAGGATTGAATCTTTATTCTTCTCATAGAGCTGAGTCACTGAACCCTCCAGAGTTACTAAGTTCCAAGGTTTTTGCTGGAGTCTGAGACTAAAGCTAAAGCAAACACGATATCATCTTGCTCATTACTCTTACTTGGACAATGATGTTCCCTAATGAGCAAAAATTATAATTTGCTTATACTTTTAATAAGATTCTCTGGTACTTTTGAGCTTTTTCAAAAGACTTACTTTTCATCTTTTGATAGAGAACTGCAAGATAAAATTAAACTTTTTTTTGCATTCAACTTTCTTACTAATATACCTAATTAAATTTTGCCTTATTTAATGAAACAACGTTATAGGAGGTGCAAAATCTGAAATTCAGCGTTACAAGAGGGTAAGGCAGTTTCATGTATTATTTCAAAAATATAAAATTTTGGGATAAAAAATTAATATGTGAGAAATTTGCTGCTCACCTTCAAATAGCAAATTTCGAAGGAAAGCTAGTTGGATATAAGGTAAAGTGCCCTAAAGTCGCCCGGTGGTTAATTTTTCAATGTTTTAATGCCAGTTTCTATAAATTTGTTACTGATTTGCATCATTTATGAAATAATTGACCTAATTAATGTTAGATCATTCACTAAATATTGTAGCAAATATAAATAAATTGAATAAATAACTCTACCGGTCGAATAGAGGAACCGGTCGACTTAAGGGCACTTACCTTAATTAGCATGAAATTTTTCAAAAGGTTTTGTAGATTTGATGGAGATGATATCACATTCCCGAAACGTTGGAGCGAATAACAATTGAAAGAAGCGAAAAAGGTCTTAATCCTTTCTTATCAGCCACTGCACTCCACCAGACCGTACATATTCGAATAGCTTGAATATGGTTCTGGTGCGTGAAACTGTCCTACTCTTCCTTATATAATAGTTTTTAATTGGTCAAAAGTACGCTTTTGCTTAATTTTTTATACTTGATTTTTTTTTTAAATTATAGTTTTAGACTGTTGAATTTAATATCAACATAGGGTAAGCGTGCACAATTTCGGCCAGCTTTAAATATCGGACACTTCGAGACTAACTTCGGCCAAACAAAATACATTAATAAAAATTATGGATTTCATCTTTTAATAGTCAAAGAATTTTTCTTCCGTTAAGTATTTAATCTTTTTACAATGTAATAACACAAAAATCTTTCAATTTTGGGTGTAATTTGAATTAAAATTGTGTTATAGAAATTTCGGTGTGGAAAAACTCTTACAACAAATGTGACAGCGCTTATGTTGCTAGCTTTCTAGCGATTTGTGTTGAAGTGCAAATGATTTTCATTCCAGTTTTTTCATTAAAATTTATTTTCGTTCCTTAAAAATTGTTTTTGCTTATATTAATAGTGAATCATTATTTAAATTCCAAGTAAAATTTCCTAGCTAGATCACGTATTTCGTGTTAAGGTAATGTTTAGTATTTCGGCCACATCTCTTGCTTCCTTAAATTTCATATTTATTTTAGTTTTTTTTTTAAATCTTTAGGTTTTGAAATTCTGAAGGAAATAAAAAGCATCGCCTATATGAAACAGATCATATGGAACAGGCCTTGTCAACTCTTCAGGATAAATTATACAGAAAATCTCAGGGGCTTGTCAGTCATATAAATGTGCTAAACTAAATATTAAACATGTTTCGTATGACATTTTGAAATTTTCTATTCGTTGTTTCTCACAAGGTGGTCACAAACAAGGTGACCGAAATTCTACTCAAAGTGGTCGAAATATTACTCAAAGCAATATGTATATTATTATTCATTTTTCAATATATTTGAAATTAATTTAAAGGAAACAAATATGATAAACTATTTTTCAAAGTTCCAAAGAACACTCCTAAATGGGAAATAACAAGAAATTTCAATAAGTATTAAAACTAAAAGTATATTACATTTCAAACTTAAGACTAGAGCTTATTTGAAACTAGGCCGAAATTTGCCACACTTACCCAAGTAGGGAAAAGTGCCCTTGCTTCGTACGATTCCAATCTTCGTAATGACTAAATTTTCTCTATGTTTATCAATAAATGTGACTCCTATATATTTTAAAAACTGGGCACTTTCCCCTACTTTTTATAATATGGGTGCGATGAGTCAGATTTATCAAGAAACATAGAAAAAAATTTATTCATTACGAAACGGGTTTCGAAATACTAGTTCGAATTTCCTAATTGAATTCAATTACAGTACATGATCCATTGAATGTCATGCCCCATTTAATGCCATCCCTTAAATTAGTAACTTTCTTCAATAATTTCAATTTTAGACATTTACCTTAAATTAATTATTAATCACTTAATTCGATTTTACAACGATAGAGTGCCAAAATATTGAAAAGACACATACATTTATTAGGAGAGGTATCTAATAAATTTATGACATTAAATGGGTAATCTACCCTAATTAAAATTTGAAGCAGTCATCGCTGTAATGTTTAGCTGTCAGTTTAAAATGAAACAATGAAATAGCTGAATTTGTGTGATTTAAACCTCGGTTGAAATATAAAGCAATGAGGAGTTAACATGAGGGATTGCAACTTGATTTTACTTTGTATTATGTCTCGTATATTTCATTTATTTTCTCTCCAATTAGTATCACACACCACGACTCTTTTATTGGCACTTAAAGAGTTTCTACTATATATGAATTACTAATAGATATTGGTATTATTATTATGAACTAGTTTGGATTTAACTTGTCGCAATTGAAAAACTATTCATTTCAAGTCATTATTATAATGAAAACTCGTGACTATCTCTTGCTAAAATCGGAAAATCGGCTTTCGATAATCCAAAGTTAAATATGTCAAAACCGAACGATAAAGTTTAAGTATGTTGCAGAAAGGCATAACTGGTCCAAATATACTCAGGCTGATCATCGAGGATGTTTAACCTGTAAAATTTGTACGTAATTGCAAAGTAGAAGGTTGAAAAAATCTAAGATATTTTTCGCAAGTCTCCAACTATTTGTTATATAGTAAATTTTTAAACTAAAAAACGACGAATTTTTAAATTCTCATATTGAGAATTTATTTTAATTATTTTTTATACTTCCAATTTTTTTTAAGCAAAACCGTTTTGGTAAAAGAAAGTACTCTTAAATAATATTTTTCATTAGAGTGAAAATTATCAGTTTGGTATCATCAGAAAAATTACTTAAATTTTTGGGCTATTTTTGTCCCTATCGTTCATAGAGACGAAAACTACACTAAATCAGACCTCGTTGAATTTTCTAAAGTGAGATGTAAGATCTTTTACTGATTTTGTTTATCGATTTCATTTTTATTGCTGATTTTCGGTCAGAGAAAACTGTGTTATCGTTAAAGAGTTAAGCCGAGAGACGGTTTAACGTAATTATAGTCCATCAGCTGTCTTTCTTCTTAAGCTGTAAGTCTGTCTAGGGTATACGGTAAAAGATTTCGGAACATATTTGTTCCAAAAATTAGCTCGTCCACGGACAGCATAATTTCTGGCACAATCTTGTTCATTTTACGATACTCAAAAATATAGGGTCAGAGGAACGTCTGTTCGACAGGGAACCCCTATTGACACTTTTGTCATAATGTTGAAAATTATTTAATGTATCTAGTAATATAACGTTTTTTCTGTAATATACCTTTTATTATAAACAGAGATGTTCAAATTTCATATCCCAAATAGTACAGAGTAGGGTGTCAATAGGTGCTGACACGAGTTCTTAAAGTGTCAATAGACGTTCCTTTCACTCTAATCAATATTAGTAACGAATCTATTCCAAAACGTAGCTCGTCCACGGACACCCAATATTTTCGGAATAAATTTGTACCTTCTAGGAGAAACAAAAAGATACCCAATATTTGTAACGAATTTGTTCCAAAAAATAGATCGTCTAGTATAAAATCCTATATCTCCTCTCACACTCAGTCACCCGTCACCAACGAAACGAGGAGACCCCAAATCTGTGGCAATTTTCGTGCTACATGGTTTCACTTTTTAATTCGAGATTCCCTTCCCCTCCTGCTGCCTGCACTCGCAAATGATTTCGTCATGCACGCATCTGTATAAAACACTCTCAAGTTGATTCTTATTTAATGTTCCTTATGAACTTTCGCCACCGAAATCTATCTCGACTGAAGTATAGACCTTAACTGTAAGACAAAATCTTTTACACGAATTTGTTCCCGACAATAGGAATAAAAAAATCCCCATATGAGTAACAATTTCGTTCCAAAAATTACCTCATCTACGGACACCGAAAATTTTTGTAACAAATATATTACAGATGTAGGAATAATATTATTATAAAAGAATGTACCAATTTGTTCCTGATAGTGGGAACAACATCCGAGTGCAACAAATTCTATTCTAACATTCAGGAACAATTTTGTATAAAAGGAAATCAATTGGATGAAGAACTGGCGTGATGTGTATTGATAGGGGACTCTCCAGTGGTGGCCAGTGGATTCGAAGTCACTTCCCAAAGAAAAACACTTCCTCAATCTTTCCCAGAGCTTTCGGTCCTGGATGAGGACCTTCTTCAGTGTTATTTTGTGTGGGATTGAATAATATCATCACTTTAAGATTATCAATTGGAAAGGTTCTTTCAGGAAATTGTTTTCACTGATTTTCAACTTTTGAGCAATTTTTCTTAGGTACGGATATGATGTGATTCAAAATCACAGTTGAATCAAAAGTTGAAAATCAGTAAAAACAATTTCCTGAAAGAACCTTCCCAATTGATAATCTGAAAGTGATGATATTGTTTAATCCAAAAGTTTTTACCGTGTATTAAGCTTCGTTTTTATAAGTCGCAATCTTCTTTCGACTTTCTTTTATTGGAGCCTATAACGATTATAACTTGGCCAGAATGCCACTTTGGATTCCATTAACTGATTTTGGAAAATTTGTTTTTTAATTTAGGGTCAAGACGATTATTTTCATCATTAGGGCCCAAAAGGGTGATCTTCGAGAGTTTTTAGCTTGTAAAATTTTGCAGTAAAGGATTTTGTAAAATAAATCTGTGCAAATCATTTTTAATTGATGATCCTAAAGGCCTCTACACATTGGGAGAAATTTTTGTCAAAAATTGCTTTTTTGAAGGAAATTCCCTACAGCGTTGTAGGGAGAAACGTCAAATTTCAGTCAAAAACGCTATTTTTTTGACGAAAATTGCTCCCAATGTGTAGACGCCTTAAGTCCTCAGTGTATGACAATTTGGGATAAATCTTTACTGCCAAATTTTAGAGGCTAAATATTCTTAAGCATCTGGGTCTATTTGGGAACTCGACAGGTTCTCGACGAACTTAACAACCATCTTTTGATCGGAAAATGAACCAGTGAGATAGCAGAAAGTTCATTTTCTAATATTTACTATGATAATTTTTTATAAAATGGTTTTCACATCTTACGTCTCTAGAAAATGATAAGGTAGGATTACAAGTGATACTCTATGGCTTGATAGGTTAATGCCTGTTAAATCGACTTTTACGAGGGATTTATTCTTTGATTGACCTTCACTTAAAATGTTGAAAATGTAATAAAATTGAAAGATTCAAACATTTATCATACAAAATGCTCGGTGAAGAAAAGTTTGCCAACTCTATAAAAAAAATCCATAATCATTTTAAAAGATTTACATAAATCATTTCTGACACATATTTCCTCACCTGCCGTTTCACAGGAAAGGGAAAACAAATGTGCACTTTTCCATAAAGAAAAAGACGAAATGCCACGTTAATGTAATGAAGTGCTTTTCATTTTCCGCAAAATCACGATAATCTCAAGAGGTTCTGCGAGAGAGGAAAAATCTAGCAAGAGATTGCAGGAAATGAAATTTTTAGTCTGGATTCGTTGAGTTGAAAAATATGATTGTTGATTGAGGGTATTTATTGTATGTGTGAAGTGAAATGTATGATTTACTTTAAGTCTTGAGAGCAGAGTTACGTTGTCATTTCTTATTGGGTTAATCCATCAATTGACTTCAAGCTCTATCTCGAGAGAAACACTCGTGCTTTTTTTTTTGAAAAAATAAAATATATCGCAATTGAGAATTTTCGTAAATCACACATCAAGTTTGATTGTTGGTTGTGCGATTTCCACAACTTTACTGCACATCCAACCAAATCCTTTTTATTATTTATGGACCGACGACACATGGGAAGCAGCCCGGAAAAGGTTAGTTGGATGGAGTCGGTGGGGCAATATGTCGAGAATGATAGAGCGGATTGGGAAAATGAAGAATGACAAATCACAACTCTGCAATTTTTATGGAGAAAAAAAATACTATTTGGCTAATAAAAGTATAATTTATGGTTAGAAATTTTATGAATGCCAACCCAGCCATGAATATTTTTCAAACCCGCAGCCTGCATTATATAGGATCATTTTTCAATATGTTTCCCCTTAACGGTTTTATTCAAAAGCTCTAACAGTCAATCAATTAAATCACTTCACTGAGTTTTAACGTTATATGCAAATTTACGTATTAAACCATAGCTCTTTAGTGACTTTGGTTGAAAAGCTCTGATTTTCAAGAGAATTGAAAGAATAATGTATCCCATTTTTCATGTCAAACTTCCACTTCCGCATCCCTGAGACTGTGATTAATCAGTACACATAATTTAATTAGTAACTCCTTTCTCTGACAAATTCCAAAGTATAATTTTCCTGAACCACGAGTTTATGAGTGTAACATGTTCAATCTTCAACCGTAACGAACTCAACGAGCACTTTACCATTAACATTTCACGGAAATTATTCTTTTATGTAAATTTAAAGTTTTTTTGTGCTTAGGTCGCACCATCTTCAGGGTATATTTTCATCCCAGTAGAAAAGTTTCAAATTTAATAAGGGTGGCAAAAAGCATTCTTTTTCACATAACAGCCAAGTAGGGCAAGTAGCACCTCCAACATGGGATTTGTAAATGTGAAAATCAACCCTCCAGAAAACTGACAAAAAAAAATAGTGTCGGAATAAATTGCTCTAGATACCACAGAATAGAAGAATAGGGGGATGCAAATGGAGGAAACTTTACTTAAATAGGAAGAATGTAAATGGCTAAAAGTTCGCGAATTCATAAAAAAAGCTCCCAATTAGCAAATTAAGCAAAAAGCAAGAACATTCTCGCTCCTCATTCAATGAGATATTTTTTATTTGAATTTTCTGCCGCATGTGTTCATGTCAATGAACATATGAGATTGATTTGAGAAAGGCAGAATCAACAAGCCTCTCTCTCAGTGGGGGGATTCTCTTTACGAGGAATGCGTACGAGCATTCTCATGTTAGATAGCATCTCCATAAGTTCAATATGTTGTTCAATTTTGTTGACTTGTTTACGACTCAAGTACAGTGAATTTGAGATTTATGGCAATTTCCAAATTTTTCGGGTTGACATAACCATTATGTCCGTTTCATTCAGGATTTTTAATATTTAGAAAAAAAGTATTACAAGCCGTCTCTACTTTTCATAATGCGCAACCTTAGGGAAAACTGGGGCAGTAGTAAATATGGCGTAGTTTTAAATACTGCGATTTTTTCAATCAGAGAAAAAAGACTTCAGAGGCCGAGAGCTATATGAATACATAGATCAGGGATCTTTCTCCATTAAAGAAATAGTCAAAATAATGTACAAGTAGTATAAACATAAAGAGTAAGTGTTTAATACTAACCTCATGTTTCCTTCTGCTCTAGTTTCCTCTATGATTTTAATACTTTTAAAATTGGTTTTGCTTTAAAAGTTTGGATAAATAAAGTTGTTTATATTACCAGATAAAGCATCAGAGAACGCAAGAGAAATGCAAAAAGTCGTTTATTCTCAAAGTATGGGCCGATACTGACGATATAGGTAAATATTTTTGTCATTTACTTGGGAATACACGGAAACCGCGAGAAAAAAATGAGACATTTTGAAAACAAAATCATCAGGGGAAATGCTCATAATTTTGTCCAGTTTCTTATTTTGGACACTTTGAGGATAACATTGAACACTAAAAATAAATTGATTAAAATGATGGATTTTTATTCCAATATTTGCTGAAAAATGAATTCTATCTAAATATTTGTTCTTTTTGGAAGATTTTGACACTAAATACGTTAAATTTTGAATATGATTTGAGTTGAAATTGCTTTGTTGAAAATTCAGTGTGAGCAATTGCTTACGAGAAATATGACAGAACTTCGTGGCTTACTTCAGTCTTATTTAGTTTTGGTGAAGTACTAACAAAGTTTGTTCGCTGTTTTTGAGTGATATTATTGAATACTCATTGAATATTGTGTTGATTCACGTTAGTGGTGATTTGTACATTTGATCTGAAGTGAGATTTGCCTTGTGAATTATATTTTTCGTGTGAAAAATGGGAAATTTTTTAAGACATTCACAAGTGAGGTGATGATTCTTATTTTGGACAGGTGTTTTTCTCACGAAATTTCGTGAAGTTTTAGCTTTTGTGATGACTAGGTTGTATAAATGCCTGGATAAACAAAGGACCATAATCTCTACGAAAGAGATGTAGCGAGAAAAGCCTTGAAAGGTTCCTGGAAAGGTCAAGGAATGAGCGAATCCGCACGTACTTGGAGTACCGAAGTCAACTCACTTTAATGAATGATATGGAAAGTTTCTGGGCTTCTTGTGACATTCCACGTTTCCCTTACATGACCAGGAAGAGGACTTGGTAAGATTGGTTCATAAAATGAAGAACAATGGGCATCCTGTTGAGGCGGATTATCTGTCCAAATTTACAGCCAAGTTGGCCAAATTAATAAACAAGTTGTCCAAAATAAGAGCCAAGGTCACCTCTACATATCAATTCATTTTTAAACGTATTAAAACTAATTTTAGTAAAAATGAGATGATAAATAGCTTGACAAGTTTCTAAACAATCCTTCTGAAAAGAGAGTAACAAAAAAAGTCAATTAGTATTGAAAATATCGCACTTCAAACTTAGGATATCGATGCTTATATGCAGACTGTCCAAAATTATGAGCACTTCCCCTAATTACATCCAATTTTATTCTTCTTCAAAATTGGCAAAATGAAGTCTCAAAATGAAGTCACTCTTTAACACATCTTCCACCGAAACAAGTGATGATCACGAGGGATCACGTCTAAAGAGTACAGTAAGGTCGGTAGCACATAACCACATGGACCATATGGACAATAGAAATTCAATAATATAGAATTGTCCTGTTTCTTTATCACTAGTTTGTGATTTCTGTCCAGTTAATACCAATGCCGATTAACAGTTTCACTTATTTTCTGCAACTTGTAATGCATGATTCCCCGTTGATCCCACCAAATACTGACAATCTACTTCCTGAAGCAATTTGGCCGTTTAGTCAATTTTTATGCATCGTGCATTTGGAGTAGTGTAATCACACCTATTTCTCATAATTTGCATCAATTGGATGATTATTAATCGTATCGAGATGTATTACAAGGTAATTATTTTTACAATGTCAATTTTCGTATTGGAAGAATCTGCGAAGTCCATTGTGGACCACCCAAGAGTGCCTTCCCGTGGTGTGGATGCTTCTTCTATGCTTTCGGAGTTGATGGGCGAAGGCGGTGCATTATATTACGTTATTAACATGTGAAAATTGTGTAAATCAGATATTCAGATCCTTGCACCGAGCGGAACTCGAACTCACAAAAATTGTGAGTCAAGCCGGGGATCGATCCACTTCAAGAGCCAACGGTCTTGCATATGAGGCGCTCGGAGCAAAAAAAACTCTAAGTCGTATGCATTTCCCTATTAAAATAGCGTTTTTTTGCTCTGAGCTCCTCATATTGAGCGACTGAGATCCCCATTGGATGATGAAAATCATTTCTTTAACACCGTTAAATCAAAATTACGAAAATGCATTTTTGACTTTATGTCATACTTTCAATAATTTCATGTAGCACTTATTGTCCCTTATTTTAATTTTTCCTATGAGATCTAAACACTCAAAAGTAATGTGGTTAGTCATATTTTGGGTCCTGATCAAAATCTCGAAAGCTGAAATTCCGAAAGCCAAAATCCTGAATGCCTAAATCCCGTAAACGCCAAAATCCCGACTTTCAAACTCCTGAATGGGTCGAAATCACGAAAACCCAAAATCCCCAAAACCAAAAAATTCCAAATGCCAAAATCCCGAAGGTGTCATAGCTAAACTCACAATTTCACCCGCATTTGTTGGAGGCAAGGGAAGTTTTCTGTACTTTGGGAAATTATTCCACACAATGTCCTCCGTATAATCTCGTCCCTTTCAGGATTTTCGCTATTCGTGGATTTGGCGTCAGGGATCTTGGTTTTCCGGATTTTGGTATTTAGGCCTTTTGACCCATTCGGGAAATCAAACCATTTGGGATTTTGTCTCTTCGGGAGTTTAGGTTTTCGGGATTTAGACCTTTGGAATTTTGGCTTTCGGGATATTGGCCGGCACTACATATTTTAAGTAAATAAAGCAACGCTTGCAGATCGGTGCTTATCAATTGTGTTTGGTCTTTTTGTCCTCTACGACGGAATCTTAAAATTTAAATCATTTTTCGTAGGTGGTTCTCGATGGTGCAAATTCACTGTAAGCCAAGTTAATCAAACAATATGCTTTAATTGATATATTTTCAAATTAGAGTTGCAAAGTAGCACTTTTCTGAAAATGCTGTTTATTGGTCACAAAAATCGATATATTCGTTCTTAAAAAAGATATTTGTAGATACGAATTATCACGGTATAAATTCCATAAGCGACACCTATGCGCAAAATTAATTTGTAATTTGTAAAGCTACCGGTCTATAACATTTTGGAATTTGGATGAAAGATCGCCAGTTTGAATTGTTCGAATACTTTAAAAGCCATGTCAACGTTCACAAATACTAGGTATTGAGAACCATATCTCGTTTCAAGGGTAGGGTAATGTGTGGTGTTTCTGGACAAGGTGCTTTTCAGGACATAATATGGGTATTTTGGGACACATAGAAAATTTTATAAATACTTGTTTTCTTTTTATTTTTAAGTTCTGTATGAAATACTAAACTCTTTAGGTATTAGATAAACATAAGACTTCTGAAATTTTATTTAATTTAAAGCGTGAAATACGCGTGAATTGTGAGTGTCACATTCCACTTTTTACAAAACCTTCAGTGTGGTCAATTTTGCAGATGTCAACACAAACAGTGCTAAGTTTTTTTCGATTTAAGTCACTTTACAAGTGAAATTTAAACAAAATTTTTATGAAAGAGTAAAGTTTAGACCTTCTACTTAAAGGTAAAAAATCAGGCCCGCTGAAATTTATTTGCATAATAGCGACTTTTGTCTGTCCCAAAATACACAACTGTCCCGAAATATACCACTTTTACTTCTTTACATATTTTGCTATTTTGTATAAAAAATGATGCATTTTTCAACATTTTCGATAAGAATCTTATTCTGGATAGCATAAGGAACATAAATATTTGTATCAACAAAGAAAAAAATTATTTGAGAAGTCGTTAAGCTGTTTGAAACTTGAAGGTGCTGAAAAGTGTCTCGAAATACCACACATTACCCTATTTCTAACATTACCATAAGTAATAGAAGCAGTCGTAAAGGTACAGCAACATAAAAGAAATAGTTCGAGAATTGTAAGCTCGAATTGAATAGACTCCCGGTCAGTATTAGAAAATTGACTGCTGAGCTAAACATATGGACAGAACAGATGCAACATATTATGAAAAAAAAACTATATGTACATTGCAGTCTTTGAAGTTCGCAGAAAAACATCAATAAAAAAACTGATATTAGGAGTGATATAGGACTGTGTGCAAAGGAAATGCTTCCTTTGGACACAAATAATCCGATACCATCCGATACTGAATGTCGTATTTACTGATGGAACTTCACTTTTATTTGAGCAATATTGTAAAATAAACAAATAAAATGACCAAATGTTCTTACCACAGAACTAATACGAAAATACAAATAGGAATTTTTTGGGCCACAGTTATTGCGAAAATGACCGCTCTTAATTGGAAGTTTTTGACCGTAGAGTTAAAATAATTCAAAAGAGTCAAAACGAATTATTATTTTAAAGAAATATTTTCTAGTGCTGAAAAATTGATGAAACTTTCCTTGTCCGTATATTTATGCGTCCTTTGTGAAATCTAGCGGCCAAACAGTTAAAGATAAAGGCTTCAGGTTTTAAAAAAAATCCTCAACTAGTTGACTGTGAGATTTTTTCATTATTATCTTGGTTATCTTGCAAGATTTCGGGTTGAAAATGTCTATTTCAGTTATTTGCAACTGCTGTATTATCGGATTCGCGACTCTAGGATACCCAGGTTAGCAGTTCACGCCTATCGATCCTCTGCCACTTCAAGAAAATGTGCACGGTCGATCCCAAAGCTCTCCACATAGAGTTCTTGAATTTTTATTCAGCCACCTTGTGCCTTATGCCATAAACACACTTACGATTTAAGCCGAGAGACGACTTAACGTAACTGTAATTAAAATACGATTTGACTAAATTTCCATCAGTTTTCTACGAACTAAGCCATTTCTGGGCTTAAGTCGAGAGACGGATGATTAGTCAAAAACTGATGAAAATGTAATCTGGTCATAATTTTGATTATAATTACGTTAAGCTGTCTTTCGACTTAAGTCGTACTTGTGTCTAGGGCATTACAGTGCCTTGGTCACTGTCGTATATAGTGGTTGTATGATCATAGTGTTTTTCAACATTAGTATAAATAATACTTTGAAAATTTTTATCTGATTATTTTGATTTGGTAGTGTTTAGCTTTTGCTAAATTTGTGGATATTTCTCGTGCAGAAACTGAGTTACAAGATGGTGTTTAAGCGGTATAAAAATTGAGTGAACACATTAGGAAAAGGGGATTTTTCATGAAAAAAAAAGAGCTGTGCTGGAGGAAAAACCAGTAAAATTCTCATCGATTTTCGATTTGCTTTTGATCTCACTCCGATTTATTTGCATAATTTATTTTTAAATTCAACCCCTTTTCTACGCATTATACGCCTCCAATTTCACCACTTGGGGGTGTGTTTACTGATGGAAAATATTCCATTGACACACCATTTTTGTGCTTTGGTCGGAAAGTCAATGTATGTGAGGGCTGAGTGAGTACCGTAAAAGTTTCCAAATGAAACAAATCTTGAGGAAATTTCTCGTAAAAGTTTTACAACCCCTAATCCCACCTTTGGCGTAGGTAAATAGGTAATTTTAATTTCTACTCTCGTTCATGTCCTTTTTCACTCCTAGTTAATACTGAAAAATTTCTCGTATAGCAAAAGTGGGAATGAAGGTGAAAAGGGGGAGGAGATCAGTAAATAAATTATTTGCCTCATCTTTATATGCCATCTATATAGTGTTCTTCACTCCTTAACTTCTCTATATTGCTTCTGGGGAGAAAATGTCTGTGAGAGTCAAGTGGAAATAGTCCTTCTTCGTAGCAGTTCCTGAATAAAACCTCTTTCCCCATTATTCCTGGGACTTTCAATCCAAGTATTTCCCTCGATATCGCCTTATTTTCCCATACTTGAACATTCATTTAGGCGAAAGTTCTTATTCGCTGGGAGAACCAAGGTTCCGTGTGGACTTTCTCCCAAGAAAATGTGTCTCATCCAGACAATTCAATAGGCAACAATGTTAGAGATTTACCCAGACCATCCTGCATGCTTCTTTGATTTTCTGATTTACTACCAATATTGATTCTCTGCAATATATTCGCCATCGGAAATTAGTGTCACTCATAAATAATCTCTTTTGCACGTGCTCAAATCTGTCTGGGGTTTACCATGCTATATCAATTATATAGCTTCCTCTTGTGCCGCATGGTCATTTATAAAGGAAATATAATTTCTAGCCATCGGTGGAGGCTATACAATAAAATGACTGGTCTCCTCTCTCCGCATGGATAAATGATCAACATTTAAAATTCCACATACACGAGATATTCTCTTAATCGCACATTTGTTCATTCACTTTGAGCTCACTCTTTACCCTGTCATCCACGTCGGTGCTTTCTACACACCAATCACCGGCAATATATTCCCAGTCCCCTCCTAAAAGCTTAGCTACAGAGTGGATTTCACATGTGCATTATCCAAACCCTTCCAACCCCAAGCACTCTTCATATTCAACACTACCCTCGGTAAGAGTTGAAACATATGAAAATGCCCCTAGATGAGATAAGGATATGTTTAAGTTGGAGCTTGTATAAAATGAGTTTGTTTGCATACATCTCTGAAGTCTTCCTTTCACGTTTAAGAGGATTTTAAACAGATCATTGAAGAATAATACACACTAAATTTAGCTGATAAATTTTTATTAGTATTTAGGGGAGACCGGGGTAAAATTAGCCACGCATAGCATCAGATAGTGGGATGTTATAGTTTGCCTTAGAGGGGATATTTAGGAAACTACTGCTTATTTGAAGTATATATAGGGTAAGAGCTCATAATTTTGACCAGTTTCTAAATTTGGACACTTTGATGATAAAATTGGACACTATAAATAATTTGATTAAAATTATGGATTGTTATTCCAATATTGGATGAATAATGATTTCTATCTAAATATTTGTTCTTTTTGGAAGATTTTAACAATAAATATGTTAAATTTTGAATATGATTTGAGTTAAAATTGCTTTTTTGAAAGTTCAGCGTGAGCAATTGCTTACGAGAGATATGACAGAACTTTGTGTTTACTTCAGTCTTATTAAGCTGTGGTGTTAACAATATTTCTTCGCTTTTTTTGAGTGATATTATTGAATATTCATTATCATTTTTCATTTCATTTCACTTATTTCAAGTACTGCTTTTGAGCTAGAGCTAGGTGTACAAAGACTTCAATACAAATTATACGATATGAAAAATTTCATATTCTGGCTAATTCTACCCCGGTCTCCCCTATCTACCGGTGCTATCGTCAAGTGCAAGAACGATTGAGTTACCGTTGAACCATAAATAAAATAATTTTTTTCTTGAATTTTATGTTTTTCTTATATAATTACCCACTTTTTAAGCGAAATCCTTTTCGGAATAGACCCTACAATACTCAGACTCAATATTTTCATTAGAGTAAAAAGTATCATTCATTGGTATTGTCAGAAAAATTTCTGAGATTTTTAGGTTATTTTTGTGTCTATCTTTCGTATTTTACGTTAAGTTTTTGAATTTTCCATGGTTAGATGTAAGGCGTGTCGTTATTTTTGTTTGTCGGTTTTAGTTTTATTGCTAAATTTCGGTCTGCGAGAACTGTCCCGTCTTTAAAGGGTTAGGTGAGATATTTAGCAATCTCACCTACCATCATATGGGATCGATTAGACTCAGGCTGATCTTCAAGGATATTTAGCCTGTAAAATTTCGCAGTAAAGGATTAGGTAAAGAAAAGATTAAGATTAAGATTTGTCTATGGGTCGGTTATATTCCTTGCGGAACCGCTGCACCCAGGCCACTTATTTGGGCCCATTATGCACTCCCCATTCTCCTGTTCTATCTTAACCCCCAAGGCGAGTAAACCTGCTCCATATCACAGTGCTCTGTGTGCGTTCTGATACACACAGTACCGCTTTATATCACGGTAAACCAACCTTGGTTTGTGGATCTGGGCAGTGAATGAGTATTTGTATTCGACTGAACTCTGCATGTCGAAACTTATTTCCTATACCCACCTCTCTTTTTAGGCGGTTCATTGTCAATGTATTGACATTACTTTTCCATTCATTCACTGGACGAATTCGAGACTATTACAGCAGCTGAAAAATCTGCAGCTGCCCAGTCTCGAACCCTCGACCTCACAGTCACAGAGCCACTGCTCTATCCACTGATCCACTGAGGCCCTAGGTAAAGAAAAAGTATGTATGGGATCTCAAATCAATGACATAAGTTAAATCCTGAGTGTATGACAGTTTGGGATAAATCTTTACTGTGATTTTTTAACCCTTTAAGGAAGATTAGGTTACCAGTGACTCAGAAACGAAATTTTTCCTATGGCCTCCTTAAGTGACATCTTGCTCTGAAAAATCAAAAAAAGTGATTTTTCTGACCCTATCGTCCTTAAAGAATTAGAGGCTTATTATTCTCGAAATTCAGTCTGAGTCTATTTTGGGCACTAACAAAAACTCATGTACTTCCAGGACCAAACTTGACCAAAATGTGTTTGATCATTCCTTGGTAGCGAATATATGGGCAACTGAAAAACTTTCCCGTCCGTCGGTATATTCGATCCTTTTCTTGAGCTTAATAAGTCCCAAACTAAGTAAAAGCATACCGACTTGCGGTTTTTGGCAAAGGTTATAATCCGGGTGTAAATTGCAACATATGGTTTATTGATCCCCACTCCCACCCTAGGAGATATACATAAATCCAAGTAGTGTTTACAACTGCCCTAGTTTCCCCTAATTAAATTCAGCCGCATAGCATGGATCGGGCTCAAAATTCAGTATATTATAGCTGCGCTTTATATAAAATAAAGAAATAAATAAACAAATAAATTAAATTATTTTGACAGCAGAGCATCCGATAATATAAAGCTCTGTTAATTCATCCAAATCCTTGATATTTTGATTTAAATACAAAATTCGCATTTCTTTAAGGAATTTGATTCAAAATTACTGCGTAAGTAACATCATCCAACTTCAACTTCGAATTGAATTTGCATGCAATTCGAGTTTACATATGTTAAATCACCTACAGCTGTGCTAGGCTTATCATTAGTTTTTTTTATATATTGGAATTTGTATTACAATTTCATAAAATTTTTCATAAAAACTTTAAATTATGTTGAAAATTCTAATTGCACCTACACCTTTCTTTACATTTCAATAAATCAACTTGTCCTAACTTATATTAATACTCTCTTCTTTCTCGTGATAATAATTATTTAAACAGATCAGATAATGGTAGATAATAATAAAGAAAATTTCTTTTAAAGTGATAAAATAATAAAACAGATTCTACAAATTTTCCTCTTGCAATTTGACCATATTTGCATACTTCGAATTGTATTGAAAATTCTAGTTATACCTTCTTTTTATTCACGTTTGATTAAACCATCCTGTCTGAACTTAGTTTTAAAATAAGTTTGGACAGGTTTGAT
This sequence comes from Phlebotomus papatasi, assembly GCF_024763615.1. Classification (NCBI taxonomy): domain Eukaryota; kingdom Metazoa; phylum Arthropoda; class Insecta; order Diptera; family Psychodidae; genus Phlebotomus; species Phlebotomus papatasi. The sequence goes on from NC_077223.1 coordinate 79,376,681, forward strand.
TATTCAGATGTGAATGAAAAAAGATACAATTAGAATATCTAATACAATTTGGAGTTTATAATGAGAATTTTGATCAAATTGCAAGAAAAAGCTTTGAAGAATCTGTTTTAATTTAATTTTTGATTATTTTATTTTTGATTATTTTACTATTTCACCCCTTACAGTGGTTACAGATCTTCATCATAACACTAAGAGATTTTTTTAAGAAGCATTTGTAAAATTGTACCACAATATCTTTTCTAGAGCATTTGTTTTTTTTTCTTTCGTGTGTAAACTCTTGACCATCATATCAGTACACATTTTCTGGTTTGTTCCGAAAACGGCTCTATAGGGTAAAGTGATACAAGTTGGACATAGTGTTACAAGTTGGACAATTCGCCAGTACAAATTGGACAGGAATATTTTCTTGATAAATACAGTACAATTTTTTTTAAAGCACAATGAACCAAATTATAAAACTAAAGCGTTAAAAATACACAAATAAAATGAAGTACTGAATTTATCAAGAAAAAAGCCCTGTTTAACTTGTATCACTTTACCTTAAGTCTACAATGCTTTTTTTTTAATTTTAGGCTATATTTTTATATCGTTTTTCAATTTTTAATTTTTTTTTTTTTTAGATTTTAGATTATTTAATGTTGAAAAAAAATTGAAAGAGAACATTAATTTTATCGAATTTACTTAATCTAGTGAAAGTCAATCTTTAAATGGCTAACCCTAAGGGGCTGAAGCATACTTGCTATAATATTAATTCGGGCTATTGTTGGTATAATAGGGGTTTTCTATATACCTTAAAAGATATTTTCGTATATAGGGATGCGTTATTACACCAAACATTTGATCAACATACCCCAAAGTGCAGCTTTTGCAGCAAAGCATTTGTGATTGCCGAAAGGAAGGGTGAAATAGGGAGGAAAATCGGTAATTAATGCTACGATAACAAACTCCGAGGTGGGCTGCAATTTTATTACTCCATGCGGTACTTATTTTCATTTGTATATGCAAACATAAAATGTTTTGCTTGTGAAAACAGCTAAAATACAGAAATTCACCGGGTAAATGGCAATTATCATGTATCACAGCAATGTGAATTTAAAATGTTTAAGAATAAACGGAATAAACCAAATAAAATGGACCTTTTATGTGTGTCTTTCCTACCTTTTTTTATCTCTTCGAAACCACATTTTTGGTATAAAAATCAAGCAATATGATAGAAGGGATATATTGGTATATATTTATTTTAAAATTCTGCGAATTGAGCAAAATGATAGATAAACATTTTGAAGCGCCTTTGCGAAATACCCTAAAGTAGAAGCTTCACTCAATTATCCTAAAATATTGGCAAATTAATTTATAATGGCTATAAAACATCTAAGGACAATTTTCTCTTTTATAAGAAATTCTTTAGAAAAAGAAAATTGAGAAATGTCTGATCAATTTATGTAGTGGAGAAAAACGAGGAGCTATCATAATAAATTTAGGAATGGAAGACTATAGAGATGGAAGATTGGAAAGCAGTGAAGCAAACAGATGATAGTTAATAAAGTTCTGCTTCATGTTTTATCCTTCTTGTACATTCAGGAAAAATTCTTGACAATTTCCATATGATTTTCTATCATATTGATTTCCTTTGTGGTTTATTTTAGTGTCTATACTTTTCTTTCCTCCAAGCATATTCTGGGTAGAATATTAATGCTGAATGGAAATTGAATTGTTCTTTTTCTTAGACGTCTACAAAGGTATATCAATTCCTTTATGATTTATCTCAGAAAGAAACGTGACCAAGAAGAAACAATATTCCATTATTCAGTATTTCTTTTAAAAAAACCCATCAATTTTTTGTGGAATTCTGGAGATAAAGTTTCGGGGTTTTAAGAAATAAATAATGAAAATCTTGTGGCATTTTTGTGTACTCTAGACCTAGTATGAAGTAGGGGAAGCTTGTGCGCCTTCGTACGGAAAATTATGTTCAAAATTTAAGATTTTTTACTGAATGCCACACAAACCGAATCAATTATACCAATATTTAAAAAAAAAATCTCTTACATATTATGTTCATAATTCCACCTCATTCCTATTTTGAAATTCTTATATTTTCCTCTAGAAAAAAATTTAAAATTAATGATGATTTTTCCACAGTTACGTACAAAATTTTTCATCTTTGTACACCTCATTTTCACTGGAAACATCACACCGGACACAAACATTTACAAATTACTATTTAGATGGAACTTTTATCTACTTGCTTTAACTATTTTTGGAAGTATAATGCGTTTTAAAATCAATTTAATGCTATTTTTCTAACATATAAAGAGATAGACATAGTAAAAAATTATCATGGTAAATATTAACCTGATAGAGTGGCGGCATTACTTGTGGCTTTTGTCTTTACTTATGACCTCCTCCCAAAAAACACTAAAATGTCACAAAATGATTTTGAAAAACCCCAAAATTAAAAATATTTTAGAGTAAGTGTGCCAAATTCCGGCCAGCTTGCAATTCCGATCATCTTTTTTGTTCCTTAAATTTCCATAAATTTTTAGTTTTTACATACTCTAGAGATTATACAATGCAAAAGAATAACAAAAAATGTAGCTTTGATAAACGAGAAGACGTGAAAAAGACATTGGAAGAATTCCCGAAGGGCAAGGAACTATGAGAATGAAGGTGGTCGAAATAGGGCACCAAAGCTATGTTTACATTTTCATTCATTTTAAAATGTATTAAGAATGATTTTAGAGTAAATAAAGACGATAAACTGTCTATAAGGTTCCAAACAACGCTCCTTAAAAAGAAGGGATAAAAAAAATCAATTTGTTTAAAAATATTACATTTAAAACTTGAGACTTTGGCGCTTGCATGCAACTATGCCGAAATTTGGCACACTTACCCTATGTCTTATAATAAACACATCATATTTTTTGGTTTTTGAATCATTTTTTGTAAAATGTATTTTTTTTACATATAAATTTGTTTTTCATTTCAATTCTGAGATAAAGAAAGCTGGAAGTTTTATTACAAATATTTGGTGTTGAAATTAAAGATTTATTTATTTTGAGTGAAATAAAGGGACACTACCAAACCAAAACTTCTTAGACGAAAACGCGCTATCTTCGAACAATTTATGCTTCAAACAATTCATTTTATTCATTCTGTATTAGATTAATTTGGCCCATTATAATATTAAATTTTAGTAGCTAGTCTGATGCCTCAATTTTCAGAAAAGATGTATGGCTGAAATCCATAAGGAATATAGAGAAAAAATTAAATTGTGCGAAGCTTGAGTCGTCCGAAGGTAGCGAGCTTTCCTCTATATCAAAATCGAAAATACATATGCATAATAAAGATGTACAATCTTTAGATATGCCAGACGAACTGAGTCTCAAGTATAGCAGATTAGACAATATTTTGGTATTAATAATAAAAAAAAACATAAAATGCATAAAATACTGAAATAAGGTAAAGTGCCCTCAAGTCGACTGGTTTCTCAATTCGCCGGTAGAGTTATTTATTCAATTTATTTATATTTGCACTAATATTTGGCGTATGATCTAACATTAATAGGTCACTTATTCCATAAATAAATACTAATCAGTGACAATTTTATAGAAATTCACCATTAAAACATTCAAATACTGACCACCGGTCGAGTCGAGGAACCGGTCGACTCGAGCGCACTTTACCTTATTCTTAGCAAAAAGAAAATTAAAATATTGTGAATTATCTTGGATGCATTAGATAATTTTGTGTGACTTTTTAACCAAAATAGAATAACTTATAGACCACTTAGAATTTTTATTGGAACATAGGTATAATTTTTCTTTTAATTTGTTTCTCTTTCTTGGTAAAAATCTCGATTTTATGAATCCTCCAAAAAGTATGAAAATTTATTCTTCACGAAGAAAATCTTATGTAAGTAAAATTAAAGTGCTTTTTTTATCTTGAGAAAACAATAATAAAATCAGATTTTTTTCTTATTATGAACATTTTATACATCCCTCTTTTTGTTAGTCTACGTATATTTTTATTTTGAAATGGACTCTATAAATTTTTAATAAACTATATGTTTAAACTAGTATGGAATTCTACAGTACGATGTTAAACAATGCATTTTAAATGATCATGAATAAATTACAAATTACAACTATCTAAGTACAAGGGGTAATCTAATCAATCGATTTTATTATTGTGTATAAGTAATTGCACATTTAGTGTTAATCATTATCCGGTTCATAATAACCTATCACATAAAATGTGCAACAAATTATCGAAAATTGTCGAGAATTAGTGCAAATCTGTTCAGTATAGTTCAGGACTTATTGTTATTTTTTTTTTAATTTAAAAGTTCAATCATTTATTCATTTATTCTGCAATAATCGTATTAATAATTCCTATGGTGTAATTGCTTATCAATCCGGAATAATTGTTGTTTTGTACCATTTTTAATCCTACCTAAGCTGACCTATTTTTCACATTTTGATCACAATTCCAGCAAATCTACCCGAACAATTGTTTAATCCGATTAGTTTATCTATATTTTCTTTCATAACACACCATTTCAATAGATATCCCATCTCTCTATGTACCAAGGGATTTTATTGATATGGTATGATATAGAATATAAACCGTATTAGAATATATAGATGAAAAGTCAGACCGAAGGGATGGTGTAGTGTAGTGACAAAAATTTATAACGTGACCGCATAAATTACACTAAATCCTCCGCTTCTTAGGCCACGAATATAGAGAAAGAAATATGTATATAGATGAGATAACTGAGCTTTGGAATTTAGAATAAAATATATATGAAGGCAAAGGGATGTACATCTAAATGGATGGTTAAACCATTTCAATTACCATAAACGATGATGGAATTCTCAGCACAACCAATTTAGTAGAATTTTTCGTGGTATCAAACATGATATTCCATGTTAGCTTTTTCAAATTGTTATCTCACGGGCTCTTTTCCCAAGTTACTCTACCAATATTTTTCCCCAAAGAATTTTCTGTTTAACTATCAGAGTGGAATTTCAATTAATTTCAAAGTTGATATTTCCTGCAAATTGAATTGGACGCACTTCCATGGTATTTTCTACTTTTGATGGTAAATTTTCAGTCTTATGTACAATGCTTCCATGAACAAATAACCAATATAGCCATGGGAGTGTTTGGGCAAGATGAAAATTTTCCCTGACGGCCAATGGTATACCTATATCTGGATATTTAATTCAGATGTAATTGAATGGATTCTGGTATACTTTTTTTTAAAGAAGTCTGAAGTTTTTTTTAACACAGGTTGTTCCTTATTTTATAAATTCTTATTTTTTAACATTATTACAGAATTCCATAAAAGTTAAGGAATTTTTGTGTTAATTGCTATTGATAGGGGAAAGAGAGGCATTTTTTAAATTAGGCTTTTTCTCATATTTTTAATATAATTTTAATTATATTAAATTAATTAATTATATTATTTTAATATAATTTAGCTTCACAATTGGTTTTTGGGGATAAATTATTCCACTAAGTAAGATCCAGTTCTTTTTACTGCTCGAACTCAAAGAGAGAGCAGTTATATAATCGACTTTTTTTTCAACTTCTCACTGTTCTGGAGATTAAACGGTAAGAGATATCGACTTCCGGTCTTCGATGACCCCTCCTCAAATGACATTATCTCGTACCCAACCTCTTTACTTTCCCCCCTCCCCTTTCGTACGTTCCCTATCCCTAAAAAATAGGTAAAAAATGAGGTTTTTCCAATTTAACAGAGGTATCTCACTTCCTCCTACTTATTTAAACAATTATCTATAGAGGAAAGTATACTCTCCCTTCGAACGTTCATGCCTTCGAATAATTTAAATTTCCTTTACTTTTCCTAAGCGACTTACACATGATTATCACATAATTATTAATATTTGATAATAAGCTAACTAAATAGAAATATAAGTCTCTTAGGAAAAATAAAAGAAAATTCACATTAATCGAAGCTATGAACGTTCGAAGGAAGAGTGCTTTCCCCTAGTCAAGAAATAGTACGCTTATTTAAGAAACTCTTTTAAATTTTACTTTCCGAAATTTTGTAACATATGAAAGATATGGTAGAGAAATAGATAAATTTATCCCTCAATTCTTTAGAAGAAAATTTCGATTTAATGAGAGATTGTGTTGTTTTCAGAAGCCACCGTCGTCTTAACGTTAATAGTCAACTAGGTAACGATAATAATATGTAACTTTTAAACGTTTTAAAAGAAAATTGAAAATAGCTTTTTATAGAGAACACTCGAAGATTTAAAAGCGACTGCAGGGAGAATTTACTTCAAGAAGAAACCATTAGACAGGATTTATCTAAAATCCTATTTGCATAGGATAGGAAAACGATATTCATATACTCTAATTTAAACCAATCCTTAAAGTTTATTTCCAAATAAACTCTGTCTGATTCAGGAGATTTTCTAGTCTATCAAATTTTATAAAATTAGTTTGTTTTTAAAAGATAAGAATTTGAAAATGAAAAATATTAAATTTTTAATTATGCAAACAAGGAAATTAAGTTCAGGATAAGTTATACATAAGATGGAGGTTCAAAGTTAAAGTATATCGTATTTGTGAGTCGAATTTGAAGTATCCGAGCGAGACAGCCCCACAGCAATCTATTCATTTAATTTAAAGTATAAAGGGCATATTGAATGTTTCTGAAATTATACCATTCAATGTTTATAATATGACAATATAGCCATGAATTTCTGCAGAATCTCAATACGCCTTCGAGGGATGTAATATCGCACTTATAAGACTAGAGTGACTCACAAACATTAACCAAACTTACAGAATGTGCCTTAACTTCATATTTTTTAAAATATTTTTTTGTACAATTATATTAAATAAGCATAGGAGAAGTGCGCATAATTTTGTACAGGATGCTTATGAGCAGGGGGGTGACATTGGCTCTGAAAAATGCGACCAGTTTTAGTGTAATTTTTACCCTGTTTTCGTACACATTTTACAAGATATCTCCAAAACTACGTAGATTGCCAATTTAGGATTTTCGGTTGCCTCTTCGTTATTAAATTTTCTTTTATTTTGTATTAGTATTTTTTACTAATTCTTTCTACAATGACAGAAAACAGCTAATAAACTCAAAAATTTTTTTGGCTCGCTAGAAACATATGGAAAACATAGGAAATGTCATGCCCCTCTTATAAGCATCAATGTTCCAACTTTGAAGTACGATATTTTCAATACTAATTAATTTTTTTGTTACTCTCTTTTCAGAAGGGTTGTTTAGAAACTTGGCAAACTATTCATCGCCTATGTTTTTACTAGAATTAGTCTTAATACGTTTAAAAATTAATTGATATATAGAGGTGAATTTGACTCTAATTTTAGACAACTTGGTTATAAATTTGGACACTTTGCTTGTAATTTTGGACAGATAATCCAGCTCAATAGGATGCCCATCGTTCTCCATTTCAAGAACCTATCTCACCAAGTCCTCTTTCTTTTTATGTAAGGAAACTGTAGAATGTCACAAGAAGTCCGAAAACTTTCCATATCAATAATTAAAGTAAGGTGATTTCAGTACTCCAAGTACGCGCGAATTCATGCATTCTCTGGCCTTTCCGGGAGCCTTTTAAAACTTTTCTCACTACATCTCGTTCGTAGAGATGATGCTCCTTCTTTTGTTTCTCCATGTATTGATGTATATGTACAACCTAGTCATCACAAAAGCTAAAACTCTATAAAATTTCGAGAAAAAACACCTGTCGAAGTAACAAGTATCACCTGACTGGTGAATTTCTGAGAAAATTGTCCATTGTTCACAGCAAAAACGTAATTCACAAGACAAATCACACTTTAGGACAAATGTATAAATAACTATTAACGTGAATCAACACAATATTCAATGTGCTATCAACCACAACTAAATAAGACTGAATTAAACACAAACTTCTGTCATATTTCTCGTAAGCTATTGCTCACACTGAAGTTTTAACAAAGCAATTTTAAGTCAAATCGAATTCAAAATTTAACGAATTTAGTGTTAAAATCTTTTAAGAAGAACAAATATTTAGATAGAATTCATTATTAATCAAATATTGGAATAAAAATCCATAATTTTAATCAATTTATTTTTAGTGTCCAATTTTACCCTCAAAGTGTTCAAAATTAGAAGCTGTCCAAAATTATGAGCACTTCCCTTATTTTTTTTAATCAATTCTACTAGAACAGAAAACAATTTACGAAAATATATTTTAAGGGGTGTAATGAAACTGGTTGGATATCTCTCTTTTTCCCGGAAAAAATTATAGGTTTCCTTTGGATTTTTAAGCCCCTCGTAGGGTCCTCATATTCATCATGAATTCTCTGACCATGCTTAATTGAATTCCACAAAATAAATTACGCATTTAGCATTATCAGTAAATAGAGATTATCAAAAAAAAAATTTCTGTGAAGTATCTATAAAAAATCCATGAAATGGAGTTATTCCATTACATTATCCCAATTGCGATAAGGGTATTTTATTTGAAGATATCAATTGTGTTCTATTTGCTGTATATTTGAAATAATTTATTAGAATGTTGAGTGAAAACATAAAGATGTCATCGAAATTTTCTCTTTTGTATTTATATAGGACATCCCCTCCGTTCTCATTGAAAATCAAAGGAAATATTTGATAAAATTGAAATTTAAGTGGTTTGTTCGCCAAATTATTCAGGACTTGTATTTATTGTGTAATTTCACCCTATTCGCTCTGATAAGCAAATGACGTCCTTTTAATAATAGTTGGAATCTTTATGAGGCACTTGACCTATACCATCAGGCGATCGAAAATTCCACAGAGAACAACGAATTAATAAATATCAGTCTTGAGCACATCTAATCGAATGCCCAATAGAGCGTGATGCGATTGCCACGAATTTATCTATAGGGATATTAAATTAATTATAATTGGGTACTGTTGTGAAATTTGTGCTGGCATCCAATCCTTATGGCACATCCCCATTTCCGAAATATCGGCATTCAGTGAAAAGTACGGGAATTATAGCAATTTATCTTGAGATATATAAAGCATATAATTAAAATGGTGTTGTATTTGGGCCAGACAAAGCAGTTTTTAGGCTTCAACCAACCACTGAAGACACATTTGTTGGTAATCCTCGGTACTCTGTTTTGTGTGTATTTAGTGGGGTATATTATTATAAAATATCAGCGCACGGATTGAATACCAACCCCATTGAAGATATTCTTTGTAAAGTTTTCCACTTCAGAGCGCTTTTCAAGCACCTACAGTCACTTTCTCGTGAATATACTGTAAATTTTACCACCCCATGGACATAGAATAAATAGTGCATGGTGAGAGCGCGAAAGTACTCAAGCTCAACTCTTTTTAAGCATTTTGCCTCACCGTATATGAATATTCACAGGTCTTGTAATCGAAAAGACTGCACTCGTGCTTAATGTACTGTAGATTAGGTAGAATGTTTTAGTTATAATTTTCCGAGAAGATTGATATTCTCATAATCCTTTACTAAGAAAGAGCTCAAATTTCTCTACATTGATATTCTGAAATTAATATCGGTGCTTCACTGAGAAAAAAAGAGGGTCCGATTAACATTTTTTTCTCAGAACTTTAACACTTTTTGGGTGTAAAAATATATCAACATTTATTTATATGTTAATTTTACACTTTTTTAAGGGTAAAATTAACATGAAAATGGGTATCTTTAACTCCTAATACACCTAAAAAGGGTAATATTTACACCAATTTTGGATCAATACTGCAGGGCAAAATTAACATTTACGGAATGTTATTTTAACTTTTCCGGGTTTCTCTCAGTGTTGTAACAGCAATTGTTCCATTTGCTGTTGCAATTGAATAGCGAATATACCAATTTCTGATTAATCTAAATTGCTAATTTTGCATTATAAGATACATTTTTAATATTTAACATGCTTTTCAAACATATACATTCTCAATGTACTCTATTATAAAAGTATAACGAACTTATAGAGCTCTAGGACCTTTTCGGACTCGAAATTTATAGTGCTATTCTAATGAAAAATGAAAAGGAAAAATCTTTCTCCTGGACATTATTTTTTAGGACGTGACAGTTCTCATGTACTTCCACTGAGAAAAAACGGGGGTGCGATTAACTTTTTTTCCTCATAACTTTAACACTTTTTAGGTGTAAAATTACAGTAGACTCTCGCAAATTCGGATCTTTTAAGATCGGTCTACTTTTTAATTCGGGCAGCGGTTACATTTGAAAAAAGTTTGTTTGTTTTCAAGTTGGATTATGATTATCAAATGAATGAAATATGCTCAAATTTGGCATGGTTTGTCTCAGTTTTGATGTGATTTTGCATTATTGAGGGATTATTTGAGGGATTTTATATATGAGTGTGTAAACTCAATATCTATATGCACATGAATGAAAAATCGTTGCATTTCAAAAAGTTTGTCGCCCGAATTTCTGTCTAATTCGGCTGACATTTCGGCCCTATATGCCCGAATTTGAGAGAGTCTACTGTATATCATTTTTTAATGTTAATTTTACACCTTTTTAAGGGTAAAATTAACATGAAAAAGGGTAACTTTAACCCCTAATACACCTTAAAAGCATAATATTTACACCGATTTCGGATCAATACTGTAGAGTAAAATAAACATTTCCGGAATGTTATTTTAACTTTTCGGATTTCTCTCTGTGTCTGTATAATTGATTTTTTTGCGTTGGTTTGTGTCACGATTAACTTCCCCAGTTCTCATTGAGTTCTAAAACCACGAAACAGTCGTGATAGTTACCAACACAATAAATTCGAAAACGCAGACTCACATGAGAACAGCCATGTACTTAAAGAAATGTGCAGAAGATTGATTTGCTTTTTTCATTTTTTTTAAAGAATAAAACCATCATGGTGATATTCCAATAAGAAATGAACATGTATTTTTTTTTAGCATTTTACTGTTCTCAAGTTCTTCTACATAATCGACTCTTCGGTGGTTTTAGAACACAGTGAGGACTAGAGAAAAGATTCGAGACAGGAACCACAGAAAATTCCACAATGCAGAAAGGTTTGAGAACAGTAAAGTGTTAAAAAAAAACATATTCATTTTTCATTGGAATAGCACCTTTACTCATGTAGCTTAACTTCACGTGTAATGGCACTATTCCAATAAAATATTAAAAGCGGAAATTTTTCTCATTGACATTTATTGCTTCAGCATAATCGATTTTTCCTATTGGTTCCTGTCTCGACTGTTTGACCAGTTCTCATCATATTCCAAAACCACAGTAAAGAAAAGTCGTTAAAGCGGAGACACGTAAGAATAATTTTTCAAATTATTATTGAGAAAATTTTTTAAGACCTTCTAAGTTTGTATTTCATAAATTTCCTAGACTTTGTGCGAAAATTTAGTTTAAATATTCAAAATTGTGTTTGAATTTTTGAATATCAACAAGATTAACAATGATTTTGTCAAATAGAGTCCTAAAGAGAGATTTTGACACAAGTCAGGACACTTTTAGTAAAGTAAAAGTTTCACTAGTCCACTAATTTCGATGAAGTTGAATTTGTGAGAAAGTTGTTCGAGTATCGAAACAGTCTGAACCGGTAATAACATTCGTTATGAATTTATAAATTGATTTCCATACAAAAAAAAAATAATAATAATTTAGAATATTTTATATCGTGATACTTTAAAAATCCTACTTCTAAAAATTGCTAAATCGGTTATGAATCTCACAATTATTTTACAACATTGCCTTTAAATCCAAATGTAATTGCATTAATTATGTAAGCTTTAATTAAATCTTAAAGCAATTCAGATAAAGCTTCTTTATATCAATAAATCCACATTGACGTGACCATCAGCTTATGATGTAAGAATTCTTATGATTTATAAAAAGAATTAATGATGCAAAAAAATCCTTAAGATATTCTAAAAGAGAATTTTGCATTCTCTGAAGAACAGACAATGTTCTGATAAGGGCAGACAAGAGCATTTTATAAAAATTAATTTGTGGGTTCACAGTAAATTTTACTTTGTCAACTGAACTCATCATGCCAAGAGGGATAAAATGGTTTGGGAAAAGACAGATGATTTTTTCTTATTTTTCCAAGTTAAGAATTGCAAGAAAAAAAAGAAAAGGACACTTTTCTCGCTCCATTTCGCCCAAAGAAACTCCACAATTTATATATCTTTGAGTCATTCAGAACAACTGGGAAGTGCAACCACTCTCAGATTAGATCATTGTGCCATCATCATTCTTTCTCTGCGTCTGTTTGAGCTTTTTTTTCATCCTTCTTGAGTTCTTTCCTCTGCGTTACACCAAGAACGTCGTTCTGTTTTTGTTCCTCCGACGTCGAGACAAAAATGGTTGAGGATGGAGAGATGTAGCACATTGGCACATTCTGTCGACAATGGATAAATGATGTACATCATGATCAAGGAAGGAGTTATGTGTTAAAGCTTTAGAGCATATTGAACGGATGTTACCATTTGGAGAGCTTTTGCACAAACATATCCTAAAAACGTTCACAATGAACGTGCTCCCCCAAAAAATGTACAGACAAAATGATTAGGGTACTAAGTACAATTGATTTGCGATGGTGAAGAAAATCATGGCTATTTATCGATGAATAAGATACGCATCTTGAATTCTTAAGAATTTGTAAATTGCAGCTATAAAATAGCTTTAAAAGTATCTTTAAAAAATATTAATAATTTCAAAATTTTTGCATAACTAGCTAAAAATAACAGTGGAACAGTGAACTGTATCAAATTTCGGCCAGCTTGCATTTTCGTTCACTTCTTAAGAAACTAAACTGAGATATTGAGGATAATGTAATTTTGTATTTAAAGTTCATCAGAAGATAATTAAATTGATGAGATAAAAAGTGTGAAAAAAAAGTCGAAAAGGTACTCGAAATTCGAAATTCCATTCGGAGATCTATCAAAGTTATAAAAGCGAGATCAATTATGCTCTTGAAATGGGTCAATGTGATTTTTAAATAGAATCATTCCTGCATTCAATTGATATTCTGTAGAATTTATAATCAACTTCCATTGTAAGAGGAACCTAGGGTAATATGTTCCAAGCCGAAAATTTAATATATTCGCCATCTTCTAAAGCAGTTTGGGATTTTCATTGGACTTTAATGGAGGTAAAACGTTAATCCCGGTTCAATGAAAATCCCAATGTCCAATGAAAATGATAAGCATGTTATTTCTCGTCAAAATAATGAATAATGATCTGCGATAATGGAAAGAAATTATTATAAAAGTCTTAATCACTTTACTACACAGTAAAAACAAGATGAATTTTTCTAGTTGAATTCCCGACATTAAACCGATAATCCTAGTAATATTAGAACAAAAAGTTGAAATTTCAAACGATTATTGCTGTAAAATTCAACTTTAACTTGAAAATTAAACTATGAGTTGAATATTTAACTTTAGTTGAATATTCAACTGAAAGTTGAAATTTTCATCTGATTATTGTGGCAATTTTAAACCTTGAGTTGAGCTTTTCAACGATTATCGTTGTAAAATTCAACTTTATCTGAATTTTCAACCAATTATCGTTGTAATGAAAAGCCCACTGCGGCGGCGGCGTTAGAAGTTCACAAAGGTGTCATTGTGCAGCACAAGTGCAAAAAGCAGCAGGAAAATTCAACATTTTCCACTATTTTACGGTAAGTTTTTGACAATTTTCCTAAACCCAGGGACACAGGAAGTCAGATAGATTTCCAGAAAATTGAGAAATTCACGAATTTCTAAAAAGCTGAGGATTTCTTTGAATCATTCGACATCAATCAGCTCCACGCATGGAAATCTGAATCTGACTGTCTGAGCTCCCAAAATAAACAAATCCAGCCAAAAGAAAACTCTGGTGCTCCAAACATATCTCCCTTAAGCCTCAAAATGGAATTAAGGGAGACAAAAAGTATGCAAAACATATTTTTTTCCTGAGAGAGCAAAACAGGGAAACAAAGCGTTCTAGCTTTGCGAAATGCTCGACCTCGTGTCTTATATAAAAAAATTTAAGAATTAAAGTTATTGTGAAAAGTTCTCTCAAGTTTATCCATTTTTAAATTTTAACCAAATTTAATTAATTGCCATCCAAAATTTTTTTACTGTTCTTTGTTTTTTTTTTGCAATTTAATAATTAATTCAATCTGTATTAAGTCGGTATGTATCAAGCCATGTAAAATGAAAATATTCAAGGAAATATGTATTTTGCGAATCGAGCATTCCGCAAATCTAGAACGCTTTGCCATCCATATTTTATTATTCAGATATCAACATAGGGTATTAGTTTTATTTTTTTTCAAATTTATTTTAATTCACAGGCGGGGACGGATATTAAAAATATTTATCTTTAGGAGTGAGCCACCATCCAGACAAATATTAGGTAAGTTTGCAGAATCAAAATTTTACAAGCATTATGGTTGTAGAGATATGAGTTATTGATATGAATTAATTTAAATTTTTGTTTTCAATTAATTTAAATTTGTGCATAATTTTTCTTTGGTATTAAAATCGTTTTGAGACATAAGTAATCACTGAATTTTGCTTTATAAGAATCGTAAATGCATTTTATTAGTATGGCACTGTAATTTTAAAAATTTCACGTAAAATTTCAAACATAGACATAAATTATGCTAACAATCTGCTAATATTACACTTAAGAGAGTAGATGAGTCAAAAAGATTAGAAAATACCATATTTTCTGTAATTTTTTTCGATATTGAAATATTTATTATAATTTAAGTTGTTAAGCATATAAAATTACAACATTTAAACAATATTTTCTGGAATTTTAAATTAAAAATCTTTAAAATTCCGCTGTTGAGACCAGATTTCTGGATACTTATTTTGAAAAAAACATGCTTTTCCGTGGACAAAATTTCTCAGAGTGTATTTATCAGAAATCAAGAAGATAAATATTTCCTATTAGCTGACGAGTAAACTCGTACTTGAATGGTAGATTTTTTAAAATAAAATTTGTATTATTGGTAGAATATTAGATTAAAAAAAAAATACAATTTTTGTCGTATTTTATACCACGTTTTCTCTTGTAAAATAAGTTGTGATCAAGATGAAAAATACTACCGTTCAAGTACGAGCTTAACTCATAAGCTAACAGGAAATATTTAGTTTTTTTTTATTTCTGATGAATATACTCTGAGAAATTTTGTCCACGGAAAAGCATGTTTTTTTCAAAATAAGTCTCCGAAAATCAGGTCCCAATAGGTGAATTTTGAAGATTTTTAATTGCAAATTTCATAAAATATAGATAAAATGTTATACATTTTTATGCTTATGAGCTCGAATTATTTTTCTGTTTATTATGTTGAAGAAAGACGTCAAAGAATAATATGCTGTTTTTTCCAAGAATGCGCGACCCACGTAAGCCCTTAAAATAAAATAGTTATTTTAAGACTTAACTATAATGCTTGTAACATGACTACATAACTTTTCCCATATCTTACTTTTCTCTTTACAATTTTTATTCTTTTTTAGACAAGGACATTTGTGAATACGTTATATTTGTATGGACAGCGGGCCACTAATCCATACAAAATGCTTGTAAGGAGCGTTTTCAGTGGATATTACATCGTTCAACATGTTCAATTATTATTATGTTCCCAAAGAAGAAAATAATAAAAAAAAATACTTGAATTTATTCAAATTTGTTTTATTTATAATTTATATTAAAGAAATAAACCAAAAGGAAATTCAACTTAAAAAAAATTCAGCTAAAAGAAAATTCAACGGAAAAAAATCAACTCAATCAATTCAACTAAGCTAAATTAAACGAAAAAAAATTTCAGCCCGGTTAATTCAACTTTAGAAATATTAAACTAAAAATTTTCAACTTACAAAAAATTCAGCGGGTTAAATTCAACTAGAGATATTCAGCGAAAACTACTACGATAATCGATTTACTCCCATTACACGCGATAATCGTAGTAATTATTTTTTACTGTGTAGCCTAAAGGAAATCAAAATATTAGAAAACTCAAAATTGGTCTATATTTTTTTTATTGTTGAAATCGATAGATTAACGGTCTAAGAATATGCCATAAAAATATCAGAGGTCAATTTAAAATATTTCCGAAGATACATGTCCGAAAGCAAAAATCATCAAGCAGATATGCAATCGTTCGGACGAACAGAACATCCAAAATTTTGAAGCGTGTTTTCTCCACATTTCATTTTGACAATGCCTTCAAATTGGCGGGAAAGATTAAGAAAAAAATGAACCGAATGAAATAAGCAAAAGCTTATTCTCTTTATTATTAAATTGTTGTCTAGTTGAACGTAAATAGTAGGAAATTTTAACTTTTAGAAATTAAAAATACAAATATTTTAACTTTTTAGTAGACCATTTAATTCAAAAATTTCAATGTAGGAAATTTTACTAAATTTGTTTTTATAAAATATTCCTTAGCAACAATTAGCTTTCTAAACTGATTGAAAATTGAAAGTTTTTTTCTTGAACCTATTGAGTCATACAGTGGCGGCCAAAATAATAGAATCAGCTCCACAAAGATCACTATTTTAGCTTTAGCATTTTTGTGTATTCCAATTCATTGAAATAATTTTGATATAGAAATGTTCAAATAATTACCTTACGTCAAATACGTATTGTTTTCGCCGTTAGAAGTCTCTATTTTTCACAGAATATACATCAATCAAGGGCCTATCGACATCTCATTTTTTTATGTTTTTGCATACAGACACTGAAGACTATTGGCAATTTTTCCTAAAGAGAATTGACTTAAGAGTCTGATATATTTCGAAATCGTGCATTAAGAGCTATCTAAAAATACATATTTCATAATGTTCGCCGAAGTAATACAAAAACTGCGAGCAAATTTGTTTAAGTCGGGGTGCAATATCAGCAAAATTTTTACAAGGAAAATTTAAAAATAGCTTCACTTTTTATTAGGCTTGATAGGCCTCTGCATCAATAGTGAAATTTGGTTTGAATAAAGCGATAGGCCCACTTTTATTTAAATTAAGGAATGTGGTCTATAAATCGAATTAGTTTAAATAAAGCCATATTTAGAAACCATAAATAACAGTTTTCCACATTTTTTGGCCAAACTGAATTTCATTATTGACGTATTCTGTGTAAGATAGAGACCTGTAGCGGCCAAAACAACCCTTATTCTACGATTCTGATAATTTGAAGATTTCTACTTTAGAATTATATCAACAGATTGGGAATAAATACAAAAGTTAAGAAAAATATAAGCTTTGCAAAGTGATTCTATTATTTTGGCCGCCACTGTATGTATATTTCTTTAATAATTGATAGTAGCAGAAAGCGCGCTGCCTTCGGACGACTCAAGCTTCGAACAATTCATTTTTTTGCAATATGTTTTCATTTAATGAATTCTAGCCAATTCTAATATTACATTATAACAGCTGATATAATGCCTCGGGGGATCTCAGCGGCGCAATAGGCAAGACCGTCGGGTCTTGGGCGGATGAGATCTCTGACTCGACTCTCTCAGTTGTGAGTTCGAGTCCCGCCCGTGCAAGCAACTGAATGTTTAGAAAAAGACATCTTCACTTTGATAAAACGTAATATAATGCACCGCCCTAAAAAACACTCCGTGGGTACGGAAAAAGCATCCACATCGCGGGGACTCCCTGATATATTCCATTATGGAATATAACAGCAATATAACATTATTACAAACTTCCCAAAAATAGCCATGGCTCAAATCCATTAAAAACATTAAAAAAAAATTGAGTTGTCCGAAGCTTTAGTCGTGCGCTGGTAGTGCCCTTTCCCCTATAACCTATAAAAATCCGTAAAGGACATAGAAAGGCAAAGAAATGATAAATTTTTGGTTTTATGAAGCGTACGGGCTTCAGACCTAAGATTTAGTCATAGGGCTTAATTGTTCTAATTTTTTAGTACAAATTTTTTGAAAAAAATGTAGAAATGGATTATTAGGGGAAATGATCAATAAGATTCTGAAAAACTTATAAAATTGGTTGATATTTCGGATTTTTAGACTTTATGGTTTAATATCTTTAAACGGTCAAGATTTTTTTCTCAGAAAATTTTCACTTTAGAACTGGATTACTAAAGCACAAATGATTGAAACACCAATAAAATTGGTTGCTATTTATGATTTTAAGACCTTTGATAAGTAGGCAATACCACTAGTTTGAAGCCCGCTTGGGTCGGGCTAAGATTCTCTTTAGGTTACCAGAAATCTTTCTGGCGTTAAAGGTGTTCTAATTGTAATCAGTGCGCTTCATTAGACTTTATTATACGAGGTATGGGACTGACAATTCCATCTGTGTATGAGGAAAAATAATAATGCTTGTCTTGTAATCCCGCAGGCGAAAAGGCCTATTCCTCAATGCAATGGAATGTTGTGCCAGCATTATTATTTTAATTATAATATTTTTATTATTGTTTGTTTTGCCTTGCAGCACAAGTTAGTAAACCGTTTACTTGTCTTCTAGCTTAATTACATTTAATAATATACTTTATTATAAAACAAAAGAAATTCTGCAAAGTTTGTTTTTGAGCGAGTAGTCAATAAATTGATATTTAAATTTATTAAGAGTCACAAATATAATTTTTGTAAGGATTATATTTCACCAATAAGATATGTATAAATATATGTTGTGCAGAGCACGTCTTATATGCTATATAATTTTAATTTCCTCTGCATGCATTTCCTCAAAGGTTTCCTCTTGAGAGCAAGTATATTATGGGAAAAGTCGTCAACAAAAGAAACTCAATTTTCCATTTATTGCAGTCAGAAAAGTTTTCAAGTGCACAATGTATAAGTGAATTTTTCTCTCTTGAAAGTTTCTTGCAAGGAAGAAGTCTCCTGTATAATTGATTAGCATCGTGCTCTTATCAATTTCTCAATCCTATTACAGTTTTTTTTACGAAACGTGGAAAAATTTTAACGGTGTCGTGAATAGGAATCTTCGGGAGATTTCTTCAGCATTCACACGGCATTACATTAGAGTTTCTGGTGAAAACTTTCTCAATCCGCAACCATGCGCGAGCTCTTATCCTTTCCTCAGATAAGAATCTCAAATGATTTGGGTATTGTCTTTTCTCGTGCAGAGATTTGGTGTTGAAAAGAAGAATAATATTTGTAAAAGAAAGAAAACCGTAATAGAATTCTGAGTGCCAAAAAATGAGATTTGATTTCACCTTTATTTCCTACTTTTTATTTTAACCTAAACACCTTTCCCTCGAGCTTTTTTTCCCCCTTAACATACAAACATATCTTGTGATTCTTATGATACACTATATTCTTCCTCATAGCCTGTCGGCTTTTTTTTCTTTTTCCTCTTTTCTTTTGTCTTTCGCCCCAAAAATGAGCCTGAAAAAGAAATCTTCTACTCCTTCTCACACTCTCTTGACATTTATTTGCATGTTACCAAGCATAAGATACAGAGAATTGTTGTAATAAAATTACAATAGCTTCGAGTGGTAAAAAGTACAATTCATTTTTTTTTGAATAATCGATTTTCTCTCTTCAAATTCTAATTTTCTTGATAGGATATTTTGGAAGTTCCTGATTTTATTGGTAGAACTTGGTGGGAATTTTTCGTATTTATTTTTATTCAACATTTTATGGAAATACTTTTTCAGAGACCATTTGAGGAAATTCAATCCCTTTTTTGTATATCTTTCTTTCCACCCAAAAGGGATAAAAGCGTTCAATTTTGTGGACAAATCTCTCGTATGCATTTCACCACAAAATAAGAAAGCTTTTCCGATTATTATCCCCAAGCTTCTGCTAATATTGCTAGTCTTCTTTCCTTCGTCAACGATACTTTGTTAAAGGAAAAAAAAATAAACTCATGGTGTTTGTTCAATTTATCCGTCCACATATGAGTACACAAAAGGAATTTCATGTTCGGAAAATTATGTCTTCAGTATCACACTGCGACACTCAATAAAAAAGAATAACATGAAAAAAAATGAAACAATGTAGAAAGTTTATTGAAAAAGGCACGTTATAAAATTCAATTATTGCACTTGGTACCATTTCAGAAACGGTCCAAACTCTCTGAAAATATTTCGGGTATGCAATTCAAAAAAGAATTCACTATATGCAAAAATAACTAAATGGAAGCTCATGAATTACTCTGAAAGAAACATTTTTCAAATTGGGGCATATTCGCAAGTGAAATAATTTAAGTTATTGCACAATTTCATAAAGCCAAATATTCTTTTTATGATTTGCTACAGAAGCTAGATATTTCTTACACTTCATGAACTTCATAAAGAATTTATGTAAAAATTGGAGATTAGGCTGCGGACACACCTTTCCGATTTTATAAAATTGAAATGCTTCTTGCCAAGAGGCGTTCCAAGACAAGATCCTGAATTATCTTTCCTTTACAGTATTTATAATTTACACAGAAAAGTTATGAATAAAATTAAGAACGACAGATTCCTACCAGACATACTGATAATATCATCTATCCTATATAGACTTATTTCGGCTTTAGACAAATTATCGAATTTACAAAATTATGTTAAAATGTCAGTCTTTTCTAGAATTTCAAAATATCGAATATAATCAATTGATACTATAATGTATCTCTTTCTTTAAAATTATAATAATAATATCAACAATTTATTTTTCAATGTTGTTGCTTAATTAATATTTGTAATTTCACTCTCTGAATAGTTTAAGAACTAAAGACTAAAGGCATGGAATGGAACATTATTGAATTAATTTAGAGCACTGTGAAATACTCTTGAGCATTCTGAAGTTTAATATAGTAAGCTCAAAATCCCAATTTGTTCATTTTAATAGGCTTTTTGTAAAACAAAAGACGATTTTGACTCTAAACTATTATTCGATTATAATAGAATATTGTAGTAGTGAATTTCGATTTTGTTCATCAAATATTTGATCTATCTGCAGTATTGTTACAGAGCAAATTGCATCGTTGTGGCAAGTATTGGATACTCATAATCTGTCTCACAAATCTTCAATTTTGATCTATAAAAATGATATATATACTTTAATATTGAGTTTTTAACTTGAAAATATTTTAAGAATGTATTTTTACTGACAAAAATGGCAATGCAAAGGCATAAAATCTTTAGAAAATTGATGTATTTGTATTCCCTATAAAAAATCTCTTTCTACTCTCAAAAATAATTGCATTTTCCTCTTTAAGGGGTAAAAAAGCACATTTGAAGTAGGGCTTCTTTCTCCGATTTCTAAATGGAACTGAGTTTAACCAAAATGTAATTTAACTTCGCGATTGATATATGAAGCTAAATTATATCATTGCACTGGTAAAGTGCAGTTCAACTTTAAAAAAAGGAAAAAAATATCTATTTCAAAGATGATCCATTTACTCCTACATATCATCAATTATAAAAAATATATTCTTTCAACTGGTGTTGAACACTTTTAATGCCCTTATAGTCACCCGTTTTGATATATGATGACCTATTACATCTGAAAGTTGAAATGAAGAATAACTTGAATTAGTACCAGAGATTATCCGAATATCTTCCTGAAGTGGCGCAGGATCGACATGCATGGGCTGCTAATTTGGGTGTCATGGACCGCGACCCCAATAGGGATAAGGGGTTAAAAATGAATGAATGAATGAATAGTATCAGAGATTAGCGTTATTCTAGAGTTAAAATTAAGCTTGATTTAAATATTTTTTTTCTACGTAAAAACCCGGAATAGTGATTTCGCGTAATCTGTTGCTCATACGGCAACCTCATATTTTGGTTTTTCTGGCATGCTTTAAGTTTAATTCATCAATATTTTCATTCGATTTAGCAGGATTGCACGGCTCGATTTCTCGATTTTTTATTATTTTGAACCACCAGACTTGCTAAAAATTCTCAAAAATAAAATGGGAATTAATATTGTGGATGTGAAAGAACGTGTATGTTTTCAAGGTATAAAAAAGGCACGACTCCCGCAACTCCTGCTCCAGTGATCACTCATTGAAATCGCCAATGGTGGATGTTTCTTTTTGTTTAAAGGCCTCTATACACTAGGAAGAATTTCTTTAAAAGAATGTTTTTTTTTTTTAAGAAAATTTCCCCTATATAGCGTCTACACACTAATAGAAATTTCTTTAAAAAATGCCCTTTTAAAGAAAATTTCCCCTATCTTTGTAGGCAGAAACGTCAGAATTTTTTTAAAAATGGCCATTTTTGACGAAAATTTCTACTAGTGTGTAGACACCAGGCAAAATGTGCTTTATAAGAAGCTGTAGGGGAGCCTGGGGAAAATTTAGTCAGCAAATGATTTTTTTTCATTACGTATAATTCACAAAAAAATATTAGTATCAGGTTATAAATATTTTAAGGAATAGGAATGGAGGTGTTTACTTCGATAAAATTGATTTCCTAAATATTCCTTGTAATACGGGCTTTAGACCTAAAGCCCAAAATAGACACAGGGATCGGCTTAGGGATCAGCCCGAAAAATGAGGATTGGTGTCGATACACTCACGGATCAGCCCATAATTTGGAGGATCAGGCTGATCTTCTAAATTCATGAAGTCTAGTGAAATTACGGGGATTAGGTGACATCAGCGCCAGTGCTGAAAATAAAAAGCTTCACTTTGGGGGTTTTTGGGTGCTTTTCGAAATGTCAATTGGATGAAAAAACATGGAGAGTAATGGTACACAATATTGCAAAATCTTAAAATGCATTAAGATTGGAGTAAAGAGAAGATCAGAGTGCTCGTTACTGTACGAAAAACCAATTGATGTTGCACTTAAGAAGCCTGTCAGCAATCAAAGTATGGAGATTTAATAGAAATTTACGCTGAAAACGCTAATCCTTGGACCTAAATCTTCAGTGTATGATAGTTTGGGCTGATCCTTTACCGCCAAATTTTACGAGCTGAGTATTCTCTAGGATCAGCCTGTGTCTATTTTCGACATAAGGCTTAGTCATATGGCTTAACTGCTCTCGTTTCATATCAATCATGATTTTTTGAAAAACGTTAACGTAAAATTGGATTTTCAAAGAAAAATTATGTTCTCAAAAACCAATAAAATTGCTTTCTTTTAATATTTTAAGATCCTAGGGAACTGGGGTAAACCTGTAGTTTGAAGACCGCTTAAGGCAAACTATAAGATCCCAATATTTAATACCATGCGTGAGTAAATAAGCCTCAGTCGCCCCTAAGTAGGGGGAGGCTTTGAACTTTCGCACACAAAAATGATGTTCAAGTTCAGTGAGTTTTTCTGACTACCATGCAAACCGTATGGATTCTCCAACTATGCCAAAAAAATGTCTTACTTATAAGGTTCATAATCCCACCAAACAAAATCCCAGGAAATCCTTAGATTTTCCTCCAGAGGAAAATGAAAATTTAATGGCGATTTGTCCGATAGATGAATCAAGTTTCTATTATCGCACACGATTCACGCCATCATTGAACACCCCATTTTCACCGTAAATTTTGCACCGGACACTAAAAGTTGCACATCATTGTTTAAAGGGAACTCTAATCTACTTGATTAAACCATTTTTATAAGGAATAAAACATTTTAATATCACTTTTTTGGAACTTTTCTGAGAGATGTTTTATTGACATTAAAAACCATTTTTTTGCTTGATTCTACGAGAATTTCACTCCGGAAACGGTTAAATCTGGTGAATACTTTCTTGAAAAGTCCAAATATCACCAAATTTACACGAATCAATAAGTTTTTAAAGCTAAAAATTGACTAAAACTCAGCAAGCGAGAATACCACACAAGATTCCACCATTCCTCCACGGAGCCGGATATGCACAAAAACGTTTGAATGCGCATCATTGAAGATTTCTCTGTTCCTGCAGCTGCAGGAATCGGGATTTAGCACAGATATTGAGCTTCAGCAGGTGAACAAGCTAAAATTTTCACAAAACATCTTCTTACGGACAATTTCTTTTCTTTGTCATGCAAAACAACACAATAGTGAGGTTATGTCAAAGATTGTCAAAAAGCAGTTGTAAACTGTATGAGCTTATTGCAGATGTGATTCTTTCATTGCACATTCAGTTTGTGCAAGCTTGAAAAATATTTTTATATCAAAGAAATCCAAAATTGCTTAATAATTACTCAACTGCAACCTATTTGAGTCAAATTACTTCTTGTTTATCAACTTTACGATTTTTAAGTTTTCCTTTTTAGTGGTGGATCAAATTGGTAGATTACAATAGATGTGAATATGAGGGATCGCATCTAAAATGAAGTTTCTTGGAAAATGTGAGAGAAGCCATGTCTTCTATGTGCGATCGATGAATCTGAGTCAAGTTTGTGAATTTTGTTCCACCCACAAAAAGTGCCTGTTCAGCCTAAAAGATTTTTACTTAAATCTGATTCCTAATAACCCTTCTACCCTCTGTGATAGTAGTTTTTCAGAAAAGTGATATTAATTCTGCACAATCGTATGAAATATTGCACAGCAAAATTACAGTTTTGGACCTGTTTTTAATTTTTGTTTCCTAAAACTAGGGGAAAAGGATTAGACTCCCAATTTTTTCAGGAAAGGTGTGATTTAAGACTAGCTACTAAAATATATAGCCATCAGTGAAAGTTATAAAGTAATACCGGAGAAATTCGAAGTGTCCGATGGTAGCGTATGTGCGAAACATCAAAGCCTCCCCCTACAGCGAAAGCCTTAATTCATTTCATTAAATCCATTTAAGTGCAGATAATATTAATTTGATTTAACTTCATTTAACTGTATTTTTGAGAAGAATCTACGGATAAACGTGGATGATTTTATTCCATCGCTAAGCCAAAAATAAGATATCCGAAGTCAGGAGTCTACTTTTAGGCTTAAGCGATAATCCACTGTTTAAATTTACACCATTTTCACGTTCAAACATTAAAAAATGACAGATCATTCACGGTTCACGGATTATCTCTATACTTCGTTTCAATATTCAGCTGCTAGGATATAGCTTTTGTATCTTTTTTGAAAATTGTTGTCATTCAAAATGAAAGGACAATCATGATCACTTTATATTAAAAAGCATTTAAAAATTCGTCAGAAAAATGAGAATTTCATAAAAAAGGTTGAGGCAATTTTCGTGAATTGAAATTTAGAACAGACACTAGCGCCATTCGCAGGAGAAAACAGTGCCCTCATGCGGATAAAAAAGTTTTCAGTCAAATGGATTCTCAGTATTTTATTTATATAAATTTTGCAAATAGGTGAGATTATTAAGAATCTCACCTATTATTTTTCCATGAAAATAAAGCCAATCAGTTTTCTCGAATATATAAAGAATATATCATATATCTATGTTTCATAAATACATGTACAGTGCATCATGTGATATCTCGGAACATGAGGAACTTGAGATAAAAAAAGATTGATAAAGGAAAAGATTTGCTCTAAAATACAGTTAATCAAAAATCTCAGTGAAAAAGTGTTAAATTAAGATCGACTCTACTAAATTTTATTCGTTTATTCTTCTTTAAATGTATTACTAGGGGGAAGTGGGGCACCTTTGAAACTGGGGTACCTTTGAAATTGCGATTTTTCACCTATTTATAAATAAAGTTCAACCTTATTGTGATTTAATTCAGCTGCACAGACAGATTGAGAAGCCAAATTACACTGACATGGCTCAAATCCATTTAAAAATAGGTGAAAAATCCCATTTTCAAAGGTACCTCAGTTTCAAAGGTGCCCCACTTCCCCCTACCGTTTAAAGAAGTATTTTTTTAAGTGCATTTCAATAAAATGTTCAAAGAAATCTGTTTAAATATATTCAAAAGAATTGTTTCATAAGAGTACAAAGCCAACATTCTATTTTGTTTCACCAAAAAAATCGCAAAAAAACAAACGAGCAGTAAAAAACTCAAAATGGACAGTAAAAAATTAAAAATGAGCCGTAAAATATCTAATTATGGTCAGTAAAAAACTTAAATCTTTACAAAAAAGGGTCCAATTTATATATTTAACATTTAAAATTGTTGCAGATAGAATGAAAAGCCCTTTATTTTCCCTTTGCCTTTGGACGATAATATTACTGTTTCACGTCTTTTTGTTACTGCTCAATTTTAACTTTTTACTGCTCATTTATACAATGCCAAAAAAAATTAATAACTGTAGCCAAATATAAGGGGAAACCGGGGCAATAGTAAATACGCTGTAGTTGTGAACAGTACTTGGACTACAGTATATGCGGGTGACTGCACCCCAACTTTTCATAAGTTTCTCCTTGATTCTAGCACTTCAGAATGATATTTAGATCATTCTTAAGTGCTCTTATGGTCATTGGACCATCCTTAAGTGCTAGAATTAAAGAGAAGCTTGTGAAAAGCAAGGATAGTCACCCTCAGGATGCAAAGTCACCCGCTTCTACAGTATGTCGACCATTTTTTGAGACCAAAGAACACTATAGTATCTGTGTGAGGATATAGACCTAGTCCTCTTAAGTTTAAAAAGTCACAGTGTTTACAATTACCCTATGCATACTATACTGCCCCAGTTCTCGCTACATAAAGTTTTCAGATACGAACCACTACGTCAAAGGCCTATACCAATAAACTTTCAATAAAGTTACAATAATAGACTTTTTCATGCAATTTGACTTTTTTGTTCAAACCCTTCCTTTCGCGTTCTATCATTGAAAAAAAAAAGTTTATAAAAAATGCAATTAAAAAAGTGTTATTTGAACTATTTCAAAAGTTTATGTCCGGGATAGTTTTTCTGCATGTGCAAAATCCACTTAATCCAGAAAAAAAGTTCAATTATTCACAAGGGAGGGAAAAATATTGAGTATGACATGAACTTTTTCAAGTGTTGACGTACGTTTTAATTTATTCCCACAAACACCCTGAATTATTGGTGGTTTCTACCACCATTCACTCTTTTTTCCCTAGAACTTTAGTGAAATGGAATTGAAATGAGTATAATCATTTACATTTCTTCCCTCAGGGTACTACACTCTCAGTGATGGCAGCTAGGAAATTTTATTATTTACAATCTGTGGAGAGTGTATTATCATCTTATGCTGTCGCTAGATGTGAGGAAAAATTGTATTTTGATGACTTGCTTCAATTAGTGATGTGAGAACACGCCTTCAAGGAAGACCAATCAATGAAAAATCCCTTTCTATTTGATTATGATTGAGGTATGTGTCAGAGGGATATTTCCCAGGAGCGTTAATCAAATGCCAGAAGAACTCATATATTTTCCCCTTCAATTCTGCACGAAAACTTGGAAGGATAAGCGGGGGCTTTTCTTTCAAAATTAATATCCTGCACCAAATGGGATGAACAGATGCTTGGGTGGAAAACATTGCGGATGAATAGAGAGACCCTTTCTCCTTCATGGATTTCCCACGAAAAAATGGACCATAAATGCCAGAAGCCACATTTTTTTCTCTTTTTCTTTGCATCAATGGAGACAGGGCTGAATTAATAATTGCCCCATCATCGATTCAATTTACATCGCGTCTAAAGGACTTACGTGCTTTCCACGGATGATTTCTTTCACTTCCTCTGCAATCACCTTTAGCTTATATTTTTATGATAAAGCTCTCACAGCTTTTTCTGTTTCTTTTTATAACACCCTAAATACCAGGAAAGATGAAACTGACACACAGTTCACTGCGGATGATACTTCTCTGTATCACTGCTAGCTTTTTCAAAAATATACGAAAAGAAATAAAAACGAAAATAGAAGTCACTTTTCACAAAATTGGGCCATGAGGCGGGTGATAAATTTTTCACGTGAATAAACTAGAGTGTTCATATAAATCATTTATGAATTATTTAATTTGGTCGTCTAATCGTGCACGACGGAAAAAATCAATTTTATTATTGAGGAACTTCCACGTAAGTCTTGTAATTTTTTTGGTTGTTCTTCTACAAGAATTGATTCAATCACCAGAACATTCACGCGTTTTATTGTAATTGAATTACTATTTGAGCTTCTTGAAAGACCGCCAAAGCTTCGCTTACCGTAGGATGGCAAAGTACATCCAACAATATCAACTGTCGAAGTGAGACTGTTATCGTTCACAGTTCATCGTCCCACAAGAAGGGGAGAGCTTTTATGTTCGAAAGCATACTTTTGAGTGGGGGATCTGCTCGAGTTTCTCTGGCTCTCTGTTTTCATTGGAAAAGCTGGAGAAAATCTACCCCGATTCTCTCCAAATGCGAGAGAGAAAGAAAAAAAAAATTGAGAGCAGGTTCATGATGCAGATGGACTTGAATTGTGTGCCAAATGGAGAAATTACGTCTGTAGATAAAATGAGCAATATGCTTACAACGGAAAATTTGTATTAAAGTTTCTGTTGAGACTACAACATCTATGTTCATATCTCAGTCATCCCCTAATCAGATATGCTGAGGAGCTTTCCGAGCTTTAATTTAGATCTCTCGTTCTACGTGTTGTCCAGTAAAGAAATTTCTTTGTATTCTTCCTAACCCAAATTTCACCATGGGTCGTTACAGTAGGGGAATTTGGGGCAGTTTCAGGCATGACTTTCCACTTTTAGACATTGATCTTATTTTACAAACTAACGATAAACCGATGTTATCCATTTAGCTTAACTTCTTTATATTCATAGGGTAAGTGTGCCAAATTTCGGCATAGTTGCATGCAAGCGTCAAGGTCTTATGTTTGAAATGTAATATTTTAAATTCAAATGGTTTTTTTATTCTTTCTTCTGAAAGAGTGTTGCTTGGAACCTTGTAAAGAGTTTACCGTGTTTATTTACTCTAAAATCATTTTTAATAGATTTTAAAATGAATAAAAATATAGGCATAGGTTTGGTGTCCTATTTCGGCCACCTTCATTCTCATAATTCCTTGCCCTTCGGGAATTCTTCCAATATCTTTTTCACGTCATCTCGTTTGTCGAAGCTATATTTTTTGTTATTCTTTTGCATTGTATAATCTGTAGAGTACGTAAAATCTAAAAGGTCATGGAAATTCGAGGAACAAAAAAGGTAGCCGAAATTGCAAGCTGGCCGGAATTTGGCACACTTACCCTAATAGTCTAGATTTTTGTAAAAAATTACTTAGGTTTGCATATTAAAGTTAAAATTATCTACGTAGGGGAAAGTGGGGCACCTTTGAATTGGAGCAACTTTGAAATTCTGCTTTTTTCCGTAAATTAAACTGGACTTCATCATGATATAATTTAGATCCATAAACCAATTGCTGAGTTAAATTTCTTTACTTTAAAGTTAAATTTCATTTAAAAATAGAAGAAAAGAACCCTATTTCAAAGGTGTTTCAATACAAAGATTCCCCACTTCCCCCGATATTTCGAAAAAAATGGAAGTTCGAAAACCTTGAGGTTAAAGTGCATGGCAAAGGGATAGAATTCCCGACTTCCGATACCAATTTCGGTATCCGAAAGTATACTTTGAAAGATTTGTCTATTTAAGGCTTAGTTTAGTTTTTTATGTGAAAAGAGCTTTCTACACTTTTTCTCTTTTATATATTTTTTATTTATTTATTTATTTATTATTTTAATCTTACTTAAAGACAGCCACTGACATACATAGACACACTGGAAATCAGCTGACCGCTCCAACCCCCAGGAGGACAAAGATAAGAGGGATACCCAGTATGTCAGGGCTTATAATTTTGGTGAAGGGGGATTGGCAAATAGTCTATGTGACTCATTGAAGGCACTAAATTAAGGCCCAGCCTTTAGTATCACATAAAGGTCACCGGGCCACAAGTAACCGGATATATAGCGATCAATGATAGGGGAGACTGGGGCAAAAAGTCAAAAAACGGATATTTTATTTTTTTACAACCTACCCGTGCACCTCCAAAATTTTTAATTAGCACAGTTTTATAGGAAATTTACCGCTCTACAACTCTGTGAAAGTCATTTTCCTCTATTTTGTAAGGAAATATAATTATCGAGCCGTTTTCTAAGAGGTAATTTTGTGATCATTCTCAAAAATGCTGGGGCAAATAGTATCAGGTATGAGATATATCACATTTTGTTTCGCTTTATTACGAGATTCCGTAAATTTAAGTAAAATACATAGATTACATATTTTAATAGGAAATTTATTCTTCTACGCCCTTGTAAAACACCGTTTTTTCTATCTGAGCGAGAAAAGCGTATTTTAAGATATTTTACAAAAAAACACACAAAAGACTGCAAATCGTTTGACCAATGCCAACAACAAACGGCGAGACATGGTAATGACGTTTCTTTTCACCGTGGGACATCATATATTGTTTCGATTTTTGGTACTTTTTGCTCCATAGCTTTTGTTACTTTTTACCCCAAGTGGCGATTTTTAATAAAACGATTTCTGGAGAAAAGAATCTTTGTAAAATTCTAAAATAGATAGCAGATTCGTATTCAAAGAATATCCAGATAATTTGGGAAATATTCACCAATGGATCAAATTTAATATAAGTAGCTAATAATAGATATTTTTTGCATGGAAAATATTTTAAAAATAGGGCTAAAAATTTAGATATTTTTTTTATATTTTCTAAATTCCTTATTCAAATTCTAAAAAACTTACGACGTTGAAGAAGACTTATGGCGGCTATCTATGGAAAAAATTTTAAGCCGCTATATTACATTTATCTTGGAAAATATTGAATTTTAAAATTTTCGATTTGTGACTTTTTGCCCCAGTCTCCCCTATGTATAAAGTATCATTTGATTCAGGTCTAAGAAAAAGCATCTGTGACGGACTTACAAGTTTCCCTATGTATGATCAGTTGGATTAATAGTGTTATTCCAGTGAAAAATGAACATATTAGTATATGGGCGTTTGGGGAAGCAATGATAGACAGGACCGGGACGTCTGTAGAACTCTACAGATCTCACAAACGATCGGTATAACTCTGACCGATCTCACAGAAACAACCGATTTGTTAGAGTGAGTTTCCACAGTAGCACAGCCACTCGAAACAGATAATATAGAAAAGGATATGGAGAAAAATGATCTTTATCTAGGGGAAAGTGCCCATGCTTGATACCATTGGAAACTTCGTAATGACTAAATTTTTCCTATGTTTCTCAATAAACGTGACTCCGCAATATATTTTAAAAACTGGACACTTTCCCATTGTTTTTAAAATATGGTTACGATGAGTCACATATATATTGTGAAACATAGAAAATTTAGTCATTACGAAGCTTCCAATGGTATCAAGCATGGGCACTTTCCCCTACTCTGAAATGGGATAAAGTGATTGGAGGACAATTATTTTTCGGATGGTAGGGGAAACTGGGGCACCACCGAACATGGGGTAGCACCCAATACTGATTTTTACTTTTAAGTTTTAACATTAAACTCACCAAGGCCCGGTCAAATTTACCGGTTTAAAAACTTTTTTAAAATTAACACACATTTAAACGCTACAATGTTGCTATCAAACTTTATGATTTTCATAAGATATGCATGTAATATATTTTTCAGTATTTAAATTTTAATTTCTTTCTCATTTCCAAGAAAAAATTGCTGAGTATCCTACCGTACCGGAGTCTGTCATTTGATCGAGCGCGCTAGGAAAAACGACCAAAAACGGTCGGTAGATTTAGTGTTAAGTTATCTGGATTATGACGATCATTTCTTGAGTGGACAAGCATCCCTACACTGTGAGAGAAATTCGGAAAAGTTAAAACAACATTCCGGAAATGTTAATTTTACCCTGCAGTATTAATCCGAAATCGGTGTAAATATTATGCTTTTTAGGTGTATTAGGGGTTAAAGTTACCCTTTTACATGATAATTTTACCCTTAAAAAGGTGTAAAATTAAAAAATGTTGATATATTTTTACACCTAAAAGTGTTAAGGTTATGAGGAAAAAAAGTTAATCGCACCCCCATTTTTTTTCAGTGTATCTATGAATTCATACAGGTCCCGTCCTCTGAAGTTAAATAACTTATTAAAAAATCACAGTGTTCGGAGCTAACCCGTGTTCGGTAGTACCCCAGTGTTACTACCCCAGTCAGTACTAGCGACGCACGTGTTTTATTTTTAACACTTTACTCTTCTCAAGTGTTTTTACGTGGTTGGTGCAAGAATCTCAATACATTCCTGTATCTATTTAACAAACTAACTGAACCAATTATAAAAGCTTTTCCTTAATGCTCAAATAACATAAATATTTTAGCCCTCCCTGGCAAGTGGCCTTAAAAGTTGAAGCCACTTTCTCACATTCACATACAGATTCGTATGGAAATTTTTCTGCACTCGTGACCGTAACACGATATATGTCACAATTGAGGTGTGCCTTGTTCGTAGGACTCTGTGCCTTGTAAAGAGGGATAAATATTCTATATTTCCATCTAAAAAGTTTTTCGTAACTCGAAGTATAAGCTGAGTTTGGAACCAATTTATGAGTAGGCTTCAAACAGATCCATATAAAAAACCTTTTTCCAGGGGGTAGTTTTAGCCCGTCCCTATCAGAAGGGTAAGAAAAATTGTAAAAGATGAACCTGCCTCTTCCCTAAATTGTCTCCATTCGCGAAATAAAAGAGAAATCTCCGAAATATTGATGTTGTTTTCGCACATCCCTAAAATGATGCGAATGGATGTGTTTGAGGTGGTGAAGCTAATTAGTAATGCAATAAATTTCCTTGTTAGTACATTGCAATTGAATAGAATACAATTTTGCCACACGGTGAGTTTCATTGATTAAACAGCAAAAACATACCACACATCTCACCAATATAGCATTTTATCAGGTAAATAGACTTCACACAACATTGATGTTGGTGTAGGAGGGTAAAGAATGCTGAAGTCAATTGTGTCATTTTAATGTTTAATGGCTTTTGGCGGCTGGTTGGGCGGATAAAATTTGCAAATATATAGAAATATAGTCTTGCACAAACATAATCATTGTGATACGCTTCAATGGATGCTAATAGACACTGATGGAAATTTCGTGAGCAAGCTATATCTTATGTGACATCCTATCGAGAAAATACCCTTTGATAATCGCAACATGAGAGTGGAAAATTCAGTTTGGAAAAAAAGTCACGCCGTAAGAGGTGTTATCTCGTACCTTGTGAAAAACAACCTTTATTGGAAGTACCCGAAAGCTTACTTGGCATAATAGAAATCATTTCAGGAAAGCTGAGTACAAAATAATTCAGGAGAATTGCCCAATCTACACAGAAATTTTATTGGGCTTATTCTCAAATCTCAATTCAATTCACTTTAAATTTACTTTAATCAATTTAACTGCGTCTCCCGCCTTCAAAGTTGAACTTCACTTTAGAAATATTCAATTGTTTTACGATCGCTATTATCTTTAAATGCTAAATTCTGACTTATACTTATCTACATATTATTGAAAAAAAAATTACCTTTCTGAATATTCGCAGTAGTATATTTTCAAAAATCGTTATTTTGATTTGACAAGGTGAATAATCTACCTTAAAAGGTATATTTCTTGATTTATTCGATCATTATTAATTTTAATTAAAAAGATCTTGTATTTTCCAAGATTAATGCATCAGTCCCGACCAGATCGGTAATAATTCAGTAAAATTAGAAAAGTCTGGTAGAAGAAAGTTAGGCACCTTTGAATTTGGGGCAGCTTTGAAATTGGGTTTTTTCTCTTTTTTAGAATTGAGCCTTATCATGATGTAATTTATTGTGTTATCACACTTGCACATTAACATTTTAATGTGATTCACATTAATTGTTGCTTGTGAGAGTCCAAATGTGTAATTTGTGTGTTTGAATCATTTTATATTCAAAATTTGATCTATTTGTTGATAAAAAGGTAGACTTGGCCCGCAAAATTTCATAAAAATTGATTTATAGCATTAATGCGAAGAATTAATGCGATTTTCTCTTTAATTTTTTAATGTGAAAAATATTTATGCTTTAGGTAAATTTAAACTTATTTTTGCAGGCCAAGCCCACTTCTTTATCAATAAATAGAAAAACCCCAAATATTAAGTGACTCAAAAACACAAATAACATATTTGGACGCTCACAAGCGTCAATTAATGTGAATCACATTAAAATTTTAATGTGAAAGTGTGATAACGCCGTTAGCCTCGCAATTGATTTATCGTGCTTAAACATTTCATAAAATAAGGTCTAGATTCATTTAAAAATAGGAGAAAAAAACCCTATTTCAAAGCTCCTCCTATTAAAAGGTGCCCCACTTCTCCCTATTAGCAAATAGCTTTACTTTTCTCTAAAATATATTTTTTTAAATTAACTTTTAATTTTATTTTTCATACCGCTACAGGGGTAAAATGGCCGCTAATTATTGACTTCCGGTTTAACAAATTCTAGCATTCCAGGATTTTTCCGTGCCATTTAATTTACAGTTGTGAAGCAATTTTTGCTTCTGTGTTTAAAAGAGAACAAAGTTGGATTAAGAGGAAAAGGTGTGTCGTACGAAATAATTAAGTTTTATGGTTTTAAAAGTATACCCCTGAGATTGCTAAATTTAATATAGGAAATAACCAGGGAAAACCAGGGCCTAAATTGTTGTCAAAT
Organism: Phlebotomus papatasi; assembly: GCF_024763615.1. Lineage (NCBI taxonomy): Eukaryota > Metazoa > Arthropoda > Insecta > Diptera > Psychodidae > Phlebotomus > Phlebotomus papatasi. The sequence goes on from NC_077223.1 coordinate 79,411,158, forward strand.
CAAAGTTTTTCTCTGAGTATAATTTGTGAAAACATTGTTTAAATAAAGTCTTTATATTTTATGAATCATGTAAAATATCAATCTTTTTCTATATAAAAAAAATGGAAGGTGAGATACTGTGATTAAATTAGCCAAGTTAAGATAATACGTAAATCTTCCAAAAAAGCCATGTTTTGTTAAAATTCTAATTCTAATTCTATTTTGTTTTCTTCGTAAAATTCAATTAATATTGAAACAACACATATAGTATTGTTATAAAAGCTCAGATGTTTCGATTCAATACACATGTAGATTTGAATAATAATGATGTTTTTTGTTCATATTTTTTATTGCTTAAAATTTTTTTATGATAACAGTTATATCAAAAACCTATATTCAAGGTTTTTCTTGGCACGCAGAACTGGCCCTACGGTATATTTATAAGCAATTATACATATAATATATTTCATTGAAAATTTCGATCCCTTCACTGAGAGAAATCCGAAAATGTTAAAATAACATTCTGGAAATGTTTATTTTACCCTGCAGTATTGATCCGAAATCGGTGTAAATATTATGCTTTTTAGGTGTATTAGGGGTTAAAGTTACCCTTTTTCATGTTAATTTTGAAAAGGTTTTACCCTTAAAAAGGTATAAAATTAACATTAAAAAATATTGATATATTTTTACACCTGAAAAGTGTTAAAGTTATTAGGGAAAAAAGTTAATCGCACCCCTGTTTTTTTCAGTGTTAAAACTGTAAATTTAACGTAATACGAAAATGATTGACTACAAGTTAAGTGTATAAAACCTTTATAAAGATTATAATGCCTCTTACAATATGTATATTCATTATCATATTATTGATAATTTTTTGTAGTAATTGCCACAATGGAAATAACCAGGAAAAAATGTGACATGTGAAACTAAATTATTTATCGTTATCAAACTCATCTCACTCAGCGACTTCGTTCAACGTTCGACACTTTTGTATAACAATAACACTCATAATAGGTGTAATAACATAAAAGGATAATGACGAATTAGATAGGTTCCGGTCAAATCCCAAAAGCCAAAATCTCGAAAAACGAAATCCCGAAAGCCAAAATCTTGAATGGATCGAAATCCTGTATAACCTAAATTTCGAATGCATACAATCCGGAAAGCTAAAATCCCAACGCCAATAATTCCGAATGCTAAATTTTCGAATGGGCCAAAATTCCGTAAAAGTCTCATAAAAGTGACTTAACTCTTTCGCGTCCATAGGGTCATATATGACCCGGGGAAAAACGTTTCTTTTTGGCTATTTACATTAATTGAAATCTAACTGGAGTCTTGAGAAAGTGAGCCAAGAATCTTACATCCTTCTATTATGATGTCGTGCACGAACAGATAGATTTCAATTAATGTAAATACCCAAAAAAAGACTTTTTTCCCCGAGTCATGACATTACCCTATGGACGCGAAAGAGTTAAAAGTGTCATAGGTGCTCCCATTATTGTACCCGCGTTTTCTGGAGGCAAAGTGAAATTTTCTAAGTTTTGTAAAATTATTCCACTCTTTTCCTCTCTGTAATTTTGTACATTGAGCGATTTTGAAAATTTTAGATTTTGGCTTTCAGGTTTTTGACCCTTACGAGATTTCCACGTTCGCTATTTTGGTGCTCGGGATTTGATTTTGGCTTACAGGATTTTAGTTTTTCGAGATTTTGGCCCAATTCAGGATTTTGACCCATTAAGGACCTTGGGTTTCGGGATTTTGGAATAGGATGTTTTTTAGATTTTTAACCCATTCGGCATTTCGGGATTTTATCTCTTCTGGATTTTGACTTTGCGGGTTTTTGAATTCGGGATTTTTCCCAGCAACGGAATTTGTCATATAACGATAAATTTTAAAGATTTTAAAATAAGAAAAATTGGAATAGCGAAATTGCCTGTTCTGTAGGTGGGTTATTATGAGAATGCTATAAGTAATATGGCCATCAAAGAAGTTCTCACGGACGGACCTAGGAATATGTGTGATTACCGACTCGGAAATAATGCAACTCCTTAAGATGAAAGGGACAGATAATCCTAACCGGCTTATGTAGGTGAGATTCTTAACGTGAGCTAACTCGGAGTGCATGCAAATTCGATTTAGAGCTGAAGTTGGGAGACGCCATTCAGTTATCTTGAATCAAATTCGTGAAATTATACAAATTTTGTATTTAAACCAAAATATCAAGGATTTGGATGAACTGGCACAAAAGTAATATATGGGTGAAATGTAGACCAGAATGTACACTATAATTTTTCTATAGAACATGATCTCATCGATTACTCAGAAGCCAAGATAAGCGAGGTTTTTTGTTTCTTAACTCGTTTTTTCATCCAGAGTGCCCCAAGTAGTCATTTGTTGAACTTCAACTATATCAAAGAATTGTTGTCTTTTGTGGGACTTTCCATTTAAAACCATATTTTAAGTGTCCTGGTGGAGTAGAGGCAGTCAAATTGGCATCTGAGTGATTTCAAAGCGTTATTATGGGAAAAATCAATTTTTTCACACTTAAACGGCAAAATCGGAGTGATAGCGTAGTCTGATCGGAAAATGATGTATGGACGAAATATAGAGACAAATGTCCTCTACAATTATGTCGAAGTAATCATAAAAATCGGTTCAGCGACAGTCGAGATAATTGAGGTTATGTGATATTGAAATTGGTTTTTCGACTGTGGCGCCCCTGGTGTTGGTCCCACGAAGTTCAAATATTCTAGAAAGTTGTAGCATTTGGTGAGATCTTTCGTTTAAGCCCTCATTCATCAAAATCGGTCACATAGAACAGGAGATATGATTTTTTGAATTTCGTGAACTTTGACCCCTCATATCTCCGGTTCTATTGAAACCACAGCGCACTTACGCACCATTTTGGAAACGTCCTAGACTGGACTACAACATACTAAAATTTCATTAACTTGCACAAAGGAATTTTTGAGAAAAATGATTTTGAATTTCGATGAATTTTGACGCTATCGCAGCGCCACCTATGGGGACTTTTTGAACTTCCATCTGAAAGTGCTCATCGATACGAAACCAAAAAGGTAAAATTTATGTCGCTATGTTAATTAGAACCGGAGATAGAGGCCGGTCAATATTCGAACTTTGACCCCTTATAGCTCGGGTCAGGGGTTATGGATCGACTTAAGGTTTTTTTTGTTTGATAGGTATAATCAGCGGCTACAACATACTAAAATTTCAGCCCGATTGCATAAGGAATTTTTGAGTTATTTAACTTTTAAGATTTAAAAATTTTCTTTTTAATAATAGCGCCCCTAGCGGTAGTTTTACGAACTTGCGATGTTAGAAGGGGAAGTGGCATTTCACGAGAGCTTTCCAAAAAGCCCCCATTTTTTAGATTCTGACAATTAGAGCCGGAGTTATGGCCATTTTAAGAATTTTTTTTGGACCCTTATAGCTCGGGTCAGGGGGGTCGGGGGACCTTAAGTTTGGTATTGATGGAAAGCTCTAAGGCCCAGCTATAACATACTAAAATTTGAGCCCGCTCGATGCCATAGGGGCGGAGCTATTGAGAAAACAAAAAAAGGGGGGTCTTCAAAATGGCGGAAGGAGGGGTGGGGGGTGGGGGGTCAATGCACCAAGTTGCAATTTTCACCCGATATATAACCTTTGCCGAAAACCGCAAGTCGATATCTTTTTTAGTTTAGGAGCTATTAAGCTCCAAAGAGCGGCCGGACGGACGGACGGACGGACGGACGAGAACGGTTTTTAGCCATCCATATATTCGTGATCAGGAAGTGTCAAAACACATTCTGGCAAAGTTTGGGGCCAATCGGAGGACATGAGATTTTGTTAGGATTATAGTAGGTGAGATTGTTAAGAATCTCACCTAATAATAGGTGATATTCTTAAGAATTTCACGTATTAAGAGTCTTAAATCAATAAAGTCCAAATTTCTAATCAATAAGCAAATGCAAAGATTTATCAAAACCTGATAAATCAATTTCCATTTACTTAAGCGAAATTTTGCAAAATATCTCGCCTGTTCATAAATTAAAGCAATTAAGTCCTATGGACAAACCTCAGGTCTGAAGCTTATATTAGTCATCGGATTAGTGACTGTAAATGACTACATAAAGCCAAGCTTTATATTTTTCTAAAAAATTGTTAATGTTTCGTACATTATTACTGAATACTTAAGAACCTTAACTTTATCAAAATCTATTTCAACCAAACCATGTCTGATTGCGGTCGTGTGTAAAAATGCTCACAAGAGTCTATTCACTTTGAATGTATTATATGGAGATTTTTCTATGAGGTAAAGTTCCTGATTTACTCTTTTTCCTGATACCTATAGCAACGAGAAAATTCTTTTCCATCCTCATTCAAGTATGGGAGAGATTTCTTTTGTGTCTGGGAAGTCTTCAAAGTGTATCACGTGTAGTAAATATATGGGTCAAAAGATTTTTCTTCTTCACAAATGGAAAAGCTGCCACATGTACAGAAACCCCAAACATTTTCTTTTAGCCTCTCAATCGTAAACACACAACTTGAGAGACCTTTCAATGGACTGATGGGGAAGCTTTCCAGTGCTAAATAATTTAAAGATGTTCCAATAAAAATTGTAGAGTACCCACACAATTGCCATTCTAACTCTGATTGTGTTTACTTGAAAATTTATTTCTAAAGTCAAACTATGTACTTTGAGTGATTTTTTTCCATCAGTCAGCAATAATACTTAAATGCGAAACTATATTTTTCATTGCTGGGGAAAAAAGTACAAATGACATTAATTAATGTTTTCCGTTCTATTATATGCAATAAAAACTTTTAAAAAATCACACATAAAAAGCCCAAAATATCCATAAAATTAATTGATGTTCTTTGTTTTGTTGTAACTGTGGCTATGTAAAATCAATATTGTTCATTTTTGTTTAATTCCTTATTTCTCGGATAGTTACTTTCAGCTTAGAGAATGAATTTTATCTGCTAAACCGTATTACACTAATAATATTATGAGAAAACTTCTCTCTTAATATAAGGTTTAATTCATCAAGTTCTCAAAAGCTTAGATTATACTCTTTGTAATTTTCTCGATAGAAGGAAAATATTTGTATGAGTCTTTTTACAAAAGGAAAACTTTGTACATATGGTAAAGTAACTTCTTGATATATTGTGGCTTCAGAGTAAATTTCTATAATAACTAGAACATACTCTCTGGAAAGTGAGGAAATATTTGTCGAAGTGCAAAATTTTATGAGTTGTGTTTGTGAAGAAGTTATTCTTAAAGAATCTTTTCTATTTATTGCTGCAATTGAGGTAGATATAAAAGACATGATGTTAAGTGGAATAAGTTGAGAAGGTACTTGATGTTTTATTGAACTTTTTCTGTTCTTTAGTATCCTCGTAGAACACCTAATGGCAATTATATTAGTTTAAAATACGACCATTTTAAAATAGTCAATATAGTTTTTGCTTTAGAAAAGTTCAGCTTAAATACTCTAATGCACATTGCTCATACTTGATTTTATTGAAAGCAAAAATCTCAAAATGTAGCTACACATAGTAAAAACTTAAGCAAAACTTAATACGAAAAGTTGCTAAAAGCCTTTATATATCTTTTGCCATTTGGCGTTTGAACCATACTTTCTCAAAAGTATAAGAGCAATATTTCTCTAGGTCGTCCTTAATGAATTTTATAGTGCCATGAAGCTCTCAGATAGTTATTTTAATTTTTATTCAAAGAAATTTTGAAGTTGTATATCTGAAGGGGAATTCTGTAGCAGTATGACAATGTCATATGACAAATTTTCGTGGTAAAATTCCGGAGAATGACAACATTAAACCCCAGTGAAGATCGAGTGGCCATTGCAAGGAGTTATATGAAGCTTTAAGTAAATGGTCTCAGTCGGATTTATGATTACTTTTTCTAGATTTACCATACAAAAAAATTTAAATTTGTCATATGACATTGTCATACAGTTACAGAATTCCCCTACTGGTCCATCAGTCTCAACCGCAAATAAGCGAACTTGCAATATTTTTAATCAGTAGGGGAAAGTACTTTCCCTTCGAACGTTTATGCCCACGAGTATTCTTTTACTTTTCCTAAGAAATTTCCACATGATTGTCTCATAATTATCAATAATTGATAATTATCGCACTATTTAATAAAAATGTTTAAGTCTCTTTGGAAAACTCAAAGAAAATTCACATTATTGGAAGGCATGAACGTTCGAAGGGAGAGTACTTTTCCCTAAGGATTAAAAATATTGCAAGTTTGCTTATTTGCGGTTGAGAAATGTCTTTCAAATGTTTAAATATTTTATTCCACGTGTTTTTATGTATTGCAGAATTGCAAATAAACTTTAATAGTAACAAATTTTCTCAAAAACCTCTGTCGTTACAGTGCCATTACATTTTACATAAAAGTTTTACGACAATCAACACTAATTGACGGAAATATGAAATCATTTTTTATTTCTCTCTGAATACATCAAAATTCAATAGTTTATATCACTAAAAGCACAATATGACATATTTACCCTTATCGGCAATTAATATGAAGCACTAAACTTTTTTATGTACAGTTTAATACCAAGGGTTGTTGTAATGGTTGTAATGGAATACAAAATTAAAAGCTCAAATAACAAAAAAACTGGAGCTCAAATTGAGCAAAAAGTAATTGATAAAAATATTTCTAGTATAAGTAAATAATTAAAAATAATCAGAAAAAAATCAATTAAAATAGGGTGAGGTGGGGCTACATCGATATACGATTTTTTCATATATTTCTAAAGGTCAATTAGTTTTAACGAAATGCAATTTAGCTCTACAAAACAATAATGGAACTAAATAAAATAATTTTAGGGCTTCGTTTCCTTTAGAAATATAGGAAAAATCGTATATTAATGTAGCCCCATAGCTCAATATAACCCCACCTGCCTCTAAGTGCAATTAACCAATTTATCAAATGATTTATAGCTGAAATTATTTACAATCTCAGCTTCTGTAGTCCGATGTAAAATCCGAATTGATTTTTTGATCCGAGTTGATTTTTTGTGGTCGTCCCGTCCGTCCATCGTATAATCACTTTTGGTCAGATTCACCCCTGTCCCACCCACCTCCCACTTACATCTTTTTGAAACACCCTCAAATTTTGTTTTCTCAATAAGTCACCCCCTATGGCATCGATTGATATCAAATTTTCATACGTTATACCTGGGTCTAGGCCCTTTCGATTAAAAAACAAATTAAGGCCCCCCGACATCTCTTGACTAATCTCCGGTTCTAATTGTTAGAATTTAAAATTTTTTAGTGTTTTTAAAAGCCTTCTCTATAACTCTTTTGGCGCTCTAACTGTATCTGATTTAGTCGAAGGTCCAATTAATTAAAAAATTGATCTTCGAAAACTCGATGTCGAATATTCCGAAAGCTAGGCTATGCTTTGTCCTTAAATTTCAATATGTTGAAGCTGAGATCGAGACGTTTTCGATCTTTCAACGATTGGACGTACTTCTCGTTCGACGTTCCCTGACCTGGGCTATAATCAAAAATATCTAAACCAAACCATATCGATCGCTCAGAATAAGAAACGAATAACTCACAATATGCAAATTTTACACAAGAGCGATTTGAAGCAGAGATTTTACATACAGAGTAGAGGATTTTTTAGATTTAAAATCTCTATAACTTTGAAAATAATTGACTTTCGAGTGTAATATTCACAGGGAAGGTAGAGAGTATAAAGAAGTATACAAAAGTGATTAAAACGATTTTTTTTTAAATCGAGTTGTTGGATTTATATTCTGAGTCGTCAATATCTTTGGTGTTTCAGACAGCGATTTCGATGAAATTTTAGTATATTTTATCTGAGATCGAGACCTTTCTAATGATGGGTCGGTCGCATCCGTATCTATACATAATATAATAATATCCTCATAATATTAAAAGTGTTAGTTAAACAGTTTGCAACTGGTAGGCAATTGGATCTTGTTAAATATTTGTCAAAAAGCTACTTTTTTTGATACAAATCGTGAGACAAAGTTTTGTTAAATTATGAATCAACAGTCTTTCGACAAAGTTTTAACAAGGTGCAGTTGAGCGTTTTAAAGACCTTTTCTTTTAGAGTACTTTATAAAGCGTGTCCCGGATTTAAATCCAAGTTTCGACATGAAGTTATTCACAACAGGAATTGAGTTTTGTTTTGATTTTTTTTTGATGTTTCAAAAGAATTTCGTCAGCTTTTCATTTCTGAAAAAAAAATTGAAAAAGGTTGTGTTTTGGCTGAGAAAAGTGATAAAAATTGAGAACCTGCGCAAATTGATCGTGGACACGTACCCCACGTACTCTGAAAAAAAATGTTTTGTCAAATTAACAAGACAAGTTTGTAAAAAGGATGTTCTTCCATACAGAATATGGAAAAGTTTTGTCAAATCGGCGGCCAACTGGATCTTGTTAAAAGTTTGTCAAAAGGGTGTTTTTCCATATAAAATGCAAGAAAAAGTTTTGTCAAATTAATAAATAATATCCTTTTGACAAAATTTCAACAAAATCCATTTGATCGTTTAAAAAAACATTTTTTTCAGAGTACATAAAGAATCCAAAAGCGAGCTATTCTGAAATCGGAAGGATCACCGGAGTGTCCATCCACGGTGTTAAGGGTTATATCACGCTTTAAGAAACTCAAGAATGTTGTTCGAAAGCCAGGATGTGGCAGAAAACCTGGAGCTGTAGACAAGACGATATGGAAAAGAGAGTGTTGGCGCTTTTCCAGAAGCAACCTTGCCTTTCAATCAGAGATGTGAGCAAAAAGCTGGGTATCTCCAAGAGCTTAGTGCAGAGAATCAAAGAGAATAATGGATTGATAACGTACAAAGCTCAAGCTGCTCGCTTGACTTCGCACGAAAGTGGAAGAAAGTCGTCAGAGATCGTGGGGACGACCTTGTCCAGAGCCTTATGAGGGGAGTAAAGAAAATGGTGCGAAGATTTCGCGGAGAAACCGCTTGAATAAAAAACCATAAAGTGGATTTGAATCACAATGAAATACCCTTTCAAGAAATATAAATAGTATTTTTATATTTACTATAGTTTTTTAATGAGAGTTATTTGTCTTCTTCGCATTTAAATCCGGGACACGCTTTACTATACGGAACAGAATCGCCGGTATATACATTACGCTCTCCGTAGCTTTTTATTAAAGTGTTTGAACATGAGTTAATTATGATGTATGAAGGGTTACTTGCAAACTCTCAGAAAATTGCATAACTGCTGGACGGGAAAAGAACTCATCTGATATGCGAAAGTTCATGGTATAATATCAACAATGTTTGTGTACCACTTAACTTGTAAAAATATTTGAAGAATGCCTCTGGTTTCATCCTTGATGCATTTTGACGAGGATAGTGTTGTCATTCCAGTTGGAAGGAAAATTCACCCTCATCAGAACGTATTATACAGCGAGTGCCTATATTTGCATCTTTTGGGTAGAAACGACTTTTTCCTGCATAACAAGAAGTGATAATGATTTAGTGGTAGACAACGTGTATGTTTTCCATGACAGCGGAAAATGTTTCCACTCTGATGAATTTTGCAAAATGTTAGTCATACTGTGAAACTGTTTATGCTATCTTCAGCACTCTCCCAACTGGTAGTTAAGGTAAATATTTTATAAAGGGGGATCAGGGGTATAGGAGTGGTTGAACTTGATGATTTGCGACTCAGTGCTTCTATTGAGAAGTTGTGGGGAAAGTGAGAGGAAATTGTGGGGGTTGAGTTCTTGTTTGTGGGTCTACGGGAAAGCTGCTGACTCTGTTCTGGTCACACTTTCCCAACAAAGTGTGTGAAAATCCTCAGAATTGATGGTTGGAGGGTAAACAAGCAGGGACGTCCTCGAAGTACTAAGGTATAGATAATATATATTCTGTTAATATTTTTTTCAATATACACTGTGCACAATAGGGAAACCATGTGCAGAAAATTAAACTGTCTGCGGATTTTAAAAACTTTTCGAACAAACAATTCAGTGACGGATATTAGGAACTACCCAAAAGTTAATCCTCGAGGGCTACCACACCTCAAAGTCCAGCACTTTAGCTCAACATTGTATCCCCCAAGACATTGTTGTGGCACCGTCATATGGGTAAAACTATAATGTAACATGGTACAAGAGTAAATGAAATTTCATGGTGCTGTTGATTACCTGTCATAGGTGGGAGTCACTTGAGCTTGAGGGAAACAATGGCTCCGTTCAGTAATAACCTTTCGAAGAGACAAAGCCACTCCAAAGCCAAGCCAAACCTTTTCGAAAATCTACCGGAAGCCTAAAGTTCAAGTTCACGTACTCGCCGTTTTAGCGCTGATTGTTCTGTCATGTCGAATTTCGATATTCTTGACACTTCAATCGTCAACAATGTCAACAAGAGTGTGCAAACTTTTGCTGCAAAAAGTGAATTTTTGTATAGTTTTGTGGAATTTCAGGACGGCAATGCGTTTGAATTACAATTTTATTAAGATAAATGTCCTTTTCATGAACTTTCTCAGTTTTGTGTAACTCGTCGGTTTAAACGTTCGAACTTTAAACGGTTTTTTAGGTAAGTTCTCTCTGATTTACCTTCGAATCGGTAAAGAAAAAATCTCAACCGGAGAGAGCTCTCAAATCGGGAAGGTTATTACTGAACGAGAGGAATACCTTTTCCAACTCAAAAGAGATGATTGAAATTAAAGTGGCGATACTTGAAGTAAAATTTTCTTCTTTACAATACCCATTGAAAAATACAATTTCCTTCAGCTTTGGTGAGAGAAAAGAGGCTTATTTTTCTTTCTTTCAGCAATCATATCACTCCAATTATTTTCAGATAAAATTTTACTCCCAATTTCACAGAATTGTTTTTCTTGTTTCATCGTGGAGGTAACAGCTTAGGTTTCCTTTTTCCCGGAAGTGTAAGGTGATGGTTTCTCAGTATTTCCTTGGAAACTTTTTTCTACGTTGTATAATTTGGGCTTTAGTAACTAAATGGACAAAGAAGTGACTCCGTGACGAAAATTGGGTGGCATTTGTAAATTTCCTCCCACGCCCATTGAAAAATATAATCATAATTTATTCAAAAAGGAGAATAAAGCTTGTGTAGAATTTTCCTGTGATTTGATAAGCTTTTTTGTTATTTGAGCTACTCCTACTTTTTTGAATTTCACAGTAAAAGTTTATGACAAAGCATCGCACTTTTACAAAATACTCAACATATTATTCTGAATATTTATACCCGTTAAAATTGATTGAGCGTAATTGTTTCGACTTTAAAGTGGTCAAACACTTCAAATACCTTGGTTCGGTTTTGACTGCGGGCAATGAAGTCAGGATGGAGGTAAATGAGAGACTGACGCCGTCGGGACGCAGATGTTTTTACGCGCGACGTATCTTGGCCATCGAAAACTAAAATACCCAGGACCATTGTGAAACCCATTGCCACGGTCTTGAAGTGGCACCGACGACCCGTACAGAAGAGATCACTACTGGTTTTCTATAGACGGATCTTGCGTAGGATTTTTGGCCCCGTGAAAGATGATGCTTCAATGGGGAAATTTAGAAATTGGAGAAGCTGTACGGGGAATCAAGTGGCTTTTCTGTTCAGGTGAGAGGAATGAGCTGACTCGGTCATGTGTACCTGATGCCTAACGAGAGAGAATGCCCAGAAAATTATGGAATCTGGAATTGGAAGGGAAAAAGTCGAGAAACCATCCCAGAAGGAGATGAAAACACTTAGTTATTGGATGATGTCCTTAAAGAACTGGGTGTGCTTCGATGCTGGCAGAGAATGATTGCGGATCGCCGACAATGGAAAGGTGTGGTGGCGGAAGCCTTACGTTTCAAAAGAACGTGATGCCTCATAGTAATCTAACAATGGAAACTGGTGTGATTTTCTTGATAGGGACTGTATCCGTTGCTCGCCAGTGGAAAAGTGGTCACTCTAAGAAGAAAATACTTCTTGGTCTTTCCCAGAGCTTTCGGTCCAAATATGGACCTTCTTCAGTGGTCGAATAAATTGTGTTTTCACGGCTTTTCTCAGGAATCGGTCAAACTTTGTTGGTCAAGAAGATCATCACTAGAAAGATGTCACTGTGGTGGGTCTTTTCTTGTCAAAATTTCTCACTACAGGTGTTGAGAAGTTTTTCTCATCTAAACCTTCAATTAAATCTGGCTCTTGCACACAAAGGGGAATATCACCAAGTCTCTGAATTACCTAAATCAAATGACAATTTCTCCTGTTAGACAATTCACTGCTCTTGAGGAGTAGATCCTCTGATCTCTGAATTACCTGGAAAATATGCGAAATAATTGGTACAATTCCTCAATCCGGGAGAACGGATGAACGCAACGACTTGAAACTGCTGCTGTTTTCCTTCACCAATGATATACAGTGAGTGTCAATAATTTGTTGCCTAATGGATGTTTGAGAAATCAAGTGAAAAAAATGATAGAAAAAAATACTTTTCCAAATTTTTCTTTTTGCAGATGAGTTCCTTGTTATCCGTAGATATTATTTATAGTTTTCAAAAAAAATAATTAATTTTATTTCATATCAAAAATAATTGTTTTCCAAAAGTTGGTCATTTTTGAAAAATCAAAAGTTTGTTGCTTCATTAAAAAAACTTATTCAAAATGGTGAAAACGTGCAACCAACTTTATGTAAACCGGTTACATTTTGAGCTTATGTCATTTGATAGACAAATGGTGGATTTGTACATTTTTAAGGCTGTCAATGGTAAATATATAGGTGTAAAAGTGATGATAAATAACAAGAAATAATCAGTTTTTTGATAATTCATAATTTAGGTTATAATGGCAAATTACAAAAAGTTGAAAGGTGGGATATTGTCCAGAGATACTACTGGAAGGAATCGGCGTCGCTTAATTGCCAAATTTTATGGACATTCATGAAAAGTTATACATAAAATGGTCAAATATTATAGTTATGAGGCACGAGTACATCTGAAAAACGCTACTGGTAGACCCAGGGTTTCGACTCAGAAAGTCGATAACCGCATTCTAGGTATCTCTGATAGTAACCCCATGATGTTTGCTTCAAAAATTCAGAGTCGGCTGGTTACAGAAGGCATACAGGCTTCAAAACCAACCGCAATTTAATGAAAGTGGTAAGAATAATTACTTGGTTTGCAGGTTTCCATTGGTAAATAAAACCAATCTGGTTAAAAGGTTGTAAATTCACTTGGAGCATGCTAAAAACGTAAAAATACAACCTCTTACGCAGTTTGGTTTTGATTACCAATGGAATCTTGCGTGCCAAGTACCTATTCTTATATTTTCTTTCATTTTGAGTTTGATTTTCGAAGCATTTGAAGCCTGTATGCCTTCCGTAACCAGCCGACTCTGAATTTTTAAAGCAAACATCATGGGGTTACTATCAGAGATACCTAGAATGCGGTTATCGACTTTCTGAGTCGAAACCCTGGGTCTACCAGTAGCGTTTTTCAGATGTACTCGTGCCTCATAACTATAATATTTGACCATTTTATGAATAACTTTTCATGAAATTCCATAAAATTTGGCAATTAAGCGACGCCGATTCCTTCCAGTAGTATCTCTGGACAATATCCCACCTTTCAACTTTTTGTAATTTGCCATTATAACCTAAATTATGAATTATCAAAAAAACTGATTATTTCTTGTTATTTATCATCACTCTTACACCTATATATTTAACATTGAGAGCCTTAAAAATGTACAAATCCACCATTTGCCTATCAAATGACATAAGCTCAAAATGTAACCGGTTTACATAAAGTTGGTTGCACGTTTTCACCATTTTGAATAAGTTTTTTTAATGAGGCAACAAACTTTTGATTTTTCAAAAATGACCAACTTTTGGAAAACAATTATTTTTGATATGAAATAAAATTAATTATTTTTTTTGAAAACTATAAATAATATCTACGGATAACAAGGAACTCATCTGCAAAAAGAAAAATTTGGAAAAGTATTTTTTTCTATCATTTTTTTCACTTGATTTCTCAAACATCCATTAGGCAACAAACTATTGACACTCACTGTATTTAGCACTCTCCTTCTTGACTCTACACTCACTAATTTTAATTTTTATGCCAACATGCTTGAAACGTGCCTCCTCATGGATTTTGTTCACAAAGACTTCTTTTTCGGAACTAAAATTCCAACAATAAACAACAACCATTGCTCTCTCTTATCACTTGCAACTTTTACAGGTATGCAAGCCTACATGAAATACTATCATGAATTGATCATTCAGTTTTAAATTTTAAATTGAAAACGTTCAATTCTAAACAACAGGTTTGAAAAATTGCAATATGATTCTTATAAATAAGTAAGTAGTGAGGTACAGAAAATCACAGTGTTACCGTCAATACTTTTTTCTTACTGCCAGTTCATAATCTATCGAAATTTGTTCAGAATCATAATGTTTAGGGAACCGACAAAGAACAAATCCGGTGATCGTCGGATGACTGAAGAAAAGTGCGTAGAGCACCGAAAGCTCTGGGACGAAAAGAAATTTTTATTCTGGAGTGAACCTCACAGAATTTGTTCAGAATTGCCTTAGACTACAAAACCTATATCACTAGTTCCGATCTGTTGAGAAATACACTCTCTAAAGTGCTGTTTCACCCATAATTTTGAGAAATCATTAGAAGAAATAGTTCAAGATTTTTACGGACAAAATGGCCATTAAATTTTTATCATTTTGAAACGCTTATAGCTTTTGGGGTCACGAGCCCCTATGTACACGCCTATCGATCCTCCGCCACTTTAGAAAGATGCTCGCGGTCGATCCCAAGGCAAGATTTTGAATTTGCTTCAACTACGTTGGTGAATTTATCTTCATTTATGCGCTGAACATGTCCATACCATCGAAGTTATAATATTACAATCCAAAAAAAGCAACTCCTCGATTATTAGTCCCCACGAACAGCTAGGTCACTCAGTCTCGACTGATTCCCTTAACCGCCCAGGGGTATCTCGTTTCGGCGTAGATCAAGAACAATAACAAAAGTTGTTCAGGAAGAACAATGGCATAAATATATTCCATGTTAATAAAAGTTTCATCTAAAGGTAATTAAAATATTTCAATTTTGAGTGGTTATAATTTCCCAAGAGGGTGTGGCCTAAAATAGTTTTTCAATAGAGCTTAGGAGTCGAAAATTTACTTTGAATTTAATTTATCGACCAGTTAAGTTCTAAAAAAACCTTTTGCTTTTTTTGCAACTGAATGTAATTTTTTTGAAAATAAAATTTATGTGAAGAATACAATAAATTAAAAAAAAATAGTAACAGAAATTAATTGTACTTCGCGATATTTTTTAAAACAACCTTTTTTTGTTTTGTGTCTTAATGCATCATCATTTTTAGTGAAAGGTTTTTCTTTCTAATTGGGAAAATTCTTTTACTGTTTTCTATGAAAAATATTAAAAATATTGCAGCTTCTTTTTCTGGAACACTTATTGCGAAATTAGCGAAAAATATTGATAGTATGATGAAACATAGCTCGGAAATTGGAGGGTCTTGGTTTCTATTAGTCCGAATTTCTCATCAAAAGATCAGTCAATATTATGTTTCAATCTTAGGACACAACTATACATATTTATAAAAAAAATTGAGATAAAATAAATCTTACGGATTTTAGCACGCAGCAAACTTCCCTTTCCCATAATTTTAACCCTCCTGGTACACTTTATTTTCATTATAGATTTATTACAGTATTTTTTTCTTTGTACATCACCAAGAAACTTTTTAATTAGAAAAAGTAAGCCTGATTGTGCAAACAAAATTAAGAAAGTTGATATTCTATGCTTCTTAAAGATTTTTTTTTAAATTGCAAATTATTGGCATAGTATTAAATTTCTGCAGTCTGTGAATTAAACAATAGATTAAAGTAAATTAACATGGGATATAATTTAAGCCAAACTGAATGAGGTTAGAGTGGTTAAACTTGAGCCACAAGACATTTATCTGCTTGTCATTCCAGGCTCATTGCTAGTGCAAACATTCCCGGAAATTTGTGAAGAAATTTACATGAATTGAAATTCTATTCTATTCAATAAATCTGAGAGATGCAGAGAAATGCTGCTGCTCGGTGACTAAATGAATGACGAGATTATTGAGAGCTAAATGAAAGTGGGACATTGGAACACTGCGGAGGATTTTTGTCATAACCTGACATTCAGCTTTCCCTATGGAAACTAATCCAATAAATACAGAATCACAATTTTCTGCAAAACCTCTGAAACCCCAAGAGAACAGTTTTAAGTTTAATCACTAAAATTGTCATATGTCTGAAATAGCATGACATTTCGATGTGTTTCAATTTAAATCTGTAGAGTTTGAGAAAAAATACCGTTCTATTGATAAAAGTTTCCTTTTCAATATTAAACGACACAGTAATTGCTACACTAATACTACAAAATACCTAATTTATATTCCAATCATTAGTTAGTAAATAAGTAAAATTCTATCAGTAAGGAATTCTTAAAAATATTAAATAGGAGATTTCAAAAAATAAAATGGTTAATTAAATAATTCTTCCTTCCTCGACAAATAAAGTATGTATATAAATTTGATGATTCAAAGATGCATAATTGAGGCGCTCAGAGCAAAAAAACTCCAAGTCGTGTGCATTTCCCTATTAAAATAGGGGTTTTTTGCTCTGAGCTCCCCAATTATGATAGGGAAGGGTACATTTTCAAGAGGTGGGGATTCCGGAAATCGTCCGGAAAATACAATTCATTCAGGGAAACTCATCAAATTTTTCCAGAGCTTTCGGCTCGGTCTCCAAGTCTGGTAAAATTTTACGAACATTTTTGGATGTTTACGAACATTTACGAACAATGTTTGTAAAAGTACAAAAAATGCTCGTCAAGTGATCATGTTACGAACTATGTTTCATATACTTACGAGCATTTCGTAAGTCCGTAATAGGAATTCACAAACATTTACGGACAATTTTACAAAAAATATTGTTTTCTGTGTAATAGGGAAGACTTTCAGGCTTCGTACACACTCTAGCCTCGAACATTTCACAGTTTTTCAACTCACCACTTCATATTTCTTCTCATCACTTCATTTTTTTAGTTATTAAAATATGCCACAGGTAGATCAGATTCATTAAAGGAATATGGAAAAAAATATGAAGTGTTCGAAGCCAAAATGTGTGCGAAACCTGAAATCCTTTCCCTACTTTATGAACTTATATTATTTATATTCGAGCTTTCGCACATTTGAGGAGCTCGGAGCAAAAAAAAACGCTATTTTAATAGGGAAATGCATACGACTTAGAGTTTTTTTGCTCTGAGCGCCTCATTTAATCAACCTATGAATGGTTCTTGCTTCAAAATTGCTCTCTATAAGCAACAAAGATAGCTTAAAATGACTTTTGCAAACGACTTTCTTAATGCTACACTATCTTCTTGGTTGGATAATTAATTAAATCGTTAGAATTTTATATTAGGTAATTATAAACCGTTTGTTTTTAATTTAAATTTAAATTTAAGCTTCCACTTTTTCTACAGTGCAAAATTATCACATATACTACAAAGCACATTTTAGCTGAGATTCTTTAAATTCTCACGTTTAAAAATCGGTACCAAATTGTATTCTATTTCCTAAAATGTCTTTGAAATTTGTTTTAATAGGGTAAATTAAGCTAATTTAAAACCTGCTTCAAATGGAAATTTTTCGCTACTCCAAATGGAAATGTCATTGTTTTCATGATAAATACAGTACTAAATTACTATATTTATATATTTTCTATACCACAGTTTCATTATTTAGTAAATTTTGCTCCAAATAAAGCGAAAATCCATTCATATTCATAAATTTTAATTTGTAAAATTCCGAGAAAAATCAAAAGTGTATCTTTTTACCATTGAATTTTTCATCGATCGCCCATGTTTTCCAGTGAAAAACACAATAAGGTGACTTTTGTTATTGGTTTTGTTTAACATTTATGTCACATTTATGGCTAATTTTGGTTAAATTAAGTGCTAATCTTTATTGTTAATGGTACGTGAAGTTTTCAAATAAAATAATTACCTATCTCGTGAACAAAAAGGGCTTTTCTGAAGTGTCTGCATATGCTTCAATAGGAAGTCCCGGAAATATGATTTTTTTTGGAGAAATTTCCTTATTGTTTTAGATGAGAA
Source organism: Phlebotomus papatasi (assembly GCF_024763615.1). Classification (NCBI taxonomy): domain Eukaryota; kingdom Metazoa; phylum Arthropoda; class Insecta; order Diptera; family Psychodidae; genus Phlebotomus; species Phlebotomus papatasi. The sequence goes on from NC_077223.1 coordinate 79,429,317, forward strand.
AAGAGAAAAGATCGGGAATAAGAACAAATCCTGCACTCAAGAGCAACTCAACAAGGTTTTTGGAAGTCTTTCGTCGTGGTTTCACTTATACACTGTTTGTCTCCAATTAGAAACTTTCCCTTGTCTCCATTTCGATTAATATGTTTCCAATACGCTCGCGTATTTTTCTTGTATTTGAGAAGTTTTTAAATTGTATCTAAAGAATTTTCACTAAACAGTAACATTCTAGAAGAGTCAAGGAGCAAATTTATGTAATTCTCTTCAGAAAAAATTATGAACTTAATGTGTTGAATCTTCTGTCTAAGTTAAAGCGTTTGGAAATGGTTTTGAATTAGGACATTTACCCTAGCTCAGCTAGTCCTATGCCTCGCTGTTTTGAAATGAACGCTGGATCAGATTAATTAGGCATACAAAATATTTAGTATAAAAGTGTGAATCGTCCGAAGAAACAGAATCCTCCAATAAATGAGATTTTGAGGCCGTTCCGCAGTTCAAAAAGTGTAAAACATTTTAAAATCGATCTATTTTCATAATGTTTCGAAGCGTCCAATTTTTGCGAAAAAAGTTTACAAAAGGCAATGAAAGTATGCAACAAAGAGTCACATAAATAGCATCTTTTGTTGAAAATTTCATATTTACTGCTCAAAAAAAAAGCGTGGCAGAAATGAATGCGCAAAATTACTTCCCGTGAGGTAAAAACCGATTAAACTTACCGGGAAAAACGTTCTCACACTTTTATGCACTCTCTTTGTTGAAATATATTTTCATTTTGTATGAATAATTACTCTAAGGACAATGGAGGATTCACAAAAGTACGCGATAATGTTGAACATATTTTTTTAGGCACATTTTTCAGGGCAATTGTGTGTGAACCGAGGTGGTAGTCTATTTCATCAAATTAACAAGAAAATTATCATTCAATTCACACACCTGAAGGACTTTCTCACAAGGTATGTCAAATGACAAGGGATTAAGGGTAGAATAAAGGAACATTAGCTGAGGAAGATTAGAATTTTGCACTCTAACTGGGATGTTCTTTCAATTTTGAGCAAATGTCTTCTATCTCATTTATTTTAAAGTACCATTTAACTTATGGTTCATTAGCGCATTTCAAAGATCTGCAAGATGAGAGTGTAACTATGAAGCTTTCCCATAGTAATAGCATTTAGAGAATTACAAATATATGTTTCTCATCTTGCAAGATACTATTAAAAAGTTTTACAAAGTGCACTTTCGTGGAGTTTTCTAATTTGTATCGCATGAATTCTGCAGTACTTTCAATATGACCCTATTGTAATGGAGACTTTTATAGTTTTACATTTTGAAAGTTTCACAGTATTATACATTTTTAATTGTTATATAGCAATTTGCAATATAATTTAGGGTTTATTACATATAATCTGTGGTATTTTTTTCTCAAATTTACTTATTCACATTCAAATGATTTTACTAATATTTTCAGTTATCTGCACATGATTTCGAGTTCTTTGTCAAAAGTAAGCCGCAGATTCAGGAAGACCTACAAAAGTTTTCGCGAATTGCATTCAAAATTGTATTTGCAATATAAGTGAAAGTTCAAATTATGCCATTGTCAGTGCATTAATCGAAATTCATGCCCGCTAACCCTTTTTGTCAGAGCGACTATGACAATTAATTAAGCTGCCTCGTGGGATGTGTTGAATAAATTTGCATTTACGCGAGGTATAAAAGAGCTCCGTGAATTTCTGGGTGGGAAAGCAAACACTTCGGGAAGACTTATAGTCATATATGAGTGCCTTGTACAGAAGCATTTAATTTCCGGACTATCATTTGTTTGCAAAATGTCTGGGGCAAAAGCGTAGCTTTTTACCACCGAAAATGCTCACCTTTTCCATGCAATTAAAAGTTATACTTTTGGGATGGAGAATGCTGACAATAGATCATTGGAGAAGAAATGAGGAATTTTTATGTCGACATAATAAATTTATGACTTCAATCTTCTCAATACGAAGTACTAATTCCATTTCGTACCAGACTTTTTGCATATACTTTATAACTTTACTTCGAATGTACTTGATGGATAAATTCCAGAAGCAATTTAAAACTCACTTCTAGTAAATGAGATATTTTTTTGTTCAGTCTTTATCACAAAAAGATAATAAAGAAACTACTATAAGATCAGAAAGTACAAAAGAAAAGCAATACGAAAAATGGGAGGCAAGGCATCTCATACTTAGCCAAATGCTCGAACTCGTGACGTAGTCTAGGGGAGACTGGGGCAAAATTTGTCAAAATGAAAATATCAATATTTACTATTTTCTAAAATAAAAGAGACTGAGACTTGAAATTTGTATTATAGATTCTTCTTTAAACTTACAAAGTTTCAAGGGATTCGAGGAAGGATTATGTAAAATAATTAATTATTTATTTATTTCGATGTATCGGGCTTTTATAGCCATTTTGTACATTATTCAGTTTACAAATTTATTATTCAGATTGCAATGTTTCGTGAAAAATGCCCATTCAGACGCTTCAATCATTTGCACCGGGCGGGACACAAACTCACAATTGTGACAGTCGAGTCATGGGTCACACCGCCCAAGAGCCAAACGCTCTTATCAATTGCACCACGGACCTCCCTATGTAAAATAAAAATTAATGAAATTTTGAGTCCTATTTTTGGAATATTTGGCTTTCAGAAAATATCAATACTGATTAGCTCAATTTAAGCACATTTCTCGTTAAGATAGAGAAAAATGATCTTGGACAATGTTGTATGTAGAGGAATAAATTTCTTATAAAAATATATCTATTTGATATTTTTAACGTTTGCGAGAGTAAAACGTCATAAATTATCCGAAGACTGACAAAATTTGTCCCAGCAACTTTGAGAATCTCCACAAAATTGACTTTTAGAAAATGATTCGAAAATCACATTTCTTTCAAGATAGAGGAAAATAGTCTTCTGCAATGTTGTAGAGCAGTAAATTTCCTATAAGAATATCCTCATTATAAAACGTTTAAGTTTACTAAGAGCTCGGGAAAGAATTAAATTTGCGTTTTGACAAGTTTTGCCCCAGTCTTTCAAAAATACTTTCGCATACCGTTCATTACTAATTTCAACCGATTCATAAAATATTCAAAAGATCGTCCAAAATTCTTTAAGAGAAATACAATTAATGCTCGAATAAAAATTAGTTTTTGGTTCTCAACCGGTTAATCTCCGGATCATAACCGATTGCAACGGGTTCAGTCGGACTTGTCAGAAATTCCAATACCTTTTCAATACATGACCGCATTTAGTTGAAGTCCGAAGTCAGTATTAAAAATTATAGGGGAACCTGGGGTACCACCAAACACTTTTGAAAGATGGGATTTTGATTGAATTTTCCAAGAAAACTGTGAATTTTAGGAAAATGTTGCTTACCCCATTTTATAGCCTTGGGCATAGGCTGCTGATTAATGCATATGAGAATGATGTAATACAATGCAATTTTTCATAAAAAGGAAAATTCGAAATGCGTGCAACTCGGGGTGCTTGCAACTCGGAATGCGTGAAAATTCGATTGTGAGTTGAATTTTGGGGGTAAAGGATCGCGTCGAGCCAATTTCATCCATTTCGAATGCCGAGAACAGTTTACTCGACGCGATTCTTTACCCCCAAAATTCAACTCACAATCGAATTTTCACGTATTTCGAGTTGCAAGCACCCCGAGTTGCACGCATTTCGAGGTCACCTGTAAAGAATCTCAGCTACCATAAGCTTATCTGGGCTTATCACTGGTCATTTTATTCTCTTAAAAAAATGTGAACATTAATTTCTTTAATAAATACCTAAATATTATCTCAAAACATGTAGAAAAGTACTGGTGTAGTGAAATTTTATTTAACTAATTTCAATTTCATTTTCCAGGTAGACATATAAATGATTAAAATTATCACAATCTCACAATTTTACGAATAAAGATCCTCATTTCTAAACTACTTGAACTATGTGGATCATTATTTCGCTGGGCAAGCATTCCTATAGTATCTATGATTTCATATAAGTCTCATTCTCTAAAATCTTATAGCTATATGAAAAATCGCAGTGTTTGGTAGTACCCCTGTTTGGCGGTACCCCAGTTTCCCCTACATAATCAAAAATTCGAAATAAATGATAATTCTACAATAAAAGGAAACAGTTTCAGCTCTAAAACTCTTTGTGTCATTTTTTTAAATTAGTTTTTGGATGGTTTTTTTTTCGAGGTAAACATATCGTCCATATACGAAAATACCGTTGAGACATTTTTAACAAGGATTATTTATAAGCAATTACAGTGGCTCGAATTCGCGGTTCCCCGAAAAAATATATGAGCTTCCTGTGAGTAACCTGTAAGTTCCCTGAAAAAACAAATGTATTCCCCAACTTTTCTAAAAAAAAAATACATGGGTTCTCTGGGTTCCCTGTAAAAATATATAGGTTCTCTGTGAGTTCCCTGAAAAATGTATGGGTTCCCGGAGGTCCCTGAGATTTCCCTGAAAAATGTATGGATCCCCGATTCACCAATAATATATGAGTTCCCCGTGAGTTCCCTGAAAATTATATGAATTCCCCGAGTGCCCTAAGAATTCCCTGAAAAATGTATGGGTTCCGAATCCTGGAGATTCCCATGGGTTCTCTGACAAAATGTATAGGTTCTCCGTGAGTTCCCCGTGAGTTTCCTGACCAGATTGGTTCAAGTTGTCTACAATGAGTTACCCTTTGGTTCCTAATAGAGTAGAGCCTCGCTATAGGCCATATTTGGTTCCAGATTTGACATTTGGGTTGCACTATATTGTCCATGTCATTTTTTAAAATTATAAACGACTTTTAGTATTGAAATTGCTCGACGGCTTCCATTTTCTTTGCGATTGTGGTACTTGTCCTCGCTCTCTTCATTATGGATCACAATTATCACAATTACTCAATAAAGTTTTCCAAAAATATTCAAATAATTATGACGACATTTAAAGTTGGTAAATTTCATGAAATGTCATGAATTTCCGCCTAAGGTAGATGGCGACTGCTGAGAAATTTCTGAAATTGTATTATCTCTAACAACATTGCATGTCGCTTACTGAAAAACATAACCTAACTTAAAATCAGTGTTTTGAAATCAACAGTCGATAAATTGTGGACTATGGAGCGATGGCCTATAGCGGGGTTCTACTGTAACGCTAATATAACGATTTTTTAATGTCAAGGGTTAATATGGTTAAATAACGTATTTCTCAACAGAATGGAGTCATATTGGGTTCGATGGAAAGGTGTTGGAAATTCACATAAGACTGATTTGGTTCCATTCACTTATGAACTGGTTAAGAATTGATAAGCAATTTTTATACGAAAATCAATTGTATTACTCCTCAATTATTTTGTTTGATTTTTTATGTGACTTGTAAATCGATTCATATCGGTTGTAAAATCAGTCTGCAAATGATATGAAAGTACTCTTGAGGTATAGTATCAACATCACGAGTTCGAGCATTTCGCAAAGCATTCGATGCTTTGCCACCCCTTTCTAAATGTATTTTACATTTGTGAAGCCAACATATCGAAAATAAACAAAATTATATTAGTGTTATTACCTTTACAAAAAAAATAATCTAATCCATTTATCATTCCATTCTGGGATAAATTCAACTGGCGTGCCATTTGCGTGCTGTTTTATAAGTTGAATTGTAACGAATCCGATGATTTCAGGTTGCAAAAAGCGAGAGGGAAAAATACTAGTTGATTGATTATTCTACGTGACATTTTGCTAATGTCTCTTTGAATCCGATTTTTCTTCTCACAAAACATAGTACAAGCTTTCAGAAACAATTTTTCATTTACACAAACGTGAGAATACTTAATTTCACTCACATTAATTTTCGTTTGGGCCCTTTTTATCAATTGATTTTATTTTCGATTGGTTCAATTAGACTGCTAATTAAGATTCACAAGGAATGCAATTAAATCTTCGTCAAAAGTAATATAATACTTGTTTGAATGTGCTCATCAACATTTAAATCAAATTGAAGAATGGACTAAAAGAGAAACTCATTGAAATTTCTTATTAAATCTTTTCTTATAGGATCTCTTTGAAGTTATTTCTTAATAAGTAGACTGCATAAAAAACTCAATCAGGGATAACATAAAGATAAAAAATAGTATAGTATCAATGTTCGTTATCATGTTAGCTAAAGGAAACATGGGAATATGATTTTCTGTTCCCTATTCTTGATTTTCAAGTCTCTTTCAATGCAGAATCATAACTGAAAGTCTGTATCAGAGAAAAGCATCTGTTAAGCTTTTTCCCAATTTATTGACATGTCATATTTTCCATAATCCTATCAGTTCAGATGGTGAGAATATGTTTCTTGCACGATCATCGAAGTTTTTTTTCTTAGAAAGTTCCACACTGTTACGATTCTGAGAAAGATTCACAAACTGAAGGCTAGAAAAAAGTTTCATAAATCCCTGAATCAGCTTGAATTTCACGTGTATAGAAACTTGAAGAATTGTTGCAAAGGAAAAAAGAAAAGTGAATAAAAACAGTTTTCATCTGAAACAAATTTTAGTTGCTGCACAGGATGATATGCAGAAAAATGAAACTGTATTTTGTGCAATTCCATTTGAAATCTCAGCTGAGAATGAAATTCTACCAATTGAGAAAGAAGGTAAATTTGTGGAGAATACAGTGAAAAGAACTGTAAAATAAATAAGCCAATACTGGTTTCGGTTTAAGAGCGTTATGATTCACAAATTGGAAATCTGGAGTGGAATGATAACTTTTTTCGATACTATTGAATCGTTTTTCGGGATTATGGCTTTCGGGATTTTGGCTTTTCGGGATTTTGGCTATTCGGGATTTAGCCCCATTTGGGATTTTGCCTTTCATTGAATTGAATTTGAGTTTATTTCATCTCATTCTTGATCTTTCTCACCACCCATGCGTCCACTGCCGTCTTAGTGTTGATACCAACCCCCAGGATTAAACGGTTGTATATTTTGGTTTTACAATATATTTACATTTCAATGGAACCTAGGCCAGTTAAAAAGATAGGGCAAGACTGCCAAGCTAATCTAATCAACTGTATGGCAATTTAATTTTAACCTAATTACATCACTTCTCATAATCACCATTAATTTTGGGATTATGGCTCTCGGGATTTTGATTTTCGGGATTTTGACTTTCGGGATTTTGGCCCATTCGGGATTTTGCCTTTCGGGATTTTGGCGTTCAGAATTTTGGTATTCGGAAATTTGACCGGGACCCGTTGCAACGAGGCACTTCAATGAACTCTTCTACTACTACTAGTTCATCATTTTATAACACATTTTAAATATTTCTTAGAATATTTCTTTTTAATTGCAAATTGGCCTACAATTAAAAAAAAATCTTTTTTTATCTTGCCAAGTTTTTCTTTTATCAATTTTAAAATGATTTTCTTTTCAAATTAAAAAAGATGTGTAGAACAATTTAATAAACAAAACTAAATTGTCATTTTAAGATTATCATTTAAAGAAATACGAATTCATACATTTTCAATTTGAAATTTTACTTAATGTGAAATGCCAAATTATTCTTTAAAGAAACAAACTTAAGTTAAGCTGGACCTTAGCTGCTTTAGGATAGAATTTAAAATTGTTTTAAATTCGAATTTCATATCGACTTGTACCAAGGGGGAGATATTAGGGTCGGAAGTGGTGTACAGCTGAAAATGAAGTGCTTGGAAGTCTTTGGAAGTGAGAGTGCCCGAAAATAAAGTTTTCTCTGGCTAGCTTCGAATTTTGCAGACTATGCACTGCTTTTAGCTCAGATTTTTAATTCGGACGGCAGTATAATTTGAAAAGTTTGTTAACATTTTACAAGTTCGGTTATGATAATGAAATCACTGGGAAACCTGGGCAGATATATTGTGAGACTACTGCCACGCTGCGCAATGGGCTTGAAACCTTTAGAGACTGGAAGATGTAAGGAAGCATGAAAGAGCTTGTCTTGGGGTTTCCGGCCTTTAAGACAGGTTCGAAGTATACCTAGGCCTGTTGCCGCCTTTAGAAGCCAATATTGAGAAAGGAATTGGCTGGGTTGTCAGTTTTGATGAGGTAGCAGATACTAAATTAATGCTCGTATTGATGACAAAAAAAAAATGAGAAATCCCATCTTTTGATGTTGATGGTAGTGATATAAGGGAAAAGTACCTCGGATCGGAATGTTAAGAGACATGCTCGATATTTAGTTGAAAATATAAGCCTCAAAATACTATTTGGTATTTTTGTGTATTCTAATCGGTATATTAGTGATCCATTTAACTATATCTGTGAGTTTGAACTTTAAAATTTTACAATAAATGAATAAAAAATAGATGTAATTGCTACTGTGTACTCTGTACCTCGGATCGTAACGAATTTAATCAGGCGTCTCACGGAAAATTGGCTATATAAATTAAATCTACACTAATGCACTGTATTCTTGTAAGAATTAAATGATAAAAAAAGTAGCTAATAATTTTTAAAAGTTCATTTTAATTGATGCAATAATATGACAATAACTTGACGATCCGAGGAACACTGCCGATCGCTGGTACTCTTCCCTTATGCTGGTCCGAACTGATAATGACGAAAAAGATTTGCATAAGGGCTCGATTGGTCGATGCCCAACTGAGAAAACCCTTCCGCCAATCTGGTGGACCGGTTAAATGTTGCGATATCAAGGTTAGATCGTTTAGCTGGAACCTGTTATATCTAAAGATACATGTGTGATCTCTAAATGACGAACGATAGGCAAATTAGTATTGTTATAGCCCGACGCAACTATAGAATTAGACTGTTCAATAAAGCAACAATTTCTTCCAAGAAGTAAATCTAACTCGGCACAAAAAAAAGTAAAATCCAAAGTACAACATACTTTGCAGCGGTAGCGGTTTCCCTCCTGATATGTTGCGATAAAGAACTTTTCTGGATCGATTTGTAACAGATGTTGTTGAAAAATAATCTAATTCTAATATACAACAACAGCGGAAAAGGTCTTGGACAAAATAGCCAAGCTTGTTGCAAAAGTTGATTTGCAATCATTACAACTGTTGCTGCAAATTTGATAGAATTCCAGGGAAATTATTTCGGCTACTCCAATGCAATTCTTTCTTAATAAAAAAAAACGTCCAATTTTGGGCAAACGAAAGAGCATAATCTTGCAAAATAAGGCGACAACACTAAATCATGGTCAAGTTCCAATGAAAAATTCATTTCATATTTTTGTGTACCAAAATAATTTGGTACGCAAAAATATGTACTCCTTGAAAGCTTTCTAAAACCAGAAAGACTTTTCAACACAGTTTCAATAAATTTAGAAACGACAATATATTTTTTAGAGACTCTCTTTCCAAAAGTACCTAGCTTTACTAGTGTCTTAAAAATTCATAAAAAGAAATTCAGTTGATCGCAAAACACAAATAATATTAAAATATCGCTATTATGCAAGAATATCTGCCGCTAAAAATTCAATATATAAGTAAAATTGCTTGAGATTTTTTTTGTAAATTTTTCCTTATTAGACTTTTCATAATATTAAATAAATTATTGCTTCTTAAGTATATGAGAAGTGCAAGAAGTGCTGGAAGTATAGCAGCATTTTCGGGAGTTTTCCGAAATGCTGGAAGTCTAAAGAGCTCTTCCATATAAATTGTGGAAGTGTTTGGAAGTGGTGTACACATTTTCACCCCAATATCTCCCCCTTGACTTGTACCGATTTACGCTTCTAAGAATTTTTAGAGTTAGCGATGTTTAGAGTTTAGATAAGGGAAGGGCAGTGTAGCTCTAATCAGATTGTCTCCGTACCTTTCCTTCAGAATTAAAATACTATTAAAAACTATTCGCTACTTAGGGTACGTGTGCCAAATTTCGGCATAGTTGCATGCAAGCGTCAAAGTCACAAGTTTGAAATGCAATATCTTTAATAGAAATTGATTTTTTTTTCATTCCTTCTACTTTAGGAGTGTTGCTTAGAACCTTGTAAACAGTTTACCGTCTTTATTTACTTTAAAATCGTTCTTAATATATTTTAAAATGAATAAAAATGTAGACATAGCTTTGGTGCCTTATTTCGACCACCTTCATTCTCATAGTTCCTTGCCCTTCGGGAATTCTTCCAATGTCTTTTTCACGTCATGTCGTTTGTCAAAGCTGCATTTTTGTTATTCTTTTGCATTGTATAATCTCTGGTCTAGAGTATGTGAAAACTAAAAAAATCATGGTAATTCGAGGAACAAAAAGGTGGCCGGAATTGCAAGCTGGCCGAAATTTGGCACACTTACCCTATTACCATCTAATTATAACAATAATGCCCTGCATTAGATCACGTTTGATTTATTAAACCAATTATGGTGACATACCTACACAGGAATGCATGTTTGCGAATACACCTCTTTTTATTAATTTTTTTATAAATAGTAAATATTCAAATACCAGAAATATGTTAAATGGACCACAATACCCTAGCATTTATACAAAAATAGTAAATAGTGTCTCCGGGCTTATATTTTCAACTAATTACGGAGCGTGTCTCTGGTGTCTCTTAACATTCTGATCCGTGGTACCCTTCTTTTATCCTGCTAATAATATGAGCTTGATCGTAGATAGAGTACAGAACTGTAGCATTGCAGTAGCTGCGATTCTGGAAAAATAAGTTAAACTGAGTACTCATTTTTCAAATTCTCACGAATTTTTGTTAGTGCTGAAAGAACTTAGAGGTGCTTAAAAGTAATACGTGCAGTAAAATTTTTCACCATTTTTCCATTTCTGTGAGAAAAAGGTAAGTCCTTTGTGATGAAAATTGCTACAAAAATCGACCATCGTGGCACTTCACTTTCATTTCATCGACAGAAGCCCCATTGATTTTGTCGTAGTGAAGTGAAAATTTCAAGCAAATTGTGCATCAAAGGACCTAAAAATGTTGCGCACTTTGGTTAATAGATTTCCCTGCTTTCCCTATGAAATAGTTGTCCTATTTTCAATCGTTTGACAAAATTCAATTACATAATGTGACCTTCCTTCAGGATGAATCACCAACGTTGATCACGGATCACGGAAACTTAACCATCAGTTTATTTTCTTTTATAAATGCTAAAAGAGATTATTGAACATTTTTCTATGATGGGAAATGCAATGAATTGTACATAAGAAGAGAAAAGATATTGCAATTGCAAACACTTCAAAGAAATAGTAAAAAAAGGATGAAAAGTGTCATACTCATAGAATTCTCGAACAACCACTTGTAATTTACCTTTTAGTGTTTACGTCTACTGCAAACAGTCCAACAAGATGTGAGGTAAACATTTAGTATGCACTTTGTTCTGGGTAGAGTGTTTTTAGCACTTTTCAATTAATTTCAACATGATGGAAATTCTCAAGGAATATCACACCCATGGATTTCCCTAAGGCACTTATCAATCATTCAAATACTTAAAGCAATTTCACATCAATTTAAACAGATTTAAAAGGGATGGAAGAAGTAGCTTTTCAAATTAGTTGTAAAACAAAGCAAAGGAAATATTTTCTTGTTGATCTTAGGATTTTATTATTCGCTACAAGTTTTAAGCTCATTATTATCAATAGTCCTCACAAGCTCGGTTTACAAAAACTATGTAAAACATCTCTTTGTTGAGATTCTGTCGTTATGGAATTTGTCAGCCTTATACAGATCCTGCCACAGACCGATTATTAATACTAATTATATCCGGAAATCATTTTGCGAGTCTTATAATTAAGACTTCAGACAGGAACAATCTTCATGTAATACCCTTAGAAACATAAACCACGGTTCAGTGAAAAGCCTCTTGAATTTATTTCAAACCATTAAATATTCAAACAGCGTAATTGGAAAGGATTTCCACTTGATGATTGACGTTCAATGAAAAGTGCTGTGAAATATTCTGAATAATGTCACAGTTAGTGCAAATATTTCAAATTTCTTAGGTAGAGTTCATAGAATTTTTATAATAATAACACTGGTAAAAATAAAAGGATCAAATTGACCCTTTTCCAAAGGATGGATCATATTTGACTCTTTGAAAGGGTCACCAGGTACCCTTCGAAAGGGTCACGGTTTTGACATCTATTTAATTCCGGAATAAACGAATAAAAAAGCAATGAAAAAGTGATCTTTGGTGTTCGCTCAGATGAGAGAAATATGATATCAGTAATAAGTTTACAATAAAACATGATTATTCGTGATAAATGTGCATACTAAATTTCAAGAGATACAAAAGTGAACCTTTCAAAGGGTCAAATACGATCCATCCTTTTGAAAAGGGTCAATTTGACCCTTTTATTTTTACCAGTGTAATGGTGGCACGTCGTTCCATAGAGGAACTAGGCCTTCCCACAAGGAAAGTGTTCGGGACATCCATTATTATTTTTCTTATACAGGGATGGGGTTGTCAGTCCCATGCCCCGTGGAATCAAGTGCAGTGAAGCTCACTGGATGCAATTCGAACCCCTTTTAACGCCAGAAAAATTCCTAGTGACCTAAAGGGATTCGAACCCGGGACACTTGCATCACAGAGCGAGTGCTCTACCACTTGACCCATTGAGTGCCCTTAGAATTTTTATAACAAAATGATATTGAGATTTTTATATATATTTTTATATTCAATAAACATAAGAATGATGCACGTTTAATAAAGAAATATGAAATAATTTTTGCAGAAATTTACCGTAACCTTTATGAAAATGTGAATTTATTCTTTCTTAGCCAGAAATTCAGAATCAACATCATTGTTCTATTTAGACTCCATTCTACAAATCTTTATGCCCAGCGCACAATAATATTTGTTTTGTAAACATGTTTTTGACATTTAGATGAGAGTGAGTGAGACCTAGATCTAGTCATCTCGCTCATTCTCATGGGAAATTTTGAAAACATGTTTACAAACAAAAGTTATTGTGCGTTGGACATTATTCTGACAAATTTTAACAAATTTGTTTCTTGGTTTCATTAATTCTTTATAGTATTTTCACATTGCACATATAATAATCTTAGCCAAATAAGAATTTTTGCATTTCACTAATTTTATGGAATCTCAGTTATTAATATCATACTAGAACTTTTATTGAAAGCTACACTCTAAAACTTTGAAGCTTTATAGAAAAAGTCAAGTAGAAAACATTTTTAACAAAGCAAGAATTTCAGTTCTTTAAGAGAGAATTTCACTTCCTCAGTAAGAGAAAAAATGTATTGCTCTCGTCTTGAGAATAATAAGTCATGGTATGACTTACAATTCTCTATTGCACTTCATTGCTAACAATTACTATTATTAAACTTTAAATTTAAATTTAAATTTAAGTTACAATAAATTATACAATGAATTTAAGCTTAAAGAAGGCCAATTATTACACAATGATAGATAAGCCATAAAGTATTCATGTGTGATATTATCTCATCTATCGTAGGAGCATAGATTGGAACACGCTTTGATGTGAGCTTATAAACCTCAAATATCAATAGTAGTTTGGGGAGTAAAGCAGTTTAATTAAAAGAAATTTAAATTTCTGTTTATTTTTCGTATTTCTTTGAAAAGAATGTGGTAAAACATTTACGTTATGGCCTCTACAGATTGGGAGCAATTTTTGTCAAAAATTGCTTTTTTGAAGGAAATTCCCTGCAGCGTTGTAGGGAGAAACGTCAAATTTCTGTCAAAAACGCAATTTTTGACGAAAATTGCTCCCAATGTGTAGACGCCTTTACTGAAGCGGCACCTAAACCCCATGATCACAAAAATCATTAGCCGTACTCACTATGGCGTTGTTATCTTGTAATCTGTAATCTGTAAAGGGCTGTTAAGGCCATCATCGTGAGTGACAAAATAGTCACTTTGACGTTTCGTAATCTTGTTAAGTTTTTTTTTTTACATTTTGGTGTTTGTCGTCACAATGAGTCGCAAGTACAATAAACAGCGTTTTAATAATTTCTTGGAGCAGGAGGCAAACTGCGATCTTTTGGATGTGAATGTTTAAGAAGAAAGGTAGGTAAGAAATTGACTTCCTACGAAATTACAATTTTTACCCTATGAATTTTTTTTTGATGACCGGCTCAAATCAAAACACTGCACAAATTCTGAGGTTAGGTAATTTCTTATTCAATTTTAGCTTTTTCTGAAAGTTCCGAAAGCTTTCGGAAAGGCATGAAGTTAGCTGCTAGTACTTAACAAAATAAAATTTTTACGAGATTACAAGATTACGCACCCCAGAGTCCATTATCTCGTTATGTTCTCGTAATGTATTTTATGAATGGAAAATTGTAACAAGATTACAGATTACGGAGATTACGAGATAGCAACGCCATAGTGAGTACGGCTATTATAATTCGTAACATTTCTCGTCTCAATTCTGGCATTCATCTTAAATTTTAAAGAAATGTATTCAAGACTCTTTTGCACCGTTTCCCTTGTTTTCTCCTTGGTATCATCTGATTGTATGGCGTTTAAAGATTTGCATACAAAGTACACCTAAAGAAATTTTTTTGATGCCAACTTTTGGGGGTCTATCTCTTCTAGTTTACGAGATATTCGCATTTAAAGATTTGCATACAAAATATTCCTAAAAATTTTTTTTTGATGCCAACTTTTGGGGGTCTATCTCTTCTAGTTTACGAGATATTCGCGTTTAAAGATTTGCATACAAAATATGCCTAAAAATTTTTTTTGACGCCAACTTTTGGGGGTCTATCTCTTCTAGTTTACGAAATATTTACGTTACATACAAAATATGCCTAAATTTTTTTTTGTTGATTGCGTTAGGTCATATTTTCAATCTATAAGAGCAGATGTCATATCTGCAATGACAGCAATTTGTTAGGCAATGTAGGGGATACTGTGTTAGGGGATGTTATAGTTCGCCTTGCAAGGAATGTTGAGAAAACCAAAATTTTATCGAAGAAAACCAAAATTTTATTCCTATTCTTTGAAGCATTTATTAGCCTAATACTAACATTTTTTGTGAATTATACGTAATGAAAAATTTCATTTCCTGACTAATTTTGCCCCAGTCTCAGCTATTTTGCACCCAGATTCTCAGTATTTATCACTTTTAATGCATGGTTAGACGCTGCTGGTTTAGAGTTTCTATAATTCAGTTTTAATAACTTACAAACTCTACAAGAGTACAGTAATGAAACACTTTAATAGTCTACTAATGTCTAAAACAAGAAGATGTTTATTTCAAAGCAAGTGAACAGTTTTATGGCCTCTACACATTGGGAGCAATTTTTGTCAAAAATTGCTTTTTTGAAGGAAATTCCCTGCAGCGTTGTAGGGGAAAACGTCAAATTTCTGTCAAAAACGCAATTTTTGACGAAAATTGCTCCCAATGTGTAGACGCCTTTAAGCAGTCGAATGCATTTGATATCATGTGAAATTAAGAAATACATTATCTTTCTCGCAATGAATATCTCGACGTAACAGTTGTGTTTCTCCAGCTGCATATTGAAATAAAACATTAAAAATAAATATAGTTACCAAGAAAATGCCAAATGATTTACAAAATACTTATTTTTGAGGGTTCAATGCTCTACCATATTTGTTATCACTTCAATAATTTTTGGATAAAATTATAAGTAATTTAAATTTACGATGAAAGTTTGAATATATTAATTTTGCAAAAGTTTTCCTTATTTTGTGTTAAACTAATATTAACACATTCATTAAGTATCTCAACCACTTTAAAGCTTGCATAAATACAGTAATAATGCAGTTGGATTTCGAGTAAAATTCTAATAGCGATTTATTTAGCCAATTAAAACAAAATTTTAAATTTTCAAAGCTCATAACCTTTCAAATTAATTTAGCTTAGATTAGGCTTTTTTGAAGTCCGATAAAAATTTATCTTTAATTTAACCTGTGACTTAAAAAATCTCTAGCCTTGAAAACATACACAAAACTGAAAATGAGGGAAATATCGTTAACACTGGTAAAAATAAATGGATCAACAAGGATCATTAGAAAAGTATCGTTTTTTTAACTGAATAATAAATGAGTAAAAACAATAAAAAGTAATTTTTAGTGTTCACTCTGAAAAGAAAAATATGTTGTGAGTAATAATTTTATGACAAAATATCTTCTTATGATAAATATGCATTCAAAAATTAATATTTGATCCATCCTTTACAAAAGGATCAAATTTGGACCAATATATGGTACAAAATTTCGGCCAGCTTGCAATTTCGGCCACCTCTTTTGTTCCTCAAAATTCCATGAATTTTTAGTTTTTGCAAATTCTAGAGAATAAACAATGCAAAATAATAGCAAAAAAATTCCATTCTACCATCGAGATGATGTGAAAAAGACTTTGCAAGAATTCTGGAAGGATACGGAACTATGAAAATCAAGGTGGCCGAAATAGACAACCAATGCTATGACTATATTTTTATTCATATTAAAATGTATTAAGAATGATTTTAAAGGCAATAAAGACGATAAATTGTCTACAAGGTTCTAAGCAACACTCCTTAAAAAGTAGTAACAAAAAAATTCAATTTGTATTAAAAATATTACATTTAAAACTTAAGACTTTGGCGTTTGCAAGCAACTATGCCGAAATTTAGCACACTTACCCTAATCCTTTTATTTTTATCAGTGAATGTCAATGCCATTCTATGGAGAATCCAACAAGATCCTCAATTACTCTATCTTTAACCGTTTGGTCTCTAACTTTGTTCATTCTCTAACGGACAGATAATTACTGAGCTTCTGTTTCCCCAAATACCGCGTAATCCGTAAAATATAGCATAATATGTATTTCCGAGGATATTTCTTCCAAGTCTACACTGAAAGCATTTTATTATATTTTCTACATTTGCTATTTGGGAAAATGTATTCGAGAGAGGCGTTTCTCACTGATGGGAAAACCTCCCATGCGATACACGTGTCACAATTACTGCATCATAAGAACTCCTCATGCTAACTCCAAACAATAACCATTTACTTTACTCCACGTCCCTGGCTTCCGTTTTGCGTCAAATTCAAAGTCACATTTGTGGAAAATTAATTGGCAGTCTGAAACTTGGAAGTTTCTGTATTTCCAGCCAGCAAACATTCGCATTATGGTTATATGTTGTTTCCTCTTTAATTTTCTATGTAGCGTTAAATAAGTTCCGGGAATCACAGAAACTCCAAGCTCAGTTGAACTTCAAAGAGATAATATTCAGAAAATTATTTTTCTAGAAAAAATATTATGTAAACTGTTAGAACTTCTAATGAGCAGGGAAAATATATATCAAAAGCAAACAATATTTTAATAGTCATAAAATATTTGTTTAAAATTTTTTATAAAAAATAAATTAAATTTTTTATTTATCTTTTTTTTTATTTTTTAAAAAATATATTAGGCTATTATTCAATAATGTGTGTTATAAATTTCTTGTTTTGTTTAAATTGTTATTTGTATTTTAATTTTTGCGCTTAAAGGCAATCTCGTGGATGAGCGCCTTGGCCGCTGCAAGTTTCTCCAGAACCCTCAGCATTCCTCCTAAGCCTCCTAACGATTTATTCCCTGCGATGACGATCCAATATGAACTAACTCTGAATACGTACTAATTCTCTCGAGGATATCTCTTTTGAAGAACTAGGTTAACACTAATGCCGAAAATAAATACAGGCTGATCCTCGAGAATACTCAGCTCGAAAAATTTGGCGGTAAAGGATCAGCCCAAAACTATCATACACTGAGGATTTAGGATCAAGGATTAGCGTTTCCAGCATAAATTTCTCCAGATCCTCCAAATTATGGGCTGATCCGTGAGTGTATTGAGACCAATCCTCATTTTTCGGGCTGATCCCTAAGCCGATCCCTGTGTCTATTTTGGGCTTAAGAATACTCTTAGGTGTATCGACGTCGCTTCGAAATATGTAAATTACTAACGAGGGGTTTAATCGTTCGGAAGAAGCTAAAGCTTGGAATCGAATGAATTTCCCCATGGAAAAATGGCTCTCAAATCTTAGTCGCAGTAGATAAAAAAAACCTAATGCAGATTTGGAAAGGTCATTTTATTGTGATTCTTTTAAACTATTTCTTTGCTTTATTCCAATGGCTGGTTAGCAAACTCCCGCACCTTCTTCTTAATTCCCCTCATCAGGTTCTTGACAAGTTCTTCTTCACGGGCTTTGACGACGTTTTTCCATTTTTGCTTGAAATCAGGCAAACTTTTGGCTGGTTTAGCCTTTTTCCTGAGATCCTCCTTCAAAATTCCCCACTAGATTTCCATAAGAAGGACGCAGTTCCGGTGTGTTTGGCGGATTAAACTCTTTCTGCACATAAATGACTCTATTGTCGTTGAACCACGCAATCGTATCCTTATCGTAGTGGCTTGATGCTAGATCTGGCCAAAACAATGGTGGAACATCATGGCTTCGATAGAGCGGCAGAAGACGTTTCTTGAGATACTTGCTGTGTACACCTTTTCGAGTATTTGCCGTATAGTATTGTTGTCCAGGCAAGTGGTGGAAGTCGGCTTTCACGCTGGTTTCGTCGTCCATTAAAACACATCTTTCAAAACTTTTAAGAAGGTGATCATTCAGCTTTCTGGACCTTGTTTTGGCGGACTGTCGTTGCTTATCTGTACGATGAGGTGCAGGTTGGGCTATATAAGTCACTAAATCATTCTTCTTCATAATTTTATGAACTAGGTAGTGTGAAATACCCGTCTTTTTGGCCACATCTCGGAGGGATAGAGAAGGGTTCCTCTTAAAGTACCCCAGCACCCTTTTCTCCATGTCGCGGTCTTGAATTCCAGGCTTCCTACCACCAGCTTGCTTTCGGACAATCGTCTTTGTATCCTTAAATCGCAATACTAGGGGAATGTTGGCATGGTTCGCATAGAGTAAGCCTTCAAACAACGCAAATTTTCTCTTTGTTTGCAAAGAGCTAGTTCGTCATTTCTTAGCCATAAGATAGATAATTATTAAGCTCATGAAACGGGATGAGAAATGGTAAGTCAGCTCTTTGCAGACAAAGAGAAAATTCGCATCGTTTCAAGGTTCACTCTATGCGAACCATGCCTACATTCCCCTACCTTTCGGACTGTTGAGCGCGACTTTCCGGTGAGCTTTCCTATTTCCGCATAAGTCGCATTTGGATTTTGTCGATTTTGTAGGTAAATGTCAACTATCTGTTGTCGGATTCTCTAAATGTCGGATTATTCTAAACAATCTTGCATCCGAAAATGATCAGCCGCCAAAATCGGTCTAAGCCATCCGTAGTACGAAATATTTCAAGGAAACACATATTTATAGATTTCTTTTAAATAACTTTCTTATACACCAGGTTTTGACCTATAAGTTTTCTGCAAAACATTTTTTAAATCAATATTAAGCCAATTTTAAATGAGTTTTTATACATAATGCTATATCTCGAGAATCTAATCGCTAAAAAACTACCAAAAGCGTTGTGATTTTTTTATACGAACTACAAAATTAAATTATAAAAACACATTATGAAACAAAATTTGCACTTTTTTAATAAAATTTGTGAAGGTAGAAGAACGAGAAAAGATTCATCGTAGCAAAAGTATTAAGTATCACATTTTCTTCGACCTAGGGTAAGTGTGCCTAATTTCGGCATAGTCGCATGCAAGCGCAGAAGTCTCAAACTTGAAATGTAATATTTTTAATACACATTGATTTTTTTATTCCTTTTTCTTAAGGAGTATTGTTTGGAAACTTGTTGACAAATTATCGCCTTTATTTTCTCTAAAATCAATCTTAATACATTTTAAAATAAATAAAAATGTAGACAGAGCATTGGTGGCCTATTTCGGCCACCTTTATTCTCATAGTTCTTTGCCCTTCGGGATTTCTTCCAATGTCTATTTCACGTCATCTCGTTTGTCGAAATTACATTTTCTGTTTTTCTTTGCATTGTATAATCGCTAGAGTATATAAAAACTAAGGGCAGAATCACATTGACAGTAAAATGCTCACCGTCACCGTCAAAGCCCTCACCGTATTTCGTTGATTTACGCATTTTCATTTTTTACTCAAATTCTCAATTAACGTGTTGCATTATCTCATACTCGGTGGCACTAGGTGAAAATAATATAAGAAAATTGAAGAAATAAAACGAAAATGCGATAAACGCTGAGCAAAAAAACTGTACGAAAAACTGTAGCAAAAAAATCCTACAGTTTTGTTTTGCTCACCGTTTATCGCATTTTCGCTTTATTTATTCATTTTTCTTATACTATTTTCACCTAGTGCCACCGAGTATGAGGCAAGGTAATATCATAATGGAAAATTTGCGTAAGAATTGCAATGAAAATGCGTAAATCAACGAAATACGGTGAGGGCTTTGACGGTGACGGTGAGCATTTTACTGTCAATGTGATTCTGCTCTAAAACTTCATGGAAATTCGAAAAGAGGTGGCCGGAATTGCAAGCTGGCCGGAATTTGACACACTTACCCTATGTCCCTGAGCACTAGTTTGCAGAGGGAAAAATAAGAATTATTCATCTTCGACCTATGAAATTTTTAGAAATATTCACAAATCCCCGAGAATCTTGCGAAAATTTTCGCAAAATCCAACAATAAAACTTTAAGTTTTCGTGACACAGGAAAAATCTTATCACTTGCTAGTGAAATACCAGGAATCAGTCACTCTTTGCTCTCTTCAGACTTTACACCCTTTTATTTAAACTCTAAATTTTAAGTCGAACTTTGTAATCAAAATAGTCTCATTCCACTTCAATTAATGTAAAAGCTTTTACATCGTAAATCTAAATATATTTCAGGCAAAACAAGACCGAGTGTATCGTTATAATTGAATTTGTAGAGAGTAATGAATCAAAATAGATTTATCTGTGTTATAGGACATGATATAGTATCATTAAAAATTATGCTTGTAAGTGCAATAGAGTTTTAGGGCTCAACTGCTACAGGGAAAGCAGAATACATATTTGACTATCCAAAATTTCCATCTTTCGAATCATCCCCGGAGACAAATTTTTTTAAACTATATGCATTTTAGACGATTTCTGAGAGATGATGTCATGCTCTTTGTTCGTTCTGATTTGTTCGTCCGTAATCAGATCTGTAAGTCAAATGGCCAGAGATAGCGACTTGGGACCTTCAGGACACCCACTATAAATCAACCCAATGACCTATGGCCCATTAAAAGTATATTTAATGTAAATGATGCGACATTATTTTTGAAACATTGTAGAATTTAAGTCACCAATTCGACCATTCCGCAATTTTGCAACGCTTTGCCACCCTTTTTTCATTGTAACTACACTAAACCCATAAAACTAATCATTAGGGTCATTGAATATTTATTAGGTTTACATTACAATTAGCATTTAATATTGTAATTTGTATGCGAATATATATATATATATATATTTTAAATATTATTGTATTTATACATGTAGTAGTAAGTCATATTTAATTCAGTAATTGACATATGGATAATCTTACCTGTTATTCTTTATATCTCTGGTACACTTCTAAAATCAGGAAAATTTCATGAAATCAAAATTCACTTTTCTTTCTTTCCCAAAAGTCTTGCATATACCAAACCTACTCTTTCACACTGAAATTGAATTGAACTAAATTGAATATGTTATGATGTTCAAAAGAAGAAGAAGAAGAAGAAGAGTGCTTAAGAATAGGATAGACTTTTACGAAACATTTGAGAAAGAAAGAGATGTGAATTTTGATTTCATGAAATTCTTCTGATCCCAATGACTACCGAAGATGTGCCGGAGATTTAAAAATTAAAATTCTCTAAAAAAACTTGAAATTTAATCAATAAACCCCAAGTTTACTCATATTTAGTAAAAAAAAAAATAATGTGATTTTTTTAATCGAGTTTTAATTTTTAATGGCTCTGACACACCCTTTCGAACAGGAAAATTTCACGTAATCAAAATTCACATCCCTTTCTTTCACAAACGTTTTGCATATGTCTATCCGAGTCTTTCAAACGCTTTTTCGTCTTTTGAACATCACACCAAATTAAATTTAGTTCAATCGATTTTTGAGTGCAAAAGAGTAAGATGATAATATGCAAAATGTTTCAGAGTGTAAGGGAACTTAATTTTGATTTCATGATATTTTCCCGATCTAAAAAGTGTGCTGGAGGCTTAATAAACAATTTCACTTTTTTATTGATCAAATCTTATTTCTTATTGTCTCTGGTACACCTTTTAGCTAGATATAATTTCATGAAATCAAAATTCGTGTCCCTTTCTTTCTCAAAATATTTGCATAAGTCTATCCCATTCATTCAGTCTCAAAATTGAATTGAACTAAATTGAATTAGTTATGACAGTCAAATTAAGAAAAAGAGTTCTAAAGAGTGGGATAGACAGACATAAGCAAAACGTTTGAGAAAGAAAAGGATGTGAATTTCTTTTACACGAAATTTTCCTGATCTAAAAGGTGTGTCACAGCCCGGCCGGTTAAAATCTCGAACATCAAAATTTCGAAAAGCGAAAATCTCGAAAGCAAAATTCCAAAAATCCAAAATCCCTAATGGGTCAAAATCCCGAAGAGCCAAAATTTCGAAAAGCAAAATACCGAAAGGGCCAAAATTCCGAAAGTCAAAATCCAGAATGTTCAAAATCCTGTAAGGGATTAAATGATGAAATTATATGACGGATTTTTGTGTAGAATAAATTTCTAAGACCCAGAAAATTTCCCTTTGCCTCCAGCAAGCGCGGGTACAATCCTGGGAGTAGCTATGACACTGTTAAGAATTCGAGATTTTGGCTTTCGGAATTTTGGCTTTTCGTGATTTTGGTTTTCGGGATTTTGACCTATTCGGGATTTTGGTTTTCGGGATTTTGGCTTTCGGGATTTTGGTTTCGGGATTTTAACTAGTTCGGGATTTTGGCCTATTCTGGATTTTGGCTTTCGGGATTTTGGCTCTTCGGGATTTTGACTAATTCGGGATTTTGGCCCATTCGGGATTTTGGTTTTCGGGATTTTAGCTTTCGGGTTTTTGACTTTCAGAATTTTGACCTTTTCGGGATTTTGGCATTCGGAATTTTGACTTTCAGAATTTTGACCAGGACCCGTCACAGTCATATTGATAATTTTTTAATTTTAATTACCTAATTTGATAACATAAAATGAGATTGTACTAAATTGAATTTGTTTTGATGTTCAAAAAAGAAGGAAGAGCGCATAAAAATGGAATAGACATATGCGA
The DNA here is from genome assembly GCF_024763615.1 of Phlebotomus papatasi. Taxonomy (NCBI): domain Eukaryota; kingdom Metazoa; phylum Arthropoda; class Insecta; order Diptera; family Psychodidae; genus Phlebotomus; species Phlebotomus papatasi. The sequence goes on from NC_077223.1 coordinate 79,452,503, forward strand.
AACATTTTCAGAAGAAAACAGATGTGAATTTTGATTTTATGAAATTTTTCCAATCCAAAAGGTATGTCGGAGCCATTGCCAACGAAATTTAATTTGCAATCAAATTTAAAAAAAAAACCTGAGTTGCAGTTATTACAGGACCTTCAAAGTCACCTGAAAATATCTCAGCTACCATAAGCTTACCCGAGGCTTATCTCTGGTCGGACGATGTACTTAGGACAAATTTTAACGGTTATAGCTTCAGTTTACACAATAAACATATGTAAAGTGGTAAATGGTCGGTTCACTTGTTAAAAGTTAGCACCTGTAGGTACCTATAAAAAATTTTAATTACACATCACAACCAACCGTTTGACAAAATGTGATCAAAGAACCGAATAAGTGAATTGCAATGCATGAGACTATGAAATAATGTGCTAATTAATAACAGAGCACTAACAAGCATTGATTAAAATTTAATAATATTTTCCCAATGCCGTTGTGTATATTCGTTTTAAAAAAATTAATGATTAATCTGTATAAAACGGATAATATTCATTTTTCCTTTGTCGTTTGTTTTTTTGCACATAAAACTTTATTTTTAACAATTTCCAGGTGAAATGTTTTGGGATATTTTACGCCTAATTGCTATAGAGATACTTGTTGGAAAAGTTCTTGTACATGGAACCATCAACATTATATGCATTGTTTACGGCAAAAGTGCTAAAGCTTTACGTGCGCTATATAATTTTACACAAAATATTTTAGCGTGTTTTGTGAGATGCAAGCGAATAAGGAAAGCCAGAAAAGCACATTATCAAAATTAAATAATAAAGGTGAATGTTTCAGAAGCTCTGAAACATTGTTGAGTTAAAACTCCGTATCAGTTTTATTTTGAAAATACTTAATCAGTTGCTCTCTTTGATTTTTTTTATACTCAAAGGCTTACCAGTAAATGTTGCATAATATTCGTGTAATATTTTATAATCATTGACCCAGACCGGACCATTGGAGAATTTTTCCAGTCACTCTTCTTGTTTTGATAATGAATTCTTCAAACATAAATGTTTCAAAACTAATGAAAAAAACCGACTGTGACTAAAAGTCAACAAATAATAAATTTGAGGCAAATATTGAGATTTGTTCTTATATATTTATTGAAAAGTCCATTTGCATAAAAGAAAACTACACAAAAGATTGTTTGCATAGTTTAAATCGAGAAACATTGCTAAGGCTATGAGGAGTGGACGAATCAATTTTGAGTCTCAGAATAACCTTAAAGAATATTAAAATAAATCTAGATAATGCTAGACAAGAAATCACAAAAGATATTGAGAAGATGAACTCTGCTGATAGTGAAAAGAAACCGACCTAGACACTGAAATCTTGTCTTTAGCTCAACAGGTTTCACCACTCTTACAGATGATCTTTGCATAAAATTGGCCACTCCATGATAACTTGCATTCAATCTTAGGTAAATACACATACCAAGCCATAGCAAATTTAATTCAACTCAATTTACCTCAATTCACCTAAATGATCGAAGTTAAAGTCAAAATTATTCATATTATGGAACAAAAAAATGTAAAATTTATAGGGAATTCCCAGCAAATAAACTTGGTGGAATATTGTGCATTTTCTTTAAAGATAACAACGATTTTCCAGGAACTATTTGTTTTACTCTATCTCTATGGGCATATTTCCTCCATTTAATTAGCTAAAAACAATTTTTACTGCGTTTTTATTTTCATATTTCAACGAACTTCACATTTCAAGTTAATATTGGAAAAACCAAAAACCATTTAAAAATATTATTGTTATTATATTATTTTTTCTATACTTTATGTCCAGCGCACAATAACTTTTGTTTTGTAAACATGTTTTGATATTTCAATGAGAGTGAATGAAATCTCGATCTAGTCATCTCGCTCCCTCACATAGGAAATGTTTACAAACAAAAGTTATTGTGCATTGGGCATTATGCCCAACGCACAATAACTTTTGTTTAGTAAACATGTTTTTGACACTTCAATGAGAGTGAGTGAGATCTAAATCTAGTCATCTCGCTCACTCTTATAAAAAGTTTTGAAAACATATTTACAAACAAAAGTTATTGTGCGCTGGTCATCCAGCGTACAATAACTTTTGTTTGTAAACATGTTTTCAAAATTTCCCATGAGATTGAGCGAGATGACTAGATTTAGATCTCACTCACTCTCATTAAAGTGTCAAAAACATGTTTACTAAACAAAAGTTATTGTGAGTTGGTCATTATACTCATGTTTAATTGATGAAAATTTATCAATTAACATTTTCACTTTCAATTTTAATGCAAATTCTGAATGTTACAGATTATTATTTTTTGAACGCTACGTTAGACCCTATAGGTATTTTTCCTTTCATTCTGCGACACATCTTTAAGTGATAAACTTTAAAATCGACATATAAAGGAACATACATATTCTGCTACTAAAACTTTAAATTTAAAATTTAAAATATCTTTAAGGATTTAAAATGCAATTTATTAAATTACACAATGACGGAGATAAACTGAAAATGTCAAAAATCTTTTAGTTTTCTTTAATTTTAAAGCTAATTTTCATTTTTAAATGCAAAAAAAAATTATGAAAAGATAAGATTGTAATAGATTAAGTGTCATAACATCATAAGCCTTTAACTTAGAATTAGAAATCTTTAATTTTTACGTTTAACTTATTTCTTTACACAAAATTCAGGGGATTGACCACAAATATCCAATTATTTTTTTTTAACCGCTGAACATTATATTGAAAAATTTGTATGAATCGTTAATAATTGTAACATTTTTACACTATTTTTATTTGAAGTGTGATTATTACTGTTTTCTAAATTATAAAAATTATCATTTTTGAGGAGGCAAAGTTCAAAATGAGCCTTGCAAATATGATTTTTGCTCAGTAGTAAATTATATTCTACAAGCGGTTTTCAGCAAAGGCTAAATGTCGATGGAAGGCTAGAATTAGGTGATGTTAGACCCACCACCCCCCCCCCCTTTCGCTATTTTGGAATACCCCTAAATATTGTTTTTTCAATAACTCAACCCCTATGGCATTGATCGATCTCTAATTTTAGTATGTTATAGCTGGGCCTAAGTGCTCTCCACTAAAAAAAATTAGGCCTCCCCGACACCCCTGACCTGAGCTAAAAGGGGTCAAAAATTGAATTTTGGAAAGCTCTCATGAAGAGTACTACAACCACAACTTCATCAGATTTATTCGAAGATCCGATTAATCAAAAAATCAATTTTCTAAATTTCGATTTCGAATATTTCGAAAGCAAGATTATGCGTTTTCTTTAAATTTTATTGTATTTTATATTTGTAGCTAAGGTCGATACCTTTCCAATGGTAGGTCGCACTCCTCCCTCAATGTTCCCTGACCCGAGCTATAATCGAAAATGTCTCGACCTGACTACATTTTTGGTGTTTATGAAGCAATTTCAATGACATTTTAGTACATATTGTATCTGAGATCGAGATCATTCTAACAATGGGTCCCATCCGTCACTACACCAACCCACTGTACCACGACCCTTAGGCCGGCTTCAGACTGGAGGTTTAACCCAGTTCCCGAAGGTCTCAAAAATCTTACTAATAAACAATTTTATTGATTTTTCAAAATCTAATGAATCATTTGCCCTTAATATTCAATCCTAAACAACAATTTCCTTAGAAATTATGCTTGATAAGGAATTAGGGGAGTTACGCCAGATAGCTAAGCCTTAGGTCTGAAGCCCGTATTACACTCAGAAAAAGGCAGTTCTAACTTTGTATGGGATCTGCAAAAATACAGCTCTTCTCTGTAAGAATATTTTTTAGAGCCGAATCAACCTAAACATGTCGTGCTTTGAATTAAGAGCTGTGTTCTACAACAGATCAACTAAAAGAGCTGGCGTATCTTGAGCGAAGTACCGTCTCACTAGAAAATTTCCAGTGGCTTCCAGTCCTGTCAAATGGCAGGCAGAATAATTCACAGTGCAATTAATTCGCAAAGTAGTGATTGTTTTCGCGAGTTTTTTCAATGAAATTCTAGTGCAAAATGTGGGGAGAAGCCTCTACAAGTAGTGAAGTGTTTTTTTTTTCTTTCACTTTTTTTTTCTTTCATTTTTGTTCTCTTTTGCTTCCGTTTTTGTTTTTTTTTATCCTTTTTTTTCCTTTTTTTTCTTTACTTGCCACAAATTTGTAAGAGGGAATCACCCTATTTTTTGTGGGTTTTAAATAAATTGAATTGAATTGAATTGAAGTGTCTTGTGGCGCAAAAAAATATAGTGCAGATAAATACGAGGAAAATAAATGAAATATCCTCGAAAAAACTAATAAAATATTGTTTTCCTTAAAAATAAAATATTGTACCTCGCAAGCTCGCTCAAGTGTCTGCATTGGAACAGTGATTTTTTATTTAGAAAACTTATATAGTGAAAAAAATTTTAAAAAAATTGCGAGGTGGTTTCCGTCAAAAAAAAAATGAAAATATGTCGGGCACCTCACCCACCAATAGTCGTATGGAAAAAAATCTTCACTAATGTGAGTCTTAAATTAGACAAAAATTGTATAATTTCGCTTTTATTTTAGAAGAAAATTAAGAAATGTGAAAAATAATAGATTAAAAAGTGTGTGAAGGGGCAGTTTGATAAAAAAAAAACGTGAAATTCATTGAAATTGTGAGCGTAGGGTAAGTGTGCCAAATTTCGGCATAGTTGCATACAAGCGTCAAAGTCTCAAGTTTGAAATGAAATATTTTAAATAAAAATTGAGTTTTTTTAATTCTTTCTTCTGAAAGAGTGTTGCTTGGAACCTTGTAAAGAGCTTACCGTCTTTATTTACTCTAAAATCATTCGTAATACATTTTAAAATGAATAAAAATATAGACATAGCTTTGGTGCCCTATTTCGGCCACCTTCATTCTCATAGTTCCTTGCCCTTCGGGAATTCTTCCAATATCTTTTTCACGTCATCTCGTTTGTCGAAGCTACATTTTTTGTTATTCTTTTGCATTGTATAATCTCTAAAGGCGTCTACACATTTGGAGCAATTTTCGTCAAAAAATGCGTTTTTGACAGAAATTTGACGTTTCCCCCTACAACGCTGCAGGGAATTTCCTTCAAAAAAGCAATTTTTGAAAAAATTGCTCCCAGTGTGTAGAGGCCATAAAGTACGTAAAATCTAAAAGTTAATGGAAATTCGAGAAACAAAAAAGGTGGCCGAAATTGCAGGCTGGCCGGAATTTGGCACACTTACCCTATGTCAATTTTACTGCGTTCAAGCAGAGAAAATTTGATACTGGAATTGAAACTCGTTCTGCTTTGCTTCAAAAATTACTCAGTACTTAAAATTTTCTCAGAGACTATTTTTTCTTAATTTCAAAGACTACACGTTCTTGAACCAAAGACACAAATGCCCGTTCTTGTTTCAAGAGATAATTTAAAGGCTGTTTCCACAGAGCTCTTTTCTGAGTGTACTATATCCAAATGGACTGGACTCTATCTCTAATGTTTATTAACCAATTTCAGTGATTTTTTTTCTTTCGTTGGTCTTCTGTACTCAAACTATTTCAAATAGAAAATGATCAGTGATAAGCGCAGATAAGCTTATGGTAGCTGAGATTCTTTACAGGTTTAAGAATCGCGTCGAGCATATTTTATCAATTTCGACCGACGAGAACAGTTTGCTCGACGCGCTTCTTTACCACCAAAATTCAATTTATAAATAATCGAATTTTCACGTTCAAATTGCACGCATTTCTAGGGTACCTGCAAAAAATCTCAGCTACCATAAGCTTATCTGGGCTTATCATTGGTTTTATTCTGACTTCTTAAACTTCTTAAATATCATGGGCTATAATATAGGTTCCAATTGCCCAGAGAGGTAAAAAAGATACACCGTATCCAACTCTGTTGGATTTTCCAAAGTTTAAGATTAGACGTAACATTGATTTTATTTATCGATTTCATTTTTATTGTTGATTTTAAGTATGTAAAAAGCGTTTAGTCCTGAAAGGGTTACCCCGTTAAGGACGAGAGGGTCAAAAATTTGGGGTCAGAAACCAACGTTTTTTCTCACTTTATAGGGCAAAACACAACTTTAGATGGCAGTAGGAAAAATTTCATTTTTGGGTCACCGGTGACCCAATCGTCCTTAAAGGGTTAATAAATATACCTATATTGTTTGTTAAAGGGTTACTGTTTCGAAATAGTGCGAATGTAATTATCCGTGTAAATTCTCTATAATAATTTATTTTATTTACTTAATTTTATCATGTTCATTTTGAACATCTCTATATAAGAAAATGTGTAAAAAATTAATTTTTAAAATGAAACAGAAGTAATTATGTACTAAAAGAAAACAACATTTTTATTGCACAACGTGCTCCGGAGTATTGATATGTTTTAGCTGATAATAAAAATAGTCATTATCACATTAGTAGAAAATAAGTATAAAAAGGCAACTTGACCATGTTGGAAAGAAGTGCGACACCAGGCAGAAGAAAAACCCCAGAATGATGTAGCTATGTATATTTTATAATGAAATAATAAATTGTCCGTAACGAAGTTGGTGCTTCTGTATAAAAGCCTGACATTATCCGCGAAGATGTTCAGTTGTGACTCGATTTTCAACTCATACACTTCTCAAAGTTTATTTTTTTCTCACAATATTCAGTGTTTTTTTAGTGCAAAATATAGTGGAATAAATTAATTAATTAAAATGGAATCACAATTTTGTGAGTTGCTTTGTGTATTGTTAATCGATAAAATTTATTTTTAGCTCATACGATTCACATACTCTGACCAAGTTCAATTATCTGATAAAGAGTTTTTTCCCCCTTTTACTATCAATGACATACCATGAAAAACTGATAAAATGTTCATACCGTCGAATAAAAGAACGTTCTTTGGGAATTGTGCAAACCATTTGTGTTCCCTCAAGAGTGCTGTGAAGTGTCTTTCTGTGCAATTTTAATTTTTCTCTGAGGTATTGCTGGGTTATCTCTTTTTTTTCCTTTTTCTTGCTGCAGATGGGAAGATTTTGCAGACATTTCCAACGAGTTTAACGACTTGAATTTCAATTGAATATCTATTTCTTTTATATCAAAGTACAGTAACAAAAAAGTTTAACGTGTTTTCTCATTATCGATTTGCAACGCAAAAAAACCCAAGATTTTTTTTGGATCATTTTCTGTTCCTCATTAAATTTTCCCGGTATATCAGCAGACCCGGCAGACAATTTGACCTTATAGCCTGTGATGTAATTGATACTTTTAAACATACTTTTAATTACAATTATCAGTTATAATTTTTTTGTGACCATGAGCCCACCAAAAACTCTTTCATAGAGGAGTCAAATGCGTTACATTTGAAAGTGATTCTTTAATATGGCCAGAAAACCGATATTAATGCCCTCTTTCACTTGGTAATGTAAAGAATTTCAAGGCCTTCTGTGTCAGCAAGCCGGGGAATTTTTATGTTTTCTGTATAAACATACGCCCCGATTTTTTGACTCGCGAGATATACATGGGAATAGTGACTCATTCACTATTGAAGAGATTGCGTCACTGGGCCGATAAAGTTTTAGCCGGAATAGATGAAATTCAGTCTTTTGGTGGTGCTCAAGAGAATAAGATTCGGTACTTGATTCTCTCTCCTTATATTTAATTTTTTGTTTCCAATAACATTTTACTAATAACTTGTTCCTATTTTTAGTGACTTGTTTTGTTCTCATACTCGCAATATCCAGTACGATGGCCGATCCAGTTCCAGTGCCCAAGAGCTTCTCCAAGTTCGCCATTCAACTTTATCAGGTGAAGAATTTTTTTTCTTGAAAATCTTTATAATCCTTAAAAGCTTAACTAATATACCGGCTTTCTTTTGTACAGCAATGCGTTGCTGAGAAAGGTGGTAATGTCATTATTTCCCCATTCTCAGTCCAATCAGCTCTCAGTTTGGCCTTTATGGGGGCCACTGGAGACACTGCCAGGGAAATGTCCACCACAATGGGCTACGAAAATCCAGATAGGAATGCCATTGCAGATAATTTCGCCACATTGCTCTCTACCTACAAAGATAGTCCCCTACTGAAGATTGCCAATAAGATTTATGTGCAGAATAAGTACAATGTTAAGGCGCAATTTAGTGAGATTGCCACAAAAAAATTCAATTCTGAAGCTCAACCCCTCAATTTTGCCGACAATGTTAATTCGGCCAAGACTATTAACACATGGGTTGAGGACAGAACCAACAATAAGATCAAGGATCTTATTCCAGCTGATGCTCTCAATGAGGATACCCGAATGGTTCTGGTAAATGCAATTTACTTCAAAGGACTGTGGGAGAATAAATTCAAGGTTGAGAACACCAAAAAGATGCCTTTCTGGACTACCAAGGATAATTCTGTGGACGTTGATATGATGCACACTAAAGCCGTAAGTATTGAAAATTTTTACAATACAAATACAACTAAATGCAAATAGCACAATTGTTGATCCAACCGACCGATGGACGGGAATATTCTGCGCAATTAGGTTTTCTGTTTAAATTTGGAACACTGGAGTAATTTGATTTAATTTGGATACTGACAATTGATTTACAAGAAATTTATACTAGGGTAACGTGTGGTATTTCGGGACACTTTTCAGCACTTTCAAGTTTCAAGCAACTTAACGACTTCTCAAATATTTTTTTTCTTTGTTGATACAAATATTTATGTTCCTTATTCTATCCAGAATAAGATTTTTATCTAAAAATGTTGAAAGATGCATCATTTTTTATACAAAATAGAAAAAATGTAAAAAAGTAAGAGTGGTATATTTTGGGACAGTTGGGTATTTCGGGACAGACAAAAGTCGGTATTATGCAAATAAATTTCATCGAGCCTGATTATTTACCTTTGGGTAAGTGTGCCAAATTTCGGCATAGTTACATGCAAGCGACAAAGTCTCAAGTTTGAAATGTAATATTTTTAATATAAATTGAATATTTTTGTTACTCTTTTATAAGGAGTATTGCTTGGAACCTTGCAGACAGTTTATCATTTTTATTTTCTCTAAAATCATTCTTAATACATTTTAAAATGAATAAAAATGTAGACATAGCATTGGTGGCCTATTTCGGCCACCTTTATTCTCATAGTTCCTTGCCCTTCCAGAATTCTTTCAATGTCTTTTTCAGATCATCTTGCTCGTCGAAGCGCCATTTTTTGTTATTTTTTGCATTGTACAATCTCAAGAGTATCCAAAAACTAAAAATTCATGGAAATTCGAGGAACAAAAAATATGGCCGAAATTGCAAGCTGGCCGGAATTTGGCACACTTACCCTAGGTAGAAGTTCTAAACTTCACTCTTTCGTAAAAATTTTGTTTAAATTTCGCTTTTAAAGTGACTTAAATCTAAAAAAAACTAAGCACTGATTGTGTTGACATCTGCAAAACTGACCACACTGAAGGTTTTGTAAAAAGTAAAATGTGACACTCACAATTCACGCGTATTTTACGCTTTAAATTAAATAAAATTTCAGAAGTTTTATGTTTGTCTGATACGTAAAGAGCTTAAAATTTCATATAGAACTTCAAAATAATAAGAAAACAAATATTTATGGTTTTCTTTATGTGTCCCAAAATACCCATATTATGTCCCGAAAAGCACCTTGTCCAGAAATACCACACGTTACCCTATTCGCAACCAAATTACTTGCACCCTACACTCGGAAAAATTCGGCTATTAAATAGCCATAAAGTAAGGTTCGTTTTCGACACTAAAATCTAACCCCGAATCCATCTAATATCGTCTAATGTAAATTTCACTACAAGTGATGATAAACTTCAAAAGGCTGTATAAGTTCAGAAAGTGTAAGCCACCAATTTCGTATGATATAGAAATTAGCTTGTCCTCGCGTGTCGGGGTCATTCGGGACTGACCGGAGCGCTTTTGGCGATTTTGGTTTCTGAATCCATCAGTTTTATTTTGAAAATCTTGATGGTACTCTGAACAGTGCCTTTAGAAACTTTTGATTATTGTGCAATATTCCTGAAGGATTAACTTTCCTTGTGCAAATGAACAATGATACTGCGTTTTGTAAGTGACAGACGCTGCTTTTCACCGATTTTGCATAAATTTTCCACGGAATTTTAAACAATTTCAATTTCCTTATTTCACTACACTTGCTCTATAATAACAATTTGCGTTATCGTTTTATATAAAAATAAGCAAATAAATGTTGTCAAAATACGTTCTTGTTAGTATTTTTTGGAATTGCACAATTTGCGTAATTGGTATAAACACAATACTTAATTGAATGTAGGTATCTGTTTTCGACGATTTTTGACAGGAATACTGAAACTGGCTACAGCAATGCTACTAATCATCGAAAATAGCCAAAACAAAATTAGATATGATCTTACAGATGGAGCTAGCTGTAATTTATAATTGTTTTAAAAGTTATTAATTTAAATTTGGTATAAAGACTTGAAAAATGGGTGTTTTTACATTATTAAGCTGCCCTGTATGTACTGAACGGGATCTGAAATCTTCGTTTTTTTTCATTTTGTTTTTTTTATACTTATAAAATTGTAAAGTACAGTAGACTCTTCGATATCCGGCTGACTGGGGGACAAAATGACTTAGGTTTTTTGAATGATCAACGGTTTTTCTATTTTGTGCAGTGTGAATTTATTTTCTGTCTGACAAAGAAAAAGAGAATTTTCTTCATGGTGTGCTTATGTTTCATTTTTTATCACAATTATGTATTAAAAACTTCGATACAATGTTAATAATACTTTAATTCACTCTGGACAAACTTCATGTTTAGTGAAAATAATTTTGAATATATCAACCGCCAGTGTTTGGCAGCTGTCACCCGGATATCGAAGTGCTGGATATCGAAGAGTCTACTGTATAACACAAGATTTCCAAAGACAAAGTTTCCAAAAAACCAAAGATTATCGAAGATAGGGATTCCAAAGACAAACTGGGAAAGCAAAAGTGTAAAAAACAAAATGGAAAAAAGAAGATTCCGCAAACCTGTTTTTAGCATATCGTCAGTTAAATCAATGTTTGTCGTAACTTTGATGTAATTTTGTTTATTAAACGCACTTGAGAAAAAGAAACTTTTATAAGCCCATTAAAAATTATTTTAAGCAAAAATTATCGTAACGGCCCTTAATTAATAAAAATTTATCAGAATTCGTCCTAACTTCTATTTTTGGAGAAGTTACGACAAATTTTCATACAAAATTTTCTCTAATCAGCATTTGCTGTAACTTCTTTTGCTCACTTACGTAACTTGCAATTTGCAGTAAAAATTTAATAATAAAAACTCTTCCAAGTATCCAAAGACAGTGCGAATAATGCAACATTGAATAATTTTAATTCAATATTTGTGAGAAAAAAAAGTAAGAAAAATCCATGCCCATCTGTCATTAACCCTTTAAGGACGATTGGAACACCGGTGTCCCATAAAGAAAATAATTTTTCCTGACTACCTAAAGTTATTTTTTCTTATGTCTGTACATAATTGTAAAATGAAAGATTGAAGGAATCTAGAATATTTTTTGCAAGTCTCTAGCTATTTGCTATGTAGTAAATATTTAAGCTAAAAAATGGCGAATTTTTAAATTCTCAAATTTATAAATTATGTTATTTATTTTTTATGCTTTCAATTTTTTTTAAACAAATCTCCTTTGGCAATAAAAACTACAATATTAATACGTAATATTTTTCATTAAAGCGAAAAATATTATTCATTGGTATTGTTAGAAAAATTGCTTAAATTTTTGAGCTATTTTTGTCTTATCGTTCATAGAAGCACAAAATACACAGAATCAGACTCTGTTGGACTTTGCAAGGTTAGATGTAAGACTTATCATTGATTAGTGTTTCTCAGTTTAATTTTTATTGTTGATTTTCAATTCATAAAAAGTGTCTCGTCGTTTAAAGGGTTAATTCAAAACAAAACAAGCGACACGGCGCACAAAATTCATTCAATGAAATTTATGAAATAAAAGCTTTTAGGGACAGGGATACGAGTCTAATTGATTAATTTAGTTAAATAAAGATGCTTATTATCACTAGAGTAATTTAAATTGATATAATGCATTTTTAAAATTGTCGTAACTTCCAAGATCTCCATACATTGGAAGTTACGGCTTTATAAATGATGGAAGTTACGATAAAATCTTATTGTGTTTCTTCTAACATTATGTCAATATCTCAGCTTTAATATAATTTTGTAAAGATTTTCTCGAGTTAACTTACAGTTTATTAGTGCCACTTTTATTATTTTAACTCAAAAATATCGCATTCGGGGCTTATTTTTAAGAAAAACAAAGCTGAACTGAAAATATCGTCTCGTGAAAAGTTGTCAAAAGGAAGTTACCACAAATGCTGATTTAACTGACGATATTTCTAAAGGAAACTAGACTTTACCCTAGTGTAATTTAGCTCTGCAAAATAATTGTTGAACTAAATAACATATTTGTAAGGCCCAACTTCCTTTAGAAATATGCGAAACAATCGTATATATCAATATAGCCCCACATTACCTTACATGGCTTCCCTCTTAGAGACGGGGGGTTCGGGGGGTTCAGTTAGGGTTTAGAGATATCTAGAGCAAAGTAGAATTATGAAAAGAAAACATTTCCAATCTGTGCTTAGCTAATTAGTTTCTCTTTTTACTTATTTCTCTCTTTTCCCTATCATTTAATAGTTTTTTTTATCTATTTTTTATTAAATCCTTTTTGCCAAGCAATTGTAAGAGGGTTGAACCCTATTTGTAACTGCCAATAATTATAAGGGCAATAATTTTTATCAAAAGCTCCCGGAACGTTTAAAATATTTCCAAATGGACCACCGAATCCATGCTACTCTAGCAGCTTTTTGGAGAAATATTGGAGAAAAAAGACTCCAAAATTTTAAAATATATTATTTTTGAAATTCCTTTTCTCGAATTCATTCAAACTTTAGGTGTTGATGGAGTTTCATGAAGATTATCTATGTTTAAAATTTTTAATCCTCGGTGTATCCTATTTTAAAAGATATTCAGTTTTGAAATTTTCTACATGTCACTTTTTGCCCCATGTCCTTACCTAAAACTTTTTTCTTCTGATAATTTCCGCATCAGAAAATAATTTGAAAAGGTTAATTAGCGCAAAACATTTTAAAAATATGAATTTTGAGCTTTTAGAAAAAATGTTTAAAAACAACTTAAAACAATTTTATTTTATAGGACTTTAAGTACGGCGTATTCGACGATTTGAAGGCTGTGGCTCTGGAAATGCCCTACAAGGATTCCGATTTGTCTATGTTGATCATTTTGCCCAATGAGCGCGATGGTTTGGCTGATCTAGAGAAGGCCCTGGGTAACAGGGATCTCTCTGACATCACTAAGAATATGTACAAGACCGAAGTCATTGTGGATATTCCCAAGTTCAAAATTGAATACGAAATCGAATTGAAAACCGTCCTGTCAAAAATGGGAATGGCTAGAATGTTCAGCGATGCTGCAGAATTTGGGGATTTGCTCGAGGAGAATGACCCACTTAAAGTTTCCAAGGTTATCCATAAAGCCTTTATTGATGTTAATGAGGAGGGTGCTGAGGCAGCTGCTGCTACCGGTAAGTCTATTTTCTTGGAATATCTTTTACTAAATTTCGATCCTCTGCACGACTACTCCTCCTGCTTATTTTTTTCGGGAGTTAAAAGCTTCAAGATTGTGGTAGTTGTCTCTATAAAATGAGAATTCACCTTCTCATAGTATCATTTTTTTTAAATATTGGTCTCATTCTCAAATCTTACATTTTCTAATATTCATTTTCTCAGGGGTTAAAATAAGGCTCAAACGTAGCCTTGTTGGGGAGCCCGACTTCTTTACTGCGGATCGTCCTTTTAGGTTCTATTTGTTAATCCCTAAGGATAGTATTGCGATATTCCAGGGAAATCTGATGGACTTTTCCGGTGATACTCCTCCAGCTCATGAAGAGCTGTAGGAAAATTGCGCATTTTCTGTATGACACATATTTTTCTAAGTATTTAATATCATCTCTCGAAATAAATGTATTTTTTGTAATGTTTTCCTTAAAAATATTTTAAACAATTTTGGGAAAATTCCATACTCCCTTGAACTTTTTTTAAAAACCGCAGATTCAAACCATAAATTTTCATTTGTTTACAAGTTGAAAAGACAGATGGACGCACTCACAATTTTTTCTTAACCCTTTACTTCACGAGTGAACGTTAACGCACCATATTAACTTTTTTGGATTTACAGCTGAAAAATATATATTTTTTAAAATAGTCTCGATCATACAAGGTCCGTTAAATAAAGAAAAAATAATAAATAAAAAAGGCTTCTATGTAGGTAAATTTTCATAAAATCTTAAGGAAAAAGGCTTGATAACCATTTAAAAATTAATTTGATTTTTTATCGCCAAAAATAATTTGTGTTCTTCTGTACACAACATATTAAATTTAATTATGTTTTTTTTTCGGCAAAAGCTTTTGGAAAACTTGGAAAAAACACCACTGAAGGGTTAAATGATTCTCTTTTGAATTTATTCCTCATTTGTTACATTTTTCCGTTTCAAAAAGCCAAAAATTAACTGAAAAAGTTTACCTGTATAAATTATTGACTTTGTGCAACATTCTCCTCGTGTTTATATTGTTTTTTTTTCCGAAATATTTACAGTTCAGCAATTTTAATTGGTTTGCTTTTGGTACTTGTGTGCACTCAGTGGATGTAACGAGAATATCTCTCTTGCTCTTTGTAATGTTTTGTTACCCATTATCTCCCTCAACATGGTTCATACGTATATACTCCACTACACTACGTCAAGTGGAATATTCAAATTCCAATTGAATGTGTCATAACATCCACTCTGGCTTGGTTGTGTAATTAAATTAGTAATAATTGCGGCATTTCTCATCCTTTGATGTTTCAAACTAGGATAAATTACCAAGGGTTTGGGTTTTCAAAATACAGCAGTAAAATCATGAGAAATCTTTGCTTTAAACTTGATTCACCAAATAGCCACATACAACTTCTCTTTTACTACTTTGTCAATTTGATTTAATATTCTCACATGGAGAATATAAAGTTTAGGACTTTAACACAATTTAATTGAGCTTTTGCTTTGCAGCAACATTGATATTCACAGAAAGCCTGAGAATTCCAAATAGTTTTCAAGTTGATCATCCATTTGTATTTGTTATTAAAAGTGGTACATCTTTATTCTTTGTGGGATCTATAAGAAAGCTGTAGAGTGATTTAAAGAATCCTTTTCTTGAATTATATCTTTATTGGAAAACTATTTTATTCATACTCATATCATGAAATAAATTTTAAAACTAGAAAAATATCATTTGTTTTTTTTTAATCCATATTTGATAGAGGAAAAATTGAAAAATAGGAATTCATTGCGTATACTTAAATCTCTTACTGCTTCAAAATTATTTTTTAACCCATTCAGTCAATGTACCAGAAATACTTGAGATAGAATGTTCATATTTTGGGATTGGTTTCCTACAGGTTAATAGATGATTTTTTTGAAAAGAAATAATTTTTATCCATTATGGGGGCGCGGGGAGCCGCCATCAAACACGCGTCTTAACGGTCACTGAATTTAAATTCTGCACATTAATTCATTACAAACTCTATTGATTTAGATAGAGTAATTATCTAAGAAAACACATTGGCAACCAGAATTCAAATCAGGAAAGAGGATGAAGGTCAATTTTAACAAATTCGACGGGATGTCGCATTTTCCGTTCGCCATTTTGAGCAAAATTTTTGCATGACTTCACGTGAAGCTAAAACAGAACAATAAATGTATTCCCATCTCTGTCGGGCTATTTTTCTCAAGTAATTGAAGGACTAAAGTAACTAAAAATCCATTCCCGACAGAAACTTGAATATCAATTGCCCTGGAATAAATAATCTAAAATCACTCAATTTGCGTATAATGTATAATACCATGGTAAGGAATGGGTTAAATGCCAAAAACATAAAGAACAAAGAAAGGGTAGCTTCTAATGAAAAACATTTGTATCTTAAATTAAGAATCATCGAAAATATAAAATACTAGGGGAACTGTACCAAATTCCGGCCAGCGTGCAATTTCGGCCACTTCATTTATTCTTCAAATTTCCATAAATTTTTAGTGTTTACATACTCTAGATATTATGCAATGCAAAAACAAAATAAAAATACCACTTTGACGAACGAGATTATGTGAAAAAAAACCTTGGAAGAATTCCGGAACGTCAAGGAACTATGAGAATCAAGTTGACTGAAATATTACTCAAAGCTATGTCTATATTTTTATTGGCAATGGACGGAATTTTTGCTGTTTTATTCTTTTACAACGTTTCGAGGATTGTTGTCCTCTTCATCAGGTACTGAATTCGCAGGATATGTCATGTACAGGTGGGAAATGTTTACACTGCACTTGGATTGGATCACTGATCAAGAGCTTTGAAATCACCATTCAATTCAAACGTGTGATACATTCTGTGTCATAGCTTCATACATTCTGTGTCAGACGTTTGAATTGAATATTGATTTCAAAGCTCTTGATCAGTGATCCAGTCCAAGTGCAGTGTAAATATTTCCCACCTGTACGTGATTTTCCTGCGAATTCGATACCTGATGTAGAGGACGACAATCCTCGAAGAAACATTGTAGAAGAATAAAATAGCAAAAATCAAGAAATGTCTAAACTTTCATTTTAAAATGTATTAAAGAATGATTTTAAAAACTCAGCTAAAAATAAAGACGATAAACTGTCTGCAAGGTTTCATACAATACTCCTTAAAATGAAGTTAAAAAAATCAATTTGTATTAACTCTTTCCGGACCGCAGCATATGCTGGAAGCCAATTTCACAATTTTTAATCAAAAATATCTAAGCTCAGGAATTAATTGAATTTAATATTTTAGTTAAGTTCTTGGGTTATCTAATTCGTCGGATCTTGTAATTATTCAAAGATTCTAGACCAGGCCTGAGCTAAAAGAAAAGCCGAAGTGAATTTGATGGTGCCTGTTGGCATTCTTCGAAGTGCCGCGAAAATTCACGTAGAGAAAATGAGAGGTTTTTAATGTGAAAATTTGTTTAATTCCTTAGAGTTAAGTCATTTTCACAAGAAAATCCTTATAATAATTTAGTTGAATACAGTTATTTGGGTTAATTGCGAATAATTGTCGATATTACAACAAAAACATTGGGATGAAATTTTGAGCTGGAAGATTCATATTCTTTTGAGCTGTCCCAAAACTCAGGATAGGTTTGAGAAAAACTCTTTTGTACAACACGATTTTGGTTAATAAGGAATGCAAAAGTACATATTACAAGAAGAGACACGTCCTGCTAATAAGGATAAAATAGAGAAGAAAATATTTTGTCGCATTTCAGCGATTTTTTGCAACTACAGCGCCGCCAGACGTTTGTCAAGTGAGTTATTTGTGTCTCTATCTCTCTTTCTCACAGTTGAATTGCGTGAGATTTAAGAACTTTCCATTTGAAGTGATATTTGCGTTTAATTTCTTTGTATTTCTGCAAGATTCAAGTAAAAGGATGTATAGTGAACAGCTATCCGTCTTCCGACAAAGATAATCAAGAAGACAATTTCTTCCTATATGAATTTGTATTTCTGTTATGTCTTTTTGACGCAAAAATATTTATCATGGCACCATGAATGAGCGGGATAAGTGTTACCAGTATGGCTATCTGTAATTTCCATTAAAATTATCAACACAAAATTTCCGATATTACACTACTTTTAACGAACACAGGACTGTTCTAGACAATCAGAAAACTCGATGTTATTAAAATATTAAATGAAATTAAATATTTACTTAAATGTGGTTAATTCTTTTGATCCGGAATTTTACTAAGAGATTTTTACCTTGTTGATCATTGTTTTACAATTCGTATTACATATTTTTAGTTTTATTTAGATGCCATTGTTCTGCAAGACATTAAACTGATTTAAGCTTAATTTAGAAAATTTTAGAATCGACTGACACTGCACTGTTCAGGGGAAACTTATGGGGTACTACTACATTATAACACTATCACTTTTGCAAAATGTAAATTTAACTTTATTTTTCAAGACAATTGTAAATTTTTGGGAAATATTACTTATACGTCATGTTATAGTCTTAGGGCTCAAATAGTCTCAGACAAATCATAGAGAATACCTAGACCTTAAAATTTGGCAGTACATTATCAGCCCAAAATATTAAACACCAAACGCTTAGGATGATGGATTAGAAGTTCCACTGAGAAAAAAATGGGGGTCCGATTAACTTTTTTTTCCTCATAATTTTAACACTTTTTAGGTGTAAAAATATATTAACATTTTTTAATATTAATTTTACACCTTTTTAAGGGTAAAATAACATGAAAAAGGGTAACTTCAACCCCCAATAAAAAGCATAATATCTACACCGATTTTGGATCAATACTGCAGGGTAAAATAAACATTTCCGGAATGTTATTTTAACTTTTTCGGATTTCTCTCAGTGTCCTTGCATAAATTGCCTTTACCTAATCTATTACTGCCTAATTTTACGAGATAAATAGTCTCGAGAATCAGTCTGAGTCTATTCTAAGATTAAGGTATAGGCTGAACGAAAATTGATCTTCAAAATTATTCTATTATTCTTCGTTTCTATTATAGTTAAAGATATTTAATTTAAACATATTCTTTAATTTAATTCTTTTATTTTAAACATTTCAAACTTTATGTAGCGCATAACGAGAAACAAACTTTATGTTTATTTTCGATTTTCCTTTACTAGAATTTTTCATATTATTTGTCAAAATGGCTTCAATATGTCTTTTATAAATTTATTGGTTTTTAAGAGATTTGCGGGGAATTACTAGAGATTTTCATATTTGTTCAAATAGGATAATAAAAACCCTTTCAGTGTAAAGCTTTTTCAGGATATTTTGTTAATTCTTAATGCTTATAAAATAGAACATTAAAAGTGCATACGGAATGTACATAATTTCCAAACCATTTGAAATATACGAAATTTCTGTTTTCGAAAGATCCGAAAACTTAACTTTTTTAAAAAGTAATTTGACGTGTTTATCTACGATATTTAAATAGTTTTTAATGCTATATAGAGCTATTTCCAAACACAGTCTAATTGGGAATCGAATCTAATTCAAAAGTTTAACAGTATTCTGCATTGTCTTTTTCTTTTATCCAAATGAAACAGTGAGAAAATTTCAAAGATCGCGATTAGATTGAGTTCACAATTAACCTATTGTATTCTAAATATCTTTAAATTTTTCAATAATACGTAATTTAATTCTACATTTTATATCCACACGACACTCGATAATTTGCTCGTCTTTAACCAAGAATGCCTATATTCTCCCTACTAACACTTTTCTTATGGAATGATTTTCAATTTTAATAACCGTTGTAATCTTCGTAGGAAACAATCCCCTATATACCTAAGCAATTTAGTTTTTAGAAAACTTTTTGATGATAAAAATCATCAATTTCTTTTAGGACTTGCTGTTGCAATGCTGGCTTCCTTACGAGAAACTTTAAATCCTATATACTTTGTGGCAGATCATCCATTTTTCATTGCAATTTTGGAAAAGAATTCTGTTTACTTCGCAGGATCGATCAGGAAGTTTTAATTAATGTGAAATCTTCCACAAGAAAAGTTGTGCTTATTAAAACTACCTCTAATTTGAAAAATAAAGTTTTTCCAAATTTTTGTGAGTAATTGATGTTTTAAATTTTGCCATTCGAATAATTTTAGAAAATAGATTTTCGTGGATAACGTCTTATAGCAATAAACCAGACCAAAGTTTTCATTATCATTTTCGCTTTTATCAGCCAATATATTTATTTCGTAGCATGAATTAATTTGCAATTTGATTTTCAACGGCTTCAAAAATGTTGATAATCTTCAATTATTTTGCAATAATTCTCAATAATGTTACATTTTATAAAATTAAATTATTTCAGGTATCCTCATTATGCTTGCATCTGCACCGATGCCAGTACGAGTTACCTACTTTACTGTCGACCATCCCTTTTTCTTTGTCATTTTAAAGGATTCCAGTAATTCTATCTTTAGTGGCAGAATTTCCTCCTTTGCCAAATAATTCATTATTGTAAAACAAAAAAAAATGAGTTAAAATGTGATTTTGATGACGATTTTAATGGAAAAATAAAATTATTTCAGCAGTAATTTTGGATGCAGTGCTGTCACTTCTAGATGATCCGATTCCAATTGCATTTACGGCAAATCATCCGTTTTTCTTTGCTATTTTGAATAAGGATTTAATTTACTTGGCAGGATCAATTCAAATGTGCACATTGATGTGAAAAGTTTATACTTTATTATCTACCTCAAACTTAAAAAAAAAAGTTATCTGCAATCTGACGTAAACAAAAGAATCATTCAATGGTTTTCTATTAGATTCCACTCAAAAAGGACCTTGATTGTGATTTTCATTCGCTTTACAACTACGTCGTATTTTCACTCATATTCATCGGCGTGTTTAGTGTAATAGCAAATTGTCTTTATTAGCCAATATTTGGGGGCGATAGCGATACGCATGATCATTCTTGCATGACTATTTTGTGTAAACATAATTTTGCTAAAAGTAATTCAAATTTTGAAAAATTTTATCTTGTCGGAATTCAAATAAATTAATTTCGCTTTTGCGTCGATACCAATTCCAAATATTAAATTTACTGTTGACCATTCCTTTTTCTTTGTCAATCTAAAGGAATCCAATCTATAGTGGTAGATTTTCCTCCTGTGTCAAAAAATTCATTCTTATAATAAAATTAGATTAAAATTTGATGTTGATTACAATTTTATTCGAAAAATAAAATACTTCAGTAACTTCTGTCACCTTCAGTTTTTCGGCAGATCATTTGTTTTTTTTTAATTACTTTACCTTTAAAAATTGCTTATTTTACTTATTTTTATATCCTGTTCGAAACTACGCATGTTCTACATTTTATGAAGGATAGATCTTTCAACGTAAATCATAGATGTCATTTACACCGCCGCATTGGATTTAGATTGAACTGTCCCAAAACCGGAGTTTCGGACAATTCAGTTTGTATCTAATGCGACAGTCTAAATGACCTGAATGAAACCGTTTAGATTGCGGCCTTAGATTGAGACTTAATGGTCCGAAATCCGATTTTGGAACAATTCAAACCCAATCTAATGCGGCGGTGTAAATAGCCTAAATTAATCTATACTCATTTATTAAGTATAATAACAACCGATCTAATGGCTCTAATGCATTCATTTTGATTTCTAAATTTTGTGTGGCATGGATTTAAAAAAAATGTTATAGATTTTAAAAAATTTCAATAAGTGATATATTTTATTTTAATATTGTTTTCTCAGGCTTTGTCATACTTAAAAAAATTGCCCGTGATTGGTCTTCTTTTACTGAATTCTTTGCTGATCATCCATTCTTCTATGTAATAAAAACTAAAGATGAAAAGACACTTTTTAGTGGTAGAATTCAGCATTTTGAATAAAATTGTTCCAATATAAAAGAATTACAAATAAAAAGAAACACGAATAAATTTTCAACAAGCCTACCTATTTTTACGACATTTTTGAATTTTGTTTTTTAATTCTTAATAAATAATTTTTTTGTTGTTGATTATTTGATTTTTTATGTGTCTTTTATTAAATATTAACTGCGAATATTAAATTATACATAAACTCAAATTTTAGTACAAAAATATATTTCTTTCTTTTCAAAATTTCAGTGTTTTTGATTATTTCTTCAACCCCAAACAATTAAGTTGTACTATTAATTTATTTTATTTTTGATACACTCAGAATGCCCATTTTTCTTTTACAATTATGTTACTTTAGCTCTGAGCGAAATATTTGTTACATTATGTGACATTGTTTTAAATGAATAATAAATATATTGAAAAATTAACGTTATAGTGGGATTTACCTATAAGTGATCAGGAGAAAGGGTATATGTTAGGTATGAAATCCCTTGACAATGTGGAGGTCTTTGTTACCTATTGATCAATGAAAGGATAATTAAGATATGAGTTAGAACAGCTTCTTCCTCAGCAGGTCAGGAATTACCTGTGAGATGAGAAAATATTTGAGTAAAAGAAACTTGAGTATCCTGGTCGAAAGGCATTTTATTGCTTTAATATTTATTATCTGCCAGAAGGGCCACAATTCGCATTTTAACAATTCACAAAAATTAAATTCAGATGACAAAAATTATTGAGAAAATTATCAGATAATTACAATTTCTACTTCTCTTTCCATTTTTATTGAATATTCACGCACTTTTAACATTTTACGAAAATAGATCTGGCTATGTCAAAATCCTAAGTTATTCAAAATTCATTTGTTTCTATAATCGACTATCTTTCATCCTTTTAATTTCTGAATTTTGTATATTGAAAGAATATTTAAAAAAAAAATGTTTTAGTTTTTAAAAGTACAATAAAAGTTATATATATTTTTTTAATATTGTATTTCACAGGAATTGTCATAGTAAAAAAACTTGCCCGTATTCGAATTTCAATTATTGAATTGATTGCTGATCATCCGTTCTTCTATGTCATAAAAACCAAAGATGAGAAGACAGTTTTTAGTGGAAGAGTTCAGCATTTTGTATAAAATATTTCAATGGTAATAGATCAAAGAATAAATTCAATGAATAAATTTGCCACAATACTGCATCTTTTTGACGATATTTTTGGAATTTCCTGTAAGTTTTTTTTGTTAAATAAATACTTTTGCTGGTTAATTAGATCTTGTAATGGGTCCCGGTCAAAATTCTGAAAGCCAAAATCCCGAAAGCCAAAATCCCGAACACCAAAATCCCGAATAGACCAAAATCCCGAAAGCCAAAATCCCGAATTCCTAAAAGTGTCATAGGGGAATGTAGGCAGGATTCGCACGTGTGAGCTTTCGAACGATGCGAATTTTCTCTTTATTTCAAAAGAGTTGGTTCCGCATTTCTTAGCCATAAGTTAAGTATTTATGAACCTTATTTTCATTGTAAAAATAGGCAGCCAAGCCCTTCTTTCCTATGTACTATCATCACAAATAGAAAATTGGCCCAAAATGGGTAATTTTGATGGCACACATTTCATTTGATTTCTCATAGTTAAACTCATTTCAAAAAAAAAAATCACTTACAGAGTGGATGAAGAGTATACTTGAGATGATATTTACGTAATAATTTTTTGTATTGGGGGGAAATTATTTTCACGATAGCGGAAAATTCGCAAGTACTACACTGTGTGTGGTTTCAAACACTGAATGTCTGAGCTTTCGCACATCCATCAGACAACTCCAGCTTGAAAATCGTAACCTCACTAAAGCCTCATAAGCCACAGTGAAACATTCGTGGTCATTTCCTCTTCGACCAGGCGTATAGTCTCCTTCCCATCTCCATGAGACGACGGTTATTGACAGTGTGAACCGTGTGAACATGTTCATAGTCGATATTTCGATGTTCATTTAGAAGAAAAAACAGTGCTCCAGAAAATGTGAAAAAATGTGTTTTAAAGATCTTCTTTTAGTGCACTGATAGTTTCCGCGGGTACAGAATAACAATCGGAAAATAATTTTTAATTGTGGATAAAATTTATTTCGAGAAAAAAAGCAATGACGAATCCAAACCCCCATCGTATGTGAACGCTGCCTCCGGGGGAAAGAATCGCACAAATCGTCATATTTGTTGCATTTTCCTGTCCAGGAAAAACCAACAATTCTGTGACAGTGAACTAGGCATGCATAGAAACCTAAAAGATCAGAGAACTTTTTGGTGTAGTGCAATTCACTGCCCATTTTACAGTTTAGTCAGAAAAAAGTCCTGAATATGAAGCACAAAAAATGTGCGAAGGCTGCCTATATTCCTCTAGCTATTCCCACGATTGCACCCGCACTTGCTGGAGGCAAAGGGAAATCTTCTGTGTCTTGGGAAATTATTCTGAACATTTTCATCCATATAATGTTATCCCTTTCACGATTTTGAACATTTGGGATTTTGGCCTTTTCAGGATTTTGGCGCTCGGGATTTTGGCTTTCGGGATTTTGGCTGCCACCGCTTGTTATGAATGTTTTATACTTCTATTTTTCATTACCTGAATGTTAAATTTTATTTGTATTTTTTTAAAGAAACATTTCTTTAAATATTTTCGAAATACTTGTAAAAATTGCTAGGGGGAAGTGGGGCACCTTTGCAATTGGGATTTTTCACCTATTTTTAAATAAAATTGAGCCTTATCGTGATATAATTTAGCTACAGAAACAGATTGAGAAGCTAAATTATATCACGATAGAGCTGAATTTTATTTAAAAATAGGTGAAAAATCCAAATTTCAAAGGTGCCCCACTTCCTCCTATATTTAAAAAGCTCATTCTAGATCAAAAAAATAATATTTCTTTTATTAAAATTTCAATGGTTATTGATAATTTCTTCAAAGCCTAGACTGAAAAGTCGAATTAATTTGTTTTATATTTGTTACATGACGAGCTATAATGCAATATTTTGCCTGATAAACAATTATAAATTTGCAATTAATGTCCCAAAAATTATTTATAACAATGCAATCTTTTTTTTTATATTTTTCCTAAAAATTTTTTCTAATACCCAAACTTATAAAAATGCTTAATATATGGTTTTTCGCTCTTATTCTTTGAAGTCAAGTTACAGTCCTTCTTCTTCAACGTGGTTAATAACAACATTATTCAATTATTGCAGGACTTGCTGTAGCGAATGCGCTTTCTATCAGAGAACCTTTAGGTTGTAAATACTTTGTAACAGATCATCCATTTTTCTTCATAATTTTAAATAAGAATTTAATTTATTTGGTAGGATCAGTTGATGAGTTCTAATTATTGTATATTTTTTATGTGGAACTTTTTGATAAAAGATAAACTCAATGTTTTAAATCAGTTATATCCCACTTAAAAGTGAGTTTTAATTTCGATTCTCATTCTCTTTATAACTTAATTGAAAAATTCTTCGTATTTCACTGGTTTTTGCACAGTGATAACAAATAGCTTTTATCAGACAGTATTTGTTAGTGATATGCACGACCTTTTTTGCATGGCTCTTTTATAATGATTTTGCGTGATTTTACGATTGTTTTTTGACACCATATTTTTAAATGATTCTCCTTCGTTCTGAACTTAAAAGATTGAATTATTTCAGCGGTCATCTTTATGTTCGGATCTGCCCCGATGCCAGTTCCGGATATTGAATTTACTGTCGACCATCCCTTTTTCTTTGTCATTCTAAGGGATTCTAGTAATTCTATCTTTAGTGGCAGAATTTCCTCCTTTGCCAAATAATTCATTATTGTAAAACAAAAAAAAAATGAGTTAAAATATGATTTTGATGACGATTTTAATGGAAAAATAAAATTATTTCAGCAGTAATTTTGGATGCAGTGCTGTCACTTCTAGATGATCCGATTCCAATTACATTTACGGCAAATCATCCGTTTTTCTTTGCTATTTTGAATAAGGATTTAATTTACTTGGCAGGATCAATTCAAATGTGCACATTGATGTGAAAAATTTATACTTTATTATCTACCTCAAACTTAAAAAAAAAAGTTATCTGCAATCTGACGTAAACAAAAGAATCATTCAATGGTTTTCTATTAGATTCCACTCAAAAAGGACCTTGATTCTGATTTTCATTCGCTTTACAACTACGTCGTATTTTTACTCATATTCATCGTCGTCTTTTTTAATGATAAATTGCCATTACAATTATTATCTATATTAAACTTAAAACAATAAAGTTTTCTGTTATTTTTGACATAAACAAAACTGTTATTTTAAAGACAGATAAAATTTACTTATTTTTTTTTATTGGAAAATTCCAATGGAACAATAAAAACATATTGAAAAAATAAATATATTTTTTATATTATCTTACGCTTCTGAAAACCAATAAAAAATGTTAATACTTTTTTTTATTTTACCATTTTGACTTTATTTCATCTTACACAATACGTATAGTCTTTACTATTACTGCAAGTAGACGCATACCTACATAACGCCAGATACTCTGGAAACAAAAATGAACTTTCCAACCGTTCCAACCTAAATCATAAATCACTGTATTTATTTTAAAAATTTAACTTATGGATGAGATGCTTCAATCATAAGTTCAAAAGCTTGAAAATGTCATCTAAAAAAAAAGAATATTTTTTTTAAAATGATTTTTATGTATTTCACGCTGATAACAAATTGCTTTTATCAGCCAATTTCTGTTCGTGATGTGCACGATATATTTTGCATGGCTCTATACGTGACCGCAGATTATTGCCCATATTGTCCCTATATTTAAAATTCTTTTTTTCTCGTTTTTTTTTTTGAAAAAAATCATTACAGAGATCCTCCTTTTGGCCGGATCTTTATGGATACCAAAACAACAATTAAAATTTACCGTCGACCATCCCTTTTTCTTTGTCATTTTAAAAGAACCTTGTAATTCTATCTTTAGTGGCAGAGTTACTTCCTTTACGACATAATATCTATACTAAAAATTGATTAAAATGTAATTTTGATGACGATTTTTAATGGAAAAATAAAATTACTTCAGCAATTATTGTGGATGTAGTTCTGACATTTCCAAAAAAATCCGGTAATTTAAGTTATTTTCGGTATAGGACCTCCTTTTTCCATGATATTTGGAAAACCTTGGAAATTTGGCTGTCCTTATTGTATTATAAAATTGTTATTGAACTATAATGAGAAAACAATGAAAGATTATCTGAAATTGATTGAAAAGTGTTAATACTCTTATTTTATATATCAAATATCTTTCCACTCAAGTAGAAATTACAGTTAACTTTAGTACATAATTATTAAAGCGTTATTTATTACTCCCTCCGTTCCGAAATAAGTCGTACGTTTGGCGAAAAATTAGGGATTAAGGAATGGTTTCACAGAATGTTTTTGTTATTTGTAAATATCTTATGTATGAACTATCCTCCATGTTCAGGGATAATATGGGGATCCTATCACGATGGTAAGTTGAGGAATCGATATGTTGAAGTTGTCCATTTTTCGCGTTTTTTTCAAAGACTTCCGGTAGATAGTTAGTCACTACAAGATGGACTGTGATTAACATTACAAGCTAGAATTTGTTCTAAATTTTTAGTATGCACAAGTAGAACGCAACAGTTATTACCGATATCACATTTTTTATTGCTCAAATTATGCAGAATGATCAATAAAAAGAACATTCTTTTTTATGTGTTCGAATATCTGGATGCAAAATGTTGAGAAATAGGGACTTGGGAGCTTCAGCGGACCTCCCATAAGTTGACCCTGGGACCATTTATATGTTTTTCTAAAACATATCCAGAATTGAAAAAAAAATCGCACGACGTGTTTTCGAGCAATCCTAAAAAGATGATTTTGGAGGGGTAGGGGAGGAGTGGGGGCAAAATAAAGGACATATTAATGGTCCCAGGGTCAACTTATGAGGGGGGGTCCCCCGAAGGTCCCAAGTCTCTATCGCTCACCACTTTTCACCTATTTTAGATTGAAAATAAAACGTCAAAAATAAGACACTTTTAAGACATTCGTTCCTCAACATACCATCAAGACATCAAGATAGAACCCCAATTTTAATACTGGACATTAGCAATAGTTCTTTACAAGAGATAATTGTTGATACACAAAACAGTTACCAACAAACTTTCCCTTAATTCCAATTTTTCCCAAACGTATGACTTATTTCGAAACAAGAATTTTTTCCAAACGTACGACTTATTTCGGAACGGAGGGAGTATTTTATAACAAAGTCCTGGTCTGAATTCCGAAGAACCAAAATTTCCGAAAATCCAAAATTCCGAATTAGTCGAAATCCCGGAAAAGCCAAATCTCGAATGAGTTGAAATGTCAAATTAGTTAAAACCAGGATTTTGGCTTCCGGGATTTTGGTTGGAGCCCAAAATTAGGTTAATAATTGAGAATTAAATCTTATCTTATTTAGATAAAAAAAATATTTCCCCTAAAAGGTAATGTTAAATCATTTTAGACTTTTAGTGTCTTTTACCTCTTTCACAGTGGCAACAAATTGCTTTTATCAGCCAATATTATTTACCCGTGATATGCACGATTTTTCTTGCATGAACATATTTTATAATTTTACATAATTTTTTGAAATTTGCTTCTTGTCGCTATATTTAAATTTTATTTTCTTTCGTTCTTTGGAAAAAAATAACATTCTTACAGGGATCCTCCTTGTGGACAAATCTTCCTGGATGCCAATTCCAGATATTGAATTTACTGTCGACCACCCCTTTTACTTTGTCATTCTTGAAAAATCAAGTTCTATTTTTAGTGGCAGAATTACATCCTTTGTAAAATAATGCATTCTTGTACAGTAGACTCTCGCTAATTCGGTTCTTTTAAGATCGGACTACTTTTTAATTCCGGCAGCAGTTGAATTTGAAAAAAAGTTTATCGACATTTTAAAGTTTTCAAATGAGGCAAATATGCTCAAATTTGCCATATTTTGTCTTAGTTATGATGTGATTTTTCATTATTAAGGAGTTTTCTTGAAATTTACCATAAATATGAGTATGTAAACTTAATGAGTATGCAGAAGAATAAAAAAAATCGTTGCATTTCAAACAATTTGTCGCTAGAATTTCTCTCTAATTTGGATGACATTTTGGTCCCAAATGCCCGTAACGTAACGTAAACAAACGTTAACGTAAACGTTAACAAAAAAAATTATTGTTAACGAGAATTTTACTTTGGAAAAATAAATTTATCTCTACGTTAGTTGTTTTTAATCTCATATTATCATTTAATTTTAAATCTATTCGTTCTATTCTATCTAATAACAGCTTTTTATTTTTTTCAAAATTAGTTGACTTTGTTTAGGTTACAAATGTTACAAACTAAACGTTTAATCTAGTTTTTGAAGGTCCCTAATTTTTATATAACTTATAGAACCGTCCCCTAGTGCCTTTAAGATTTCGCACACACTCTGTCTTTGAATACTTCTTATTTTTTATTATATTCTTTTAATTAATCTGACCTATCTGTTGCAATATATTTAAATAACTATTCTTAAGTCACAAATTTACTAAAATAAATAGGTTATAATTCTTTAAAAAAATATGGAATATAATAAATTGTTCAAAGTCAGAGTTAATATTTGTAGGATTGTGTATTAATCTACTAGCATATATCAAAATTACTCTAAAAATACAGCGGTAGTAATAATTTAATTTCACTCTAAAACCGCTAATAATACTAAAAAAAAATTCAAGAAGTTCAAACATACCATAATATTCTTTTATACCAATATGATCAACATTTTGATTTTGTAGGCTTAGGCCGTCTTCAGACTAGAGATTTAGCCCAGTTCCAGAAGGTCTCGAAATCTTAAAAACAACCAATTAATTTGGTTCTTTAGAATACAGTAGATTTTATTTGGGTTTTCTTAATACAATTCTAAGTCAAAATTTTACGAAAAGTCTTGATTGATAAGAACTTAGAGAAGTTAAGCCATATGGCTAAGCCTTAGGTCTGAAGCCCGTATCAGTGTTCTAAGAACTGTAATAGATTTTTTCTTTTAAGCTAGGGAATTTATTTTTGACGACACGACGTCAATATCTTTTAATAATTTAAAAATTAATTTTATTAATTAAAAAAAACTCACTTTTATAAAATTTTACTAACTTTACATTTTTATATGTATTTTTGAAAATTTTTAAGGGACATTAGGCTAAAATTGAGGTCTAGAAGAGGATGAACTTTGACAACGAAAAAATCAATAAATTGATAAGATCCTATCACCTTATCAACAAATTCGATAAGGTGATATGAATGTGAATTCGATAAGCGGTTGCAAATGAATGAAAATGAATGAATGAATAATAAATGAATTTAATAGCTAGGCAAATGCTTCAATTTTCTGAAAAGAGTCATGGTTCTAATCCATTAAGAACAACGTGGAAAAAAATTGGGTTGTCCAAAGCTTGAGTCGTCCGAAGGTACCCACTTTCCCCTACCTCTTCAAACTCTTTACTCTTAGTTAGACTTTTCCTCCTTGCATGTATCGCGCTTTCTTAAATTAAATTAAAAATTAAAATTATTTAAACTTTTACATAAAAAATGCCTTTTTTATTGTTTTTTTCAAACAATCCGAATAACTTTTGGAAATGAAAGAGAAACAAGAATATAAATATTTATTATTAATAAAAAAATGCATTTCTAAATCATCCCTTTGCATGAATAAGTTCTTAATGCTAAAAATCGCCTGTAAACATGTGATAATAATTATTATTTCAGGATTCCAGATAGTGGCTCTATCAGCAACTGTTAGTTTTGATCCTCCTAAAAAATTTATAGTGGACCGTCCATTTTTTGCTGCCATTTTGGAAAAGAACAATATTTATTTTGAAGCATCACTTAGAAACTTCTAACTGACATAATATAATACTCTTGTAATATCTAAAAATATTATTTCTGCCTGTGAATTATTCTTATCTCAAATAATAAAGCATTTTCATTTTCACATAACTTTTTTCAATTCATTTGCATCTCTTTCTTAAGAATTTAATTGCTAAAATTGATCACAAATCTATCAAAAAAGAGGGATTTATCAATCAATGAGCTGTTCAATGTAGGGGGAAAGTGCCGCCCATGCTACGTAAAATCCCAAGCTTCGTAACGACTAAATTTTTTCTATATGTTTCTCAATAAATGTGACTCATCGCACCCATATTTTATAAACTTGGAGAAAGTGCTCAATTTTGAAATATATTGCGGAGTCACGTTTATTCAGAAACATAGGGAAAAATTAGTTATTACGAAGCTTGGGATCGTACGAAGTTTCATCCATTTCCATTGCTTTTGAACTGTTCTAGGAATGAAATTTTTTCTGAGAAGTTTTGTTTAAGATTATATTTTCTGTCTAAATTTGAGGATTACACTTGAATTTTTTCAGCTGTCATATTTGCGCCAGGATCTGCTCCAATACCAAAAGAAATACTAAAATTTTCCGTGGATCGTCCGTTCTTTTTTGCCATTATCAAGGATCGTAATAGGTCTATGTTTAGTGGAAGTTTCTCAGGACCGTACCATTAATTCAATTGGCATACATTTGCAAGGTGATTTTAATTTAAATTGCAATTTTATGGGATATTAAATGGATATTACAAGTGAATGAACTCGAAAATATAATAGTTCCGAATTATTGATAATCTCCGCTTCAATTACGTATATTCCTATATAAGTGTATATTACGTGTTTAGAGAATACGGTTTTTGCTTTTAAAAATTGAATTATTTAAAAGCTTTCAAAAAAGGCAGCCGCATTCAAAGGCAGGTCACTTTCGTCTTTTTTTATTGCGGTCTTTCTAATTTAATTTCGTTGATATTTTCTGATATTTTTTGTTCAACTTGGGATGTCGTATTAAAACCTTTTATTCAATTTTAATAAACTTCAGAGAACTTACAAAAAAAAATTATTTAAAAAAAAGCGGTCAGTGTCCTGTTATTTTCTGTTCAAAAACCATAATGCTCACAGAAATTAGTTCATTTTATACAGATATCTAAGATCGCGGTTAACACGTTAAGTTCTTCCCTTATTTTCCCTAATTTTAAGTAGTTGAAGGATAACGAACTATACTTACTAAATGTATGGAAATGAGACAATCCATACAACACCAAAGGGCCCAAGTAGGGTAAGATGGGGTAATTTGGGATCATGTCTAATTTGGAACTGTGAGATTTTCTAAAAGTTTTAGATGGAAAAAGGAAAAAGAAACGACGAAGGTGTACTCTTGAATGTAAAGTCTTGTCTAGTCTCCCATGCAAGATCCTGAATTTTATTCAGCCACCTTGTCCTAGGTCTGCCCCGAGGTCGAGGTCTCCTCACAATGGCTTGCATAGCTTTTCTGGGGAATCTTTGAAGTCCTGTATGCGATTAATAAATAAATTGTACTTCTTCATGGTATTCTTTTTCTCTTTGATGATCTAAAAATGTGCGAAAATTTCAAAATTTTAAAATGGACATGATCCAGATAACCCCATCTAACCCTAACATAAGACTCAGGTTAATCCTTGAGCATATTCATGCAGTGAAATTTAGCAATAAAGGATTAAATTAAATGAAGAAAATTTATGCAAATGACATTTAAATGATGGTCTCCTCAATGTATGACCGTTCTAGATAAATCTTTATTGCCAAATTTTCCAAGTTAAATAAATATAGTATTTTCGAGGATCAATCCCAGTTACAAATTCTTCTTATTTTCTTTTTCAGAAAGATGATTTTTCTAAATTTTATTTCAATTTAAATTTTAAATTGCTCGATCATTTCCAAAAGTGGTTTCGAAAATCTCGTCTATAATATTTAAAAACCATTTCGAACAAAATAATACGTTAACTTGTATTTTTTCCTGAATTAACTTAAGATTTAATTTTTTAATAAATGAATTTTCTAAAGTGCTACTTGAATTGTAGGTTAGAATTCTATACGGTCAAAATTTGTGGAACTCAATAAAATTTGTTCCTCATTTAACCCTTTAACGACGAGACAGTTTTCGCGGACCGAAAATCAGCAATAAAAGTGACACGGAAAAACAAAAAATATAAAACGTCTTACATCTAACCTTAGAAAATCTTACAGAGACTGATTCGGTGTATTTATTTCATCTATGAGCGATAGGGACAAAAATAGTCCAAAAAATTAAGTAATTTTCCTGACAATACCAATGAATAATAATTTTCACTCTAATGAAAAATATTATGCTTTTTAGTATTGTAGTTTCTTTTTCCAAAACAAATTTGCTTAAAAAAAATTGGAAGTATAAAGAAAAATTAAAATTAATTTTCATTATGAGACTTTAAAAATTCGTCATTTATGAGCTTAAAAATTTACTATAGGGGAAATGCTTCTAATTTTGTCCAGTTTCTTATTTTGGACACTTTGAGGATAACATTGGACACTAAAAATAAATTGATTAAAATGATGGATTTTTATTCCAATATTTGATGAATAATGAATTCTATCTAAATATTTGTTCTTTTTGGAATATTTTAACACTAAATACGTTAAAATTTGAATATGATTTGAGTTGAAATTGCTTTGTTGAAAATTCAGTGTGAGCAATTGCTTACGAGAAATATGACAGAACTTCGTGGCTTACTTCAGTCTTATTTAGTTTTGGTGAAGTACTAACAAAGTTTGTTCGCTGTTTTTGAGTGATATTATTGAATATTCATTGAATATTGTGTTGATTCACGTTACTGATGATTTGTACATTTGACCTGAAGTGAGATTTGCCTTGTGAATTATATTTTTCCTGTGAAAAATGGGAATTTTTTTAAGACATTCACCAGTGAGGTGATGATTCTTATTTTGGACAGGTGTTTTTCTCACGAAATTTCGTGAAGTTTTAGCTTTTGTGATGACTAGGTTGGACAAATGCCTGGAGAAATGAAGGAGCATCATCTCTACGAAAGAGATGCAGTGAGAAATGCCTTGAAAGGCTCCCGTAAAGGGCAGGGAATGAGCGAATCCGCACGTACTTGGAGTACCGAAGTCAACTCACTTTAATGAATGATATGGAAAGTTTCTGGGCTTCTTGTGACATTCCACGTTTCCCTTACATGACCAGGAAGAGGACTTGATAAGATTGGTTCATAAAATGAAGAACAATGGGCATCCTATTGAGGCGGATTATCTGTCCAAATTTACAGACAAGTTGTAAAAATTAATAACCAAGTTGTCCAAAATAAGAGTCAAATTCACCTCTACATATCAATTCATTTTCAAACGTATTAAAACTAATTTTAGTAAAAATGAGATGATAAATAGCTTGCCAAGTTTCTAAACAATCCTTCTGAAAAGAGAGTAACAAGAAAAGTCAATTAGTATTGAAAATATGGCACTTCAAACTTAGGATATCGATGCTTATATGCAGACTGTCCAAAATTATAAGCACTTCCCCTATAACAAATAGCTAGAGACTTGCAAAAAAATTCTAGATTCCTTCAACCTTCTACTTTGCAAAAACGTACAAATATAAGGAAAAAATAACTTAAGGTAGTCAGGAAAAATTATTTTCTTTATGGGACACCGGTGTTCCAATCGTCCTTAAAGGGTTAACTCCTATTGCATTCCTTTAGCCTATCAAGAAATTTTAATTCAAAGTTAATTTTTTTTTCGAAATTTGTTCGAACTCAAAGAGATAGCAGTTATATAATCGTCTTACTTTCAACTCGTAACAATCCTGGAGCTTAAACGGTAAGAGATATCAACTTCCGGTCTTCGATGACCTCCAATAAAAAAAACAATATCTCTAGACGTTTTTTCTTTTCCCTCTACCCCTCTCCAAAACCATGCTTTTATGGTTTTTCTCAAAATTGGCGCAAGCCTTTTTAATGATTTTTGAATATGTTTTAGAGGTAGTCCAGGCGAACATTTCGTCCAAACATAGCTATGACCGGAAAATTAGCCATTTTGAATTATTGAATCAATCACTTTGGAGGGCTCATTTTTCAACCGATTTGGTTAAATTTAGATTTTTTAGACAGGTATTGAAACCGGTTAGGTATACCACCAGTAAACACCAAAAGATCACGCGAAAAATTAATTCACGGAGAGCTCTATCTCGTGAGTTCGAGCATTCCGTAAAGCTGGGACACTGTGCCATCTCTTTTTTCTTGTCTAATTAAAATTTAAACATCAATCATAATAATAAATTTTTTCGCCAGTTCATTGATCCAATCCAATCGTCTTACCGAGTTTAACTACATTTCTTATTGGCAAATATGTTACTTCGTAACTTTTTACTTCTTTTAATGACCATTTTGTCTAAAATTGTACCTATGTTTTTACTTTCATCCACACTTCGATTTTCTCTTTAGACCATGATCAAGTCTTTAGCACATTTGCAGATTAATCTGATAAACGATTTAGTAGAACATTTTAAGTCTAATCAATATTACGATTATAATTACACCAAACCACGTCAATTCCTCGTACTAATAAGAGTTTAAAAGAAAACGTCGCTTTAAAAAATTCTAAAAACGAGTAATTTTGCATGTACTTTCCAGGTGTAATCTTTACTGCATACTCAGCACGTTTCTTTGAAGATAAGTTCAAAGCTGATCATCCATTCTACTATGCAATCTTGAATGCTGATGGACATATTCTTTTCAATGGAAAAATTCAAAATTTTAACTAATTGATCTTGATTTTGTTCTCTCAAAATTCCAAAAATCTCAAATTTCTAAATATACTTATTTTTGTTACTGAATAAATTGGCTTGTTAAAATCCACTCTATTGGTTTTGGTTGAATTCTTTTCATTTTATTCATCCACTTCATACAACAATTGAAACGGCAGTGGAAATTAAAAAGACAAACATTTTTATTGATCCCATTTAAAGAGAGATACAGAACATTTATGAGGAAATTTTTCTATTTTTCACAGGAGCAATATTTGCTACAAGAACTGCTCATGTGGTTCTATTCAAAACAATATTCAAGGCAGATCATCCTTTCTTCTTTGCAATTCTTTCCCATCCAAATGTAGCTGTATTCAGTGGAAGTGTTCGAGATATTTAAACCCAATAAGGTGCCATGCAAGATGAGAAATTTTCTTAAAACCTTATGAAAATACTCGATTAAGGACCAACTTTCTTTTGTATAAAACTTATTCTCTGTTGAACAACGAAATATAAATGTTATTTGCAAAATGCTACTGAAGAGATTTTAGTGGAATATTTGTAGTTGGTGAGATTAATGGTATACTTAGAAATGTTATCAATATTCCCTGTAGTCAATTTGAGAAAAACTAATGGAGTTTTATGAGTGGAAAAAAAGTAGCTTAACATCAGCTAAACAGGAAAATTCAGAAGGATTTCTTATTTCACAGCTTTTACCTTTGTTTTCCTTATCTCCAAGACCCTTTTGTGCAGATCACTCATATTTCTATTTGATTAGGGACACTGAGGATAGGATTCACTTTTCTGGAAAATATCAACAATAAATCAATGAAATGTCGAAGGTTTCACTGAATAATGTAATATTAAATTCAATAAACCCTAATTTCTTTCACTGGTGAGGTCAATCAATCATACCCCTTGTGGTTGATGATAAATTTAGGGTGAAAGTCAATTTGAGTGTTCTAATCTGATTAGAAACCTTGGCCAACATTATACATATTATCTCATCACAGGATCTTCCCTAAATTGCATAAAAAGGGGTTCTGGTCTACCACACGGTACTGCTAGAGTTAATTTCAGATACGAAAAATTAATAATATGTAATTCGACCTTTCAGGAAATAATTAAAATTCAAAAAACATTCACAATTCAAAGATAAATGTTTATTGAAATAGGAAATGTCAGTCAACTCAATACCGTATCGTTTTGTAAATTATTGCTTTCATTTCAATGGTAAAGCAAAAATTTATTTTTGAGCCATATAAGCAAACAAAAAAAGAAGATAGATAAAATGAATAATTTTAATATCTATGATATTATCGATTAAATTTCATATTTCAACTGACCTTTTCGGTATAAGGTTGTGCAAATTACTGATTTATTATACTATTGAAATATGATTTTTAGCCAACAGATAGCATAGATTTATTAAACAAATTAATTTTTACAAAAATTGTTTTACATTTAATAATTTTTTAAAAGGACGACTTCGAAATTTTGATTATTGAAATTTTCGTAAATGTCTGGGAATTAATCAAAACTAAAAATCTCACTTAATTGGTGGTATTCTATACAGCAAGCAAATTTTTTAAACCTTTGTTCTTTTAAGTTGGCTACACACTAGACAAAATTTATTGCAATATTTCTTTTCAACATCCAATATTGACAAGGATTGCCTCCACATTGCAAAGATTTATTGACATAAAAGTTTCAATATTGAAGAAAATTGTCCAGTGTGTAGGCAATTATTGTAATACTTGTTTCAATATGGAGCATTTTTTTCAATATTTTATTTCATTATTTTGAATGGCTATGGCTACACACTAAGCCAAATAATGTCAATAAAAATTTTCAAAGTCTCAAATAAAATTTTTAAGAAATTCTAAATATCAAATTGATTTGATATTTACTTCAATATTTTTTAATGGTAGGGATCTTCTTCGTTTAGAACAAAACAGAACTGCTGGGATTTCCTTTTTCATGAATAAAATCATATCCAATATCAAAATCCAAGTCAGGAGACATCTCTTCCTGCTTCCTTTAGAAAATTCTAGATTCTTGGAATTTCGCTGTAGATTTTGTCAAATCTTCCCAAGAACCCAGCTTGGTTAGCACTTCTCACCTGCGTCTTCCAGGAAATCATAGTTTCTCTGGAATTTTGTTGTGCACTTGGTCGAATACACCCAGAATTCTCAAATTGGTCAGAAGATTTCTCTTGGCTCCGTAGATCCCATTAGATTTCTCCTGGAGAAATCAGGAGAAATCTTCTGACCAACTTGGGTATTTTTCAGGATATACAGCAGTATCTCTGGTCCTGTCTACGATTACATTCTGATATGTCTTCGTGTTCATAAACATATGCTAATTCGAAGAGTTTTCGATGTTTGAAGGAACTGAATCTCTGACTAGAATGGTATTTTAATAAGTTGTAATACTGAAGTCAATTTGTTCAGTGTGTAGGCCAATATTGAAATATTGGTTTTAATATTCTCTTCAATATTGAAGTATTCTTTCAATGTCTTTGAAATTTTATTATTGCAATAATTTGCCTAGTGTGTAGACAGCTTTAGTCCTTTATATTTCTGCCTCCAATTCACATCGGGTAACGTTTTGACGTAATTTTATAAATGGAATGTTTTACAAAATATAGTGACTATTACTTTGAGTTACAAACCAAACATTATGAGATAAAAATTCATAGATTTCAGTGAACCATCTATAATGGCCTCTACACACTAGAGAAAATTATGTCCATATTGAAGAGTTTTTCCTACAGAAGCTTAAGGAATTTGCTTCAATATGGACATAAATTCCTCTAGTGTGTAGAGGCCATAAGAGCACTAGGTCGAATTCAAACCGTTTCTATTATTATGAACTTAATTGATTTCATTTGAATTTCAATTTCAATTTATTAGACTGTTTTTGAACATGAGCTCTTAACTCTTTAAAGACGAGGTGGTTAAAAACCGGAAGTCAAAAAATAATTTTTCTACATTTTTGAGCCAAACATAATTTTAGATGATCGTAGGAAAGGGTTAAAGCTGATCTTGATACATCTTGATTTAAAAATAAAGTCAGAAAGCAATGTATAACTTGCATCTACTGGCGTCTTAGCATTAAGTTCAGAGTGAGAATGGTTCGGGAATTGTTTTTCACTTAGTACCTCCTTTAAATTAAATATTTATGACTACACTGAGGGAAATGAATCTGGGAGCCGGGGTTAGAAAAAGGTGTTGAATATGCACCATGGCAATCGGGGTTTAGATTCACACTAAAAATATGAGAAAAAAGTAGGATTCACACCAATTTCGCTTTACAAAATTTAACTCTTCCGAGTGTTAAATTTACACTTTTCAGACAACCTTTAAAAAACCACCTAAAATGTAGTTTTCGCCATATAGACAATCAAAAGTACGACGTGTATGAATTGTATTACACTTTTGTTTCATTATTAGTTTGAAAAAAGTATGAAAGTGTATTATTTAGAGAAATAATTCGTTACAGAAGATTTAAACCTCGTGAGGTGTGAAATTTACACCTCTAGCAACAAATATGAGGAAATTCCAAAGTAAGTGTGAAAAATTCACTTAAATAGTGTTATTTTAACACCTCCTTAGTGTTACGGAACAAAAAGACGCAACTAATTTTTCGCATTCATCATTTGGTCATCATTGTGCGCGTCCAACAGGAAAGAGTGTCCTCGTGAGTTTTTTATTATGTTAATGTGAGAAAAAGTGATTTTAAGGACTAAAGCTGCGTGAATAAAACAGTAAGTATGCAAATTTCTTTACAATATCAAGAATATCGGAGAGAAAGTGAAATATTTGGCAGGAAAAGACAAAAATTCTGGTATTTTTTGAAAATGTTGTATCAGATGCTGTGGCGCTTGCAACTTCTTTTCTACGTGTGAAAAATAATACTTAATCCAGTTCTAGAAATAAAGTGATAAATTTCAAATATCATCGCGTCCTATCATGACACAATATCAGCATTAATATCAAATGGATATTGCATCATTGGGAGGGGGTGTAAAATTATCAGATTAAAAAGAATAGCGAAGGCATAACTTACAATAAATAACAATTGACAATAAATTTCATTGTAAAAAGCAAGCCATCGCAATGTTACAACACTTCCTTTTTTGGTACTTTTTATTTCTTTACAAATTTTACGATTTTATTTACAGAGTTGGTGAAACAAAACCCTGATTCAAAGGATGTTTTATCTTGACGGTGTCAAGACATGCTCTATAAATCTGAGGCATATTTAAATCAGAAAGAGACTGATTTAAAATAGTCTCAAAACGTCACAAGATGCCAAAAAGAGGGTTAGTTGGGTTATCGACTGCATTGTTGGCGAATTTTTGGAATGTGTGAACGTGTACAAAGGTGAGTTATATATAGCACACTTATGCAAAATATCAGTAAATTATAAATTAAAACATAAATTACAGTATCTTAGAAAACAGATAGTGAAAAAAATGAAAAAAAAACAGAATTTTATCACTCCAAATATCAAGGAGTTAATCATTTTAGTTTTTTTGTATATTTTAGTCAGAAAAATATAGTTTAATAGTTTTTTATACGGTCTAGATTAATAATTTGATTCAATATTTTATTCTGTGCCAACAGAGTTAGATTTTATTAGTTCAAATATTTAATGTTTTATGAAGCTTTTAGTAATCCGTATTTAATTAAAAATTAAAGATACTATACAAAACGGAACATTTTAATTACAAGTTTTTGAATTTCACTTTTATTAGATTTTTGTATATTTTTAATCATTGAAGAAATGAAGGTAGTGTACATGGAAATGTATTTTCTGTATATTTAAATTAGCAATTCATGAGTTGCATTTCAAAGCGTTATATAATAATTTGTTTTCAATTTTTTTCTACACTTCACTAACTGAACATTTAAAATTTTAGTCCTTACTGGGAATATAAAATTTTAGCACATTAAGCGTTCAAGTTTATGAAAAATTGCGATTTTTGAATATAATATTCTCAATTTTGATGTTAGGCTTAATAATTTATTTTAGTTAAATAAATTATTTGATTCACAAAAATAATAAAAGACACAGAATTCATTAATAAATTAACAAAACTCGGAGTGATATTATCAAAAACTTCAAAATGTAATATTAATACTTTATATTTCATTTAGAAATTTTTTGTTTTAAAAAATAATATAATATTATGTAATATTATGTTTTTTGTCTTTTATAGGTTTAAAGAATATTCTACGTTGTGTGCAACGTTGATCAGCAAAAGAATTTGATTATCGTGCTCTTCGTTCGTGACTAAACAGAATTTAAGGAAAAAGGAAAATATTCGAGGCTTCTTGGACAAAGAGGAACTCGTTTGAAAAATAAACCGCCGCACCGGACGTACAAAATAAGCTCGAAGGCTCGAAGGACTTCTTGATATCCTATGAAATACAAGTAGGTACACAAATTTCCAAAAGAAAACGGTTTTTGAAATATGCTTTCAAAATTAAAAAAAAACATCAGAATGTTCTCGAAAATATTCAATTTTAAATTTAAAAAAATTCAAATATTCGTATCTATGAAATACATGGTGGAGTAAACAAAAGGAATTTGTAAATACTTAACTGTTTCTAATATTCGTTTCTTTAATATGCAATTTTAATAGAATAATTCTTCAGTGAAACATACATACATAGATCACTCTGAATTATATTTAAAAAAAAAACTCCGGTTTCTAATTGAAAAATTATTTAACAAAAATACTCATTATAATAAAGATTGTTTGTTACTTAATATGATAATAATAATAGAAGTATATTAGATTATTAAAAAAAAATATCTTATTGGTTAAAAATGTGCATAAATAATTAAAAAGATTTGACAAAAATATGTATGTGTAAAAAATAAGCGCACATAGCACTGTTCGGAAAATAAAGTAACTAGAAATCATGTAGCTATTTATTAATAATTTTCTTAGATTTTTAATTTTAAATATGATATTCCAAATTCAAGAGTTCTTGTAAAGCTGACATGGTTTTAGAAAAATAGTAAAAATATGTTGAGACTAAAAATATTAAAAACTGAAAATCTGTTATGTTAGGAAAAAACTGATAGAAATATAAATAAAATTATTTAAACCGAATTATGTTATTTTTATTTAATGGGAAGGGTGGAAAATGTACACCTCAAAAAAGGGGTGAATAGTACACTCAATGGGGGTAATAACAATAACACTACAACAGGTGTTAAAATTTCACTTGACGAGGTTTGAATATTTCAAATAACATTGGTGTGAAAATAACCCTCGATGGGAGTTTCTAATTTATTGCATGGCGTTGGTGTAAAATTCACACTCGATAGGGTTTGATTTTTCTACTCAATATTTTTAACCCCCGCCTATTACCAAATTTACTACCGGAGAGGTTTGGTTGATTCGGGGTTAGAATTTGGTGTGAAAAATAACCCCCGATTTGTGCATTTTTCACACCCGTATTTCTCTCAGTGTAGAAAATTCTCTAAATGCATTAAGAATCCCTAATATTTGGGGCATATGGTCATTATGAGGCAATCCTAAATATGATTTCCTCAGTACAGTAGAACTCAATCAACAAAAAGAAAATGATTTTCATAGAATAGTTGGAAAGTTCTATTATGTCTGCCTAAAATCCATTTAAAATTTACTTTCTTATAGGTTTATCAATAGCAACATTATCAGTTCGTCAGAGGTTTAACTTCAACGCAAACCATCCTTTCCTGTTCATCATTAAATCAAAGACTCTACTAACTTCCTTTATGGGAGCGATTAAACATTTTTAGGATCTAAATGAGCTTAAACTTTACATAAAACAACCCAATGCAATAAATAAATTTGAGTCAGAGTCTAATCCCAGAGATTATTTTGTGCAAAATGTTTGATTTGAGAAAATGAACCACAATTTAATTCAACGTCGAATCCAATGTATCTGCAGCATTCTATGTGTTTCATGTATTTAATGTATATATATAAAACCATTTGCTGAGCTTTCAACTGGCATTGCTTCAGTGCTATCGCAGCGAAAAAAGGATCTCCCTGACAATGATTTCTTGCTCTGTTTCAGCGGTCTTGTTCATGCGTTGCATGGTTGTGGACCCGACAGCCTTCAAAGCGGATCATCCATTTGTCTATGCATTGATAACACCAAGAGAAATTCTCTTTATGGGCAAATTTTCATCAAACTGATAAATTTGATTACTCTGAATATTTCTACAATATTTTGCACAACACTGAAATTGTTGGATGAATAAACTTTGAGAAATAAGTGTAATCTTTGTTACCGTTTTCCTTTGAAAAGGTTTTTCTTTTAGTGAATAATGAAGCAATTGCAATTTTTGTGATTTCTTCTTAGTATCTAAAAAGAATAGGCTAAATCCTTTTTGCACTGAAGCAGTTCTTATCTTAAACTCCATGATGACCAATGAAATTATTAACTTCTTAATATAGGTTTTACTTTACACTAATGGTTTATCTTTTTCTAAATTTCTAAACATAAGATAGAATCACTGATTTTTGAGAATCAAAATTCAGTAAAATAAGTAAAATTACTTAAAAAAGACTTATTGATATTTTTCTTAATAATAGGATATTTAGCATTGGGTGATTCCTTATAGACTTGAGGAAACATCTTTCCTCTCTATAAGCTTTTATAGGGTAACTGTACCAAATTTGGGCATAGTTGCACGCAAGCGCCAAAGTCTTAAGTTTGAAATGTAATATTTTTAATACAAATTGATTTTTTGTAATTTCTTTTCAAGAAATGTTACTTGGAACCTTGTAGATAGTTTATTGTCTTTGATTACTCTAAAATAATTCTTAATACTTTTTAAAATGAAGAAAAATCTAGACACAGCCTTGGATAATATTTCGGCCACCTTGATTGTCATTGTTCCTTGTCCTTCCAGAATTCTTTCAAAATCTTTTTTTTTCACATCGTCCCGTTGGTAAAGCGGCATTTTTTCGTTCTTTTTTTGAATTTAAAAATCTTTAAAATATGCAAAAACTCAAAATTCATGCAAATTTGAGGAACAGAAGAAGTGGCCGAAATTGCAAACTGACCGAAATTTGGTACAAGTCCCCTAATCTTGTAAATTCTGAAATTCTGTTCAGATTAATATAAAATTTTGTGTAAAAATATTTTTTGAATGTGTGGCGTTCTATTTATCTAAAAGGTTTTCTGAGATTTTTTTTCCTTCTTGTAAAAAAACACAAATGGTATATTTTAGAATGATACGTATTATGCGCCTATGGCAAATAACGTATTTCTCTGAAGTTGAAATTCGAATATATATCAATTTCAAATGAATGTCAACTTAATATATTTGATGACAAAGCTTTCACAAGAACGATGCCATCTATCGATTAACGAAGAAATAGTATGATATTCGAAGTGAACTGTGATTTATGTTAGTCACGGTCCAATTAGACTGTACCTGAGAATCTGTTTTTTTTTAAGTAGGAGAGACCGGGCCAGAATTAGCCATGCATAGTATTGGACAGTGGGATGTTAGCCTACCTTAGAAGGAATATTGAGGAAACCAATACTTATTCGAAGTAAACATATCCCATCCTATTCATTGAAATATTTAACAGACTGGTACAAACATTTTTTTTTACAAACTATACGCAACGAAAAATTACACTTGCTGGCTAAATCTGCCCCGGTCTCCTCTAATGGTGCTATTTTAATGAAAAATGAAAAGAGGAAATTTTTCTCCTGAACATTTTTTAGTACATTTCTTTCATGTGCATCTGCATAATCTACTTTTCTTTATGTATAATTACCTGATATCGCATCGGGAGAAATTTTCGTCAATTATTGTCTTTTTGAAAAAATTTTGACATTTCTCCCCTCCCTCTAGTATGTAGTATATTTTGCAATTTCCTTCAAAAGAGCATTTTTTGCGAAAATAGTCCCAATGCGTAGAGAACTCAAGTTTGAAGTAATGGGCCAATTTTTTTCACGGAAATTGCCACAATTTTTGTTTGTAATTCTTTTAAAGTTGGGGTACTTTCAAAGACCCTATCATTCAGCAAAATAGTTTCATCAATTTACAGACTAATTAGTACTCCCTCCGTAATTAAAAAAGTCGCATATTTGGGGAAAAAATTAGATATTGGAATGGTTTCAGGATATATTTTTGTTATTGGGAAATATCTTGTGTATGAACTACCCTCCATGTTCAGTGCTAACATTGGGGTGCTGCCGCGATGGTAAGTTGAGGAACAAATGTGTTAAAGTTGTCTTTTTTTCGCAATTTTTCAACGAACTTCGGTAGATAGTTATTTACTGAAAATTGAACTGTGATTATAATGTTATAGACTAGAATTGATCCTAAACATTTAGTTTGTACAAGAAGAAATCAACAATAATTTCTGTACCTATGTAATATATA
Source organism: Phlebotomus papatasi (assembly GCF_024763615.1). Lineage (NCBI taxonomy): Eukaryota > Metazoa > Arthropoda > Insecta > Diptera > Psychodidae > Phlebotomus > Phlebotomus papatasi. The sequence continues at coordinate 79,497,135 of NC_077223.1, forward strand.
ATAAACATATTCGAAAAAGAAAGAGATCCCTTAAACCGTTTAAAAATATATACCAAAAGGATTTGTTTTCAGAAAAGAAGGGGAGGGATAAAAGGAAAAATTAAGGATATCTTAGTGATTCTAGGGTTGACTTATTGGGGGGTCCTCCGAACATTACAGGTCACTATTTTTCACTGTTTGGGACATAAATCAGATAAAAAACAAAATGCGGAAAATAAGACATTTTAAAGATTTACTCCTCAACTTACCATCACAGTTGGATCCCAGTATTAGCTGTGAACATTAACATTAATTCATACAAGAGACAAAACATTTACTTTAAAACTGTCCTTCCTGTCCCTAAATCTATTTTTTTCCAAACGTGCTTTTTTGGGGCAAAAATTTTACACAAACGTATACGACTTTTTTTGGACAAAAGTTTTACACAAATGTGTGACTTTTTTTTTTATACGGAGGGAGTATTTTTTATTAACCCCAAATTGGTCTGTAATTCGTGAAATACATCATGGTTTTTTTTTATCATGAAGGTTATCTATCATGGTTTTTTGGAAAATACTTTGAAAACAAAGTTCAATTTAAAATTTATGCGGGATATTGCTCTTCCCTCTTCTATTCTGCTTTTCCGTTTTAGTTGACCTATTTCCTCGTCAGTCCTATTAATTTTTCTTTTTCTTCATGCAATCATTTTTCATCTTGCAAATGCAAGTTGATGATTTATTAATGAAAGTTTTTCTTTAATTATTAATTACCTCAAAACAGAGGCTGAACTCCGAAAGAAACCTACTTTTTATAACCTCGTGTTTTTTTTTCAATTCCGGTGTTGTGGTATTTTATTAGGAAAAAGTAAACTGTGGAAGGTGAATTCCCATTTATTACTCTTTTTTCAAATAAAATGTTTTCTGTGCCATTTAAGTTTAACAAAATTGCGGAATAATTGGCATTTCCGAGCTTCATTTTGGCATTTATTTTCAAAGCTTTTACAAAGAAAAATGCTGAAAATGCTTCCTTGCTTGGAAATGTTTGTCTTTCGTGTAAAATATTTAAGTAAAAATATTGGAATTGCACTAGCGCGCTATTTCTTTTCTTGTGCATTTGGTCGCATATCTAATGAAGTGTTAACTAAAAGAAAAGCAATACTTTGGACTAATTTAAAGAGTGAATCCCCTTTAAAATTTCATCTTTTCCACAGCCACTATTGTAATGACTTTTGCTGCTGTCTTTCCGGAAGAAGTTCTTGTTGACCATCCATTCTTCTTTGCAATTGTAGATAAAAGTTCTACTCCCTATTTCAGTGGATCAATTGCAAAAGAAAATTTTCAGCAGGATTGAAAAACAGATGCCAATGAAATTACTAAGTTCACTTGTAAATTTGTTGTGAGAAAAAAATAAACCAAAAAGTATTTCAATGTATCACTGAGGAAGATGGAAATGTAGCCAAATGTAACACTCTCTAGAAGCTGTCTGTGGAATTCATTGAAAAAGAGGACAACGAAACTATGTGTCCAGGCAACCGTTTATTGAAGCTGAATTGCAGGTGGGAGTCCAATTAGTGAACTTTGCATATCAAACTCGGTTATGCTTACGGAATTTGCAAGAGCTTATGCATAAACTCCAAAGTTGTGCATATTTTACATGGATGGTAATCCATTGTTTAAAATTGCATATTATACTAGTAGATAATGTCCTGTTCGATGAGACTTTTCAAGGGACAATCATTAATCGAAATGTTAGTTGCAGAACACTTTAATGTACTAAGTAAATCCTTTCTTAATCAGACTTAATGCTTATTCAATCTAAAGTGAATAAACCCACATAGTAGGGTAAAGTGGTACAAATTGGACAATGGTACAATTTGGACAGGGCTTTTATTCTTGATAAATTTAGTACTTCATTTTCATTTGTATATTTTTAATGCTTTAGTTTTATAATTTGGTTCCTTGTGCTAAAAACAAATTTTGTACTGTATTTATCAAGAAGAAAGCCATGTCCAACTTGTAACACTATGTTCAACTTATAACACTTTACCCTAGTATTATTACTATGCTTCAAAAACTTAATAAAGACGTAATAAATTAACAAGGCAACAATAGTAGACAGAATCGAAACTATTCCTTTAAATATTACCAACAAAATAGTAAAGTTAATTAATAAAGGCTTCGGATCTGCAAGGAAACTCTCGTCTTAGGTCGACATTTAATGATATGATATCCTTTCCAAAATAAGATTTTTGCAATGACTTGAAAACACGTATTAAAGCGTTCATTTCATTCCTATATAACGATGCCCTTGAATTATTCCTTTTAGTCTCCAAGGTCAAACTGTAAACTCAATAAGTTTATTTGAAAAGTTGAATGGATTTGGAGAGCATATTTCAAAATTAATTGAAAAAATAATAATCTAAATTTAAAGGTTTAGGAATATCAAACACGTATGAATAAGTTTAAATTCATTATAAAAAACAATATCTAATTCAATTTTATAAATATCTTTGCAATGATGTGGAAATTTCTAAGGTGATCCACAATTCAGTTCAGAGAAAAGTCGTATGTTTGGGAAAAAATTAAGATTTAGAGATAGTCTGTAGGACTACAAATATGTTTTGTATAAACTATTCTCCATGCAGGGGAAAGTGCCCATGCTTCGTACGATCCTAAGCTTCGTAATGACTAAATTTTTCCTATGTCTCTCAATAAATGTGACTCCGCAATATATTTTAAAAACTGAGCACTTTCTCTTAATTTTTAAAGTATGCGTGCGATGAGTCACATTCATTGAGATAGATAGGAAAAATTTAGTCATTACGAAGCTTGAGATCGTACGAAGCATGGGCACTTTCCCGTACAGTAATAATATTTGGATCCAATAAAGAACCAATGTCTGAATAATAGTAACTCATTTCGATATGTTTTTCTTAAATGAGCTTTAGTTGATTGATAAAAGTAATGAGATATAGCGACATGTAATCGGAGAACCCCCCTCCATTAAGTCAACCTTAGGATTATTTTCGTGACCTTCATTTCTTCTCATTTAAAAATGCATGCTTTTGTCATTGGCTTAGAAATTCAAAACAACTTAAAAGATATCTTTTATTTTTGAATATGTTTTAGATATTATCCAAACGAATCATTTCGTCCATATACGTCAATGCCGTAATTTCATTACTTCTAACGGTTTAATAATATCAAGCTTGTTTTTTTCTGCAAAGTTCGGGCAATACAAAATTAGAATAAATTCTAGGCCGTAAACTTAATCGCAGTCTATTTTTTAACAAGTAACTATCAACCCGAGCTCAATGAAAAAAAAACTCCAAAGATATGACTTTCAAGCATTCGCTTCTTAAATTACCATCGCGGCAAGTCTCCAAAATTATTCCTGAACATAAAGGCTAGTTCTTACAAAATATATTTACCAATTACAAGAATTTTCTAAGAAACCATTCTTCATTCTTTAACTATTGCCCAAATTAAGAATAGATTTTGTTTTGCCCCTATAATATGAAGAGAGCTGAATGGATAACTTTCGAATAAATATTTTCTAAATGCCAAAAATTCCACCGGTAACGCTATCAACTGTTCTCAATGTTTAGTTCTTAATGTTTTATTCATAAATCACAAAACATTTCCTAAGCTCACATTTTATACACGTAAAATTAAAATTTTCCTATAAATTCCCTTTGTCTAAAAAACCTAATTTTAAAAAGTTTTGGAAGTACCCAATTTTCAAATTATTCACATGCAAGTTATTTGCCCCTTATGATTTTGACCGTTTGATATAAAAAACATGTCTGTTAGTTTGTCTGTTAATTAACGTTTTCCGCACTAGAAATTCACACCACTTTTGCCTGCGTTTCCATGGTACATGATATGGTACAGTATATGTCTCCTGGCACAGTAAAAAAGGCTGAAAAAGATACTCAAGAATAATTATTTATTGCTGAAATATCGAAATCAAAAAATTCTTTTCCAACTGTTCACTATCATTTCATTTCATTTAGCATCTCCGGGAAAAATTTTGTTACATTCAACGGAATGTTTCTTCGTGAGGTGGAATTCCAACGAGTCAGTTCACATGGATGAACCACTAATGAAGTGAACTGAAATTACAAGGATGCTTCAAGTTTCCCAAAGACAAGTATTGGGTGTGCTATTTTGAGACCGTGTGAAAGAGTGTTAAATAGAAAATTGTGAATTGATTTTCATCTCTAAACGTCTTATTCCTTCCACTTCAATCATGTCAATTACATCTTTTTACTTAATTGAAGCTTAAGTTCTCTCCATCTTCCTTATTTAAATAGATTTTGTATTTACATTGTTACATTGAATTTATTGTACAGTGAATCACACAGGTTAATTAAAATTTATATGTTTTTAATTCCGTGATTCATATGAATCTTTCTCTCTTTTCTAAACTTTCTGAAGGTATACCTATTTAAAATTGTGATTAAAGACCTATAAATTTATTTTGGAATAGCTGCAAGTAAGGTTATAGCAGCAAATAAAAAAAATATATTCTTCAATTATCGACTACTAAAAAATATTTTTACAATTCCATTAATTTTGAGAAAAAAGACTAAAAATGTAACTTATAAGTTTTTAATAGAAGTGTGAACTAAAATTATTTGAAAGACATTTTATTTTAAAAAAGAAGTTTGTTAATTCTCAATTAATTAAATATCGAAAATTAGATGATCAATTATCTAAATACAATTTTTTTTTCTTAAGGCTTAGTAAATATAAATATTTTTTCAAGTTTTGTCCTTACTCGCCAAGTAACAATTTTAATTGTTTCTTGCTTAAAAGTCTATTTAACATGATCTGTTTAATTGGGTTATCAATAGGGAAAAAACTGGTCTATCACTCACGCTTCATTTTGGTGTTGATAACCGCGACTTTGAAGCTGTTGAAGCGGAAGATCAAAACTATCTTAATAATATACTAAGGAAATCCCAAAATCCAATTCGACGTAATTAACGGACGTAATTAAAGAAGAGTCGAGAAAATTTACAAGCGTACGGAACAAGCATCGAAAAATTCCAGTTCTCATTTTTACGATTTTGTCGAACTGGCAAGATATATAGCAAAAATATTTATTGATTTAAATATAAACGTAAACCAAAAAATCACGAAAAATAAAATAATTTTTGATCTTCTAGTTCAGGCTACCCCCTTAAGATAGAAAAAAATAAAAATGATCTTTAACAAAGCTGCCCCATTTCCTCCTAATTAGCAAAGCTGTTAAATTTCCAATTAGAATGTATTCAGTAGAAAAGATTCCAATATTTATACAAATGCAATACATATGGAATAATCGGTGAATGGCTTTTTGACTCCAACTGTTATTAAATTACACAAATGTGTACTTCAGAAAAATGTGTAATCTATAAATGTGTAATATAAATTTTATGCAATGGTAAACTGTGTTAGCAGATGACAAAATTTGCAAATTATTACATAGTTGTGTTCATTTTAATACACATTTTGTGTACAATTACACAGATTTAAAACAAAATGTACAGAAATTACACAACTTATGAACCATCGATGCAAGTGACTTTGCACCATTTTAAACTTTTAGACTTTAGACCGATCCTATGTGCTCTTAAATTAAGGAAAAGCTTGCAAAAATAGGGGTGAAAAGTCACACCCGGAGTGTACAATCACGCGCATCTATAGTAGTAGTACACAAAAATGTTTAGGGTAAGTGTGCCAAATTTCGGCATAGTGGCATATAAGCATCGAAGTCTTAAGTTTAAAATGCAATATTTTTAATTCATATTGATATTTTTTGTTACTTCCTTTTCGGGAAGGAACAAAAAATAAGGAAGGTTGTGTGGAACTTTGAAGACTAGTTTATCATCTTTGTTTTCTCTTAATCACTTCCCAAAATATTGAAAAATTAGTAAAAATATGGACATTGCTTTGAGTAGTATTCCAGCCACTTTGTGTGGAATACCGGCCACCTTTTTTCTGACCATCTTTTGTGACGCAACGGATAGAAAATTTCAAAACGTCAAACGGAACGAGTTTAATATTTAGTTTAATACGTTTATATGACCCACAAGTCCTGAGATCTTCCGCGTAATTTGTCCTGAAGACCTGAAGAGTAGCATCCCAAATTTACGCGCAGGTTTCCGTAGCATTGTATTGAAAACCGACGTTAGGGAAATTTACTAGAAGGGAACCGGATCTCGTCGGGGGAATGGAGTCACTCTTGGAAAAACGACAATCCTTTCCAAAGCTTTCGGCTCGGTCTCCAAGCCTTGTTATCAAAGAAGTTGCTAAAGCAGAAGAAGTTGTGTGAAAAATTTACGATTTGTGCCAAATTTTTAAGAGAAAAATTAAATTGTTTTTGTTAGTGAAGTGCCCCCACATCCTCTGTTATGCCCTGTACCACCCCTAGACAGATTGAGAGACAAAACTCTGGAAGTTCCTAATTGATTCGACCACTGATGAAGGCTTGGAGACCGAGCCGAAAGCTTTGGAAAGGATTGTCGTTTTTCCAAGAGTGACTCCATTCCCCCGACGAGATCCGGTTCCCTTCTAGTAAGTTTCCGTAGCAATTTGCCCTTTCTAAACTTTTCCAAGGCCTTTTCCACATCATCTTTTTCATAGAAGCGATGGCTTTTTTCTCTGGATATTGTAGAACTTAGAAATTGCAAAAAAAAAAAAAACATAAAATGAATAAGAAATTTAGGAAAGCAAAAGATGTTGCCGGAATAGGCAACACTACGTCACTGGAAAGACGCTCACAAAGATTCTACTTTTTTCCGCGAAATACAGGATCCAACTTGGAAATTTTATCCGAAATTTAAAGATTGATTCACTATTAACATAAACAGAAACAATCTTTAATGAAAACTAATCAATTTTCATGAAAAACACCGAAGTAAAACCTTCTGCACTTCACCACAAATCACAAGACTGCTAGAAACACAATCGATCAGTCACATTTTTTGTAAGACTCTTTCCACACTGAGTTTTTACTTTACAACGCAATTTAAATTCAAATTATACCTAAAATTTAACGGTCTTTGTGTTAAAACATCCTAAAATGAATAAATAATTTAAAAGCAAAATGAATTCATTGACTATTCAAAGATTGCATACATAATTTTAATTAAATTATTTCCATGACCGAAATTACACTCAAAGTGGCCGAAATTAGAAGCTGGCCGAAATTTGGCACACTTCCCCTATGTAAATTTACAATAAAAATTATTGTAAAACAGACAATACTCTTTTACTTTGCGTGTTTCTAATGGTTATTTCACTATTTTTACTAGAAAAAAGTTTAAAATGAATAAAACCATAAAACCAACGATTAGAGCATACTCATTTTTATTATTCTGTACTCATTTTAACGCCGTAAATTTTGAATTATACACAAAATTTTCTACTTCTTTTCAATTGGATGAAAGAGGTGTCTCTTAACTTACTATTGTTCTAAATTCTATACTAAGTTTACTTAGAATTATTTCACTCCAATGGATATCGTCGGTTGGATCAACATCTGTGTTATCTACAAAGCCTTTGTATAGATTTGTTGCAATTTTGCCATACAGATACAATATGCAAATGCAGATAACACAGTAGCTGATACAACTAACGATATGTTTTTCCTGGAATTGTGCTTTAGAATTGCTGTTCAAACATCAAGATAATTAAGTTTTTCGGAAACAATGCAACCACACCGCAACATACAAATGTAATCTACAGAAATGCTGTAATTTTGTAATGGAATAATCAATATTTGAACAAATGACATTACTCTTTAATGCAGTTGAAGATGATGAAAATTTAAGATTTACCACTTCATTTAAATATCGTATAAGCAATACTCGCATAAGAAGCTGCTGCTTTTATAATCTGCAATAATTAAAGCTAAGTGATTGAAGAAAATTATTTATTGAAATGTTTAAAGTAGAATTTACCTGGACAAAAGTATAAATGGATATTGTACCAAAGCCAAAAGCCTCAATTTTAACTGCTTTCTGGAATCTCAGAAGCAAAAGCAAGAGATTCTTCTGATCTTCAATTCCCATCTCGTACCACTTGGTCATGTAGAGTGCTTCTGCAATGGCTTCTGAACTATTCCTGAGGAGTTGTCCGAAGAAGCAGAGGATGAAGATCTGTGCTGTGACAATCAAGGCGCACAGGAGGACAATCATCATACTGATATTCACGGATTGAAAGATGAAGAGCAGTGTACACAAATACAGGATGATGGTAAAGAGTTTGTAGAAGTAAATGTGCCAGTAACCCTCAAGTAGTTTCTTCATATTCCATGTTACTGTTTGATGTACTTCGTATATATTTCTAAAGATACCATTGCAATTCTTTTGCACAATTTCTGATTCATCGAGCTGCTCAATAAACTCCACAACAGCCTGGTTTTCACTTCGAAAGTAACAAATTGTGATCATAATTACAGCATCGGATCCCATAATCACGTGCAGAATAGCAAAGTACAGAGTTACTTGGAAAATTATATTTGCAGGAAAGAAGAAGATGCTACTCCTGGAGAGTCCTGGGATGAGGAATCTCATTGGGGATGAGAAATTAGTCTCGTATAAATCATAGCAATTAACGATGAGTCCACCAATTGTAACAAAGCTCAAGAAAATTCTGAAATTTCCGAAGGATTCTCAGAATTTTACAAATGTTATAAACTTTATTACAAAAAAATACTTACGTTGTCCACTTCAGAGCTACTTCAACATTCCATTCAAGATGCTTCTTTCGTACTTTTGAGGAAAATTCCACAGAATCAATTAATCCGTCAAAATAGAAGAATATCTCATGAAAAGCTTTCCTGTACATGATCATCATTAGATAGTAAACTATCAAACATTGATAAGTTCCCAAATAAAAGACAATATTGAAAGCCAAATCCAGCAGATTGCTAAAGTCTATTCCGTATAAAAGATTGCTCAAAAGGCAATATTGTCCAAAAACAAGCACTATCGGATATACAAAAAGTCTGAGATTGCTGATACACTTTAATGGACATTGAGGTAGAAAATCGCAACGAAAAATTACAAAAAAATTAAAAACAATTTTTTTGAGCTGATTGTGTTGATTTTTCAGCATTTTGATAACTGATGCTTCTGTCTACAGTCTTTCCTTATATATAAATCTTCTGGCTTTCAGAAAACGAAATATACTATTTTCGTGGAAAGTTTGAGAAAATGTTAGGTGTTCTCAAGAAATAACTTGATTATTTATTAACTTTAAAAGAAAAAAGAAGGATGTTCCCCATTATTTAAAGTTGAAGTTTAGAGATAAATTCCATATTATTGGTTACCAAGGATTGAAATTAAATTAACTTCCAATCACTTTATCACCGCAGTTTATTGAAAAAGTAAAAACATTAACTCTTTGAGGACGATTACGTCATTTTCATTCAATTTTTATTACTCATTTAGTGAGTCTTCTATAACTAAATAGGGGAGACTAAGCAAAAGTCACATATCGAAAAATTCTAAATTCAATATCTTCCAAGGGAAGAAAGATAGCGACACACATTTTTTTCTAGATAGCCTCTATAGACCTTCTTCAATGTCGTAAGTTTCTTAAAATTCGAACAAGCAATTTAGAAAATAAAAAATAACGAAATTTTTAGCCCTATTTTTGAAATATTTTCCTTGCAGAAGATAACAATTATTACCTGCTTATTTTCCAAAATTGATGCACTGGTGAATATTTTCTAAATAATTTGGATTCTTTGAATACGAATAAGCTATCTATTTTAGAATATCGTCCGTCGGTTGCCTCAGCAACTGTGCTAACTGCATTTGCTTTGTGTCAGCATTCGTTGTAAGCAACACATCGCTGCGCGGCGTTTGCAACGAATGCAGACACAAAGCAGATGCAGTTAGCACAGTTGCTGAGGCAACCGACGATATCACAAAGGTTCTTTTCTCCAGAAATCTTTTTATGAAAAACGACCTCTTGGGGCAAAAAGTAACAAAAAGCGAAGCAATTTCTGATGTCTCACGGCGAAAAGAAACGTCATTGCCATGTCTCGCCGTTTGTTGTTTGCATTGGTCAAACGATTTGCAGTCTTTTGTACGTTTTTTTTCTAAAATAGCTTGAAAAGTGCTTTTCTCGTATTCTCACTTTATTCGCAGAGAAAACGTTGTTTTACTAAGAAGTAGATGAATAAATTTTCTATGAAAATATGTCCTCTAGGTATTTTTTCAATTTTACGGAAGCCTGTAATGAAGTGAATCAAAATATGAAAATACCCAATATCTGGTACTATTTGCCCCAGCATTTTTGAGAATGGTCACAAAATTACCTTTCAGAAATCGGCTCGATAAACGTATTTCCTTACAAAATAGAGGAATTACTTTCACAAAGTTGTAGAGTGATAAATTTCCTATAAAACTGCGCTAATTAGAAATTTTTGAAGCACTTATGAGTAGTTTGTAAAAAAATAAAATATCCGTTTTGTGACTTTTTTCCCCAGTCTCCCCTACAGTCAATGAAGCTAATTCTTCACCAAGTTTCGAGATTATTTCTTGAGATTATTTATTACTATCCAAAAATCTAAGAACTAAGATAATTTTTTGGTATAGAAAACCCTTAATAGAAGTTTTCTCAAGGGTAAAGCGAGTGATAAGCCTATATCAGCTTATAAGAGTGTGATTCTTAGATTGCAAATTCGGTTTGCGGACAAACATAAAGGGTTTTTTTTGTTTCGAAGTAATGTTAATTTGGTTCAATTTGCACAAGCGAATTTAAAAAAAAAACTTTAAATTCATTTATTTCGGGACCCATGAGAGATATACAGGCCACAAACGTTACATTGCTTTAAGTACGAATTGCTTTGCTTTGATAAGTACGAAATTTCAATTGAAAATGAGAAAAATTTCATGAGAAATGCAGATATTCGCGAAAATCAGCGAAAAATTCCACGTGTCTCAAAGCACTTTTTTATCTCCTATGTCTATTGGGGTCGCGCGCGGGCTTAGGACATCCAGGTTAGCAGTTCACGCCTGCTCACCTCTATGACGCAAGTGTCCCGGGTTCGAATCCCCTTTGGATCACCAGAAATTTTTCTGGAGTTAAAGGTGTTCGAATTGCATTCAGTGAGCTTGCACTTGATTTCACGTGGTATGGGACTGACAATCTCATCTCGTATAACAAAAAAATAATGGACGTTCCGAATTCCCCTTGCGGGAAGGCCTAATGGTCCTCTATGGAATGTTTAGCCACCATTATTATTATTAAAGTAGGATTAAGTATTTCTTCTTTTAAATTTGTCTACTAAATTATCTTTACAAAATTAAATTTAAATGATTGAAATTGCATACGCATTGAAGGAAACTTATAGACACCGTACAATTAAAAAAAAAATAATCGTCTTTAAAATTAAAATATTATATTGAGAACTAAGATACCGTTATGAAAATGTTTTTTTTTTAATTTACTTACCCAGCTCTACAAAAATACCCAAAAAATTATCGAAAAGATGAAATTTCGAGATAATCTTTAAAAAAAACCGCGTTTTTTACATTTTTGCAATTATTTCAGGACATGAAAATTTCCAAAAAGAGCATCCGTCTTTTTTGGCATCCGGGATGCTCTAAATCTAAACATATATACTGGGAGTTTCAGATCGATCAGAGAAAGTCGATCAAAATGTTGATTATAATAGATGTGATTATGTAAGAATGCTACCCAAAATGTATTTAAAAGCAATGACTATTATAATTTAAATCCAAAAGGTATAGGGTGGAATCACCAGTTCTCTCCAGTGCCCCACTTCTCGCCACTTACATTGAAATCGCTATTTTTCGCAATTTATGAAATAAATGAGTCGCAATTTTTTTGTATTGTTTCTGCTTCTACGCATAGAATCGAAACATAATAATTATTCGTTTTGGATTCACGATTTTGATCACTTTTTAGAGCAATATTTTAAGCAAGTGCATCGAATCCAACATCTCTTACCAAATGTACTAAGTGTCGTCAAATTTTCATCAGGCCAAAAATACCTATTTGGGTAAATAATTTGTCTATTGAATATTTAATTGCTCTTGTGGAATACATAAAATTTGTATTTAGTCAATTAATATTTCATTTTATATTATTTTTGTATAAAAATGAGACATGGCGAGAAGTGGTAATATTCTGGAATTGATTTTACCACCTGTCGCCATATCTTTTCAATAGGCGACGCTAACTTCACTTCGTACATTCTCAGTTGTCAAATCTGCTTTGTTTACTTTCTGCAAAAGCCCCATAATTTGATTTCTCAAATAAAAGTGAAGAAAAATCATTTAAAGAGAGTAATAATAAAGTGATCACAAGGAAAGAGAAATGGTGAATGTATTCTTTTCATAGCATTGCCTAAAATAACCGAGTGTGGTTCTTTTCAAGTGGGTGGCGAGAAGTGGTTACAAATTTTACAAAACTGGCGAAAAATGGTAAAAAGTGGCGACGAAATGGTTATTTTTGCATTATTAATAAAAATCAGTTTTTTAAGTAGTCCAGCGTTATGTTCTAGGATTATTGTTTTCACGTATCTAGAGCCAATACATCTAAGTAACTTTGTGTCAAATTTGACTTATCTTGTAACAAAGGATTCAAAAGTTATGATTAAATGAATTTAATTTTTTCCTAAACATGGCGATAGCCGGTTATTCCACCCTAAACAAAGGAATAAATTCCTTAGAAATAAAGGAGTGACAAAGCATCACATGCTTTACGAAATGCATGAATTTCTGATTTGGTTACTATACCTCAAAAGCCTCAAAAAATTGCTTTAAATAGCTTAGGAGTAATCGGAGTAGTGCAATTGATTTTCAGACAAAAATTATTTATCGTTTCATAACCGGTTTATTACCGGTTGATAACAGATTTTAACAGGTTTAGACTTACCAGGAATTCCAAGATCTTTTCATCAAGCCCAAATATGAACCCATTCAGTTGAGAAATACATTCTGTGGATCTTTTCGGCCTTTGATAGATCAATTCCAGAATCAATTCCAATTTCAGAATCTAACCGATATATTACTAATTTTGATTGGGACCGATACAGACGGGTTGGGAAATTTCAAAACCTTCCAAAACATGTAATATTTAACCGAATCGGTTAAAAAGGATTTCCAGAGGGGTTCAACTTTGACCTTCGAAAACTTGATGTCGAGATGTTTTTCAGTCATAAAAGTCTTTGAACGAAATATTCATCATGGCAACCTCTATAACATATCTAAAAATAAAAATAAATCTTGATTTTTTTTAATAAACCAAAAAACACGGTTTTGGTAGGAGGAAGTGGGGCACCTTTGAAAGTGGGATACCTTTGAAATTGGAATTTTTCACCTATTTTTAAATAAAATTGAGCCTTATCATGATATAATTAAGCTATATATGGCTCAGTTTTCGACTTAAATATAGAAGAAAATTCCAATTTCGAAGGTGCCCCACTTCCCCCTATAGAATAAGAGGGCTTGGAAGAAAGGAAAAAGATTGTTCTATAGATAGTATCGCCTTATGGGAAGGTCATGAAAGATCTAAAGTCGATATCTCTCACTGTTTGCGCTCGGAGCCGATGGCAATTTTATAATATAACAATATTCGAAAATCAAAAGGATATTAAGAAAAACTCTTTTACTGATTTTAACAAAAGGCTTTTAATTCATTAATTCATAGATAACATAACTCCACACCTAGAACAAATGAGAAATAAAAAATTTTTTATTTAAACTTATACACGAAAATATTCTATGGATTTCAATAGATACATTTTTTCATAGTTGGAAATTATATATATGTGTTTTTTCATCTTGATCAAGAGAGATCCTTCAATAACAGCTTTTGATTCTATTCATCATCTTCACTGCTCTCATCGTGTTCAGTGAAAACAGATATCTTGTTGTGGAGATCAAAAACAGACAAAAACTTGTCAGTTGAATCTTCAATCCGGAACACATACTTTTGAATGTAGGTCCAGACCGGTGCAGTGACCACTGGATACGTCTTCCTGCAAACTATGCACATCTTCATGTATGCATCTATTGCCTGGGTCACGTTATCGAACGGGTACAAAACGTCTTTGTCAACTGCAACGTAGAATTCCGTAAGGTTCCTTTTACTCGTGCCAACGAATGCCAAAATCGGTGATTTGTCACGTTTTGAAAAATGTTTGGCCACTTCCTCTAAAAGAAGGCGATTGTCCTAAAGACGAAAAAGGAAGTAATTCAAGCTTCTAAAGAGCATATTGACTAAACACTAAGCCAAAAATATTTAAAAATAAACACATTAATTAAATAAATACATTTTACATAAATATAAAGTCAAGGGAAAAGTAGTGCCAAAGCATTCAATACTTTGTGAAATTCTGAAACTCGTGATTAAAATTATTATCTCAAAAGTTGTTTCACACCATAAGGATTCAGAAATTATTTGCACCGATTTATACATCATCCTAAATATCGCCCAAAGTAGTTTAGGAAAAATTCTGTTGTTTTTTGGACAAAAATTACGGGAGACTGGGGCAAAAAGTCACAAAACGGATATTTTATTTTTTTTTACAAACTACTCGAACGGCCAATAAATTTCTAATTAGCGCAGTTTTATAGGAAATTTACCGCTCTACAACTTTGTGAAAATCATTTTCCTCTATTTTGTAAGGAAATACGTTTATCGAGCCAATTTCTAAAAGGTAATTTTGTGACCATACTCAGAAATGCTGGGGCAAATAGTATCAGGCATGGGATATTATCACATTTTGATTCGCTTTGTTACGGGATTCCGTAAATTAAAAACAAAATACCTAGATAACATATTTTCATAGGAAATTTATTCCTCTACACCTTTGTAAAACACCGTTTTCTCTATCTGAACCATAAAAACGCTTTTCAAGCTATTTTCGAAAAAACACACAAAATACTGCAAATCGTTTGACCAATGCAAACAACAAGCGGCGACACATAGCATTGACGTTTCTTTTGCAGTGAGACATCATAAATTGTTTCGGTTTTTCTTACTTTTTGCTCCATACCTTTTGTTACTTTTTACCCCAAGTGGTCGTTATTATTAAAAATATTTCTAGAGAGAAGAATATTTGTATAATTCTAAAATAGATAGCGGCTTCGTATTCAAAAAATCCAAATCATTTAGGAAATAATCATCAGTGCATAAATTTTGAATAATAAATAGGTAATGATTGATTCAAGGAAAATATTTCAAAAATAGGGCTAAAAATTTTGATATATTTTTTAATTTTTTAAGTTCCTTGTTCGAATTCTAAGAAACATACAACATCGAAGAAGGTCTGCAAGCTATCTATGGAAAAAATTTTAAGTCGCTATCTTATTTATCTTGGAAGATATTGAATTTTGAAATTTTCGATTTGTGACTTTTTGCCCCAGTCTCCCCTACTTATCTATTAACAACCGATTCACTACCAGCTCATAAGCAATCGGAACCAGTTCAGTCTTGTTAAAAATTCCAATACCTTTCCAATGAGCTTAAACATGATCTCCATTTAGTTGAAAAATACGCTCTTCGGTCATTTTAACGTTTATGACTAACTTATGGGAGGGTCCCGTGAAGGTCCTAAATTTCTATCTCGATACGTTTGGCCTGCAGCTCTGATAACATGCAGATGGATGGACAAAAATAACATTATGTCCGAAACGGTTTACGGGGAACAATGGAAGACGAATAACCAGTCGAAATCCTGTGTAGGGGGAAGTGGGGCACCTTTGAAATTGGGATTTTTTATCTATTTTTAAATAAAATTGAGCCTTATCGTCATATAATTAAGCTTCTCAAACAGATTGAGAAGCTAAATTACATAATGATATGGCTCAGATAAACTCAAATATAGGAGAAAAATCCCAATTTCAAAGGTGCCCTACTTCCCCCTATTGACTTTTTGAGACAATAAATGTCCAAAATTTTCTGAAAAGTTTCTTAATTCTCAACACTACATCCTTGTAGAGAATTAAATTTTTTTATCGGATACACTGCATGCCAAAAATGGTAAAGAAATAGGGTAAATGTCCTAATTCAAAACCATTTCCAAACGCTTTAACTTTGACAGAAGATTCAATACATTAAGTTCATATTTTTTCTGAAGAGGATTACATAAATTTGCTCCTTGACTCTTCTAAAATGTTATTTTTTAGTGAAAATTCTTTAGATATAATTTGAAAACGCCTTAAATAGAAGAAAAATACGCGAGTGTGAAATACTTCTATTGGAAACAAATTAATCCAAATGGAGACAAGGAAAGTTTCTAATTGGAGACAAACAGTGTAAGTAAAACCGCGACGAAAGGCTTCCAAAACCTTTTTGAGTTGCTCCTGAGTGTGGAATTTGTTCTTATTCTTGGTCTTTTCTCCTTTCTAATTTAAACCAATAAAAAAATCTCTCCAAAAAAAATCATATTTCCGGGGTCTCCTATTGAAGCATTTGCAGACACTTCAGAAAAACCCTTTTTGTTCACGAAATAGGTAATTATTTCATTTGAAAACTTCACGTACCGTTAACAATAAAGTTAGCACTTAATTTAACTAAAATTAGCCAAAAATATGACATAAATGTTAAACAAAACGAATAAACAACAGTCACCTCATTGTGTTTTACATTGAAAAACAAGGTCGATCGATGAAAAATTCGATGGTGAAAAGGTAAACTTTTAATTTTTCTGAGAAATTAACAAATTAAAATTTGTGAATATGAATGGATTTTCGCTTTATTTGGAGCAAAATTAACTAAATAATGAAACTGTGGTATAGAAAATATATAAATATAGTAATTTAGTACCGTATTTATCATGAAAACAATGACGTTTCCATTTGGAATAGAGAAAAATTTCCATTTAGAGCAAGTTTTGAATTAGCTTAATTTACACTAACAGAGAAGAATTACTTCAATTTTGAAATATAATTGTGCCCCAAAATATTGTATTTTGTTCTAATAAAAAAAAATATCATAAATATTTAAGTAATACTAACCTTTTGATAAATGAAGAGTGCGCTCAAAACTTCCTGTTTTGAGCATTTATTGCGTTTTCTCTTGGTTCCATCGGAATTCGATTCCCAGGATGAGTAGGATGACACAGCTACAATAAAACAAAGGTGAATTTACATCTAATTTTTTTGTTATAAAAAGCATAATAGAACATACCCAGATGGAAACCCAGCACATGAAGTCCCATGAGATCTTCGTGCATCTCTTTTTGAAGATTTTTGAAGAATCGTGAATTTTTTGAAAGTCCATAGGCCGTGAGTTCCTTGTTTGCCTTGTTCCAGTTCTCTGCGAAATTGTGTTGCTCTGGAAATTCTTCTTCAAAATCTTGCAAGAAGTATTCGTACCCTTTCACTGTACTCAAAATAGGGTACTGAATGACATACTCATAAAAGGTTTTAAAACCTTCCAATCTCTCCGCGCGTGAGGCTGTCCAGAACTCTTTTATAGTTTCTTCTGGCTGAAGATGATGCTTTACAAAATCGTGGGCATCACTTGAATCGTGGTCGCCGGTCACATCAGTTCTCTTCTTTTTTGCCTTTGTCAGCCCCATATTACGTTTAAAATTATTAAATGCCTTATATAGGTGACCTTTTGCGAAAGTCTTGGTCTCCTTCTCATACGGGACGAAGAAAAGGTTTTTATCCACGGTTGGGAACTCTGAGTGGATTTCGTCACGCATCTGTATGAAGCGTTTGACATCAATTGTGAACGTTTTTGGGAAACCTCGATTTTCGAATTCTCTTGCGATAAAGAACTCTGATATTGACACTCGCTGTTTGCCTTCAAGTTCTCCTTTTCCACTCTCGTACATGCATTTTAACATCTGGCCTTCGGTGGTTGATAAAAGCTGCCTCATTGTAGGACTAGACACTTTCGACGACACATTCGATGGACTAGATATCAGAGAACTCGGATGTGTGACTTCTGGTTGTGAAAAATTGAGGTTTATGCATTCCTTGGTGGTCTCACATTCCATGGAGATACTCTCAACATCTTCGACAACAAAATCCAATTCAGGATCCTCCTATAAAAAATTGAAAAAGGAACTAGGGACTACTTAAAGTTTTTTTTTTGGAAAACCCTGGTGTCACAAGGTCGCAAGTCATGAGGTCTCAATACAGTGCACTACACACTGCTGGTGATCACTGACAAGGACAAAGATAGAAACCTGAAGCAGTCCATGCCAGCGGCTACCAGGAAGAGAATTCGTGACACTATGGCAATGCCATATGACAAATTGCATTCGAATCTCAGGAGAGCTTTTTCGAAAATGTGATTCTGTAGCCGTGACATTATCATTTAAACTCACGAGGCATTGTCAGAAGTCACATTTTTGTGATTTAGGGTAAGTGTGCCAAATTTCGGCATAGTCGCATGCAAGCGTCGAGGTCTCAAGTTTGAAATGTAATATTTTAAATACAAATTAATTTTTTTATTCTTTCTTCCTAAAGAGTGTTGCTTGGAACCTTGTAAAGAGTTTACCGTCTTTATTTACTCTAAAATCATTCTTAATGCATTTTAAAATGAATAAAAATATAGACATAGCTTTGGTGCCCTATTTCGGCCACCTTCATTTTCATAGTTCCTTGCCCTTCGGAAATTGTTCCAATATCTTTTTCACGTCGTCATCTCGTTTGTCGAAGCTACATTTTTTGTTATTCTTCTGCATTGTATATTCTCTAGAGTACGTAAAATCTAAAAGTTCATGGAAATTCGAGGAACAAAAAAAGTGGCCGAAATTGCAAGCTGGCCGGAATTTGGCACACTTGCCCTATGACAATTCAAATGCCAATGAATTTTATTAAACAAATTAACCAAAACGGACTGTATTTGCACAATATCATTAAATAAAGAGATTTCATACAAAATCAAGAGACTGTATTTTCGAACTCATATGAGAAAAAAAAATCTCAATTGGTTTTGTATTGTCAGTTTTCGAACTCACGTGTGACAATGCCACAAAAATTACAGAATTTTACAGAAAATTACAGGTTAGCCCTTTAACTCTTTCCGGACCACAGCATATGCTGCAAGCCAATTTCACTATTTTTTAATCAAAAATATCTAAGCTCAGGAATTAATTGAGGTCCTACAAAAAAATATTTCACATTTGGACATCCTTATAGTATGTAATCATCCACAAGAATCGGATTTTTGTCAATTTTAAATAATTAAAAAACATTGTTTTTCATAGAATATTCATATGCTTCTTTGGGTACTCAGAGTCCCAAAAGAGACGAAAGAGTTAAGGATGAGAGAGTCAAAAATTGGGGGTTCGAAAAAATAATTTTTTTCTGGCGAAACATAATTTTAGGAAAATTTTTTAGGGTCACCGGTGGCCTATTAATTCTTAAAGGGTTAAGGAAGTCAAGTAAAAAATGCTTTGTTGCTTTTGAGTTTATGTTATCATTTCCGTAAAGAAATTCTTACCTCCTTCAATGTTTGTAGCTTTTCCAAGAATAAGTCACAGTGATCGCTTTTCTCAATCACTGTTTTTGATGCGTCGTAGGTCATCAACTGAAAACTTTCCTTAGAAATATCTTCTTCTCCTAGAAAAAATGAAAAACAAAAATTTTACAGGTTTCACATGGATTCTTTGGAATTTTTAGTAGGAGGTTGTATAAGTAGAATAAAATGTTAATGTATTTAAAGATTTCTTCAAGTTAAGGTAAAGTGCCCTCAAGTCGACCGTTTCCTCAATTCGACCGGTAGAGTTATTTATTCAATTTATTTATATTCGTACTAATACTTGGCGTATGATCTAACACTAACAGGTCAATTATTCCATAAATAAATACGAATCAGTGACAATTTTATATAAATTCACCATCAAACATTCAAATATTGACCACCGGTCGAGTCGAGGAACCGGTCAACTCGAGGACACTTTATATTAATATGAAGAATTAACTGCTACTTGGGATGAGGAAAATTATATGAGGAAATTTTGAACTAACAAAAAACATCTAGATGAAAATTAAGTGATAAGGTTTATTCTAGAAAAATTGTTCTTTGACATCAATCATCTACAATATTAAGAAAGATCGGTACTTTTAAAATAGTTCTTCCCATATTAAGCATATGTTTTATGCTCTATGAAGTAACTTAACTTCATATTTATTTGTCTACTGAAGTTGCTTTTGATAGTCCGACACTAGTATCATCAACTTTCAGTGCTGTCCGATTTTTAGAGAATTACTACCCTACAATGCTTTTCCTAAATACTCGTTGTTTAATTTGGAACAAAAATTGATGCGTCTGCCAAAACCTATGTATTTCATGGTAGGGCAAAATGGGGCACTTTTGAATTGGGGCAACTTTGAAATTGGGCTTCTTTCCCCTATTTTTAAATGAAATTGAACCTTACCATAATACGTATAATTTAATTCCACAAACCAATTTTGAAGAAAAATTTCATTATGATAAGGCTCTATTACATTTGAAAATAAAGGATAAAAACCCAATTTATAAACTACCCCAATTCAAAGGTACCCTACTTTCCCCTATAGGTCTCATCTATAGTGAAAGGTGGAACTAATTCGTCAGCTGAATATAATTAAATTTTATTTGACTCGTTTTGATACTTTTTCTTGCGGCGATCAGAGAATTTGTACTTCTTAACAAGATTTAATATATATATATATATATATATATATATATAACCTAAATTATTGTAGCAAAGCTTCTTCCTAACGCTTAACCCTTTAAGGACGATTGGAACACCGGTGTCCCATAAAGAAAATAATTTTTCCTGACTACCTAAAGTTATTTTTTTTATGTCTGTACATAATTGTAAAGTAGAAGATTGAAGGAATCTAGAATTTTTTTGCAAGTCTCTAGCTATTTGCTATGTAGTAAATATTTAAGCTCAAAAATGGCGAATTTTTAAATTCTCAAATTCATAATTGATTTTATTTATTTTTTATACTTCTAATATTTTTTAAGCAAAACCCTTTTGGCAATAAAAACTACAATACTCATACGTAATATTTTTCATTAAAGCGAAAAATATTATTCATTGGTATTGTCAGAAAAATTACTTGAATTTTTAGGCTATTTTTGTACTTATCGTTCATAGAAGCACAAAATACACCGAATCAGACTCTGTTGGACTTTCCAAGGTTAGATGTAAGACTTATCATTGATTATGTTTCTCAGTTTAATTTTTATTGTTGATTTTCAGTCCGTAAAAAGTGTCTTGTCATTAGAGTGTTAAACCCTTCGATGTCCAAGAGCATTTGATGATATCATGTTTCTCGGAGAGACGCCAATTCCTTAGTATTAAACACGGATTTACCCCTTCAGAAGGACATTGCTTATAGTGGATGTTAGTTTAGTTCATGTTGGATTGCAGTAGGACGTAAACGGATTCGAAAGAACGCTGAAGGTTCGCGGAGAATCTCTTGCAATCAAGGTGTCCATTATTCGCTCTTATCGTCAGAGCTAGTCCTCACAATATCCATCACCGGATTTAACAGTTTCGAATAAAAATTACAGCAAAAGATAATTGTAAAAATATAATTACCACAACAAGGAACAGTTTTTGTACACTGCTTTTCATTGTTTATGCTCCTCACTTATTTACTCCCAAAATGATAAGATTACTTAGCGGAAATGGATACTGTTTTTCTATAGAGATAGAGGAAATATCACATGAGCTATCATCACTGAAAATTAAAACAATTTTTTTTAAATAAATAGAAATAAACAAAACAATTCACATTTAATTTAATTAAATTTTTATCATTAGCTTTAGATTCGCAGTGTTCTTCACTTTTAATTTGTACAAAAAGTAACCAATTTGTATATAAGAAGCAATTTCAAAATCTCCTTTACTAATTTCTAAAAATTTTCTATTTTGTTTTTTACTTATTTTCAGGAATTGTATTCACATTGACTAGTATGACTATTGAACCAGAGAATTTTGTCGTAGACCATCCATTCTACTACTGCATTTTGAATTCTAAGGATCTGAATATCTTATTCAGCGGTCGATTGTCCAGAAATGTTTAGTAATTTTGAAATGTTAAACAAATGCATCAGTATTTCGATTAGACCGAAGACTTACTGCCTTACAGGACCGCTTCTTCCATGACTCTACACATCAGTATTACAAGAATTATGAATTATATTTTACACGTTTGTTTTAGATTGTATTTTATGAAAATTTAAATAATTTTATTGTGTTAAGTTTTATGTTGTGAGTTTGTGAATTAAACAATAAAACTTTTATGTTTTTCGTGGATTCTAAATTGGTTGTAAATTATTTAGGTTTTCTCTGGGGATATTCCGTTAACGCGCTTATCACTAATCGGTTGACGATGAAGCTTGTACACTGGTAAAAATAAAAGGGTCAAATTTACCCTTTTTAGAAAAAAATGTATCATATTTGACCCTTTGAAAGGTTTACTTGTATCTCTTGAAATTTTGTATTCACAATTATCACTATAGATTATGTTTCATCGTAAACTTATAATTCATATCATATATCTCTCATCTGAGTGAACTCCAAAAATGACTTTTTCATTGTTTTTCATTCGTTTATTCCGGAGATAAATAGGTGTCAAAACAGCAGTGACCCTTTCATTTTTACCAGTGTAAAGCACATCCCTGTTCATTGATAAATTACCAAAATCCAAGTTTTTTATCACAAAATTATGCCCAGCGCACAATAGTTAACTTTTGTTTTGTATTGTTGGATAATGAGCTGGCGTGATGGATATTCTTTGAGGACACCTCTGGTAATCACCAGTGAGAATTTTGTTTAACCTCAAGAAGAAAAATAAATTTTCTGTCTTGCCCAGAGCTTTCGGTCTGGATGTGAACCTTCTTTAGTGGCTACAAAAATTTTTTCTATAGCCTAGTTTTATATGTTTTCGAATTTTCTATGAGAGTAAATGAAATCTAGATCTAGAACATCTCGCTCACTCTCATAAGCAATGTCGAAAACATATTTACAAACAAAACTTATTATACGTTGAACATTATACGGATCACACGCCAAGAAAAAACTTGTGTACTAGTAAATACTGGCCTCGATTCCCTCAAGACCCTCATGTGTCAAATCCTCTCAGAAGGTAGGTCAAGTCTCCCTATCTTAGCCAAAGAGATATTATAAGTAAATTTTCGGATGTAAGAGATCTTTAGTTACCCTTCCTACTTACCCTATATGTGTTTTAAAACCTAAATTAAACTAAACTTTCATGAATTTTACAGATTTTGTAAGGTAAAATCTTGTTAAAATCTTGTTACTTTTTTTCCATGAAGAACATTCCGGAAAATCGATAAAAAAATTGAATAGAAAAATGCACTTTAGAGTCTCAAAACTTTTCATGTTTAGTTTCTTTCAAAAAATTTCCAAAACAAATTAATAGAGGTACCATTGAATTGGGACAGCTTTGAAATTGGGATCTTTCTCCTATTTTCAAATGAAATTGAGCTTTATCATGAAGTATTTTAGCATCACAAATGATTCGTTGAGCTAAATTATATCACTTTAAGGACTTTAAGGGTCCAGTTGCATTAAAAAATTGAAGAATAAACTCAATTTTAAAACTGTCCCTATTCAAAAGTGTCCAATTTTCCCCTACAGTACCGATTTTGATTATTTTGGTGCCAGATGTGAAAAGCTTGAGATATTCCCTAATAAAAGCTATCTTAATTAAGACAATATTAGAGCTTTCTTTCAGAAAACTTGATCAAAAACTCCTTCAAAGTCCTCTCAAAAATACATTTTGAAGTTCTTAATATCAAAATATAATATATGCATGTGAAACTTCTTTTAAAAAAAATCACCATTAATTCATTTTTAATCCAAATTTAATGAGTTTGATTTGGACTTCTTAGTGTTCTAAAATAATTCTTAGTAAATATTGTTAACCGGGGAGTTTTTCAAAATTGTCTCCGAAAAAGAGACCTCAACGGCTGAATTTTCAAAATTTAATTGTTGTAATTTTTATTGCTTAAGAGTTTGAATTTTTTTCAATTTGTTGAAATGTAGAGAAAATATGATATTTTTTTTGGACTTTTTGACCCACATACCCCTTAATTCTGATAGAAGCCATGAATATTTTTTTACCTGTAAAAATCAAAACATTTATATTTAGAGATATTTCGCAAAATTTATTGAAAAAAATCATGTAACAGTATTGTATTGGAACATGTGTAAAGATAATATACAAATATTTAAAGTTTAAGTAAATAACTATTCTACGTAATTCTAAGACAATTAGGCAATTGGTTGAAGTCACAATAAAGAAATTTTCAGTAAGAAAAATAACATATTTATATGAATTTTAAATTTGTCTTATTTTTACGATTTTACTATATATATAATATTCGTTATGTGATCTCCCAAATTGTCTTTGCATAATCTACAAATTTGAATTTATGATAAAAATTAATTTTATTGAATAAAGAATATAAAGTGATAATAACTACTCTATAAATGAAATTGAATGAGAAACTAAAAATTACTGACGTTCTAATAAAATACAAAAATTTAGTATTCTAATCACAATAATGGTCCTAAAATTATGTTGTTAAATGACTTTAAGCGACTTTAGGGAATTGTTTAACTTGGCGTTTCTTATAGAGCCGCAGGTATAAAGATACTTAAAACATTGGAAAAACTTCATTAGGCAATTAAGGTTCCGCACCACTACGCACTGTTTACGTGTAAGTGAATGTTTTACCCCAAGTTTAAGTTTTTTGATTGGTTAGAGATTAGAAACATTCACAGTTTTAGCGAACCAGAGGACGCGGTGGAAGTAAAATATTTCATAGAAAAAAAATATCAATTTATTTTAAATGTAAAATTATCAAGCCTAATAAAAAGTGAAGCTATTTTTTATTTTTCCTTGTAAAAATTTTGCAGATATTGCATCGCGACATAAACAAGTTTGCTCGTAGTTCTTGTATTATTTCGGCGAACATTATGAAATATATATTGTTAGATAGCTTTTAATGCATGATTTCGAAATATATCAGACTGATAAGTCAATTCTCTTTAGGAAAAAACTTGCCAATAGTCTTCAGTGCCTCTATGCAAAAATGTATGGAAAAAATGAAATGTCGAGAGGCCCCTGTGTAAAACTATGCTTTGCTCTGAAATTTCTTGAGTTTCATTTTAAAAATTAAAAAAAAAATGAATATTCTAAAAATAAAAATCTTTATCAGGAAATACAAAAGTTGGTCTTTGAGAAATTATTGTAAGGATTAAATCGTTAAGTTGGCCTTTAAAATATGATTCCTATTCTTCCTTAAAAATATTTCATTTAAAATTTGGATTTTTGAAGCCTCTAATGAATTAGAAAAATTCTTCCTTGCGAAAACCAATGTCGTCACATAGAAAAATAATCGAGTAAAATTTACATGACAAAAGAGTGTAAATAACTCATTTTAAGAGTTAAAATAACTCATTTCAAGAGTTTAAAAAACCTTTTTTAGAGTTGAAGTAACTCTTTCAAATCCCAAAATGAATATGTTTTGCAATTTTTTATTTTTTTATTTTATCATTTTCTTTATTAATATTTCCTTGACTTCGAGTTCCCTATATTCCGAGAGAAATATCACATATGATGCACGCACAAGTCTTCATGAAATACTGTTAGACATATTCCTAGTTGATGTTCCATATGAACTTTGTCATACGAAAATCTTCTTGACTGAAGTATATTCTTAAAACGAAAACACTTAAGCATATACTTCAGTCGAGATGAAATTTTACATCGAAAAAGAGTAATAATTACATCGATATCCGACGAATTAATTCAACTAGCACGAAGATTAGTTTCAACTCTATTTACTAAAATTTACAACGAAAAAAAGTAGCAATTACATCGATATTCGTAGAGTTAATTCAATTCTGCCATAGAGTTGTTTTAACTTTTTAGGTTTTTTTCTTAATGTAGGAATCATAAATTTGATAAAAATGCTATTTAGAGGTACAAAAGAAGCTTTTAAGGCAAATAATAATAGTTTTTGCGCCTTAGTGAAAACCTTAATCTTCCTATCAAGAAGGTCTCTTAGTCAAATTATTCTCAATGTTTAATTTTTAAGCATTATGGCCTCTACATTAGGGAAGTTTATGTCCATATTGAAGAGTTTTTCCTAGAAAAGCGTAGGGAATTTGGTTCAATATGGACATAAATTTCTCCAGTGTGTAGGGGCCATTATCCGCATTAATTCAATATTTAATCCCTTAAAACCTTCAGGACCCATCACGTTTCCTGATTGGCCAAGGCTTGAAAGTCCTCAAGATTCCAGCCAATTAGAGAACGAGGTGAAACTGAAATATTTTATGAGCTGAAATATTTAAAAAGATGTGAATGAAGCTTGAATTTATTTTAAATTTTCAATTAAAATAATCCAGTATTTAAAAATTTAGAATATTTATGATTAGAATACCAAATTTTAATTTTTTGTCTTTGTAATTCTCTTTATTTAATTTACGTCGTCAGAATAGGAGACGATAAAATTAATTAAATTTCGAATTTAAAATATGTCCAAAATAATATTCAATAATTAATTGGAATTTTCTTTTTTTAAACTGCAAAATAGAAATGAAATGACGAAAATAAATTTGAAAATAAAAATGTTTGTTTCGTTGAGGTACATTTCACTTTCGAGGAAACTACATATACGGCATATCCGTGTAATCCTCATAGCGTTTACGCCTCCTTCTACGTATCGTTGTGGACTTCTCAAGGTAGCCCTGTTCTCTAAGTTTCGAACGAAACAGATGGTAAGCATGGTACAATTTACCCTTCGAATGCGGAACAATTGAACCACATTGAGGGGTAAAGTAAACCGTAGGATCTTCCTTAGGGAAGATTTCTGTTATCACTTCGCAAAGGTAGAACATTGCATTTCTTGGCAATCTGAAAAATTTAGTATTTAAGTAAATGACCAAAGGACAAGTGAAAAAGAAAACTCAATGAATTACTCCAAGCGATAGTTTTCCGATAGCACCGCAGTTATTATCAGTCTAGCCAGGTTGTTCTTATCAGCATTGGTGAGTGAAGCCTTCATCTGATACTTTTCGTACAAATTTTGATCATTCTTTTCGAGGATTTGCACCAGATACTAAGCAAAAATTTGAGAAAAAATTCAATAAAACCATTGGGATTTGATGAAAAGTAATCAAAAAAAAAACTCACTTCTGGTGTCAACAGCCAACTGTAGTCATCACCTTCTCCTCTTTGACGAGACATGTATACGATTTCCATTGAATCCGAATCCGAGACTGCATCTGGAAAAGTAAGTATCGATTAAATAAAATCCTTTAACTACCCAAAAACACTTAAAATACTTTATAAAACCCAAAAAGTAAGTTGCAGTTAAAACTACAGAAAATGGTTAATTGTTAAAAGAAAATATTCACTATTAAGTTCTACTTCATTTATTTACCACTAATAAATGTACAAAGTCCACAATTCTGGAGGAATTCCATGTCAAAAAACAACTCTATATAAATTATTCAGACTATCTTATGATATATTTAAGAAATGAAGCACAGTTATTGGATTTCAATCTTTGCGAAATTTCACTTAGTTCGAAAGCTTTGAGAATAAAACCAAAAACGTATGCTCAATTTTCATGAAAAACCTAGATATTTTAATTTTTATCAAAATAAGTTACACAAAAAATGTATTTAAGTGATCCAAAAATACTAAGAAAAAAAAAGTTCAAAAAATATTTTTAAGCTTCATTGAGCCTCATAACTAAATTCCAAATAATCCTTCTGAGAGTAAAATTTTAGATAGATCATTGTGCTGAAAAGCTTCATTGTTTATGTACAAGTAATCCAGTTTTGTATAATTTTCTGCGGTAATTGCTGTAAGCATTGTAGAGCTTTCCACTTTTCTGCTTCTGTCCAACACCAGGAGTATAGTAGACATCATTCTGTTCATGCGGAAAGAGTTCCAAAATGACATCGGTGAGGTAGTAAAAGGCACCTCTGGTCAGCCTAAAAACGAATATTAATATTTTAATATAAAGAATTAATCTGCGAAAGCACCAAATGTTGAGCTTTTCATTCCATTCAGTGCATATACTAAATAACTAAATTTTTCTGGATGAATTTTAGCCGTTAGGAATTTTTAATAAATATTGACTAAAATTAACTTAAAATTTTAATCTGAATCTAATCGGTTTAACCCTCAATTTTCACTAGAAAGCAACATAAACGTTTTCTTACATGTTAAACATTTATCAACTAGTTTGGAATTATTTCGGCTATACAGAAAAATTGAAAAATATGATCTACCGCACTTTAGACTCTCAAAATAGAGGTTGAACTATATATCTTATTTAAGATTTTAAGAATTTATTTATTCAAGAATTTATCAGGTTTTGATCTTTTAGTTCGAAGCTTGGAATAATTTCTGTCAATATCCGTTTTAAAAGAATAAAGAACAATACTCCCTCCGTTCCGAAATAAGTTTGGGAAAAATTGGGATTAACTCTTTCGCGTCATTATGGTCATATATGACCCGGGGAAAAAACAATTTCTTTTGACTATTTACATTAATTGAAATCTATCGGTTTGTGCACGACATCATAATAGAAGGATGTAAGATTCTTCACTGGTAAAAATAAAAGGGTCAAATTGACCCTTTTCAAAAGGATGGATCGTATTTGACCCTTTGAAAGGTTCACTTTTGTATCTCTTGAAATTTAGTATGCACATTTATCACGAATAATCATGTTTTATTGTAAACTTATTACTGATATCATATTTCTCTCATCTGAGCGAACACCAAAGATCACTTTTTCATTGTTTTTTTATTCGTTTATTCCGGAAATAAATAGATGTCAAAACCGTGACCCTTTCGAAGGGTACCTGGTGACCCTTTCAAAGAGTCAAATATGATCCATCCTTTGGAAAAGGGTCAATTTGACCCTTTTATTTTTACCAGTGTTGGCTAATTTTCTCAAGACTCCAGATATTCAGGAAAAGAAAATATTTGAGATCAAAAATCACGAATTTCGAACTTTGTGAAATGACTTTTCTTTTTCAAAATTATTTATATTCCTTTATTTTTTTCAGCAAAAAGTTCTTTAGAAATACAAAATAGAATATCCAAAGATTGTATATTGCGTATTTTGATATAATAAATTACTCTCAATTTTCCAGAAAAGCGTGTAGAATTTTCCGGGTCATATATGACCCTATAGTCCCCAAGGGTAACAGTGTTTTCGTCCCAAACCTGCAGCGAAATGTAGTTGGGACATTGTTTTTCTTTGTGAAATGTAGGTGGGACATCTTGCTCCTGGACATTTCATCTTATATCTGATGAATTATAACATATTTTGCAATATTTTAGAGTATTCTGCAAGCGTCTCATATTGTGCAATTGTATTGTGTGTGAATAAATATGTGGATAAGTTTATTTTTGCCAAATATCACTCAAAATATTGTGACAGTGACTGTTCAAAGGATTACCAGGAAGATTCCTTGAACACCGGGAGTACAGTGTTCATCAAGACAATCCAGTTTGCCATGGTTTTGGCCAAATTAGTAACTTCAAGCAAAAAAAAACTCTTAAGAAGCCCGTGATATAGATTTTGAAAATGGTAAATACACTTCCCTTGAGGACAACAGGGTCATATATGACCCGGGGTTTTTCCGAGTTTTCACGCAATGGAAAATTTTTTTCCTCTCTGAACTATTATATTTGATCATAAAGCACTAGGAAAAACTCAATTTTGCATGAATTCATCTGCTGAATAAAAGTGGGACGCGAAAGAGTTAAGGAAAAGTTTGTTGGTAAATGTTTTGTGTATCAACAATTATCTCTTGTAAAAAACTATTGCTAATGTCCAGTACTAAAATTGGGGTCCAGTCTTGATGGTATGTTGAGGAATCAATGTATTAAAAATGTCTTATTTTTGGCGTTTTATTTTCAATCTAAAATAGGTGCAGAATGGTGAGAGATACAGACTTGGGACCTTCGGGGGACCCCCCCATAAGTTGACCCTGGGACCATTAATATGTCCTTTATTTTTCCCCCACCCCTCCCCTTCCCCTCCAAAATCATCCTTTTAGGATTGCTCGAAAACACGTCGTGCGATTTCTCTTTTTTAATTCTGGATATGTTTTATATAAACATATAAATGGTCCCACGGTCAACTTATGGGAGTCCGCTGAAGGTCCCAAGTCCCTATCTCTCACCATTTTGCATCCAGATATTCGAATACATAAAAAAAGGATGTTCTTTTTATTGCTCATTCTGCAAAATTTGAGATATAAAATATGTCATATCGGTAATAACTGTTGAGTTCTACTTGTGCATACTAAGAATTTAGAACAAATTCTGGCCTGTAATGTTAATCACAGTCCATCTTGTAGTAATTAACTATCTACCGGAGCTCTTTGAAAAAAACGCGAAAAATGAACAACTTCAACATATCGATTCCTTAACTTATCATCGTGATAGGATCCCCATATTATCCCTGAACATGGAGGATAGTTCATACACAAGATATTTGCAAATAACAAAAACATTCTCTGAAACCATTCCTTAATCCCTAATTCTTCGCCAAATGTACGACTTATTTCGGAACGGAGGGAGTATACTTAATGTGTAAAAAAAATATTTTTTAGAGCTTGTGGGAGTACGTTTCAACGATGGAATTTTCAAAGAGGAAAAAAGCTATCCAAAAAGCAAAATGGCTGTCTTATACGAGCCTTATGGTGCTATTCCAATGAAAAAATAAGCATGTTTTTTAGCACATTACTGTTCACAAGTACTAAAAAGACCATGACTGTTCCCACGTCAGATGACATTGTAATTGGGTGAAAGCTTGCTCGGCAGGAATATTCGAATTTCGATTGGGAAATCGACAAGATTAATTTAATGCTTTCACTTTTATAGAATTTTGTACATTTTCTTTATCATGATAAACAAGATGTAAGGTTCTTAAACAAAAACTTCATATTTTCCCCAGTCCTCGTCGTGTTTCAAAATCAGCATTAGTAGCATTAATATTCTCTACTCATTATTTTCCTTGAAATGACATATGGGAACAGACATGGTCTTTTTCAGTACTTGAGAACAGTAATGTGCTAAAAAACATGGCCAATTTTTAATTGGAATAGCACCATTAGACCTTAGGCTTATTTATGTGGCTTAACTCTTCTAATTTCTTATCAACGATCTTTTTTTTGGAAAAAATATACTTAGGATTGCATTATTAAGGACAACAAATGACCTGTTAGATTCTGAAAAGGCAATAAAATTGGTTGCTGTTTTAGGATTTTAGACCTTCGGAAACAGGGATAAACCTCTAGTTTGAAGCCCGCTTTAGAAAACTAATATTTTTAAAAAGGATCGTTACAAGAATTTTGGATTTCAATGCTTGTCGCACCTCTGAAATTCTTTATCACCTGAACCAAATGGATAGCGATGCAAATAGTCTTTAAGAACGTGTTATCGGAGAGGGAAACTCCGTCCGGATGCGGTAACACTGTTTGTGGAGCTTTCAACTCAAGATCAAAAACTATTTCTTCTTCAGAGCTTTCGACACGCTCCGTGTCTTCCTCAGTGATCAAATGTTGTCAGAGGTCTGTGGGTTTCGTTGAGTAGGGGACGTTTTGCATTGGCGGGAAGGTTCTAAGATTTTCACAAAAGATCTCAACGGATGCACCATCAGACACTCTTCGGTCATTTGGGGACAACTCTGAGTAGTCCCCGAATGACTGAGCTCTGAGTTGTCCCCGAATGACCGAAGAGTGTCTAATGGTGCATCTGTTGAGATCTTTTGTGAAAATCCTAGAACCTTCCCGCCAATGCAAAACGTCCCCTACCCAATGAATCCCACAGATCTCTAACAACACTCAACCACTGAGGAAGACATGGAGCGTGTCGAAAGCTCTGAAGAAGAAGTAGTTTTTGATCTTGGGTTGAAAACTCCAGAAACAGTGTTGCCGCATCCGGACGGAGTTTCCCTCACCGATAACACATCCATCATCTACACGGCAATTTTCTACAGGACTTTAAGAACATTTGGTTAGACAGAATGCCTTACTCGCCTTACTTATAGAATTCTATAAGAATTAATTTAGAAGAAAATCTCTTTTTTGAGGAAAAGTTCTCTAACTCGAAATCGGATTTCTTAATGAACCTTCGTATACCCCCTAATTCGAAATTTAGGGGCGGACTCTATGCTACGAGGAGGTGAGGCTGACCCAGCCTCAGATGGACCGACGGCGTGGACCAGGACGCCAGCTGATTAGGGGTGCGGAATTGGAGAACGGTGGCGCGTAACAGGCTCGAGTGGCGACGGGTCCTGAGTCAGGCCAAGACCAGTAACTGGTTGTAGCGCCGGATAAGTAAGTAAGTAAGTAAGTAGTAAACTACTTCAATGTGGACATAAATTTCTCCGGTGGCAGCCAAAATCCCAAAAGTTCAAAATCCTGAAAGGGATGAAATTATATGGGGGAAAATGTTTAGAATAATTTTCCAAGACACATAAGATTTTCCTTTGCATCTAGAAAGCGCGGGTGCAATCGTGGGAGTAGCTATGACACTTTTAAGAATTCGGGATTTTGGCTTTCGGGATTTTGGCTTTCGGGGTGTGACCGTCTTCTCAGTTTGATTACATCTTCTGCACATTATGTTACATTGGACACCCATCCTATTCAGATGTTTATTTAAACAATGACCAATTAGAACATTAGCAATCTGTCGGGCTCTCTAGCGACTGTCTCCCAGCAGGTACGCTGTCCTTTCCTTCTAAAATCCTAGATTCTCGGGATCCCTGGATCCTGAAATTCGGGATTAGTGAAATATTTAAATCCCGGGATCCCGAAATTCAAAACAAAAAATCCCGGGATTTTGGAAACCCAATCCGCTTCTTCATTTCCCGCTATACCCCTGTGTCCAGGTACCCAATGTAGACCGACGTCATATTTCTGTGGGGCCGCTTCTAACATTTTCCTGCACTCAGTCACGAGAATAGAACGCGACTCATATCCTGTTATAGACAGTCGCAGCTTTACTATCTGAGAAAATTTGAACTTTGAGCAGAATTGCGACGACCTCAGCCTGAAACACAATCGTGTACTGGCCGGGAGGTGCTGATCCTCTAACTTGAAACTCCGAGCAATGGCAACCGGTGCCTGAGGATCCTTCAACCCGAGAACCGTTAGAAAATAAAAATAAAAAGTTTCTAAGAAATAAATTGCCGTTGATGCAACAGTGAGATTATTCGGAGAAAATCTCCGTTCGGATGCGGCAACACAACAGGTGGAGTTTTCAACCCAGGATCAAAAACTCAACTCTTCTACCAGAGCTTTCGACACGCATGCCTCAGTGGTCAAGTGTGTCAGTGATCTTTGGGTTTCGTTGGGATTGGGGATTTTTGTGTTTGGTGGGAGGCATTCAGTGTTTTCACAGGGAATCCTGGATGGACACAACACACGACCTTCAATCATTCGGCGACAACTGAGTCGTCATTTGAGTTGTCGCCGGATGATTGAAGGTTGCGTGTTGTGTCCATCCAGGATTCCTTGTGAAAACACTGAATGCCTCCTACCAAACACAAAAATGCTCAAACCCAACGAAACCCAAAGATCACTGACACACTTGACCACTGAGGAAGACACGGAGCGTGTCGAAAGCTCTGGTAGAAGAGTTGAATTTTTGACCCTGGG
Organism: Phlebotomus papatasi; assembly: GCF_024763615.1. NCBI lineage: Eukaryota > Metazoa > Arthropoda > Insecta > Diptera > Psychodidae > Phlebotomus > Phlebotomus papatasi. The sequence continues at coordinate 79,530,786 of NC_077223.1, forward strand.
TTGAAAATTCGACCAGTTGTGTTGCCGCATCCGGACGGAGATTCTCTCCGAATAATCCCACAATAAAGAAAAAGCTAACTCAGGAATTTTAAAATTACTTCCTTACCAAATATAGTATTTTTAGAGAAATAAACGTTGTGGTAACGTTTATCTTTGCCTTCCGAAATCGTGTATTTTGGACTTTCTTTCATTTTCGAGTAATGCTTTAAAGTTTTTCTAGGTAGATATTTACAAAAATGTCCTTAAATATTGCCTTCCAACAAGTTTAGGTGTGTCTTTCTCATAATCGCACCTGTTTCAAAAACAAATGATAAATCAACCGTAGAGAGCGTATTTCTTAACCGAATGGGGTTCAAATGGGTTCATTTGAAAGGTCTTGGGGACCTGAGTAATTCAGAAATGGTTCTAAGTCGATCAAACTAGTTTATCAATTGTAAACTGGTTGTAGATTACTTTTAACGGCATTTACGTATTCTAACGTACCGCAAGATAAGATAAGATTTTACCAGGAGTCAGTTCTCCATTTCGGATATTCCGATGCATCCAGGCCACCAATTGGGCCCCTTATGCTTCCCCACTCCTATTCTATCTTATCCCCCGATACGGGTAGCCGCTCTATATCGCAGCTCTGTGGGCAATCAGTGCCGTTACTATATCACAGCATCCCTTCTCGGTGTGTGTTTAGGATCAGTGACAGCGAATATTTGTATCGACTGAAGTACTAATTTCATGCCGAAAGTCGTTCTCGTACCAGCCTCTATTGTTTAGGCGGTTCACTTTTCTTGCCAATATACATCATTGACATTACTATTCATTCATTCACTGGACGAATTCAAAGCCGATATGGCATAAGAAATATTTTTCTGCTGCTGCTCAGCTTTGAACCCAAGACCTCGCAGTCATAGAGCTACTACTCTATCCACTGACCCACTCGAGGTTCTAGCGTACCGCAAAGTTGGTATACATTGCCAACCTTTTCAAATTAGATTTCAGGTTTTTCGATTCACATCAAATAAGCAGTCATGAAAAATCCCTATGAGTCCTCATTAATTTATATACATATTCACTATCTACACGATTCAATTAGCCAGCGCCTATCGAACCTTTTGAAAAAGTATTTAGAAAGTATAAACTGAATTTTCATTTTTTCTTGATCAGTTTCGGAGGGTTTCACCTAATGCCCTAGATAAACTTACAACTTAAGCCGAGAGACGACTTAGTGGAAAATGATTGAAATGAAGTTTAACCATTATGGCGAATAAAATTACACTAAGCCGTCTCTCAGCTAATCCTCAGGTCTATCAAGGTCCTAACCTCACTTCGCTAATTTTACTTAGGCATTATGCCCAACACACAATAACTTTTGTTTGTAAACAAGTTTTCAAAATTTCCTATGAGAGAGAGCGAGATAACTAGATCTCGGTTTCATTCACTCTCACTGAAACGTCAAAAACATGTAAATAAAACAAAAGTTATTGTGCGTTGGGTATTATACCAAACGCACAATAACTTTTGTTTAGTAAACATGTTTTTGATATTTCAATAAGAGTGAATGAAACCAAGGTCTAGTTGTCTCGCTCTCGCTCATAGAGAATTTTGAAAATATGTTTACAAACAAAAGTTATTATGCATTGGGCATTATGACCAGCGCACAATAACTTTTGTTTGTAAACATGTTTTCAAAATTTCCTATGAGAATGAGCGAGATGAGTAGATCTAGATCTCATTCACTCTCATTGAAATATCAAAAACATATTTAATAAACAAAAGCTATTGTGCCTTGGTCATTATGGTGTTTAACGGTAAATATTATTTATTTTTCTAAGATAATACTACATAATTTACTCACTCTAGCCTATAACAAGGATCGAGAATGGAAGTAATTATCATTCTAGCAAGTTTGCATTGATCATTGTTATTTAGTGGCTTTTCCTCTCGGTACTTGTCATAAAGAACAGGATTCTTATCTCTTATCATTTGAATCAGTTTCTGTAAGAGAATTATTATGAAGATTACTACACGCAAAACTAAAACAATTGCTAAAGAAAATTCTTACCTTAGGTGTTATAAGGGCTGTGTACTTCCCAAAAGAAACACTCCTCTGAAGTTCAAGATATCTTTCATCAAATTCAGCATTGGCTGCGAGCCGATCTGAAAAATACAAATATTTAATTAGTTAGAATCATGCTTAAGAGAAAATGCATTGTATTTTCCAAGCAACACTCCTGAGAACTGCAGTATTAGACCAAAAAACCAGCTACATATAAAAAATTGTGTGATATTTAAAAATTTGTTGGTATTTTTTATTTATTTTTTGTATGCATCATGATTAAAATGTAATGAAATACTCCATACTAAAATCTACTCAAAGTTACATGATAAGTAAATGAACGAGGAACAAAATAATGATTATGATTTTGTTTTTAGAGTTAAATAATTTCAGCAATATATAATGTAGGAAAGTCTATTACTACTACAAGTATTTTCCTATTCTTTGATTAATAATTCACAAATTTTGTGAACAGTCTAAAAATATGCATTTGCTTTTAGATTTTTTTTCTTTTTTTTTGTTTTAGTAATCATAATCCCTTCGCTTGATAAGGCCGTGTTTCTTCAGCTCGAGTCGCCGATTCTGGAAACGCTTGTACAATTTTCCACTGGTAGGTTTTTTATTTGCTGATGGCACATAGTAAGTTTCCATTCTTTCACTCGGAAAAACACTCTTGATTAGTGTGAATAGATACATCATGGATTTTTTGCCCAGTCTGCAATTGTAAGCGAATTTAATTTAATATGCTGCAAAATCTAAATTTCCATTGCGATCTTACTCAATTTCGACATCCTTGTCCAGGAGATGTTCTATGATTATTCTGACCAGAAGATTTTGATCAGAAATTTCGAGTTTAATTTTAAGGCGAGCCTTTTCATACAATGAAGGTGCCTTACGTTTCAGCATCGATACGAATTCCTGAAATAATATTTAAAGATTAATTTGGAACATGAAACGGTCCAAAAACAATTTTAATTAAATTTCAAAATGTTTGTTCTTAATTTCTCTGGCACACCTTTTAGATCAGGATAATTTCATGAAATCAAAATTCGTTTCCCTTTCTTTCTCAAAAATTTTGCATAAGTCTACCTCACTCTTTCGCACTCTTCTTCTTCTTCTTCTGGACATCAGTGCAAATTAAATTTAGTTCAATCCAATTTTGAGTGCAAAATGGTGTGGTACGGATACTCAAAACGTGTTAGAAAGAAAGAGGTGTGTATTTTGGATTCAAGAAATTATCTTGACCTTCCAACTAATTTATAGGGTAAGGAAGCGACGTAACAATTTATTGACAATAATCCGGTGATCGTCGGATGAGAAATTTCAGCCCAGAATAAAAAAAAACTTTTCTTCCCAGAGCTTTGGGTGCCTTGCGCACCTTCTTCGCTATAGGAGCAATTTTATTACACAAAATTAATGAAAGGTGAAGATGAAAAAGTAAATTTGTAAATTAATTTTGTGTAATAAAATTGCTCCTATAGCCACTGAAGAAGTTGCGTAGGGCACCGAAAGCTCTGGGAAGCAAAGTTTTTTTATTCTGGGCTGAAATTTCCCATCCGACGATCACCGGATTATTGTCAACAACTAATTTAGATCAATAAAATTAATTGAAATACAAATTTACATCCTTTTCTCTTTCAAACGCATTGAATATTTCTATAATACTTTTTTTGTTTAATTTATCACATGATGTATGACGTAGCCACCAAGGCAAATTCGATTTAGATTTGAATGATAAATAATGAAATGGAATTATTAAAAAGTACGAGATAGAAATTTTGTTTTCCTGAAATTATTCAGAGCTAAGACCTGGGACAGAGACATGATTTATTTAAAAAAAAAGAAATAATAAAGTATTTTTGTTTAAAAAAATAGTAAGGTGAGGTAACTGGATCGTTTTCCGAAGAGTGCTACTTAAACACTTGTTTTTGGACTAATGAAATTCTTTATTACTTCTTCTAAATCCATAGAATTATTCACTGTATCATTCAGAAAAATAATATAAAAAAAATATCGAAAATATTAAAGAAAATTTATAAAATAATGATAATACTGAAATAAACCAACATGCACTAACTGGGTCACCTTTTCGCTAATTTACTTTTAATTAAACCTTTGAATTTAAAAAAACTTTTTTTCACAAGGAAAAAACAATAAATGTTTTCAATCAACCAGCCGTCATTAGCGAAAATATCACTGCTAGGACATTTTTAGTGAAGAACTCAGCTGGCACAAGATTGATATGAGTCGATTACACTCACTTATTTAATGGATAAAAATATTATTTTTGCTTTTTCTCAAACTTGAATAGTTATATTATGTTACTGTAGTGACTACATTACGGAAACAAAAATAAAAATATTATTTTAAGTGGATTAGTCATAAACGATCCAGATAGCGAAGCGCCCGGATTAGCACACTTGACTATAGTAAAATATTCCTAACAAAAAGAGAACTAGGAACTTTTACTACCCATTTTGGCAACAGAATAAGTATATCAATTTTAATGCAATACAATCCATTAACCAACGAAAAAGCGTGAAAATTTTACCGATCGTTAGGGGGAAGTTGGGCACCTTTGAATTAGAGCAGCTTTGAAATTGAGGTTTTTTTCTCTATTTTTAAATGGAACTGGATCTTACTATGATATAACTTAGCTTCACAAAACAATTGCGAAGCTGAATTGCATGATTATAATGCTCAGTTCCATCTAAAAATTAGAGAAAAAACCTAATTTTAAAGATGCTGCAATTCAAAGGCGCCCCATTTCCCCCTACGAAACTGTGTGTTTTGTAAAAAACAAATTGGGTTTCAGAGACTGTCCCTTATACGGGCTTCAGACCTGAGACTTAGCTATATGGCTTAACTGCTCTAATTTTTCAACAATCAAGATTTTTCGGAAAAAATCACCTTAGAATTAGGTTATTATGAACAAATGACCTATTAAATTTAGAAAAATCAATATAATTGGTTGCAATTTCCGATTTTGAGATCTTCGGGAACTGGGCTAAACCTTTAGTCTGAAGACCACTTTTGTTCGGGCGATATTTAAATACCGTTTTATATCAGAGTTTTAAAGTCATTTAAATCAGTTACATGAATAAACTATAAATTTGAAGAGGCTTCGTAGGGTAATTTACTAAAAGTCTGACAGCGCTCAAAGGCGCACACAGTAAAGCCGGACTATACAAAATAGCTTTAGCAAACAAATACATGTTTCTTAGCTCTTTTGGGACCGCAGAATAGAATATGCTGCAAGCCAATTTCACCTTTTTTTTCTCAAAAATATCTTTGCTCAGGAATTATTCGAGGTCTTACAAAAAGTACCCTAGATTTTGACATCCTTATAGTTCGTAAATAGCCACAAGAATTAGGATTCCAATGGTTCAAAATAATTTTAAAAATATATATTTATAGGGTAAAGTGGTAAAAGTTGGACTATGGTATAAGTTGGACAATGGTACAAGTTGGACAGAGCTTTTTTCTTGATAAATTTAGTTACTTCATTTTTATTCGTATATTTTTATTGCTTTAGTTTTATAATTTGGTTCCTTGTACTTAAAAAAAATTAGTACTGTATTTATCAAGAAAAAATCCCTGTCCAATTTGTACCGGCGAATTGTCCAACTTGTAACACTATGTCCAACTTGTATCACTTTACCCTATATGTATTTTTCTTTCTCAAAACATCCATATTTTCCTCAGTATTCAAAAGTATTCAGAATTCCATAAGATGCGAAAGAGTTAAGTATCCGACTTTTCAAATTGTACAGTAATCCCTAAGCTCGAGGTAAATTTTAGAAAAAATATAGTCAAATAAATTTGATAACATCTTAAGAAGTTGAAAGGATCCCTCTATTTTTGTTTAAAAATGCCGTTTATCTTTCTTGTACGAAAATTGGCAATCATGAAAATTTTACAAAAGACGTGAAGAACATTTAGGTCGCTCTAAGGTAGAGCATAAACTCTATGACGCAAGTGTTCCAAGTTCGAATCCCCTTTAGATCACCAGTTTTTTTTTCGGATTTAAGATATTATTAATACTGAAATATTAGAAGGAAATAATATGATAAATTACAGTCAAGTGTGCTAATCCGGGCGCTTCGCTATCTGGATCGTTTATAACTAATCCACTTAAAATAATATTTTTATTTTTATTTCCGTAATATAGTCACTACAGTAACATAATATAACTATTAAAGTGTAAGAAAAAGCAAAAATAATATTTTTATCCATTAAATAAGTGAGTGTAATCGACTCATTTCAATCTTGTGACAGCTGGGTTCTTCACTAAAAATTTTCTAGCAGTGATATTTTCGCTAGTGATAGCTGGTTGATTGAAAACATTTATTGTTCTTTCTTGTGCCAGTATTTTAAATCCAAAGGTTTAATTAAAAGTGAATTAGCGAAAAGGTGACCCAGTTAGTACATGCTGACTTTTTTCAGTATTATCATTTTTTTTATAAATTTTCTTTAATATTTTTGATAGTTTTTTTTTATATTATGTTTCTGAATGAAACAGTGAATAATTCTATGAATTTGGAAGAAGTAAAAAATAATTTCATCAGTCCAAAAAGAAGCGTTTAAGTAGCACTCTTCGGAAAACGATTCAGTTACCTCACTTTACTATAGTACGAAAAATTTCATGAATTTTTCGTAGAAATTCGGTGAGACAAAACCTTTTCGATAAGCCGAGACACACATCCTACGTCAATTTCCTATAACACCGTTAGTGATTTTTAGCTGGATTTTATTTCAGTGGAGTAAAAGAAAAATCAAAGTTAATTCGGTATGTGAAAGAGGAATTAAAAAAACAGATTTACAGCATTATATTGAAAAAGAATATTAATTATAACCTTAAGGTGTCTACACATTGGGAGCAATTTTCGTCAAAAATTGCGTTTTTGACAGAAATTTGACGTTTCCACCTGCACCATTGCATTCAATTTTCTTCAAAAAAGCAATTTTTGACAAAAAAGTCTCACAATGTGTAGAGGCCATTAGGGGTAAGTGGGAAACTTTTGAATGTGGGGCAGCTTTGAAATTGGATTTTTTCTGCTATCTTTAAATAAAGTCGAGCCTTATCATGATATAATTTAGCTCTACAAACAGATTGAGAAGCTAAATTACATTACGATATGGCTGAATTCCATTTAAAAATAGGAGAAAATCTCTATTTCAAAACTGCCCCACATTCAATGGTGCTACACTTCCCCATACTGCTGTTTGGTATGTGTCTCGGCTAATCATTTTTGAGTTTTATTAATGGTTAAAACTTTGACAAATTAGAGAAATTTATGTCCATACTTAACAGTTTTCCCTACAGAAACGTAGACAATATGGATATAAAGGATATAAATTTCTCTAGGGTGTAGAAGCCATTAGTTTTTGTAGAATCATAAGCCTATCAAACAAAAATTTGATAAAAAAATTGTAATTTTTAGAAGAGTTGCAGATATTTTTGGCCGTTACCACATATATTTAGAAACCGAATTGTTGCAGATAGCGACTTTAATTTCACGCAGACCCCAATAAATTGACCTTCTCTTCACTAATATTTATTGGATAATAAAATCAATCATTAAATCTCATATTTCTCATATTTTCGAGAGGAAATTAAGAGATAATTTTTCAAAGTAAAAGATGATGTTATTTAAGTTTAAAGTAATATATACCTTTAACGTTAGAAGCTGATCGAAAGGCCCTGAAAAGTCATATCTTATTCTCACAGGAGGTTCCATAAATCCCATTGGATGCTTAAACATAATCATTTGCCGATAGATATTCTGCTCTGAATCTGAGTCCGAATCGATAAGGAGTGGATCTGAAAAGCAAAAATTACAAAATTAGTTTTAAAAATATAACTGGAAAAATTAATTTTGGCAACGTGTTAGACAAATCAATATTTCAGGCAACAACTAAAAATTTCTGCAGTATTATAAGGCGACACTTGAGCCAGGAAACATCTATTTAACATAAATCATTCTCGTGAAATACATTTTAATTCAGAATGTTCTTTTTTAATTCATGTGATTTCAAAAATTTAGGCTGAAGAAAAAGATATAAGTGAAGGGTAAATCCCATTTAACGCATAACACTTGAACTGATGATGCCATCCTTAATCAGGTTTCTGCGAATCCTGTGATAAACATGAAAGAGTTTCCCTTTGCATCCTCTGCGATCCTGTGCTTGCAAATAATACGTTGTCTCGCGTTCCTTCGGGAAGAGTTCCTTAATCACGTAGCAGAGCTGAAACATAGCGTTCCGGCCAAGCCTACAAAAAAGAAAAATAAACATTTTGCCACTATTTCAGGCTTCAGGTAGAAAAATCTCGTCCTTACTGTAATTCCTTATCCTTATCTATCAGATGTTCTATAATAATTCTAGCCAATGTGCCTCGTTCAGGTGGTTTCAATTCCTCGTTATTCTTTGCTTTCACGTAAAGGGGTCTAGCTTCGATTTTTAATAGTTTCCAGAGGTCCTTAAAGGCAGAAAAGAAATTAGTAAATAAAAAATGTATCAGAATTTGTTATCAATTGCCTTACATCAGCCGAAAACAACCATTCCAAATTGCCTTTATAATTAAAGTGGAGTTTCTTCAGATCACCGGGCTTTATTTTTTCCTGCTTCTTTTTCTTCTTTGGCCTTATCGCAATAAGTTCTTCTTCCGACAAGGATGATTGCGGTGATTCTGAAGCTACAAAATTGAAACAGAGACAAATCAATTTATGAATCATTGAGAAATTTCCTAAATAAATAGAAACCCAAAAGAAGGAATACTACAGTAAATTCAATTTACTATCTAAATGAACTAACATAAAAAAACGTATTTAGAGCAGAATCACATTGACAATAAATGCTCGCCGTAGCCTTACCGTATTTCGTTAATTTACGCATTTTCATTGCAATTCTTACGGAAATTTTCCATTACCGTATTACCTTATCTCATACTCGGTGGCACTAGGTGAAAATAATATAAGAAAATTGAAAAAAATAAAACGAAAATGCGATAAACGGTGAGCAAAAACACTGTACGAATAATTTCTCTTACAGTTTTTTCTTGCTCACTGTTTATCGAATTTTCGTTTTATTTCTTCAATTTTCTTATATTATTTTCACCTAGTGCCACCGAGTATGAGATAAGGTAATACGGTAATCGAGAATTTGTGTAAGAATTGCAATGAAAATGCGCAAATTAACGAAATACGGTGAGCATTTTACTGTCAGTATGGTTCTTCCCTTAATTCTAATTTAGTGAAACTCTGAGATGAAATGTCGAAATTAAATGAAGATACATAATCACTTGTTCGGTAATATAGAGGGTCACATCGGTACCTAAAATTCGAATTAGCATGGAAAAGCTTGAAAATTCTTTACTTTTTCTTTACAATGAGTTCATAATGCAATTGATAAATTTTTAAGTGGTTCGACTGAATGTATATTCGTAAGTAATAACGTAATAGTCCTGTAATAACGAATGAGCGATACATATCTCAAGATTTACTTAAAAAAATCAGTGCAATCCTACATATTTTTCTCAAAAACTAATTATTAATAATTATAACAATTAATTAATTATTATAGACTAATTTTGACGGCAAAATAAATTATTGGAATGTAAAAAATATGTCCTTTATTAAGAATTAATAATCTTTTCTACCAAAGTTTTGATTAATTTTAATATAATTAAGTAAAGTCTGAAGTTAATCATGATTTCAGTGACTGTACACAGGGAATGACAGCACCCCTGCTTTTCGTAAGCTTTTCATTAATTTTTAGATCGTCCTTAAGTGCCCTTGTGGTCACTGGACCATCCTCAACTCCTACAATCAAAGCAAAGCTTGCGAAAAGTGAGGGAGCAAAGTGATCCCCGGAGTACAAAGTCATCTGCAGCTACATGAATTCAGTGAATTCTAAAATGGCATTTACAGAAATAAACTAAATTTTTAAAACTATTCATTATACAGTTTAAAAAAAATACAAATACTCAAAATATATCTTAAAATGTCTAAATATATAAATAATAATTTTTTTCCTAACCCAAAATTGTCGGTACTTTGACAAAGAAGAATATTTTAAATAAAGAGAGTATTAATTTTAAAAACTCTGCCTTAAAAGAATTTTAAGTCACGCCCCTCGAAGTAGTTAAAATCTTCTATAATTTACATTTCTTGAAATTTATTATAATAATTAGCTGGAAATTGTAACTTCGTCTAAATAAACCATTACTGATATTTTAACCGAAGGCGTGGCCTAAAGATTCGCAACTACGAAAAAATAGACCACGCCCCAAAGGGTAACTCGTAGGAGAGTCACTTTAATTCAATTCTCCTATGAAATTATAACTAGTGCGCAATTATTGTAACGCGTACCCTGCACACTTAATATATTGCTCCTGGCATATACAACCTGCGAAAGAGCTTTTCCACCGGTTTACTCTGGAGGTTTGTCACCAACGCTAAGACGGCAGTGGACACTTGTTATTTCTCTACTCTTTCCTATGCTACCACACCACGCTTTCAAGAGATTTGTGTCTCAAAAGCCAAATGAATTAAAATAAATAATTCATCAGAACAGAAATAAATAATTCTAGGTTTCAGGTAATTATAATTCTACGATTCCAGTGTATTCTTGTGATAATTAGGCACTAATTGGATGCATCAAGTATTGGGTGGACCAAGTAGTAAATTTTAAATAAATTTAAATATTCTTGTTGTCACTGAAGAAGATACATATCCAGGACCGAAAGCTCTGGGAAAGATTGAAGAAGTGTTTTTCTTTGTGAGGTGGCTTGAAAATCACTAGCCATCACCGGAGACTTCCCTATCGATTCTTAAGTATTTCGAAGGAGTTTTCGATCTCTTGAGATATTGTAAATAGTGGACGGAAAAATAGATATTACTTAATTTTTCTTAAATTATTCACGACGTTTCGAGGATGGATATCCTCGTTATCAGGTTTCGAATTTTGAGGGAAAATCACGTAAAGGCAGAAAGATTTGCTGTTGTACTGCACTTAGTCTTGATCACAATTCTTCTTCGAGTTTATCATTCAGCGGAGTGATATAGAAACATTCTGAATCAGTCTGACACAGTAAATTCTGAAAGAGACTGACGCAGAATAATTGTGTATCAGTGGTGAACTCAAATGAGAATTGTTATCAAGTCCAAGTGCAGTGCACCTGCAAATCTTCTTGCCTACACGTGATTTCTCCTCCAAATTCGAAACCTTCTAAAGAGGTCATTCATCCTAGAAACGTAAAAAAATGAAGAGAAAAAATCAATAGTGGTTTATTTTTTCGTCCACTATCTGCTTAGGCATTTCTATAAACGTTTCGCGTTCCAATTAAAGTTTGGACGTTATTGTTAATACTAATCCTTTATTCCTATGACACGCCCAACCTCTACCATCCTTATGAATGCTGAAAAGATGCTTTGGGGCTCTTACTATTAGGTAACTGTCGTTAGTGTTCAATGAGTGAGTATCAGTCACTGTGGACGGTTCACTTTCATGAAGTGAAAAATGGGTAGCACCTCCAGTTCTCCAATTTCTCTCCATAAGTTTGTAACTTTATTTAGATGAGCCCCATCAGACCTTACAATTAAATGTTTTCGAAAACGATTGGTTCGTGCAGTTTTTTCAACTTCTGGAAAATCATCGCTTTGTTAGTTTTTTCTAGAAATTTTCTGGAACATTCATGTTCAATTCTTGATTTTTCTTCCGAAAATTGTGTCATGGGCGTGGCTTATTTGTTGGTGAAAAGACCATTCTAGTCTGTAGTGCTAAACACTATCGAAATAGTACTGTAACTTGCTACGTGTATGTCAATTCTCTCCCCATATGGGAAAGTACTCTCCCTTCGAACGTTCATGCCTTTGAATAATGTGATTTTTTTTAAAGTTTTCCTAAGATATTTAAACATTTCTATTAAATATTAGCTAGCTTATTATCAATTATTGATAATTATGTGACGATCTTGTAGAAATCTCTTAGGAAAAGTAAAAGAAATTCACATTATTCAAAGGCATGAACGTTCGAAGGTAGAGTACTTTCCCCTAATAAATATCAAAAATTAAAAAAAAAATAGTTGATGCTTGAGAGTCTTGGAAGGGCGTGGCTTAAAGTTATTTTCAGTTGGAATGAAAAAAGTATTTCGTGTTAGTAGTAGCTTCTTCCCAGTGGTTAAATCCCCGTTGATATTAGAATTGAGATCATAAATGTATCTCGGGGCGACGCCGATTTCTCCTAAGAGCATTGCTAGTGTTAGCCTGTGAGTTAACCCCTTCGGAAGAGGTATCGTAGGGAGGATTACGATTTAGAGTTAGTTCATGTTGAATCGTCGTAGGGAATAGATCGTTAGGAGGAACGCTGGAGGGTTCTGGAGAAACATCTGGCGCCCATGTAGATTCCCTGATGGATCTAACATTTGTAAAATTGTTCATAAATGTTTATGAATTCCTCCCGGGGACTTACGAGATGTTTGTAAATCGTACAAGGCAAGTCAAGGTGGGAGTTCGGTCTATTTTTTTGTTCTTCAATTTATTTCTTCAGCCAACGTTTCGATCCTGGATGGGATCTTCTTCAGGGCATCAAAATTCTGGGAGAACACTTATCAGATAATTATCACTACTTTTCACCAATTCTTCTTTCCACACTTCCTCATCCATCACAGTGGAATTAACAAACATTTGTTCGTAAATGTTCGTAAACACACAAAAAAATGTTCGTAAAATTCTGTCATTTATTCGTAAATGTTTATAAAATGTCCGACAGGAAAACAAACATTTACGAACAAATGACAAAATTCTACGCACATTTTTTGTGTGTATACGAACATTTACGAACAAATGTTTGTAAAAGTGCAAAAAATGTTCGATTATGTTACGAACAATGTTTGTGAAAAGAGTACAAACTTTTACGAACATATTTGTGGGCTATATGATTCACGAGCATTTCGTAACTCCCCCACAGGAATTAACAAACATTTACGAACATTTTTACAAAATAGTTTTTTCTGTGTATGTACAAATGTTTGTAAAAGAACAATAAAATGCTCGTCAAGTGATCCTGTTACAAACTATTTTTGCGATTAGCGATTTACGAGCATTTCATAAATCCCCAACAAGAATTTACAAACATTTACGAAAAATTTACTAAAGATTTCTATTGAAGGAGATACTGCACTGAGAAAAAAAGAAGGTGCGATTAACTTTTTTTCCTCATAACTTTAACACTTTTTAGGTGTAAAAATATATCAACATTTTTTAATGTTAATTTTACACCTTTCTAAGTGTAAAATTAACATGAAAAGTGTAACTTTAACCCATAATACACCTAAGAAGCATAATATTTAAACCGATTTCGGTTCATGCAAGGGTAAAATTGACATTTACGGAATGTTATTTAAACTTTTTCGGATTTCTCTCAGTGTGGAGTTCATTTTAGGGTAAAGTCATTTAGCAATTTTTATATGATTAATTATTTAAAAATGCTGAAAAAATACATTATTTTTCTAAACTCTACCACTCTTTACTTTTCGATTGAAGTATATTGAATAAGTTCGTCAAATAGGTCCAATTCTTGGACCTCTGAATTCGACTCAATTAAGTATCAACCTGAAAAGCAAAAATAACAAAAATTAGTTCAGAAAAAAAGAATATTACGGTCAATTGAGTGATTTCTGGAGTGATAATACGACGCTTTAAATGTGAAATATTTGTAATCAACACTTAATACACATACATTAATGAATCTTTTGAAAATATTCTAGTGTCTTTGAATCGCATTAGCGCATAACACTTGGAATGATGACACCATCCTTTATCAATTTTCCACGAATTCTTTTATAAACATTGTAAAGTTTTCCTCTGCATCCTCTGCGATCCTGTGCTTGCAAATAATACGTTGTCTCGCGTTCCTTCGGGAAGAGTTCCTTAATGACGTAGCAGAGCTGGAACATGGCATTCTTGCCTAGCCTACAAAAAGAAAAAATAAACATCTTGCCACTATTTCGGGCTTCAGGAAGGAAAATCTTTTTCTTACTGAAGTTCTTGGTCTTTTTCCATTAGATGTTCTATTATAATTCTTGCCAAAGTGCTTCGTTCAGTTGGTTTAAGTTCCTCTCTTTTCTTTGCTTTCACGTAGAGGGGTCTAGCTTCAAACTTTAGTAGACTCCAGAGGTCCTTAAAAGTGCAAAAAAAAAGTTAGTAAATAAAATAATAAAAATTTCTATTATCATTTTATATTACATCAGCCGAGAATAACCAATCCAGGTTGCCTTTGTATCTAAAGTGGAGTTTCTTCAGATCTCCAGGCTTTATTTCATCCTCTTTATCCCCGAAAAAGGAATCTTCTGATGAGGATGATTCAGAAGATTTGTCAGTATCCCAAGCTATAAAAATGAAATAGAAAAAAAGTTAATAAGAAAATGAAAAGGTAACCAATAAAATAAAATTTTCTACAATGAAAAATATCTAAAAATCTAGTTACGAAATTAATTAAATAAACAAACTGAAATTTTTCTGAAAGAATGAATAAACGACAAGATGTAGCTCTGTGAAAATAGCCTTTACTCATACACACAAGTCATTTCTACTCCGTTATTGATTGTTTACTGTTTGTAGAAAGATAAGTCTCTATTTTGGAAATAAACTGTCTTTTTTATTCAAAAATGTTTCAACAAAGAATTTTCTTTTGTGTAAATTCAGCTTCAAGAAGACTTTCATTTCTAAATATTCCACATATTTTCAAAATGTTCTACATTTTATTGAATAAATTGTATGGAAGTTGCTATATCTAAAAATTGATGGACAATTTTTGTTTTTCTTCGGGGTCATTCTACAAATTACACCTTAAACATTAAAATATGATACATATATTCTAAATTAGTAATTGTGCCAATTACTGGGGTCGCTTCTTCATTCGAGGTGTCTCCAGCAAACCACTCTTACTGGCCGTGTAGCGATAATGCTGATAGGAATTGTACAACTTGCCACGACACATCTTTCCATCTCCCGATGGAGTGTAGTAAGTTTCTGGATTTTCTTGTGGGAAGATATCAATGATAACGTTGCACAGATGGATCATGGCATCTCTTCCCAGCCTACAGAAAATAAATTTTTAAGACATTTCTTTTTTCATTTTAAGGGCAGAATCACATTGACAATAAAATGCTCGCCGTAGCCTCACCGTATTTCGTTAATTTACGAATTTTCATTGCAATTCTTACGGAAATTTTCCATTACCGTATTACCTTATCTCATACTCGGTGACAGTGAAAATAATATAAGAAAATTGAAAAAATGAAACGGAAATGCGAAAAACGGTGGGCAAAAAACCTGTACGATTAATTTCTCGTAGTTTTTATGCCCACCGTTTATCGAATTTTCGTTTTATTTCTTCAATTTTCTTACTTATATTATTTTCACCTAGTGCTACCGAGTATGAGATAAGGTAATACGGTAATCGAGAATTTGCGTAAGAATGCGTAAATTAACGAAATACGGTGAGTATTGTACTGTCAATGTGATTCTGCCCTAAAAGCAATATGCAAAGAACTTACTTAAGTTTGCAATTTGCAGAGAGAACTGATGATATTACAGTTCTGGACAATTTACTCTGATCGCAGTTCGAGAGAGGTTCTCTGTTCTTGGCTTTATGATATAGTGCCATGGCATTTTTCCTCAATAAATCCAGTACATCCTAATTGAATGAGAAAAAACCCTTTGTTAGAGGAAAATCGGACTTGAGACTTATAGATGAGAGTGAAAAATAAATATTCAAAAAAAAATATATATATTTCGCGTATGATTTTTAGAGTGTCGACAACAATGAACAAAAAATCATATAAAAGACCTGAAAAAATACAGTAGACTCTCTCAAATTCGGGCATTTGGGCCGAAATGTCACCCGATTTAGAGAGAAATTCGGGCAGCAAACTATTTGAAATGCAACGATTTTTTGTTCATCTCGTATTAAGTTTAGATACTCATACTTATTGTGACTTGCATTAAAACTTCCTAATAATGCAAAATCACATCATACTAAGTCAAACCGTAGTAAATTTGGGCATATATGCTACATTTGATAAACACAGCCAAACTTGAAAAATGTCAACAAACTTTTTTCAAATTTAACTGCCGCCCGAATTAAAAAGTAGCCAGATCTTAAAAGAGCCGAATTAGCGAGCATCTACTGTAGTTCTTTTTTCATGAAATTAGAAACGAATTGAATTTTTAGGTTATGTAGGTTATGTAACGGTCTGAAGCATTTACTGGCAATCGAAGAAGAACTCTTACGTCAAAAACGGATGTTGTTTGAGTTCTGTGAAGAATATAATACAAGAATAATGCTAGCACAACATCTTAAAGAGGACCTAGTTAGACCTTCCCGCCAGGGCCGGATTTAGAAATATGGAGGCCCAGTGACCATTTGTGGGGACCCCAAAAAATTTAGGTTTTCCAACAGTGCGACAGTGTGTCCTAAAACCTGATTTAGTTTCTAGTACTTGAAGAACTATACCGAGAAAACAGTAGAATTCCTCAATTTTTTGCCTATAAATTAGACATGTTCAGTGAAATTATATCATTGAAATTTTGAGTGATTCGAACTCTGGTCCAATTCATTTATATAAATTTTACAGATCGATACAAAAAATACGCAAAACGAGAAATTTTACTAAATTCTCAGACTCGAGAGCACAATATCTTTAAAAGCTTTAAAGGTACCTTTAAAAGTATTTCGTGTTGATTTCATCCAGAAATATTAAGAATTAGGGTAAGAGCTCATAATTTTGGACAGTTTCTAAATTTGAACACTTTGAAGGTAAAGTTGGATACTACAAATAAATTTATTAAAATTATAGATTATTATTTTAATATATGATGAATAAATGAATTCTATCTTAATATTTGTTCTTTTTGAATGATTTTAACATAACTGTTTTTTCACAAAATCTATCCTTAAGTGGTCGACATAGGGTACTTTACCTTATTAAAACTAATTTTAGTAAAAAAGACGGGATTTTTATACACAGAAAAAAAAATATATTACGCAAAATAACTGATAAATGTTTGTGAATTCCCACTGAGGACTTACAAAATTGTCGTGTATTGCATAGCTCACTCACAAGTTCGTAAAAACTCAGACTTTTCCACAAACATTGTCCCTAAAACGATCATTTGACGGTTTCTTCTTCTCGCTCTTTTACAAACATTTGTTCTTATATTTTTTTGTTTATCTGGTAAAACATTACAAGCAGGTGACAAAATTGTACAAACATTTTTTTTTTGTATATGTACAAAAATTTACGAACATTTTTTTATTAAAATACAAAACATTACGTACAGTATTTGTGAAAAAACAGAGACTTTTGCGAAATTGTTAATGGGTTATACAATACATGAACTTTTCGTAAATGCTCAGTGAGAATTCACAAACATTTACCAACTGTTTTTCAAAATAATTTTTACATGTAGGGGGAAGTGGGGCACCTTTGAAAATGGGGCACCTTTTAAATTGGGATTTTTCACCTATTTTTAAATAAAATTGAGCCTTATCGTGATGTAACTTAATTGCACAAACAGATTGAGAACCTAAATTACATTATGATATGGCTCAGTTCCACGCACAGGAGAAAAATTCCAATTTCAAAGGTGTCCTACTTCCCCCTATGCATTATTTTTTCTTCAAGAATGCAGTTATCAGTCCCTTGATCAGCGGAATTAAGTGCAATTAAGCTCTAAGAACGCAATTCGAACACCTTAAATGCCAGAAAAATATCTGGTAGTGCTCTATTAATTGTCTAGTTAAGTTTTGTGAAGAAGAGCAGTGCTAAAGGAATTTTTTTACTTTGAGTAAAAACCTCGACTGTATGACTTTTTGTCCACTCACTGATGGTTCTTAATAAAAGATTGTTCTTCTCCAAAATGAATAGGATATATTTATAGCCAAAATCCCGGAAGTCAAAATCCCGACCGCAAAAATCCTGAATGTTCAAAATCCTGAAAAGGATGAAGTTAGGATAATGTGCAAAATAATTTCCCATTGCCTCCAGCAAACGCGGGTACAATCGGGGGAGTAGCTATGACACTTTTAAGAATGCGAGATTTTGGCTTTCGAAATTTTTAGCATTCCGGATTTTGGCTTTTGGGATTTTGACCGGGACCTGTCCAAAATCTAAGACGTAGGGACGGATTGAATGAATTGGAGGCATTGCAATCACTCTAAGAAAAACAGCAGTACTGTGTGAAAAAGACTGTAGTTTTAACTTAAAGACCTTGCTAGGTCCAAAGGCATAAGATAACGTAAAGGCCCAAATCTAGCATCAGCCTGCGTTGGGTCACTGAGAAAAAAACGAGGGTGCGATTAACTTTTTTTACTCATAACTTTAACACTTTTTAGGTGTAAAAATATATCAACATTTTTAATGTTAATTTAACACCTTTTTAAGGGTAAAATAAACATGAAAAATGGTAACTTCAATCCATAATATACCTAAAAAACACAATATTTACACCGATTTCCTATCAATACTTCAGGGTAAAATAAACATTTCCCGAATGTTATTTTAACTTTTTCGAATTTCCAGTGGTGAAAAAATAATGGAGAGAGAATACACTGACAGAGAAATCCGAAAAAGTTAGAATAACATTCCGGAAATGTTAATTTTACCCTGCAATATTGATACGAAATCGGTGTAAATATTATGCTTTTTTAAGTGTATTAGGGGTTAAAGTAACCCTTTTTCATGTTATTTTTACCGTTAAAAAAGTGTGAAATTAACATTAAAAAATGTTGATATATTTTTACACCTAAAAAGTGTTAAAGTTATGAGGAAAAAAAGTTAATCGCACCCCCGTTTTTTTCTCAGTGTACGAAAAAATGTGTCCCGAGGTTCTCTAGCTATGCATAGAATGATCAATGTCAGATAAAAGAGTGCTCCCGTGAGCAGGACCCAATTTAAGTTGAAGAGTACCGGGTCAACATAAATTGGGGGGAAAGAGTCACTTTTGAAGTGATAGTACACCTTACATAAAAGCCTCTGAGGGGGGTTGGTTGGAATCCAAGAGTTTGGCTTTTTACAGCATCACCCTGTAGAGGATTCCTATACTTTGCTTTCCTTGTGAGAAGTATTCTAAATTCTGTGACAAACTGGGATTCTTGATGTCGATTACTTGTTTATTCTAAAGATGTACTGGACACATTTTTGAGAAAGGAAGAAGTGCCCCTTTTTGTGGTAAGTGGTAACACTTCCGATTATTTTTTAAAATACGGAAAACTTCAAACGACCAAAATCGATACAAAATCCTGCGGTTATAGTCGATATGATGTTCGTGCTTAGATCAAATGTGAATAAAATTTAGTCATGAAATAAGAGACTCTTTTAAAAAAAAAAAAAAAGAAAACAGAAACGAATTCTGAACCTCACTCGACTATTTCCGAACTTAAAATTATGGGAGGGCACACTGAGAGGTGGAAGCAATATCTAATACAGTTTGGCCTCTATAACGATAATAGAGAGGCGAAAAGAAAAACCAAGACAAAACTTTTTTGGAAACTTCACAATTCCAAAATTTTGTCAAACTTTGATCGAGCAATAAAAATATTCGTATACCATGTTTTTTAAGTTTAAACAATAAAAAATTGTAAATTCAACAAAAAATAAAGAGAATCATTGTGAAAAATTTTCAAACTCACCTCTGGTGTTAAAAGCCAGTCACATGAGATCTTGAGTTTGCATAGCCTCTCCATGTAGAGCCTTCGGGAGCTGTCACGGAAATATCTGAATTCTCTCAATAAATGTGAATCTGAAAAAAATCTCACAATTAGTAAATCTCATCCATACTAATAAAAATATCATACTAACAGGTAGGAAAATCTACTGAAAAAAAGAAAGAAAATTATTTAAAAAAAAACAATAAAAAATAAATAAAAGAAATAATAGATTTTTAGCTAAGAACCTTGATAGATTGTTAGTAAATAGAAATATCGTGGAGTTACTTTTTTTTAGCATTTCTAAAGTCCACATTTATTAAGCTTTATTATATGATCATAGATCGTGATTAAGTACACACAATTGTTAATATTTCAAGTCCAAATTACAGAGTTAGTACGTGATAAATAGAGAGATTAAGGGTGTTAATAAGTTAATGATGGGAAATAGAAGTTGTGCAAAAGCCATATTATTTGTGCCCCTTCTGTCCCGGACTGCAGAACTGGGCGTTCACGTGGCGGCGCAAATTGCTGAGAATGTTGGTCTTGTAGCCACACATAAAGGTGCAGTAGTACTTTGGTGGTACGCCGCATTCGTTCTTAAGATGACAAACCAGACTGTTGCGCCACTTGTAGTTTCTGTTGCAATTGAGACAGACCCAAGGTTTGTCCTGGCCAGAAACATAGCGAATGGCATCATGAAATAGATGTTCCATCTTTGGGGTGATCAAGCGCTTTTCTTCCTTCACAGTCACACGTTTAGGCTTTTCGACTTTAACTGGTGAAACACCCTTGACTGGAAGGAAGGACGATGCGCGCCACATGAGCCGTGAAGTCATATTCTTTGCCTGGACAGAAGTGTTAGTTTTACTCATGGGATTTTTGCGCATACGAGATGCTGTTTTTCTAGGGTTAGTCATTTGAGGTTCTATTTTCAATTTTATCATGCGACCACCACCTAGACGCGCGCCGAAAAAGATGAAAGAGAAGAAAAAAAGTGTTAGTAAATGGATTAATAAATGGAACCACTAAAAGCTAGCAACATTCACACAAAAACCAAATATCAAAAAAAAGAAACAAATAGAAACAGTTCTGAAAATAAAAAAAAGAAAAACAAAAAATAAGTATGATTGGAATGACCCAAAGATTAAATATTAGTAAATTAGAAAAATTAGTTTTCACATAATTCTTTTAATACTTTCTCTATTGAGAGGTACAAATTTTTTTATTTTCAGATCAACTTCACTACGTCCATATGGCAATCAAATTCTTGGCAAATCCTTTTCCCTGAAAGAAATCTCATCTTTAAGATTACAACAGATTAAAAATACCCTCACGATCCTACCTTAAACTATACTAAATACCTACTAAATCTCGTATATATTTTTTTCCTGTGGTTTCTTTACATAGAGAGTTTACCGTTCACAGAAAATATATAAGAATACTTTTTGTACAATTTTGACTAGAATTTAACTTTCATAGGAAAATAGCTCTGAGTTTGGTGTCCTGTAGTGGAAGATGGTCATGAGACTGCGTAGTTGCTAGAGATAGTATTTGATACAGACACCCGACTCCAAGTGCCTCTTGAGGTGGGTACTCTGCGAAAATGCCTTCCCACACATCATACAACGAAATTTCTTCTGTCCACCGCATTCGTATCTGAAAAATTATGCTCTATTAGTATAAAATAATTAAAAAAAAAACAAAGAAATTGAATTCATTAAAGCAAAAAGGTAATTGATCTTAGAATTTCTGCAATTCTAGATCACATATGAATTGAAAATGACAGCTTTCAGCTTTCAATCAAAAAGTGACAGATGTCACTATATATTAAAAAGTGGCAGCTGTCAATTCAGCAACCATAGTAGAATCAGGTATTTTCACAAGTTACGATTTAGTGAAATATTTAAAAAGGTTCTTCTTCATTTCGTTAAACTTTAATAAATTAGAAACAACTTGATTTTCAATTTTTGAAAATGACATCTGTCAAATTTTCATCCAATCAGAATAAAGTACTTCGTAAAGTATTAATTTTAAAAATTTGGTATCAAGTTATTTGAAAGTGATAAAAAGTCTATATAGCTTTGGTTAGTTTAAAGTGACAGCTGTCATTTGTGGCTAATTAGACGATTAAATTTTATGACAGTTCGTAATTTCTGAAACAAAGTTCAGAATTAAAAATATTATGCAAAGTCGCGTTAATATTTTTTTGTAGTTTTTCACAATAGGCAAACATGGATATCATTGTTTTCAAGTGACAGCTGTCATTTAAAAGACATTTTTTATGTCATATTGTCTTCCGAAAACTCTATTCAGAAATTCTCAAATGTTGTATACACTGAAAGAAATCCGAAAAAGTTAAAATAACATTCCGGAAATGTTTATTTTATCCTGAAGTATTGATCCGAAATCGGTGTAAATATTATGCTCTTTAGGCATATTAGGGGTTAAAGTTACCCTTTTTCGTGTTAATTTTACCCTTAAAAAGGTGTAAAATTAACATTAAAAAATGTTGATATATTTTTACACCTAAAAAGTGTTAAAGTTATGAGGAAAAAAGTTAATCGCACCCTCTTTTTTCCTCACTGTATCAGCTTTACTTCATACTTAATCTGCCTAGTAATTTTGTCAGCATAAATATTGAAACCGGTATATTTACTTTTAAAACATTAATACATATAATGAAATAGGGAGATGACCTCTTTCCAGGTGCGTCGGAGATGCTGATCCTTTCAGACATCAAATATCAATGGTTTTTTCCCGAAAGCTTTAGGCGCAACAGTGCGCTTTCTTCCCGCCTTTTAGCCACTAAAGAAGGCGGCACTGTCGCGCCGAAAGCTTTGGCGAAAAAACATTGCTGTTTGATCTCTGAAGGGATCAGCATCCCCGACACACCTGGAAAGAGGTCATCTCCCTATTGCATTATGCATATTCTTCGTCAGTTATTCTATTGGCATCCACACTTAATATTTTTCGCTTCCGAACTAATCCATATCCTAAATTATCATTAGGATAAACTTATTTAATGGAAATATCGTACCTGACCAATGTTAAATTGTTTATACAGACAATTTGTACTTGAAATTTCGGTATTTCGTAAATTTTGTTTCGGAACTGTTCATATTCCAGTAATTTGAATTTCAAGATTTTTGGTGCTTTATGAAGTGCATTTCTCTTTTATGGCCTCTACACATTGGGAGCAATTTTTGTCAAAAATTGCTTTTTTGAAGGAAATTCCCTGCAGCGTTGTAGGGGGAAACGTCAAATTTCTGTCAAAAACGCAATTTTTGACGAAAATTGCTCCCAATGTGTAGACGCCTTTAGGGCTTTTAGGAATTGTAAATTTTGAAGTCTTCAAAATGAAGGCAATTGATATCTTCTGATGAAATGTATTAAAAGTGAAAAAGAACGAAAAAATCGGATATGGAATTTCCAAAAATTATCGAATATGAAATTTCTGGGAACAAAATGTTGGGTTACGAATTTCTCGGAGGAATAAAACCTAGTACGAAGTTTCTGGAAACAAACCAGGCATGCGATTTCTGAGAATTGAAAAAAATAGTATACGATTAATCCCGGAATAAGAAGGTCGAATTTGAAAGTTCCGGAATCAAGCAGACGAAATGAAGTTAAAGAAGATAAAAAGACTGCATACGTAATTTTTAGGAACAAGAAAACCGATTACAAAATATTTTTCGAAATTTCCGACAACGAAAAGACCAAGTGCTAAGGTATCGGAAACGAAAGAACGGATACAATATTTCAAAAACAGGAAAACTGGTTACAAAATTTCCAGAAGTAAAAAAACTGGGTCCGAAATATCCAGTAACAAAAACAGAGTACGAAATTTCTTTGAAAAGAAAGATCAGAACGTTTTTTATTTTCTAGAAACAAAGAAAACGGATCAACGAAATTTCAAGGAGCAAAAAGATCAGGAGTGACATAATACCATCTTTTCGATAGTATCGACTATAGATTCTGAAAAATTGAAATGATAACTTCACTTTTTGTAGCTAATATAAATATTTGTCAATGGTTACATTCTCTTAAGAATGGTTCAATGAATTGTTAAAAATGTGGAAAAAGTTTTTTAATTTAATAAATCAGAGAGAGATTTATCGACACGACCGATACGATAAGATCGAGAAGGTTTCATTCCTCTCCACAGGTTCGAAAATCTAGGGAGCAGAATGTATAAGGGACTAAGATTATTAAAAATAAAATATAATTGATTTCCTAACAACTCTCAGCGAGCACAGTTTGCTGAAAAAAGGCAGCGTTTTCAACATATTTTTTGCTGAATCGTTCAGCAAAAATATGCTGACCAGTCAGCAGTTATCGAACAAAAAGTGTTAACCAAATATAATAGGACCTTAAACCGAATGTCGTTTTAAGGTTAGCAGAATTCAGAGTTTGCTGAAAAAAGGCAGCGTTTTCAGAATATTTTTGTTGAATCGGTCAGCAAAAATATGCTGACAAGTTAGCAGTCCTCGAACAAAAAGTGTTATCCAAATATATGGGACCTTAAACCGAATGTCATTTTAAGGTTAGCAGAATTCACAGTTTTCTGAAAAAAAGGCAGCGTGTTCAGCAAATTTTTTCTGAGTCAATCAGCAAAAAATATGCTGACCAGTCAGCAGTTATCGAACAAAAAGTGTTAACCAAATATATGGGACCTTAAACAGAATGTCGTTTTAAGGTTAGCAGAATTCACAATTTGCTGAAAAAAGGCAGCATTTTCAGCATATTTTTGCTAAATCGGTCAGCAAAAATATGCTGACTAGTCAGCAGTTATCGAACAAAAAGTGTTAACCAAATATATCCAACACTGAGAAAAAGAGCGTGCGATTAACTTTTTGTCCTCGTAACTTTAACACTTTTTTAGTGTGAAAATATATCAACATTTTTTAATGTTTATTTTACATCTTATTAAGGGTAAAATTAACATAAAAAAGGGTAACTTTAACTCACACTGAGAGAAATCCGAAAAAGTTAAAATAACATTCCGGAAATGTTAATTTTACCCTGCAGTATTGATCCGAAAAAGGTGTAAATATCACCCTTTTTAGGTGTATTATGGGTTAAAGTTACCCTTCTTTCATGTTGATTTTACCCTTAAAAGGTGTAAAATTAACATGAAGCCTCTGTCTGTGTTAATTTTACCCTTAAAAAGATGTAAAATTAACATTAAAAAATGTTGATATATTTTTACACCTAAAAAGTGTTAAATTTCTGAGGAAAAAAAGTTAATCGCACCCTCTTTTTTTCTCAATGCATAATACACCTAAAAAGCATAATATTTACATTGATTTCGGATCAATAGCGCAGGGTGAAATTAACATTTCCGGAATGTTATTTTAATTTTTTCGGATTTCTGAAACCGAGTGTTGTTTTAAGGTTAGCAGAATTCAACTGAAAATACATATCGTCGGTTGCGTCTACCTCTGTCGTATCTGCATTTCTTTTGTGTCAGCATTTCACGCAAGAGGGGACGTCTGTATTGCAGCTTGCACCAAATGCAGATACGACAGAGGTAGACGCAACCGACGATATATTTTCAGCTGAATTATAATGGGTTAGCATTTGGTGCTCGCTGGGAAGGTAAAGGGAAGATTCTTATGCATAGCAAGCTATTTTTTCCTCTTGCTCATTCATTCTCCAATCTGATTGGTTGAAAAACTGACAGCTGTCACTTTCGACCAATCAGAGAACAGGATGACGTCAAAATTTTATTTCGATTAATATTTCACTAAATGTAAATCATTATTAAGGTTTTTTTTCAATCTATCATCCATGAAATAAACTCACCTAATATGCCGCTGAAGGGAACTCGGTTCTTTGTAATTCTTTCCACAATTTTGCCTTGGACATTCATATCGTCCATTTGCATTAATTAATTTGGATAGATCAGAAAATTTGAGATTGTACCAAACATCCCAAATATCTCGTTGACCAACACAATTTTCACCATCTGAAAGTATTGAAGAGGAAGATTGGTTAGTATAGAAAATATCTAGTGTTAGTGAGGGTTAATAAAGGATACTTCTGGAAAAGAAAAATTGAAAGAGATATTGAGGAAAATTATATCAAATAAGTGCTCAGTTAGTAAATTGTGATGTAATAGTGATTTCTTTATTTCTATTTACACAAAAAATTTCAACTATCTCAACTACTCTTTAGTTATGCTACATTGGGGAATTTGTTTAGTTTTTTTTTTTGGATTTAATTTGAAGACTTATAAATCATCAAACTTGAATTTTGCATCTCGGGGATATCCTTCGAAGAGACGGTCTCTGGGATTTCCTGGAAAGAGAAGAAGGGTAGGATGTTGTTAATATGATAAAATGCGATGTGATGGGGGGCCTTACCTGATTTTGCAGGGAAAACAAACGAAAAAGAAAATCAGGAAGAAGTTGAGAGAACCTGCTCAACTTCTCCTTCACTCGAACAATTTCAGGTTGATTCATATTTTCTTCGACGTCGCTGGGGCCTCATATGAGTCCGTATGTGATCCTTCATGGTGTCGGACCTACGATTGACGTAGGGACAGAAGGGACAACCCAGTTTTTCCCTCGATGATGCCGTATAGACGCATTCGCAGCGCTGATGACGACTCAAGCTCGTTTTGAATTTGTAGGATTTTTGGCAGAATTCACACTGATGCCTCTGGCCATCAGGCATCAATTGAGGCACATGGCGATTGCTCTTGTAATCACCATGTGAATATGAGTAATATTCCTTGTAGTAGAAATCTGCAAGAACACAATAAAGCAGAAGAAAAATGCCAGAATTAGTAACAATGAATCCTCATCGAAAGGAATATCCAGTCAGGAAAAGCAGGTTAGTTAAGAAAAGCTTAAGTTTTGTTTTTTTTTTCTACTTCAAAAAAGATATTTTCATTATTATTTAACTTCCATAATAAATTTACATGACCAGAGAAACTTTCCCTGTTGCCTAAATGAAAAATCTCTAGAGATTTTATCTACAATGGGATGATAGAATTTCTTTTTTTTTTTTAGAGAATTTGCTGCTTCATGATTTCTCTGTGAAAAGTGGTAATGTGACGGTGCATATTGAAGAATTTGGTGGTTTTGTACGTGCATCCAATGAATGGACACGAATGTAAATTTTTAGCCGGTTGCTCACGACACTCCCGACTCTTGTGGAGGATCAATGTGTTCAGACTCTGGCAGGCTTTGAAGCAGCACTGACAGTACCAAATGCCATCAATCGCCTTCTCATCATCCTCCTCATCCATCGACCAACTTTTTTCTGCAAGAGAAATGAAAAAGTCAGTCAATAAAATGGGAAATGACGTCTGGATCCTATGCAAAGCACCTAATGAAAACAAAATCACTAAAGAAATAACATTTTATCACTTTTTTGTCATTTTTTTTTTATACAATAATCTTATTATTTTTTTCTGTATTTTGTACATTCTGGTTAATTTTTTCCCTAAAACATTTCATAAATTTTACATTTCTCTCTCAAACAGCATGAGAAACACAAAAAACTATTGCATGATTGTTAGTGTAATAACAAATAGGGCGCAATATCAAACCCAAGGTGTTTGTCCTACTCCAATCATTCATTTGAATTTCTCAGTAAGGAAATTTTTTATCGAGCTTCCTTTTTGTCAACTCATTAAAAACCACTGAATATTGAAGAACCTGGAAGAAAAAATGTTAAATGTAAGAATTTTTAGGAATTTCTGTTAATAAATGCAATGATTGCTCACTAAATTGAAATTGAAGAAATTAATTTCAAGAATTTTCCACATTCAATTCTATAGAGGAAAGTGCCCATGCTTCATACGATCCCAAGCTTCGTAATGACTAAATTTTTCCTATGTTTCTCAATAGATATGACTTGGAAAATAACGATATCCATCGGAAAATTCACAACTTTGACAATATATAACTCGAAAACGGCTTAACCGATCTTAACGAAATTCGGCTTAAAATCGACATATAACTTAAGATTTAAAAATATATATATTTTTATATTTTTTCTCTAACTGGTGCATCTGGTAGCTCCCATACAAGCATTGCAAGGCTATAAAACGAAAACTTTTTCGTGTATTGGGAAACCATCGATATTTTCGGAGTCATTGGTGTGTCTTCAACATACAGTAGACTCTATCAAATTCGGGCATTTGGAACCGAAATGTCACCCGAATTAAGGAGAAATTCGGGCAACAACCTTTTTGAAATGCAAAGATTTCTTGTTCAACTGCATGCACATATTAAGTTTACATGCTCATATAATATTTCATGAAAATCCCTTAATAATGCAAAATCGCATCAAAACTAAGACAAACCATGGTAAATTTAAGGATATTTACTTCATTTGATAATCATAATCAAACTTGAAAAATGTCAACAAACTCTTTTAGAATTTAACTGCCGCCCGAATTAAAAAGTAGCCCGATCTTAAAAGAGCCGAATTAGCGACAGTCTACTGTATCTCCCGAAGTAACTATATAGTCCATCACGTCAAGTTTCTAAGATATCTTAAAGTAAGAGTGTTCTTAAGAAATGTGTAGGACTATTTATGAAACTTTCTTTTTTTTCAATAACAGTGTATCGTAAGTTGTTGGCGTAAAAGAACGTTTTCGAAAGGAGGACTCAAGGAACATTTCCTAGAAGAAATTATTTTCCTATCTCTCCATTTTCCTTGTAATTATTCAGATTTGTTCTCAAATATACTCGAATATCCTTTAATTGCCTTAAAAGTATTGCATCCTTTTGTCTCCTTTACAGAAATGTTCTCGTTAGAAAAGGTGCTAGGTTTGTTGAAGATCTTAGGATTGAAAAGGGGCCGTTATCAAAAAAAAATCTACTAAAAGTTCAGAGTATAGTGGCTTTTTTAACATATTTTTACTCGTTTCTGAATAACGATATATTTTAGGGCCCTGCGATCTTAAGAGGTTTCAACTATTTTTTCAAGGAAAATATTCCTGCATTGGAGACATTTCCCTACAGACAATCCTTTTTATTAATTTAAAGGATATTCAATTTTTTTGAAATTTTTGTGAGGAAGATCTGGAAAATTGCAGGGAAAATGGAGAGATAAGGATATGGTTTGTTCTAGAAAAATCTTCCTTCAGCCTTCCTTTACAAATTATTCTTTGAAACAACCAATATAATATAAACCTTTACTGTATGAAAACACCATATTTTCTCTTTTTTTTACAACATATTAAATTTTAATCTTAATTTAGGTTATTAAGCATAAAAAAGTACCACATTTCAACTATATTTTGAGAAATTTTCATTTAAAAATCTTAAAAATTCAGTCATTGGGACCTAATTTTCGAAGAATCTTTTGGAAAAGCATACTTTTCGGTGGACAAAATTTTTCAAAGTATATTCTTCTGACATCAAAAAAGACTAAACATTTCCTATTAGCTGATGAATTATACTCGTACTTGATCAGTGCACTTCTTTAATAAATTTTAGACTTTTGGCAGAATTTTATACAAAAACGTACAATTTTTATCGTATTTTACACCACGGTTTGTCTTGCAAAATAAGTTGAGAGCAAGATAAAATAAAAACTCTACCGTTCAAATACGAGTTTAACTCATCAGCTACCAGGAAATATTTAATTTTTTGACGTCAGATGAATATACTCTGAGAAATCTTTTATACCGCAAAAAAACTGAATTTTTAAAATTTTGAAATAAAAATGTCTGAAAATATATAATTAATATGTTGTGCTTTTATTATGCTTAAGAGCTCGAATTAAATAATTTTCTTTATTGCGTGAAAGAGAGATGTAAAGAAAATTTGTTGTTTTTTTAGTCTGCACGACCCACGTAACCCCTTAACTAGAATAGAATTTGATTCCAAAAAGAAAAAGCATTGATTAGGGTAAATTAAGCTAATTCAAAACCTGCTCCAAATGGAAATTTTTCGCTATTCCAAATGGAAACGTCACTATTTTCATAATAAATACAGTACTAAATTATTATATTTATATATTTTCTATACCTCAGTTTCATTATTTAGTTAATTTTGCTCCAAATAAAGCGAAAATCCATTCATATTCACAAATTTTAATTTGTTAATTTCTCAGAAAAATTAAAAAGTGTACCTTTTCACTATCGAATTTTCTTATCGACCATGTTTTCCAATGAAAAACACAGTAAGGTGAGTGTTGTTTATTCATTTTGTTTAACATATCTATCATATTTCTGGATAATTTTAGTTAAATTCAGTGCTAATCTTTATTGTTAACGATACGAGAAATTTTCAAATGCAATAATTACCTATTTCGTGAACAAAAAGGATTTTTCTGAAATGTCTGCAAATGTTTCAATAGGAGACTCCGGAAATATGATTTTTTTTTGAAATTGTAAGTCTAGTATTCCTTCAATCTGAAAAGTCTTATTCATATTTTTCGTTTCTGTTATTTCATTATAATAATATCCTTGTACTCAATTTCGGAAAATTTAATTCTTCATTGTTTCATTTCATTTCAATGATCTTTATAAATTTACCGAAAATGATAATTTAGTGATCGTCAAATGGATTAGTTCAGATTAGAATTTTAAAAAAAAATCTACAGGTTTCTGTTCCACTTCCGAGTCGAAAATTTACTGAATTTTTGACAACTGAATAAAATTTGGGCTGAGCTTCACAAGATTATCGTCTCTTATACATTCCGATGGCGGTCCCTTACCCTAAGGTTTACCTTTCATTTCAATCTTTCAAAATCATAATAACGATGTAAAAAATTTCCTTTCAATTTCATAAATAAATTGAAGTTAGTCTGATCATTTTATTTCGTTTTTGAGCAATAAATACAAAACGCAATTTGAGACGTTTCACATTATTAGAAAAAACAATTTTGTTATAATGACCGATGCAATTTTTCTTTATCTAAAAAAATTCCAAATAAAAATTTCGATAGAAAAAAAAACTTATCTTTGAATTTATTTTATTTGGTATAATAGTGCAATATCGAATAAGTGCACTTATATTAACCTTAGAAATATTCTGAAAATATTTCGTGTCTTAAATTAGCAATTGTCCTACCTTCCTCATGATTTAATCAACCGTTCTTGTAACAATATTGATGTAAAAGGTAGTTTCGACATTAATTGCTGATCCAAGCGACGATTTGTTGATTAATTAAAACTTAAAATACATTTGAAAATCAAATATTACAAAAACAAAATGTTTAAAATATTTCTTAATTATAATTAAAAATTGCATAGAAAGATATTTACATTTCTACAACTTTTCAGAAAATGGTTTTGTTCACTCAAAAGGATCTATGAATAAGTTGTGAATATCAATAGGAGCCCTAAATAATCCGATGGACAGGAATTTCTTATAAGCAGAAATTTTCAACTTGCAACCGTTCCTTAATCTACGTATTCAGAATGTATGATTTCCAGAATTTTCTCCAATTGTACCACTTTTTAGAACCAAAAAGAATATTATCAAACCATTCTTAAAAATTATCAGAACATTGTTTAAATTTAATAAAATGTGCAATTTTGAGGTTTTTTTGCTTCATCCTTTGAGAAATCATTGGAATGATCTATCTTCACTAAATAAATTAATGAGATAGATGATTTTTCCAAAGAATGCTGGACTAAATTATCCAGAATGCTGGATAATTTAATTCAGATCCCAACTATTTTGTAGATAAATAACATTATGTTAAAGCTCAGCTTTCTTTAAAAATATTCGGAAAAATATCGCATTCAATATCATTTTAAGCTGTGTTACAGTGATTCTCACTGTTGTTCCTGTGAAAGGGATATGCTTACTTCTGTATAGAAGTAGTTCTTTATGCAATTTTTGTAATGTTAATCTAACATTTTGTCCTTAAACGAAAATGCCTTCAAATGATTCCTAACATCAACTTCTCAAAGTCAAATTTTTGTGTCATAATAAAACAAATACAAAACCGAAAAATCCGTATTTAGCCGAAACATTTGTAATAAATAAAATAAAAGAGGGCGTGTCTTAAATTTATATCTAAGAACTCATCAGAAAACTGTATAAAAAAATGTTTTTTCTTTAATAAAATAACATTTCTTATTATATCATATCTTATTGCGTAACAATTATGATTTCTAATTAAAAATTTGTTCAGTAATATTTTTCTTAAGTTTCTGAAAGAGAGTGTTCCAATTTGACAAGAATTGCCATGCAAATAAAAAATCTGAATTATAAAATGATGCTTCTGTTTTCTTTTAGAAGTTCAGCAGAGGCGTGTGTTCTTTTATACCTTAACTCTTCTTCCAACCAAACTATGATACCATATGCTTTGTTAATTTTAAATTACTTTTCAGACTTTATAATTTCTCAAGGGGCGTGTCACATTATTATTTCTGGGCGGAGCTTATTCCATTATTCCCATTTAACTTCTTTGATGGGCGTGTCCCAGATGCATGTGAGTGTTAAAACCGCCCAATACATAAATACATTAATAAATATATAGTTCTAAAAATAATACTTTGACTTTCAATTACAAAATTCTCAATGGGCGTGACTTAATTTTTTTAATGTTTTTTTCGAAGTGACTGAAAAATCCCCAATGGGAGGTAATGAATATCTTTCTGACCAATTTAGTGAGCAAGGAATACAAAATGATTGTTATTTACCTGGTCTCAGAGCAATCCTGGCTAAAGAGGAGGTCCTTCAAATTTTGTTGCATCTTCCCTGTGTTCATAGTGAGTCCTTAGATGAACATTAAGCTTGTCCCTGCGTCGATTCGAATAAGTGCAGTACGGACAATAGAGCATCTCTGCAAATCTTGTCATTGGACAATCATACTTCTGATGTCGTCTGAGGCTAGAATTCACCATGTACATCTTGCCACAGAAATCGCATCGGAAATGAAGGCCTAAGGATGAGAAGAAATACTTCAATTAGTTGGATAGAAATGACCAAAACTACAAGATCGCATGATCTGCAGTGAACAAAATCTGTTAGTACCAGCGTATAAAACCTGAAAGGAGACTCAATAAGAAACATTTGTTAGTAATTGTGTTATGAAGAGTGCGAGAATGGTGTTACTTAAATTGTTCCCACCTGTGATCTACAGTGCTTCAGTTAGAGATGAATAGAAGAAGAGAAAAGACTAAAGAGTTTTTTTTTACAATTTACTTTACAATATACAGCAATTAATTCACTGAGTAATCTCTCTCAATTTTTGGAATAATTTATTACAGACGAAGTTTATTTTTTGGAGATTTTCCGTGATCCTCAAATTAGTGAGGATCACTCAATTTTGACTGT
Source organism: Phlebotomus papatasi (assembly GCF_024763615.1). Classification (NCBI taxonomy): domain Eukaryota; kingdom Metazoa; phylum Arthropoda; class Insecta; order Diptera; family Psychodidae; genus Phlebotomus; species Phlebotomus papatasi. The sequence goes on from NC_077223.1 coordinate 79,563,810, forward strand.
TTTTGAATGTGTGGTATAGTGCCTCTTGAGATGGTATTTCCTCTTGAAATACTTCTGGCACTGATTGCACTGGAACCTGCGTTCTGATCCACAATCCAGACGCACATGGCGACTCATTGTGGCATAAGTGTTGTAAGCACGGCCACATCCATTGGAACATGCAAAGAAGCCCGGCATCCAATATACATCGCTTGATGAATCTGCAGAGGAGGACATGAAAGAGAAAAGTGCAACATCTTGATTAGTAGGTGTGCTGGAATTGCGAAGTGATCGAGCGGATTTGTGAGTTAGTTAAACAGAGAATACTTTTTGGCTGAATTCGAAACAGAAAAAAAATTGTGAAAAAATTTGGAAAACTTTTCTCAAAAAAAAAATGGAACAAAACAGTGAACATTTAAAAACATGCAGATAAAATTGATATTGGAGTACAAAAGAGGTACTGTTTTACATTTTATTCCTTATTTTACATTCAATTATATTATTCGCAAGTAATACATATAGATCTCTGTAATATTGATTTTGATTAAGTTTCACCGACGCTTTGTATCAAATAAAACTATTTTTTTTTTTGTTTTTTTGGCTTTGAAAATATTCTAACGCAGGTGAAAAGTGTGTTAGCACTGTGAGAGGGATTTTTTTAAAAGACTCTGGGTTAGCTTTACAATACCGTTTGTAATAAAAAATCATATTTATCGGGAAGGAATTCTACTGCATCCAAATAAATTAGGCCACGCCCCTTTAGAAGTTTTGATGAAAAAAACTAGATAGATAGATAATAATGTTTTTCTATCTATCAAGTTTCTTTCATCAAAATTTATAAAAGGGCGTGGCTGAATTTATCTGTATACAATAGGAATTCTACTGCATACAGATAAATTAAGCCACGCCCCTTTATAAGTTTTGATGAAAAAAACTAGAGAGATAGATAATAATGTTTATCTATCTACCTAGTTTCTTTCTTCAAGACTTATAAAGGGGCGTGGCTGAATTTATCTGTATGCAGTAGGAATTATACTGCATACAGATAAATTAAGCCACGCCCCTTTAGAAGTTTTGATGAAAGAAACTTAGCACTTGGCATGTTTATTTGGCAAAATATGTAATAGATCGATGCAAGTAACGCGTACTATTTGAATCATGATAGACTTATAAGTGCCCCGCCCATAATATTAGACCACGCCTCTAACAGATTTTATTTATTATTTAGATATCTGAAAAATTGTATAACAATTTTTTGTGTAAATTATCGCCTCCTAGGATCCTTAAATTCATCTACCATCATGATAAATTTAGGGAATGCATGACTTAAACTTTAATTTCTTTTAGTTTTCTGGAGAGGGTGTGTCACGCCCCTGGCAAGTTGCCTAAAATTTGAAGCCACTTTCTCATATTTCGATTTAAATTTATATGGGAATTTTTTTGCACTCGCGACCGTTACGCTAAATATCTAAAAAGTGAGAAGTTTTTCCGTATTATACGATACCTTTCCTTATGGAGGGATAAATATACTAAATTTTTGTTTAAATAATTTTTTTTCCTCGGAGCACTGTGAGCTGAGTCCGAGATCAATTTAGGAATTGGCTTCAAATAGCTCCATATAAAAAGGTCAACTTGTCAGGCGCTTGGGGTGTGTCCTAAATTTATTTGTAAATACTATTTTACAAATGGTAGAAATTTCAGAAGACACGAGAAAAAAACCAAAATAAAATTAAAATTGAGGCTGGTAAAACACAGTCATTTACACATTTTGAAATTTGACATTTTGTCATTTACACATTTTGAAAGGGGCGTGTCCTAAATTTGTGTACAAGAAATCATTCGAACATGTCCATTAAACCGCCCATAAAAGTTTAGCGAGTTCCAAGAAATGCTCTGTAAATAAATATAGATATACTCCATATAATAACATTTCTGTTTCCTGGAACAAAAATCTGTAGGGTAAATGTCCTAATTCAAAACCATTTTCAGACGCTATAACTTTGACAAAAGATTCAACAAATTAAGTTCATTTTTTTTTTTCTGAAGAAAATTACATAAATTTGCTCCTTAACTCTTCTAGAATGTTACAGTTTAGTGAAAATTCTTTAGATATAATTTGAAAACTTCTTAAATACAAGAAAAATACGCGAGTCTAAAATGCTTCTATTGCAAACAAATTAATCCAAATGGAGACAAGGGAAAGTTTCTAATTGGAGACAAACAGTGTAAATGAAACCGCAACGAAAGGCTTCCAAAATCTTGTTGAGTTGCTCTTGAGTGCAGGATTTGATCTTATTCCTGGTTTTTTCTTGTTTTCCATCTAAAACAATAAGAAAATCTCTCCAATAAATCATATTTCCGGAGTTTCCTATTAAAGCATTTGCAGACACTTCAGAAAAATCCTTTTTGTTCACGAAATAGGTAATTATTTCATTTGAAAACTTCACGTACCGTTAACAATATAGATTAGCACTTAATTTAACTAAAATTAGCCAGAAATAAGACATAAATGTTAAACAAAACGAATAAACAACAGTCACTTTATTGTGTTTTTTTCATTGGAAAACATGGTCGATCGATAAAAAACTCAATAGTGAAAAGGTACACTTTTAATTTTTCTGAGATATTAACAAATTAAAATTTGTGAATATGAATGGATTGTCGCCTTATTTGGAGCAAAATTACCTAAATAATGAAACTGTGGTATAGAAAATATATAAATATAGTAATTAAGTACTGTATTTATCATGAAAACAATGACGTTTCCATTTGGAGCAGGTTTTGAATTAGCTTAATTTACCCTAGGAGGTGTGTCCTAAATTCATTTGCAAGAAATATTTTATCTCTTCTCGCCATAAAATTATCTGAGAAGAAAAATGTCGTAAAATAACTGGAAAAATTGTGGAATAATACGACATTTCCGTTTTCTCCTACTTAGAAAGTCCTTTTTAGACCCGCCCACTGTTCAAATTTCGGGGACAAAGGGAAGTTCAATGGTAATAAAACATAGCCCACAACTAATTGTTCTTTTGTGGACCCGTTTGAAGCTAACTTATAAATAGATTCCAAACTCAGCTTACACTTTGAGTTGCGAAAAAGTTTTTGCATGGAAATCTACTATATTTATCTCTCTTTACAGGGCACAGAGTCCTGTGTAGCCTGTACACAAGGCACGCCCCAAATTTTGGCATATATCGCGTAACGGTTACGTATTTAGAAAAATTCCCATACAAATCTATAAGTGAATATGAGAAAGTATGGCTTCAAATAAAATGATGTTCTGTCTGATAGCTTGCTACTTCTAATTTTGTTACAACTTTTGTCACGGGGCGTGGTCAAAATTTTCATGAAGGTTTTACACTCTTCCCAAAGATAGACATTTTAAAATGATGTTCTGTCTGATAGCCTGCTACTTCTATTTTTGTTACAACTTTTGTCACGGGACGTGGTCAAAATTTTCATGAAGGTTTTACACTCCTCCCAAAGATAGACATTTTGGGAGGAGCTAGAAGTTCTTTGAAAATAATTTGGATGAGTCAGACTGATAAGACAATTTTTCCTTTTCCAGATTTTGCAGAGGGCGTGGCCAGCATTTGCATAAAAATTCTAGACCCGCCCATTAAAGAAGTTTTAGAAAGGGGGCGTGTCCTAAATTAAAAATACTTAGACCAAAATTAAACGTATACTTCATTATTTCGGAAGGGGCCTGTCCTATTTTTTACTCGGTGGGATTAATAGAATATCTCCAATTTCACTTCTCAGACAAATATAGATTTTTTTCCAAGTGACGGTATTGTTAAGTAACACCAAAGCTTTTGCAAGTAGAATTCCTGGTTAAAAGCAATTTTCTTCAGGCAGATTTGAAGCTTCAATTGGCTTTCGAATGGGCCAGAAGAAAAGGTTTTTAACCAAATATTCCACAGTTTGAGGTATTTTGACACGTGAAGATGTTTTAGAGTTAATATCGGGGAAAAAACCACAGAGTAGTTACAAAATATCAGTTATCTGGGAACAATCTTTGGGATATATCGCTTTGAGATTTCGTTGCTCATTTCAAGCATGTTTCTAGGACATTTTGCTGGGATGCAGACGCTTCATGTGCTGCTTGAGATTCCATTTTCTACGGAATCTCCTCAGGCAGATCGTGCAGAAGATCTTTTTCTCAACACCACATTCATGATTCATATGACGAACCATAATGCTTCGTGTTGAGTAGCTTCTTCCGCATTTTCTGCACGTGTAATTATCCCCAATTCGCATGACTCTCTTCCGATCCGGCTCCCTGAGAGTACTATCGGCAAATTGGGCGATGTAGTAGTAGTCTCCCCAGTAATCTGAAAGAGAAAATGTGCAAATAGTGAGAAGGATGTGTTGATAAATAAATTATTTCAATGCTCAATTACCAAAAAAAAATACTCATCTCACAAAATTGCTCCCAAAAGCACACACACAAGAGACCATCAAAATAAAAAAAAAATGATAACACAGAAGCATGGCAAATAAGGAATAACGAACTGAACTTGATCGAAAAGGAAATTATTTAAAGAGAAAAAGCTGTTTTTGTTTTATATCTCAAAATCTCAATTAATACATCAACTTTTCTCTGAAGTGGCATCTCAAAACTTGGCAGGAAATACTACTTTCCGCATGTTTTTTTCTCAATAGTTCTTTTCTTTGTTTTGCAAAAAAATTGCAACAAATTTGAGCACAATCTTATTGAAATCACATTTTTTTTTAGTGTGCAAGGAGAATCTTTTCGATCGCCATGCTACATCATTCGTAATTTGTAACATCAAGGGCTGACTGAAGGTAGTGATCAAGAAGACCATCTTTTGCATGTCTCTCCATATGTTTAGCTAAATTCCTCTTTTGTGTGACTATTTTGGGGCACAAGGGACACTGGGCACCTTTTCCGCACTCCTTCCGATGAGCTGAAAGAGAATATCCAAAATTCACAGAAGCAATAAAAATTATCAATCACTTTATCAAAAGTTACCTTTGAGAGCACTGTACTTCTTGTACTTGACGCCACACTGAGGACAAACATATCTCGGAAGCCCATCATCCATGTAAATGACAAGAGGATCAGTTTCTCTCAGGAAATCTACAAAATAGTTAATCAATATTCCATTAGATAACATTTTTTCTCAACAGAATATCTACAAAATGCCCAGAGATTCGCCAAAATAATATTGTTAGCAAAAAATAATACAGAGGAACCAAAAAATAATAATTTTGATACGAACCTCCACCAAAATATATCCCTATTTTTCAAAAAAATATCTCATAAAATTGCAATAGTCACAAGATAAATTTAATTGTTTTTATTAAGATATCTCTCTCTCTATTTTCTGTAAAATTCATCAGCAAGGAATTATTTTCGCACTTCAAATGGCACTAGCCACTGTACATCATCACAAAATTAAAGTAGAAGGAAATATTGTAGTTGTACTCAGCGTGATCATATTTAATTGTGTAGAGGAGTAATTACTGAAATCGATGAATTTATTTTTTTAAGAAAAAACTTGGTTTGCATTCATCTAATTTTGAAGATTTTTCATTAACAAAAAAGGAATTTTTAACAAAAAGGATAAAAAAAAGATTTAAACAAAAATCGATTAAAAATCATCGATCAAACCGATTAAACGATTACTTTCAAATTTAAAAAATATACCTATTTTAATGTTTTCCTATATTTTTTTGATAAAAGTAGTAAAAATTGTAAGAAAAACAAACCATTCGATAATCTGCAACAAGAGAAAGATAAAATTTTTCAATAATCGAAAATCGATTAATATTTGATCGATTATATTCAAAATAAAAAAAAACTAAATACAAATGCAAAACCAAAACCTGTTCAGGAAAAAATTCATGAATATTTTCATTCCCGATACAATTAAGGTCAAATTGAGCTCAAGCTAGAGTTGGACCCCTGTAATATTGTATAATCGATGTAAAATTATTTCAACTATAAATTCAAGTTGGTAGAGATTTTTTGAACGGCAATTGAACGCGTTCTAAAATATTTAAAAAAAAAAACTTCTCAAATATTTTCTAAACTTTCATATAGAATAAAGTGGGGGGTAATTTAGGTAAGTCAGTTAGATAGAGAATGTTGACTTGTGGGGGGGGGGTCACCGAAGACCGGAAGTCAATATCTCTTACCGTTTGGCAGCTAGGATAGAGAAGTTGAAAAAAAACACGATTGTTAAAACTGCTCTCTCTTGGAGTTCGAGCTGTTAAAAGAATCTTGAAAAAATGCAAACAAAAATATGTATATCAATCGATGAATTTTTCCTGGATATTTAGAATTAAGCCTAATAGAGTTAAAACTTGATTTTTTTGTTCAAATTTTGAATTCAAAACATTTTTAAATTACTCAAAACGCTATAAATTCAACTAGTATTTTCATAAATCAAATAAATTTTTTAAATCTCTAAATCGAATTATCGATAAAGCGATTTTAATAAATTTTTACAAATAAATTAAAAAATTGTGATTTCAACGCTGCAAAATTGAGTAACATTATTCCTAGTAAATTTCTACCAAAAAAAATATAATTACTTCAGATTCTAACTCATCGAATAATCGATGAATTTATTTTTTCATTACATTACGGTAATTTCTATTAAACATACGAAAAGATCAGTTCTCTTTTAAAAAATCACAGTTCTACTATACAAAACAAAATCGTTTAAATGTCGAGAGCCAAAATGGAATATCTTGTATCTATTTCGGTATTAAAATAGTCCACTTTTGCTTTGAGCTTCACAATTGGACAACTTCATCTTGAAAATTTATATTACATTCTCAATAAAGGAACTTATTACAAGTTATCAAAAGTTAAATAAATATGCTTCATTTTTCTTTGAAAATATCATCGACTCGACTATACAACATAAGTCATCAAAAAGTCGACGAATTTTATTCAGTTATGAGCATCCGGAGATTGTTTCACCGCAGAAAAGTCGAAAATGCCATGGAAACAATATCGAATTGATTCTAACCAGCTCATCGAAAAATCGATTAAATTCCACTGAAAGTATTCATGAGTTCAAAAAATCTTTTTGCACGAAATTTTTCATCGAAATGATTTTTGTAATCATCGACAAGTTCTTTTTCGAATGGATTAAGGTAGATTTCCTTAAGTATTCTTGTACACGTTGGACACCTTTATAAATATAATTTCATGAAAATTTATCGAACTCATCGAGAAATTGATTAAATTTCATTCGAAACATTTATAAGATCGACAATTTATTTTGACTCTCACGAAATAAAAATTTATATCTAAGAGAAAGAAGTCTTTGTACTCTACGAAACCCGTAATTCTGCGGAAACTTATCGAAAAATCGATTAATTTCTTTCGAAGTTTTTATATGTACTTTTAAATTTTTTCCTTGCAATGGATCAGAGTAGATTTGTTTATGCAAATTCTTGGACACCTTCATAATTAGAATCTCGTGAAAATTTATTGAACCCATCGAGAAATCGGTTAATTTTCACTTCAAGCCTTTAAAATTTTTATAATCATTTTCAGAATTTTCCTTATTCGAATGAATAGAGCAAAATTTTTTCAAATAAATTCCCAGACATCTTAGGAATTAGATCTTCAGATTAACGAGACAACACATCGAAAAATCGATTAATTTTAATTTAGATTATTATGGGATGATCTAAAATTCCTTTTATAACTCTGCAAGGCAAAGGTAAGTTTTTTAAAGATACTTCTCTGCGACTTTAAAATTCGGTTCTAACACGGAATTTCACCGAAGTAATTTTCAAATACTTATCGAAAATTCGATTATTCTCATGTAAGTTTTTATAAATGGTTTAAAAGCTAACTTTCAACCACTCGAAATAAAGGTAGTTTTGTTCCAGAAAATTCTAGAGTACTTTAGGAATTTGTTTGTTCCTTACACATGTAATGAATCACAACAATTCGTCAAAAAATCGATTAAATTTCATCAAGTTTTTTTTTATAGTCAGTTCGAAAATTAATTTATATCCCTACAAGGACAATTTTCTTCAAGAAAATTTTAAGAGACTTCAAAAAACTCAATTGCAACACGGAATTTCGTCGAAGTCATTTTGAAAAACTCATCGAGAAATCGATTAGAGGGAAGTTGGGCTACTTTGAGCTGTGGGGCTATAATGTTATACGATTTTTTCGCATATTTCTACAGAAAACTGAGTTTTAACATGATGTAATTGGGATAGACAAAATAATTGTGGATCTAAATAAAATAATTGAAAGGACCAGCTTCATTTAGAAATAGGCGAAAAAGTCGTATAATAATCTAGCCCATAGCTCAAAGTAGCCCCACCCCCTATTTTCATTTAAATTAGTTTAAAAAACTTCTTCTGAACCATACGACTTAAAGGTACTTCTTCAGAATATTTTGGGGTACTTTAAGAGCTTGATTTGGGCACTCAATGGGTCAAGTGGTAGAGCACTCGCTCTCTGATGCAAGTATCCCGGGTTAGAATCCCCTTTAGGTCACCAGGAATTTTTCTGGCGTTAAAGGTGTTCGGATTGCATCCAGTGAGCTTCACTGCTCTTGATTCCACGGGCATGGAACTGACAACCTCATCCCGTACAAGAAAAAATAATAATGCATGTCTAGAAATTCCCCCCTTGCGAGAAGGCCTTGTTACTTCACGAAATGTTGCGCCAACATTATTATTATTATTACTTTAAGAGCTTGATTGTTCCTTAGAAATTTATTGAGTCGCAACAACTCATCGAAAAACCGATTAGTTAAATAATTTATTCTTAGCCACACAAAATTAAGATAGTTTCCTTCAAGCATCATCTTGAACACTTGAGGAACTTGCTTTTCCTGTAAAATTTTACACAGATCGTTTCAAAGAACTCATCGAAAAATCGATTAGTTAGATAATTTGTTTTTAGGAGCACAAGATAGGATAGTTCCCTTGAAGAAACTTCTTGGACACATAGGGAACTTGTTTTTCTCGAAAAAATTTGTACATATCGTTTTAAACAATTCATCGAAAAATCGATTAGTTGCACAATTTATTTTTAGGAGCACAAGATAAGGTATTTCCTTCATGAAAATTCAAAATACGAAAAATCATTTTAAACAACTCATCGAAAAATCGATTAAATTTCGTTTAAATAAATCTGGACGTGATCAATTTGGAAATTTCTCTCCAATCTTTAAGTAAGTAGGGGAAGGTAGTTTTCCTTTAAAAAAAAAACTCATCGATTTGTCAATTTACACCACAACTGAAATACTAAGCTTCACACTGAGTACCACTGCCCTACACCACTATTAAGTTTCAGTGTATCTGCTTGTAAGCTTCCATGGGTGAGAGTTTGTGGACATGCTGCAAGTGTCGGATAACTATGAAGCCGTAGGTGAACATCTTATGGCAAACCGGACAAGGATATTTTCTCTTGATGGCACATTCATTGCGCATATGACGAATAAGGGAATACTTCACTTGATACCTGAAGAATACAAAAAAAAGGTGAATATCGTCAACCATTTTAGTTGGTACACTGAGAGAAATCCGAAAAAGTTTAAATTACATTCCGGAAATGTTTATTTTATCCTGCAGTGTTGATCTGAAATCGGTGTAAATATTACGCTTTTTAGGTGTATTAGGGGTTAAAGTTACCCTTTTTCATGTTAATTTTACCCTTGAAAAGGTGTAAAATTAACATTAAAAAATGTTGATATATTTTTACACATGAAAAGTGTTAAAGTTATGAGGAAAAAATGTTAATCGCAGCCTCTTTTTTTCTCAGCACAGAGAAAAAAGAGGGTGCGATGTACTTTTTTTTCTCATAACTTAAACACTTTTTAGGTGTAAAAATATATCAACATTTTTTAATGTTAATTTTACACCTTTTTAAGGGTAAAATTAACATGAAAAAGGTTAACTTTAACCCCCAATAAACCTAAAAAGGGTAATATTTACACCGATTTTGGATCATTACTGCAGGGTAAAATAAACATTTCCGGAATGTTATTTTAACTTTTTCGGATTTCTCTCAGTGAGTGTAGGAAAATGTAGGTGTTTCGTACCTTCTTCGGCAATTGGCATTGGGACAGAGAAAATAACCATCCTTTTTAACAATGTCCAGTGATGTTTTCTTCTGAGGATTTCGCGTAGAACTCCTGGTAGATGATGTAGATCCTGTGAAAATAGATAAAACAAAAGTATTAGTAAAATTGACAAATGTTTTTTTGGGGGGATAAATTAAAAGAGATTTTGAGATATTACTGATACCATTAAGCTAATGTGTTACAAGTTAATTTGGTTTACTAAATAAAATATACATCGTTTATTTCGTTTCCATTTATTCAAAGATTTCTTTCTGATTTTTTCTTAGTTACTTTTAGTGATAAATTGTATTTCATATCAAAAAAAAAACCCTCCAACTTCTCAAACTCTCTCCAACCTTTTTTTTGCCATTTGCCAAAATAATTTAACAAAGTTCTTACCAGAAGAGTTTAGAGAATAAAGTTTGTAACAAATATTTGATTTTTCTTTTTACTTCAAGAATAATTCAACTGATTTTTATATAGTGTGACAAAAAAAAACATAGTTTTATACAACTACAAGAATATTGGTGTTGTGGTGTATTAAAGAACAAAAAAAAACAAAAAAGAGTTATCTAAATAATTATTTGGTTAACAGATGATTTTTCTATTGTTACTTGACCCAAAACCCCGCATTATTGTTAAAAAATATTCCATTTTTTCAATATTTCCTTTTTTTCTCAATCTTTCATTGCTAAATAATTATGGTTATTTCATTTTTTCTTTTTTTTTTAACTAAATTATGATTGATATTATTTTTTTTAAAATTGTGTATAATTTATTTTATTTTTCAATATGTCAGTATTTCTGTTTTTTTCTATTACGAATATTTAAATGAAAAAAAATTGCTTTGCAAACTATTTTGCTGGTAATTGTGGTTCTGTTTTTCTTCTTCTCTATTTATAAACTTTAACAAATAAAAATCTTCACTGTTTCTCATATGACTGGGTTGCAAAAGTAGTTTTAACTATTTTAATTTTTTAATTTTTAATTTTTAATTTTTTTTTTTGATTTTTTAGAACTACTTTTGCTTTTATTTAAAAATGTCGCGGTCAAAAGAATAATTATTAAAATTTCTGAGGGGAAAAATGTTATCGTATTTCTGCAGAAATTTGCATATTTTTCACTTTTCTTTTTTTTCTCTCACCTAGAAACAAAAAAAAATTAAAGAAAATATTATTTGTTAATTACAATCACAAATAATCACATCAATATTTCCGTTCACAGCTCCATGGTTATATTTTCACTTTTTTTATTCTTCATCTTCTAATTCAATGATGTTCTTTTCTATTTCATCTTCATATCTTTTGTTTTTTTCATCTTTTCTTTTTTTTAAATATGTTTTATGTAAATTTAATTGATGTATATAGAATTAAAAATATATATTTAATATATAAATCGATTATGTAAATATGTTCATATTGTTAATTATATGTTATTTACACTTTTTTTCAAAGTTTCTTATAAATTATTTCTTTAAAATTTCTCTTTTTTTCAATAATTCCTTTCTACAATTCCAAAATATCAATTTTTACAATTTTTTTTTAATAAATTTAATTCATTATCTTCTCTGAGAGATCAACGTAAATATTGCAAAAAAATATAATTCAGTGGAAAATAAATCAATTCACGATTTAAAAAAAAGTTTTTTCTCCAAAGTGTAACAGAAATTCTCTTTTCCCTTATCACTAGAGGAAATAATTATTTTAAAAAAAAAAATATGGTAATAAAAAATATATATCGACTAAATTAATCACGACTATTTTGCTTGGCTCTACTCCAAACATCAATAACTTTTTTTTCATTATCTTTTTCTTTTAAATAATATACTTCATATTTCTTTTCAAATCTACAATTTCATCTTCTGCCACTAGATAAAAATCTTTTTCAAAACTTACCACCAATTTTTTCTTTAAACTTCTGCGTTTTTTTTTTTTTTGGTGGAGAAAAAGATCCACTAACTGACTATACTTTGATATCACATTCCAATTTTTAAAATCCAATTTCTTTTTCGACTTCTTTTTTTTTTTTAAAAACTTGTTTAGGATTCACCAATAAAGTTCACTGGGATTTGGATAGGGATAGGGGGTAGGATAATGCCCAGCGCACAATAACATTTGTTTTGTAAACATGTTTTCGAAACTGCATATAAGAGTGAGCGAGATGACTAGATCTCGCTCACTCTCACTGAAATGTCAAAAACATGTTTACAAAACAAAAGTTATTGTGCGTTGGGCATAATGACCAGCGCACAATAACTTTTGTTTGTAAACATGTTTTGAAAATTTACCATGAGAATGAGCGAGATGACTAGATCTATGTTTCATTCACTCTCATCGAAATGTCAAAAACATGTTTACTAAACAAAAGTTATTGTGCGTTGGGCATAATGCACAATAATTTTTGTTTGTAAACATGTTTTCGACATTTCAATGAGAGTGAGCGAGATGTAGATCTAGTCATCTCGCTCTCTCTCATAGGAAATTTTGAAAAGATGCTTACAAACAAAAGTTACTGTGCGTTGAGCATAAGGGTAGGTTTTTTTTTGTTTTGCAGATCGTGATCGGGCTACCGGAGTGCAATCGCTAGATTGAGATGCACCCTGAGTCACCGGCTCGATCATCATCGATTCTGATGGGTACGCATGTGAAGGACGAGGTTGTGCTTATGCTTGGACTTCTTGTGGCATACCGGACACTCAAATTTGGGCTCTACGCCACATTCAAAGCGAATGTGTCGGTTGAGACTGTGCGGCCGGGCATAGGAATTGCCGCAGCGATTGCACGTGTAGGCACCGCCGGGAGTTGTGAGATTAGCCCCCATCAGCCGTACACCCCGCAGCGCCGACAGCGATGGTGTCAGGGTGGGCTGGGGCGGCAGAAGTGGCGCTTTATGGTCAACACTTGTACCGGCTGTTGACGCAGTGGCAACCACCGGTGGGCACATGGCGAATGGATTTGGCACAGTGGCCGCAGTAGCTGGCTGAGCCGATGCAGCTCCCAACTCCCGGAGGCACGTGGCTGGCGTGAGGAGACGCAGATCGCACGGTTGCTCATCCTCAGACTGCTGCGACACCGGACTCATCTTCCCATGGTATCCTGTGGGGAAAACTACAAGAGTTAGTGACACCCTGGCACTGCCTAACGACACTCACAGTGACAGTGTTAAGGACATTTTTTCTTTTGGACTCATTTTATTGCACGATCTTGCTCTTCACGGACAATTGATCAGCGAGAGACTTTCTCCCACGCCGATCTCTCCCAATCTCATCCGTACAGTGACAAACACACACATTTAAGAAGTAAACATAATTTAGCATCCTCTCCTGGCTGTAATCTCTTTGTCTCAATTTCATCAGATCACCTGATCAGTGATCTTCAATACCAAAAAAATTTCCAAAAAAAAAACGGTGCTCTCGCGAAGCCAATTGTGTCATCTTTCTCATAAATTTTTGAAATCATTTAACTTTTTTTTTTGTACATTTGTGATTACAGCTTTTGATCTCTCCCCCATTTGCATCTTGCAAGAATATTATCATGAATTAATGAAGATCGTGTTAGAAAATATTGCATCAACAAAAAAATAAAATAAAGATCACCCAACCAACACCATTTGAATGTATCTGATTATGCATATAGCTATCATTGTAGTCATAATTTGAATGATATGTGGTTAAAATAAATATTAAAATCTTAATTGACATTTACAATATATTTCCAGTAAGTCGTGATCTTAATTTCTTATACAGATAAATAAAATAAATCATTTGAATTCGCTGAGTGGACAAAAAAAATATCAAAGCAAAATGGACACAATTCCAAAAGATCTCAGTTTTATTAATTGCTTCGCATCGTAAAGATCTTGGCTGCAAGGAAAATCCATTATGATCCTCTTCTCTCTCTCTCTTAAGAATAAAAAGATCTCTTAACTAACATTCCCTCTTAATTTCTACGATCATCTCCCATCTCTCAAAGTTGCAGGATCACCTAAAAATAAAAGAGAAAAGACATGTTAGTAAAAAAAATACTCAAAAACTCAAAAATTGGCCCACTACTGTAGATCCTCCAAGTCCTCCAAGTCCATTGATTCAGCTCTTATCACCCTTCAATTTATTTCATATTCAATAAATCCTTTATTCACTTCAAATTACATTCACTCTGTGATGATCTACATTTACTGTGTTTGCTAATAATTTATTTTCATCTTAATTTAACTTTTTTTTCTTTAATTCTTCTTCTGAAATATATTAATTTTATTTTCATCTTGAATAAATTAAGTAACGCAGAGACTAGATCAAGCAAAGATGCTCATTTAGACTAGATTTCTTTTCTCAAGTGGGATTCTCTTATTTACTTTCTAACTTTTCTATCATTTTTTTTTAAATTTATTTTACTTTTTTTTGTCTAACCTCTAGTAATGCAATAAATACTATGATTATATTATTTAAATATTAAATGCAATCTTATGCACAACGAACACAAATTAGAAAAAAAACCAACATAAATCTCTTTTGCTCACTGGAGAAAAACATAACTTTTCCTTCAAAATATGGCACAAAAAAATCATTAAATTTCTTTTCACTGAAAATTTTTCGATGGTGTTTCTACAATATCTCTTAATTGATATTATAGGGGCAGAACTCCAGGCAGAAAATTGGACTTTTGATGAAAAAGCTTATTTTCATATTCTTCTCAGTAAATAGAATGAAAAACTATAAAAACCAATGCGCCCGAAGTATACTTGCAGCTAAAGTTATGCCCCTGTTACATCAAATAAGCGATATATTATCATTTTTTTTTTATTTAACTGAAATATTTAACACGACTAGCGATGTGTAATGCTCAACGCACAATAACTTTTGTTTGTAAACATGTTTTCAAAATTTCCCATGAGAATGAGCGAGATGAATAGATCTAGATCTCACTCACTCTCACTGAAATATCAAAAACATGTTTACTAAACAAAAGTTATTGTGCGTTGGGCATAAGGTCCAAACTTTTTTCTGTTATTTATTTATTTTTATCAGATGATAGAAAAAAATTATTAATTGTTGATTTGGTATTTTTGAAAACATAGGTAATTTTATATCGGATTTCCTAACATTGAATTTTGGTCAAAAGAGGCCTCAAGGACCTTGGTAAGGGAGGAAGGTAAGGGGGAAACAAAAAAGACTGAAATCTATCACAAAATTACTAATTTTGTTATATTTTACCCTTTTTTCAATCTAAGTAATGATTATATTGTTAATTTTATTCAATAAAATAGGTAAAAGACGTGAGGATTCACTCTAATTTTAATGTAGGGGAGACCGGGGCAGAAATAGCCAGCAAATGAAATTTTTGATTGCGTATAATTTGCACAAAGAATATTTGTACCAGGCTGAAAAAAATTACAAGGAATAGAAATGGATGTATTTACTTCGAATAAGTAGTGGTTTCCTCAATATTCCCTCAAAGGTAGGCTATAACATCCCACTGTCTAATACCATGCGTGACTAATTCTACCCCGATCTCCACTAGGGGGAAGTGGGGCTACTTTGAGCTGTGGGGCTAAATTGTTATACGACTTTTTCGCCTATTTCTAAATTAAGCTGGTGTGACAAGATAACTAATTTTCGATACTATCGACTGTCGATTCTGAAAAATTTAAATGATAGCTGCACATCCTGTAACTAATATAGATATTTATCAACAGTCACATTCTTTTAAAAATGTCACAATGAATGGCCCAACAATGCGTAAAAAGTCGACATTCACTTAATCTATCAGATACAGATTTATCGATACTATTGATTCGATAGTATCGAAAAGTTATCATTCCACCCCTGGTTCTTACAATTATTTTGTTTAGATCCACAATTATTTTGGGTATCCAAATTACATCACGTTAAAACCCAGTTTTCATTAGAAATGTGCGAAAAAATCGTATAACAATGTAGCCCTACAGCTCAAAGTAGCCCCACCTCCCCCTATCTATTTTTATCTAATTTTATTTACTTTTGTGGGTCCATCCCCGTCTTAGTAGCGCTTTTAAACCTCGGATTGATAATAAATTTAAAGGTTTAAATTAAATATTCATGGCGCTGCCACACCTTTTCAATTGAGTGAAATTCAACCGATTGAAATTTTACCTCTTACTCTTTCAAACTGAAATAAGATATGTTTGTCTCCTTCTGTCAAATGACAATTGAAATTTTAATTTGACAGAAAGAAACAGCTATATCTGATTTCAGTTTGACAGAATAAGAGGTAAAATTTCAATCAATTGAATTTCACTCAATTGAAAAGGTGTACCAGCGCCATTAGTGTCAAAAATAAATATTTACAATTCTGCGTTAAAATCCAATGACGCTTCATCTGTTCTAATCTTCATTCGAAGTTTTCTATATTTAGATTTAAAGGATTAAAAGGTCTTTCTAAGCAGCTTTGAGCTTTTGTTGCATTTCTACTCAAAAGCCTAAAGAAATCTGACACTATAGGGTCGGAGGAACGTCTGTTCGACAGGGAACCCCTATTGACACTTTTGTCAAAATGTTGAAATTTATTTATTTAATTACTTTAATTACCTTTTACTATAAACAGAGATGTTGAAATTTCATATCCCAAATGGTACAGAGTAGGATGTCAATAGGTGCTGACACGAGTTCTTAAAGTGTCAATAGACGTTCCTTTCACCCTACTTTAAAATTAAATGGATCCGACACATCTTTCAGATTAGGAGAATTTTTTGAAATCAAAATTCACTTCCCTTTCTTTTCCAAACGTTTTGCATATGTCTATGACCATTCTTTCATACTCTTCTTCTTCTTCTATTGAACATCACAGCAAATTCAATTTAATTCAAGTTCAGTGTCAAAGAGTGGGATAGATATATACAAAACACTTGAGAAAGAAAAGAATATGAATTTTGATTTTATGAAATTTGCAAGATCTAAAAGGTGTGCCGGATCTATAAGGGATGTTATGCCTCCGGTACACCTTTTGGATCAGCAAAATATCATGAAATCAATATTCGCATACCTTTCCTTCTCAAAAGATTTGCTTAAGTTCATCCTACTCATTCGAACTCAAAATGGGACTGAACTAAATTTATTTTAGTGAGACCTTCAAAAGAAGAAGAAGAGTACGAAAGTGTAAGATAGACATATGCAAAACTTTTAAGATCTATGAATTTCGATTATATGAATTTTTCCTGATCTAAAAGATGTGCCAGAGTCATAATTAAAAGAAACGGTTGATATTAAATCCACGATTCACACCAAAGAAGAGACAGAATAAATTCATGCTTCCATCTAGGATTGAACTGGGACCCTAGACAAACTAACGACTTGAACCGAGAGATGCCTTAACGTACTTATAGTCAAAATAATGATAACATTACATTTTCAACAGTTTCTGACTATTCCATCTCTAAATTTAAATAGTGGGAAACTGATGGGAATTTAATCAAATCGTTATTTTGATTATATTTACGTTAAGCCGTCTCTTGGTTTAAATCGTAAGTGTGTCTGGGGCATACGATAACGAGAGGTCCTCAGTTCAATTCTAAGAGAAAGCAGGATTTTATCCTTGCCTCTTCTCTGCTCTGTTGCAAATTGCAGATTACTAATCTTCAATAAATAAAAATTAAGATAGGAATTTTAATAATTTTCAGTAAAATAATAGGATCAAGTTTATAATCTCTAGTTGGGACTAGACATTTTGGCCTTGAACAATACCAATTATTTAATCCGAAAGACTTTCTCCTCTTCTAAATGAAATTTACCTAAACATACGGTAATCTGACAAAGATTTGTTTAATTTTGTTTACGAATTTTCTATCAAATTTATAAGATGCAATATGCATATTTTGTATCAACGCATTCTCGAAACGTAATTTTACCCTATTTATTGAAAAATCGCTAAATGTACAACAAATTTAATAATTTCATGATAGATTTTAGTTGGTAAAAATAAAAATAAAACAACTAAATAAAAAAGATATATTTTCGAAATTGTTTATAAGAGTAATCGAGATAACTAGAACTAGATTTCGATAATAAATTTCAATAAAACGTCAAACACATGTTTGAAAAATAAAAGCTATTGTGCGTTGTTCATAATGCCCTACACGCAATAACTTATGTTTTGTAAACATGTTTTCGAAATTGAGAGTAAGATGACTAGAGAGTGAGTGGTATGACTAGATGTAGACCTCCCTCACTCTCATTGATATGTCAAAAACATGTTTACAAAACAAAAGTTATTGTGCTTTGGGTATAATGCCCAACGCACAATAACTTTTGTTTTGCAAACATGTTTTTGACATTTCAATGAGAGTGAGTGAGATCTAAATCTAGTCATCTTGCTCATTCTCATAGAAAATTTTGAAAACATGTTTACAAACAAGTTATTGTGCTTCGGGTATAAGAAAAGCATAAATAACTTTATTTTGTAAACATGTCAATAAACATTCAATGAAACTGAATTCTAGTAGTGTAACTCTCGCAACAATACCCTTTATTAACTAAAAAAAATATTAGCGAAGTAGACTATGCACAATTGCTTTTGTTTTGTAAAAAATTGTTCGCATGAGTGTGAGACAGACAATTAGAGCCACTAGAGCTAAACTTCAATCACAATTGAAAACACGAACATAGATTCACAGAGCAAAAATTCTATCTTGTAAAGATGTTTTTGACATTTCAATGAGAGTGAATGAACTCTAGATCTAGTCATTTCGCTCACTCTCATATGCAGTTGCGAAAACATGTTTATAAACAAAAATAATTTTGCGGTGGGAATTATGTCCAACGCACAATGTTTTCAAAATTTTCTATGAGAGTGAGCGAGACAACTAGATCTAGATTTCATTCACTCTCATTGAAATGTCAAAAACATGTTACAAATAAAAATAATTGTGCGTTGAGCATAATGCCCAAAGCACAATAATTTTTGTTTTTGTAAACATGTTTTTGACATTTCAATGAGAGTGAATGAAATGATCTTCTAGTCATCTCACTCACTCTCACAGGAAATTTAGAAAACATATTTACAAACAAAATTTATTGTGCGCTGGACACAATGATAAATGCACAATAATTCTTGCTTTGTAAACATGCTTTTAATATTCCTGTGAGACTAAGCGGTATGACTAGATTTAGATTTCACTCTTTCTCACTGAAATGTCAAAAACATATTTAAAAACCAAAAGTTATATTGCATTGGACATAATTTTAAACGTATAATAACTTTCGTTTTGTACAAATGTTTCGAAACTACTTCTTAGACTGCGAGAGAGATTTCTGTCACCTTTAGAGGGACTTTCATCGGGACCGAAAGCTCTGGGCAAGACGAAAAAAGTGTTTTCATCTTAGAGTGACCTTTTCTTTCACTGGCGAACACCGGAAAGTCCCTCTCAAAGTACATTGCGCCAGTCCTTCATCATTGATTTCTATCGCTTTCACTGCAATGTCAAAAGATATGTTTACAAAACTGTTTGTAAACAAATATATTTGTATACACAAGAGCCTATAGGAGTAAGCGAGATGAGTAGATCTACATTTCATTCATTCTGAATGAAATGGAAAGATAACTAGGTAATTTCCCTCTCTCTCTCTCTCTTATGTCAACGCACAGTAACTTTTGTTTTGTAAACAGCTTCTCACATTTCAATGAGTGAGAAAGAGATCTATCCAAATCTAATCATTTCACTCACACTCTGACAGACATTTTCGAAAACATGAAAAGCCATTGTGTGTTGGACATTAGGCATTATTGAAAAGACAAACAAATGCTTACGAAACAAAAGGTATTGTGCATGCACCATAACTTTAATTTCGTAAACATTTATTTGTCTCTTAACCGAGTTTAAACCAGAAATTAATCTAGTAGAGAAAAGTGCCCATGCTTTGCACGGACCCAAGCTTCATAATGATTAAATTTTTCCTCTGTTTCTCAATAGGGGAAAGTGCCCATGCTTGATACCATTGGAAGCTTCGTAATGACTAAATTTTCTATGTTTCCCAATATATATGTGACTCATCGTAACCATATTTTAAGAACTATGGGAAAGTGTCCAGTTTTTAAAATATATTGCGGAGCCATGTTTATTGAGAAACATAGGAAAAATTTAGTCATTACGAAGCTTCCAATGGTATCAAGCATGGGCACTTTCTCGTACACACTGAGAAAAAAAGAGGGTGCGATTAACTTTTTTTCGTCATAACTTTAACACTCTTTAGGTGTAAAAATATATCAACATTTTTTAATCTTAATTTTATACCTTTTTAAGTGTAAAATTAACATGAAAAAGGGTAACTTTAACCCCCAATACACCTAAAAAGGGTAATATTTACACCGATTTTGGATCAATACTGCAGGGTAAAATTAACATTTCCGGAATATTATTTTAACTTTTTCGGATTTCTCTCAGTGCATGTGACCCATTGCACAATATTTTTTTAAACTAAGAGAAAGTGCCTTGTTTTTAAAAATAGATTGCGGAGTCACATTTATGCCCAACGCACAATAACTTTTGTTTGTAAATATGTTTTCAACATTTCCTATGAGAGTGAGAAAGATGACTAGATCTAGGTCTCACTCACTCCCATAGAAATGTCAAAAACATATTTACAAGACAAATGTTATTGTGCGTTGGGCATTATTTAGTAACAGAAAAAATTTAGTCATGAAGTTTGGGACCTTGCAAAGCATGGGTACTTTCCCTTGCGCCGTTATAAAACGTATTTACGTAACAAAACAGGATCGTGCGAAGGCTATTACAATGAGAAAAATAAGAGGGTGCGATTAACTTTTTTTCCTCATAATTTTAACGCTTTTTAGGTGTAAAAATATATCAACGTTTTTTAATGTTCATTTTACACCTTTTTAAGGGTAAAATTAACATCAAAGAGGGTAAGTTTAACCCCCAATACACCTGAAAAGGGTAATATTTACACAGATTTTGGACCAATACTGCAGGGTAAGATTAACATTTCCTGAATGTTATTTTAACTTTTTCGGATTTCTTTCACTGTATATTTTTAAAATTTTTGAATCTAAATTTTTCACTAAACTAAATTGCAACCTGAAATTTTGAAGGAAAATTTAATTGTCTTTTTTCCAGTGATATTTTAGTATCTTAAGTGGGGAAGGGGAATGCATTTTTGTGATCAAGAATTAGTTGGAAAAATTGTTAGTTACAATTACATAAAACTGATCGTCATTTCGTCTCTTCAAAATGAAAGTGTTCTAAGGGCATTTTGAAAAGACGATTACTATCATTCACAAAATTTTTCCCCGTTTTTTTCTTATGGGGTATTTTCTGCCTTGATTAGATCGCGATTTTTGCAGAATTTGGAATTGAGATGCCTCTTTAAGTTGCTGTGAATGTTAGTTTTGTAGCCACACATTCGACTGCAGAAGTATTTGGGCGGGAGGCCACATTCATTCTTGAGATGGCACTTCAAGCTATTCTTCCACTTGTAGTTGCGATTGCAATTGCGACAGATCCATGGTTTCTCACCGCCAATATAGAGTATATCATCCTGACTGAGAATGTTGCTTTCCTCCAGTTTCACGCGAATTGCACTGTTGTTGAAATCTCCGCCCGATTGAGTACCAGTAATGCTCAGATTTGTGCTAGTTGAGCTGGGTTTTCTATCTTCTGGACTACTCATGGGCTGTCGTTTGATGATGATGGACTTAATGCCGGTCTTTGCATTTGACCTGACACATGTTGTCCGCCACAGAGGTGGTGGCGGATTATCATTGCGTGTTGTCCACACAGGATTAGTAACGTTTAAATTATAGTTATATGACGTGTAGTGAGGAGGAGTGTTAGTAGGACTAGTGGGCTCTAGTTTTATCATAGTATGACCACCACCAAGATCATTACCACCTGAATAGAAGGATGGAGGATAAAATAGGTTAGTAGTGAGTAAGTTAATCAGTTTAGCAAATTAACTGTGACATGGTCACACGAATTTGTTAACACTATTCTGTGAACAAAAAGAAATCAAAACACAAAACACTAGTGCCAAAGATCACGCACAAAGATCATTCACACCTTCAGAAGCGGTTTTACTTGTAAAAAAAAAGAAAAATGATTAAAAAGAAAATAAATAAAATGTTATGATCAGAGAAATACTCAAGCAATTCATTAGTATTTATTTAAGTTCATTTCTTGTTCTCGATCTTGTTGGCTTTCTCTTGAAGACTATGCTGCTTCTATTTATCATTCTCTTCATTTTTTTTCTCTACTCAAAAAAAAACCCCTGCCACAATTAATCATCTTGGCAATCGTCTACCTAAAAAGAGAAAAAAAAACATTGGTTAGTGAGATGAAATAAAACCAAAAAAGCCATTAAACCGTTGATCAGTCTCCACGATCGCGATCTTCACAGCTGAAAGAAAAAAACCTAGAGAAAAATTGGAACAAAAAAGAAAAAAATAAAACATTTTAAAAAAAAATGTAAAGAAAAAAATTGTATAAAAGCATTGAATTTTATTAATAATGATAATAGAACTAAAAAAAATATGTATAAAACCTAAATCTGATAAAGTGGTAAGTTCTTTTTTTTCTTCGATTTCTCAGCAGTGTAGTAAAAATGTCTTTTGCTTTTTATTCTTCATTGCTAAATGGTATTTGTAAGATTCACTTTCACAAAAGATTTAATGATACAAATCTTTCTACATTTTCTTTTTTTTTTAATCTTCAACATTTTTTTTTTATATAGAAAGGAATTCAAAATAAAAATTGGAATGATAAGTAAAATGTGATCTATTATCTCCGTTTTTTTTTTAATAATCATTATATCCGTTTCATTGTAAACAAAACTCTGAATATAAAAGTTAATTATTTTAAAAAATAATAATAAAAAAATATTAATGAATAATATAACAATTGAGTATTCATGAGTATATAATAATTAATTATAATTAAAATGAAATGACGCATATTAGAAAGGATTCTGTCTTTTTTTTTATCCACATTTACAAAAGGAATCATTACTCTTTTATCTCTCACTATTTCTTCATTCAGATCCTTGCGATCTCAGGAAAGATTGTTTTCTTCTTTAAAAAAATGTAATTATTTGAAAGATATTACAATTTTGACCCTTCACCATTTCTACAATAGTTTTTTTTTCTTCTTTACTGTATATTGTTCTTTTCTTCAATAATTCTCGTATTTTTCTCCTTGTTCTTATTCTCATTTCTTTTATAAATCACTAATTAGAGCGAGGTTCTCAATGCAATAATTCTCGCTGTCTTTTTTTTTATATTCATCTTTCTCCTTATTTATATTTTCATTTTTTTCATATATATTTCCTTTTTATTTTCCAAAAAAAAAACAATATACAAAAATATCAAATATCCTTAAAATATTTTTTTTCTCATATTTCTCCAATTTTTTTCCTCTTCAGCACAAAATTATTTAATTAATTTTTTTTACGCTAAAGCATAAATATTTTTCAAGTTTAATAGCAATGATGTGGAAAGTAGATTTTTCTCCTCAGTTTTAATTAGTCTTTTAAGCAGAAAGCAATTATTAATTAATCACGGACAATAGCCGTCTATAACATACTAAAATATGAAACTTTTACTGAGATAATAGGCAACGCACAATTGATCTTGTTTTTTGAACATTTTACTGGTCAACAGAACTGAATGGGACCTGATTTTCGAATATAATTTGACATTTAGAGATGAAAATTAGAAAATATGTTTACAAAATTAAAATACTTGTGTGTTATGCCCAACGCACAATGACTTTTGTTTTGTAAACATATTTTTAACATTTCAGTGAAAGTGAAGGAGATCTAAATCTAGTCATCTCGCTCACTTTTACAGAGAGTTTCGAAAAAAAATGTTTACTAAACTAAAATTACTGTGCGTATAATGCCCAACGCACAATAACTTTTGTTTTGTAAAAATGTTTTCCCGTGAGAATGAGCGAGATAACTAGATCTAGATCTCACTCACTCTCATTGAAATGTCAAAAACATGTTTACTAGACAAAAGGTATTGTGCGCTGAGCATTATGCCCAACGCACAATAACTTTTGTTTATAAACTTATTTTCAAATTTTCCTATGAGATAGAGCGAGATGACTAGATCTAGATCTCACTCAATCTCATTGAAGTGTCAAAAATCATGTTTACTAAACAAAAGTTATTGTGCGTTGGTCCTTATGCCCAATGCACAATAACTTTTGTTTGTAAACATATTTTTGACATATCAGTGAAAGTAAAGATCTATCTAGTTATCTCGCTCACTCTCACAGACAGTTTCGATAAAAAATGTTTACCACACTAACTGACATTCCGATGAGAACGAATGAAATGCAGATCTATTCATCTTGCTCACTCTCAATAGCAATTTCTAAAGTGGGTTTATAAACAAAATTTACTTTGCGCTGGGCATAAATGAAACTGAGTGAAATCTAGTTTAAGTCATGTCACTTGCAATCATAGACAATTTTAAAAACATGTTTATAAAACAAATTATTGCCAGTTGTTCATAATGCCTAACGAACAATAATTTTTGTTTGTATAAACATATTTTCAAGATGTCCTATGAGAGAGCAAGATACCTAGATCTCTATCTCATTCACTATAAGTGAAATGCCAAAAACATGTTTACAAAATAAAGGTTGTTGTGCATTGGACATTATGGCCTGCGCACAATAACTTTTATCTATAAATACGTTATCGAAATTGCCTGTGAGAGTGAGCGAGATGACTATATCTACATCTCGCTCACCCTCATTGAAATGTCAAAAAAATGTTTACAAAACAAAAGTTATTGAGCGTTGGGCATACTGCGCAAAGCACAATAACCTTTGCTTTGTAAACATGTTTTTGAAAATGCGTTTGAGAGTGAGCGGGATAACTAGATTTCTAGATCTCAGTCTCATTGAAATTTCAAAAACATGCTTACAAAACAAATGTTATTATGCATCGCACAATAAATTTTGTTTAATAAATATAAATTTGACATTTAATTAAGTGTAAATAATAAAATCCGTTTCAAATCAAAACGGTCACTATCACAGGGCGTTTCCAAAATCAACACTTCTACGTGTATCTATTATTATACCCAACGCACAAGTACTTTTGTTTTGTAAACATGTTTTCGAAACTTCCTTTAAGAGTGAGCGAGATGAATAGATCTACAAGTCCTTCCCTCTCACTGGAATGTCAAAAAATGTTTACAAAATAAAAGTTGTACATAGGGTATAATAAATTTTGTCAAAATTTTTACGATATTGTAAACGAAATGACTACACCATTTACTAATTGAATCTACCTGAAATGTCAAATGGATGTTTAAGAAACAAAAAAAATTCTGTATTGCTCATTATGGGCAAGGCACAATTCTTTTTGTTTTATAAACATATTTTTAAAAGAATAAATATGAGTGAGAAAGACTATCACAGATAGATTTCGCTACGTTTCGCTGAATTTTTTAACTTCATGTTTACAAAACAAAATCAAAAATTGAAATACTAATATAGTCAATGACACTTGGTTTTGTTTTGTAAACATTAATTGTAAATGCAATTAGAGTGATCGAAATATATCTCTAGTTATCTCATCACTCATATAATTCCAGAAATATATTTATTAAACAAAAATAATGGTGCGTGCTCCAGTATAAGCAATGCACCTTAGGTTTTGTTCTATAAACTTATATTTATTATTTCTTCAGTAAAAATATCCAAATGTGGAATCATGTTTACAAAACAAAAATTATGCGTAGAGCACAAGTTTTTGCGTTGTAAACATAGTATCAAATATTTTATGAATTTATCAACATCAAATCAGTAACAAAAACTTTGTTGGGATATATGTGACAGTTCAGCTTGGATGAATGTCTAAATGACATTTCCCTCAGACACTTAATATTCAAGAGAAATTTATACAACAAAGTGAATTGTGCGTAATGGTATCTACACCCTAGAGAAAATTAGGTCAATATTGAAGCAAATTGCCTACACTTGTATAGGTAAAATTGGCAAATATGGACATAAATTTCTCTAGTGATTAGAGACCATAATGCCCAACGCACAATAACTTTTGTTTTGTAAACATGTTTTTGGCATTTCAATGAGAGTGAGTGGTACTGAGATCTAGTCATCTCTTTCTCTCTTAAAGGGAATTTTCAAAATATGTTTACAAACAAGTTATTGGGCGTTGGGCATAACTCATAATCCTCATAAAGCAAAAGGCATAATAACTTTTATTTGTAAATATGTTTTTGACATTTCAGTGAGAGTTAAAGATAGCAAAGTCTAGTCATCTCACGCAATCCTATATGCTGTTTTGGAAACATCTATTCTAAGCGAGATCTATTCTTAATTATCTCACTCAGATATCAGAGTTCCAAAACATATTTGCAAAACAAAGTAAATTTTGCGTACCATATAAAAAGCTACATAAAAATTGACTTTATTTTGGAAACATAATTTTGAAAGGTTAGTTGAAGCAAGCAAGATCGATTTCTAATCATCTGACTTGCAGTTTTGAAAATATATTTGCAAAACAAAGTGAATTGTGCATAGTGACCAACGCACAATCACTTTGGCTAAATCTCACTCCTTCTTATTGAAATGTTAAAATCATGTTTACAAAAACAAAGTTATTGTGCGTTGGGCACTATAATAAGTTACACAAAATAATCTCTATTTTGTAAACATTTGTTTGACAGTCTTGTAAAAATGAGCAAGACCCTTTCTAGTTATTTCGCTTCTAGTTTCGAAGATCTATTTTCAAAACAAAATAAATTGTGAGTACCTCATAATGAGATAGGCACAATACACAATGAGTTTTCTTTTGTGAATGTTCTCTAAACTTCCTAAGAGTAAGATGACTAGATCTAGATCTCACTCACTTTTATTGAACTGTCAAAAACATGTTTACAAAACAAAAGTTATTATTCGTTGCCTATTATGCCCAACGCACAATAACTTTCGTTTTTAAACATGTTTTTGACATTTCAAACAAGTTATTGTGTGCTGGGAATTACCCAAAATTACCCTTGTTTTGTAAACATTTGTTTGACAGGCCAGTAAGAATGAGATTTATTTTTGTAATCTCGCTTGCAGTTTCGAAAATATATTTGCAAAATTAAGTGAATTGTGTGAACCTCATAATGAGTTATAAGTTATAACCAACGCACAATACCTTTTGTTTGTAAATATGTTTACAAAATTTCCAATGAGAGTGAGCGCGATAGATCTAGATTTCAATCACTCTCACTGAAATCTCAAAAACATGTTTATAAAACAAAAGTTATTGTGCGACGGCTATTACGCAAAATTGCTTTTGCTTTGTAAACATTTTTGTGACACTTCAATAAGAAAAAACGAGACCTATCTAGTCATCCCGCTCACAATTTCGAAAACCAATTTTCAAAACAAAAGAAATAATGAGTTATGCCCAACGCACAATAACTTTTGTTGAGTAAACATATTTTTGACATTTCAATGAGAGTGAGTGAGAACTATATCTAGTCATCTCGCTCTCTCTCATGGGAAATTTAAAAAACATGTTTACAAACGCACAATAACTTCTGTTTTGCAAACATGTTTTAGATATTTCAATGAGAGTGAAAGAAACAGAGAACTAGTCATCTCGCTCTCTCTCGTAGGAAATTTTGAAAACATGTTTACAAAACAAAAGTCATTGTGCGCTGGGCATTACGCAAAATCACTTTTGTTTTGTAAACATTCCTTTGACACTTCAATAAGAATGAGCAAGACGTACTCCACCTATCTCGCTCACACAATTTAGACGACCTATTTTCAAAACAAAATGAATTGTACGTGCCCTATAATTGAGTGTATTGCTCATAATAAAATGTGATCTCTCTGTTTTCCCTATAAACTAATTCCTACTGATCTACTCTATTTTTTTTCTCTCCTTCAAGTCTGAAATTTTTGCTTGCATTATCAAAAAAAAATTGAAGCAACATGTAATCTTAAAAAATATGATTATTCTTAGTTTAAAAAAAAATTCATAATTTACAAAACTCCATGTTTTTTTTATCGCTCATCAAACAATAATATTCAATATATATTTAAAAAATTATAAATATATAAAGAAAAAAAGGCACGTGGTAGGAATCTATTGTAGTTTTTCATCTTTCTTCGTTGAGGTAAATTGTTGTTACTATTTTAACTGTTTAAAAAAAAATTTCATAAGTTACTATTTCCCTTTTTTTAAAAGTCTGTTTTACAACAACACAAAATTGACAAAATTAAAATGCTGCAAATTATCGCGATTTGCGGTAACAAGTCTTTTCTCATGTTTAATGTTTTTTTTTGTTTGTTTTGTTTTTTTAGTCTGTATAGAAAAATGAAAAATAATTAATTCTCTGTTCAATACTATGCGGTGTGTGTGTTTGTGTGAATTGTGATCTTGATGTAAATGCAATTATTTCCTTTTTTGTTCTATTTTGCTTTTTCTCAGTGTTTTTATTTATTTATTTATTTATGACCTATGAGTAAACTTATTGAAGTGTATTTATTTATTTATTTAAAAAAAATTGACTGAATGGAAAAAGAGGAAAACTATACAGTAAAATTCTACCATAAGATAATGTATAAAAAATGTGTATATGTAGTTACAATGATAGTATTTTTTTCACTTAAAAAATATCTCTCCTAAACTTCATTAAAATCACTCTATTTTTTTTCAATAATTCTTTTGCATCTTTTCATAAAAATCGTTTTTCAACAAAATCATTTGATTTTTTTTTAAAAACATTGCTCTTGATTTTCTTGCCATATTTTATCTGTTTCTCACCTTGTTTTTTTTTCTCCTACCTAAAATATATCACTTTCTTAAATATCTACAGTAATAAAAAAATTAGGGGGAAAAGATGCAAATATTCCACTCGTCGTTTATCATAATCCTAGCATGGTCTTTTATATATCGTCATGAGTTCGAGAACAAAAAAAAAATACATATAAATTTCATTTTATATCCTTACTTCAAAAAAAAAAATAGATCTAATAAAATATATATAAAATGCACCGTAATCGTAATTCATTTATAATAAAAACTTTTTTCAATTTTTCAATTTTATCAAAAATTTTTTTTGTGGAATGCTTCATGAGTGTTTTGTCTTTTTTTGTAAGACATTGATTTCACTGTTTTTTTAAGTCACGCCCCCTTTTTTGATGGGCGTGGCTTATTTACCCAGAGACCCAATTGAATCTCCCCTATCAGATAGTATTGTTGTGTGAGGTTAAATCACTCCCCTCTTCGAGTTTCATGTCTTTATCGTGTTCCAACTTTATAAACTTCTCCTTGTGCATTCGTTCCATGTGTCGACCAATGTGCATCTTCTGCTTGGCGCGATAGACACAGAAGGGACACTGAAACTGTGGCTCTTTGCCACACTCCCATTTCTGATGATTCCTCAGGGATGACTTGAGCTTATACAGACGCCCACAATCGGGACATGAGAAGCCCGGATTGAGGTCACCCTTGTTAGCTCCATCCTGATTAACTGATAAATCCGTGGGAAAAACAAGAGGATGGACACCCTCTCTCAGCTGAGTCACCAGCGGCATTGCCAATCTCGCATTCCACTGATCCCACGTCAATCCAGCTATCCTTGTGATGCTTAAATCTTCAGCTGATGCTTTATTTTGGCAATTTTTCATTTGTTTTTCAACACGGGATTGTTTTGTGTGTATTTTTCGTATGATTGTATTGTTTTTTTTTGGTTTTTCGTGCGAGGGATAAAACACAGAGAGGAAAAAAATAAAGAAAAAAAACCATTAATCAACAAAAATAAAATACATTTTAGAAAAAAAATATTTTACACAAATAAATAAAATTATATACTATAAATCCAAAGTGAAAAAAAAATACTAGGATCGATAATCAAGCGATATTACATTGAAGAGAGGAATTAGTAGAGAAGGCAAGCAAAAAAACTAAAAATCGAGAAGAAAAAAACTGTAGGGGAAGACTTTCAGGCTTCGCACACACTCTGGCTTCGAACACTTCATATTTTTCCCACATTCCTTTGATAAATCTGATCTTAAGTCACATATTTCCCGAAAAAATGTCAGATTCATTAAACAAATATGGAAAAAGTATAGTGTTTGAAGCCATAGTGTGTGCGAAGCCTGAAACCCTTCCCCTAGATAGGCTAAAAACAAGCATTTTGGATAGTGAAATTAACTAAAAATGGGGTTGAAAGAAATAGAAAAATAAATTATTTTAAACTAAAAGATGCAAAATAAATAATACGACACTCAAGTAAAAAATGTATTTCAGTATACAACAAAAAAATATTAAAAGCCAGTACATTTTTATTCTTTTGGGGTAAAATTCCTTCTTTCAGCAAGAGATAAACCAATTGGTGTTTGTTGTCTTTTTTGTTAATACTGTTGGTGTGATCATGATGATCGGTATTTGGGAATTTGGGTTTGTTCGTTTTTTTTTAATCAAAAAAAAAACAACAAATAAAATGTGGGAATGTAATACGGATTTTTTTGTTTGGTCCAAATCTAAATGATAAACAATTCCATCTTTAACAAAAAAAAAACGTTTTGAACACACAAAAATTATTCATTCACAAAATTAGGAACGTTTTTTGTTAATTACCGAAAGATCTTCATCATCTTCATCATTTTCACTAAAATCTCCTTGGTCGATCGCTTAAGTGATTATTTCCTTTCTTTTTTCCTGATCCTTCAGAGTCAAATTCCACATTTTCCCTTTTTTCAAAAACAGAAACTTCCTTTCGTCCAATTTGGAGTCGACCTAAAAAGAGAAATATGTTAGTAAGATGAAGAAAAAACATCCTAGATACTTACAGATGATCAAGGAATGGACTAATGGTGCTATTTCAATTCAAATTTACATATTTTTTTAGTACTTTACTGTTCTCAAGTGATTCTGCATTATCGACTTTGCGTTGGTTCCTGCCTCGACTATTTTCCCTAGTCTTCGTCGTGTTCTAAAAACGCCAATCAGTCATGACAGAAACCAACACGAGGAAAAGTCAACTATGTAGAAGCACTTAAGAACAGTAGTGTTAAAAAAATGTTCAGGAAAAGACTCCTCTTTTCAAAAAAAAAATGAACGTGTTTTTTTAGTACTTTACTGTTCTCAAGAGCTTCTACATTATCGACTTTTCTTTGCGTTGGTTCCTATCACGACTGTTTGGTGTTTTTAGAACACGACGAGGGCTGGGAATAACGGTCAAAACAGATACCATCACTTAGAAAAGTCGATAATGCAGAAGCACTTGAGAACAGTAAAATTCTAAAGAAAATCTTCAGGAGAAAGGTGTTCCCTTTTCAGAAAAATTAGCGTGCTTTTTAGCACTTCACTGTTCTCGAATACTTCAACATAACCGACTTTCATTGTGTTGGTTCCTGTCACGACTGTTTGGTGTTTTTAGAACACTACGAGGACTCGGAAAAACGGTCAAAACAGATACCATCACTAAGAAAAGTCGATAATGCAGAAGCACTTGAGAACAGAGAGCAGTAAAGTACTAAAGAAAATATTCAGGAGAAAGGTGTTCCCTTTTCAGAAGAATTAACGTGATTTTTAGCACTTCACTGTTCTCGAATACTTCAACATAACCGACTTTTTTTTTGGATTGGTTCCTGCCACGACTGCTTAGTAGTTCTAGAATGCGATGGTGACTGGAGAAAACAGCTGAGACAGAAACGAAATGCAAAGAAAGGTCGATAATACAGAAGCACCTGAGAAAACTCAAGTGCTAAAAAAAATGTAATTTTTTCTGAAATGGGAAGACCTTCCTCTTGAACATTTTTTGACCACTTTACTGTTCGTAAGTGCTTCTACATTATTGACTTTTCTTTGTATTGGTTCATATCACGATTGTTTTGGTGGTTTTTAGAACACGGCGAGGACTGGAGAAAACAGTTGAGACAGTCACCAACATAAAGAAAAGTCGATAATGCAGAAGCATTTAAGAACAGTAAAGTACTAAAAAAACACGTTCATTTTATTTTTGAAAAGGGGAGTTCTTTTTCCTGAACACTTTTTTAACACTTTACTGTTCTTAAGTGTTTCTACATAGTCGACTTTTCCTCGTGTTGGTTCCTGTCACGACTGTTTGGTGGTTTTAGGACACGGCGAGAACTGGAGAAAACAGTCGAGGCAGGAACCAACATAAAGAAAAGTCGATAATGCAGAAGCACTTAAGAACAGTAGAGTACTAAAAAGAACATGTTCATTTCTCACTGGAACAGCACCATAACTCATCTCTTCTGCCTTCCAAAGCTTCGACGAAAAATCCATCGGCGACCTAAAAATAGTTAAAAATATTAGTAAAAATATTTAAAAGATCCCTCTTAACAAAAAATCTCGCCATCCTTTCCCGGGTCCTGCGAAAGATAAAAATAGAAAGCAAAAGAATGAGTAAAAATTAAAACAATGCCTTATGATCAATCCCATTTGTTTCTCTTTTTTTTGTTCAAAAAGTTTATTCAACATTCATTATATTGAGTTATAATATATATTGTTTATATTATATTTTGAATCATACTTTCAAAATTCAATTTTTTGTTCTCTTAAAATCTATATTTTCCTTAAATTCTAGGCAATTTTTATTTTTATCTTTGCTTACAAACTAATCTTGTTTTTTTCATTAAAATATGAATTTTTTTCTTTGATATAATGAAAGTGATTTTTTTTTGTATCTTTATGAAGTTAGTAAAAAGTTATATTTCTCACTTTTCGCATTCAGTAGAGTCAATTTGAAAAAAAAAATTACTAAACACTAATATTACTCACTAAAATAAGTGTTAATGATATAATAGTAAGATTTTTATTAAAAAAAATTAAATAGTTGCATAATTCTCTCTTCAAGTCCACAAGAAAAAAAAACAAAAGAGAATTTATTGTATTGACTGTTTTCATTGAAAATGAAACACCTAAAAAGAAATCCTACGTGATAAATGATTAAGACTTTGTGTACTTAAAACGCCTAGAAAAAAAACTCCATTAGAGATTGTTGTGAAAATTAAAAACTATCTGCATTATTTAAAAACAAATATTAAGCATGTAATTATAAATTCTTTTAAAATTTGTATGCAAAATTTTATTACCAAGAAAATCTTTTCTGTCTCCTAAATCACTACATGCAATAATGCCTTAAAAATCTATTGAAAACTATAGGCTTCTATGTTGTGGAGGTTTTTTTTCATTGAAAATAAAATTATTATTATTGTTTCTTTCTAAAAGGACTGGAACTTTCTTTTTTTTGTTGTTGAAGAAAAAACTACTTCCTTGACAAAAAGATTTATAAATTGATGCTAGAAAAGAGGTTTGTGTAAATTGCTAGAAAGGACGAAATACTTAGATACTAATTACAGCAATAAACTGAATTATAATTTTTCTTGTTTAGATAATTATTGGCAAATGAGACAAAGAGTCTTAAAAGAGCTTTTAAATAAGTCCTACAATAGTGGAACTTCGAAAAAAAAATGGCCATTGGAGCTGAAATTTTATTCAACCTAGTCATTTTGATCAGACTTACTGAATACATTCAGTGGTTTTTTTGCAGAATTTACACCATAACCTAAAATATGAACACTGGTGTCAGAAATGGGGTTTCAAGAGCTTTCCCTGGGGTCCCAAAATCCATCAAGTTGCCTTACTCTCTTGCAAAATCTTGAATTTTTTAAGTGTTTGTCTGTTCATAAATAAAAACATGATTACAAAATAAAAGTTACAATACACACGGCATTATGTCGCTTTTACAATAACTTTTGTTTTGTAAGCAAGTTTTCGAAATTGTCTATGAGAGTGAGCGAGATGACTATAGCTATGTCTCACTCACTCTTGCTGAAATGTCAAACATACGTTTCCAAAAAAAAACCAAAATAATAATTTAATAAAAGAGAGAAACAAAAACTAAACTTCTCCTTTGCTCAAAAAAA
This sequence comes from Phlebotomus papatasi, assembly GCF_024763615.1. Lineage (NCBI taxonomy): Eukaryota > Metazoa > Arthropoda > Insecta > Diptera > Psychodidae > Phlebotomus > Phlebotomus papatasi. Next base: position 79,597,787 of record NC_077223.1, read on the forward strand.
ATTGAAAAAAATGTTAATTTGTAGTAAATATTTTGAGAATCAAAACATAATTTTGCATTTAAAATTTAATAAATCTCAACCTAAAATCTTTAAAAAAAAAAAAAAAAAAACTAAAGGTGTCAATTAAGTTTTAAATGCAAAACTCTGTTTCAAGTCGTCAATACTAACCATAGAAACTGTCCATAACTCTAACCTCAAACTACATATTTGAGGTTAGAGTTTGTAAAGTTTCTAGGGTTTAAAATACTTGCTTTTTATCCTGAGCTAAATTGCTTTATTTGACTTTTAAATATAAGCAGAATAAAAAAACAAGTTTCTTAATGTTTCCCAGTATTTTATACAGCTATTTTGACGTTTTTGAGGTTATATTTAAAATTAATTTTAGGTAAAAAAAAATACTAAGAAGTTTTTTTTACTTTTTCGTTAGGCAGATTTCAATCGAATATATTATTTCTTTCGTAAAGGAATGGAATTATTAATTCCATTCTCTAAAGTGCGCACAAACGGGTTTAGTAGAGCTCACACTCTGTATTGCAATTGTACCGGGTTCAAATTCTCTTAAAGGGTATCAGAATTTTCTAACATAAAGGTATTCAAATGGCATCCAGTTGGATTCACTGCACTTAATCCCAAACCTATATAAAAATACAATAATAAATGTAGAAAAATCTCGTTAGAGGAACGTTCCTCTTTGAGATATCGTCGGTTGCATCAACCGTTTTCGTATCTGCATTTGTTTTGTATCTGCATTTGGTGCAAGGTACAACACAGACGTCGGCTTTTGCGTGAAATATTGACAGAAAAGAAATGAAGATACGACAGCGATCGATGCAACCGACGATAATCCGCTTTATTATTATTTTTCCCTAAGAAATATGGTAATTTAAGACCCCTCAACTCTGGAATAATGGGGATCCCAATGGCGCAACAGGCAAGACCGTTAGTCTTGGGTGGATGAGATCTCTGACTCGACTCTCAAAGTCGTGAGTTCGAGTCCCTATCACGACTGTTTGGTGTTTTTAGAATACTACGAGGCCTGGGAAAAACGGTCAAAACAGATACCATCACTAAGAAAAGTCGATAATGCAGAAGCACTTCAGAACAGTTAAGTGCTAAAGAAAATGTTCAGGAAAAAGGTGTTCCTTTTCAGAAAAATTAACATACTTTTTAGCATTTCACTGTTCTCGAATGCTTCAACATAACCGACTTTCATTGTGTTGGTTCCTGTCATGACTGTGTGGTGTTTTTAGAACACGGCAAGGACTGGGAAAAGCAGTCAAAACAGGAACCATCACTAAGAAAAGTGAGTAATAAAGAAACACTTGAGAACAGTAAAGTACTAAAAAAAAATATGTTCGTTTTTCTGAAAAGGGGAGACTTTTCTTCTGAACATTTTTTAAAGATTTAATAAAACTCTGGAATAACAGGATGAGCATTCTATCACTGAGAGAAATCCGAAAAAGTTAAAATAACATTCCGGAAATGTTTATTTTACCCTGCAGTATTGATCCGAAATCGGTGTAAATATTACCCTTATTAGGTGTATTAGGGGTTAAAGTTACCCTTTTTCATGTTATTTTGACCCTCAAAACAGGTGTAAAATTAACATTAAAAAATGTTGATATATTTTTACACCTAAAAAGTGTCAGTTATGAGGAAAAAAAAGTTAATCGCACCTCAGTTTTTTTCTAAGTGATTAGTTCCGTCACAAAAGTTGTCAACAAATTCTAACCTCAATCAAGTTAAAATTTGCTAAGTTTTTACAGTTGAAATACAGTGCTGTTAAGCAAAAGTTAATGCATAAGTGAAAATTTATGTACTTTAACGTTCTTAGATTCAAAGTTCTATTTTGAGATTAAGATATCATTAACCTTACTCTTAAAACAGCCTCTGGACTGAATAATAGCAATCATATTAATGTTAAGACTTGTTATTCACATCAGGAATTTTATAAACATTTTTGCAAAATGGAACAAATTGTGCGAACTCTAGAGCTGCACAAAATGTTTTGTTTTTTTTTTTTTTGAAAATAAGGTGGATAAATAAAATATAGCTGTAGTGATTTCGCTCTTAAATTTCACACACTAAGCTTTAATACCATGTTTACAAAACAAAAGACACTGTATGAACCTCATAATGACCAACGCTCAATCGCTCTTTTATTGTAAACATATTTTTGACATTTCAGTGTGAGTGAGATCTAGATCTAGTCATCTCTTTCAATCTTATAGAAAATTCTGAAAACATGTTTACAAAATAAAAGTTATTACGCGTAGGGCATACAGCTACACAGTAAAATTAGTTTTGCAATCACGTGTTAAGCATTTTAAGGAAAGTAAACGAAAAATAGCTCCAAGCATATCGTGTACTGTTATGAGCAGTGCACAGTAACTTTTGTTTGTAAACATGTTTTGAAAATTTCCCATGAGAATGAGCAAGATGACTAGATCTTAATCTCACTCACTCTCATTAAAATGTCAAAAACATTATTACTAAATAAAAGTTATTGTGCGTTGGGCATTATACGACATTTGAAAAACATGTTCCCAAAACAGATGAAACTGTGCAAACCCCATGAGGTGTACAAAAGGACTAGTTTTGTAAATATGTTTTGGAAAAGTCAAGGAGAGTAAGCAGAAAAAAGCTCTATTCCGCAAAAATTTGTTAAGCGGACATAAGGATCTTATGAAAATTTTGTTGTTTACCAATTTGACAAAACTTTTTCTTAGATTTTACATAGAAAATCATCCTTTTGATAACTTTTTAACAAGATCCAGTTGACCTTAAATTTGACAAATTTTCGTGTTAATTTGCCAAAAGTGATTTTTAGAATAGGAGTCTGATGTCTTCACATACGAAGTTTGAAAAGTATGATTACAAACCAGAATTAACTGTGCGAACTTCAATATGAGTTGCACAGTGATTTGTAAACATTAATAATAATAATAATATTGCTGGCACAACATTCCATGAAGGAACAAAGCCTTCCCGCAAGGGGATTTCTAGACATGGATTATCATTTTTTCTTGTACGGGATGTGGTTGTCAGTCCCATGCCCGTGGAGTCAAGTGCATTGAAGTTCACTGGATGTAATCTGAACACCTTTAACGCCAGAAAAAATCCTGGTGACCTAAAGAGGATTCGAACCCGGAACACTTGCATCATAGAGCGAGTGCTCTACCACTTGACCCATCATTGAGAAAAAAACGGGGGTGTGATTAACTTTTTTTCCTCATAACTTTAACACTTTTTAGGTTTAAAAATATATCAACATTTTTAATGTTAATTTTACACCTTTTCAAGGGTAAAATTGAAATGAAAAAAGGTAACTTTAACCCCCAATGCACCTAAAAAGCATAATATTTACACAGATTTCGGATCAAAACTGCAGGGTAAAATAAACATTTCCGGAATGTTATTTTAACTTTTTCGGATTTCTCTCAGTGATTGAGTGCCCTTTCTAAACATTAATATGTTTTTGTGAATTATTGATAAGTAAGCGAGATATTTTCTAGTCACCTCGCTCCCTCACTGAGAGAAATCCGAAAAAAATAAAATAACATTCCGGAAATGTTAATTTTACCCTGCATAATTGATCCGAAGTCGGTGTAAATATTATGTTTTTTGGTGTATTATGGGTTAAAATTACCCTTTTTCACGTTAATTTTACCCTTAAAAAGGTGTAAAATTTACATTAAAAAATGTTGATATATTTTTACATCTAAAAAGTATTAAAGTTACGAGGAAATGAAGTTAATCGCACCCCTTTTTTCTCAGTGCTCTCGTATGAAATATCAAAAATTTGTTTACAAAACAGACAAATGACTTGATTGTAAACATTTTTTTTTATTTCAAAGAGAGTTATGCCTAGCACACAATAACTTTTGTTCTGTAAACATGTCTTTGGAATTTTAAAGAGAGTGAGTGAGATCTAGATATAATCGTCTCGCTCACTCTTACAAAAAATCTTGAAAACATGTTTACAAACAAAAATTATTGTGCGTCGGGCATAACTTTTATTTTGTAAATATGTTTTGACATATCAATGAGAGTGAGTGAGCTTTAGATCTATTCATCTCGCATACTCTTATTGTGCGCTGGGTATCAGCAGGAAGTAGAGCTCTAGGAATCTGATGGCTTTACTTCCATAGTTTCAAAAGTATGTTTACAAAACAGAATGAACTGTGAAAACCTCATTGTGACTTTCACAGTGTTTTGTAAACACTGATTTGTTTTGTAAATATATTTTTGACAATTCATTAGGAGTGAGCGAGATATTTTCGAGTGATCTCGCTCCCTCTCGTATGAAATATCAAAAATTGTTTACAAAACAGACAAATGACTTGATTGTAAACATTTTTTTTTAATTCAAAGAGAGTTATGCCCAACGCACAATAACATTTGTAAACTTGTCTTCAAAATTTTCCTGTGAGAGTGAATGAAACATAGATCTAGTCATCTCGCTCTCTTTTATAGGAAATTTTGAAAACATGTTTATAAAACAAAAGTTATTGTGCGTTGGGTATTATGCCTAGCACACAATAACTTTTGTTCTGTAAACATGTCTTTGAAATTTCAAAGAGAGTGAGTGAGAACTAGATCTAGTCATCTCGCTCAGTCTTATAGGGAAATTTTGAAAACCTGTTTTCAAAACAAAAGTTATTGTGCGCTGTGTATCAGCAGGAAGTAGCTCTAGGAATCTGATGGCTTTACTTCCGTAGTTTCAAAAGTATGTTTACAAAACAGAATGAACTGTGAAAACCTCATTAAGACTTTCACAGTGTTTTGTAAACACTGATTTGTTTTGTAAATATATTTTTGACAATTCATAAGGAGTGAGCGAGATCTTTTCTAGTCATCTCGCTCCCTCTCATGTGAAATCTCAAAAACATGTTTACAAAACAGAAGAATCTGTGCGAACCCCATAAGAAATTGCGGAGTATTTGAATAAATCCAAGTCGATAGCCTTTTTTGACGAAGTCCCACTGAAAATAAATGTATTGAGAAAATTATTCATTCTTTGTATATTAAATTCAATGCGACAAAAATAAAGCTACTTTCTAAAGAGAATTGTATGTTTCTTAGACATTAAAATTTTTTGTTTTTTTTTTGTAACTTTTCTTTTTTCCTTTCATTTGTTATGAAATAAAGTTTAGGGGAAGGACAAAAGGAGTATAGAGATGAAAATCATCAAGTACAAAATATAAGGATGAGAGTGCCATAATTTCTACAGCGAAGCATACACCCACAAAACACTCTTCTACATCGATCTATGCTTTCGTCGTGTCTCCAACTGTGGCATATCCGCATGATGTTTCCGTATATGAACACCCAGATTGCCCCTCTGTTTCGCCCTGTAGGCACAGTGTGGACATTGATGCATCGGCTCCTTGCCGCCACACTCTACATTCTCATGGCGACGCAGTGTGGACTTCCACCTGTATTTCTTGCCACAGTGACGACAGATATACTGTCGTCCAACATCATCATTGGAGTCACTTTGGGAAAATTCATAGTTTTGCAGGGAGCGTCCCTCAATGAATGCAAATTTGGTATCATCGGCCGAGCGACTCTCATAATTTGAGTCAGCACGGGTCTGTTCGCGATCCATGCTATCGGTGGAATCTGAGAAGACCATTTGTGTACCATCGGGCAATTCAATATCGTCAATTTCATAATTTGACAAATCCCCCATGATACTTGACTGGAGATCCTCATTGATCGTCGATGATTTATTGGAATTTGGTGCAATAATTATTGAGGCGGGTACTTTGGCAATTTCAGTCTCGATCACACTCAATGTCGATCCACCCCCACCAACACTCGGTGTATTGGTAAATGTCGTATTACCAGAACTAGCAGTCACCCCAATATTTGGTGTTGTACTTACTACCGATGCCGCCTCACCAAATTGCTTCCCATACTTGCGCGATAGCGAAAAGTTCAGCAATTCAAATTTATTGAGTGTCTTATGCAATGCCACCGGAACTGGCTGTTTCATCGAGTACTTTATCCTTGGGTGATTCTTTGTTGCCACTTTGGGCGGTGCTGTGACAACAGACGTAGCCACAGCTGTCGTCACTGCTGCTGCTGCTGCTGCTGCTGGCTTAGACACCTTCTGCAGCTGTTCCTGCAAAGCTCTTTTTGCATCTGCAAAAAAAGAAGACAGAAGATGTCACACGGACCTCGTTAATACCAGATTCCATCATCAATAAAGCACCCAAAAAGAGCAAAAAAAAATGCACTACTTCTCACAGCAAATCAAATTCAGAAAGACCCCAACAGAATTCATTAGAATCCTGCGAGTCTCTCTTGTATATAATTGTTTTCAGGTTGCAAACAAAATACAAATTCTTAAAAGATAGAAAGTTAAATCATTTTGTAAAGAAAAATCAATATAGGGTGCTATTAGAAATAAGATAAAATATATCTCAAAAATTATTTAAAACTCTTGCATGCTACTAACAAATCAATATAAAGGCTAAAAGGGCTAAAAAATATAGTTTAAAGGCATTGTCTTTTTTTCAAAAATAACCATTACACTTGGGATAATTCAAAGTCATTTCAAGGTCAAATAGATATTAACCAATGGGAAATGATTATTTCCAAGATAGCTGCATGTTCCTTGTTTCTAATTGGCTGATTTCTTTCCCCTTATTGAAATGCCATTACTGTTTAATACTGTGTATGTCCATATTTGCCCATTTTTTTCTACAAAAGCATAGGAAATTTGCTCCAATATGGACATAAATTTCTCTAGTGAGTAATGTCCTCTACACAGTAGAGAAATTTATGTCCATATTGAAAAGTTTCCTCTACACAAGTGTAGGGAATTCGCTTCAATATGGACATAAATTTCTCTAGTGTGCAGAGTCCATAAAGGTCATAAAATTGAACAACTAGTCCTTAATTACTCGTTTGTCTGTTACTTGTTTGTCCTTCGAGAAACCGTAATCCTAGTAGGGTGGAGTGTACACTTATGGATGTTATACACTTAAGGACAGCGTGCAAAAATCTTAAGTTCTTACGTAAAACAGATTTTGAAAAGTTATAAAATTATTAATTTATGATGTAATTAACAATTCTTTTGACTTTTAAAATTCTGTTTAATGTAATAACTTAAGATTTTTGTGTTGTCCATAAGTGTGTATAACATCCATAAGTGTAGACTCCACCCTACAGCTAGGGTAATTTTCATTTAAAGAAGGTATTGAGAGTGCATTCAGAGACGTTCCCATGGTAAGATTCCGAATCTACTATGTGCGTTGTGAAGTCAGAAAATATTGTCTTAGCAAGAAATTATGTAGGGTAAGTGTGCCAAATTCCGGCCAGCTTGCAATTGCGGCCACCTTTTTTGTTCCTCGAATTTCCAAGAATTTTTAGTTTTTACATACTCTAGAGATTATACAATGCAAAAGAATAACAAAAAATGTAGCTTCGCCAAACGAGATGACGTGAAAAAGACATTGGAATAATTCCCGAAGGGCAAGTAACTATGAGAATGAAGGTGGCCGAAATAGGGCACCAAAGCTATGTCTATATTTTTATTCATTTTAAAATGTATTATGATTTTAGAGTAAATAAAGACGATAAACTTTCTACAAGGGTCTAAGCAACACTCCTTAAGTAAAAGGAATAAAAAAATCAATTTCTATTAAAGATATTAACATTTAAAACTTGAGACTTTGGCGCTTGCATGCAACTATGCCGAAATTTGGCACACTTATCCTAACGTTTTCTAAAATTTCTAAGATTTCTCATAAAATCTTCTGAGATTTTTACAATTTTCTCAATCGCCTGGTTTACAGAAATTAATTACCAGCAAAATATTTCCCTCAAGATTCCAATTCTATTTCATATCAACTTAGGTACTCAAAAATGAGTAGATAAAAGCGCGCTGCTTTCGGATGACTTATAAGCTACGAACAATTATTTTTTTTCAATATTTTTAATTAATTTGATCCATTACATTAATAATATTTTATAAGCTAGTCCAATGCCTCAAATTTCTTTAAGTGTCACAGCTCAAATCTCTTGGGGGAATTGAAAAAAAAGAGTTGTCCGAAGCCTGAGTCGTCCGAATATGCTAGAGAAAAAACGCGCTATGTTCAGACAGCTCCAAGCTTCGGACAACTCATTTTCTTTTTTCTATGTGATTAATGCATTTGATCCATGGCTCTTTGCAATAAATTTGAGGCAGTGGACTAGCTATTAAAATAAAATATTATTATGGTTTACATTCACATAAACATATTGAAAAAAAATCGTTGTTGAAAGATTGAGTCATGCGATAGTAGCGTGCTTTCCCCTATCCATAATCTCCTTTTGGATACTCAGAGTTTCAAAAGATGCGATCAAAAGTTTATCAAAAAAATATTCTTCAAAGCACAAGTTTTGCCAAATATAGAGAAAGACATCTTTCTGACAAACTTTTTACGAACAGCGTTACAAACCTTTTGATCCCGATTCAATTAGCAAATTAAATCATTGAACATCATTTGCAAATAACAAAATAAAATATTTATATAGGGGCCAATCCATCTCTAAACGCACAAAAAATCGAAAATCGCTCCTTCATGGTCGTGCGCAGATATTGGCCCAGATGTATAATATTTGTCAAAAATTTGTCGAATTTTATTTCAAAAATCTTAACATTTGACATTTTAATAAGAATGAGTAATGGCCTCTACACACTAGAGAAATTTTATGTCTATATTGAAGACTTTTTCCTACATAAGCGTAAGGAATTTCCTTCAATATGGACATAAATTTCTCTAGTGTGTAGAGGCCATAAGGAATTCTAAATTCACGTTTATAAAAGTTATTCTGCGCAGATCATAAAAGAATTGTTAAAAACGTATTTAGAAATTAAAAATTGTTTTCTTTAGTTGAAAAACTGGTACAGTAGACTCTCTCTCAATTGAGCATTTGGGGCAAAATGTCATCCGGTTTATCGATAGATTTGGGCATCAAATGACATTTCAAGCTTTTTGACATCACGGTGCTTGTCTGTTGGATCTAACCGGCTATTGCCAGACCTAGAGACCAAATGGTTCAAGATAGTAACTTGGGACCTTCAAAGAACCCTCCTAATGCCTACCTGAGGACCCTGAAAAACTTCAGGGATAATATAATACTCTAATAATTTAGCGAAATAATGACTCAGAATATTTTCACCCTTTATGGTCTCTACACATTGGAACCATTTTCTTTGAAAAAAACTTTGTGTTTTACAAAAATTGCTCTTAGTGTGTAAAGGTATTTGTTTAACAGATACCATAATGTTTTTCAAGTTAGTTCTTGAGTAGCACAATCTTATTCAAGCATTAAAGGATAAATGCAGAAAAAAAATGTTTTTTTTTGTTTTAGAAAAAAAATCCTGGAATCCTTATCAATAAATCGTTTTTTGATACCAAACAGCCTACGATCTAACCGATTTATTAAACATAATATTTTAGACTTTCATTTTTTACTGTATGCTTTTGGAATTGTCAATCGTGGCGAAAGACGAGACTACTTTTCTCATTATCTTTTATAAAAAGCTTTTATTAAAATGTGGCACTCGTCAAAAGCACAACTGCAATTTTTTTATAAAAACATTTTTAAAAATCTGATTTTAAGCATTAGTCAGTTGTAACAAAATATTCAAACCTATAAAAATGTTTTATTCCCATCGAGTTTTCTGATTGGCTGAAGCTTTTAATGATGTAAAGCTCTAACCAATCAATGGTATGAGATTAAAATATTCTATAGCAGAATATTTTCCAGAAGGAGAAATGAAAAACCAGAAACAAATTTAAACTGCCAACGCACAAAAAACTCAAATAGATAAACCGTTGTTTAACCGCTGGACTGTTAAAGAGATCAGTGCAGACAAAGATAAGCTACTGGACTCGAAGAAGTCGAAGAAAGAAGATTGTGAAAAACGGTGTTGGAGAAATATTATATTAGAAAATTGTAAAATAGTGCCCCCATTCCCTCTACGTGCCCTGTGAACATCCTGACCCAATTAATGAACGATTCTCAGAGAACATTTGAAAGACTTGAGTCAGTGTTAGAGAAAAAATTTATATACCGAATGGATGAATAAAGAATGGCTATTTTCTTTTGCTCCACCCACTGATGAAGGCTTGGAAACCGAATCGAAAGCTCTGGAAAAAGTTGATAAGTTTCCCTGAGTGAATTGTATTTTCCCGACGATTTCCAGAATTTCCACCTCGTTAACTATATTACGTCGGCTTGTGTTTTGCAATATAACAATAAATGTTTAATTAAATGTGCATAATGCTTAAATCCTACACAGAAAAAATATTTTGTAAAATGTTCGTAAATATTTGTGAATTCGTATGGGGGAGTTACGAAATGCTCGTGAATCGTATAACCCACAAACAAGTTCGTAAAAGTTTGTACTTTTTTCGCAAACATTGTTCGTAACATGAGCACTTGAAAAAATGTTCGTAAAATATTCATCAGATAAATAAAAATTTACGAACAAATGACAAAATTTTACGAACATTTTTTGTACAAAAAATGCTCGTCAAGTGCTCATGTTACGAACAATGTTTGTGAAAAAGGCACAAACTTTTACGAACTTGTTTGTGGGTTATACGAATCACGAGCATTTCGTAATTCCCCCATATGAATTCACAAACATTTACGAACATATTTACAAAATATTTTTTTCTATGTATGAAGCATCTCCGTTTGACGATTTTTGATTGACCTTCGATTCCGACCTTTTCTTCTTAAGTAGAAAAATTTTTGTTTGAGCTTTTTTAAAGCAAAATTTCTTAGGAATTTCGAAAAAAATATTAAAACGAAGATTAAAAATAATCTCCTTTTAATCGCGTTTTAAGAAACTTTGTTTCTGACATTTTCAACACATTTTGCATTGAAAAAACATTAGTGTGAATTTTTATTAAAGCAATGTGTTATACCAAACGCACAATAACTTTTGTTTGTATACTTGTTTTTAAAATTTTCCATAAGGGAAATCGAGATGACTAGAACTACATTTCATTCAATATCATTGGCAATATCAATAAAATATTTACAAAACAAAGGTTATTTTGCGTTGGGCATTATGCCCAGCGCACAATAATTTTTGTATGTAAACATGTTTTCAAAATTTGCTATGAGAGAGAGCAAGATAACTAGATCTAGATCTCACTCACTCTCATTGAAATGTCAAAAACATGTTTACTAAACAAAAGTTATTGTGCGTTGGGCATTATGTTTAGCGTACAATAACTTTTGTAAACATCTTTTTGACATTTCAATGATAATGAGAGATATCTGAAGCTAGTCATCTCGATCACTGTTATGGGCAATTTCGAAAACATGTTTCCAAATGAATATTATTATACGTCGGAATTTATTTATTTTCCTAATAGGAATTTATTTAAAACCCGGAAATTATTAATAACGGCTCCGACACATCTTTTAGATCAGGAAAATTTCATTAAGTAAAAATTCACTTCTCTTTCTGTCTCAAAAGATGTGCATAACGGCGTTATCACACTTGCACATTAAAATTTTAATGTGATTCACATTAATTGTCCCTTGTGAGCGTCCAAATATGTTATTTGTGTCTTTGAGTCACTTAATATTTGGGGTTTTTCTATTTATTGATAAAGAAGTGGACTTGGCCTGCAAAAATAAGTTTAAATTTACCTAAAGCATAAATATTTTTCACATTAAAAAATTAAAGAGAAAATCTCATTAATTTTTCGCATTAATGCTATAAATCAATTTATATCAAATTTTGTGGGCCAAGTCTACCTTTTTATCAACAAATAGATCAAATTTTGAATATAAAATGATTCAAACACACAAATTACACATTTGGACTCCCACCAGCGACAATTAATGTGAATCATATTAAAATTTTAATGTGCAAGTGTGATAACACAGTAAGTCTATCCTACTATTTCGGTCTCAAAATTGGACTGAACTAAATTTAGTGTGATGTTCAGAATAAGAAGAAGAGTGCGAAAGAGTAGGATAGACATATGTAAAGCTTTAAGAAATGAATGTAAATTTTGACTTTATGAAATTTTACTGACCTAAAAGGTGTGCCGAGGGCATAAAGATTAATTTTCATAAATATTAAACTGTTATCGTGTTCTCTGATATGCTAAAACATTGAACATTTTGAATGTTTACAGGTTCTAATCAATGAGAAGACGCTATCGGACTAAAATATTTCATCAAAATGAATAAGAATAAATACACATAGATATAGTTCTTTATGATGCTGGCAGATCTACTAAATTTAGTGAAATTCAATCGATTGAAATTTTACCTATTATACTTTTTCAATTTAAAATCAGAAATTATTGTTTCTTTCTGTAAAATGAAAATTGAATTTTATGGCGCTGACACACCTTTTCAATTGGGTGAATTTCAACCGATTGAAATTTTACCTCTTACTCTTTCAAAGCGAAATAAAATATATGTGTCTCTTTCTGTGAAATGAAAACTGAAATTGAAATTTCAATTTCAATTGGAATTTCAAATTTCATTTGGCAGAAAGAGACACCTATATCTGATTTTACTTTGAAAGAGTAAGAGGTAAAATTTCATTTGATTTAAATTCACTCAAAGGTGTGCCAGCGCCATTAAATTCAAATTTCAATTTTTATTTGACAGAAAGGAACAATTATATCTCTTTTCAGTTAGAATGAGTAAGAGGAGAAATTTTAAACAATTAAATTTCACTAAATTGGAAAGCTTTGCCAGACCCATTGGAATTAAATACATTTAACAGGGAAATTATAACTACTTAAAAACGATACTCTTTGTCCACATACAACTAAAAATTTGATCTTATGAAATATTTAAATCCCATCACGTTTTCTGATTGGCTAGAGCTTTAAAGCACTCAAAGCTTCAGCCAATCAGAGAACGTGATGGATAAAAATATTTAATGGAATTAAATATTTAAGTACATGTAGACACTATTTGAGAAAAAAGACATTTGGTACCTAAGTCTGTGAAGTATATAGTGGGCAAACAGTTAAAGATATCGACTTGATGTCTTTTGTGATCTCCATTCCTCTAAAGTCGATTTGAAATTTTGTATTTAGGAGTTTTTTATCATACCCAGCTAGCACAGTTAGCTGAAAACAACAGCGTTTTCAACATATTGTTGAGTCGGTCATCAAAAATTTGCTAACTGGTCAGCAATTCTTTAATAAAAAATGCTAACCACTATCTGGCAGTATCTCGCGAGTGTCGTTTTAAAGTTACCAGAATACTTTGGGTAATTTTGCCTTTTAAAATGACTTTTAAATTAGTCAAAGTAGTGTAATGGTTATTTTGCGAAGAATATTGCAGTTTCTCCATCAAATCGCAATCTTCAAGTGATAATTTCCAGAAATATTTCATTTTTTCGGGAAAATATCACTGAAGATCACAATAAGATGAAAGGAAAAAAAATCATTTAAAATTCTCTACATAATATTTGTCTATAAATTCCTAGAAATAAGAAAAATACATGTATTGTGCTGGAAAAGTATATCATGTTGTAACATAAAGAAATGGTTGATATAACCTATAAAAAAGGTATAGATCTGTTTTTTTTTTGGTACATAACAAAAACACTTAACTAGTGAGAGTAATATGGATGATAGTATGTATAATAAACATAAAAACACAAAAGTTCGTGACACTTTATTTCGAGAAAGCAACAACAGAAAATATGATTTACATATAAAATCCACTTAAATAATGATCTTGGTGAAATTGAAAAGGAAACGATATATAAAAAAAAGAAAACACAAGAAATGACTGATGGATGGATTTGGTGAGAGGATTCATTTGGTGCTGAATGGGCTATTGAAGATGAGGATTGTAAGAAAAAGTGTAAGTGTTTGGTGTTTGAAGGAAAGTGTTTTGAATTTTTCTTATAGAAGGAACATTTTTCTTTTTTTTTTTGGAAGAGAATAGCTTTAAGAATTTACCACTGAGATCCGTTATAACAGCTCTCTTTGCATCTTCAGCACTCTCTTTCCGTTTTTCTGTGGATGGCGTATTGATTTCCAGCAGAACAAATTTATCATTTTTCTGTGTCACCACAATATTTTCATTTTCCAGTAGACATCCACTCAGAACATCACCAAAAGTGATGGGTTTCACATCTGAAAAATAGTTTTTACCAATTAGTTTATATTGAACTTTTCACACAGAAATATCACTTAGAATAATATTCTGTTACACAAAAAGAAAAAAAATTATAATAACCCATTACTGATGTGATCTAGTGATAAACTGAAGGAGAATTAGTGGAAAAAGAATTTTAAATAAAATTAAAAAAAAAAACACAAAGCATTATCCAAATGGAATTAAATATTTAATACTTTGAAATATTTCAGTTGAGTCCCGTTCTCTGATTGGCTAGAGCTTTTTCGAAGCTTTGAATGCTCCAAAGTTTTTGACCAATCAGAAAAAGGGGGAGGAAAATATTTTATTGTTATAAATATTTAGTTGTACTCCGTTTTGTTTGGCTAGAACTTGAAAGCGTTGAGAGCCTTTAAAGCTTTAGCGAATAAAAATTTGAAAGCATTCAAAGCTCTAAAAGTTCTATCCAATCAGAGAACTTGAAAACGTTCAAAGCTTTCAAAACGTTTCTGTAAATTTGAGAAAACAAAGCGACAAAAAAATGGCTCACTGAATATTTGACTTCTAGCGAGCTTTCTGATTTATTGAATCTCGAAAGCGTCCTAAAAATTTGACTTTAAAAGCGTTTTCTAATTGGTTGAAGTTTCAAAGCTTTCAGAGCTCTAAAAGTTCTATCCAATCAGAGAACTTGAAAACGTTCAAAGCTTTCAAAACGCTTCTGTCAATCAGAAAAAAAAACAAAGCGACAAAAAAATTTGGCTTACTGAATATTTGACTTCTAGCGCGCTTTCTGATTTATTGAATCTCGAAAGCGTCCTAAAAATTTGACTTTAAAAGCGTTTTCTAATTGGTTGAAGTTTGAAAGCTTTCAAAGCATTCCGGCCAATCAGAGACAACCAAGAGACTAAAATATTTCCCTCGCTAAATATTCAAGTTCCACCTCGTTTTCTGATTGGCTAGAGCGGCTAGAGCTTGACAGCGCCGAAAGCTTTCAAGCTCCAGCCAATCAGAGAACGCTATTGAACTGCACAGAAAAAAAAAATTTTGTAAAAATGTTTGTAAATGTTTGTGAATTCCTATGGGGGAGTTACGAAATGCTCGTGAATCGTATAACTGACAAACAAGTTCGTAAAATGTTGTACTTTTGTCACAAACATTGTTCGTAACATGATCATTTGATGAACATTTTTTGTACTTTAACAAACATTTGTTCGTAAATGTTCGTAAACACACAAAAAATGTTCGTAAAATTTTGTCATTTGTTCGTAAATGTTTGTTTTCCTGTCGAACATTTTACGAACATTTACGAACAAATGACAAAATTTTACGAACATTTTTTGTGTGTTTACGAACATTTACGAACAAATGTTTGTAAAAGTACAAAAAGTGTTCGTCAAATGATCATGTTACGAACAATGTTTGTGAAAAAGTACAAACTTTTGCGAACTTGTTTGTGAGGAATTCACAAACATTTACGAACATTTTTACAAATATTTTTTTCTGTGTGAAATATTTGAAAGAATTGAATATTTAATTAAATATGGATAATGCCAAACACCAAAAAAAATGATAAATGTGAATGATAAGGGAAGAGGGATATTAAGGATCTCCATTGGGACAGAAAAAAAAATCTACACTGTAGAATCGGCATGAGCCCCTGAAAAGGATAATTGAGCAAAAATACTGCCAAAACAGATCATTTTATTGCATTTGTAGGGATGAATATAATAAGAATCAGGACATCGCGTTATCACTTAGACGCTGCCTTATGCTTCAAATTTATATGGGACTTGAGGCTGTGGCGATATTTTGTCACATACGGGCACAAATGGCACTGTTCCGTGGGCTCAATCCCACATTCAAACTTCAAATGTCGCTGCAAATTTTTCTTATAAGTATACATCTTTTGGCAACTCGGACAATTATGCTGATACATTCGATCACGACCACTAATCTCATTCAGATGGGTCTGCGATGTCAGAATCAACAATTTATTCTCAGCCTTCGTCAATTCTGAAAGAAAATAATGATGATCTTGTTAGTTTAAAAAATACCCTTAAAAAAAATAAAAATAGAGAAAAATAGATCCAAATTTAAATCAGAACTACCAAAGCTCTAATCTTTTGCCCAAAAAAAGATAGAAGCGCAAGAGATAAAGAGACAAAATTTTGCTGCTTTCTCAATTATTTTTTTCTCATCTCAAAAATCAGGAAAAAAATTACAGTACAATGTATCGTTACTAAAAAAAAAACAAGTCTCTCAAGAGGTTTAGTACATAGCACTTTTGCCTCAACGATCAATGATCGCGCATGATCATGAACCAAGATTTGAATGTTTTTTCAAAATATGTCCCTGCAATTGATTGTTTCTCTTGAATTTCACTGCACAGAACGAACACTGAAACTGTGGCTCTTTTCCACATTCATATCTAAAATGTCTCTTCATATTTTTCACCAGTGTAAACCTCGTTCCACACTGTGGGCACGGATATCTCCTCCTGCTGTCCGCTGTATCCTCCTCACTCCCCATTCCGTACATCCTGTCCTTCCCATCCCCCTTCAAATCCTCACTGTTAACACTGCTCTCCTCAACGGCATTGTACATGTAGTTATAGAGATTCCCACCACTCACGATCGTCCCAGACTGCGCCAGAGCAAAACCCTGCGCCGTATACGTTCCACTGGCCGACGGATAGGTGGTCCGATTCGATGGTCCAGCATCGTACATGAAGTCATCGCAAAGATTGATGTACTCTCCTTGAAATTGACCATCTGCAATACAGACAAAAAACATTCACAGATATGGCAATTGTCCCCAAGATCAACTTCAATACAATTAGTAAAAAAATATATATATTTAATTTAAATAAATAATAATTCTAGACATATTCCCTTAACTAAAGCCTTCTCTTCTATCTCTGACTATCGAAAGACTACAGAGAACCCAGGTTATATTTGAAAAAGTGGAATCAATTACAAGATCGATGGATTACATTTTCTGCAATAGACGATCGCCTGATGATCACTTACTGCGTTCATACGATGAAAAGGGGCGTGGCCAAAATTCACCACTGCACAGACACCCAACCACTGGCGCCATCTTTCGAACTTATCAAAATTTTAACACATTGGCTCAAAAATTTGATTTTTTCCCTCTGTTCCTTTCCATTGGGAAGTGACATTAGCTGTGTAAAATGCAACCAGTTTTAGTGTACATTTTTTCCTGTTTTCGTACACTTTTCACGAGATATCTCCAAAACTACGTAGGTTGCCAATTTGGAGTTTTCGGTTGCTTATTCCATATTAAATTGACTTTTATTTTATATTTGTATTATTTTCTAAATCATTCTGCAATAGCAGAAAACAGCCAATAAACTCAAAAGTTTTTTCGGCACGCTATAGAAACACACGGGAAACATAGGAAACGTCATGCCCCTGTCTGAAACAGTGAGGAAATCTCAAATACAGTAGACTCTCTCTCAATCGGGAATGTGGGGCAAAATGTCATCCGGTTTAGCGATAGAATTGAGCGTCAAAGCCTTTGTAAATTCCACAAAAAGCGCTCAATTATAAAAAAAATCACGATAAAATAGGAAGAACTACAGCGAATTTGAGCGAATTAGCTTCATAATTAAACGTGAAAATTGTCAACAAAATTTTTCGTCCAATTGAAAAAGAACCGTTTGAGCGAGAGTCTACTGTATTTCAAGTTAGAAATGATTCCAAGTTATCCCACTTTAATCAATTTGGCGATTGCATGATTTATAACTCGAAATTTAGCCATAGACTATGCCAAATATCACGTTTCGCACACCATTTCCCCTTAACACTAACCTACAAAACCTACCAACCATTTATGGTCGTTTTTCTGTCAAATGAGAAACTGCGATAGAGTAGGATACTCAACAAATTTTTCTTGGAAAAGAAGAAAAAAATTAAAATTTAAACACTGAAAAATATATTTAATAGCATATCTTAAGAAATTCATAAGGTTTGATAGTGACATTGTACCGTTTAAATATGTATTAATTTTAAACAGGTCACTTTGACCGGGTCTTGGTAGGTTTAGTATTAATCGGAGACACTTTTCCACTTATATCTGAGACACAAAGCACCTTTGTTTAGAAAAGTGGAGAGTGTCTCGGATAAAAGGGAAATGATTTGGTGCATTGGCTAATTTGAATTCTTCACGACTAATAGTCTGATTATAATACTAAAATCGCAGAAGTGAGTTAATAGCAACTATTTATAATACCAATTTTACCAATAAACTCTTTCCTATTAGTGTGAAGGGAACAGCTACTGACACTTTAAAAACTCATGTCAGGATTTATTGACACCCTACTCTGTATCATTTGGATTACGAAATTCGAACACTTATTCTTATCGGAAAACAAAGATTAATCAAAAAACGTTATATTACTTAGATTTTATTGGATGCATTAAACAAATTTGAACATTTTGACAAAAGTGTCAATAGCGGTTCCCTGTCGAACAGGTGTTCCTTCGAACCTAGGTTTTTTTATATAAATGATCGGTAGTTACACTAATGTTCGATCCTTAATCGAATCGTGAAAAACAAAGAAGAAATCAAGGTAGAGGAGATCCAGCTACAAAACTTACTAAGAATCTGAGTAGAGAAAAATTAGAGTAAAATTAGAAAGATCCAATGCACAAAAAAAATAGATTATCTTCGGACAGATCCCAAATAGCTGACTGTCATAAAAATATAAATTTCTCTAGGTTTTTTCTAAAACCGTTAAATTGAAACTCTGTTAAAGTCCTAAATAAGATAAAACCCTTAAGCTTTAAAAAAATCATTTAATAAAGCGTAAAAGTTTACTTTGAGAAATTTTCCAAAAGTATAGAATTCTTTTGTTACATGTATTATCGATCGAAGTGACAAGTCATATGATTTTCTCACGTAACGAATTTCGAAATTACGAATCTGCAACATAGTGGTGCGTTGAGTAAAAAAAAAGATCGTATATCAAATAAAACATAGGCTTTATTTGAAAATGATAAATCATTTCATTCTAAAATGTTTTGGAATCACTGACTTCTTTTGTCACGAGACATTTTTCGTATTTTCGAAAGTTTTCATAAGTGTTTTTGGAATTTTCGTGACAATTTTCACACTGTTTTAAATTTATTTCGAAGAAGAATTATTTTGAGCCAAAAAAATCGAAGTAAAATAGGAGATTACAGTTTAGAGGTACTTCTTGTCACGCTTCCAAAAAAGGCGTGGCCAAAGTGCAGTTTTAATTGGTTTTGGTCACGACTTGAAAAGAGCCTTGCAAGCAATACATTGTTTGCAACGAATACAGATATAAAGTAAATGCAGTTCAGTTGCTGATACTACGGATGACAGTTGAATCTTGGCCACGCCTCAGAAATAGGTGTGGCCAAAAATGCAATACAATTTACGACTTTAGGCACCATAAGTTCAACCTGACATACAATCGGAAGCATCAGCAACTGGACTGTCTGCATTTCCTTTGTATCTGCAACCGATACGTCGTTTGCAACGAATACAGATCGTCTCTTCAAAATGAAAGTGTTTTAACTTAATTTTCTTTGTATCTGCAATTGTAGCCAAGTACACATCACCAGATCAACCACAGTCGTATTTATATTTCTTTTGTGTCAGCATTTCACGCAAGAGTCGGCGTCTGTATCCTAGTTTGCACCAAATGCAGACACAAAACAAATCGTCAGTTGAATCAGCATTTGTTGTAACTTCCTCATTGCCTCATCAGTGTGGCAATACACGCAATATACAAGAACTGCTGATGAGGTGATGAGGAAGTTACGACAATTGCTGATCCAACTGACGAAATGCAGATACGACAAGGGGGTCGTTGCAATCGACGAAATGTGATACAAAGCAAATGCACTTAGAACAGTTTCATTTTGAGAAGACGAGGTACAAAGAAAACGCATAAGGCCCAGTTGCTGATCCTACCAACGTCCGCTGCCTTTTGGCCACGCCTCAGAAATGGGCGTGCCCAAAAATGCAATGCTGCTCGTTAGTTTCTTACGATAGGGCAAGACGTGGCACCGTGAGTTCTGGCTGATATACCGTCGATTGGATCAGTTAGTGGACTATCTGCAAGCAATGCAGATACAAAGCAAATGCAGATAGCTCAGTTGCCGGACCAACCGACGCCCGTTGCCTTTTGGCCACGCCTAAGAAGTAGGCGTGGTCTAAAGGACAATGCTGCTCAAGAGTTAATGTTGGCGTACTGTCTGTAGGATCAGTAACTGGACTATCTTCATTTCCTTTGTATCTGCAAGCGATGAAGATACAAAGCAATTGCAGATAGCACAGTTACTGATCCGACCAACGACCGTTGCCTTTCAGCCACGCCTCTGAAATGGGCATTGCAAACGATCGGTCACTTGCAAAAAATACAGATACAAAGCAAATGCACTTAGAACAGTTTCATTTTGAGGAGATGAGATACAAGGCAAATGTATATAGCCCAGTTGGTAATTCAATTGATGCCCGTTGCCTTTTGGCCAGCCTGAGAAGTAGGCGTGGCCAAAAGAGCAACGCTGCTCAACAGTTTATTCCACTAGTGCCATTTCGTGCTTTATGTAAGCCCAAAAGATGGCGCCATAACATCAAGTTGCCGTTTGGCCACGCCTCAAAAATAGGCGTGGTCAAAAATGCAATGCAGCTCACCAGTTTTAATTCTGTCATTTTGTGCAGTGTTTCAAATTGAACCTCTCCCCTCTTCACCGTATAACCGGGTTAGTGGGATTCGGTAAAGTGCTTGAGTAGGGATTCCTTGAAGATACACCCAAAAGCACAGAGATGACACTTGAACATTGTATTTCTTGCACTTGTCTTGGCTGATCTGCCATATCTCTGATACGAGATCACTTCACGCTCAGCCAGATCTTCTTCCACTTCGATCACATCGCACATTTCCTCCTGAACTGTCTCCAGAACAACATTTTCTGCCATATCCATCTCTGGGGTGATTTTCTTAAAAGCCAAGTATTCAATCTCAATGGGTTCATCATCTAAAAAGAAACCAAAAAAGACCAAAAACTGTTAGTTAACGCCATCTTCTGGACATTTGAAACAAACCCAGAATCCTCCCGAAAAAAATAGGAACCGGACAAGAAAACAGCATTTTTTGCGGTTTGAAAAAAAGAAATTCTATGTTAGTTTTATTTTTGGGAATTTTTTACTCAAAAAAAATTTTTTTTTAAGATTCTTTTCAGCTTAAATACTAAGGTTCTCTTTGCCATGTGTTCTCTGGGCCTTTGGCTTTCGACGCTTCCGGGACTCGGGAAAATGCGTGTAGGTGTGCAATTTGAGATTATCCTTCCGTTTGCAGTGATAGTCACACATTGGGCACTTGAATAGCATTTTCGGTCCTGTGTATTCACATTCAAAATTCCGATGACGCTGCAAACTCTTCAGCGACATATAAGTCTTTCCACAATCAATGCAGCAAAATCGAACTGCAACTGAAAATGCAAATACAATTTGTTACACACAAAATTACACAATTTTTGGCAAAACTACACAGACTTTTTAACTTTTTTTTTGTCTTTTTAGCCACTCAACTATTGTCTAATCCATCAGCTCATTCAGCAAATCCAAAAAAATAAAATCAAATAAATTTTCTATATACAAAACTAATTTGAAAAAATTAATTTAAAAAAAAAATACATCAACAGAAATTACAGATATAACAATTTTTTTTGTACTCTATCAAAAATATATTTTTCTCCAAAACAAAAAAATGTCAGCTTTCCCTGGAGCTTTTTTTCTCAATCCTGATGCGTCTTTTTTTTTTAAATCTCGCTTCTCATTGCATCTCTTAATCCCCATGAATCGTCCAATCTAAAATATTTATAGAAATTCATGTTAATATGGATTAAAAATCAAAAAAATAACTTTTCAACTAATTTTTTTTTCTTCTTTCGAATTAAAACCCAAATCTTATGCACAAAAATTTATTGTTACAGAAATCATCGGCTCTTTTTTTCATAGAAAATCTTTTTTTCTTTCTTTTAATCAAAACATCTCTCTACACAAAAAAAAATCAAGACTTTGAAGAATGTTTCGTTTTCTTTTTAAATTAACACAAAAAAAATTTATCATCTAACATTTAAGGTAACTTATTTTCAATTACAAAATATATATAAAAAATATCATTTGTCTTTTTGTCATGTTTCTTTTTCTTTTTTTTTTTTTGTTGGAGAAATATTCTCCGAATGGTATAAATGCATTTTTCTATGGCTTGAGTGTCTTTTTTTGTCTTTGTATTCAATTTTTCTTTTGCAAAAAATCACTTATTACAAATAAATATAAATATCTTATAGGGAAAAAAAGTCGCTAGTAATATAGAAAATATTAAGAAATATTAAAAGAGAAAAATTGAAAAAATAAAACACGCACACTTAAAAGGAATGAAAAAAAAAATCACTTAAAAATATAAAAAGTCAAATCTTGAGAGAGACAATACTAAAACTTATCAACTAGAAATGAGATTTATTTAAAAAAAAAAAATACTAGAATAATCGACTGACAAAAATGAGAAGATAGGGGAGGTTTTCAGGCTTCGCACACTTCATATTTTTCTCATATTTCTTCAATGGATCTGACCTTGTCAAACATTTCCTGAAAAAAAGTCAAATTCATTAGGGTAAATTAAGCTAAATCAGAACCTGCTCTAAATGGAATTTTTTCACTACTCTAAATGGAAACGTCACTGTTTTCATGATAAATACAGTACTTAATTACTATATTTATATATTTTCTATACCACAGTTTTATTATTTAGTTAATTTTGTTCCAAATAAAGCGAAAATTCATTCATATTCACAAATTTTAATTTGTTAATTTATCAGAAAAATTAAAAGTGTACCTTTTCACTATTGAATTTTTCATCGATCGACCATGTTTTCCAATGAAAAACACAATAAAGTGAATGTTGTTTATTCGTTTTGTTTAATATTTATGTCATATTTATGGCTAATTTTCAGGGGCATGACATTTCCTATGATTCCCATATGTTTCTAGGGTGCCGAAAAATATTAGCAAAAAATACTAATACAAAATAAAAGCCAATTTAACAACGAAGAGGCAACCGAAAACCCTAAATTGGCAACCTACGTAGTTTTGGAGATATCTCGTGACATATGTACGAAAACAGGGAAAAAATTACACTAAAACCGGTCGCATTTTTCAAAGGTAATGTCACCCCCTGCTAATTTTAGTTAAATAAAGTGCTAATCTTTATTATTAACGCGGTACGTGAAGTTTTCTAATGCAATAATTACCTTTTTTGTGAACAAAGTTTGTTTTAAAGTGTCTGCAAATGCTTCAATAGGAAACCCCGGATATATGATTTGTTTTGGGAGAGATTTTTTTTATTGTTTTAGATGGGAAAGGTGAAAAGAGCAGGAATAAGAACAAATCCTGCACTCAGGAGCAACTCAACAAGGTTTTGGAAGCCTTACACTGTTTGTCTCCAATTAGAAACTTCCCTTGTCTCCAATTAGAAACATCCCTTGTCTCCATTTGGGCTAATTTGTTTAAAATAGAAGCATTTTACACTCACGTATTTTTCTTGTATTTAAGAAGTTTTCAAATTATATCTAAAGAATTTTCACTAAACAGTAACATTCTAGAAGAGTTAAGGAGCATATTTATGTAATTCTCTTCAAAAAAATTTAAACTTAATGTGTTGAATCTTCTGTCAAAGTTAAAGCGTCTGGAAATGGTTTTGAATTAGGACATTTACCCTAATGTGGAATATGAGAAAAATATGAAGTGTTCGAAGCTAGAATGACTGTGTACGAAGCTTGAAAGCCATCCCCCATTCCTCAAAAATACTGATAAAATTAGAGATTTGTGATTGTAGGGCCTTCTTTTTTTTTCTTTAAAAAAATAAAATCTTATTCATCTCATAGAAATACTTTTCAAAAAAAACCTTTGTCATCATTGAGACTTTTTTTCTCGTTTAAAAAACTTTCAAATAGAAAAATATCATCTCAAAAATTGAGATAGATTTCTCTTTGTCTTAAAATTCTAATTTTTAAAGTATTTTTTTCTTTTGTTCATTTTTTTTTCAATAGAATATATATAGTTTAAAAAATATTATATAGTTTTTTTTTCTTGTTAAAAAATGTGAAAAACTTTGATGTGGAAAAATAGCCTTGGCAGGAAAGTTACTGCATGTCATTTGGTACAAATTTCTGTGGTTGCGTTGAGCTCCCCAATTGGGGATTTTTAATGGTAGCCGATGGTAATTCGGCCGTCTTAAATTGTATATTCATCTTCATTTGAAAATCCTCCGGTAATGGCGATGGGACATTCTTACGTTTTGACTTAATGATCAATGGTGTCGAGGCAGATGATATTGGTGGTGTTGATTGCTGCAAACGTTGTTGTTGTTGCTTACTCAAAATCCCACCAGCAGAAAATTTGTCAAAATTCATCAAACGATTGTAAATCTCAATACTATCAGCCAATGTTGCACCCTCCGTAGCTGCCATCGAATCATCCTTCTTGGTCAAACCACCAATTGAGAATTTTTCAAAATTCATCAAACGATTGTAAATCTCCATATTTTCATCCAATTGCGGAGCCGACACCTCACCACCAGCCGGTGGTGGCTCCTTCTTTGGCACAATCAAACTTATGGCACGATTGTACATCTCCATATCCTCCTGCATACTCCCATTATTCATCCCACTACCACCACCACCCTCATTCCCAGACGAATTTCCCGTTGATTCCATCTTTGGCGTCACAATACCATGCTTGGAGTTCAGATGACGCACCAAATGATATTTCCGGCGAAATTTCGACGGACACAGTGAACAATTGAATCTCGGCGGAATACCAATGCACTCATCGCGCATATGGCGCTGCAAATGGCGCTTTCGCAGATAACTCTTGTCACAAACATTGCAAAAGAATCGCTGAGATTCTGGGTCATTGTTTAAAAACTGTAAGTTCGGTGTACATGTCAATTCTTCTGCAATTAGAAGTGAAAAAAGGAAAAAAACAAAACTGTATCATTTTGTGTGTGAACGGTGTATTTGTGTATCTCTTTAATTTTTTTTCTTTAAATTTCATTACAAGCAATTTTTTGAAAAACAAAAACAAAAATAATTTGCATTTACTTCACAAAAATAAAATTTAAAGCCAAAAAAAAATATCAAAAAAAATCTAAAACAGTGTAATCGTGTTTCCAAAAGCACAATGGCAAAAATAAAATTCAAAAATAAATATAGGCATCAATCTGTCAATAAAACAATTGTAAATAAAATCAAAAATTAAAATTTTGTATTGTAAAATGCCCAACGCACAATAACTTTTGTTTGTAAGCATCTTTTCAGAATTTCCTATGAGAGAGAGCGAGATGACTAGATCTATGTTTCATTCACTCTCACTGAAATGTCAAAAACATGTTTACAAAACAAAGGTTATTGTGCGTTGGTCATAATGCCCAACGGACAATAAATTTTGTTTGTAAACATGTTTTCAAAATTTCCTATGAGAGAGAGCGAGATGACTAGATCTACATCTCATTCACTCTCATTGAAATTTCAAAAACATATTTACAAAACAAAACTTATTGTACGTTGAGCATAATGCCCAAGGCACAATAAATTTTGTTTTGTAAACATGTTTTTGACATTGAAATGACAGCGAGTAAGATCTATCAATCTAGTCATCTCGCTCACTCTCATAGGCAGTTCCGAAAACATATTTACAAAACAAAGGTTATTGTGCATTGGGCATAATGTTCAGAGCACAATAACTTTTGTTTGTAAATATGTTTTCAAAATTTCCTATGAGAGTAAGCGAGATGATTAGATCTTGTAAGTCTTCTAAATGTAGTCATCTCGCTCATCTCGCGCAAGCAGTTCCCAAAACATGTTTACACAACTCAAAAGTTAATGTTCATTAAGCATAATAAATGTATCTAAATAAAGCTAAAAATAATTATATATGGTAAGTGAAGGTATGTATCGCCTATAATCGTAGGATCATCACATCAAAATAGAATGACTTTTTGAAAATATTAATCGCTTTTAACGAAGTATCTTTCGTAACACGTGTTCCATCAGTAACTAATGAAAGACATTTTGCAATAGTAGAGTTATGGCATTTACACACTAGAAGTAATTTTCATCAAAAATTGCCTTTTAAAATATAATTACATTTATGGCAGCAGTGATAGTGGAAATTTTATTTAAAAAATATTTTTTTAGTAGCTCCTAGTGTGCAGGCGCCTTTAGGAATAATTTTCAAAAATAAAAATTTTATTTTAGAGTGACGATCTTGCCTTCATGGGCGATACATCCTTCACGAACTTTAGAAATCCAATAAACAATGAGAAATTTTCCACTAACTTTTCAGAACTTGGTTAAACCTTTGAAAGATACCAAAAAGCTCAAATGATTTCTAGGACTGTCTTTTACCATCGCATTTTGGCTGAAGCTTTAACAAGTTACAAGTTCTACTTGTAACTAGATGAGCTTGAACTAACACAAAACTTGAATGCTTTAGCCAATCACGCATTATGGGTTTTTTTTATAATAAATATTGAATTAAATGTATCTCTCTCTGTATCTATTTAGGATTTTGAAATCTTCGGAAACTGTGTTAAACCTTTCGTCTGAAGGCCACTTCAAAAAAAAAAAAAACATTACAGAGTCCGCTCTCTTATTTGGATCTAAGTTATTCGGATGATATCTCGACGGTTTCATTTAAAATTGTAGTTTACATAGTGAAAACCTTTTGGGTAATTATACCAAATTTCGGCATAGTTGCAAGCAAACACCAAAGTCTTAAATTAGAAATGTAATATTTTTTAATACAAATTGATTTTTTGTTACTTTTTTTTAAGGAGTGTTGCTTGAAATCTTTTAGATAGTTTATCATCCTTGTTTCCTCTAAAATCATTCTTAATACATTTTAAAATGAATAAAAATATAGACATAGCTTTGTGTAATATTTCGGCCACCTTGATTCACATAGTTCCTTGCCCTTCCGGAATTTTTCCAAAGTCTTTTTACATCATCTCGTTCATAGAAGCGACATCTTTTGTTCCTTTTGCATTATATAATCTCTGGAGTAAGAAAAAACTAAAAATTTATGGAAATTTGAGGAACAAAAGTAGTGGCCGAAATTGCAAGCTGGTCGAAATTTGGTACAATTACCCTAAATCCGTAAGCTTTTGTTTATTAAATGGATTATGAAAACGAAGAATTGGCTAATAATATCTTTCAATTTTTGTTTCTTTGAATCCTTTATTATAATCCTAAGAAAACATTTTTAAAAAAAAATCTTGTATTTATTGTAATATTTATTTTAAAGATGTTGAACAAATTCAAAAAATCATCCGAATAATCCGAGTAAGACAGTAGACAATGTTCTGAATATCCTGAACAAGGGGAAAACTATAAAAGTCAAAAACATATTGGCATCTCAAGCGTAATTCAATGCTTATTCTGGTCAAAAATATATACGCCTCTTATTATAATGAATTGTACATAGAAATACATTTGTAAAATAGTTGGTAAATGTTTGTGAATTCCCACTGGAGACTTACTTTGAAAGTTAGGCGCATTTGAAATTGGGATTTTTCACCTATTTTTAAACAAAATTGAGCCTTATCATTACGTAATTAAGCTGCACAAACAGATTGAGAAGCTAAATTATATTATGATATGTCTCAATTTTATTTAAAAATAGGTGAAAAATCCGAATTTCAAAACTGTTCCTATTCAAAGGTACTTCACTTCTCCCTATAGGAATTTATTAATTCATAAGAATTCTTGCTGCAATTTGATACGATTCAGAACATTCTGAATAGCCGAAAATCCGTTCAATATTAAATATAAAGCTATCAAAAACATTTTAGCATTGTTCGATGTAGTCCAAAGTTTAACCAAGTTCTCAAAAGCAGTTGTAAAAATTCATAAATTGTTAGTTGGATTCCTTCATAATTATTTAGCTTTAAGTATAATCGACTTGTAATCAAATATTTAATAACAAAAAATCCTTTAGTCCCAAATTGTTTTCTGATTGGCTAAAACTTTAAAGGCTTTCAAGCTATAGCCAATCAAAACCCGCGATGAACTAAAATATTTTATAAAATTAAATATCTAATTACAAGTAGGTAATGCTTTATTTTTAAACCTTTATACCAAATTTTAATTTTTAATTTATTATTTTCTTCATTTTAGGCTGCAATTCTCCCTTCAAAATCTTTTTATTTTTGTAAATGAATAAGTTTCCTTTTATCAAAAAAAACTCAAATAATTTAGATTTTTAAATAGATCATTTTAAACTATTTATGTTTCATGTAAATATATTATTTAAAAAAAAACATATCTATACAGTACTGTCTCTCTCTATGCATAATGCACAACGTACAATAATTTTTGTTTAGTAAACATGTTTTTGACGTTTCAATGAGAGTGAGTGAGATCTAAATCTAGTCATCTCGCTCATTCTCATGGGAAATTTTAAAAACATATTTACAAACAAAAGTTATTGTGCGCTGGTCATAACGTGCCGATGCACAGCTTTTGTGTCGGTTGCATTCAAAATCAATTTGTTTACATTTTGACAAAGTAAATAAAGGAAATTATTTTCTTGGTAACTAATTTTCTCGTTTTTAATTAATTTTATTTTTTTCTGTCTCACATTATAGTTAAAATAACACGGGAAATTCTACAAAAATAAAAAAATAATAATTTATTAAAAGAAAGAAAAAATACCGTTAGGAATTTCAAAAAAAGTTGTGCATATTCAGAAGTAGAACTGTCAAAAAAAAGTACCCAAACTATGCATATAGAGACAAAACTGTATTTTTGTTTTTCAGGGCTATAAAAATGTGTAACAATTTGGATGGATTGTACAGTAAACTATCTCAGCATTAAATTTCTGAGTCCAATGTAACAAACTATGTCTGTCTTTTAATTTAAAAAAAAATGTACAATCTCTAATAGGGTCCCCTTTGGAATAATTAGGTCCCCTTTGAAATAGGGCTTTTTTCCCATGATTTTTAAATGGAACTGAGCCTAATTAAACAGTAATTTGAATTCAGAATTTATTTAGTCCAGTTCCACATAAAAATAGCAGAAAAAGCTCTTTTTCAAAAGTGCCCCACTGTCCCCTAATCCTAGAAGTTTTCAGTATTTTTTAAAATTTCTACTGACTAGAAAATAAAGGATAATCTGCATTCTGTGCAATGTCCACAAATAAATATTTAATAATTTAAAATATAACATTTCCATTGAGTTCTCTGATTTGCTGAAGCTTAAAAGCGTTTTAAAGGCCTCAGCCAATCAGAGGACACTTTTGAGTAAAATATTTTATTGGATTAAATATTTATTTAATTGTAGGTAGGGGAAAGTAGTCTCTCTTCGAACGTTCATGCCTTCGAATAATGTGAATTTTCTTTTAGTTTTCCTGAGAGACTTACACAATTCTATTAAATATTAGTTGGATTATCATCAATTGTTCATAATTCCAAGATAATTTAGTGTGAATCTCTTATGGCCTCTATACACTAGGAGAAATTTCTTTAAAAAAAAATGCCTTTTTAAAGAAAATATCCTCTAGCCTTGTAGGCAGAAACGTCAGGATTTTTTAAAAAATGAAATTTTTGACGAAAATTGCTTAGTAGACATCATTATACGAAAAATAAATAAATTCACATTATTCGAAGACATAAAACGTTCAAAGAGAGAGCACTTTCCCCTAATGATTTATTCTAATTCTTAGTTAATTAATTAATTTCCTTCTCTAAAATAATTTTATTTGAAGTCGAAAAAAATCTTTTCACTTTGCAAAAAAAAAGAAGTTTTGAAGGTAAAAAATTGCTGCCTTTATTGTCAGATTAGCGGATAAATTTTGTCAAATAAATGTTCAAATACAAAAATAAATAAATAAATTTAACTAATCATATCTCTTTCTACGGCAAAACTCAATGGTACTCTGCTCAAAAAACAAAATAATAAAAAACGTGCAGTCAAATCAATCTAACAAATAAATAAACCTAACAATTATTTTATCTTTTGTCAAATTTTAATAAATTAAATAAAGAAACTACTTTAACAAAAAATGTGTGTCTGTTTTGACCCATATTTCTTGCAATTTTTCGCAACAAGGGACCAAGAAAGGGAGGGAAGACAAATTCGACAAATTCGCTGAAACAGAAGCTTTTCCAGTTTCTCTTTTTTTTTTGGGAGGAGGTTTTGTAAAGCAATTGATAACACATTGATTTCTTTCAAGAATATTTTTCTTTATTAAATTACTAAAATCTCTTTTTTGTTCAATATAATTTCTTTTTCTTTTTTTGTCTTTTTACACCTTTTGGACTATTAAGCATCTTTTTTGTTTTGTAGGCTCACAATTTCCTATGAATTCCATGTTTATGCCTCAAATGCAATTTCAAATCGTACTTCCACGTGCAGACAAATGAGCAGAGATTGCACGTGTAGTGGGTGACTTTGGCTGGTGGCTTTTTGCCCATGGCAACTGTTGGTGATGTCAAAGGACCTGCATATACATTACGATCAACTATGCATTCATTGCAGCTCCCAGTCATTGTGCAACATTTATACATTGGCCTTATCGTCACTTCAGGCTCAAAGGCTGGCCCTAATGCATCTGAAAGTATTTGGTAACAAGTGCAATCTTTGAAATTTTGGCTGCCCTTTCGAATTTTTCCACGATTTTTCTCTCATTTTTTTTTTAATTACAATATTTTTGTGTCCTTTTTCCAGTGTATTCTCTTTTTTTTCTTGCGAAATTAATAATCAATTTAAAAAAAAATTAGAAAATGTTAGAATTTTTGCAATCCAAAAAAAAGTACCCATTTTTAATTAAAATTGCCATTGTTACGTTCCCAATTCCAAGAAATAAAAAGAAACCTTATCACAGAGATTAAGATGCCACAATTACCTAAGTTTGAAGTCTTTATTTAATTCATCAATCAGGAAAAATTCCAAGATACATTTTTTTTGTTTCTTTAAATTCATAATGGGAAATTCTTAAATCTAAAACAGAGAGAATTATTTTCCTTGTGAAAATCTCTTTCCAAGTTCACTTTGGCACACATTTTTTTTGTCTCTCTCTCTTTCTCTCTCTCTCTAAAATTCAATAAAGTTCATTTGAAATGTAGGGAAAAGTGCTGTCCCTTCGAACGTTCATGCCTTCGAATAATGTGAATTTCTTTTGGTTTTCGGAAGAGATTTACACTAAATTATCACGGAATTATCAACAATTGATGATAAGCCAACTAATATTTAATAGAAATGTGTAGGGTAAGTGTGCCAAATTTCGGCATAGTTGCATGAAAGCGCCAAAGTCTCAAGTTTGAAATGTAATATATTTAATAGAAATTGATTTTTTTTTTCATTCCTTCTACTTAAGGAGTATTGCTTAGAACCTTGTAGACAGTTTATTGTCTTTATTTACTTTAAAATCATTCTTAATACATTTTAAAATAAATAAAAATGTAGACATAGCTTTGGTGCCCTATTTCGGCCACCTTCATATTCATAGTTCCTTGCCCTTCGGAAATTCTTCCAATGTCTTTTTCACGTCATCTCGTTTATCGAATCTACATTTTTTGTTATTCTTTTGCATTGTATAATCTCTAGAGTATGTAAAAACTAAAAATTCATGAAAATTCGAGGAACAAAAAAAGTGGCCGGAATTGCAAGCTGGTCGGAATTTGGCACACCTACCCTAAGTCTCTTAGGAAAACTTAAAGAAAATTCATATTATTCGAAGGCATGAACGTTCAAAGGGAGAGTACTTTCCCCTACCTAATTTTCTGGTTAAATGCTACACAGAATAATCAAATAAACTTTTTCAAGTATGATGATAGGTCAAAGCATCAATTTGTTTCTTCTTGAGATCATGCACAGTATTCATATGGCGTCTCATGTTGCTGGACTGAGTGAAACTCCTGTTGCAAATTGGACAAGGGAAAACAACTGTATTTGTAAATCCCAAACATTCATGCTTCACATGTCTGGCCAAATTTCCACTGTGAAAATATGTCTTTCCACATCCATTGCATCTGTGAATTTGTGCACTGCAACAAAATCGTTTTGGTCTTTTTCTCATCCTTGTAATCTCTTGCTTTCACTGTGTTTTCTTTTTTTTCAATAGCGGAAAGTGCTGTCCCTTCGAACGTTTATGCCTTCGAATAATGTGAATTTCTTTTGGTTTTCGGAAGAGATTTACACCAAATTATCACGGAATTATCAACAAATTGATGATAAACCAATTAATATTTAATAGAAATGTGTAAGTCTCTTAGGAAAACTTAAAGAAAATTCACATTATTCGAAGGTATGAACGTTCGAAGGGAGAGTACTTTCCCCCTAATATCCCCTTTGTATTCACAATATCTCAATTTACATTACCTTTTCTTTGTCCAATTTCCACCAGTACGACGCCTAACTACGCCAGTTGACCGTCTACCTCGACGAGCCACACATCGAGATGATTTTGAAATACCACGTTGATTCACATAGGAATCTACAGTTGAAGAAGTTCAATTTCAGTTTTTGAAATTCCCAATTTTCTCATGGCATTTTAAAATTAAGAGGCATGAACTTTCGGATAAACTAAGATAAAATTCACCACAATTGTCATCTCTTCTCAAAAAGCTTTTTAGCAAACCTACATTTTTTTCGAACATAGCCGAGACAAACTACTAGAAGATAGCAAAGACACCATCTCCTTGTGGTGAATATACCATCAATGATGTGCATCTCAATGGTAGAATTTGAGCTTTTTCGGAAATGGTTTGTACACTCGCTACGAGTGGTGAATATAAATTTACCTTTTGATACATCAATTTGTATTACACTATAGCCAGGGCACAAACCATGTACGATAAAGCACAAATTTCCATTTCGAAAACACACCTCACTTGGTACTTTTAAATATTTCAAAATCACAAAAAAAAAAAACGTTATTAAGAGACTACATCACAAAACCACTTCTTTCTTCGACGTTGGCCCTCGAGATAAACAGAAAATACTTCTTACAAAATTACATTAAAATAGAGTTGGAATAAACAAAATTTGAAAGTAACATAATAGTTTTCTGTTAAAAGAACAAAATACAAATCAACTTAATAATTTTCTTTTAAAATGTGTCTTTTTCTAAATTACTCCCGGACAACACTTCACGAAAATTACCGGATTTATAGTAAACACAAATATAGCACACGATTTTTCTTTTTAAACTTTTCTTGCTTTCTCGTTCTATTCACCCGAGAAAACACGAGAAAACAAGGCTGAAAAAGATTATTTTTCTCTTTTTTTTTGTTTTGTTTTACCTGAAAGAGAATACCTTTGGGTTATGGCAATAAAATATTTTTCTTATATAAAGAAATTTAATAGGAAATATATATATATGTATTATTGATAATAAGAAAAATATAGTCACCGTATCGATACATTACGGAGACTCTATACTTACACTTTGGTAATAACCTCTCTTTTAATATACCCATTTATATATGAGTATTATTTAAACTATTTTCATGAACTGTGCTTTAGCGTTCATTAAACTCTTGAACGCCTTTTCGCGTGTATGATTTGTCTGTGTGTATTGGGTGTTGATCTGTTGCGTTTTTGATGTTCATGATAAGTATTTTCTTTGAATGTTGGTGAATTTGTCGTGTTTTCTTCTTTCAACTCTCTTCTTGGGCTGCTATTATAGGAGAAGTTTAAGTTAAAAGGAGATTCAATGAGATTAAAAAGAAGAAAAATAAAGAAAGAAAAATCAGTGTACACGTTTTAAATATACACACTTTTCTCTTCACTCTCTTCTTTTACACCCATATCTCCTTTTATTTTTCGTGTGTTAAATATATATATATTGTGTCATGTACATGTTGGTTGTGTATTGTATGTTTACGATGAAAATACCTCACTGTAAATTAATTAAAATTTACAGCTACATTTGAATTACGATGGAAACTTCATTGGATTTTTGTTGAAGTATGGTGCCATCAGCCAACAACAACAACAACGATCGATGCTGTGTTGTCTCCTTCTCTTTGAACATATTTATCTTTCACTCGTTTTGTGCTTTTAAGCACACATATACCAACCCACCATCACAAGAAGAAAGATGCAGAGTTCAAAAAGAGAGAAACACTTTTTTTTGTCGTTTTTGGCTGATGGGAAATTGCAGATGAATGACATCACCTTTTTTTCATTTCACACTTTTCTTCTTCGATGCTCCTTTCTTTTCTTCTCTTTTCATCATTGAACAAACAAAATCACTTGAATAAATTTTTTTGTCTTTTGCACATCACTAAATTGCTTCTTTCTCTGCTTCCTCCTCTTCATCCAAAATTATCAACTTTCCATGTGAAAATCACAAATCACACATCAATCTCCTTTTTTTCAACCAATTCTTATTTTGAAAATTTGAATTCATCATCATCATCTCTTCCATCAACCTTCAAAATTCCATCATAATAAATTGCAAAAGAATCATGAGTGTGATTTGTATCTTCCCAAAACATTTTAAAAAAAAGTTGATCATCGACAAAGAGTAGCAGCAAAGAAATTAAAAAAAAAAAACTCACGAACCGATCGCAAAAAAATTTCAAGAGTTAAATTGACCGACTTTTCTTTCTTTCTCTCTCTCTTCTCCGTACTGTCAACCGCGATTTAATTCGCGTTAAACGTTTTTTTTTCTCGCGTTCGCGCGGACAATCACCGAAATATATTAAAAAAAAAAACAATCCGTAATGACATGGTAAACCAAAGAGATAAATTAATACATAAATATGAAGATAAAATACATAAGATGTGTGTAGTATAAAAAAAAATAAATAAATAAAATAAAATAGGGGGAAAAGCATTTAGAGAGTTCATGCGAAAATGAAATATGAAACTTAAATAAATAGTACACAAAAAAATAATAATGCCTCTTCAGCAATATTTAAATAAATGTGATGATAAATTGCATGTGTCTATAAAACATAATATTTATAATAACTAAAAAAAATAGTTAAAAATGAAAAATATGTACAAAAAAAATGTGATATTTTTTTCATCATTTTTAAATTAAATTAATAAAAAAGTTAATGCTTTATCAATAGAAGGCCAACGTTCCCCATTATCATCATCTTCTTTTCTCTTTCATCAAAATATAAAATTTAAAAAAAAACCAACAATTAAAAAAAATTAATAATCTTGATGGATTTTCTCTATATCTTTCACTTTGAATAAAAATTATTCTTATTTCTTCTTCTTTTATATTTCTTAAATTCTAAATGTAAAAAAATAATATATGTATATATAATACTTTGATAGGTCGATTAATTGCAAGAAAAATAATTTTTCAAAACAAAAAAAAAAATATATAATGAAGTAAATAAAATGGGTAACTATTTTTTTTTCTTAAGGTCCAAGTGTCAACATAAAATGAGTTCTAAATTAAATAACCTTTTATACATATCACCCCACATAAAAAAATTACTTGAAAAAAATGCCATGGAAATTTTAAAGAATTTTCCTCATGAATTAAAATTTTTAATATTATGGGCTGCGCACAATTAATTTCAATTTTGTCAAAGGTATGATTTGACAATTTAGTAAATGATCATCAAAATCGTTGAATTAATCAAAATGTTTTCAAAACAAAATAATGAGTCCTCCTTAGGCCATATTATGGGCAACGCACAAACTGTTTTGTTTTGGAAACATTAGTTTCACATTTCTTAAAGGGTGAGCAAAATTCGTCGGTTGCATCAACTATTGTCGTATCTGCATTTGTTTTGTAACAACATTTGATGCAAGATGCGACGTTTACATTGTCGTTTGCACCAAATGCAGATACAAAAGAAATGCAGATACGACAACGATACCGATGCAACCAACGATATCTCTACATATCGTCGATTAGATCAGCAACTGTGCTAACTTCATTTGCTTTGGGTCAGCATTCGTTGTAAACGACACATCGCTGCGCGACGTTTGCAAGGAATGCAGACACAGAGCAAATGCAGTAACAGCATTTGCTCTGTGTCTGCATTCCTTGCAAACGTCGCGATCGAAGGATATCGTCGGTTGGATCAGCAACTGTGCTAACAATTAGCACAGTTGCTGATCCAACCGACGATATCCTGCTTACCCATTTCATGTTACAGGGACGCTACTCTAACTACTAAATTATTTTGGGAGAAACAGTTGATTTTCTTCTCTTTTCCCTTGTTCATAGTAAAGAAGAAAATCTCACTGATGTTCCACTTAATGCAACCTTGCAGTTAAAATTGTGCCCATGTAACTTCTAAAGAACGATTTATTCTCGGAAATTATTATGTCCAACGCACAATGGCCTTTGTTTTGCAAACATGTTTTTAACATTTCGGCAAGAGTGAGAAAATCCGATTCTAATCATCTCTTCCACTTTAACGCAAGAATTCTAAAAAGATATTTACAAAACAAAAATAATTGTGTGCATGATATTACATACAAGCAATACACAACTGTTTTTGTTTTGAAAACATACTTTCACAAAACTGCGTTTTAGAAGAAGAAAAAACAAGTAAAATTAGATCTCCCCAATTTTTCTGAACTGTCAAAAAAATATTCTTTTTTAACCCAATTCATTATGCGTTGTCCATTATCATTGCATTATTATCATGATCGAAAGGACTTTATGAGAATAATGCCTAGTGCACAATAACTTTTGCTGTGTAAACATATTTTTGACATTTCAATGAGAGTGAGTGAGTTCTAGATCTAGTCATCTCGCTCATTCTCACAGACCATTTTGAAAGCATGTTTACAAAACACAGGTTATTGTGCGTTGTGCATAATGTCCAGCGCACAATAACTTTTGTTTATAAACATGTTTTTAACATTTCAATGAGAGTGAATGAAACGAAAATCTAGTTATCTCGCTCGCTCTCATAGGAAGCTCCGAAAACATGTTTACAAACAAAAGTTATTGTGCTTTGGGCATAATGCCCAACGCACAATAACTTTTGTTTTGTAAACATGTTCTCGAATCCGCCTAGGAGAGTGAGTGAGATGACTAGATTTAGATCTCTCACTCGCAATGAAATGTCAAAAAGATGTTTACAAATAAAATTTGTTGTGCGCTAGCCATAAGAGAGATGACTAGAACTAGATTTCATGCATTTTCATTGAAATGCCACTGTGTTTGGCATTTCAGTGAGATTGACTGAAATCTTTCAAAAAGTCATCTCGCTTCACTCTTAAGGTCTATACATCGTCGGTTGAATCAGCAACTGTACTAACTGCATTTGCTTTGTGTCTGTATTCGTTGCAAATACCACGCAGAAACATACTGGAAGCAATTTTCATCAAAAATTACATTTTTGACAGAATTTTGACGTTTCCACTGCGAAAATTGTCAAAATTCTGTGAAAAAGACAATTTTTTAATAAAAATTGCTCCCAATTTCGGAAACTCTCGTTTTGGTAACCAAGTGATTATTATGCCCAGTGCGCAATGTTTATTTTCTAAACATGTTTTTGACACTTCAATGACAGTTAATGAAATCTAGATCTAGTCTTCTCGCTCACTCTCATAGCCAGTTTCTAAAAGATATTTGGTATTTCTGAAATGGTCTGTGAGAATGAGCGAGAGATGACTTGATTTTGAGTTCTTTCACTCTCTACTGTAATGTCAAAAAACATGTTTAGAAAATAGAAGTTCTTGTGCGTGGCGCATAATGCCCAGCACACAATAAATATTGTTTTGTTAACATGTTTTTGACATTTCAATGAGAGTGAGTGAGAGATCTAGATCTAGTCATCTCGCTCATTCTCATAGGAAATTTTGAAAACATGTTTACAAACAAAAGTTATTGTGCGCTGATCATAATCGACACTTGATTGTTTTTCCTGCCAGCTGTGATAATTCAGTCAACTATTTAACTGATAAATCTTCCATTTGCTATCTTGTCAAAATCATATTTTCAAAATAGAAAATCACTTGTGGGAATCCCATAATTCACAACCAGAAATTATGTTTTATTGTATATTATTGCAAGAGAGGAAAATCCCATTATCAAATTTCCATGCTATTCTTTTCTTCATCTCAAACTACCACAATCACCAAGTTTGTAAGAAAATACAGAAAAAAAACTCATTACTACCAACTCTTTACACTGCCAGTTCAACGTGATGAAAATTTGCAATCAAGTTTAATAGCATAGAATGTGTAATATAATTTTTCTGCGATTTTGCACCATTGAGATTGTAACCATTTAGACACATTGTTATATAAAGTGAAAAATTATGATGTACACTATATGACAATTATGATGTATTGCTTCATCATGGAATCACAATAATGTAGAAAAAAAAAGAACAGATAAGAGATATTGGCTTATTATTTTTTTCTTGTTTTACTTTTTGTTTCGCGTGCAACAATTCAAAATAGATGAACAAAAAAAAACATTGATTCTCTCAATTTCCAATTGTTTATGTGACACTATGAAATATTTAAGAAAATATTTTCATCTCTCTATTTTGAAAATATTTATTATCAAAATAAAAATAAATAATAATTTGTTTTAGCAAAGAGAGAAATATTTTTCCACGTCATCAATTGGAAATTATCGACACTTACCTGCTTTGTCGGGAAAAGGGTAATTGGTAAATCAATTTTTTGAATAAATTTTGATAAATAACATTAAATAAGTAATTAAAAAAAATAATAATATTAATTTTTCAACTAAAACTACCAACCAATAAATAACTGAGAAATTTTTTTGTCTGTCGTTTTTGGAATCAATGTTTATGTTTTTTTCTTTAAGTGAAAAATTTTCATTCCATTTTTCAGATTTTTCATCACGTTGCCCCAACAATGTCATTATTTTTTCTATGCAACAAAAATCATTTCTTTTTATCACGATCCGTGTGATTTGTATGAAAATGCTTCGACGGTATTTTTTATGTTCATTTTCCCACCTCTTCGCACATTATAAAGCATAAATGCAATCAAGTTATTTTCAATGGGAATTTCTACTGTAAAATCCCAATGATGCTAATTTACGGTGGAATTTCACGAGAAAAACTTCCGACATTTCATTTTTTCTTTTTTTTTTTTTGAAAAAAAATACAATTGAGAGAAAATGTAAATACCTCGTCACATTATCATACCTATCACAAAAAATTTTGAGGATCGTCTTTGAAAAATGGGTTTTTCAGCCTACCTTGTGCATCCCGATGTTGCCCAGCTGAATCCTGTCCGCCCATAAACACTTCATCTTGAGATCTTTCGATTTGCCATTGAGCGTATCCTGCAAATATAATTTAGCAAAAAAGAAAAAGAATGCAAATGTTTAATATATTTTCAAAAGATCTCCTCCACCAGGAAGAAAATTTCTAATCGTCTTCAAACGAACCTTGACTAGAGCCTTCACCACCATGACTGGGTCCAGCTTGTTCCAAATCATCTAGCAATTCCTCATCGTCAAGTGTCAGATCCTCAACATTTCCCTCGTTGCTTTCGTCATATTCATTTTTTGGTTCGAGCAGCATGTCCGAGTGCGTTGAATGTTCCATTTTATCCTTAACACCACCAGCCACCGAATCCGTGTCACCAGAAACACTTTGTTTACTTCGTGTCACAACTGGCTGCTGATGCGATTCACCACCATCCGCCCCATCGTCACCATTATCATCCACATCCCTCTCAATGTCACCCTTGCTTTCGTGCGATTGGTGGTCAGTCTTTTTGGTAACATTCAATACGCTTGCGGAAGAGGTAGCTGAGGTAATAGTTGGCATTGATGTTGAATGGGTGGACGAAGCAGCATGAGGCATTGAATGTGACGAGGAATTTGAGTGCTGGTCATGATTATCTGTAAGAAGTACAACACCACAAAAATATTTTTCTGTTGTTCAGTTCACAAACCAGGGAAGAAAAGCAAAAAAAAAAAAAAACAGAAACCATAAAACATATTTCATGATTAGATATTATGTCGAAAAATTATTGTTTCATATTTAATCAATTTCTCTCTTTCTCCATTCACATTTCACAAATTCCCCCCAAAATATTGAGAGAGAGAAAAGTTCAAGGTGAATATCAACAAACATATTGAAGAGGTCACACACTAAATATGGTAATAACTTGTTTTGATAACCAAATTAAACTTTAAAATTATATTCTTTCATATTTAAATGACTTTTTTTTAAGGAAAAATGTCACGAAATGATTTTCTTTGAAAATTTTACACCCACTATCAGCCAAGTTTACTGATTACGACAATCATCAGAAAAGTGTCTGCACTTTTTATACTTTGAGCAAAAAAAATTACAGGCAAATGCACAATATTTAAGTTTGTTCTAAAAAAAATAGTACATGCATGTACTAAAGTTTTGACAAACATTTTTTTGTCTTTTCCAATAAAAAAAAGAAATGAGAAAATAGACATTAAATATCCTTCTTTTCCTCTTTCGCGATGATTGTGATTAATGTTTATATATAAAAAATAAATAAAATAAAAACAGTTTAGAACATGTTTGTACTAAATATCGTAGATATGGAAGTGACTGTCTCCCTGAAAGAACCTGTTCGGAAACTCTTCATGAATTCTAGCCCTTAATAATGGCCTTTACCGATCGGACGTGATAAGATAAAATCGATAAATACCATCCTCAACCCTTTAAGGACGATTGGAACACCGGTGTCCCATAAAGAAAATAATTTTTCCTGACTACCTAAAGTTATTTTTTTCTTATGCCTGTACATAATTGCAAAGTAGAAGGTTGAAGGAATCTAGAATATTTTTTGCAAGTCTCTAGCTAATTTGCTATGTAGTAAATATTTAAGCTCAAAAATGGCGAATTTTTAAATTCTCAAATTCATAATTGATTTTATTCATTTTTTATACTTCCAATTTTTTTTAAGCAAACCCCTTTTGGCAATAAAAACTACAATACTCATACGTAATATTTTTCACTAAAGCGAAAAATATTATTCATTGGTATTGTCAGAAAAAAAATACTTAAATTTTTGGGCTATTTTTGTCCCTATCGTCCATAGAAGCACAAAATATACCGCATCAGACTCTGTTGGACTTTCCAAGATTAGATGTAAGACTTGATTATGTTTCTCAGTTTAATTTTTATTGTTGATTTTCAGTCTGTAAAGTGTCTCGTCTTTAAAGGGTTAAGTGCTAAAATTACACTGGTAAAAAAATGTGTCAAATTGACCCTTTCGCCATCCTTTTGGGGGGTCAAATATGATCCACCATTTCAAATGGTTCAATTTGATCTTTCTTTAAAAGATCATATTGACCTTTTGCGAAAGGGTCAAATTTTGAGACTTTGAAAGGTTCACTTTGACGACCCTTTTCAAAAGGATCACCTGCTGGAAACACTCAAAGTAGGCGAAATTTCTGTGGATTTTTTTCGGTATTTCTGAAATATTTTATTTCAATGGAAATAATAATTATAATTTTCATTTTTTTTTTTGACGAATGTAGAGATGGTAATAATAAAATATGTGAAAAAATAATTTATGATGGTTTTTCATTACGTTCAAATGCCAGTTTTATTTAGTGAAAAAAGAGCGTCAGAGTTGTCAAAGATCGCAGTTTCTGACAAATAAAAACGCAATTATACGAATAAATTCAATAAATAGTGCATCATTTCGCAGTTTTATTACGATTTGTGTTGTGATTATGTGCAAAAAGTGTCTCAGCAAAAATCAGTGAGTAAAGTCAAAGTGTTTGTTTGAAATTCTGTCACTGAGGGATCCTTTCAAAGGGTCACTTTTCCGTTTCAAGTGAAGATTTTACACAACAATTTCTTCTAAAATTTGTGCAGTTAGTGCTCAGTAATTACTTGGTGGTACCTCCGATATGATATTGTTTTTTTCTTTCATTGGAAATTTGATGTGAAAAATTGCAAAATTTTCATCATTGCAAAAGATCAATTTGACCCATTTTAAAGTCTCTGTTGTCACCCTTCTAAAAGTGTCAAAAATTTACAGAAAAATTTCCCACGCAATTTTCTTGCAAATCAATGTTCTTAGGAGTAAAATATTGTGCTTCAGACAAGCGCAATTTCTAAGGAAAGACAATAAAAAAAGTTACTAATTTTCGTTTTTGAATGTCCAATGGAAAGAAATTAAACAGTGATCTTTTTGAAAGGTTCAAGTTAAGGAACCTTTCAAAGGGTCACTGGACGGGACCCTTTACTTGGATCGTTCAATTGATCTTTTAAAGAATGATCAATTTCACCCATTTGCTTTTATGAAATTGACTCTTTCAGGCAATGACCCTTTTAGAAGGATCCCAAGTGACCCTTTTATTTTTACCAGTGTAAGGTAAAGCTTACGAACTGCAAACGGCAGTCATTCCTGGAAGTTTCACTTGCATCATAGACCGAATGCTCTACTACTTGACTCATTGAAGTGTCCAAATAGGTCTGTGTATTCATAGTTGACAAATCGCATCATATTTTTAATGCAATAACCAAAAAAATTTAGTGCCATGAATTTTTAAGCAACAGATCTCATTTGTACTAAAATTTGTACTAATATGTACTAAAAACTTACATTGTTTTCAATTAATGGAAATGCAGAATTGAAGTGATTTTATGTTAAATCTCAGACATGTTCTTTCTCAAAATATTAGTACAAATTTTAGTACAAATGAGATCTATTGTATAAAAATTCATGATAGGGTAAATTAAGCTAATTCAAAACCGGCTTTAAATGGAAATTTTTCGCTACTCCAAATGGAAACGTCACTGTTTTTTCATGATAAATATGATTTTGTACTAAAGAAATTCATTTGTGACTCCCATTTTTAGGACAATTTCCAAATTGTCTTCAATTCAATCCATTTTCTGCTAAAGGATATTTCAATTGTTCATTGATAATGTTTGAATTATTTTCCCTGAAAATTTTGACAATTTTTTCTTTTGATCGTTTCATGTAACATGATCTCTCCAACTGATTTTTCCGTGCAATAAACTTCATGTTATTGCATTTAAATTATTATAACTTTGCATTTCACTTATCTCTCTCCCTCTCTGTCTAATATTGCATTATTTCTCCAAAAGTACATAAAATTTTATAAGCAGACACACCTCATGTTCATACCATATTTACTCCCCTCCCCCCTCTCCCCTTGCTCATCAATTAATTTGCAAGTTGCTCAAATATCAAAATAATAAAATTGCTAAAATAATTGTAATTTCTCCTTACCGCCAATGTTGTTTGTTTCTATGCTCCTCCGGCGAACTTTCTTTCGTTTTCTTGAGTTGGGACTAGTTGAGCCCTCTCGTGAATCTGACACATCTGGCTCCATATCTATTGTGGCGGGATGCTGCTTCTCAATACGTGGCCTCTTCTGTTCTATTGTGAGACCAGCCGTTGTCTGCTATTTTGGATTTTTTTTTTTGGAAATAACAGAAACAAGAATACATCTTAGAGAAATTTGTCTCTCAGCGTATTTCTCAACTAATTTGGAAAAAATTGACTGGGTAGGAAAGGTCTTAGAATCTCGCAAAGAAAATTGTTCGTAAAAGTTTGTTAATTCCTACTGTGAGTTTACAAATTGTTTGTAAATCTTATATAGTAAGGTGGGGTAACTGGATCGTTTTCTGAAGCGTGCTACTTAAACGCTTGTTTTTGGACTGATGAAATTCTTTTTTACTTTTTCTAAATCCATAGAATTATTCACTGTTTCATTCAGAAACATAATATAAAAAAAAAACTATCAAAAATATTAAAGAAAATTTATAAAATAATGATAATACTGAAATAAGGCAGCATGCGCTAACTGGGTCACCTTTCCGCTAATTCACTTTTAATTAAACCTTTGGATTTAAAATACTTTTTTTCACAAGGAAAAAACAATAAATGTTTTTAATCAACTTGATGTCATTAGCGAAAATATCACTGCTAGAAAATTTTCAGTGAAGAACCCAGCTGGCCCAAGATTGAACTGAGTCGATTACATTCACTTATTTAATGGATAAAAATATTATTTTTGCTTTTTCTCAAACTTGAATAGTTATATTATGTTACTGCAGTGATTATATTACAGAACTAAAAATAAAAATATTATTTTAAGTGGATTATCTAGTTAGCGTAGTCATAAACGATCCAGATAGTGAAGCGCCCGGATTAGCACACTTGACTATAATCCACTAGAAAGTGCAAAAAACTTTGTAGTTC
This sequence comes from Phlebotomus papatasi, assembly GCF_024763615.1. Lineage (NCBI taxonomy): Eukaryota > Metazoa > Arthropoda > Insecta > Diptera > Psychodidae > Phlebotomus > Phlebotomus papatasi. The sequence goes on from NC_077223.1 coordinate 79,642,120, forward strand.
TTCACATTGTTCGTAACGTGATCACTTACCGAGCATTTTTTTTCTACAAACATTTGTTTCTAAATGTTCGTAAACACACTGAAAAATGTTTGTAAAATTTTGTCATTTGTTCGTAAAGCTTTGTCAGACATGCAAATGTTTGTAAAAGAACAAAAGAAAATCAACAAGTGATCATATGACGAACAATGTTAAAAATACAAACTTTTACGAATTTTGACGAACTTTTCGTAAAAGTTTCACATTTTCGAAATATTTTTTTCTGCGCAGATAGTTCTAAATAGATTCAAAGCGATTAAAATTGATAAATACTTTTTTCAGAAATATATTAGGATACTGTCTAGGTCGGTTTTTCGACTATATATAACAATGGCCTCAATTCTGAGACCAAGATCAAGATCAAGAAAATTTCAAGATTTTGGTATTTTGAAATCAAAAAATCAACATCAAGATGTCAAATCTGTCAAATGTCTTGAAATCCAAGACACAAACCTTGTGGATATGAAGATTTGCAATTCTAGAACCAATATTTCAAGATTTCAAGACGTCAAATTTCTTGTTTTCTTGAAATAATTCCAAGAACCTCTCGAAGGTGCTTGGAATTTTCAAGATACTAACAATTTGAAGAGTTTCATGCGGAAATTATTTTTGATGAGGAATATTTCTATAAAAGATGATACAAAAAAAGAATTACTATGAAAAATGATATGTTTGATCTTGTAATTTAATCGTAATGATACATATTTCTAGATGTACGTTTCGAAGTACAACACTCTGAGAATAACTGCAAAAGAATCACATCTTGCATAAGCATTTCAGGGTTTATCACACGTTACAAGTTTTGTTTGAACTTCTTTTATTCCCGATTATGGCCTGTCATATACTACTTAATACAACCTATAATTAATTTTTCTAATTTATATGGCGAAATTTCAACAAATTCAGCAAAGAAATGAAGATATTTGTCAGAAGTGACGTTTCGTTAAGTGTGGAAAATCTTGAAATCTTGGTTCTCAGCTAAGACATTTTAAGTTCCATCAATACTTCGCGTCAGAATACGAAATCTTGATTTCGGAAATATTTGTCAGCTTGAAATTTTGATCTTGATCTTGGTTTCAGAATTGAGGCCAATGTCCTTGAAATAAGCTTAGTGACGATTTCTCAAGGTCAAAATGTTTTAAAGCCTTGGAGATCGTATTTTTCAACCGATTGGAGCAAGTTTGGGTGCGTTAGAAAGGTCTTGGAATCCTTGAAAAGTCTGAGTAGATTGTAGATTGTTGGGGCTTTCCGACTGGCGTTGGACAACTAGGCTCAAAAGAGCCCTTTATGTCCCCCATTTTCCATAATTCCGTCATCCATCTGATCCATTTTATTACAATTCATTTTCCTTGGTAAATGATAAGATGTTCTTTACATTAACAATGCTTAAGTCATCCAAATCAATCACCCTCCTTCCTAATATCTTCTGTCTCGAAAGTGCCAGAGAAAGTGTCTGAGTAAGTTATAAACCAATTACGACCAATAACTTTCAGGACATAGCAAAAACACGATTTGGGACACTTGGGACATTGTTCTTCACTGCAAAAAAATGAAAAAAATTACCTTTGCTGCAGGTACACTTGCGTGTGTTTTTGTTGATGTATCAGCTTTCTGAGATGATCCACCACTTCCGCCACTGCCTCGACTATCGGACAATCCCTTGATCTGCAGGGATTCAGCTGCTTTCAACAATGCAGCCAATTGATCTTGTGATATATTCACTTCACCACGATACATATAGTCCATCATGGCGCGCAATTCTTGAAATTTCACATCTTTGAGAATAAAGATTGGGTGTTTGTCATATTGTTGAGAGAGTAGTGCCTGCAGAAAACATAAACGAAATAGAATATCACCCCCATTTAGTATTTATATTGATTTTCTCTAACAACGCAAAAAAGACGATGTTGAAAGAAGAAGAAAAGGAGCCCACAATGAGCATGATATGATGAGAAAATCAATAAAGGATCTCTTGTTATAACCAACAGAAAATCTTTCCCCCATTTGTCTATATCTATGTGTCCTGCTCACATTTTCACATTGGATAAGATTCTCTATCTATCAAGAAAATGATGAATAAGGAGTAAGAGAGAGAGAAAAAGAGAGATCTCTTAAAACGCCCACCCACAGAGGAGCCCCCTTCAGTGTAAGCCATTTATTTCATCATCACAAATTCCCTTTTTTTCTTTCTTGTTGGGCTTCCTCTTCCCCCCTGGTGAGCATCATATACTACGTCACTACGTTTCTAAGGGGGAAAAAGGAGATTTTGTCGTGAGACAATGAACAAGAGACACGCTCCGTTTTGTGCCATTGCAAAAGGGAAGAAGATTGGAAACTCAAAATCTCCCTTCTGGCACAAAACGCCCCCGTTGTACGTTACCCAGAATAAACCCGAACAACGACGCCAAAACCAACCCTCATTTTTATTACTACCCTCCATATATATTTTCCTTTCCCCTCAAATCTCTTGGCCCGAAAACGCTGCCCATAAACACTTCTTGAATATCACAAACTCAAGTGCGCATGACTGAATCAGACAAGCTCTATGCGAACATACGACTGACGACATGAACAGAACAAAAAAAAAGAAAGAACCTTCCCCCAAAAAAGATAGCAAGATGTGATAGGGAGACTTTGAGATATGTTAGGGTGGGTACGCCTGGTTTTGATGCTCACTCTGCATCATGTCTCCTCTTTCCCTATAATACCAACAACCAAGGATTATTTTTGGGCCCACGCTTTCCATCTTTCCCTCTTCATTTTGGCTCCCTTACACATAATATCTATGTAAGATCGAGTTGTATTCACCCTCTTTTTCGAGGGTGTTTTCAAAAGTCCTTTTCTTTTCCCAACATCATCCTCCCATCATCATCTACCCCAGTACTTTTTCACAAGTTTCCCAAGCCTGATATTCAAACGACCCTCTATATTCTATCATTATACCTAAAGAAGCGATATCCCTCCGGTAGAAAATCACTGTGTAGTCTTTTTCTCCACCAATACACTACCACCCGAAAAAAAACACCTACATATTATATATATATATATATATCCTACATACTACACCCAGTGAAATTTTCAACAGCCGCAGCTTTCGATCGATAGAAAGGTGGGATCTTGCGCACAACTCACATCCGTCGTGCAACATAATCCTCTTTGGGAGCAAAATACGAATAAAAAAAAAAATACAAGAATTACCAACATATAAAATGTAAAGCGTCACCTCGAATATTGGCTACATCTTTTTCTTTATTCTTTCTCTCTTCAGTTATGCCTTATTTTTTCCTTTATTTTTTTTCTTTTTAACTTTGGGATTTTGTCTCCATGAACCTCATCATCATGTTTCCCACCTTCTTTCTCTTTCTCTCTCTCTCTCTCTGTCTGGTTCACTGTCTTTTCATTCCCACATAAACTCTGGTGATTTTCCTTTGTCTCTTCTCCCCAACAACAACAACAACAACAAAACCACGATCAATACATAAAATGGACGATTTCTTCAACTCTAGTGTGATCAATCATGAAAATGTATTCGAAAATGCCCTCAAATATATGTAACTAATTTTTCATACCGGTAGTCCCCCTCCTCCTCCACCTTGCCTTATCACAAAAAAAAAACCATCACTATAATTTTTTTTGCTCTCTGAAAAATATGCTCAATCTTGAGAAATTGCTCGTAAAGGAAATAACACACAACAGAGAAAGAGACAGAGATCCCCTTGAGCAAAATATACACCCATTTATTGTGAAGAGAAATGTTAAAAGAAAATGAAGACTGAATGATTTTCTTCAATCAATTTTTTTTCCAATACAAGTCAATATAATATTCATCAACGATTCCATTCCCTACTATTCTAAATCGATTTCGAATAGTTTTGTCATTTTAAAAGACATATTCATCTGAAAGAAGTCTTTTTAAGCCAACAAATTGGCGATCTTGTTAAAATCTTGTCAACAGGATAGCCAACTAGATCTTTGTAAAAGTTTGACAGAAGGATGTTCTTCCATGTAGAATATGAAAAGGTTTTTTTTTTTTGTTAAATAGACGGCCAACTAGGTCTTTGTAAAAGTTTGTCAGAAGGATGTTTTTCGATGCAGAATATAGAAAAAATTTGTTAAATCGGCTGCCAACTAAATCTTTGTAAAAGTTTGTTAGAAGGATGTTCTTCCATGTAGCATATGGAAAAGTTTTATTAAATCGGCTGCCAACTAGATTTTTGTAAAAGTTTGTCAGAAGGATGTTCTTCTATGCGGAATATGGAAAAGTTTTGTTAAATCGGCGGCTAACTAGATCTTTGTGAAAGTTTGTCAGAAGGATGTTCTTCCGTGCTGAATATGGAAAAGTTTTGTTAAATCGGCCGCCAACTAGGTCTTTGTAAAAGTTTGTCAAAAGGATGTTCTTCCATGCAGAATATGGAAAAAATTTGTTAAATCAGCGGCCAACTAGATCTTTGTAAAAGTTTGTCAGAAGGATGTTCTTCCATGTAGCATATGGAAAAGTTTTGTTAAATCGGCGGCCAACTAGATCTTTGTATAAGTTTGTCAGAAGGATGTTCTTCCATGCAGAATATGGATAACTTTTGTTAAATAGGCTGCCAACTAGATCTTTGTAAAAGTTTGTCAGAAGGATGTTCTTCCATTAAGAATATGGAAAAGTTTTTTCTTTTTTGTTAAATCTGAGGCCAACTAGATCTTTGTAAAAGTTTGTCAGAAGGATGTTCTTCCGTGCGGAATATGGAAAAGTTTTGTTAAATCGGCCGCCAACTAGGTCTTTGTAAAAGTTTGTCAGAAGGATGTTCTTCCACGCAGAATATGGAAAAATTTTATTAAATCGTCGACCAACTAGATCTTTGTAAAAGTTTGTCAAAAGGATGTTCTTCCATGTAGAATATGGATAACTTTTGTTAAATCAGCGACCAACTAGATCTTTGTAAAAGTTTGTCAAAAGGATGTTCTTCCATGCAGAATATGAAGAATTTTTGTAAAATCAGCGGCCAACTAGATTCTTGTGAAAGTTTGTCAGAAGGATGTTCTTCCATGTAGAATATGGAAAAATTTTGTGAAATCTGCGGCCAACCAGATCTTGGTAAAAGTTTTTCAGAAGGATGTTCTTCCGTACAGAATATGGAAAAAATTTGTTAAATCAGCGGCAAACTAGATATTTGTAGAAATATGTCAAAAGGATATTTTTCCAGAATTCTAAAATTGATTTTCTGTAAAATAAAAGGGCGACAAATTCCAACTTCAAATATGTCTTCAAATCTGAAAATTATTAATTCTGAAATGGAATAGTATGGAATGGAAGTGACCATATATCAATTTGAAAAGAAATGTCGAAGTTTCAATAAAACAGACAACACCAACAAAAAAAAAGCTCTTCGCAAGAAAATATGATTAACTCACCGCAAAATACGGACTGCACGCGGAGAGAACAACTTTGTGTGCTTTCAAAAATTTCCCTTCCGCCGCCAATGTACAATCAACTAACGTTCCATTTTCCAAAAGTGTGTCGAACACACTTATGAGTGTGCTCTGGTGATTGTTCCATCGTAGACAGAACTGTTGATCATCGTCCATTTTTAGTTTTTCTGCAAAGACACAAAAAATAAAATAAAAAATAAATTAAAATTCTAAGAAAAATTGAAAAGTAAAACACACCAAGAAAAAAAAAGAAAGAATTAAATTGACGAGACAATAGAATGATTTCATGAGCATAAATTGTGCCTTGGTGAGAGAGCGTAGATATCACAAAAAAAAAAGTTTAAAGACTTAAATCACCATTTATATTGGAATAAATAATCATAGCGAATGTAGCAGAGAAATAAGTGTTTTTACTTCTTTAACTTTTGGGGGGAGGGCATAAAAGTTCTTCTCCACATTCGCGTTACACGATCAAGAAAACCCAACTCCGGAGACGAATACTTAATTCCACACCCACGAAAAATGGTTTATTAACCGTTCAACAGACTCTGCCAAGCAAACTTCGTGACATTCTTTTCTCGGGCTCTTCTTTCCAACGAAAGAGCTAAATAAGAAAAATAACTAAACAAAAAAAAAAGACACACATACAATCATTCTTTTTTCTCAATATTCTGGAGGAAATACGAAAAATATTTTTCGTCTTTTCATCTACCATCATTCTCTCTCTCTGTCGTCCTCTTCTCTTCCAATTTCTCAATTTTTCACACAAATATTCCTTCTTCACTTCTAAAAATGTTAAAATTCATTTTACTCTTGTCTTTTCTCCATCATCTTCTCTCCTCGTCATTCTTTATGTGTGAGTTTTGCCAGAGTGATGTGAAAAGAATTTCAAAGAGACATGGGGGCAAAGCAAAAAAAAAGGGAAGAAAACGAACAATTATACCTTCAGCTTTTTTCTTTAAGTTTTTTTTTTCTCTCTCTCTCTCCAAGAAAAATAACCAGCAAGCGCCTCGCAGACAAGAAAGCTCACAACTTTCCATATGCAGAAAATGTACTACCATACAGTCAATATCCGTGATGCCTTCTTGAAATACCAAAGCACCATTTGAGGGCAAAGAGATCTTATTTTCTTGTTTCAAAACCTCACAAAAGTGCATCATCAATTTCTATATTTAATATATATACATATATGTATTACTTTGTGAAAAATCGCCATATTTTATTTGCACATTTCTTCTTCTTATATTATTTTTCCTCCCAACCCATTCAATTCCAACTTATATTTCAAGCACACCATACCACGTCTACATATTTTCCATCCCTATCGCACTTTTATGTTGGACTTTGTGGCAAAAGCACACGCAAACATTTTCAAGATGCGGCACCCATAGCAAAATATATATATATATATATATAGATATACATATAGTTGTCAAGAAAAATGAGCAAAAAACGAACAAGGCACAAATACAGTTGTGGAAATCAACACGTCTCTCTCTCGACAACTCCGGCATAAAAGCACAAAAATCAACCAAGTATGTGTGCACGAATGGAAAATATCGCAAAATGAATTCGAGAGACTTTGGAAATTCAAGAAAATAAAACTGAGCACAGTTAAACCTTCATTTACGAGTTTGATGAAGCTTTATATAACCATATCAGATTTAACAATAAAAATATAAAATTGTTCAACTGATGGGGAATGTTGATGTTGTCGCTTAAAGCTTTTTAAATCAACCATATAGTGATGAGCAGGCAATAAAAACCTTAATGGTCTTAAAGTGAATCCATTGGCGAAAACTCAAAATTTCTCATGTCAGTTTTACGTTTAGCAATACGATTTAACTTGAAACTTCAAAAGATAGTGAGTGCAGTGCGAAAAAATCTAGGATAGGGGAAGGCTTTCAGGCTTCGCACGCACCATAATCCTTTAAGAAATCGGAAAAATATCAAATGTTCGAAGCCAAAATGTGGGCTAAACCTGAAACACTTATCCTAACCGTGGTATCACACTAGAGAATTTCACATTAAAATTTTAATGTGATTCACATTTATTATTGCTGATATGTGTCCTAATGTGCAATTTTCATAAAGAGCTTTTAGAAATCGATTCATTTAGTGATAAAAAAGTGGACTCAAGTCACAAAAATTGGTTTAAATAGATTAAAATATCATAAATACGATTGATAATTAATGAGCAAATTAATGAGAATTGAGCAAATTTATGAGCAAAATTTGCTCATTAAATTTTCATCAGGTACTACTTTATTGCAGTCATTCGGGTAGTTTCTGCGCCACCATTTTCTCACCAATTCAGGCGGATTCTGTCCTTTCTAAATCAGCGATTTCAAGTGGTTCTAGAAGTTTTGATCAGCAACTTTCACTTTAACTTTAATGTGAAATTTTCTAGTATAATAACTCCGTAATACGGCCTTCAGACCTAAGGGCTTAGCCATATGATTTATACCGGCTTCAGACTGGAGTTTTGGCCATTGCCTCAAAATTCTTAATAACAAACAATTTTGTTAATTTTTCAAAATCTAATGGCTAATTTGCCCTTAATATTCAATCCAAGGCAGCAATTTCCTCAAAAATCTTGCCTGATAAGGAATTATAGAATTTAGTCCATATGGCTAAGCCTCAAGTCTGAAACCCGTATTAACTGAAATAATTTCTTATCCATTAAGATATTTTGGAAAATTTTACTTAAGATTGGATTTTTAAAGACAACTGACCTGTTAAATTCTGAAAGAGCAATAAAATTGATTGCCATTTAGGATTCTAAGACCTTCGGAAACTAGGCTAAACTTCTAGTGTGAAGATCGCTTAAGCCTTTCACAAACTTTCTTAATTTGAAAGATAACCAAAAGCTGAATTTATTTTTTGTCATGTAAATCTAGAGTTAGCAGTACCCTTACTAAATGTTTAAGAATTAGAAATTTTTGGAACGAGATTAATGGATTATTTTCCTGAAATTTTAATTTTGCAAAATTAAACCAAATTGCGACCCTCTTATTGAGGATTAAGATAATTTCAATCCTAATGCCTCTGGCACAACTTTTAACTCGCTAATATTTCATGAAATCAAAATTTGCGTCCCTTTTTTTCTGGAAAGATTTGCGCAAGTTTATCCCATTCTTTCGGTCTCAAAATTAGATTAAACTAAGTTGAATTTTTATGAGGTTCAAAAGAATAGTCCGAAAGAGTAGAATACACACTAAGCAAAGCTTTTAAGAAAGAAAGGGATGTGAATTTGGAATACATGATATTTTCCTGATCTAAAAAGTATGTCAGAGCCATAAAGACCCAAGTAGATTCAGACTGATCTTCAAGAATGCTTAGCTGTAAAATTCGTCAGTAATTGGCCGGTACACATATTCACATCCTTTTCTTTTTCGAATGTTCCACATACGTCTACTTTCGTAAATTAGTCTTGCGCAATCAAAACTGGATCAAATTAAATTGAATTTGTCATGACGTTCAAACACGTCGTGACGTTTAAAAGAAGAAGAGTGAGAGAGTGGGATAGACATATGCAAAACTTTCGAAAAAGAGATTTGAATTTAGATTTCATGTTACTTTCCTAATCCAAAAGGTATCCCGGAAACATAAAGGATCAGAGGCCAAATTCTTGACAGTAATCAGTCACAACTAGTTATTGGTTACTGTCTATTTCGTTTTTTTGGAAATTTAGCCATGACCAAAACTAATTATCTCGTAGAACACTCCATTTTATATTAATCCGAAACCCTTTTCCTTCTTTTAAGCAATGAGACAATATTATTTTTATAAAATATATTATCCAGTAATCCAGTCAAAAACATATCTGCATGGTTAAGATAGTGATACTCTGGTAAAGTAAATCAAACTTCAAGCAACTTCGAACTTCAAAGTTATGTTTCACTTTTGGACTGATGGCGAAGACAACCCTATCAAACTTTGGAGTAAGCTTTAAGCTTTGTTCCATCAACATTGGAAACTTTTAATTTCTGACGCTAAATTTGAGAATGAAATACACAAAAGCTTCATCGTGAAAAACGAACTTGATGTGGATCCAAAAGCAACATTTCATTATTAAATCCAATTACATCCGTAAACTAGGGTCCTACTGTGCATAATTTGCTCGCAGCTGCACACACAACATACAAAAGTCTCCCAACCAACAACAACAACAACAACTATTCCCATAATTTATGTTTGTGTTACAAAAAGCACTGTGGGGGCTTTTATATCGCAAAAATGTTGATGTGTTATTTTTCTTCTCTCACATGATATTGTTGAGTGAATTGAGTAAGTGAAAAAGGCGAATAGAGAAGTGAGAGAGGGCGATACAACACACCATACATTAATGTGTAATACATGAAATATAAAATGCTTTCAAGAAAATATGCGGCAATGGCAATCAAGTTTGAAGGTCAAGATAATGTGACCAACTACTATGTTATCCCAGCCAGAATTACGGGACGGAGACAAGAGAGGAAACCAGCAGAAAGAGATCGTCAATGTGAAAACGTTGAAAAAGCTAAGGAGTGCGCAATTATGAGAAGCTAAAAGCTGTATAGCTTTTTTTTCGTTGTAAAATTAGCAACACACATACTATACCAACCAATAACAACACAACAACGGCTCGTTATATTCAAATGAGATTTAAGTGGGAAGGAGAGGAAAAATAGAGACAAGCTTTTTTTTTGGATGACTCATCCAGACAATAGTGGGAAATTTTCATCGAATGGTCACACGTTACGGTTGTTTCGTTGTATGTTGCAATCATCCGAAAAAACCCCGCCAAAATGGGGTGATATTCATCCTGAATCGGTATAAAGTATGCCCGAGCGCACGTTTTAAGAAGAAAAGGGGTCATAAATGCCAGGAAAATTATGAAAGGGGACATAGAGAGCCATACAATAGCCCAAAAACCCCGAAATGGAGAATTGCATTGTGGTGCGTACACATATCAGAGGGAGGAAATCTAACCCCAGATGTAGAAGAAGCGTAGGTAATGCAACATATATGGGGAGAAACCCTACAGGATATATAGCACAACCAACTTGAACGTAAGCCTTGAAAATTTCATGTATTTGTGTGAATGTTGAGTTGCATTCTGAACAACATAGGAAAAAAAAAACCATTAAACCACCCAAACAGTTTTCGTTTAGTATTGCAAGGGGCCCATAAAAAAAATATGCAGCAGCATTGAGTGAAAATAGCCAGGCAGAAAACACAGCACGATACCCAACTCAGAAATCAACCAAACATGAACCCCTCTTTTTCATCCAACATCCTCTTATTTTCTCTTCCATTCTCTCCTTCCTTCCTTCACCACCAAACATCATCGTCCCCATATTATGCTCTCTTTTCCACATACACAGTGTCTCTCACTTGTTAGGAAAAAATCAATATCAATAAAGCATTTTCATGATGGCGGCGACCCCGCTCTTAGCTGGACATGACGCCAACACCATTTTCCTTTATTAAATCCACTATGGCGCATCTGTTTTGTGACTCTTGTGGTGCATTAACTGAACCCCCAAAAGAAAGATCCTAACAATATTTCTGTCTCTTTCTCACAAATTCAGGTTACTCTTTAACACAATACCTGGACAAAACACCCTCAAAGAACTCTCGTCCCCTGTAATACTAAGGTTTAAGTCAAGACGACAAAATCGTACCCGTTCCCAATTTCGTCCGTCGTCGTGTGATATTCTCCTTCGTTCCCAAAAAAACAACAAAAAGAAATACTCTTTTATATCTATACCTATATCGAGTAGAGATATAAACTATTTAATAAAATATGCACATGCAAATATTTTACGACTTATTTACTTCTTAACTCACACACGAACCTTCCAAACTCATTTGCACGCCACTTTATAACTCCTCTATATTCTCTATCAATGCGATGACTTCGAAGTATGTCAAACTGACTTGAATTACAATATTCTTCAACGAAGGAAAAACAACAACTGACCAAGGTATTGGTTCATTTGGACACCATCAAGAATTGGGATTTTCCTAATTGAAACTCCCTAAAAAAACATTTTCAAATGAAAAAAAAACCTACTTGAGTTTCTCAGAATTTTACCAACCTACTACTACTATCCAGGGAAAAACCGATCTATGTTCAATGGAAATTCCATTTTGGAATCTCTCAGTTTCTCCTCTTCCTATGAAAACCAACACTTTTGAAAGCTCTTGTCTTTGCTTTTCCACATCACTTCTCTCTATCTTTACTATTTAACCATCATGAAAATCTCCCATTTACCAGGGGGTCATTGAAATGTGACTCCTCTCTCTTTCAATCTCTCAACGCAACACATCCTAAAAGAAAATCACATACAATTGACGAGAGAAAAGCATTTTTTTTATCTAGAAAATTCACTTTTTCCTGCGAGCAATTAAAAAGACCCCAGAACCGCCTCTCTAAGCAACATATTATAATTCATTGAAATCTCTCTCCCCATCATCATCATATTAAAACACATTTCCCAAGAATTTCTCATCCAATTCACATCACAAATGGAAAGAAAAATAAAAAAAAAAAACAAAATGGAATTAACACATACAGCATAACACCATCAATGTGTGTTACATAAAAAAAGCTATCGTCGCAATTTCACACACCAAGTTTTCCCATTGAAAGCCAACACCAAATTAAAATGAAGCCACTCGAAAGACCGGATGAGAATATTTTATACGTCATTATTTTGTGCTTTTTTTTCCTCGCTGCATTCAAAATAACAACACCCAATAGATCCTCCTCTCTCTTTATTATTATTTTGTGGAATTAGAGATTATGTACTCACAATAATCAACACACCTAGTTTTCTACCCGGGGAAATTATCAAAAGAAGAAAAAAAAGAAAGACTACAGGGGGTCACTAGAGAGAAAACTTTCAGAAACCAAAACTCCAACTAAAAACATTTTCTCTTCTTTTACAGACTGAAGAAGAATGTATGAAAGCACGATGGATACTACTTAAATAGAATGAATTGAAAGAGCTTCTCAATTGAGAAAAGCAAATGCGCGAATTTTTATCTCTTTCTCTCACTCTCATTCCGTTCGCTTACCCAGGCAATTCATTAATATTATTCACACTCCACACAATTGAATATATATATATATTGAAACACCCAAGAACGAAGCTTTAATGCTCGCTTCAATTTTCTTGTGTGCGCTTGTTGGTGCTTCAGGCAAATGCTATTCCACTTTTCACAAAACCTCTTCTCTCCTCCTTTTTTTCTGTCTTCTTCTTCTTTTACTTCTCTTCGTCTTCTTGGTGTGCTTTTTGCATGTATGCCATGTTTATTACAAGAAAAATAACTCAGCTTTGCCTTTTTCAAAGAGACACATTTCTCACTCAAGAGAAACGAAGAGGAGAGACGGGTGGATGAGGTATGATGAAGAGGGTATTTGAGGGTCCCCCTTTTTGTTGCTTTTCTTTTTGGGCTTGGCACAAAACTTCAGACAAAACTCACAATTCTCTGGACACCAAAAAAGAAAAAAACAACAACCAAAGGGAAAGAAGAGAAGAATACAGAACCTGAAGAGAAGTAAAATCAACCAAGAATTTTCAGGCTTAAAAGCACAACCACATTAGTATCCACTGGCAAATGACGCAGCGGAAACCTAAAACGAACCTAACGACTACACACTATGTGATGACGAACGATGGGGGACGGATGAGAATTTCTCACAAGTATGAGACTACCAACTTTCCAAGTACATTAACGTCCCCCGCGCTCAACTAAGGGGGTCAAATACAGAAAGACAGAGACAAGTACTCATGGAAAATCATTAGAAGGAGTGAGAAGTATCAGAGATATTCTTAGAATAGGCATTTATACTTCATTAAATCCAATGTAAACCCCTTTATAGGTTATAAACGGTATAAACGTATAAGGATCTATAACTACGTAATAAGTTTCAAAGGAGCAAAACAAAAGAAAAATTACCCGAAAGCTGAGATCCCTCCTCAAGATATATCCTTTTGTCATTTATGCAGCTACGCACTCTTTGTTCCTAAAAAACACTGTACAAGTTCACTTCTTCACCCCCTATACCGTCTTTCCTTTTGTTCCCTGTATAATACTGCGTCACACCAACAGTAGAGAAAATATCTCGTCCTTTCACCTCAACGCGTCACACTACTTTGAGGATCGCTCAAGGAAAAATTTTCTATCCACCCGTTTCACACACCACACAAATACATACACACAAAAAGCCCCATATACCGCTCTCATAAAACCCAAATACAATCATACCCAAAGATACCCATTGCACGCAAAAGCTACATAGAGAGAGAGAGAGAACCCAAGTCTGTGCCCCGATTCCCAATTGTTTCGTGAAAATACCAAATCCTCTTTTCACATACACATTGACATTTGCCAAAGCACGCTCTGAGAAAATGAACGCGTCTCATATGTATATATCCAAAAAAAAAAAAAAGAGAACACATCCAATATGGCAGCACTAGTCTCCCAGAGTTATAATTCTCAGAGACCAAGCCATCCTCTCTGTGCGCCCCTCCTGTGCTTCAAGCATTCACAGTCGGGCGCAGCAGCAGCAGCAGTAAAAAAAAAAAGGGGCCGAGGGAAAATTCCCACTTGCCTGATGCCCGCACACACTCTGCACACAGGCAGTGTGAGCTCCATTCGAAAAACCCAACATAGGCCAACACTAAGTGCGAGTGAGATAGTCAAACTTTTGTTTAGTGCTTGACGTATTACCTAGGGGATATATTCATATCCATATATTGGCTTTGGCCACATCTTCATCCTCTCTCCTTCATCCTCATTCTCCAACATCAATCGTGCCATCTCTGTTGCATGAACTTCATCATCATCATCATCAGAAAAGCAACCCAAAAACCAATACTATTGCGCCAATCTTCATCAGAAGAGACCCAAATAAAATTCTCCCATTCATACATACTACACCAATTTGCTCTCTGATCTCTTTTTCTTCAATATAATGGCCTCTCTATCTCATTTCAACTTCTCTCCAAATACTTTCCACATCCTCCCTCTGCGCATTCTCCTCCCGCCTGAAAAACTCCGACAAGTCCCAAGCACCGCCGAAGCATCATCATCTCTCTTTACGGATACCACACTTTGAGAAACTTTGAGGAGTTTCACCAAGTCTGCTGGGATCGTGAGGAAAGATTATAATACAATAATGCTTTTTCTCAAAACTTTACCCATATCATCTCCTATCCCCGTCACACCCTCATTTTCTGTCTTGCTCCAAAAGAAAGGTATTTTTCTTCTTGGAAATAATATTAATTGCTTTGTGCCTTTTCTTTTTTCTTTCGTGTGTTTTTTCCCAGAATTCCTTGAGCTTGGGTTTTTAATTTTCTTTATGTCTCTCTTTATACCTTCTTCCCCACAAAGGTAAGAGAAACTTTTGGACTTTTCATCCCAAAACTCCCAAATGTTATAAAAGTAACTCATAAAAGTGTACCCTCTTTTTTGCCTATTTTCTTTCTTTTCCTTCTTTTCCCTATCCTTCACACAGTCATACATCTTGTACTTTTCACATCGTTTTACTGTATTCTCGGTAGTATAGTGGTTAGTATCCCCGCATGTCGCCTCACCCTTGGGTGCTCATGTCCAAGAGAAAAAAAGCCATTTCGGGGCTTCATCAAATACCTTCCCCCATTTACCTCTGCCTCTTCAAAAGATCAATTTTTCATCTTTCTTTTGCACACACCATCGTAACAAGAAACGATCGAGTCTGGAGAATTTTAAAGTTGGCTTTGCCTTGGGATGGGAAAAAGAAACGGAAAAAAAGAGAATTGACTTTTGGGGGAGAGGCGGTACAGAGGGAAAAACGAGCCAGAGAGGAAAAATTCCACTTTTCAACATACAATGTGAAGTTTCTTCGAGTGCGTGTGCATACTTCGTCTTTTACAACCAATGAAATTCTCAGCCAAGAGTCAAAAACCAGCCAAATGGGTGCTCCAATGGATGCACAATTAAACTTCTCAAGCACGCACACGTAGGGATGTGTCTCAAAGTGGCTTCTCAAAGAGAAAAACTTGGAATCTTTCCCGACTGCCCAATGTGGTATCATTAAAAGATTCAACACCCAAGCAATATTGAAAGCTTACCGAAAATCAGAAATTGAAGATGGAACCAAAAAAAAAGTTAACATGAAAACAATTAGGCTAAGACAATTATCAAAATCTATCTCTATTATCGGTTTAAATTTGTTGACATTGTACTTGTACGTTGATCTTGAAATTTATTATCTTAAACCAAAAGGGGCATTGAGACAGGTAAACAAAATGATTCTAGAATTTATATAGAAACCCTGATATTTTGTTTAGTACGAGTTTTAGGAAAAAAAATTAACAATAAAAAAACATGACATAAAGTGAATGAGCCAAAATTCGAAGGTTCATAAAACGTTTTTAATGTTTCGATCAATAGGACGTCAGCGATCTTCAAACCATTTTCTTTAAACAAACCAATTGTGAAACAAAATTGCATTATGATAAGGCTCAGTTCCATATAAAAATAGGAGATAAAGCTCTATTTCAAAGATGACCAAATTCAGAGGCACCACGCTTCCCCCTACGTTAACTACTAGTGAAATTTTTTTGGTAGATTACCGACGACAGCAATAGCATAAGAAAGTCAAGGAGATGACCTCCCTCCGGATGCATCAGGGCGTGCAATCCTTTCAGGACAGGAAAACACAAAATTCTTCGCCAAAGCTTTCGACGCTTCAACGCACCTTCTTCCTTAGTGGTCAAATCTGTGATTTTACTCTGAAGTATAACGTGTTTATAACGCAAAGGTCTCGAGTTCGATTCTTGCTTAGCACCGTTTCATTATTTATTTTTTTTATATTCCTATTATTTTTTTAAAAATTAGATATACATTTATTTATCGTTTTTTTTAATCACTGACCGTTTTTTATAACATTAATATAGCAATATTTGCTTTGCACTGTAATATACTCCTAATATGAATGTTTAACTAGTGTTTTAAAAGCTCTTTTATGCGTTCGCTGATTATAATTTTTTTAAAGGAATAGAAATAAGGAATTTATCCTCATATGGTCTTATTTGTCCTAGATATAGGAAAAGGTTTTGCACCTTCGTAATGTTGCAGCTTCGTAAAAGTTTCTAAATGAATTTCACCCATGAACTATAATCTAGAAGCTAGTCCTACATCTCACATTTCCTGACAAACTTGGAAGTCTAGGCCTTTTTTCCTGGGTCCAAAAGGCAAAAATAAAAAAAAATGAGCCTAAAATCGCAATTCTGATGTATAATATTTTATGCATTATTGCACACTGCGTCTTTTCGAAAAACCAACTATTCCAAGTTATAGAGGTTTATTAGGGTTATTATTTACCGTCAAAATCTTTTGCTTGAATGGGGTCGTTTTTATGGGTGAAGCTAAATTCATAAAAATTACCACCCTTGCAGCTCAGGAAAATTGTATTTTGCAGCTTCGTAAAAATATCAGTCAAAATTAATGACCACCGAATTTGAGAATTACGGAAAAAAACATCAAATTGATGCAAAAATTGGTTTGGTGCCGCAATTTTTTGAATATATTTTCCACGTGTAAAAAAGCAATGAAGGCGTAAAAAGGCAATGACCATGTAGGAAAGCCCAGTCTGTTCGCCGTGAATAAGGATATTTTTGTTGTCCGGGACTCTGGAATAACCTAACTACTCCTAAGGTCCCTGAGCACAGAGCTCCCTGCTACCATGTTCTTGAACGAACCAACCAGACTACCTCCTCTGTCCATGAACTTAATCTTTCGATCTCATTCCAGACAGGGAAAGTATTTGATAATTTTCAAATATTGACCGTTTATGTATTAACAACGTATAGCTTAGATTTAGGCTACAACATTCAAAATGCAAAAGCACAGAATGGTATTATTAAAAAATCAATGGATCAGCTTAGAAAGACGATTTTCCCAAAGCTTTCGGCTCTGACTCCAAGCTTTCCGGCCTTGATAGATCTGACCGTGGTGTCACATATAAGATTAATATTAATATTAAGAAAAGCCGGAGAGAGAGGTATATATTAGATGAGATCATATATTCTGTCAGTAGAAGAGGTAAAAAGTTTGGAGTGGTATATCTCAGCTCCTGATGAACATAATTGGATGAGTGAACTATTGTTGGAAAGCTTGGTTCATTAGCTTTCAGAATCTGGTATATGTAATTGGCTATGGGTAAATCATGGTCATCCAGAACCATTTATGTCGAAGAAGACACTTTTTGCAGCGTCATTTTTGACCATCTACTGCTGGGACCAGGAGTGACCCACAATTCTCGCACTTGGACTGTTCGTTAGAGGGACTCAAAGGGTATAATTTGTAGAAGAAACTTTTTTTTTTGACATCTTACTTTTTTTTATTCATCGACTTTTGCAAGAATTTTAACATTTTACACGCAAGGAAAAAATTACAAAAATCCTAAAAGAGTGGTTTCTGGAGGGGAAGGATAGACGTGGGGATGAAATTTATGTGATATTTGGATTCCTTGCATCAACTTATGGGGGAGTACTTAGAACATTCCAAGTCGATATCTTCATTAGTTTGTCCAGAAAATGAGATAGAAGGATTTCTGTCATTTTTTTCTATGCGTGTAAAATGTTAAAATTCTTGCAAAAGTCGATGAATAAAAAAAAGTAAGATGTCCAAAAAAAAAGTTTCTTCTACAAATTATACCCTTTGAGGTCCTCTAACGAACAGTCCAAGTGCGAGAATTGTGGGTCACTCCTGGTCCCAGAAGTAGATGGCCAAAAAAGAGGTTGCAAAAAGTGTCTTCTTCGACATAAATGGTTCTGGATGACCATGATTTACCCATAGCCAATTACGTATACCAGATTCTGAAAGCTAATGAACCAAGCTTTCCAACAATAGTTCACTCATCCAATTATGTTCATCAGGAGCTGAGATATACCACTCCAAACTTTTTACCTCTTCTACTGACAGAATATATGATCTCATCTAATATATGCAAAATTTTAAATGGAAAATCACGTGTGTTAGAAAGAGTACACTCTAGTGGATTAATACGATGAGTAAGATATTACTGTTCGTATTAAATTATTTCTGAATCGTATTACAGGCACACGAGCAATTTTCCATGCGTGCCAACTGTGATTCGGTCAGTTTTCGAGCTATGTAGTGCTGCCAACTTCGTACGCAGAGGGGAAATGTGAGAGAGAAGCAAGATAAAACAATTGCTATCTTTTTTTGCCATTCTCGCAGTTCAGAAAGTATTAATCTTAATATTAATCTTATATGTGACATGGTCATGACGATACAGTCCTACCTTATTCAACATTTTTGTACATGATTTACCATTTATATTCAAGAATTGCCATGTTTCTCTTTTCGCAGATGATACGGCGATTTTATACTCTCCTAAGAATCCAAATAAAATAATAAATTTGCTAAACCTTAATGCTGAGAAATTTGCTGATTATTGCAGCAAGTGGAAACTAAAGTTAAATGCTGACAAAACGCAATCTTCTTTACAAAAAGGAAATCTGCCAAATTTAAGCCAGATCGCTCAATAACTTTTCAAAACAAAAATATCTAATGGTCCTCTAGTTTAAAATATCTTGGCCTTGTTTTTGATCCAACCTTAACTTGGAAAGAGCATATCCACCATTCCCAGGAAAAAGCGCTAAAATGCATCAAATTTCTTTTTATCCTTTAATTCATAGAAAATCTAAACTTTCAAGAAAAATAAAATGCTTGTTCTAACAGCCATTGTCAGAGCATTCCTTTTATACGGTTGCCCAGTTTGGGGAAATTGTGGTAAAACACATATTTCTAAACATCAAATTGTACAAAACAAATTTTTGAGGTTGATACTAAATTTACCTATTTTCACTCCTACACATTGGCTACACGAAATAGCAAAAATTGAAACTATTGATCATCTTGTTGTCAAAATTTCAACGACTTTTCAGGAAAAATGTTACAGTAGTTCACATCCTATTATACAAGATCTTATGGTTATGGACTCCATCTCGTCTTAATTCTTTTAAGAATACAGTTTATGAAGTTTTTATTCTTAATTTTCTTCTTCACTATTTTTATAAACTAAACTTTGTAAAAATTCATGTTAAAACTTTTAAATATTGTATAAAGTTGAAAAGTGTAGCGACACTGAACACCAATTTTATTGTTGTAAATTTTGTAATGTTATCAAGTCGTCTCTCGGCTTAAGTCATAAGTGTGTCTAGGGCATTCCTCAGTGTCTGATCAAAATTATAAAAATTTATGAAAACAAAACTTCTACAACGCGAAAACAATGGAAATAATATTACATCAAGTTCATGGCATTTTTACCACTTTATGATTTTATCTACGGAAATCTGTTAAATCTCCATTACAGACTTAAAGCAAGTATACCCCCCTCCCATTTTTATGATATCAAGAATGAACTTTCAAAGCTCCGGCTATTGCTGAATTCAGCACAGAAATTTAAGCCGAAAAACCACAACAAAATTATAACAAATGGTTTGGCTTCAATCTTATTAACTTTTCAAATCATCAAAGCAAGTGATCCAATTTGGAAAAAATTACCGTGAAAACATTGCTACTCAAAAATTTAGATTGTGCAATTTAGCGAGATATAATGTATACAATGTCAATGGAAAATCCCGTGGAGTTTGGGTTATGGAAACTTTTGGATTTCTTTTGTTTTTGTTTATTTATTTATTTTTTACCTTATTAGATGACTTCTTGAACAGAAAAGCTTCACCAAAAGTCTTCAACGACTCTTTTTCTTCAGATTGCAATCTGAATATAGAAACAAAATAGGAATTGATACTTATCGTGCCAAAACAGAAAACCCCCTTTTTATTCAAAAGGCACAAAATGAATAAAAAAAGAAAAAACGGAACATAAGCGTATGTTTGAAGACTGATTTCCTGTTGGGTAGACCCCAAAGTTTTATATTTCCCAGCAGTGTGTGCGACAAGGGCCTGAGAGAGTCAATTGTTTGGCATCCAGTGGGACGTTTGGCTGTTGGAAAAACGGACGAGGAGTCGGTTTTGTAAGTTCACATTTGCTACCCTGGCAGATGTTCAAATTACCAAAACGAACAACAATAGGAGGGCTTTTTTCCCAAACTAGGGGAGGTGTGTAGTGTGCTGGATTCGGATAGTATTTATGTGTATATGGGGAAAAATTCTACAAGGCTCAATATTTGGAGTTTATTCTCTTTTGCACAGTGTATATAGACCTCTCTTCTCAAAAAGCCACATTACATTTTTCCCCTTGTATGCTCCTTTAGGGCCCTTCTCCCGGTGTCCATATGGCATCATTTTTTTTTTGTTCTCATCTTTCTTCCCTCTCCTATGTTCCGTGTCTCCCTTCGCAACGCCAAAAGGAACACCCCGTACTTGGAGGAAAACCAAGCCAACAAGGGGAGGATGTTAAGTCTTCAATTACATTTTCCTCTTCGATTGCGCCAAGTGGGACTCGCAGACGCACAAGAAAGACGTTTTGGAATAAACGCCAAAGAAGAGCACACGAAGAATATTTTCGTGCTTCAATGAAACATAAAACGACTCCATGAAAAATTTGCGTGGGGAAAAAAAGAAGGCAACCAGCCTCAATGGAAACGGAAATCTCATCGCACGGAGTAAGTTTCTTTGGGTTGAAGAATTTTTCTCAGAACACGATATACTTGAGATGGAAACTAATGAGGTCTTCTTGCGGGAAGGAAATAATGTACTGATTCTTTTCTCTTGCAGAGACCATACAGATATGCTACATTTTTTTTTATATTAAATAATTTCTCAAACGATAAATTTTCTCGTGTGACTGAGCTAATAATAAACAACAGTTTTTGTGAGATAACGAGATGAATATATCAAAAAAAAAAAGCTGCCTGATAACAGGTTATCTCTATGCTCTCTCGATCGTGTCTTTCAGGGAAATATAGGTAATATGGAACTTCCAGGTAACGGAAAAACAATGTATCGAACTAAAGGAAAAACTAATTGCCCCCCTGTGTGGAAGACGCAGCTTTTCCGGGGACACCCTGTGGCAAATGACGCTGTTTTAGCACGAAAACCTCTCATTTTCTCTCTCGCTCTTCCCCACCCTCTCACTGCCGACGAGGCACTTTTCGTCATGCGCTCTCTTTTCCGCCGTCGTGGAAATAACTCATCACCCATCTCGCTCCAACTCACATCGGCCCCTATGCCGGCTTCCCGTTCATGCGCACACACACACCCCTCTGCTGGCTGATTTTCCAAATATCGAACGCAAAGAGAACTTTGCCGAACAAAGCCAACATTACCCAAGATGGCGGACACAACGCCATCGAGAATTTTCACAATTTTCGCGATAATTACGTAACACTCAAGATGAAAAACACTGTCATTTCAACCCCAAACACCCCACTGAGACTTTCCCCATACACCCCCGCACACACCAAAAGATATAGCACAGACTGATGAAAAAAAAGCCCCACCGACGCCTAGCCCCCCCGGCCCGCAAGAATTTTCAATCACAATTTTATCCCACAAATTGCACAATTTCACCAATAAAACCAATTAAATATGAAAGGTGAGTACTTGACTTACCTTAATTAGCACAGTCTTCATTTAATATCACAAACTTAATACTATTTGAAATTAAACAAAAATGGAATTACTCGCAATGGCGTCCGACTTGTTCACGTTTTACACTACAAATGAAGATTTGCAGATGCCCAACTTTTCTGACTGCGGCCGATGATGTTCGAAATTCGAAATTCTTTCATCGATTTTTGACCGCCATTGTGGAGGGGAAGGCAAGAAATGGAGGGAATTTGAATCATCAATATCAAAATCAATTTGTTTAACAAAATTAACAAATCCTACTGTGTTGTTGTAAAAATAATCTCGTAAAGGGAACTTAATCAAACTTGATTAGTATTTATTTTAAAATTTATCAGTTGTCTTGCGATTTTTGCCAATTTTCTTGACGAATTCATCGACAATTCGATGAGAATTCCCCCACTTTTCTCGCAGTGCAAAGTGTCAAGCAAAATTTCGATTTTCCATGGAGTGATTTTTTGTATAATTTCGGCAATTTTCATGAAAATTGTGTAAGATTTTGAGGAAATCTCTGAGGAAATAACTCAGTCACATCCACAGTTACCAGTTATCCCTCTAAAACTACTTCAAATTGCCATAAAATCGCGAAAAACCTCAGCGGAAGACTATCCCAATGTCAGACAAAGTAGTCAAAACAAAAACAGTATAATTATCAAAATAGAGACTCTGTGCGCTAAAAAAGTGAGGAAAAAGTGTTTCTTGGAGGTATTCTAGTCAATTTTGTGGTGATACCCTTTCTCTAAGCTATCCCAGAAGGTGTTTCTTGGGCTAGTCAATGAGAGACACCTTTCACCGTGAATTGCAAATCCTTCGTGGTGCGAAAAAAGTGCATTTTGTGCTATTTTCCGGGGACTTTTTGTGAGGAAAATGGGTTTTTAAATGAGATTTTGGGGAGAGGAAGGAGCCCAGGAGAAAATCAATAGGAAAAACAGGGAGACAAAGCAAGGAGACAACGAGAAAGGAGTGTAGAAAGGAGACAAACTCACACCATTTTCACGGAAGAAAAGAGTTTTCCTTCACGCAGGTACCTTGAGCATTTGCAACAAAAAAGAATTTTCCCGACTAAAAAGTCTTATTCTTCCTCTCTTCAAAGATTTTCTCAATGACACTTTGTCCTGGAGATCCTTTTCCTTTAAAAAATCGTTCAGAAGTTACTCCAATAGAACTTCCCTGAGATTTATTGATTTTAGCAAGAGACAATACCTTTTCAGGTTCACCAAGACACTGCAGGAAGTCAGGTGGTTCCTATTCATCAAAAATCTCAAGTAATCAAAATAATTAAGAAACATCCTTACAAGATACTCATAAAGCTCTTTAAAAACTTTCCAGAATTCAACCTTCCGCGAAGGTTGATCAACAGATTCTAGTCAAAGGAATGGACTCTACCTGGTCCATGATGCCACAACCAATGAGTACAGATCAGTATTTCAGTATTCGATGGAACAACTACCAGAGGAACATGACTGCAATCTTCCACGAGCTGCTGGAGAGTCAGTCCTTCGTGGATGTCACTCTGGCTTGCGAGCAGAATTCCCTCAAGGCTCACAAAGTAAGTTCTAAGAACTTTCTCCCCAAAATGTAGATTAATACCCCAAAAAATTCCTTCCGCAGGTGGTTTTGTCAGCCTGTTCGCAATATTTTAGGAAGCTCCTCCTGGACAATCCATGCGATCATCCTACCATCATCATGCCGCAGGATATTGAGTTCTCAGATCTCAATTTTATCATCAAATTCGTCTACCAGGGGGAGATTAACGTCACGGAGAGTGAATTGCAAGTAAGTGAAACAATATATTGATTTTTTTAAAGATCGTTTTTGTCTGAAATTTTGTCAGGAAAATGCAAAATTTTGAGATTTCAATTTAAGAATGAACTTGCAAATGTGGTGTGTGTCTTGGGTGTTTGAATATGAAAACTGTTATACTGGTTATAACTGCTATACAAAATTTTACAGGGTCGTCCCATTTTTCTGAGAACACGAAATATTTTTTTGTTTATTTTGGCTCTGAAAAAAAAAATAAATTAAAAATTAAATAAAATACAATAATAATAATAAACAATCAATCAAAATGCCCAGCGCACAATAACTTTTGTTTGTAAACATGTTTTCATAATTTCCTATGAGAGAGAGCGAGATGACTAATAGAGATAATACGTTTCATTCACTCTCACTGAAATGTCAAAAACATGTTTACAAAACAAAAGTTATTGTGCGCTGGGCAAAATTCTACATACACACTAAATCTTAAAAAAAATGCACAAAATTCATTAAGCACACAAAACCAAAGGCGATATTAACAAAGCCTTAAAAGTTTAATAATAATAATAATATTGTGGCTCCAAATTTATAATTGCAAGCTAAAGAAGCCGAGGGCACTATGGGCCTCGGGTCTGAATTTCGAATAGAACACCTTCCCTTTGTTTATTAATTGATAAATGCCCAACGCACAATAACTTTTGTTTTGTAAACATGGTTTTGACATTTCAATGAGAGTGAATGAAATAGACATCTAGTCATCTCGTTCTCTCTCATAAAAATGTTTCGATATTTATAAAATTGACAAAATACTTTTTTTAAGAGAAATTGACAAATTTTTGCCAGATGAATTTACATCCCGTCAAATAATTTCGTCAGATATCTTTCAGAAAATATCTACACCTCTGCAGAAAATCTGCCGAGAAATCTGTAGATATTCCTACGAATTTTATTTGGGCTTGGGACAAAATTCCTCAGAAATTTTTGCAGATTTTCTGACGAATCCTGGTGCACACTCTGACGACTTTCTGTAGATATTTTGCCGATTTTCTGTAGATTTTTCTACATTCCAGACTTTCCAGAGAGCTGTGTCAGAAAAGATGAAATATTTTTCACTGAAGTTTGCAAAATTCTAGAATTATTCTTAGTGATATCACAGTGTTTATGTAAAATAAAAAACTCTGCGACGCCGTGTTATAAGTAGAGAATAGTGAAGTGAAAAGTTTAAGCAGAATGTCAACCTAAATTTCGTGTTTTTGTATCATTCAATTGGCGATTTTTAAGAAATTAGTATTTTTGCTCGCAACTTTTTACTTATCTAAAATGTGTACTCGGTAATGCTTCTTAAGCAGAGCATACCGTTTTCTTTATAACTTCTACAATTTCTTAATAAATCAACAATATTTTTGTGAAGTAATAGAAGTAATTCTGCCGAGAATCTGCAGATTTTCATTGAATGTACTAGAATATACCGTTAAAATTCAAAAAACATCCGAGTAAAATCGGCAGGTAGAGCAATGATTTGACGGGATAACATTGCAATCGAGAGATTACTTACTTCTCGGGTATTACTTCTTGAACTCAAAGATATAGAGCAGTTAGATAGTCGTCTTTTTTTTTTCAACTTCTTACCGTTCTGGAGCTTAAATGGTAAGAGATGTCAGCTTTCTAAAATTTGACCTAAAAAAATCACCATCTTGAATTTTTGAAAGTCAAACTTTAACCACTCCAATGGGTCTATTTTTCAACCGATTTGATTAAATTTGAATTTTCTGGAAAGGTCTTGAAATTTCCAACCCAGCTGTCTCGGTCACAATCGATAATGAAGAGGTACATTACCCGTAAATGATCTATCTTTTTGAAATATGCTTGTTTTCTGTTCGTAAACTTTTAACCCAACTAGAGGCCAAACGCTAAGGGATAAAAACTTGCGGTCTTCGAGGGACCCCCATAAATCTACCCAAGAATATTATATGACGTTCATTTTCCCCCAACTCCCTTCTATCCTCTCCATAAACATGTTTATCGTTTATTTCAAAAACGGCTTCTATGATTTTTCTAATTTTTGGATATGTTTTGAAGGTGGTCCAGGCGAACATTTCGTCCTAATATACACGAAGTCCCGGCATTATGCATCTGATGGGATTATACACATACAATTATGCATTTTTTCTAGGGGAGACTGGGGCAAAAAGTCACAAAACCGATATTTTATTTTTTTACAAGCTACTCGAGCGCTTCAAAAATTTCTAATTAGCGCAGTTTTATAGGAAATTTACCGCTCTACAACTTTGTGAAAGTAATTTTCCTCTACTTTGTAAGGAACTACGTTTATCGAGCCAATTTCTAAAAGGTAATTTTGTGACTATTCTCAAAAATACTGGGGCAAATAGTACCAGACATTGGGTATTATCATATTTTGATTCACTTCATTACGGTCTTACGTAAATTTGAAAAAATACCTAGAGGACATATTTTCATAGAAAATTTATTCATTTGAAAAACATCGTTTTCTCTATCTGAACGAGAAAACCGTTTTTAATGCTATTTTAGAAAAAAACACACAAAAGACTGCAAATCGTTTGACCAATACAAACAACAAGCGGCGAGACATGGTAATGACATTTCTTTTCGCCGTGAGACATCAGAATTTGCTTCGCTTTTTTGCTACTTTTTGCTCTATACTTTTTGTTACTTTTTACCCCAAGTGGCCATTTTTAATAAAAGGATTTCTGGAGAAAAGAACCTTTGTGAAATTCTAAAATAGATAGCGGATTCGTATTCAAAAAATTTAAATTATTTAGAAAATAAGAATCTCACCTTATATTCACCAGTGCATCAATTTTGGAAAATAAGTAGGTAATAATTGTTATCTTCTGCAAGGAAAATATTTTAAAAATAGGGCTAAAAATTTCGATATTTTTTATTTTTTAAATTTCTTGTTCAAATTCTAAGAAACTTACGACATTGAAGAAGGTCTATGGAGGCTAATATAGAAAAAAATTTGAGCCGCTATTTTTTTACCTTGGAAGATATTGAATTTTGAATTTTTCTATTTGTGAATTTTTGCTCCAGTCTCCCCTACTATTGGGAGTCAATTTGCAATATCATTTTTAAAATACGCTCTAATGAATACTATTCTAGTCAAATTATTGTTGCTAGGTTTAGGTTCCCTGTGATGTTTCAGTAGAACTAGGGATCAAAGTTTACGAAATGTTTCCGAAACATTTGAACTTTGTAGAACCAATGCTAAAGGCGCTTTACTCGCAAAAACGAAATTTCCTAATACGTGATCTCAAATATTTTGACTTCCACTTATCCAATTTTGATTATATTAATTCTGCATAATTGCAAAGGACTTTCCTATTTGTCTTACATTTCATTCATGGATAATACATAATTCAATTCCAATCTTAATATGGTTTTATTGGATTAGTTAAAATTGATTGCTCAGTGTTTTAAATAATAAAAATAATCTAACTGGAAAATATATATTTTCTTCATTTTCTTTTATTGTCGGAATAATAAGGTTTAAAAAAAGATGATAAATGTCCGAATAGCAAAATTGTAAATACCGGATAAATTTGCAATTTGTTGCCACAAAAAAATAATTCGCGCTATTTTAGTGTCAAATATAATCTCCAAAACGTTCAATAAAAACACACAAAACATATTTTAAACAACTCTGTCATATAGTCCATAAATTAGTATATTTGACCATATTATCAATTTTTCTCGAAACGTATTGCAATACAAGTGTTATTTTTTTTGAGTAAAAAATGAATTAGATGCTTTTTAAATATTAAAAAATCGCTTGAATTGAATATTTCATCATATTATTAACAATCTTACCTGCAATAATGACGATTTAGGCTTATCACTGGGTTCTTTTTACAAGCTTTCCAATTTGTACCAGATTTATATCACAATTTTCCAAATTGTTATTCAGTTATTGATTGATTCATATCAATTAATTTTTATTTCTTGAACTCAAAGAGACAGTAAATTATAGATTTTTTTTTTTAAATATTTCCAATAATTTAGCAATTTATTTGGAGGTATATATTGTTCCAACCTTTTCCCACAATTGTTTTATTTGTACAGAGTAACAGAGCATTTTCCTTTTAATTTATTTTTGTCATTTTTTTCTAACACACTCTTTTATTTCAATATGAAAACTCTTTGGTCATTTTACTCAATTATTTCGAGTACTCTTTGAAGCTGGAAAAATTGTATTTCTATGGGATAATTTCATCAAGTTTTACCCTTTTGACCCTAATTTTTTTCCCGGAAAAACTGAATGTATAACTCATCTGAATTTCCACGATCAGTCGAAAATTTAATCAATTTGTACGTTTTCCAGAATTTTTTTCTCGCAGTCACGCTAATAAATCAAAAAGTTCAAATAAGGCGATACCTAAGGTGTATCCCCCAAGTTAATTATCAAAATGTAATCAAGGACTAAATTGAGTTATATAGCAGTGATGTCTCTGTGTTGATTCAAGTGCCGGAGGGTGGGACTCATGGAGTGTATAGAGTTTGGGTATAAAAAGAACGAAGAAATATATTTAAAAGTCCCAGAGCACTGAATTTCTGCCCTAAACGTTCTCTTTTTTTTCCTTCCCTCATGTCCTCTTGGACGATGAATTTGGCTTCGAGTGTCGAGAAAGGGACAAGGTGAGGAGCAGCAAAAGAAGTGTAGAAGAAGAACAAAAAAACGATATCGAGGTTTTATCGGTGTAGACGAAAAACGAGATATCTCGAGAGAATTTTTGGGGTTATCTCTGTGGTAGTTGATGTGGCTAAGCCACCGTGAGATTCATATCATTCCGATGGTCGGCTGGCTTAGACAATGCTGATGAGTTTCTGGACGAATGGCCATTGAGGTGAAAAATCTCGAAAAGTCGCGGTTTATATACCCAAAAATTTTTGCAACAAAGTTCCTCCTCCGAGAGGCTACGATGTTTTATTTGGGGCTATTATTATATTGGGGATTCTATAGAGCTGTCAATTGCTTTATTTCAGAAAGAACATTGTAAAATAATGATGAAGTATAACAGCAATTCACTGAAGTTACTGTAGTAAAAGATTTTTATTGTAATTGTGTAAGTAAAAAGATTTGTAAAAATGGCATTTTTATAACAAAAATTAGCTTACCTAAATCGGATAGTTACCAGAGTTACAAGCGAAATGGATAGAAATAGCAAAATCGTGTAATCCCTTCAAAGTTTGATCCGATGATCATCAAATCTTTCGCAACTGGAGATTACCCATGAGAAAAGACATTCGAAAATAGGTTTCGAAAGCTAAAAATGAACCCAAACGACCATTTCATCATTTCGAAAATAACATTGAGCAATTCGTAATACCGGTTTTTTAAGATCTAAGGTTAAAAAGGCTCTAGAGAGCGCATTTCTCAATCGAATGTTATCATTTTTGTTCTCGTTGGAAAGGTCTTGGAATTCTTAACAGTCTGACCAGGTTCTGAACCGGTTTATCTAATTTTAATCTTAAAATTATTTTTTTACTCTTAAAACTATTTTGTAGAATCTTTTGAGTGATTCACGGATCGGTCCAAATCAGTTGAGAACCGGTAAACGTTAAATAAAGCGAAACTCACGAGTCAAGCGAAAGTCAAAGCACTTCAATACGGCTTTGATATAATCTTTCCGTACAGAAGTAGATCTTGAAAAATTCGAAAATCTATTTGAAGATCCAAAAAAGAGACTTTCTTACTTCTTAATACTTTCGCAAGGTAGCCGAAGTTACATCCTGTTCGAATTTCGAAGTGCTCAAGTGTCAAAATGTGACGGTCTTCACATTATTCTGAGGAAAAAAAAACAGAACAGCGACATTTACTGTTCTTTCCCCAGTATTTAATCACTTCATAATCACTGAGTAACTCTTTTGTGAGCTTTTTAGTGTGATATTTGATAAATTTTCCCCAACTTGTTCGAAAATTTAGTATAAAAATTCGAAATTGAATTTGAATTCTTCGAACTTCAACGACTTTTTGTGCAAATAGAGTTCCTTTCATCCAAGACACTATTGGAGAATCAAAATCTACTTGTGATCGGGCTCAATGTGGTTTGGCGCTTTGATTGTATTCAATTGGAAAAGCGCCAAACCACATCATATCAAAACCGTAACTAAAAGAAAATTGCTAAAAAAAAAGTTGAAAATCAGTGGAAACAACTTCCCAAAATACTTTCCCAATTGATAACTTAAAAGTGATGATATTTCCTAATCCAGCACAAAATAACTATCCTCATAAAGTACAAAAAACATTGTTTAGTCGACCACTGAGGAAGGTCCATTTCCAGGACCGAAAGTTCTGGGCAAGATTGAAGAAGTGTTTTTCTTTGTGAAGTGACTTCAAATCCACTGGCCATCGCCGGAGAGTCCCCTATCGATACATATCACGCCAGTTCTTCATCCAATTATACATATATATGACTGTCCTAGATAATCGCAGACAGTCAAAATCCCGAACGCCAAAATCCCGAAAGTCAAAATCCCGAATGCCAAAATCCCGAAAGTTTAAAATCCTGAAAGAGATGAAATTATATGAAGAATAATATGTAGAATAATTTTCCAAGCCATAGAAAATCTCCCATCGCCTCCAGCAAGCGCGGGTGCAATCATGGGAGTAGCTATGACACTTTTAAGAAATCGGGATTTTGGCTTTCAGGATTTTGGCTTTCGGGATCTTGGCGTTCGGGATTTTGGCTTCCGCGATTTTGACCGGGAACCCTAGATTATATTAACTTATGGGAGGGGGTCATCAGAGACCGGAAGTTGATAACGGGTAGTAAACCAATTCATTACAGATTATGTCCGATGCAGCCAGGTCGGAAATTTCAAGGCCTTTTAAAAACGAAATAATTACCTGAACTACCTCCAAGACATATTCAAAAATTACAAAAATTTTAGGAACCATCTTCGAAATAAACTAAAAAAACAGGGTTTTGAAGGGGTAGAAGGGGGTAAAAGCAAAATGGAAAAAAGCGTCTGGAGACAATGTTCTCTTCTGGGGGGACGGGATCACCGAAGATTGGAAGTCGACATCTCTTACCGTTTGTGTTCCAAAACAATGACAAGTTGAAAAAAAGTATTCAATATAAGTGCCCTCTTTTTGAGTTCGAGCAGTAAAATACTCGATTACGAGTACTTTACCAATTTATAACAGATTGTAACCGATACAGAAGAGTTGGAAATTTTAAGATCTTCACAAATATTCGAATTTTATTTAATCTGTTGAGTAATATGCTTACTTGTTTGGTTTTTAGGTAATAGGTATTTATCGATGAACTGGATTATTCCGAATATATAGGGGAGACTGGGGCAAAAAGTCACAAAATGGATATTTTATTTTTTTATAGGCTACCCGAGTGCTTCAGAAATTTCTAATTAGCGCAGTTTTATAGGAAATTTATCTCTCTATAACTTTCAGAAAGTAATTTTCTTCTATTTTGTAAGGAAATACATTTATCGAGCCGTTTCGTGAAAGGTATTTTTGTGACCATTCTCAAAAATGCTGGGGAAAATAGTACCAAACATTGAGTATTATCACATTTTGATTCGCTTCATTACGGGCTTCCGTAAATTTGAAAAAAATAATAGAGGACATATTTTCATAGAAAATTTATTCATGTACATCTTTGTAAAACACCGTTTTCTCTGCGAGAAAAGTGAGAAAACGAGAAAAGTGCTTTTCAAGCTATTTTAGAAAAAAACACAAAAGACTGCAAATCGTTTGATCAATGCAAACAACAAGAACAAGCGGCGAGACATGGTGATGACGTTTCTTTTCGCCGTGAGACATCAGAAATTGCTTCGCTTTTTTGTTACTTTTTGCTCTATACCTTTTGTTACTTTTTACCCCAAGTGGCCATTTTTAATAAAAGGATTTCTGGAGAAAAGAACCTTTGTGAAATTCTAAAATAGATAGCGGATTCGTATTCAAAAAATCCAAATTATTTAGAAAATATTCACCAGTGCATCAATTTTGGAAAATAAGTAGGTAATATAATTGTTATCTTCTGGAAGGAAAATATTTCAAAAACAGGGCTAAAAATTTCGATATTTTTTATTTTCGAAATTCCTTGTTCGAATTCTAAGAAACTTACGACATTGAAGAAGGTCTATGGAGGCTGTCTATAGAAAAAAATTGAGCCGCTATCTTTTTTGCCTTGGAAGATATTGAATTTTGAATTTTTCGATTTGTGAATTTTGCCCCAGTCTCCCCTACCTAATATACCTTACCTAATCTTACCTAATAATCTTACTTAAATTTCTTATTTCATATAACATTTGCGCTAAAATTAATTTAACAGTAAATCCCCAATTAGCAAAACTACAGACGTTATTCTATATCCTTAAATATCTTTTTAAATACCCTCAAATGGATACAATTCTTTTCACTCTTTTTAAGAAAAAAAAATGTAAATGTAGTGTATATTTGCATTTACTGGAAACATTCGAATATACCGTATTTGCGACAAAAGTGAGAGAGATGGAAGGAAAAGCGAAAAAATATCAAAGTGTATGCGGAAAAGAGGACGAAAACTAAAAGGAAAAAAAAAAGATAGAAAAAAATCTCTTTTAATTGCGCAAAGTATTTTCCATGTTCTCCCATGGCATTTTTTTATCCTGGGCTGTGTGTTGATTTTTTTCCAGGGATTTGTCTGTATATGTGAGAAAGGGGATGCTTCAAATGCAAACTCCCTCTAATAGGGTTTTTTGGGGGGTTTACCCTCCCTGAAAGGGCGCAAGTCCACTGATGGGCTCCAATTTCTCCTGGGCGTGTGTGTGAGAGTTGGAGTTTGCTTCAGAGGAGCTTTGAGTTAATAGCTTCATTTGCAAGGATTAAATCCCAGAATATTCTCTGACAATTGCATATCCATCTCTGGCCTTTTATTGATGGGCATTTCCCTCTATCACGGGAGCTTGTTGATGCCACATGGAAGACTGTCGATTAGAATGAGGAGGATTTACATCTCTCAGGACCACTGATGATTAATTACTCTAGCTTTTCTTACCGTCATTATTCATGGTGTTTTATACGCAAGGATAAGTGTTTAACGTCTCATTCCTCAACCGTTAATCCATTTGAATTCATATGAGTTACGAATACGTGCGAGTACGGTATCCTTTTTCTGCTTTATCATTGCCAGGCAGTTTCGCTTCTAAAATTCACATATTTATTTTTTTTAGTTTTCTACTTTAAATCTGTATTTTTCTTGAATTTGTAGTCTTGAAGGTGGCCGGAATTGCAAGCTGGCCGGAATTTGGCACACTTACCCTACTCAATTCTGTTAAGGCAACGCAAAATAAGATCGGAATTTGAGAAAGAGCGCTTTCAGAAAATTAGTACAAAAAAAGTTCTCGTGTTTTCTTACGCAAAACCTCGTCAACATATCAATTTAGGCTTGTTAAGGTGTCTACACATTGAGAAAAATTTTCGTCAAAAATTGCTTTTTTGAAGGAAATTGGCTGCAGTGCTGTTGGCAGAAACGTCAAAATTCTGTCAAAAATGCAATTTTTGGCAATTAAATTGATTCACAAATCAGAAAAAATAAGCTAGATAAAATGAGCTAGAAAAAATAAATAATTTCCGATTACTTGACCAATTTATTATCGATTAGGACTGAGATAACCGGATAAGAAATTTCAATACCTTTCCAAAAAATCCAAATTTAACCAAAACGGTTAAAAAATTACTCCCCCACATTGGTTGAACGTTGAGCTTCAAAAAGTCAAAATGTCGAATATTCCGGTCGTAGGTTTGTATGGACGAAAAATTTTTGCCTGGGGGCCTGGGGTACCCCTAACACTTATTAGAAAATTAGTGGAAAAACTTGGGCCAATTTTGAGAAAAACCAAAAAAAAACTCATTGTGGTAGGAGTAGGATAGGAGGGAGGAAGAAAACGACTAGATTTTTTTTATTGGGGTCTCCGAAATCGGAAATTTGATATCTCTTACTGTTTAAGCTCCATGACGGTGATGATGATACAATGAAAAAAGAAGATTCTTTGTACAGCTCTCTTTGAGTTCGAGCAGCAAAAAGACGATTGTTTTTGGAAATGACAAGGGCTTTAATAAATATATTTTATAACATGAGTTCTCAACTTTGGATCTACAGTACTGTCTCTCTATATGCACACTCTCTATATGCACAGCTTTTGTGTCGGTTGCATTCAAAATCAATTTGTTTACATTTTGACAAAGTAATAAAGAAAATTATTTTCTTGGTAACTAATTTTTCTTGTTTTTAATTTTCTTAATTTTATTTTTTCTGTCTCATATTATATTTAAAATAACACGGGAAATTCTAGAACAAAAAAAAATGATAATTTATTGAAAGAAAGAAAAAAGCCGTTGGGAATTTCAAAAAAAGTTGTGCATATTCAGAGAGAGAACTGTCAAAAAAAGTACCCAAACTGTGCATATAGCGAGACAGCACTGTAACTACATAATGCGTATTGATAATGAGGGGGTCTTCCGGTGTTATCTAAATAGAAATTTATCTGTGATTTTATCGCATTTTAACCCTTTCGGAAGAGCCTCAAGTGTGTCAGTGGATAGAGTAATGGCTCTATGACTGTGAGGTCTCGGGTTCAAAGCTGAGCAGCAGCAGAAAAAGATTTCTCATGCCATATCGGCTTTAAATTCGTCCAGTGAATGAATGAATAGTAATACCAATTGTGCACATTAGCAAAAAATGAACCGCCTAAAAACAATAGAGGGTGGTACGAGAAGAAGTTTCTGCATGAAAGTGGTACTTCAGTCGATACAAATATTCACTGTCACTGATCCAAACACACACCGAGATGGGTTGCTGTGATATAGTAGCGGCACTGGTTGCCCACAGAGCTGTGATATGCTATCGGGAATAAGATAGAATAGGAGTGGGGAAGCATAAGGGGCCCAATTGTGGCCTGGATGCATCGGTAATCCGAAATGGAGAACTGACCTCTGGCAAAATCATATCTTAACCCTTTCGCGACAACTAAGAGACATACAAAAATATGTTTATATTATTTTTTAAATGATGGTGAATTTTAAGGACAAGAGGGTAAAAAATTAGGGATGAGAAAAAATCACTTTTTCTGACTTTTTAAAGCAAAACATAACATGGCGTTTAGGTGGCCGTAGAAAAAAAGCATTGTTGGATCACCGGTGACCCAGTTGTACTTAAAAGGTTAAAAATGACAACTGAAATCAATTTGATCCTCATATATTACATTTTAATGTTTTCCTTACATCTGTTCAATTTACTGACTGAACGAAATTCATTTAACAATGGATGAAATTCAATTCCAAACTCTTGGACACTTTGTTGCTCTTTTGGTTTAAAAATATTGTTAAATTCAAATTTCTTTATTTAAACCAATTTATAAATCACTCTAAACATTGTCCATAATACACTTCAGCAGCAATAGGGGAGACTGGGGCAAAAAATCACAAAACAGTTTTTTTTGTAGTCAACCCGAGCGCTTCAGAAATTTCTAATTAGCACAGTTTTATAGGAAAATTACCGCTCTATAACTTTGTGAAAGTAATTTTCTACTATTTTGTAAGGAAATACATTTTTCGAGCCGTTCTCTAAAAGGCGATTTTGTGACCATTCTCAAAAATTCTGGGGCAAATAGTACCAGGAATGGGGTATTATCACATTTTGATTCGTTTGATTACGGGCTTCCGTAAATTTGAAAAAAAAATACCTAGAGGACATATTTTCATAGAAAATTTATTCATCTACACCTTCGTAAAACATCGTTTTCTCTATCTGAACGATAAAACCGTTTTTAATACTATTTTAGAAAAAAACACACAAAAGACTGCAAATCGTTTGACCAATGCAAATAACAAGCGGCGAGACATGGTGATGACGTTTCTTTTCGCCGTGAGACATCAGAAATTGCTTCGCTTTTTTGGTACTTTTTGCTCTATACCTTTTGTTACTTTTTACCCCAAGTGGCCATTTTTAATAAAAGGATTTCTGGAGAAAAGAACCTTTGTGAAATTCTAAAATAGGTAGCGGATCTGTATTCAAAGATTCCAAATTTTTTAGGAAATATTCACCAGTGCATCAATTTTGGATAATAAATAGGTAATAATTGTTATCTTCTGCAAGGAAAATATTTCAAAAATAGGGCTAATAATTTTGATATTTTTATTTTCTACATTCCTTGTTCGAATTTTAAGAAACTTACGACATTAAAGAAGGTATATGGAGGCTATCTATAGACAACATTTTGATCCGCTATCTTTTTTATCTTGGAAGATATGGGAAAGTGCTCTCCCTTCGAACGTTCATGCCTTCGAATAATGTGAATTTCTTTTGTTTTTCTCACAATAAATTATCACGGAATCATCCACAATTGATGATAAGCTAACTAAATATTTAATAGAAATGTGTAAGTCTCTTAGGAAAACTAAAAGAAAATTCACATTATTCGAAGGCATGAACGTTCGAAGGGAGAGTACTTTCCCGTATTGAATTTTGAATTTTTCGATTTGTGACTTTTTGCCCCAGTCTCCCCTGTAATTAAATTTCCGATAAAAATTAGTTGTTGGCTATGAACCTGATCATTATCAGATCAGAATGAATTTGAATCGATTCAGTTTTTATCGGAAATTCAAAGACTATTCCAACGAGCCCAAATATGATACTATTCGGATGAGAATTATTCTCACTAGAGCTGTTTTAACCTTTGACCTTGAAAAACCGTTATTGGGAATAATTCAATGGGATTTTCGTATAAATTAATCTCCAGAACATATCCAAAAATGAGAAAAATCTCAAGACGCGTTTTCGAGTGATTCTAAAAAAAATATAGCTTTGGAGAGGAAAGGGGGATTAAGGATCCTTGGGTCCTTGGAGAGGTTAACCGAAAGTCCCAACCCAAGTCGCTATCTCTTACCGTTTGACCTCTAGAACTGGCGATAGCTAGACGCACAAACGGACAGACGGACAAACAACGTGACGCCAAAAATCTCGAAACTTCAGATTTCTAAAATTCTATCAAAATACGACCCCTTGGGGATTATAAGTACTACTCTCTCTGTGGAGATCAAGCAGTATGAATTTATTTTATGCTATTCTAAAGTATGTATTTTTGACATTTGGATCTTAAAATGATTCTAAAACCTAAAATGATGAATCCTTTTAATTTTGCTGAATTCTACTCGTAAATTTTAATCACTGCGAAACAGAAAGGAATTAACGTAGGCAAGTGCGGAATGAGGAAAGTGGATATCGTTTCTTGGTTTCCTGTTGACTGACATTTGTGGTTTTGTTATTTGTTTGCTCTTCATGTTGCTGAATTCTCCCTGGGTATCCTCTTACTTTCTCTCTATCTCTAATTGAACTTTCAGCGAAAGGGGTGGGTTTCTCATACTTGGGTAAGGATAACTGTGGAAAAATTTTCCACCTATTTGCACAGTCTCTGTCTATCTCTAACACCCCTTCTGGAACAATCAACTTTGCCATTGATTAAAATTAAAAGCAAAACACTGTAATTTACTAATAAAGATTGATGGGGTGAAGATATTGGAGCTTCTCCATTGGAAGTCAATGTTTCTCATAAAAAAAAGACAGTTAAGAACATACTTCTGTGGTAAAGTGGTAGAAAGGGGTTTTATATTGGGAACGGGGTGAAAATTGAGGTTTTGAGAAGGTGACAGGCAGAGACACGAATTAATCGCGTGATATGATGCGAAGGAAAGGAAATTAAAATTACAAATCACCAAGTTTCTTCATGACATTGAAATTCAATTGAAACACCATTTATTTATCGGTCAATCGACGGTCAGTGATGATTATACAATTTATATATATAGCATGAAAGAGACTTTATGTTCAACTATATATTATATACATATGAATGGATAAAATTCGATGAGGGTTATCGTTTGAATATTATCTACATATATATGTACAATATTGACACAAAAGTCTGGATATATAAAGGATTTATTTTAAGGTTAGAAAATTTACGTATTTTTCCCTTATAATAAATTATAGTTTTAGATTTTGATCATTACTGTTTGAAATGCGTAGTTTGTAATTTTAAATATAACTTAGCTTTAATTTATTCGATTTTTTCAATTGTTTTAACTTGACTGCCTAATCTTGATTATTTTATTGATTTTATTATATTTTTTTTTATTTTCAATTAATATCTCCAAAATGAATTTTTATTAGAAAAAATCAATAGTACAACCTTAATTTTCTTCCTAACAAGAATAGGCTTTCTAATTTCCAATACTTATGGATCTGGCACACCTTTCAGATCAAGAAAAGTTCATGTAATCGAAATTCTCTCCCGTTTTTTCTTAAAAGCTTTGCACATGTCTATCTTACTCTTTCGCACTCTTATTCTTTTGAACATTACACTAAATTAAATTTAGTTCAGTCAAATTTTGAGACTGAAAGAGTGGGGTAGACTTATGCAGATCTGTTGAGAAAGAAAAGGACGCGAAATTTGATTTCTTAAAATTATACCGAGCTAAAAGGTGTGCCAGAGGCATTAAGAACTCAATAAAAGCTAAGCGTAAAGCTTTGCGCGGAACGATTGTATTCAATCAAAACATAGAGTATAGATTTGGATTGAATTAACAAAGTCCCTTATTTATCCAACTCATGAAAAAAACGAGAAAAAAAACATCATGCTAACGACTTCAAGTATTTTGTAAGTTTCTTCAACAATATTTTTCATAACCATTTGGAACTGGTTTAAACTTTTCAGAGATTCCAAGACCTTTCACATGAATCTAAACATACTCAAATCAGTTAAGAAATACCCTTTCTATAGCTCCATAACCTCTTGATTTTGAAAAATTCTCATTAAGAAGATACTAACCCAAAAACAGCATGCTGCCCTTTTTAAAAAGCTATATAAAAAAATTTAATACACATTTAAAAGATGCACATAGGGTTTTTCCTTACTGTAGGGGGAAATGGCGTACCTTTGAATGTGGGGCACCTTTAAAATCGGGATTTTTCACCTATGTTTAAGTGTAATTGAGCCATATCATAATGTAATTTAGTTTCTTAATCTACAGCTAAATTATATCACGATAAGGCTCAATTCTGTTTAAAAATAGGGGGAAAATCCCAATTTCAAAGGCGCCCCACTTTCAAAAGTGCCCACTTCCCCCTACCTCCTAAGCTTCGAGGTTTAGCTCGTATTTTTTATGATCTCTGGGAAAACAATTTAAAGATTTTACTCTGAAAAATGTGAAGTTTTTCCATAAAGTGAAAATCCCAATTGATTTTTGTCCAAGAGAGCTAAAGACATTCGTCAATTTGCCTTCATTCAGCTTCTAGGGGATTTAACTCTATGAGAGCAATATTGCGGGCGAATGGTATTCCTGAAATACTGTGGTGAGTAATGGAAAGTGGGTGAAAATCTATTCGGGTTGGACGGTATTCAATGGTTTTACATGACAAGTTTGCTGGGAAATATTGGAATTAATATTCCTTTTTATTTACTGTCTAGTAGATTAATGGATGAATGAGATTGAGAATTTGGCTTTGCAGCTCAAAAATTTTCTCGTTATTTAGCAGATTTCTTCTATTATTTTTTTTTAATATAGGGGAAGTGCTCATAATTTTGGACAGTCTGCTTATAAGCATCGAAGTTCCAAGTTTGAAGTGCGATATTTTCTATACTAATTGACATTTCTTGTTACTCTCTTTTCAGAAGGGTTGTTTAGAAACTTAGCAAGCTATTTATCGTCTTATTTTTATTAAAATTAGTTTTAATACGTTTAAAAATGAATTGATAAGTAGAGGTGACCTTGGCTCTTATTTTGGACAACTTGTTTATTAATTTGGCCAACTTGGCTGTAAATTTGGACAGATAATCCGCCTCAATAGGATGCCCATTGTTCTTCATTTGATGAACCAATCTTACCAAGTCCTCTTCCTGTTCATGTAAGGGAAACGTAGAATGTCACAGAAGCCCCATATCATTCATTAAAGTGAGTTGACTTCGATACTCCAAGTACGTGCGGATTCGCTCATTCCCTGACCTTTCCGGGAGCCTTTCAGGGCATTTCTCGCTACATCTCTTTCGTAGAGATGATGCTCCTTTGTTTCTCCAGGCATTTGTCCAACCTAGTCATCACAAAAGCTAAAACTTCACGAAATTTCGTGAGAAAAACACCTGTCCAAAATAAGAATCATCACCTCACTGGTGAATGTCTTAAAAAATTTCCCATTTTTCACACGAAAAATATAATTCACAAGGCAAATCTCACTTCAGGTCAAATGTACAAATCATCAGTAACGTGAATCAACACAATATTCAATGAATATTCAATAATATCACTCAAAAACAGCGAACAAACTTTGTTAGTACTTCACTAAAACTAAATAAGACTGAAGTAAGCCACGAAGTTATGTCATATTTCTCGTAAGCAATTGCTCACACTGAATTTTCAACAAAGCAATTTCAACTCAAATCATATTCAAAATTTAACGTATTTAGTGTTAAAATCTTCCAAAAAGAACAAATATTTAGATAGAATTCATTTTTCATCAAATATTGGAATTAAAATCCATCATTTTAATCAATTTATTTTTAGTGTCCAATGTTATCCTCAAAGTGTCCAAAATAAGAAACTGGACAAAATTATGAGCATTTCCCCTAAGTTGAAACGACTTTTGTTTTTAATCTGAAAAATATTCCGCAGGGACTTATTCCACAACATTGAAAATTCTAAATTTTTCATTATAACGTTATTCAATGAAAGTTCTGGAATTTACCTAGTTCCCGCAAAAGAATTTTCTAAATGAAAAGTTTAAAAAAATAACTTGCGTTTCAATTGAACTCTCGCTAAAGTTATTGCATTTTAAAGTAACAGTACTACGAAATTTTATTAAGAAACCGTTTTTTCGATATCTCTTTCTGTTCTCTATCCAAAAAGAGAAAATGTCCATGAAAATCGATTTTTAGCGCGTATGATACTCGTGAATAACAAAACGTGTAAATCCAAAATATGGCCCCGATCTGATGAGATCGGATTTGACCTCGGGCCACAAAAGCTGAGATTGTAAAGTATTTCAGCTAAAAACACTATAAACGCCGTATTGATCTATCGATATTAGGGGCAAGTTTGGATTCGTTTGAAAGCTCTTATAATTTTTAATGAATTAGAACCCTTTGCAATTGGCTAAGGATCGGTGTTAAACCAATTATTATTTTTCACTGGAAATACAAATGTCTTACGGATATTTGTCCTAAGCGTGTTAAATCTGTCGGATCGCTGAACAACTTTGGTAATCTAACAACTACAACTTACAGTAGGGAAAACTGAGGCAATAGCAAACATAGAGTAGTTGTAAACACTTATTTTTGTTTCTACACTACTTTTACCTGTGTCGAAGATTTCAACAGTGCACAAGGATTCCTATATTACCTTCGAATTCATATAGACCGCGTCATCTAAAGTCTAATATCAAAATCAAGAAAAAATAGAATTAAAATTCATTTGTAAGTTTCATTTACATAATTTTGTAAAACCAAAGTTTCAGAGGATTAATCAGAGGGCCAAGGGGGCAAAGACCAAATCTGAAACATTCGCTAAACGAAAACGCATCCACCCGCTACTTTGAATGTAGATGAATCACTAATATTCCACTGTTTCTCAATATAGAGTAAGATGGGGTAATTCGGAATCATGTTTATTTTGGAATTTTGAGATTTTCTCACTGTATCAGACAGAGCAAGATAGAAAGAATAAGGGAGACTGGGGCAAAAAGTCACAAAACGGATATTTTATTTTTTCACAAACTACCCGAACGCCCCAGAAATTTCTATTTAGCGCAGTTTTATAGGAAATTTACCTCTATTTTGTAAGGAAATGCATTTATCGAGCCGTTTTCTAAAAGGTAATTTTGTGATCATTCTCAAAAATGCTGGGGCAAATAGTATCAGGCATAAGATACTATCACATTTTGATTCGCTTTGTTACGGGATTCCTTAAATTAAAAAAAAATATCTAGATAACATATTTTCATAGGACATTTATTCATCTACACCTTTGTAAAATGCCGTTTTCTCTATCTGAACGATAAAAATGCGTTTCAAGCTATTTTAGAAAAAAAACGCACAAAAGACTGCAAATCGTTTGACCAATTACAACAAACGGCGAGTCATGGCATTGCCGTTTTTTTGCCGTGAGACATCATAAATTGTTTCGGTTTTTCTTAATTTATGCTCCATACCTTTTGTTACTTTTTACCCCAAGTGGTCGTTCTTAATAAAAAAAGATTTCTTGAGAGAAGAATCTTTGTAAAATTCTTAAATAGATAGCGGATTCGTATTCAAAGAATCCAAATCATTTAGGAAATAATCATCAGTGTATAAATTTTGAGTAATAAGTAGGTTATAATTGATATATTCTTCAAGGAAAATATTTCAAAAATAGGGCTAAAAATTTTGATATTTTTTATTTTCTAAATTCCTTGTTCGAATTCTAAGGAACATACAACATCGAAGAAGGTCTATGGAAGCTATCTATGGAAAAAAAATTTAAGCCGCTATTTTATTTATCTTGGCAGATATTGAATTTTGAAATTTTCGATTTGTGACTTTTTGCCCCAGTCTCCTCTACCATGAAAAAGTACAATATTTCACATTCGACAGTATTTCTTCGTTGTTTCTATTTTTTTCCTTTTGCCATCTAAAACTGTTAGGAAGTCTGAAAGTTTCAAATTAGACATGATTCCAAATTACTACTCTATCTTACCCTAGTCATTCCACAGTTGATTGTGGAACTTGTTTCAAACTTGAGCCCCTTGAGCCTCAGACATATTCGCTGATCGAGTCTCACCCGCTACTTTGATTATGACGAGACTACTCAGTATAATGTCCACCATCGAAGTTCCATCAGAAATATTTTGAGTGTGGAACCTGTTTGGTTATTTAGATTCAGATTTTGTACTGCTGAAATCTATTGAAAAAATCTTCGTATTAATAAAATGGCGAGATATTTTATCATTGAAAAAGCTACAAAACTCATACGATGCATACGATATTCAATATTTATGCCCGTATCTTGTGGGCTCTATCATTTCAAGTGTGACGATTTGATGGCTATTTTTTGCGTCTAGCGACCACACATCGCTTTTATTCTCGACATGAGCTATGACGAAAGAGTGTCGCGAGCATATTGCAAATTTATTTCCCTCTCTCTCTCTCCCTGAACTCCTCAGACAGATGGAGGCCTTCCTCCGGTCAGAACTTCTCTACGACTTGCTTTTATTTTGTTCAATTTTTATGCGACGGCAGGGACATAGGAGTGTGGGGTCGATGGGGCCTATGCATGTGGGAATGTGTGTATGGAAGAGTCGCCGTGGTGAGAGGAGTGCGTTCTGGAGAGAGAGAGAGAGGTACTCTTATATTTTCTCAGTATTACTCTCAAAAAGCCTCGTGACTTGCCCTTTGGCGTGAATCGAATCGACCTCGACACCCAAAAGCCGCTCTTTTGTGAACACACGATTCCAGACCGAAGTGGGGTCTTTTTCTCTCTCTCACTCTCTATGGAACTTATTTGACTCACCCTCACTTATACAAGTGTAACGTCTTGGCGACTTCGCGGTGTGGTATGTGGTGATGTGGTGGTGTATTGATGGTGAAGAAGAGTCTCCGAAATAAGCAGCCTGGAGAAAAATTCACCACGCAATGTGTGAGAGGGATGGTGAATATGATGTGGAAGAATTGGTGGGAATGAGATAGCAAATGACTTACATATAGAATGTATATAATTGTGTGGAGCTTATGAGCTTTGTGGAATGTATGCGTGAGGGAGATAGATATAAAATTCTTTTCCAATATATTTCCAATATATATAGAGAGAGGGTATTATATATAGTGTGAATGGTGGGCTTCTTTGGAATTGGGAGAGAGAGAAGTTTCGCGCGGAGATATGTTTCTGTTTCACGATATGAGAGAGAGAGAGAAAGAGAGAGAGCCATGAGAAGTTGGGAAAAAGAGTAATAACGTTGGTGTATGGCTGAGTTTGAGCCGGCTTCGTAGTTTATCGTCAATATTCTTCACAAAATCAACTCCAGAATAACATTCCCTTTCATTTCAAGTTCGACTTCGTCCCACTAGAGGCGCGCGTTATCACCCGCTCTTGGTTTAGAAATTTCTATTAGTTTTTTGGTCACATTAGAAACACACCGGTGGGAGTGAGATAAACTTGTATCACGTTGTCGTTACGATATAGCCGTAGTTGCC
This sequence comes from Phlebotomus papatasi, assembly GCF_024763615.1. Lineage (NCBI taxonomy): Eukaryota > Metazoa > Arthropoda > Insecta > Diptera > Psychodidae > Phlebotomus > Phlebotomus papatasi. The sequence continues at coordinate 79,686,189 of NC_077223.1, forward strand.
GTAGTCTTAATTAAGAATTTGAATTTTTTATTGCTGTATAAGTTATAATTTGTTATAAAACATAGTGATTTTTTTAACGTTTTCTGCCACGGAGTTTTTTTTTCGTTTGAACGGTCTTTAAGTTTTTTTTTTCGTATTTCCACATTTACTGACCAGTGAATAATTGTAGACAATAGTTAATTTCTGTATCGCGAGAAAATTCCACGCTGCGTGAAAAAAGCGAGATTTGACGCTGAAAAAAAAAAGCATCGCTGATAAATGTAAATCTTTTTTTTGTTGTAATTTTTCTAAAAAAAACAGAGTTAACGCCTGAAATATTTCACTTCCACACTTTTGGAGTTTTTTTGTTGGCACAATTTGATGATTTTTATTTTAATTTGTGATTCCTATCATCAGTGTTTGAAGAAATTTCCTGTGAAGTATTCGAACTGGAATTAAGCAAAGGATAAATCCTCAAGGAAATCGGACCTGGATTAAAGGAAGGAAAAGGTAATTTAGATTTTAAAAAAACAAAGATGTATAGGGCGAATTAAGGTGCGTGTGTGGGATGAATTTTTATTTGAAAAGGGCCAACTTAAAAAAGAAAAAGGTGGAAGATTTCTTGTTGCAGTTGCCCATTGAGGATGAATGTATTTTCTGGCGTCATTTTATCAATCTTCTTGACTTCTTCCAGTTCTCTCTCACTGAAATTCTCGATGGTCGAAAACGACACAAGGGAAAAAGTAAAATACACATTTATCGAATAACACACTAACCCTGCACCACTTTGTACTTGATCCTGTTTTTATGTCTTTCTCCTCTATTCCTTTACATTTTCCTCTTTCGTCGGATATTCTCCGAGACGAATGGAATGCTCTGGCCAAGAGTAGAAGACTTCTTTTTCCATTCTTGTTTCAAAAACCTGCCGTTTATTCTTCGTTTTACTTTTTTTTGGTTTGTGTGTGTTATTTTCTTTGGGCTATTTCAAAGAGGTTGCAATATAAGAAAAACGTTCTGGAACGAAAGAGAAAAAGAGATAGAGCAAACTATAATCGAAGAAGAAGTAAATGAAAAAGTGGTGCAAAATATCGTGTTTCTCACCTTTTTTCCTATTTTCAACATTTTTATTTAATGGTCATTTAAGTTGCTATTGTTTGAAAAAATAAAATAAAATTAAAAAAATAAAATCCACTGTCGCCTTCACGAATGGCTTTTCAATTAAATTGAAAATTTACACTCATATCGGGTCTTTTAATTTCCTTTTCGCATAAATTTGAATTTCTAAAATGTACTTGTACATGGGTGAGCACTTCATATGGCATTCAAATTAAAAATTTGCAATCTCTATTTCGTTTTGCTTGTGGTATTGTTTTACTTTTTCGCTGTTTTTTTTACTCCATTTGGGCTCTATGTGAGGAAGAAAAGCGACGAATTTCAATTAATCAAAAAATGTATAGTGAGAATTTTTATATACAGAATGTTTTTTTTTTGGTGTAATTCTTTACCAAAAGTATTTCCTACACCTTTTTTTCTACTGTTTCTCTGCAATATATCGTGGAATACAAATTGAGGATCAAAACTGACTGGAAGATGCTGTGTGATGATGTTCTTTTTTTTTCATTGCCCATCCCTCGATGGTAATCCCCAACAAGGGCTCAAACCAAGAACACGATGATGGTGAAAATTGTGGGGAGAAAAATCAATAGAGACGAAAAGAAAATTTTCATTACAAGTTTTCGTGCTCAGTCGCAAATTGCATATATTATATTTTTTTTTAACTAGGGATATTTGTCATAAAAGTTCAATGACAGATTCGAAGGAATCGAGAATTAAAAAAAAAAAACGCAATATAAGTCTTTAACTCAATACTTGGGATCATTGGTTAGAATTTTTGGTCGTGATGTTGCAGGAGAGGAAATTCAAAGATTCGATTGAATAATTTTGAACAATTGAACAAGTAACCACATCAGCAGCAGGTAATCTTCCAATATGGTTATAGCAAGGGGGAGAAAAAAGGTAATACATAAGCGACCAGCAGGTGCTCAGGTATTTGCTTCTCTCCCTATTATAATACAGAAATTATCCAAAAGGTTGTGAAGCGCAGAGAACTTTGGTTTGTTCATCATGCACCCAACCTGACCATCCGAAACGATGTTATGGGTTCTAAATCCGATTTTCTTTGCCTTTTTTCTCCCTCTCTCTCACACCGCCCGCCAACACTGTCTCTGTTGTTCACAACAAAAAGTCTTCCACCAAAAACCAACTCTTCGACTTAGTTATGGATTTCTATTGGTGAAAAAGAAACTCTTGTAAAAAATTTTTGTCAACGTATTGGGATTATGGTAGAAAGAATTTTTTTTTCTCTTACAGAAATGTTTTTAATATACATTTCGTTTTTACAGTAATATTGTTCATAATGAGAAATTTACCGTAAAAGTATGACGTGAAGTGTACAATGAGCGATTCCGGCGATTCCGAATTTATTTTTGGAAAAAAAATTGAGAAATTACTGGGTTTTGGTTTAGGAGACAAATTGGAAACGTTTATCGACTTTATTAGAATTTGAAGAATGCACTTGTCCAAGCTTAGGCTGAACCAAATGGTAAAACCGCAAAAATATATATAGTAATGTCCTAATAAGTTAAGGGGTTACATGGGTCTCTCAGGTCAAAAAATAGGCTTTTTTCTGATAATAATTTATTGTGCCGAAAATATTGTAGAAATTCCAACTTTTGGGATATGAAAGAGTAACTTCAGAACAAAATTTAAAAAAAAAAATTGAAAAATTTTGAAAAATTCGACCGTTGGTAGCCGATTTTAGGAACCATTACCTAAAAACCGTACCTTGCGATAGGCAGGGTTTTTCCCAGTAGGTTTATTTGAAATAAAAAAACCAAATATACTCTGTTAGGGGATTATTTGGACCCCTGGATGAACGAAGGATTTTTGAAAAAAACAAAATTTGGATTTTTGGTAAAAGTTTTTGTAAAAAAGTATCAATTTTACCCTATTTTTCAACATATTTTGTATTGTAAAATTGGTTCTGATTAAAGGAAGTGCAAATCCTTCGTTCAAACAGTAGATAATACTTCTCAAAACAAGAATGCAAAATTTCAGAAAGATTGGTTCAGTAGACTCTGAGTAATCTTGACTACACAGTAAAAAAAATTAACACTATTATTGTGTGTAATCTTTCACACCACTATTACACCCAGCGAAATTTAATTAAGAAGTTTGCATAAATTGGGTGGTGTGGGTCGTATGTAGATCCGATCAGCCTAAAATTTTTTTGTACAATATAGGTCTGTATAACAACTTTTTCTATGGTAGTGAGCCGCGCTCACTACCATTCGTGCGTGCACGAGAACCATTTTATACAAATTTGGTCAAAACCGGCGCGAAAATTAATTATGTTGGTCATTAATTTTTTAATAAAAACCTAAAAAAATTAAAAATATATTATTTTTATATTCTATGCGGTCGTTTTAATTCAAAATAACACACTAAAAGCGATTTGTAATCCTGACATATAGTTTTTGAAGCGGCCCTGCAGTAATTACCTTCCACACCCATTTTATGGCAGTTTCAGTGCTAAAGTCAAACTGTACTGACAGCAACTCTCAAAAAATTACCTAGATAGTATCACCTACAAGTTTTTATAATGGATTTAACCCCGAAAAGAGCGCTGATTAGTCAAGAACCTTTAATTCCTTTTCAAAAAACCATTGTAAAACTCGTTGTTTTCTTGAAAGATCACATTTTTAAGGGGCTAGGTCTGAATAAATGGGATCAGTAGGATCACATATCAAAGATCTTAACACCAAGAAGCATTTACATCAAATTTTGGCTACATTTAATAACTTTAAGTGTGGAAAACCACCGGAGAAACCTATCTTAAAAAACATCAAAAAATTGTTCGGTGTACATTGTCTGAAAGGAACACTTAAATGAGTTTGGAGTGTAAGGACGTTACTTTTTCGGAAGAAGAAAGGTTTATTCTATATGGTATTGATGAACTAATAAAATATTTACAGCATAAGTGGCAGAAAAGTCACTTATTGATGATTAGAAATTTTGGCGATGAAAGTATCATGATAGAGGCGTCCTTTTTGTACTACAGAAAGATACCCAAAATCTGGATTTCCAGTAAAAAGTTAGCAGAGATCTATAAGAATCTTTTAAAGATCATACTGACCTCGGTGATTCAGAGCTAGACCCTTAAAAATGTGATCTTTTAAGAAAACAAAACTTTTAATAACGTTTTTATAAGAAGGAATTAAAGATTCTTGACTAATCAGCGCTCTTTTCGGGTTTAAATCCATTATAAAAACCTGTAAGTGATACTATCCAGTAAAATTTTTAAGAGCTGCTATCAATACAATCCGACTTTAGCGCTGAAACTGCCATAAAATGGGTGTGGAAGGTAATTACTGCAGGGCCGCTTCAAAAACTATATGTCAGCATTACAAATCGCTTCTAGTCTATTATTTTGAATTAAAACGACCGCATAGAATATAAAAATAATACATTTTTAAATTTTTATTAGGTTTTTATCAAAAAATTAATGACCAACATAATTAATTTTCCCGCCGGTTTTGACCAAATTTGTATAAAATGATTCTCGTGCACGCACGAATGGTAGTGAGCGCGGCTCACTACCATAGAAAAAGTTGTTATATAGACCTATATTGTACAAAAAAATTTTAGGCTGATCGGATCTACACACGACCCACACCACCCAATTTATGCAAACTTCTTAATTAAATTTCGCTGGGTGTATAGTGTTGAATTTGGAAAAAATGTTTAATTTAAAATTGTTTAATTTAAAGTTGTTGAATTTCAAGTTGTTGAATTTGGAGTTGTTGAATTTAAAAATTGTTGAATATTTGTGTGTTAACTCAAAAATTGTTGAATTTTCATTTCACTTCGTTTACTTCAGTTTTTTTTTTTGCCTTTTTGGACATTTGTAATTTTTTCTCCTGTACTCGGGATCCTCCCTAATGCGAGATAATTACATCTGATGCTCGGATCTTCACGATATACTTATTATGCATATAAATATTTGATGTTCTATGTGACTTTTGCACACTGAAAAACATCTCGACTGAAGTATATGTCTTAAATAGAAATTCAACAATTTTTACACAACGTTTGTTTAAAAATTCAACAACTTTTGTGTGAAAATTCAACAACTTTGGTTGAAATACACAAGGCTTCACACTATAATAGTGTAAAAAATTATGATCAAACTATAATACTGTTAATTTTTTGATCATGTGACAAAAAATATCAGAAATTTGTGTATTTTTTCACACTAAATAATGTGAAAAACTGTAATCATACTATAATAGTGGTAATTTTTAGAATTTGTCAAACAGTTTTAAATCACGAAACATTGTTGAAAAATTTTTATGATTATAAGGTGAGAAATTTTTTTTTGGAAAAATTATTTGGAATCCTATGCTTAAAATGTCAGTGAAAGCATATCTTTCATTCGATGTGCACATTGTGATTGCACTCTCTGTTTTAATCATTTCTTTACAGAAATCTATATTCACTAATTAGTTTAAAAAAAAACTAATTCATCTATTTTTTGGATTTCTAGTATTTATTAAAACAAAAAGGCAAATTATAGGTAAATCCGGTAAATCCCTATAAGTCTCTCAACATCCCCCTGTTAAGTTTTAACAGGAGCTAAGATCTATTTAAATCTAATCCATCTATTACGAATTTTGCAAAACTACAGCATTTTATTTTGTTTCAAAGTATTGTATGCTCTATTTCGGTAATATATTGGAAGAAATGTTTCCCCAACTGAACAGTGATTGGTACAGCTAGCTAAAGTCTTCGTTAGGGCGGCTTTCTCCCCCCAAACTCTTCTATAGGCTCAATAGTCCTACTACAATTTGTATATTGAATAAAGGTGTATCGAATACATGGATATTCAATACGTCAAGTGGTAAAGGGCTCGCTCTATGTTGTACATGTCCCGCGTCCGAATCCCCTTTAGGTCACCGACAATTTTTCTAGCATTAAAGGTGTTCGAATTACAATCAATAAGCTTCACTGGACTTGATTCCACGAAGCATGGGACTGACAAACATACCCTTATTTATAAGAAAAAATTAATAACAGATATCCCGAAACATTTTTCCATCATTAGAAACATAGAGACATAGTTCATTTAGAACATTTTTCCATCATTTTTATTATTGTTATTACATCGGGTACATCATAAGATTGCAAGTAAAAGTATGACATCAATTTATGATCTTTGAAACTCCATTCATTTTATATGACTACAAAAAATCAATTTCTTCAATTAGCGAACATGTAGCTATAACATATTTATTGTTATAGTTTATACTTGGTTACCCATTTAAAACTTAGCCATGCATAACACTTCCAAAACTGCTTTTCAAGCTTATATTATAGACCGCAACGCTAAACGTATTTCGCAATATAGCAATTTCTAGAATTATCAAGTTTCTCAAAAACTGGTGTCCACATGCTTTTAGGTAAATAACTAATTGGTTCTCGTTGGGGAAAAAATTTAAAAAAAAAAGAAAATCCGTAAACCATTGTACATTGTGTAAATTAATCCAATTCTAATCTTGCGGAAGTCTCACCTGAATATATTTCTGGGTGTCAATTAGAGTAGGAAGTTACAATGATTGTATGCGAGAACATCGGTATTTAAAGACATTTAAGTGTGGGACACTTTTTGTTTTCGTCATCATTGACCGAAAAGAAAAAATGAAGAAGTCGAAGAAAATACATAAGCCTTAAAATATTCTAAGTAGCTTTTGTCCAGGGAAGCTAAAACATACTTTCCGGTGTTGAATTCCTCTAATCCAATACCTCACCGAAAGACGTGACTCTCCTTGAGAGGATTTCAAAGTCTGGTTTGGCTTTAGCCATGATGGTCGTCGAGAAGATCATGATCGACATGTGGTTATTGAAGGCGAGACAGAATTATGTGGATGGGAAAGATTGCAAGAATGTGTTTTATTATGAACATAATAATTTCATAAAAATTAAAATTACTTCCAACAACTCCGGCAACGAATCAAAATCATATACACCGGACTTGGGGAGTAGAGGAATCGGTGGAAGGAGTGAAGGGAGTGAATGTGAATATAAAAAAAAAAGAAAACTGACGACGCGACATCTAAAGAAGTACCCATAGAGTGTGGAATAATTTGGCTGAGGGAGATGGATGATGGTATTTAGTGGTTAAGGGATGAGTGAGATGGAAAGAATTTGTGAGATTAAAATTATGAATTCATGATTCATGTTTCGCGCACTCTGGGTGTACCAGGGGTGTGCTGGGGGAGACAGAGATGGCCAGTAGATTGGAACACTACTGAAAGAGTATATAATTATTAGTAGAGTACCTCACTCTTGGGCAAGTTTGTTCTGCTTCGCTCCAATGATGGTGGACTTCTTCAATCGATCGATTGGCTCCAATTTATGTTGTACAGACTTTGACTATATATGAGGGGGGGCCACATCGATATATCTGGCCGTGTGTGCATGGGTATGGGTGAGGGCAAAAAAGCCGAAGATTTGTTTTATTTGTTTGTGCTGCTTCAAGAATTCAACAGCCACTAACCGATCGACAGCAAAAAACAGCGCGGACACGGGAAGAAAAGAGACAATCTAAGTAGACGGGGAAAAAAGTGAGATAGATTGATATTCTGGCAACAAAACCCAGGTTTTAAATATATTGCCGTATTTGTGTTGTATCCGTTGTATCCGTATACAATAGTATATTGCATACAGATTGGTAAATAAGGTAAAAAAAAGAACCAAAAAAAAATGTAGCGAACAATGAAAAAATCAAATGGTTCTGAACATCTCTAATCGTTGTAGACAGGAGGTGTATGTTCTTTTCGATCATGTTTCCAATGATTTTGTTTTATTTGCTATTTTCTCAATTATTCATCGTTCACGGAACGAAAGGAGTTTGTAGGAAAGAACTAAGGTGAAATACATTAAAATAGTCTCCCTAGGTCGCCCCTGGTAATGCTGGACAGTTGCTGACTAGTACACAATGGTCCGATTGCACTGTAACCATTTTGGGGTTTGAGAAAAATTAAGGAATCTTTTTCAAATTTTCGATATGACCACCTTTGGCACGTAAGCCTATGGAATGTGAACCCATTCATCAAGAGATGGTGACCCTAGCTCATATTTTTACTGGTAACCCTTGACTGTAAAATGCCCCTTGTGGAGAGTCAAACGAATTAGAGTGGGGTCATTGCACATTCAAAATGAACAACGAAACATTTTTTTAATCCGTTCTTGGTTGACTCAAATTGATTATTGAGTTTTGTTTACGTCCACTCCCTCTTATTAAATGAGTCGGAGGGAGAAAGCCCGTCATGACGAAGACTCTTCTAAGTCCACGGTACCAATCACCGTTCTATTAGGCTAGTGACTCTGACCGTGGTGTCACATATAAGATTAATATTAATATTAAGAAAAGCTGGAAAGAGAGCTATATAGTTTTCGAAATTCAAATGGAATATCACGTGTGTTAGAAAGAGTACACTCTAGTGAATTAATACGATGAGTAAGATATTACTGTTCGTATTAATAGTTTTCTGAATCGTCTGAAACATATTAATTCTAGCACTTCGTGCACTTCTCGATTGTCTATGGTCTTGGTGTTATGCAAAACAGAGTGCAATGGATGATGATATAACCTCCACTTGAACAGACACTGCTATATTTAGGGAAATTTGTCACTAAAATTTTTGATATTCTCTCCAGTTCCTTTCTGTCTAGGTTTAAATTCTTTTTTCCCTTGGACTTGCAGTTCCACAGATGTGGACTGTTGCGGAATTCTTCAATCACCATCTTCTCCATTTCAATAGTCCACGCTACTTTTTCCATTTTTGTTTGACAGATTACTTGGAGAAAAAAACCTACACGTGCCAACTGTGATTCGGTCAGTTTTCGAGCTATGTAGTGCTGCCAACTTTGTACGCAGAGGGGAAATGCGAGAGAGAGGCAAGATAAAACAATTGCTATCTTTTTTTGCCATTCTCGCAGTTCAGAAAGTATTAATCTTAATATTAATCTTATATGTGACATGGCCATGAATCGTATTGCAAGCAATTCGATCAATTTTCCATGCGTGCCAATTGTGATTCGGTCGGTTTTCGGGCGAATGTATGGCTGCCAACTTTGTACGCAGAGGGGAAATGCGAGAGAGAGGCAAAATAAAACAATTGCTATCTTTTTTGTCATTCTCGCAGTTCAGTACATTAATCTTATATGTGACATGGTCATGAGGGGTGCTATAATGTTTAACTTCAGAGGCACTATATTGCTAGTCTCCACGGATAGATAAAGTAGTGAGCGGCCGATGGAATATGCCGAAAGCATACGAATCGACTTCATCATGACCATATCACACATAAGATTATTATTAAGATTAATACTTTCTAAACTGCGAGAATGGCAAAGAAAGATAGCAATTGTTTTATCTTGCCTCTCTCTCGCATTTCCCCTCCATGTACAGAGTTGGCAGCAATACAATTGATCGAAAACTGACCGAATCACAGTTGGCACGCATGGAAAATTGTTCGAATTGCATGTAATACGATTCAGAAAACAATTAATACGAATAGTAATATCTTACTCATCGTATTACTCCACTAGAGTGTACTCTTTCTAACACATGTGATTTCCCATTTGAAATTTTGCATGCTATATACCTCTCTTTCCGGTTTTTCTTAATATTAATATTAATCTTATATGTGACACCACGGTTAGTCGGCTTTCACCAGTGAAGCTGAGAGGAAGCCGGATTCATGACGGGCGCACCGGCATATTCCGGTGTTAGGTCTGTAGCCTTCGTGTTAAAATTTGAAAAATTTCCTCATCACAGAAGACGATATTTGGCAACTGACCACTATCGTTCAAGCAAAGAAAATCCTCTATTCCATTAAGTCTAACTTCTTTTATGATTGTCGTCGGTAAAATTTTGCCGTTTTTTCAATTTATAATGTTTCATAGTAAAAATCGTTTCTTAATATTCAACGCATGGTTTATTGCTACATATGCGTCCACGATTGTAATATCTCCTATGTTTTGTAATAGCATTTTAAGCATGAAACGATGTTAAACAGTCGATGTAGCCAAGGATTTGTTTACCGTTACGGCGCGGATTTTGATCAATTCGCTTCTTAACTGTAAGAACAATGGCTAGCAATGATTCAGTTTTAAACTATAAGCAGTTCTAGAACAACTGACTAGGATAAAATGTGATAATTTTGAACATAATCTAAATTTGGACTATGAGATTTTCTCAATGATTCAGATGGAAAGAGGAAAACACCACGAGGAAACACTCTTGGGTGTAGGACTAGCCCATCTGAAACAGAGCGGAGACCAAATGCATAAAATGGGACAACCTCGAGAACACCTTATCATGTGTTACCCAAAAATTTTTAAACTGTTTCAGTTCAATTGGATAACCATGTATGTTCGAATGATTGGGTTTCTTTTCCCTCACACTCTCTCTTCTTGAGTTTTTGTAGGTTTTTTGGAGGCTCAACAGTCCGATAGTTTGAAGACTAAATTCCCTAGGCCACCTTTTGTATTTTCATGGGCGATTGTCTGTCGTTCCCTTCAATACATAGAGGTAATACGGGAGAGAAGGGCATTAAAGTGCAAAGGGAGGGAAAATGTGTGCGGTGGTGAATATGAAGTGGAATAATTATGTGGTATGGCAGTGTGTTTGTTGTCTGGCCTTAAATGCATTATGTATATAGACCTATGTGATATAATATAGATATGAAAGAGATATGCGTGTTGAATGTCGTCGCCAAAAAGTTCTTTATGCATCTAAATGGGTTAAGAGCGACTCTCGGTGCTCCACATGAAGCATACCTTATTATTTATTGCTTGGTTCTACCTCTCTCATGTCCAATACCCAGTATTCCTCTTCATCACTAACCCTTTCAACCTTGTTCCCTCTTTTGACAATACACACCTCACAATATTTGAATATTGAGGGGTGAATCGTATATTTCAAGGGCACCGCACTTGATGATCATTTAGTTATATCATCATGCTCTTTGGTCTAATTAGGGTTGTCCTAGCAAATACGTTGTGAAGAACAAAATTTAAAGTCTCTATTCTCTTTAAATCCACGTTGAATTTTCTTACAAATCATCAGAAGGGATATAAATTCTTTCGTTCTTTGCTGTGTGTCGAGAAAAGTGTGTCTCAGACGGTGCAAGAATAGCTTTAAGAGCCATCCACCAGACACACTGCTGCACTTGAATTTTATGTCCGTCTATGTAGCATTTCGTTCCGTATAGAACGCTACACTGAAAAAAAATATAACCGAGCGTGACTAAAATTCAGTCTGCTGTGGTATTATGAATAACGCTTTTAGTCCTTGTATAACAGTTAGCCGACCATAGTAGAATGGTTATACCAACAAGGGAAAATATTTTAACCTATCACTTGACGCTATTGGTCAAAATTTTTAACTGAGAAAGCATAATTTGGTATAATGTTATACCAGCTACAAACAACATTTTGTTGGTACCAGTAATGTGAATTACTGTATTTGTAAAATCTATTATTTTTTCCTGGTATACCGATTTACCTTATAGAAAAAACGTAATTCACGTTTTCAGTACAATATATTACCAAAATAAAACAATAGTTTTCTAGAAAATATTTTTTTTTTATTTTATAAAAAGAAATCAAATACATCCAGTAAATATTTACATATTATTGTTGTGTCAAACTAAATAAATATCATAGTTATTACCGCTCCCTGGAAATTACAAGAATCTAACTCACATTTTTCATCTTTGAGATTTTAATGCTTTTAGAAATAGAATTTAATAAATTTTCAAATTATATAAGTCACTAAATTTCGTTATAAGGAATATTTTTCAAAATTTTAGTCTTCCTGATTGCTTGCGGAACTTTGCTTGAAGTAAAGGCGCACAAAATAAATTTGTCATTCAAATTTTTGTAAAAAAAGGGATTAACTCCAGCAAGTTGATTGTTTGTCATTTTAATTTCACGAATTGCCCATCACTTAGAATTACAAGGAGCCAACACAAAAAAAAACAAATTTTGAAAGAAAAAAATATTAAAGTCTCGATGTTTATATTAATGCTTCGATGAATTGAAAAGAAATACATTGTTTTTGTTCAGATATTAATTAGAGTTAATTATTTACAAAAAAATAATCCTTCACACCGTCCTGCTGAAAAATGGCTCAGAATGAGTTGGCCACTTGTAACTTCCAAGGAGTGTTGTTATACATTTCACTTATGTTTTTAACACCTAATCCTCTGTTCTCATTGTATTCTTTTTTTTCAATACATAGGCATTAGCCCTTTCATCAAAATATTTCGTTTAATATTTATCTATATACTAAAATATTAAAATCTCATTATTGGAATTTTTAAATCATCTGTGTTCATGTAAGAAATTTGAATTTAATTTACTCTATAGTTTTGTAAAATGTCTGTATTTATTTTCATTTCCTTTTCAAAAGCTTTTTGTTTCAAATGCGAATTTTAAATTAAATAACGATTTTGTAACAGTTTAGCAAATATTAAGACGGGCATAACAACTTACAGTCATATTTGTTACAACTCGATGTTTCCCCTCAAATCTAATTCTCTACACGTTAATCGCCGGACTCACCGGACCAACACGCTTTGTTTTTGGCAACGGCCTCGTCATTGCAACGTAGAATCCCAAAAAGTTCAACTCGTTTGTGCTCACGAATTCCAAAATGGGTTATTTGTCTCATTTCGAGAAGTGTTTGGTTACTTCCTGCAAAAAAAAAGCGATTGTCTTAAAATGAGAAAAAAAATCAAGCTAGGACTCTAAGGGATATTAGATATAAGGGGAAATAGGGGACCTCTTAATTGGGGTATCTGCTTAAGTAATCCTTACCTTTTAATAAATAATGGGTGCATAAAACAATTCCTGATTTGGTCACAAATTACGTTTTCTCTTGGTTCCTTCGGTATTTGTACGAAAAGTTTAAACTTTTCGTCAGATGTGAACACTTTTAGGCAAGAACGATTGGTAGCAGGGATTGGCCAGGCTTGCAGGTCAAGGAAAAGAAGCAAATAAAGTAGTTTGATGTCTTAAGGTTATGTGACCATCTCCAGAATGAAATCTTTGACTCTTTCAATGCTCGCAACTTCGTTGAGAATAAGTCTTCGTAAATGATTTCTTCGATCATTGCTTTTAATCCATCGTAGATAATCCACTGAAAACATTCCTGGAAATTGTACAGTTCTTTAGAAAGAATAGAAAGAGGAAAATGTCATAAGTTTTTTTTGTTGATTTCGCGTGGATTCCATGGAATTTTTACCAGTAGGTTGTATAATGGTATATTAACTTACCTTCGAACTTCTTATAAAAGTCTAAGAATTACAATTTCCTGAGAAAATTCTTTAAAAAGTTCACTTCACGAAATTCACTCTGCACAATTTACATGTCAAATTAGAACTGACGCCTCATAAAAATGGCGCATCGCATGACCGTGAAAAAATGAAAGAGACAACTGTTATTTGTTTTGTGTGAAAGAGAGAACCATACATATTTTTCATTTTGAGTCAAATACTTTACCCAGGAAGCATAATATTATACCCTAAATGCATAATATCCCCATGAGGTTAAATAGTTAACCCAGAAAGGATAATTTTATTACCGGTAAAACCAAATCGACATTTTTTGACGTTCAGAGTCCTTTTAATATACCAGGAAAATCAAAATTACTTTGTCGACTGGGGTTATGTGTTTCACAAGCAGAAAAATTTTTGATTTTGGCAGCTGTAGTAAAAATTTAGCCGTTTCAGGTGATTTCAATATCGCTTGACGTTAAAAGTCCCACTAATGTATGGGAACTTTTTGCTGGTATAACCATATTACCCGGGAGGGTGCCGATATTTTTTTCAGTGTAAAGTTGAGCACTAGCTTACAAGAACATTTGATACAATCATTTGATTGATCGTTTTGGGTCGTATTGAAGATTTTTCTTTTATGTCTCATGATGAGTACAATTTTATACAAGGGATAAAATTTTAAAGCCTTATTCTATGTATGTATGTTTAGTTCATTTTGGATTATTTAGGTGTATTACACTCAGAATTCTTATGTGAAGTGGAGAAACATGAAAAGTGGTATTAGTTCGAATTAATGAATTTTATCTTGTTGAATGTGGTTTGTAGAACACTGGACCTCTTTTGATTTTCCTAATCATAGTTGCTTGAATCATTTTGAGGATTAATATCCTTTTCATCATATATCGGGTATGGCAGGGAAAACTTAAAGGTGGGAAATGGTTGCACTTCATATGAATTAGATAGCAAATCGTAACGTTAATGTCACGATTCGACTTACTTATAAACCCTTAGGGCAGAGGCGTGCAAGAACCGTTGAAACCGAATATACGTCAAATGAAACATGTACGTCAATGGTCAAAACGCTACTATAATGGCTTCGGCACACCTTTTAGATCAGGAAAATTTCATGAAGTCGAAATTCGAATCCCTCTCTTTTTCACGTGTTTTGCATATGTCTGTCTCATTCTTTCGCATACCAAAATCGATTGAGCTAAATTGAATTTGGAGTGATGTTTAAAAGAAGAAGAAGAGTGCGAGAGAATGAGATAGACATATGCAAAGCATGTGAGAAAGAAAAGGATTCAAATTTCGACTTCATAAAATTTTCCTGATCTAAAAGGTGTGCCGAAGCCATAACAAACTTATTTTGACATTAATTCGGTTTCAACAGTTTTTGCACACCTCTGCCTTAGGGTGTACTTGCTTGACGACATTTAACTCTCGGTAGCACTCATACACTTCATAGTTATAAAGGTTCCGAAATCGTTTCCAGGACCAAAAGTTCGGCCTGGGATTCTAGTCACTAAACCGCTAAAGAGTTTGTATTTTGAGTTTCTAATCTAAGGACTGTATCCGATGAATATGCGTGGGGAAATTCATAGTCTTGCATAATTCCCATAATTCTCAAGTTTCTAGACCGGAAAAGCTTAATAAACTGAAAGAGGTTTTGTTGACTTTTATGAGACTTGTGCGAATTTCAAGTAAGTCGTTAGGAGGTACACTCAGTCCCGGGATTATGCACATTTTCGGGACCGAAAAAAATGCGCGAAATGGCATTACGCATCAAGAAAATTTGCATATCTGCAGGCGATTTCTTTTGAATGAATTGGCCGAAGAACGAATTTCGCACGGAGTAAAAGTAGTCAAATCAAAACGATTCAACCGTTTAAAAGAAATTCATTAAGAAACACTACTTTTTGGCCAGAGTTCTTCAATAAATTGTTAGAATATTTCAAATTTTTACCTTAATAAAAGAAAATAAAGTTTTATTCTGAAAAACGAGTATAGTGTTTTCAAATTTCCCGCGTCACAAAAGAGTATACATTTAGGCGTATTTCAAGAATGATTTCTCAAATTGACCCCCAATGGTAGGCAAACTTGCATAATTCTATATGTGCATAATCTCGTCAGGTGCATAATCCCGAAGTGCATAATTCCGGGATTGAGTGTATGACCCAAATTTACAAGTTCAAAGTTCTAGGTTCCCATAAGAATTTTACGTAAATTTTAATAAACTTACTGCTGCTAACGAGGCCACCATATGCTTTATTTCGCCTTCATTTGTCTTAGAACTAGAAAACAACTAATTTAATCCCTAGGCACCTAGATCTAAATTAATTCATTAAGTTAGGACTATACAATACCTATCTAGATTATTGTATCGTATTTGAATCTCATAATATTTCGAACTGGATTTTATTATTTTTTAGTTCCTGTTTCTGAACAGAACGGAATGGACCGTTTTTGAGTGTATAACACCGATTAAATTTATCCAAAATGGTACTAATATCTACTTTTTTCGATTTTGTTATGTCTCTCCTTATTTGCGAACTTGAATGTTTGTCAAATATATTGTACCAAGTACCTTGACATGGAGTTTCTGCATGGTGTTTCTCTTGAGTTTATCTATTCATCCGTTGCCTTGGCCATGTGTAGTTGAATGTTTTTGAGGTAGGGAGGGCGCTCTTCTTCTGCGTTTCTCATCTTTCTTCTCCAAAAGAAAAGACGATGGAGTTGTGTATGTGTATATGAGAGATGATTTCACTGTCGGTGAACTTGATGATGTGCATCCGCATCGTGGGGCACATACACAGAGATGGGGATATGGTACCGGCATTGCACTGATCGAGAGAGCGCGCGGTGCAATAAAATGAGAAACACTCTCACTGGCTCTGGCGGTGGGTTCAAGGTCTGTGGCTGGGCTGTGTGTTGCACACTGGGAGCCCCAATATGCACTCAAATGTGGCGGAGGTGCCCGTCTTTTTTTTTTGTACAACTCCTATGTATAAATTTAGGCAGCGAAAATACATGCAGACACGACTGGTCACGGCCTAGGCTGGGAAGCACTCTTGCAATCCATACAAATGAAATTATGCTGCAGTTTCTTGGAAATTCACTTGAAAATCCATGGCTTTGTGTTTCACCTTCTCACAGTATTCAATCTTCTTGCCCAGATTTAAATTGAGCACATTCAGTGGCGGAGGAAACTTTATCAGGCCAAATGAGAATCACTTTGTGTTAAGAAATCAAATAATTTGTATTGAAAATATTTTTAGAAATTCATTAACCTTTTTTGGTGCTAATTTTATTTAAAACACGGAAATGAGTTACTGAAGGATGTTCGGGTTGAAAATATTGGGTTGTAAGGGTTATTGCTTTTGTTCATTAGGTTCACCCGGTTCACCACTTGTTGTCAACTTAGCATAATTTTTTTCACTTAAAAAAGACTTAAAAATTATATTGATAAAGAAGTATTAGAATTTCACTAGGCCACAATTTTACAAGGTTCGGGATATACCTCAACAATTCTTCACATTTTCTGTCATTTTCTACTACATTCTATGTAAATTACTCTATTTTTTCACTAATTCACTACTCACATTTGCGAAGATTTTTGTCGTTCGACTATTGCTGACTGAAGCATCCGACATGTCGAAAATTTTCCAACTGAATAGCAACAACACAAAAAATATTTTTTTTTTTTTAATTTCACTAAATAGGTCTTTTCGACACAAAATTTTAATCAAAGGACACTACATAAACTGAAGCAAAGTTCTGAACCACAAAATTTCATTTTACAAAAAAATGTTTGTGTGTTTATCATGCCAAAAATTGCCTAATTTTCACTTAATTCCTGTCGGCGCTGTATTTTTTCGAATCACAACACACATCTCTACCGGGAGAGCTTTTCGTCCTAATGCAAACTATAATATTGTTGAAAAAACACGCGAAAATATCAATTACTTTGCAAATTTACAGCACTGAATAGTTCTATTTGCCATTTGAAAAGTGAAATTTCCCCTCAGATATACCCACTACCCAGTGAGGAGAAGATTTTTTATAGGGACACTGGAAGTTACTGGAAGTCGGCGTCATATTTTAGTCGTGAACAAGTAATTTCAGAGTTGTTATGACGCCAAATGACTTCCGTAATTACTGTCATATTATTCCCCACTTACCGTAATTCGACTCTCTGACGACCGTCATAGGACCCGTTTTTGAAATCCAAAATAGATACATCCAACGGTAATCTTACTCCAAATTGCTATTTGGGTGTGTCAAAATTACTCTCTTTGAAGCATTTAAACCAATTTTCATGGGTGGTTTTTGATGCTGTTTTTTGGCTCAGTACTTAAAATCTTCAACGTCGGGAAAAAAAAGTTGCGTTGCAATATGACAGGGTATTGCATTGGTTATTGTTAAGAGATGTTTCACCTTTAACCTAGGACCATCCATCTGTTAGTACAGTACGACTACAATAGAGTCAACGTATTTTATTGTTATCTGCAAATTTTTAAGTTATTAATTGTTGTAGTTGATATTTCACACATTAAAAACTTTCTCAGGTTTTTTCTTAACAAAAGTAGTTCAAAAGTTTGACATTAAATCTGGAATTTCACATATTTATCACGGTGTTTAAAATTTTTAGGGGATTCGTACTTTGATTTTGCAATTCCTAAATGCTGCAATATTGAAAAAATAGCAATTTGTTCAATATAATATGAATATTGCGATTTTTATACGATTTTCCGCAAGAAAACAATTTTTCGCTTAGGGTAAGTGTGCCAAATTTCGGCATAGTTGCATATAAGCACCGAAGTCCTAAGTTTGAAATGCAATATTTTTAATTCATATTGATATTTTTTGTTACTTTCTTTTCGGGAGGTTTGTGTGGAACCTTGAAAATATTAAAAAATTAATAATAATATGGACATTGCTTTGGGTAGTATTCCGGCCACTTTGTGTGAAATTCCGGCCACATTTTTTCTGACCAGCTTTTGTGACGCAACGGATAGAAAATTTCAAAACGTCAAACGGAACGAGTTTAATATTTAGTTTAATACGTTTGTATGTCCCACAACCCTGAGATCTTCCGGGTAATTTGTCCTAAACACCTGAAGAGTAGCATCTCAAATTTACGCGCAGATTCTCGTAGCAATTTGCCCTTCCTGAACTCTTCCAATGACTTTTTCACATCATCTTTTTCATAGAAGCGATGGTTATTTTCTCTGGACATTGTAGAACTCAGAAATTGAAAAAGAAAACACAAAATGAATAAGAAATTTAGGAAAGCAAAAGATGTTGCCGGAATAGGCAACACTAGCTTGGAAATTTCACCCGAAATTTAAAGATTGATTCACTATTAACATAAACAGAGACAATCTTTAACGAAAACTAATCAATTTTCATGAAAAACACCGAAGGAAAACCTTCTGCACTTCACCACAAATCGTAAGACTGCTAGAAACAAAATCGAACTGTCACATTTTTTGTAAGACCTTTTCATACTGAGTTTTTACAACGAAATTGAAATTCAAATTATACCTAAAATTTAACGATCTTTGTGTTAATACATCCTAAAATGAATAAATATTTAAAAGCAAAATGAATTCATTGATTATTCGAAGATTACATACTTAATTTTAATTAATTTATTTGCATGGCCGAAATTACAATCAAAGTGGCCGAAATTAGAAGCTGGCCGAAATTTGGCACACTTCCCCTATGTCTTATAATTCTTGTGTGCAACGCATATACAATCGCAACTACAAGAAAGTGAAGTATTCCACTTTGAAATTTGAGAGTTTAGTATAGTTTGAGTTTCGAGGTCTGTTCCGGTTCGTCCGAGGGTGATCTTGTGGGGGAGAACCCCCTTATCCCGGTGTGTAAAGTGGCATATCCGGCCCCCGGGACTTGTCTATGTAGTGGCCCATATGGCCCCCAGGGAAATAAAGTAAAATAGTGCAGACAGAAAGTCAGAAGTCTACAAGAGAAATTCTGGTATTTTTTCTGGACCTGCGAACTCATCTTGCAGTCCCTTCCGTCGTAAGTCATTTGAGGGTGGTTGCGAGGGGTGGAAGCAGGGGGGGTCGGTTTCCTATACTTCCAATGCTTTAGAAATGGAACCTCAATTTTCTATATACCTCTCACTCATTTGTTTGGAAAAGAATAGCAAATGAGGGAGTGAGACAAACAATAGCAATTTTCGATGGAAGAAAGAATCTTGATTTTCGGACTCTAATGCAACTTAAAATCAAATGTACTCGGGCAACTTTTGTTTAAATAGGGTAAAGATCATATTTCATTGAAAAGATATGATGAGAAAAGAAAGATAATCGTGTAAAAACGAAAAAACCAATCTGTAAATAATGCCCGAAATGACATTTCAAGAGAGTCGAAAGAGAGAAAGTGGGTGGGGGAGAGACCTTCACGGGAAATATGTGATTCGCTCAAAATTATTACTGGAAAATTAACTCAGGTCAAAGTTAATGCAATTTTAAATCTATTGTGTTAATTTGGTTGAGGTGTTATTTCTTAAAATAAATTAAAAAATCAAAGAGAGTGCAAAAATTCTCTCGCGAATCTCTCAATTTTCTCAATTTGACTCCCCCATAACAACAGTTCTGCAGTTAGGATTTTCATAGGACATGTCCACTGAATTTTAAAGACATGTCTTATTCGCACCCAACACGTTATAAAATCTATTGAAATACCAAATTATTTTGTGAAAAGTGTCTAAAAACTAAAAAGAACTACAGTAGACTCTCGCAAATTCGGCTCTTTTAAGATCGGGCTACTTTTTAATTCGGGCAGCGGTTACATTTGAAAAAAGTTTGTTGTCATTTTTCAAGTTTGATTATGCTTATCAAATGAATCAAATATGCTCAAATTTGGCATGGTTTGTTTTAGTTTTGATGTAATTTTGCATTATTGAGGGATTTTCATGCAATTTACGTTATATATGAGTGTGTAAACTCAATATCTATATGCACATGAATAAAAAATCGTTGCATTTCAAAAACTTTGTCGCCCGAATTTCTGTCTAATTCGGCTGATATTTCGGTCCCATATGCCCGAATTTAAGAGAGTCTACTGTAAATGATATAATATTGTTGAATAAAATAAATAGCAATATGAAGAAGTAAGGCGAGATAAAAATGGATAAACTCACAAGGGAGGTTCTCACTCGATATCGAGTTCATTCATGAAACTTTGCATATTACCTAATTTGGGCATGCCAAATTCAATGGTGATAGTCAAAAACTTCGATAGGCCTCGATACCCCCGCTACAGGGGGTGGGGTTGGGGTACAAAATTCATAATTTTGGCTCTAGCCGCCAGAGGGTTGGAAATAGGGACTTCGGGTCTTCGGGTGACCCCCCCATAAGTTAACCTCGGGAATCTAAATATGACCTTCATTTTCCCCCCACCCCTCCCCTTCTCTTAAAAAACGTGTTTTTTTTGGATATTTCGAAAACTAATGATCCGATAGTTTTCATTGTCGGATATGTTTTAGATGTTGTCCAGATGGATATTTCGTCCATACATACCAATGACCTTGAAACAAATCCTTCATATCATTTTTCAAAGTCAAATGTATTACGCTTTAAATATTCATTTTTTTTCAATCAATTTTATCAAAGTATGATTTTTTATTAACGCTTATTTATTTAATAATGAATATAAACCTATTTAAACCGCTTTAATGCCATTGACATGTTTTTGACATTTATATGTACTTCAATTACAAATATCATTTTAAAAATACTCCATGTCTACCAAATTCTAATATTGGGCATTGACTTTTTTCCTAAATTAAGACATTAAGGTAATGAAATTTTCATGAAATTTGTGAAATTTATGAAATTTTATGAAAGTTATGAACATTTTCTGGATTATGTTTTAACGATTGCTGATTATTAATTTAAAATTTATATTAAGGATTATAATATGTGAATGAAATGAAATGGCACATATCATCCAATACGACAATAATGTATTGAATTTCAAGTATATAAAGACCTACATGCAATCATTAACACAAAATGCTATTTTCTGATAGGCTTAACTTTTAAAAATAAGTATTTTGAACTCATACTAGACATCTTAAGAAAATCTACACAGATCAATCACAAAACCGGGAAAAAAGTATATTTAAAACATGTACAGTTCAAGCATAAAACGACTAACCCCGTTCTACAAATAGATAAAATATAAAATTAAACGGTAAGTGTACTTAAAATCATGCACAGCTGAATCATAAAACGGTTAATTGCGCGCCTAAATTCACGCACAGATCATTCATTAAACGGTAAATGCGCTTAAAATCACACACAGTTCAATTTAAAAACGATTAACCCTTTAAGGACGATTGTAATACCGTTTTCCCATAAAGAAAATAATTTTTTCTGACCACCTAAAGTTATTTTTCCTTATATTTGTACGTAATTGCAAAGTAGAAGATTGAAGGAATCTAGGATATTTTTTGGAAGTCTCCAGGTATTTCCTACATAGGAAATTTTTAAGCTAAAAATTGACGAATTTTTTTACTTCCAATTTTTTTTTTAAACAAAACTGTTCTGGAAAAAAAAACTACAAGACTCAAACATAATATTTTTCATTAAATTGAAAATTTTATCATTCATTAGTATTGACAGAAAAAATACTTGAATTTTTTGGCTATTTATGTCCCTATCGTTCATAAAGGCAAGAAATTAATCAAATCCCACTCTGTTGGCATTTCGAAGTCAAGATATAAGACCTTTTACTGCCTTTGGTCGGTGGTTTTATTTATATTGCTGATTTTCGATCCGCGCAAACTGTCTTGTCGTTAAAGGGTTAAGATTGCGCTTAAATTAACGCACAGATGAATCATAAAACGGAAAATCCGCTTAAAAACACGCAAAGTGTGATGATAAAACGATTAACAATTCAATCATAAAACGGTAAGAACGCTTAAAATCACGCACTTTCCAGTCATAAAACGGTAAATGTGACTAAAATCACGCACAGATGAATCATAAAACGGAAAATGCGCTTAAAATTACGCACAGATGAATCATAAAACGGTAAATGCGCTTAAAATCACGCACAGTTGAATCATAAAACGGTAAATGCGCTAAAAATCACGCACAGCTGAATCATAAAACCATTAAGAATCCGCTTAAAACCACGCACAATTCAATCATAAAACGATAAATGTGCTTAAAATCACGCACATCTGAATCATAAAACGGTAAATGCGCTTAAAATCACGCACAATTCAATCACGAAACGGTAAATGCGCTTAAAATCACGCACAGCTGAATCATAAAACGGTAAATGCGCTTAAAATCACGCACAGTTTAATGATAAAACGGTAAATGTGCTTAAAATCACGCACAGTTTAATGATAAAACGATTAAGATATCGCTTAAATTCACGCACAATTTAATCATAAAACTACAAGTATGCTTACAATCATGCACAGCTGAATCATAAAACGGTAAAGGCGCTTAAAATCACGCACAGCTGAATCATAAAACGGTAAATGTGCTTAAAATCACGCACAGCTGAATCATAAAACGCTTAGGCCTGCATTTACTGTTTTATGATTCAGCTGTGAATGATTTTATGCACATTTACCGTCTTCTGATTGAATTGTGCGTGAATTTAAGCGCATATACCGTTTTACGATTCAGCTGTGCGTGATTTTAAGCGCATTTGCCGTTTTATGATTGAACTGTGCGTGATTTTAAGCGCATATACCGTTTTACGATTCAGCTGTGCGTGATTTTAAGCGCATTTGCCGTTTTATGATTGAACTGTGCGTGATTTTAAGCGCATTTACCGTTTTATGATTCATCTGTGCGTGATTGTAAGTATACTTGTCGTTTTATGATTGAATTGTGCGTGAATTTAAGCGATATCTTAATCTTTTTATCATTAAACTGTGCGTGATTTTAAGCGCATTTACCGTTTTATGATTGAATTGTCCGTGATTTTAAGCGCATATACCGTTTTATGATTCAACTGTGCGTGATTTTAAGCGCATATACTGTTTTATGATTCAGCTGTGCGTGATTTTAAGCGCATTTGCCGTTTTATGATTGAACTGTGCGTGATTTTAAGCGCATTTACCGTTTTATGATTGAATTGTGCGTGATTTTAAGCGCACATACCGTTTTATGATTCAGTTGTGCTTGATTTTAATCGCATTTGCCGTTTTATGATTCTGCTGTGCGTGATTTTAAGGGCATTTACCGTCTTATGATTCAGCTGTGCGCGATTTTAAGCGAATTTACCGTTTTATGATTCAGAATGGCTACAGAGGGAAGTTCATGGCTTCATGGCAACACTTTCCCCAAACATCAAAGGACCTCCATATGCTTTAGATGCATCAAGGATGGAAAATACTCTAATAGCCAGACTCAGAATTGGGCACACTCGACTGACCCACAAATATAAAATGGAGAGAAACAATCCACCTATGTGCGATATATGTCATGAAATCATAGATGTCCCCCATTTGCTTAATATCTGTCGCAAGTATACTGGACAGAGAGATTCTATTCTAGGGAGCCAGTCTGTACAAAATTTGCTTTGTGACCCATTGGGTCATAAGAAAATTGTTCAATTCGTAATGGAGATCGGTTTATACAAAGAGCTATAACACAACCACAGACTGCTCCGACGGGTCGACCGGGTGGTCTGTGGTCATGTAAGCTCAACACCAAAATTAAAAAAAGAAAAATAAATAAATAAATAAATTAAAAATAATAATAATAATAATAAAATAAAATAACAAAAAATACAATAATAATATAATAATAAACAACCAAGATTCTACATACACACTAAATCTTAAAAAATGCACAAAATTCATTAAGCACTCAAAACCAAAGGCGATATTAACAAAGCCTTAAAAGTTTAATAATAATAATAATAATAATAAAGCGTAATACATTTGACTTTGAAAAATGATATGAAGGAATGTTTCAAGGTCATTGGTATGTATGGACGAAATATCCATCTGGACAACATCTAAAACATATCCGACAATAAAAACTATCGGATCATTAGTTTTCGAAATATCCAAAAAAACACGTTTTTTAAGAGAAGGGGAGGGGTGGGGGGAAAATGAAGGTCATATTTAGATTCCCAAGGTTAACTTATGGGGGGGTCACCCGAAGACCCGAAGTCGCAATTTCCAACCCTCTGGCGGCTAGAGCCAAAATTATGAATTTTGTACCCCAACCCCACCCCCTGTAGCGGGGGTATCGAGGCCTATCGAAGTTTTTGACTATCACCATTGAATTTGGCATGCCCAAATTAGGTAATATGCAAAGTTTCATGAATGAACTCGATATCGAGTGAGAACCTCCCTTGTCAGTGCTCCAAATTGTAAGTTGCCCAAAATAGTGCCATTTTCATATTAGTATTAAATATTTAATTCCCACGAAAATATAGCAATAGTCTGGTAAGACGAAGGATTTGTCCGAGGATGTTTTTCCGACATGTCAAGTGACATTATTTATAGGGCTCTCTCGCAAAAAGAATTTTCTCGAAAGAGAGAGCTCCAATTCTCAGTCGATTTTCAATGTGTTCGGACAAATTATTTTCCATAAACAGTGTATTAGGTGATAGTTACTATTTAGTTTTAGCATTAGTGAAAATATGGTTGAGGTGTTATTTCGGAAAACAGTAAGTTTTATTATAACTCATTCGAGTCGGGGGTCTCTCTGAGAGAATTATAACTCCAGGGTCAAATTAGGTGAATGTGGACAGAGAACTCGCGCTGTGATTGGCTTATTTTATTTCTCCCAAGTACGTCCGAAATCGGTTTGTTTGGGAGACAGCGATATCAAAAAATGTTCCATTTTATTCTTGTTTACGAGGGGGCTTGGGTGGAAGCTTCTGTCTCATCCCCAGAATCGTAACAGTATGATGCAGGGAACTAAGTGGTACCATTACCTTATAAGTACAATTTTACCGACTGAATTTGTAAAGGTGCGATCAGTATTTCTGTCTTTTTTACTCTTCGACAATTTCAACTTTTCTTATGCTTAAGCCCTAAACCCTACATGAAGCTTCTGTAACTTGTCGCAAGGATTTCGGTCACAAAGGGTAAAAAAAAGATGAAAGTAGAAAAAAGAGAAACGATTTGGGATAAAAGCATCGTGGTAAATCTTTTTCGACAAATCCACAAAATTGTTCAATGGTGTTGCTGAGGATTTAGTATATATGAACGAAGTAAAAAAAAAGGGGGTATGTTATTGGGAATTCCAAGGAATTGTTACAGCTTCCTTTTATAGTTGACTTGTGGATTGAACTCCTCTTGATTTGTGATTAATATTTCTTGGTGATTAATGAGAAAAATAGCACATACCATCAGTGATTGGGTATAGAACATATGTATATAACATGTAAATATAAAAAAAAGTCAGAGGAAAGAAATGAAAAATGTTCATATAGTGCATTTTTTGTGCTCTCAACAACCTCAAAAGTCTCTTGAGAGATTGTAAGGTTTATCATTCTCGTTATTATTCTTGAGATGAGGAAAAAGAGAATGAATTTTGTTGTCAAAACAATTTTCAATATCTTCATTATTTATTTTATATTTACAAAGTAATCTCTCATTCGATTTTTTTTTTGTTTTTTTTTTCGATAATGGATATTTTTCTCAATCATTGAAGGGTCGGATGAATTAATTTCTCATGTGGTTATTATATCGTCCAAAAATAGTAACAATGCTGAATGATATGGGGAGGAAAAAAAAAATTGTCAACACTCTGATGCAGAATTTCTGATCAAGTGTAATCTTCTCACCACTTGGACAAAAATTGTAATGCGAATGAATGAATGAGAATGTTAATGATCTCATAAAGTATATAGAGACAGTGTACGATAAAATATGCTTGAAAAAAAATTGTGACGGACAAATAAACTGAAGAACGCAATTATCAAAGCTGTTAAATTTTTATCACTAACATATGGGTGTATTATATAGTGAAATGGCATACCATACTGATTTTGGGTTTTTTTTAGTAGTCCCAATGGATCCGTGTTTCTTTTGGTGTTTGCCAATATAGGGGATGCTATCTATATTTATTGAGGAATTACAGGGCTGGATATTTTCGGGTCTGTTGATTTTTCATTTGGCATTTCGATGCACTTCTTCCAAACCCGCAACATAACATTCTCTCCAGCAATTTTCTCGTGGCTTTTGCCAATGTGCCAGTTGATGGCTGCCATTTTGCGACTTTATCTCCAGAGAACTCTTGTGTGCCACAACAACACACGTAACCATGCTCAGTCCAATGGTTCAGAGTGTCTGGGTGTATGTGGAAATGGCATAGCCAGACAATGTCCGGCAATTATGGAGGAGCACAACGTCGAAAAAAAAAGATAGCAGAAAAGGCCTTTGAGCACTAATAAATCGATATGTAGAATGAGAATTTTAGGGGAGAAGCGTGCAACATGAACTGTGTTTGGCTGGGTTAGCAATTCCAAGAACTTTCTACTGCACTTCTCTGGCTGCAAAATGTTCCTTTTGGGTGCTGGCTGGTGCAGTGCTGAGTTTTAAAGCAATTGATTTACTTGTTCGAACTTATATGCAAAATAATACCACAAAGCTTAAAAGTGAGTGAGACGCCTTTACGAGGCAATTGCTGAGTTCTATAGAATCAGACACGATGCTGTGTATTTTTTTATGTCTCACAAGTAATTTATGAGTTTTATGGGGTCAATTTTAAAGCTCAGTATAGCCTTCAAAAGTTCATAGAAATACCAATAATTGGGAACCGTAAAGGAGGCAACAAGACATTTTCAATCATGTCTCTCCATTTCCGTTTCCACTTACACAGACTGCTAATTAAGACATAATTTAACGACAGTTCTACTTTAGAAAAGAAGTTATTGAGCTCAATAAGTTGAAATTGCTCTATAATTTCTTTATATTTCACTATTGTTTTCTTCTTGACTTGACTTGGCGCAAAGGCGTAACTGTTCAGTTAAATCGGAAGATCATTAAAAGAAATACCAGATCTTCCTTCGATTTTCAATAATAATTTTATAAAATTGAACTTCTATGAAAAGTCATAATATTCTGCTTAAGCAATAATTGCTCTACTTAAAGTTACCCTAGAATGCGATATGTTTTTCTTAGGACCAGTAGGGTAAATGTCCTAATTCAAAACCATTTCCAGACGCTTTAACTTTGACAGAAGATTCAACACGCATTAGTTCATATTTTTTCTGAAGAGAATTACATAAATTTGCTCCTTGACTCTTCTAGAATGTTACAGTTTAGTGAAAAGTCTTTAGACATAATTTGAAAACTTCTTAAATACAAGAAAAATACGCGAGCGTATTGGAAACATATTAATCCAAATGGAGACAAGGGAAAGTTTCTAATTGGAGACAAACAGTGTAAGGGAAACCGCGACGAAAGGATTCCAAAACCTTGTTGAGTTGCTCCTGAGTGCAGGATTTGTTCTTATTCCTGGTCTTTACTCCTTTTCCATCTAAAACAATAAGAAAATCTCTCCAGAAAGTCATATTTCCGGGGTTTCTTATATTGAAGCATTTGCAGACACTTCAGAAAAACCCTTTTTGTTCACGAAATAGGTAAATATTTCGTTATTTTTTAGTAAAATTATTTATTTAATTTAACTAAAATTAGTCAGAAATATGGCATGTATGTTACACAAAACGAATAAACAACAGTCACCTCACTGTGTTTTTTTATTTGAAAACATGGTCGATCGATGAAAAGTTTGATGCTGAAAAGGTACACTTAATTTTTCTGAGAAATTAACAAATTAAAATTTTTGAATATGAATGGGTTTTCGCTTTATTTGGAGCAAAATTAACTAAATAATGAAACTGTGGTATAGAAAATATATAAATATAATAATTTAGTACTGTATTTATCATGAAAACAGTGACGTTTCCATTTGGAGTAGCTAAAAGTTTCCATTTGAAGTAGGTTTTGAATTAGCTTAATTTACCCTACCTCGATGGTGGATGAGACGACTGTGATAGAGTAGTTACCATCCGCGCAGTAACTATCGTTCAATTTCGAGTAGCAGTAGCCTGGCCTGCGTTTTCTACTAACCCAGACATTTTTGAAATAAAAAGATTTGCCTTGTCTGACACAACAAAAACTTGAATTCCATCCTAATCGATTTTATAAACAGGTTAATTTTGCCGAGACACACTTCAGTTTAGTGAATCATAACAGCAAAGTGATTTTATCTCAAAATCGAACCACTAAAAAGGGATATTTTATGCGACTAACCGATACTTAGAACAATCGGGTTTTGATATATCCTGGTTTATACAGATCTAGAATGTCCACTACAATGGAAACATTAATTTGACCGACCATTTCCCAAAAATTTTCCTTTAGCCTATGGCTCATTTAGTTGGTACATGTTCGACAGAAATCAAATAGTGTTAGAAATTGCTATTTTATTCTTTAATTTCTCATAAAATGATCGATGAAATAAAATTGATATGATCTCTTGAAGCCCACCCTATAAACATGTGCAATGATAGGCTCAATAATCGTAACAGCAATAGTCGAAAAGGGAGTCCGCAAAATACATATAGAGGTAATATTCATGGTTTTTACAACCCATCGAAAATTTTGTGGCAACATCACCGTAAAAAGTGAAGTGTATTTCATGCCAATAAACCTTTCTTCATCTTTCCCCTCTTACTCAACAGCTCTTTTTACTATCGCATTGACAAATGATCAGCGATTTGCAGTGAACGACCCCCATCATCACACCTCACTTCAGTATATATCTCTTCTTCTAAATTCACCCTAATCTACCCATACTTTCAATCACCACCCCTATATAGAAGTGGGTTAGTCTCTGGAGGAGTGATTTCCAAGGGGTATTTCTGTCTCGTCACATTTTCGTCTTTCACACAAAATTTCATCATATATATCGACAAATGTGATTCCAACAATAGAATATTTTTTGGGGAATTTCGAGTCGTGTGGACTTTCAATGGCACTTGACATAGGATTTTTTTCAATTTCTATCAAGATGTTTCTTAGGGTTTTGATGTGGAAGAAAAATGATTGGTTTTTTATTAGGATCCTCTTCAAAACGGATTTTTCAGGAATAAAACCTCACGCCTAAACGTAGAATATTATATTCTAGTAGTATATGATGTAATAGTTATTGATAAATTTAAAATGTTATACAAAACTGTAAATAACAGTCACCGAGTATAAAACTGCTTTAAAACTTGGCGTTGCTGTATGGTGGCGACATCGCATTCTTCGGAGCATAAATGCAATCAATGTTTCACCATTTACTTTGTAATATACCTTATGGAAACAACATTGCGCGTATAGAGTTCTAGACTAAGTTATTGACCCATGTCCGTTCTTCTAAATTTCACTGCTAGAAGAAAGAGTTCCATCGGATCTCCCTAATTCTAGCAGTTGCTCATGAACTTTCAACAAACAGAGAATTCATGATCGTGGTGTCACATATAAGATTAATATTAATATTAATAAAAGACGGAGAGAGAGGTATATAATACGCAAAATTTCAAATGGAATATCACATGTTTTAGATAGAGTAGACTGTAGTGGAGTAATACGATGAGTAAGATATTACTTTTCGTATTAATTGATTTCTGAATCGTATTACAGGCAATTCGAGCAATTTTCCATGCGTGCCAACAGTGATTCGGTCAGTTTTCGAGCGAAACACGAGAGAGAGGCAAGATAAAAGTCTTACTATCTTTTTTTGCCATTCTCGCAGTTCAGAAAGTATTAATCTTATATGTGACATAGTCATGACCATGTCACATATAAGATTAATACTTTCTAAACTGCGAGAATTACAAAAGGATAGCAATTGTTTTATCTTGCCTCTCTCTCGCATTTCCCCTCTGCGTACAAAGTTGGCAGCAATACAATCGCTCGAAAACTGACCGAATCACAGTTGGTACGCATGGAAAATTGCTCGAATTGCTTGCAATATGATTCAGAAAACAATTAATACGAACAGTAATATCTTACTAATCGTATTACTCCACTAAAGTGTACTCTTTTTAACACACGTGATTTTCCATTTGAAATTTTGCATGCTATATACCTCTCTTTCCGGTTTTTCTTAATATTAATATTAATCTTATTTGTGACACCACGGTCAGAAACCTTCAATTGATCGCACGCCAAAATTAATGAAGGCATCACTGTTATGATAGCAAAAGGTTTCTGTAACGTTGCTAACTTCGTATCATCTGCGTACACATTGTACATTCACTTACAAGTTTTTCAGTTCATATTTTACAAAAAACAGTTTATAAGTTTTCATTAAAAAGATAGTATCTTAAGTTTAATGAAAATGTAAGAGAATTTCCTATCTCTCTTTACTAATAGTACCAGAAGAACTTTTCTAGCAGTTGTGAAGTAAGATGTATGAACACTTCTTCGCTATCGTTAAACGAGTACAAAGTTAGAGAATTCCACCTTGTAGTAAACCAGAAAGAAAGCATCCTATAAACAGCTAAAAAACACAACCACGCATTCTGTAGTGTACATATAGCAGTAATTTAAGTGAACAGAATAACTTTTCTAGCAGTTGTGAATAAAATCTTTTATTTACAGTATGGGGCACTAGTTAAAGTTTCCGAAAGATAGATTATTCCATACTACTCAGGAGATAATCTTAACATTCTAATAATTTATTATTCGGTATAAATGAACATTATTATGAGACTTTAAATTGATTTCCGCTGTTATCGCATGTATTTGCAAATACAAATTATGGGAATGTAAAGAATAAATTGAAAGTATAATTTGATTGAAAATGCCAAAATAGCTTGAATTAGACTTGACTAGAGCTCAATACGTGGTCTTGTATATTCGTGTCCAAATACAGGGTTGCATTGCTCACCAGTTGTTTAATTGAAATGTTTCAAATTGCATTTATAAGTAAAGTATCCGTGGTAAGATTTCAATTCTAGCAGTCTTGACATAAAATATCCTATTCAAAATTAGATCAACTGAATTCTAACTAATTGTTTCAGTTATAAATGCCATATTTATGTCATATTTCTGGCTAATTTTAGTTAAATTAAGTGCTAATCTTTATTGTGAACAGTACGTGAAGTTTTCAAATGAAATAATTTCTTATTTCGTGAACAAAAAGGGTTTTTCTGAAGTGTCTGCAAATGCTTCAATAGGAAACCCCGGAAATATGATTTTTTGGAGAGATTTTCTTATTTTTTTAGATGGGTAGGTAGAAAAGACCAGGAATAAGAACAAATCCTGCACTCAGGAGCAACTCAACAAGGTTTTGGAAGCCTTTCGTCGCGGTTTCACTTACACTGTTTGTCTCCAATTAGAAACTTTCCCTTGTCTCCATTTGGATTAATTTGTTTCCAATAGAAGCATTTTACACTCGCGTATTTTTCTTGTATTTAAGAAGTTTTCAAATTAGAATTTTCACTAAACAGTAACATTCTAGAAGAGTCAAGGAGCAAATTTATGTAATTCTCTTCAGAAAAAATATGAACTTAATGTGTTGAATCTTCTGTCAAAGTTAAAGCGTCTGGAAATGGTTTTGAATTAGGACATTTACCCTAATGTGGAAAAATGTTTGTTAAACTTGTGAGAAGCATATCTAATTCTACGATTACAACAAGAACTAAGTATTTATCAATTGTCATTATCTTCATTACTTCAAAACGTAATAAAATGTACCGCCTTTGCCCAATAATTTGGTACTCGTGATCGTGAGCCGTTTACAATATCTTTTAAGCTTTCCCAAGTTTCCCAAGCTTTGCTTTAATTCTAGGCCTTAAGAATGGTCCAATGATCATAAGAGCATTTAAGGATGATTTAAGCTCACCCTTAAGTGCTAGAAATAAATAGTAGCTTACAAAAAGCAGGGATGCGAAGTCACCTACGCGCCTACGGTAGTAGATTCTTCCACTATGAAATACGGCAGTGTAAAAATGATTAGGGTGAAGGGAACGTCTATTGACACTTTAACAACTCGTGTCAGCACCTATTGACACCCTACTCTGTACCATTTGGGATATGAAATTTGAACATCACTGATTATATAATAGTAAAGGGTATATTACTGAAAAAAACGTTATATTAGGGTGGAATCACCAGTTCTCGCCAGTGCCCTACTTCTCGCCACTTACATTGAAATCGCTATTTTTCGCAATTTATGAAATAAATGAGTCGCAATTTTTTTTTGTATTGTTTCTGCTTCTACGCATAGAATCGAAAAATAATAATTATTCGTTTTGGATTCACTATTTTGATCACTTTTTAGAGCAATATTTTAAGCAAGTGCATCGAATCCGACATCTCTTACCAAATGTACTAAGTGTCGTCAAATTTTCATCAGGCCAAAAATACCTATTTGGGTAAATAATTTGTCTATTGAATATTTAATTGCAGTTGTGGAATACATTAAAATTTGTATTTAGTCAATTAATATTTCATTTTATATTATTTTTGTATAAAAATGAGGCATGGCGAGAAGTGGTAATATTCTGGAATTGATTTTACCACCTGTCGCCATATATTTTCAATAGGCGACGCTAACTTCACTTCGTACATTCTCAGATGTCAAATCTGCATTGTTTACTTTCTGCAAAAGCCTGATAATTTGATTTCTCAAATAAAAGTGAAGAAAAATCATTTAAAGAGAGTAATAATAAAGTGATCACAAGGAAAGAGAAATGGTGAATGTATTCTTTTCATAGCATTGCCTAAAATAACCGAGTGTGGTTCTTTTCAAGTGGGTGGCGAGAAGTGGTTACAAATTTTACAAAACTGGCGAAAAGCGGTAAAAAGTGGCGACTAAATGGTTATTTTTGCATTATTAATAAAAATCAGTTTTTTAAGCAGTCCAGCGTTATGTTCTAGGATTATTGTTTTCACGTATTTAGAGCCAATACATCTAAGTAACTTTGTGTCAAATTTGACTTATCTTGTAACAAGGATTCAAAAGTTATGATTAAATGAATTTAATTTTTTCCTAAACATGGCGATAGCCGGTTATTCCACCCTACTTATATTTTGCTAGATACATTAAATAATTTTTAACATTTTGACAAAAGTGTCAATAGGGGTTCCCTGTCGAACAGACGTTCCTCCGACCCTACTTAGAATCAAAAATATCTCGATTCGATTAACAATAATAAATACTAAAATTATAATCTTAGTAATAGATTTATCTTCGAATACCCCTCAATCCAAAGATAAATCTTTGTTTTATATTTTTAAATTTAAATAATTGTCTCATCTAATTTTAAACCCATCGATTTTCAATATTCCAATTCACAGCAATTGGTAAATTCGTTTGATACATTTCACACAATAAATTAATTTTGGATTCTCCGAATAATAGAATCCAGTTTAAATTATTTGGTCATACAATTTTCAAAGCTTGAAATTTTAAAAGTTTATCCAAGATCAAAAATTTAAAATAATCTAGATTGTTGTTTTTGTTTTAATGGTTCGTGTGAAAAATCTATTCTGTCTATTCTTAATAAATTAGGCTTCCTCTCTCAGTTTCAAGTCTGAATATCTAGACTTCTTTATTTTATTTTTTTTTAACTTTTCATTGTGTCTTGTATAAGTAATTCTATGCGAAATGGTTAACAACAAAAATCACTATGCAAGTCATGAATTGAATGGCGTCATGTGAATTTTTCTCTGCTTCTCAATTCAATGAATTTTCTACGAATTACAATTTGACTTTTTAATTGAAGTGCCTCAAGTGAAGCACTTTGTGTAACTCTCTTGGAGGATTTTCCTTAATCAGCAAATATTTGTGCGAAAACTTTTCAACTTTTTTTTTTTAAGCCAATGTCAATGATCCTTTGGGTCATGTTGTGTGGTAGAAAGAAATTTTCCTATAGTGAACTTTTTTTTTTCAATGTGGACTTAATGTAATATTGTAGGATTTTTTTTTTGTTCAAAAAGAGAAGTGTTCTGTGGTGTGTGGAAAATTACTATTCTCCTGACCTTTTATTTGCATAGGGCATCGCTTGGAGGAATATCGTTTGACTTTAGAAAAGTTGGATTTTTATTTTTGAAATGGGAGTTGGAAAGAAAAAAAATGTTGAGTTACTAATTGATGTGTCAATTGTCACCCTTTGAACAGAATATTATTGTGTTTGGTAAGGGAGTTTGAAGAGATATTATTATCTAAAGATATGCTGGTGGTATGTTTGTTATTGTGACTGGAAAATGTATTTTCCACTCTAGCTGTGGCGTATTTAACATAAGCCAACAATTTTGAAGTGTAATATATAAAATCAGCTGATATTGTGTCTATTATTACAATGACTATATTACATAGAATACAATGTTGAAGTACAATCGTGGGTAGAGGAGTGATGAAAAACAGTGGAATGGTTGGAAAATGACAATGTGGGAAAGGAGAAAGAGAAAAAGAGAGAGCAAGAGTGTCTATTTCTATAATATAATACATAGGTAACACTCTATGGAATATGATGTATGCCAACCAACCACCCATAAATGTTTACGAATTTGTAAGCCAAAAGGGAGAAAATCACAACGCAATGTGTATAAACTTTAGGAGCACTCAGTTAGTGCGTGTATTACTTGTAATGTCTCAAAAGCAGATAAATAGTTGCCCTTTTTTTCTGCGTTGTTGTGTGGTACAAGGAGGGAAATTCCTTTAGCCAAATAGGCATATTATATATATTTGTATATATATAAAAGGAAGAAGAGAAAGATAGGAACCAAAAAACAGAAGTAGCTGATGAGAGTGAAAACATATTTGCAAGAATTGGAGGAGAAAGATGTTGGGAAAAGGAGAAGAAAAAAAGTGGAAGAGGAAGAAGAGATATAAGTAGGGAAAGAAAGATTCACGAGAGATGTTAAAAGAGAAGATGGGGGTAAAAGGAGCAAAAGAAAAAGTATTGAAGGCAAAAAAGTTTTATGTCTAAATAATGTCTTGTAATGTGACTGCAAATGGGTCTCTCTTTTGTGGTTAAAGATATTGCCTTGTCTTATTATTGCCTCCACTTTTTTTTCCTATATGTATATACTTAAGAATTGGCGTTTAACTGTTTTGATTGTACTTGACAGTATAAGCTACCCCATCCCACGCCTTTTTGTATACATGTCAGAGTATATTATACATGACGGAGTGGAAAATTTGTGGAATTTGCATGAAAATTTCAGTAATTAACACAAAGTTATTATGTGCTCTACTTTAAAAAGTCAACCCTTAACATGGGGTTCTATGGAGTTAATATGGATGGCATAATAATAATATGGCATTTGAAACGATGTCAATAAGCTGTGCTAGTTCTTATATAAAATTAAGTTTAAAGAGTATATTGTTCCTCTATTTTTTAGTTTTTGGTTTATTTTGAAAATTGCCCTAACGATCTTCTTCGCATATTATTTTTTTTATCGTTAATGTTAAATCATCACGGTGATGGCTCAGAATAAGACTCAAACAACTCACAAATGGTCAATTTTATAGGAGAGAGATTTAAAGCGGAGATTTCACTTGATCAATATAGGGCTTTTACGATTTAAGAAACCCATACTTCTGAGGATATTTATCATTCAGATATAATTAATTTTATTAATCGTATCGAGATATACAAGGTAATCATTTTTACAATGACAATTCTCATAGTGGAAAAATCTGCTAAGTCCATTGTAGGCCGCCCAGGATTGCCTTCCCTTCGTGTAGATACTTCTTCTATGCCCCCGGAGTTGTAGGGCGAAGGCGGTGCCTAAATCAGACATTCAGGTCTTTGCACCGGGCGGAACTCGAACTCACAACTGTGAGAGTCGAGTCAGCGACCTCATCCACTCAAGATCCAACGATCTTACCTATTGTGCCACTGAGATCCCCGATATAATTAATATTAAAAGGGAAGGTAGAGGATGTCAAGGGTTACCCAAAAAGCGGAAAAGAAAGTTTTATAAAAGTTCGAGTTATTCGAGTGTTATTCTGAGCCATCGATAACGAGCTTGTTTCTTAAACGATTTGGACAATATTGAATTTATTTGACGCCAAACACTAAGAGGTAGCGACTTGTAGTCTTAGTTAACTCCATCCTAAATGTCTCCATTAGTCGCCATTCTTTAGGGGCTTTTCCCTCTCCCTAAATTACAATTAATAAGCCTCAATTAATTAAAAAAAAGAAGAAATATTCCCAATTTCAAAGGTACCTTAATTCAAAGTTTCTTCACTACTAAACTAAACTAAATGGTAAACTAAAGAGAAACAAGGCCTTCTCGCGCAAGTGAGATTTTCTAGACATTTATTACTATTTTTGTCTTATACAAGCTCTATGTCGTGTAGAGTTAAACACAGTGGAGCTCACTGTACAATTCGAACACGTTTAATGCCAGAAAAATTCCGGGTGACCTAAAGGGGATTCGAACCCGAGACATTTACATCATAGAACGATTACTCTACCACTCAAATGAATGAATGTCCGATTAGGCAATGGTACAATCTATATATGTCAACCTCAAGGAATTATTGAACTACGTACTATCAATTAAGTATACGTTAAATTTTATTAAAAAAAAAACGTGATTATACAGTGTACCTTATCTCTGGGGTTGGTTCTCTGAATGGGAAATGAAGTGTATGCCTAATAGTGATCGTACTTTCCAATGTGCGGTGCATTAGACTTTAGACCGTAATACGGGATTCAGACCTAAGGCTTAGCCATATATGGCTTTTCTCTAATATCTTATCAGTTAAGTTTTTTTTTGGAAAAATATGACTTAGAATTGGATTATTAAAGTCAAATTAAAAATTAGATTTTGAAAAATCAATAAAATCGGTTGCTGTTTAAGGTTTTGAGAACCTCGAGAACTGGGCTAAACCTCTAGTCTGAAGACGGTCTAAGGCCGACTTCAGACCTGAGATTAATGCCAGTTCCTCATTGAGATGGCTTTGTTGGTGACTGAGGATGAACCAGAAACCTTTTCAGACTTAAATTGAGACTTAGCTAGTGCCTAGATTCTGACAACGTTGAAATTTAGCGGGCTGTCAAATGCAATTTTCCGAAAACAAACAAAGTGCGTTGTTAAACGTTTATGTATAAAATTATTTCTCTCTCGAATATGGTGGTATATCAGTTTTTCGTTCCAAACATCATAAAACACTACCTGAATACGTGTATAATTCTTTTTTCACATCTGTATTGACTAATTTTATGTTTCACTGTGTCAATGCAAGGGTGCGTAATTATAAGTCACTAACAAAGCATTAAACCTTCGTTTTGACGAGGACTTAGCTAAAGCGGTCTTTATACGGGCTTCAGACCTAAGACTTAGCCATCTGGCTTAACTCCTCTAATTCCTCATCAGGCACGACTTTTTAGAAAATTGTTGTTTAGGAATGGATTATAAGGGCAAATGATTCATTAGATTTTCAAAAATCAATAAAATTGCTCGTTATTTAGATTTTTGATACTTTCGGGAACTGGGCTAAACCTCCAGTCTGAAGCCGGCATTAGACTAGAGGTTTATCCCAGTTCCCGAAGGTCTCAAAATCCTCAATAGCGAGCTATTGCATTGGTTTTTGAGAAACTAATAGGTCCATTTATCTTTAATAATCCAATCCTAAATTAAAGTTTTCCAAAGGTCGTGATTGATAAGAAATTAAAGCAGTTAAACCATATGGCTAAGCCTTAGGTCTGAAGCCCGTATAAGGGCCTTGACAGACCTGAGGATTAGCCAAGAGACGGCTTAGCGGAATTATACATATTAGAAATAATGGGTATACTACATTTCCATCATTTTCCACTAAAAGTGGTCTCTCGGCTTAAGTCGTAAGTGTGTCTAGGGCATAAGTCTTCAAATTTTTGGGCTTAGCCACAACCTGAATTTTTCAGACTATGACTTAACCTCTAAGTCTCAGTCATAAGTCTCTAGTCTGAAGCCCGTATAAGCTGATATGCTTTAAGATGGTGCGCTATTAGCAAATGATAATCAGTTGATCCTCAGCTGTGAATACGTAAACGCACCCTTAAAATCAGTAATCTTTGTTGGGTTACCACCACCACCAGTAGTGCTACTACTATACTTTAACTTTCCAAGATCCCGGATAAATCTTCTCAGAAAATAAAATACCTTCTTGGAAATGTTAATATGCGCAATTGTGAAGAATTTGTAATGCATTTAATTTCATAAGTACAAGCATTCTGCAATGGGTTTCCGTGGCCTGTAAAATTAAGTGCAGTAAAGCTCACTCAATGTGATTCGAATTTATTGAATGCTAGAAAAATTTCTGGTAACCTAAAAGAGATTTGAACTCGAAACACTTGGATCATAAAGCGAGTGTTCTACCACTTAAGACAGTGCGTACTTGTACTTCTTACTCTAGGCTCATCCTATTATTAGTTCAGTTTACTACGATCTCTTTTACACATTTTTAATTTTATAGTTTAACAATCTTATGATAGCATCAAGGAAAGTCACTTATGTTTTGTTTTATTCCTTTAAGGACGAGTGTTGATCACCGATGGGTGACCCATTCGACTTTAAAAGGTTAAGCACTGATTAGCCTCTTAAAGTTCCGTTTCAAATTAAAATCGAGGATGACTTTTTAGTCTTCAATGAGTTTGTAATGAAATTTTTAAAGTTTGTTTAAAGTGTGAAACTGTGTAAATATAAAATGAAGTTCAAGTCCAGCAATTAATTGAATAAGTGCGAAATATATACAAAAAAAATCCTCAAATCATTTACATGCATTGTATAATTGTATAATTAGATTTGCTTTAAACTTTAAAACCACTATTTTTATTGTGTAAACTACAATCAACGTAATGAATCGTATGTACTAAAATGACTAAAATAGTATGTTCCCCATGTTGCTTTAATATAAACACAATTACGTACCCGGAAAATTCCATGTGCAAATTTAATCTAACTGAAAGTGAAAATTTTGAGTGGGAAGGATTCACATATAATATTTTATGGGGTAAACCACTAAAAGCTCTCTAATCACGTTCAACCTTGAAAGTTTATTCAACGTGTGAGATGCATCTTTGCTTTTCAACAAACTAGTGCTCTCTTTCAAGGAGTGACTGCATCCCATAAATGGCGTGCAAACTGTTGATCCTCTTGCATCTTGGGTGGATGTTAGTACACGAGGTGTACTTGTAACCCTTACTCCTTGATATACTCGTCCTTATATAAGTACAATGCATTTCATGTATTTTCTTCTCGTCTTCTTCCTCTTCTGTCGCTCAGTTTTCTTAGTTGGTGCCATAAGAGCAAACATCTCAGAAATAGCGAGGTGTATGGCTCCAGTAAGATGTTTTTATGTATTTTCCCCTTTTCATCCTTCTTTTCTTCTATGTAAGTTATAGAAAAGTTTTTTTTTTATATTTATACATATCACACATATGATATCGATTGCACTGTATTTGTATTTCTTCCTTTACATATTTTTCTTCACTTCTTTTTTATTATTCTTGGTGTGTTTTCTTCAACGTAACTTTTTCCTCAATGGATTTGACTTTTATTTTATGGTGTTATTTTACTCTTCCACAATTCCTTTTCACTTTTATATCGTACAATATATACGACCACATGGAAGGAAATGTTAGACCCAAAAGACTCGGAGGATTCTCTTTCATCCACAAATATTTTTATGATTTCAACCCCCTTGACCTACAACTTCCTTCTTCATATCTCTTCTTCATTCATCTGACCGCTTTGAGGTGTTTTTGATATGAAAAGAATATCATGAGTTTACCCTAGTTTAACAAAATTGAAATGTTTCACGAAAAATTGAGATATTTTTTTTATTTGGAGAATTAATACTATTAATACTGTCAAGGGGGACTTTAATCTGGACACTTAAGGAGATCTGATTTAGAAAACCAAAGCACAATTTTCATTTTTTTTTAATTTCAAAAAATATAAAACGATATCTGCTAATGTTGAGGACACAAATCATAATCTTGTATGAAATTTAAAAAATAAAACTAAATTAAGCTATTAATTGTTATAATAATTTATTTTGTAGATGAATTAAAGAGAAGTGCAATTTTAAACTTTTTATCAGAGGCATGCCATTTCCTATGTTTCCCATATGTTTCTAGTGTGCCGAAAAAGCTTTTGAGTTTATTAGCTGTTTTCTGTCATTGCAGAATGAATTAGCAAAAAATACTAATAAAAAATAAAAGCCAATTTAATAACAAAGAGGCAACCGAAAATCCTAAACTGGCAACCTACGTAGTTTTGGAGATATCTCGGGAAATGTGTACGAAAACAGGGAAAAATTTACACTAAAATCGGTCGCATTTTTTAGAGCTAATGTCACCCCCCTGCTTTTTATATATTTTCAAGATAAAAAAAGCAATTGATTTTCGGCCAAAATGCTTCTTACAGCTTAAAATAACAAAAAAAGTGAAAAATCGTTCCATGCTTTGCGAAATACTAGGACTCCTGACTGAGATGGTATACCTCAAAATTACTTTCGCATCATTTACAGTTTACTGGTTCAAAACCAATTTAAACCGATTCGTAAATCACTCAAAAGATCGCCCAAAATGGCTTAGGAGTAATCAAACTGATTTTCGGATTATATAATTACTTATCGATGCATTACCGGTTCAAAACCGGTTTAATCCGATTCATAAATCACTCAAAACATTGCTCAAAATACCTTAGGAATAATATAAATGAATTTCGTTAAAAAATAGTTATCGGTTATGATTCGGTTTATTGTTGATTCAGAACCGATTGTAACCGGTTGTATACAAAAGTAAAATAGATGTCAAAGCGTCCTAATGTTTTGAGAAATGCTCGAACTCATGACTTAGATGCTATACCTCAACAATACTTTTTTTTATTATTTGCCATTTAACAATCGATTGAGCCAATTTATAAATCACTCAAAAGATTTAACAAAAGCTTAGGTGCAAAACAATTAATTTTCGGACAAAAATGATATTTGTTCATTTCCCGTTCATAATCAATTGGTATCAGTTAAAGCTTGCCAAAAATTCCAAGACCTTTCCAACGAGCTCAAACATGATATCATTCGTTTGAGAAATGCGCTCTCTAGAGCCTTTTAAACCTTTAACATTGAAAAACCGTTAATAGGAATTATTAAATGACATTTTAATATTATATGGACAAAATTCACTCAGAAGCAACTTCTAACACATATCCAAAAATGAAAAAAAAATCGCTCGACACGTTTTCTAGCAATCCCAAAAAACATCGTTTTGGAGGAGAAGAGGAAGCACGTTAAAGATCCTAAGGTAGACTTATCATTTAATTATGGGACAGTGGGGCAGTTTTATGGCAATGATGATTTTTAAAGTCTCATTTATCAAACGTTTATGAACCATATTCAAACAAACTAAATTCAGTTGGTTTAAGGCTATTTAAGAGTATACAGTTTATTTTGCGCATATTACTAAGGTGGGGTAACTGGATCGTTTTCCGAAAAGTGCTACTTAAACGCTTGTTTTTGGACTGATGAAATTCTTTTTTACTTCTTCTAAATCCATAGAATTATTCACTGTTTCATTCAGAAACATAATATAAAAAAATTATCAAAAATATTAAAGAAAATTTATAAAATAATGATAATACTGAAATAAGTCAGCGTGCACTAACTGGGTCACCTTTTCGCTAATTCACTTTTAATTAAACCTTTGGATTTAAAATACTTTTCTGCACAAGGAAAAAACAATAAATGTTTTAAAACAACCAGCTGTTATTAGCGAAAATATCACTGCTAGAAAATTTTTAGTGAAGAACCCAGCCGGCACAAGATTGAAATGAGTCAATTACACTCACTTATTTAATAAATAAAAATATTTTTTTGCATTTCCTCAAACTTGAATAGTTATATTATAAAAATAAAAATATTATTTTAAGTGGATTAGTC
The DNA here is from genome assembly GCF_024763615.1 of Phlebotomus papatasi. Lineage (NCBI taxonomy): Eukaryota > Metazoa > Arthropoda > Insecta > Diptera > Psychodidae > Phlebotomus > Phlebotomus papatasi. The sequence goes on from NC_077223.1 coordinate 79,728,481, forward strand.
ATAAACGATCCAGATAGCGAAGCGCCCGGATTAGCACACTTGACTATAATTTATTGTTTTTAAAATTTTATAAAGTCATACACGGGTAAAACTGCCCCACCCTACCAAACTCCTATTACACACGATAATCGTTGCATTTTTTATAGTGGAAAATTTCCAAAAATTTTACTACGTAGGGGAGACTGGTGCAAAACTTGTCAAAACGCATATTTAATTCTTTCACGAGCTCTGAGAAAACTTAAACGTTTTATAATGAGCATATTCTTATAGGAAATTTACTGCTCTACAACATTGAAGAAGACAATTTTCTCTATCTCGAAAGAAATGTGATTTTCGAATTGTTTTCTAAAAGTCGATTTTGTGGAGATTCTCAAAATTGCTGGGGCAAATTTTGTCAGTCTTCGGATAATTTGTGACATTTTACTCTCGCAAACGTTAAAAATGTCAAATAGACATATTTTTATAGGAAATTTATTCCTCTACAACTTTGTCGAAGATAATTTTTCTCTATTTTAACGAGAAAAATTATCTTCGAACTTAAATTGAGCTAATCAGTATTGATATTTTCTGTAAGCCAAATATTCCAAAAATAGGGCTCAAAATTTCATTATTTTTTATTTTACATAATCCTTCCTCGAATCCCTTCAAACTTTGTAAGTTTAAGAAGGTTCATGAAGGCTATCTAAAATAAAAATTTCAAGCCTCAGTCTCTTTTATTTTAGAAAATAGTGAATATTGAAATTTTCGATTTGACAAATTTTGCCCCAATTTTCCCTAAGGCTTACTAGTCGCTTGGCTTCTCAGGGCTACAAATTACTACAATATAAGGTATATTGCCTTAAATTTTGAAATGTGCATTTTCAAAAGGTACTGCTTATCAATTAACCTAATAAAAGATCATTTTTTGGTCTTTTTTCAGTTTTTTGACCCATATAAAATTCAAACGGTACGAGATATTGACTGCCGGTCTTCGATGACCCCTACTTAAATGACATTATCTCGAATCTTATCGCTTTGTTTTTTCTCCTCTCTATTAATGCATAGACTTCCCTTTTAAGTGGAGTATTCCTATCTCAGTATCTTGATAAAAACCCTAAAAGAAATAAAACATAAAAAAGAAAGAACAGATTCTATGTATAAAAAAAATATGCTATGGAAGTTAAACTTTTTGTGTTCTTAAACATTCACCTCTAATTCATTTCTTTGATTGGTCAAAGAGCTTCTTTTCCTTTACTTTTCTTATCTCCTCGTCCTGAATTTTTTGTATTATATAGCTTTCTCAAAGGGTGCATAAAAAAGGATCTCAATGGAGATTATTCATCTACATTTTTCCAGCATGAGAAAATTGTCACAATGTGGTTCTCATTTTCTCTTCAGTGTCTCACTTGTTCTCTCTCACTCTCTTTGGGTGGTATTTGGATATATGCCTCTGGAAATGAAGGAGAGATTCTAGCGCTGGGAAAAAACTGTTTTATAGAACTGCGTCGATTTTTTTTCGTGAATTTTCACACACATACAAAGATAGGGAGGCGAATGGGTGAGAGAGAATCAAATGGAGCTTTTTTTTTTGGGAAGGTTGAGGATGGGGGTTAAAGAGAATAATTCTGCCCCAGAGTTCTCCAAAAACTGAGAGAACGTTCAGTGCTGAGGGAGACCAAATATGTATAGATGGCATAGAGCATGTATATAGATAGATGCTTATGGACGAATGGAGGATTGGGGCATGGGATGGGTAGTGGGTGGTGGCACAGTCACAATTGAGTGCGGGTATAGAGCTGAAAAAAAAACGTCTACACAAAATCAATAATTACCACAGGCACATCTACCACTTTGTTCTTTGCAGTTGGGAACTGGGTGGAAGTGGAAGAGAGCAAGAGTGCGAAATGAGTGCGAGTGAGATGGTGAATGGAACGACTGGGACTGACTGAGGCTGCGAGGATGTAGGATGGGTGCATAGGATGGGCCGCAGTGGGCGCCTGATGTTGTAACGCTATGCTGGATCTCAGCAGTGGATGCTAACAGAAGGAAGTTGGGAGCGTTCGATAGTGTCAGGGGGAAGGAGGGCAAGGGGAACTTAATGGTTGGAGACATACTCAGGAGCCGTAGGGTTTGGGTAAGGGTAGGGTGGTAGGGGGGCTAGAATCCGGGTGGAGTTTTATTGATTTAGTTGGGTTCATCTTGTGTGTGTCGCGCTACTGGAACTGATGCGGTATGGGCTGCTGAATTCAAAGTTTTTGAGGATATACTCCCCCTTCCAATCACCAATCGTCATCAACTTTTTTTTTCTACCCTCAGTCCACATCCCTTAATATTAGGTTCTGTAGAAGAATTGATTTGCGAAACAAAGAAAATCACAGGGATAGCTTCAAATTTCTATTGATCAATCCTGCAAGTTGAGCTTTCTAGGCGATTTTCTTTTCGATTGTTGTGGGGAACTGAATGAATTGGTTATGCTCAAAAAAAAAAGAGTATCGCTTGGGGCCTCTTCAATCAATACGACGAAAGCACAAGCTTTTTTTCTCACCCTAAACCCTAGTATAGGATTTACCTCGTATATTTCACATACATAATGCCAATGTATGCTTAGCAATTGAGAAGTTTGTTGAGAAGAATTGACTAACAAAATTACAACAATTCACTCATACCCCTTGATGGGGATAGAATAGAGCGTCTCCCCTTCTGGAGACGTTCAACTTGAACCTATGGATAGTGAAAGTGACGAGGGAAAGCTCAAGAAAGCTCCATATATTGAAAGTGAAGATGGGTGAAAGCTCTCAAAATTCTATGTGCATAAAACGATTATATTATGTATTTTTGGAAGTGGGATATAATTTTCACCAAATAGAGAAATTTCATATGTGGAAACTGCTGAAAGTTTTCTAGCACAACAACCCCTCTCGATCCAATTGGCCTCAAAATATAAAACAAAAAAAAAGGCTGGGGATGAAATGAAGAAAACAAAAATACAGCAGAATAGAGAGTATAGAGATATGTACAAATTGCTGTCTATAGAGGATGGAAAAATATATACACAGGATGATCGAATTGAACTGTAACCAAGTTTAGATTGGTATAATTTTAAAACTATATAGTCAAGTGTGCTAATTCGGGCGCTTCGCTATCTGGATCGTTTATGACTAATCCACTTAAAATAATATTTTTATTTTTATTTCGGTAATATAGTCACTACAGCAGAGGTGTGCAAGAAACCGTTGAAACCGAATTAACGTCAAATGAAACATATACGTCAATGGTCAAAACGGTACTATAACAAACTTATTTTGACGTTAATTCGGTTTCAACGGTTTCTTGCACACCTCTGCACTACAGTAACTATTCAAGTTTGAGAAAAAGCAAAAATAATATTTTTATCCATTAAATAAGTGAGTGTAATTGACTCATTTCAATCTTGTGCCAGCTGGGTTCTTCACTCAAAATTTTCTAGCAGTGATATTTTCGCTAATGACAGCTGGGAGGGAATTCTGTAACTCGGTGAACACTGAGAAAAAAAACAGGGTGCGATTAACTTTTTTTTCTCATAACTTTAACACTTTTTAGGTGTAAAAATATATCAACATTTTTTAATGTTAATTTTACACATTTTGAGGGTAAAATCAACATGAAAGAAGGGTAATTTTAACCCCTAATACACCTAAAAAGGGTAATATTTACACCGATTTTGGATCAATACTGCAGGGTAAAATTAACATTTCCGGAATGTTATTTTAACTTTTTCGGGTTTCTCTCAGTGAATGCTTCACTAGTGAACGATTTTCTAGTGAAAGGTTCACGAGCTTCCCTTCACGACTGCTAGAAAAGTTATTCTGTACCTTTGCGTGAAGCAGAAAGGGGAAGTGTGTTGAAATTTTCATTAAATTTCAGATTTTCTTCAATTTGAACTAAATAACAATGAAAAACACTAGAATTGAGTATTAGAAATAATGTAGTGTTGTTTTTCAAGCTGAGTATGGATAAAATTTTCAATAGCTTCACCGAGTGATAACATCATCTCTTCACCGAAAAATTGACAAGTGAAACACATAACCTCAAAGTGATCCTTTCACGTGAAGCTATCGCAGTTACAGAATCTCTTTTGCTATCACTTCAGTGAAGCGTTCACCAATTTTGACAGATGATCACTTCACAGGATTACAGAATTCCCCCCCTGGTTGATTGAAAACATTTATTGTTTTTTCCTTGTTAAAAAAGTATTTTAAATCCAAAGGTTTAATTAAAAGTGAATTAGCGAAAAGGCGACCCAGTTAGTGCATGCTGACTTATTTCAGTATTATCATTATTTTATAAATTTTCTTTAATATTTTTGATAGTTTTTTTTATATTATGTTTCTGAATGAAACAGTGAATAATTCTATGGATTTAGAAGAAGTAAAAAAGAATTTCATCAGTCCAAGAACAAGCGTTTAAGTAGCACTCTTCGGAAAACGATCCAGTTACCCCACTTTATAGTATACTGATGATATTGTGGTCATTTTTTGCTTAATAACAGTCCGTTTTATTCTTTATAAGCGCACTGAAACAATGAATGTGTATAGGCAAATTATTTTAGAAAGGGCTCTCTGAAGTTATAGGTACGCAAACATTTTAGTGAGAGGGAGTGGACGTTCCAAACAAGGCTGGATGCAAATTCGTTTGAATCCTCATAATTTTGCAATAAAAAAATAAGAGAGTGTCAATTTTTTGAAAACAGGCGTGACATGATAACTTATTTTCGATACTATCGACTGTCGATTTTCAAAAAGTTAAGCGATAGATCCACTTCCTGTTACAAATATGGACATTTATCAATAGTAAAATTGTTTTAAGACTGTCTCAAAGAATGTCCAAACAATGTGTAAATAGTCGACATTCACTTAATCTAGCAGATATAGATTTATCGATACTATCGACTCGATGTTGTAGAAAAGTTATCATTCCACCCCAGCCTTTAGTTGTGTAACGTAGTATTCTTTAGTTGACTTGGAGCCATTATCCGTACCATATCGAATTTTAAGTAGATTCCTAAATTTTGAATGTTTTGATTTTCTGACCGTTTTCGTTCACATCGATGAAATTCATTTTTGAAAAAAAAGCATTTTGAAACGTTCCAATTCAAATGGACCTCCCCGTATATTCATGGAGCAATGTCTATTGGTGGAGTTGAGAACTACCATACACAGCATAGTGCAGGGATAGGGAAAACCCAGGAGAAGGGTGTACCGAGCCAAAAAAAAACAGTGAGGAGAAAAGAACTCTTCTAATTTTATTTTTGCCAGAGATGACTTTCCACCGATACTCATCCCCTACTCACAGAAATGTTCGTTCAAATTCCCAGCCTCAATCTCCCCAATTGTGCGCCGACAATTCTCCATCAACCAATTCGGTCCAAACTCCCCGAAAAATACAACCCCACAACTTCTCATACCCCCTAAAGCAATGAAGCATCTCCAACACAGAACCGTACTCCATGGCACAATTTTTTCCCTGTACCATCTTCGAAAAATCTTCATGAGGAAAGAGTCAAGTGGGAAAAGGATGAGAGACAATACACAATTGAATTGTCTAAGGAAGTATCCTTTCGGAGTTGGGCTTGAATGCCATATCTAGGTATTTATCGATTATTGCCATAGTGAAATTCAAACAGATAATCGTATATTTTGTCTCAAGTTTTTTTTTTGGCTCGATTCAACTTTCAGGCATGTTAAAATTTATGTTGACATTTATGAACAACAAATTTATACTAGTTTACCACGTTTACCATCATATCACGAAGATCGGGAACATTTTCTTGGGGAATAAAAGTTGTAGCTATCAGAGACAAGAATATGGCAGTAAAAGATATTTTCGCTGAATGATCAAAAACAGATTGACTTTGGAAGATTATGAAGAAAACCCGAAATAAAAACTTAGTTTTGTAATTTTATTACTATGTACAGTTGGTAGTTTTTAAAATTGGCTGAAAGTTTAATAAAATTTGTCACTGGTTTTAACAATGGGAAATAATGGTCTTGTCTGTTAAAAAACTGAATTTTATGAGGAAACTTAATGGTCAGTATTGTGTTTTGATAAATTTGTAAGAAGTAAATATTATCAAAGAATAATGTAAGTTTAATGCCCTAAGAAGTAGTAGTTTAAGCCCTATAATTGTAAACCCTAAGAACGTTTCTAGCATTGAATCTTATCTTATTGTTGGTTTCCTTGGTTTCTACATGGCTGATATCGTCTTTTATTATTAATCGTATCGAGATACATTTTTTTGCTATTACAATGGGCCCCTTGTTGGAAGAATCTGCTGATCGTAGATCGTCCAGGAACGCCTTCCCCGTGGTGAATGCTTCTTCTGTGCTCCTGAAGTTTTTTGGGCAGAGGCGATGCATTTTAATACGTTTTATTACTAAGTGAAACGGTGGCAGCCAAAATACCGAAAGCCTAAATCCCGAAAAGGTCAAAATCCCGAAAGCCAAAATCCCGAATGTTCAAACAAAATCGTGAAAGGGATAAAATTATATGGAGGAAAATGTTCAGAATAATTTCCTGAGACACAGAAGATTTCCCTTTGCCTCCAGCAATCGCGGGTGCAATATGACACTTTTAAGAATTCGGGATATTGGCTTTCGGGATTTTGACCGGGACCCATGTGAAAATGTCTTTTTTCTAGACATTAAGTCGCTTGCACCGGGCGGGACTCGAACTCACAGCTGCTGTAAGAGTCGAGTCAAAGGTCTCAACGCTCAAGACCCAATGATCTTGCCTATTGCGCCACTGAGATCCCCATCGTCTTTTGAAAGCGTATCATTTTTCTTTGTCCATAATTTGAAAGATTGCAAGTCTTAGACCCCTTAAACCTGTATTTCTTTAACAACCAAGACGAGTAGGATGAAATTAAAAAATCCAGATAATGCAGTATTCTAGGTTCCGGACAAACCAATTTAGAGTTTAGATCTCTCTTAAAACTAATCTAGAGTTGCATAAGTACAGTGGGATCTCGATAGAGTCAACTAATTATTTCCAAGCCTGTTGACTCTATTGGATTCGTTGACTCTATCGGAGTCCGAAAAAATCAATTAAAATGTGAAATTTTGATATATGAATTCAAATTCAATTAATTCTGGCCCATAAAAGTCGTGTGTTTAGGCAAAAGTTGGAGAATAAGGAATGATTTTACTTAAAAAAATCTAGCATCCTGTACGTTTTTTTGTAATTCAAGGTCATATTTTTTGTTTTTTGCCCTAATATTCACTTACTAATCAATGATGGCTCAAGATTCCATACATTGTGATCATAAACCTAATCAAAAAATCTTAAGACAAGAGAGAAAAGACAGGAGAAAAGAGAACTTTCAATCGGTCAAAAAGCTTAAAATCACGTAAAGAAAATTATTTTGTTGGAAAATTTCAATTTTAACTTTCAATTTTATTGTTACACTTATAGTGTCTTACAAATCCATAGATTTTAAATTAAGACTATACAATTCATTTTTGTTTGTTGCAACCGATTCCCTGATGATTTCTCCTAAAGCGCATCTATCAACAACTTCTTAAATTCTTTAAATTGAACATTTTCATTTATATTTTTAAGTTCACTTGGTAAATTGTTATAAATATTTATTGCATGGTAGTGTATTGAGTTTATTCCAAATTTAGTTATCTTTGGTTTGATCTTAATAACATTTCCTTTATTTATTCCGTTTTCTTCATGTATTTGTACCAGGTTTTGTGCGTGGATTTGTTTATTTATATTCTTATGTATATTATTTGTTGTATTTTTATAATAATTTCGATAGGATGTAATTTTAATTCTTTGTATAATGTATGGCTTCTGGTAAACTTATTTAAGTGGAAAATAGCTTTAATCAATTTATTTTGTGCTCTTTTAATTTTATTTATTAATTTCTTGTTATTGGAACCCCAGATTTGTGCCACATGGCTTAGAATTGGTTCCCTTAATGAGTAATACAAGATACACAAGTAATACAAAATCATTACACAGTTAATATAATTACGAATTTTATCACAAAATTGCCATGTCCTTACATAAATATTTTTTCTTGTGTTCAAAGTTTTACGTTGATACACTGGTTTTTGGTTTGGCTGATAGGACTGGTTTTTATTTCGAAAAGATCATATTAAATCATATAATATTATTAGTTCAATAATACAAGAAAAGTTGACTATCGGAGTCAATTTGGGTCCAAGTTGACACTATCGGAGTCCGTAGAACCCGTACAGTAAAAAATAGCTCTCGACTCTAATGGAGATTGACTCTACCGGGGGTTGACTTCATCGAGGTCCCACTGTACTACTATTACTAGATTATCAAAGTCCAAACTTTCAAATCATTTTGTCCCCTGCACTGTCCGGAATTCCAAACATTACCCTATTAGAAGATGAATGTTTTTAGCCTTACGAGATTTATTTCCACTTTGAGAAGTAAGGTTTCAAAATAAGCGCTTTATTCCACAGTTTTTACTTTATTTAACTTTGTGCACTCGATGAAAGTAGCTCTATATTCTTAAGCAGTCATTCTTCTTAAAGCTTTTATATTATTACAATTGCGATTATGTGAACACACTCTAAAAATCAATGGTTACTGTCGTCTACACCAGGAAGAAGATGAAAGAAGCCAGCAATTTTTAATGCAAAAGCCTCTTCTTTTCATGGATTTTTTCCGGCCTCTGTCTGACTGCGGCCCTCTACCTTTCCCTCGGCTTGCCACTCGAAACTTTGGTCCTTACTATACCAGTCCTATCTTTATCTATGTTTTTAATATTGGTATATATAAGAGACATGCCAAAGTGAAAAAGCACTGTGTGTGCCAATGTGGAGGCAGGACGCAGATAGAAGGGAAAAAAAAGCTCTGGTGCAGAGAATTAGGGTTTTCTGGAATGGGGTGTGTGTGGGGAATAGAGAGGGTTTTGACTACCGGGAGGATGGTTCGATGGGAGTGTAGCTGTACACAAAAGCAATCATGGCGTGTATTAGTGTTTTCTGTTTGTACGATTGAGCTTGATGCTGCTGCCGCCACTGAGAGTTGTGCTCCTGCTGCCTGTGGGTGCAAGTCGACATGACGCTGGTGGTTGGGGGTTTGGGGCTGACTGAGTGACTGGCAAGTAAACGGCAAGCTGATGCCGTTGGGTGGTAAAAGTGCTCTCTGTGCGACGTAATTCGCATAGATGATGGGGACCGAGAGTGCGAACAGAGGAGCTATCTGATGAGTTTTCTATGCTTGGGGTGCCGGTGGTAAGCGTACCCCCCTGAATCCATACAGGGGCTTCTTTTGGTGCACTATTCCAGGGCTATGTTTCAAAGTATATCTCTCTTTCGCTTCCACATGAATTTCGTGTGTCGTTTTGGTTTTTTTTTTGTTTCAACGTCGAAACAAATCCCAGTCCAGCTGTTCCGATTCACTTCTCGCCAAAGGGCTCCTCCTGGAATATCGGAAAAATGCTAAATTGCAGAGTGAAAGAGAGATACCGAATTGCATACAATAGTTTAGGTTTGAAATGGGAAATTCGGAAATGTTCTTTTTTGGAAAATTTCGTGTTGGTGGGAAAAGTTATCAGAGAGCTTGTTCGATCCCATGACTCACACATTTATTCTTTCAAATACAGTGGGACCTCGATAGAGTCAACAAATTATTTCCACGTCCGTTGACTCTATTGGATTCGTTGACTCTATTGGAGTCCGAAAAAATCAAAATTTTGATATAACGTTGTAATATTTTATGTTTGTACTAGATCATTGATAAATTCAACACGATAGTAGAATATTTTATTAAATTAATCCATATAGGGCAAGTATGCCAAATTTCGACATAGTTGCATGCAAGCGTCAAAGTCTCAAGTTTGAAATGTAATATTTTAAATACAAATTGATTTTTTTATTCTTTCTTCTGAAAGAGTGTTGCTGGGAACCTTGTAAAGAGTTTACCGTCTTTATTTACTCAAAAATCATTCTTAATACATTTTAAAATGAATAAAAATATAGACATAGCTTTCGTGCCCTATTTAGGCCAGCTTCATTCTCATAGTTCCTTGCCCTTCGGGAATTCTTCCAATATCTTTTTCACGTCATCTCGTTTGACGAAGCTACATTTTTTGTTATTATTTTGCATTGTATAATCTCTAGAGTACGTAAAATATAAAAATTCATGGAAATCGAGAAAAGGTGGCCGAAATTGCAAGCTGGCCGGAATTTGGCACACTTACCCTATTCTATACTCTCTGGCCGAAAAAAGTTGTGTGTTTAGGCAAAAGTTGGAGATTAAGGAATGATTTTTAAGAATATTTTTATTATTAGTAAATATATTCAATCCCGGGACTATGCACATTTTCAGGACCGCGAAAACTCGTGAAATGGCATTATGCATTAATACAATTTGCATAACCCGCAGGCGATTTTTTTAAATGAATTTGCTTAAAAACTTTTTGCTTAAAAATTTTAATTATCTGTTGCTTATTTTTGTTTTTGATCCAAATTTTCTTTTGAGAAACTGATATTTAAAATTAAAAATGTAAGTTAAAATAGATTTATACACGTTTTCTTTTGAAGCGTAATTTTGATGATTGTTTATCATGTACATTTTTTTTAATTTGATCTTTAAAAAATTCGAATAAATTTAAAAAAGTTTCTTCACTATGTTATACTCAAAAAATCTAGCATCCTGTACGTTTTTTATAATTCGAGTTCATATTTTTTGTTTTTGCCATAATATTATTCACTTACAAATTAATGATGGCTCAAAATTCCTTACATTGTGATTATAGACCTATTCAAAAAATCTTAAGATAAGAGAGAAAAGACAAGAGAACTTTCAATCGGTCAAAAAGCTTAAAATCAAATAAAGAAAATTATTTTGTTGGAAAATGATTACACGGTTAATAAACCTACGAATTTCATCACAAAATTACCATGTCCTTAGATAAATATTTTTTCTTGTGTTCAAAGTGTTACGTTGATACACAATAAGACTGGTCTTTATTTCGAATAGATCACATTAAATCATTTAATATTATTAGTTCAATAATACAAGAAAAGTTGACTTTATTAGACAAGACTATTCAAGATTATAAAGAGCACAATGAAAAAGAAAATGGTCCAGAAATCGACCTACATTTCATTAACATGATCTTCATTTTCTTCCCATGTCCTTCTAAGGATATCTGAAAAACACATCGTGCAATTGATTTTAATTTTCTAATGATGTGTTTTGGAGGTTCTGTATACTGATCTTTATTCCATATACGAATATGCTCTTAAATAACTCTTAATAACACTAGGGTAAAGTGGTACAAGTTGGACAATGGATGGTACAATTTGGACGGGACTTTTTTTCTTGATAAATTTAGTACTTCATTTTTATTTGTATATTTTTCATGCTTTAATTTTATAATTTGATTCCTTGTGCTTATAAATAAATTTTGTACTTTATTTATCAAGAAAAAAGCCATGCCCAATTTGTACCGGCGAATTGTCCAACTTGTAACCTTACTATGTACAACTTGTATCACTTTACCCTAATACCGATTTTCCAAGGTGAAAGGTTAATATAAGGCTCTAAAGAGCGTATTTCTCAACCGATTTGAACAAGTCTGTATTTATTGGAAAGGTCTTAGAATCTCGGATCAGTTTGAATCGATTTTAAGCGGCAATGAACAATTCATTTACCAATTAAAACATTCAATTGTATTAAATCCTATATGTCATTCTTCTTTGCCTGTGTCTGTCCTTTTTTTAAGGCTTTTTAAAGCCATATATTAAATGTTAACATGAAAGGTTTCACTTGTAATTTTCTCAATGTCTAAAACTATTTCAAATAAAAGAGGGTGTGTTGGAACTTTTTGGGGTGTTCTCTCTTTACGAAAACACACACACCTTGACGTGTCTCTATTTATATTTCCTTATCATCATTATCTTCTTATGTTGGGTGACTGACGATGAGTGTATTCAAGAGTTATTTGCCACTTTTTTCCCATCGCTATCACCTCTAACGTCTCCCCACAAGTTCTTTTTCTTCGTTGGTATAATTTGACTTGTGTGATTGTACCACACCTTCAATATTTCATCGACAGTCTCTCCCTCACATGGGAAAGGTATTTGAGCTTGGAAAACTGGGGGAGGCACTCAGACGCCCATCTAAAGAAAAAAAAGAAGTCAATGAAGTTGAGGGAGTGAAGAATAGGATAAAAGTTGTGTGATGAGTATTCTTTGGAATTCCTTTTAAGTGGGAAAGAGAGTGAAATGTTTTCTGCAAAATATGTGAATGTGTATAAGGGGAAAATGGATGAAGATGAGAAAAGAGTAGTGAAAGAAGAGACAAAGAATGGGTGGCTTAACTAATCAATACACGCAGCAGGAAGTGGCAAAAGCAAGTGTTTCCAACGCTCAAGAAGTAGGTTCAAGGCCGTTGAAACTCTTCTTATTCTTGGCTTTTTCGTTTTTTGCTCTATGCGACACACAAGATAGAGAGCGGGAGGTTATTCAATCAAGAAGTTGAGGTATATTCTAGTTGGAATTTTATTGAACAACTATCTAACCGGCAACCAACCGTAAAAATTTAAATATTGAATTTACTTTTTTTTCGTAAATGCAAACAGGAAGTATTCCGAGAAATTAGTTATACAAAATAATTTTTGTTAATTAAAAGGCGATAGGTGGATAATCAAAATTTCCAGTAATTTTGCACAAAAGGTTGGATTAAAATTTTAGGGGTTTTCTCCAATAATTTTGGTCGATTTGAAGAAAAATCCAAATTGGATAGGATGGTAAAATGGCTGGAAAAAAATATTTATGGTTCCGGCACACTATTTATATCAGGAAATTTTCATGAAATCAAAATTCACATCCCTTTCTCGTGCGTTTTACCTATGTCTATCTCATTCTTTTGCACTCTAAATTCGATTGAGCTAAATTGAATTTGATGTTATGTTTAAAGAAAAAGAAGAGTGCAAAAGAATGAGATGGACATATGTAAAGTACGTGATAAGGAAAGGATTCGAATTTCGACTTCATGAATTTTTCCTGATCTAAAAGTTGTGTCGGAGCCATATGAAAAAAAATCGGAGTTGAAATATTTTCACGATCATTAATTTAGGTGTTATATTCGTAAAAGTGTTTCATTTATGTACAATTTAATCAGTTTAATCCACATTAAAATATTACATGGATCCAAAACCCGGAAAGTTGCATAGTAAAATGGACGATCTACCACTTTACTGATATTTACTTTGTTCTGAAAACATTTGGATTTCTTATGCTCCAAGCAATCATTTTCATTTGGCGAAATTAGTTCCTAAAATCAATTTTGATTGCTGACTGAAAGATTTAGGTCGCTGAAAATGTATGTCATTTTTTTAGGTTTTTATGCTCACTTACGCCAACTTTGAGGTGATTGAGGTGATCACTTGCCACTTGAAAAGATACAAGTCAGACCGTTTTTTTTAATGAATTTCGCTTCATCGATTCTTTATTTCACGCTAAATAATATAAAGCTTTCCCCGTTTGTAATTTGTTTTAAACTCTCGGAAGATTGATGTTTTACTTTCAAGACTCTGTTAAAGGCGAAGTGTGTGCTTTTAATACCATTTCATAGTTATAGTTCGCTATCAAATCAATTTTCGATGATGATGGCTTCGGTACACCTTTTAGATCAAGAAAATTTCATGTAATCAAAATTCACAATCCTTTTCATATTCAAACGTTTTCTGTATGTTCTTCACACTCTTACGCACTCAAAATTAGATTGAACTAAATTGAATTTGTTGCGATGTTCAAAAGACGAAGAAGAGTGCGAATAAGTGCAATAAACAAGAAGTTTGAGAGGTAAAGCGACGTGAATTTTGATTTCATGAAGTTTTTCTGATCTAAAAGTTGCGCAGGAGGCTTGAACTTAGATTTTGATTTGCATTGGGAATGAAATCTCCATATGCAGTGCGTAAATTGCACAAAGATTAACATGATTCTGATCAATAGAAACTATATGAACTGATTAGAACAGACCTGTGCTCGTTAAAAGCCGTGTAATATCGGAAATTTTGTGTTGATAATTTTAATAGAAATTACAAATAGCCATCCTGGTAACACTAATCTCGTTCATTCACGGTGCCATGATGAATATTTTTGCGCCAAAAAGACATAACAGAAATAAAAACTCATATAGAAAGAAATTGTCTTCTTGATATCTTTGTCGGAAGACGGATACCTTTTCACTACACATCCTTTTACTTGAATCTTGCAGAAATACAAAGAAATTAAATGAAAATATCGCTTCAAATGGAAAGTTCTTAAATCGCGCGCAATTCAACTGTGAGAGAGAGAGATAGAGATACAAATAACTCACTTGACAAACGTCTGGCGGCGCTGCGGTTGCAAAAAATTTCTGAAATGCGACAAAATATTTTCTTCTCTATTTTATCCTTATTAGCAGGTCGTGTCCCTTCTTGTAATATGTACTTTTGCATTCCTTATTAACCAAAATAGTGTTGTACAAAAGGGTTTTTCTCAAACTTATCCTGAATTTTGGGACAGCTCAAAAGAATATGACTCTTCCAGCTCAAAATTTCTTCTCAATGTTTTTGTTATAATATCGACAATTATTCACAATTAACCCAAATAACTGTATTCAACTAAATTATTAAAAGAATTTTCTTGTGAAAATGACTTAACTCTAAGGAATTAAACAATATCCACATTAAAAAAACCTCTCATTTTCTCTACGTGAATTTTCGCGGCATTTCGAAGAATGCCAACAGTCACCACAAAATTCACTTCGGCTTTTCTTTTAACACAGCCCTGGATTAGAATATTCTTGATTTATTAAGGTTTTACTAATTAAAATTGAATATAGAATAAATGTTTTTGGTTACATGACAGTTTTAGATTAAGAAAATTTCACGAAATCAAAATTCACATCCCGTCACTATCTCAAACATTTTGCATCATTCTTAATCACTCTTCTTCTTCTTCTTTTGAACATCACAAGAAATTCGATTTAGTTCGATTCAATTTAAGTGTGAAAGAGTGGGATAGGCATATGCAAAAAAAATGAGATAGAAAGGGATGTGAATTTTAATTCATGAATTTTTCCACATCGAAAACTATGCCAGAGATTCAATAAAAATTACAACACTTTTTTAAAGATATTTTTTATTAAATTAAAATTTAAATATTTGTGTTATTAACAGGAATTAATTTTGTTCTCTTGAAAGTCTAAATAAAATTCTCTGAAAAAGTGAATATCCCCGTTTAAGTACCAATTGTGATGAGTATAGAATGAGAATCATCTAGAAAGGTATTCAGGCTATTTACAAGAGAATAGCAAAAAAAAAGGCAACATGGACTTAAAATGAAGAGTCAATGTGGAGGAAAGAAGAATCATTTTTGGCTATACAAGTCTCCATCATCATTTAATCGCATTTTCCTCTACAATCTTTCTGTTTTGTTTTCGTTTCTCTCTCTTTTTATTGTTTTCCTCTGCATACCACTCCCTCCATCTTTCTTCCCGTAACGTGTTAAATAATAATGATGTCATAAGAGATGTGAAGATCTCTTTTACGATGGGTGAAAAATTTAATAGTCCACGAGGACTGTAGGGAATGCCGAATTCAAAGTCACACTAAGGCAAAGTGCAGTGTGTGGAGGGGAATTGAGGAAAACCACCAAATTTTGCATGAGAGAGGTTTCCTCTTCCTTGACTTTCTTTCACGCACCCACACCAAGGCAGCGATGTGTGTTACAATAAATATTCGGAAGTGGCAGTAAAATAGTATTTTACGATGAGGGTGAGAATGTGGAGGAGGAGGAGGAGGAAACGCACGTGAGGGATATTTTGTGAAGGAATGAGTGTGAGAAAAATGTGAAAGTTGGGTGAATTGTTAAAGTATTTTTTATCAGACTCGTAAATTCATATCACATTCCTTGTTTTTTTTTGCGTGTCTCTTTCTCGGTGGCTTCATCAGAGTCTCCTGCGAACAGCTGAAAAATTGAAAATCCGATGTTTGTGCGAAGAAGTGACTGAGAGCGGCGAGGGCAGGAGTTGCGATAGGAATTCAGGAAGAATCCCACCGACAACCACAAAACGTACCAAAAACAACCAAAAAGTGAGTTGTGGTGAGAGGACAAGTGTCACGGGCAGTACGGAGTCCATCAGGAGGAGACTGAGTAGCCGAGGTGATCCGGACGTGGAGAATGGTGCAGTAGTTGTGCTTGAGCCACGTCAGGTGTTGGCACGTGATCAAAAAACCATGACGAGCCTAGGGATGGGAATGGGCATCAATGGTGGCTTAATGGGTGTTTCAATGGGCTTCCTCGATTTTGCCCCGGAGCCACCGGCTCCCTCAGCCACTCCAGTCACCGAACATGTCGACTTGAATTGCACACCCAGTTCAGACACCAGAGACTTATCGAGTGAGTCATTTTATTTTTCAAATTCAAACAGCTTTCTTTCATTCTTTTTCCTAAAATTCTATCCTCAATATAGCGAAATTATTTTAAAAAAAAAGAGAGAAAAAGAGAATTGCAAAATTGAAATAATAATAAAAATAATCGTGAAATAACTTAGAAATTGAGGGCTGGGATTTAGCCGACTTAGCCTGATTATGAATGATTTTTAATAAATCAGTAATTCGCTCGGTCACATTAAACAGATTTCGGCTTATTGAAAATTATTATTTTCTATTAGCTGATGCTTCTGTTACTTAAACTTTACGATGACAAAAAACTTCAGAATTCCGAAAAGCCAAGATCCCGAATAGGTCAAAATCCCGAAAAACCAAAATGCCGAAAAGCTAAGATCCCGAAAAGCCAAAATTTCGAATACTCAAAATCCCTAATGTATCGAAATCCCAAAAAAACAAAATCTCAAAAAAAACAAGAATTCCAAATGGGTAGAAATTCAGAAAAACCAAAGTCCCGAAAAGCCAAAATCCTGAAAAGGCAAAATTCAAAATAGCCAAAATCCCGAAAAAATAAAATACCGAAAACCCAAAATCTTGAAGGAATTGCAATTCCGAATGGGCCGAAATCTATAATGAATAAAAAATCGTAAAAATCAAAATCCCGAAAAACCAAATTCCCAAAAACCCAAAATCCCAATTAGTCAAAATTTGGAATGTGTCGATATCCCGAAAACCAAAGTCCCGAAAACCCAAAATCCTGAAAAGCCAATATTCAAAATAGCCAAAATCCCGAAAAAATAAAATACCGAAAAACCAAAATCTTGAAGGAATTGCAATTCCGAATGGGCCGAAATCTATAATGAATAAAAAATCGTAAAAATCAAAATCCCGAAAAACCAAATTCCCAAAAACCCAAAATCCCAATTAGTCAAAATTTGGAATGTGTCGATATCCCGAAAACCAAAGTCCCGAAAACCCAAAATCCTGAAAAGCCAATATTCAAAATAGCCAAAATCCCGAAAAAATAAAATACCGAAAAACCAAAATCTTGAAGGGGTCGAAATCCTAAAAAGCCAAAATTCCGAATGGGCCGAAATCTAGAATGAATAGAAAATCGCAAAAATCAAAATACCGAAGAACCAAATTCCCAAAAAGCCAAAATTCCGAATGGGTCGAAATCCCGAAAAACCAAAATCCCGAAAAGCCAAAATCTTGAAAAGCCAAAATTCAAAATAGTTAAAATCCCGGAATGCCAAAATTCCGAAAAAATAAAATCCCAAAAAACAAAATCTTAAAGAGGTCGAAATCCTAAAAAGCCAAAATTCCGAATGGGCCGAAATTTAGAATGAATAGAAAATCGGAAAAATCAAAATCCCAAAAAACCAAAGTCCCGGAAAGCCAAAATCCCGAAAAGCCAAAATTCCTAACAGTCAAAATCTTGAAAGGGATGAAATTATACGATGATAATGTGTGGAATAATTTCCCAAAACCACGGAAAATTTTCTTTTGTCTCTGGCAAGCGCGGGTGCCAATCGTCGGAGTAGCTATGATGAGATTTTGGCTTTCGGGATTGTGACCAGGAGGGGAATTCTGTAACGCTCTGGTAATTCCATATGACAAATTGGGTTCGAATCTTAAAAGAGCTTTTTCGAAAATGCGGTTCTGTAGCCGTGACATTGTCACTTCAACTCACGTGGCATTGTCAGAAGTCACATATTTGAGATTTCTGGCAATTAAAATTACAATGAATTTTGTTAAACAAATCAACCAAGACGTACTGTATTTTTATAAAATCAAGTAAAGGGATTTCATTAGAAAATCAATGAATTGCATTTTCGAACTCATATGATGTATGACAAAAAGAGCTCGAATGGCATTGTCAGGTTTCGAACTCACGCACGACAATGCCACGAAAATTACTGAATTCCCCTACAGGACCCTTTACTATTTCGCTTCGTTTTAATTTTAATTGTTGAACATTTTTATAAAAACATTTGATTTAATGTTGTGGTTGTAGTAGATATGCTCCAAAACCGTAATTATAAAAACAGTTTATTGAAACTGTTCTTATTTAAATAATCTGTTTGAGTGTTCTGAAGCAGTTTTTGTGCTATAAATTATGAAAAAAATCTGTTTAAAGACTAAAAAAAACTATTTTTTATGATCACTTTAAGAGCTTTAAGATACCCTAACATGTAGCTAACTCTTAATTTAAAGTATATTTTCGATCCAGTTTTTTTTTTCATTGTAAAATTTCATACTTTAAATTTGATAGCCCCGGCATGCCTTTTAAAATTTCCACTCAAAATTGATAAGCCAAATTAAATTTCTTTTGATATTTATAAGAAGAAGACTGCAAATGTAGATTTCATGAAATTTTTCTGATCTAAAAGGTGTACCGGAGGGAAAAAGATCTTTATTGGGTAAACTGAAATACGTTTCAAAGCTCACAGATTTATCTCAGAATTGAAGGATTGTATTTAAAAATATCTGTAAAAAATTAAAATCAAGGAAAAAATGAAATTTGGTCAGCAAAAGATCAAAATTTGAGCAGTACTCAATTTAGAGTTAAAAGAGCGACATTTTCATGCAAGTTTTTGCAAGAAAAAATTAAAGAGATTTCCACCTTACAACTATCTTAGACTTTAATTTTTATAAATTAGGCCCCTTTTACAATGATTTTTATATTTAATATTTTATGCCTCTGACACACCTTTTAGATCAGGATAATTTCATGAAATCAAAATACGCGTTCCTTTCTTTCTCAAAGGATTTGCATAAATTTATACCACTCTTTCGGTCTCAAAAATAGATTGAACTAAATTGAATTTCTTATGACGTTTAAAAGAAGAAGAGTCCGAAAGAGTGGGATAGGTATATGCAAATCATTCAAGAACAAAAGGGATGTGAATTTCGATTATATGAAATTTTCCTGACCTAAAAGGTGTTCCAGTGCCATTACTAACCGAATTTCATTTTTCACTCACTATTTATATTTCTGCCGACCAAATTCAATCTAAGTCGAAATTCACATCTCTTTCTTCTCAAAAGTTTCGCATATGTCTAACCTGTTCTTTCGCACACTTGTTCGTCTTTTGAACATCATACTAAATTAAATTCAGTTCAGTCCAATTTTGAAACCGAAAGTGTGTCGCAGCCATTAACAAAGAAAGTACAGTAGACTCTCTCAAAATCAGGCATTTGGGTTCGAAATGTCACCCGAATTAGAGAGAAATTCGGGCATCAAATTGTTTGAAATGCAATGATTTTTTGTTTACCTGCATACTCATATTAAGTTTACATGGTAATATTGACTGTAAATTTCATGAAAGCACCTTAATAATGAAAAATCACATCACAACTGAGACAAAAGCATGACAAATTTGAGCATATTTGCTTCACTTGATAATCATAATCGAACTGGAAATAATGTCAACAAACTTTTTTCAAATTTAACTGCTGCCCGAATTAAAAAGTAGCCCGATGTTAAAGGAGCCGAATTAACGAGAGTCTACTGTATCAATATCATGTTATTTATTGCTGACTTATTTATTGGACAAACTTACGGCTTATGCCCAACGCACAATAACTTTTGTTTAGTAAACATGTTTTCGACATTTTATTTGGAGTGAGTGAGATCTAGATCTAGTCATCTCGCTCATTCTCATGGGAAATTTTGAAAACATGTTTATAAACAAAATTTATTGTGCGCTGGGCATTAAGCCGAGGAGCAGTTTATAATTATAACCAAAATAAGAATTAGACTACATTCCTATCAGTTTCTCACTAATCCTAACAGTTTCTGTATAGTGCATTTGCATTAAACTGTAAATGTACAGTAAGTAATTTACAGTGGTTTGCGGAATCTTTGTTTTTTCCATTTTCTTTTTTAAACTTTTGTTTTTTCCCAGCTTGTCTTTGGAATCTTTGTCTTCGGTAATCTTTGTTTTTTGGAAACTTTGTCTTTGGAAATCTTATCTTTCATTTATTTTAAGCAAGTATATTTTTCATTAAATAAAGAAATTACAACACTGTTTTGGGAAGTTTTTAGTTTCGTCATTTGGGGCAAAGGGAAATTTTCTGTCTTTTGGGAAGTTTTTAGTTTCGTCCTTTGGGACAAAAGGAAATTTTTTGTGTTGTGGAAAGTTTTTAGTTTCGTCATTTGGGACAAAGGGAAATTTTCTGTGTTTTAGGAAATTTTTAGTTTCGTCTTTTGGGGCAAAAGGAAATTTTCTGTGTTTTGGGAAGTTTTTGGCTTCGTCATTTGGGGCAAAAGGAAATTTTCTGTGTTTTGGGACGTTTTTAGTTTCGTCCTTTGGGGTAAAGAGAAATTTTTTGTGTTTTGGAAAGTTTTTGGTTTCGTCCTTTGGGGCAAAAGGAAATTTTCTGTGTTTTGGGAAGTTTTCGATTTCGCCATTTGGGGCAAAGGGAATTTTTTTGTGTTTTGGAAAGTTTTTAGTTTCGTCCTTTGGGACAAAGGGAATGTTTTTGTGTTTTGGAAAGTTTTTAGTTTCGTCATTTGGGACAAAGGGAAATTTTCTGTCTTCTGGGAAGTTTTTGGTTTCGTCCTTTAGGGCAAAAGGAAATTTTCTGTGTTTTGGGAAGTTTTTAGTTTCGCCATTTGGGGCAAAGGGAAATTTTCTGTGTTTTGGGAAGTTTTTTGTTTCGTCCTTTGGGGCAAAGAGAAATTTTTTGTGTTTTGGAAAGTTTTTAGTTTCGTCATTTGGGACAAAGGGAAATTTTTTGTGTTTTGGAAAGTTTTTAGTTTCGTCATTTGGGACAAAGGGAAGTTTTTTGTGTTTTGGGAAGTTTTTGGTTTCGTCCTTTGGGGCAAAGGGAAATTTTCTGTGTTTTGGAAAGTTTTTAGTTTCGTTATTTGGGACAAAGGGAAATTTTCTGTCTTTTGGGAAGTTTTTTGTTTCATCCTTTGGGGCAAAGGGAAATTTTTTGTGTTTGGGGAAGTTTTTAGTTTCGTCATTTGGGACAAAGGGAAATTTTCTGTATGGCAAACAAAATTTCCGCTACTTGTACAAAATGTATGAAAGACAAGATTTCCAAAGACAAAGTTTCCAAAGACAAACTGGGAAAAACAAAAGTGTAAAAAACAAAATGGAAAAAACGAAGATTCCTCAAACCGTTTTAGAGGTAGTCCAGGCGAACATTTCATCCAAACACATTCATGACCGGAAAATTCTCTATTTTAAATTATTGATGGTCAAAGGTCAATCACTTTAGAGGGCTCATTTTTCAACCGATTTGGTTAAATTTGGATTTTCTGGACAGGTATTAAAATTTTAAATCTGGCTGCATCTGTCTTCATCGGTAATGAACCGGTTAAGTACCGATTTTTTTGATTTTCAAATGCTTTTGTGATTTATGAATCAATTTGATCCAAAAGATCATGCGAAAAACTAATTCACGGGGAGCTCTATCTCGTGAGTTCGAGCATTCTGCAAAGCTGGGACGCTTTGCCATCTTTTTTTTTAATTGTAAAATATTTATTTGAAAATTTCAATGACAACTTGCATGAATTTATTAATTATATTCATAAAAAATTGTACAAACTAAAAATATCTTTGTCCCTTATAAATTTTCTCTTCCATGATTATGCTCTAATTTCTAACTTAAATTATATATTTTCTAAGGTGTAAAATATACTAAAAACAAACACAGTATGCTTTTTTTTTAAAAAAAAAAAAAAGAGGATTTAGAAAAGTGCTATTGGAACTATAATAACAAAAACAAATTTATTTTGGAATCCTTTCCCTAATGTTCATATCAATTTTAGTTCAAGAATTTGTAACACCTGAGCGACATCCTGAACCATTAAGCTCTTATTCAAGCTATCGTAAGGATTTCCTTTTTTCATGCATCGTAATTTTGACGTGGGGCAAGGTATTACTGATGTGTGGATACTTTGAATATTGCAGATTCAACACCAAATGGGGAAGTCAGGATAAAACTTGAGACACTTCGTTCAATGGATCCCTCCGAAACTCTCGAAATGGAGAATCACCATATTCATACAATTCATCAATTGGAGCATCCACAGACCCATCATCAAGCATCACATCATCCTCATGCGCAGCAGCAGCAGCAACAGCAGCAGCAGCATAGCCAGACTCAGCAGGTGCAGCAATCACATTCACCACCTCCACTGCCCCAGCAAGCTCATCTGCAGTCACAGGCGGCACAGCAGCAGGTCCAGCAGGCTACCCAGCAGCAGCAGCAGCAGCAATCCAGAGGGAATCAACAGCAAAATCCTCATCAGTCCCCAGTGCAGACGCAACAGCAACAGCAACCACAGACTCAACCACCAACTCCGCAGCCCCAGAGACATCCCAATGCCAGCCCGTCGGACAGTCATCTCCATGAGCAGCCTGACATTAAACCCTCAGTGCATCATTCCATCGTGTCGGCGTCTACGAGTATGGATGTGGATCAGAGTGGGATGGAGCATGAATCGATGCACGGGATCATCGTGACGCCGGAGATTGTGACGATGATGACACCGAGCCAAATGGGTAAAGGTGGTAGAGAGATTATTTCTGTGTTCTGCAAATTCAATTAACACTATGCAAAGATTTTTTAATTGATTGAGTTCAGTCAATTGCTCTGCCCCTGAAATCTAGGCAAAATCATTTTACAGTTTTTTGCCACTCAAATGATTAAAACTTCCGTGCTACCGAATTTATTTAAATTTTTACAGAGGGAAAATGAAAGGTCTTGAAATTGTTGATAAATCTTTAGAATAAATGAATTTTGGGAAATCAACACTGGAGGCGCTGTCGTCGCGTGTTAGGAGATATGCAAGGGGTAACTCATATTGAGAAACCCTCGTCCATTGTCCGAGAAACGCTTCGCGAAACCCGAGAAACCCACTTTTTGCATCGCGAAACCCGAGAAACCCACTTTTTGCATCGCGAAACCCGAGAAACCCACTTTTTGCATCGCGAAACCCGAGAAACCCACTTTTTGCATCGCGAAACCCGAGAAACCCAAAAATTGCATCGCGAAATCCAAGAAACCCACTTTTTGCATCGCGAAACCCGAGAAACCCAAAAATTGCATCGCGAAACCCGAGAAACCCAAAAATTGCATCGCGAAACCCAAGAAACCCACTTTTTGCATTGCGAAACCCGAAAACCCAAGAATTGCATCGCAAAACCCGAGAAACCCAAGAATTGCACCGCGAAGAGAAACCCAAAAATTGCATCGCGAAACCCAAGAAACCCACTTTTTGCATCGCGAAACCCGAGAAACCCAAGAATTGCATCGCGAAACCCGAGAAACCCAAAAATTTCATCGCGAAACCCGAAAAACCCAATTTCTGCATCGCGAAACCCGAGAAACCAGAAACCCTTGTCAGAAAAAAATGGGAAAGATTTACCCCTTGGAGATATTAAAAAAAAATCATTTTTGCAATTTTAATTGACGCAGAGAATCAATGCCGAATTTGACATTGATCTGTAGGGTAAATGTCCTAATTCAAAACCATTTCCAGATGCTTTAACTTTGACAGAAGATTCAACACATTAAGTTCATATTTTTTCTGAAGAGAATTACATAAATTTGCTCCTTGACTCTTCTAGAATGTTACTGTTTAGTGAAAATTCTTTAGATATAATTTGAAAACTTCTTAAATACAAGAAAAATACACAAGTGCAAAGTGCTGTAATTGGAAACAAATTAATCCGAATGGAGAGAAGGCAAAGTTTCTAATTGGAGACAAGGGAAAGTTTCTAATTGGAGACAAACAGCGTAAATGAAACCGCGACGAAAGGCTTCCAAAACCTTGTTGAGTTGCTCTTGAGTGCAGGATTTGTTCTTAATCCTGGTATTTTCTCCTTTCTTTCTGAGACAATAGGAAAATCTCTCCAAAAAATTCATATTTCCGGGGTTTCCTATTGAAGCATTTGCAGACAGAAAAACTCTTTTTGTTCATGAAATAGGTAATTATTTCATTTGAAAACTTCACGTACCGTTAACAATTAAGATTAGCACTTTATTCAACTAAAATTAGCCAGGAATATGACATAAATGTTAAACAAAACGAATAAACAACAGTCACCTTATTGTGTTTTTCATAGGAAAACATGGTCGATCGATGAAAAATTCAATGGTGTAAAGGTACACTTTTAATTTTTCTGAGAAATTTACAAATTAAAATTTGTGAATATGAATGGATTTTCGCTTTATTTGGAGCAAAATTAACTAAATAATGAAAGTGTGGTATAGAAAATATATAATTATAATAATTTAGCACTGTATTTATCGTGAAATCAATGACGTTTCCATTTGGAGTAGCGAAAAATTTCCATTTGGAACAGGTTTTGAATTAGCTTAATTTACCCTAGCTTAAACTTAAACGGTAAAAATATCAACTTTCAGACTTCAGTGACACTTTTTCGGTTTTTATTTGTGTATATGTTTTGGAGGTAGCCCAGATGGCCTGAGTTAAAAGAAAAGCCGAAGTGAATTTGATGGTACCAGTTGGCATTCTTCGAAATGCCGCGAAAATTCACATAGAGAAAATGAGAGGGTTTTTAATGTGAAAATTGTTTAATTCCTTAGAGTTAAGTCATTTTCACAAAAAAATGCTTTTAATAATTTAGTTGAATAGGGGAAAGTGCCCATGTTTGATACTATTGGAAGCTTCGTATTGACTAAATTTTTCCCATGTTTCTCAACAAACGTAACTCTGCAATATATTTTAAAAACTGGCCACTTTCCCATTGGTTTTTTAATATGGTTTCAATGAGTCACATATATATTGTGAAACATAGAAAATTTAGTCATTACGAAGCTTCCAATGATATCAAGCATGGGCACTTTCCCCTACAGTTATTTGAGTTAATTGTGAATAATTGTCGATTTTACAATAAAATCTTTGGGATGAAATTTTGAGCTGGAAGCCTCATATTCTTTTGAGCTGTCCCAAAATTCAGGATAGGTTTGAGCGAAAACCCTTTTGTACAACACTATTTTGGTTAATAAGGAATGCAAAAGTACATATTACAAGAAGGGACACGACCTGCTAATAAGGATAAAATAGAGAAGAAAATATTTTGTAGCATTTCAGAGATTTTTTGCAACCGCAGCGCTGCCAGACGTTTGTCAAGTGAGTTATTTGTGTCTCTATCTCTCTCTCGAGTTGAATTGCGCGCGATTTAAGAACTTTCCATTTGAAGTGATATTTGCATTTAATTTCTTTGTATTTCTGAAAGATTCAAGTAAAAGGATGTGTAGTGAACAGCTATCCGTGTTCCGACAAAGTTATCAAGAAGACAATTTCTTTCTATATGAGTTTATATTTCTGTTATGTCTTTTTGGCGCAAAAATATTTATCATGGCACCGTGAATGAGCAGGATTAGTGTTACCAGTATGGCTATCTGTAATTTCCATTAAAATTTATCAACACAAAATTTCCGATATTACACGGCTTTTAACGAGCACAGGTCTGACCCAGATGAATATTTCGTCCATACATCCCTATGATCGAAAAAATTCGATATCGAATTTTCGAAGGTCAAAGTTTAAGTGGAGGGCTCATTTTTCAATCGATTTGCTTAAATTTGGATTTTTTGGAAATGTTGAAATTTCCAATCTGGCTGAATTGGTTGAATTTTCCAAGCCAGCTGAATTCGGATGAAAGTTTGATACCGGTTTGGAAGTCAAACAGTAAGAGATATTGACTTCCGGTCTTCCGATTTTCGAAACATTTTCCCCCTATCTCCTCCTACTTCTCCCGAACCATGTTTTTTGGTTTATTACGAAGATGGCTCCTAAGATTTCCTTTATTTTCGGATATATTTCAGAGGAAGCCCAGATGATCATTTCGTCCATACATCCCTATGACCGAAAAAATTCGATATAGAATTTTCGAAGTTGACAGTTTAGCCACTAAGGAAGACCTATTTTTAAACCGATTTGGTTAAATTTGGATTTTTTGGAAAAGTATTGAAATTTCCAGTCTGTATGCATCTGTTTTAACCGGTAATGAATCGTTAAAGTACTCGTAGGGTAGAGTAACCACTTATCGCCACTTTTAGGAAAAAGTGAAATTAACTGTATTATAACTTTTGACCCCTTATTATCAGATAACTCAAATTTGACACAAAGTTACTTAGATTATCATTCTTTAACACGAATATTTTTTAAATTTTTATTTGTTCGAAAGTTTATAACCGGGCTAGAGATCAAACGGCAGGAGATATCGATTTTCGGTCTTCGGTGACCCCTACATAAGTCAATATTATCTCGAGACCTTTTCTGCGTTTTCCTCATACCCCCCTCTTTTATAATCTGATATGTTTCGGAAGTAGCCCATGTGACCATTCCGTCCATACCATCACCGAAAAAAATTTCGATATCGAAACTGGGACGCTTTGCCTTCTTTTTTTTCTCAGATTTTTTTTAGATTATATTGAAGGATTGAAAGGAAATTGAGCACTAAAATTATATTTAAAAAGCAACATAATTCTTACCAATTTTAAAGAAAACTCAAATCTTTAGAGAGAATATGACTAAGGGAAAGTACTCTGCCTTTGAACGTTCATGTATTCGAAAATTTAAATTTCTTTAATTTTTCTTAAGAGAATTACACAAAATTATCAGGCAATTATCAATAAATTGATGATAAGCTAACTAATATTCAATAAAAATGTGCAAATCTCTTAAGAAAAATAAAAGAAATTCACATTATTCGAAGGCATGAACGTTCGAAGGGAGAGTACTTTCCCCTATAACGCCTCTGGTGTTGGTTTTACAAACTTCGCTTCTTCTGAAGAATTTTCGGCAATTTTAGGGCCTTTCAAAAAATAAAAAAAAAGAATTGCAAAAATTATTTTGCCAAGAAACAGGAGCAAAAGTAATTTTCTTTATCGAAGTAAAAATGTAATAAATTATTGAACCTAATCAATAAAAAATACCAGAAAAAACTTCAACAATAAAAGAGCTTGTTGCATAGTTTTATTGGCGATTCTTTTTTGCAGAAGCACATTATAAACTTTTTGCATCACGTCTCTTTTTCTCTCTTGATTTTTCTTCAGACATGTACAATTCAGATGCCAGTGAAGACTCCAAAATGATGTCAAATGGATCACCAAGTAACAGCAACAGTGGCACTCAGTACACCAATCTCACGCCACAGCATGAAAATCGAACTCCTGGAGGTCCAAAGACCTGGACACAGGAGGATATGGAGGCGGCACTGGATGCTCTGAGAAATCACAATATGAGTCTCACCAAGGCCTCAGTGACCTTTGGGATTCCCTCGACGACTCTGTGGCAGAGGGCACATCGATTGGGCATCGATACGCCCAAGAAGGAGGGCCCCACGAAGTCCTGGAGTGAGGATTCTCTCAATAATGCCCTAGAAGCACTGCGCACTGGCACGATATCGGCCAATAAGGCTTCCAAGGCCTTTGGGATTCCATCGTCTACGCTCTACAAAATCGCTAGGAGGGAGGGTATTCGTCTGGCGGCACCATTCAATGCGGCTCCCACCACATGGACACCAGAGGATCTCGAGAGGGCACTTGAAGCCATTCGGGCGGGACATGCGTCAGTGCAGAAAGCCAGTACGGAGTTTGGGATTCCTACTGGTAAGTTTTTCTTTTATAATATTCGTATTTAAATATGTTTGTTCTTAAAAAGTATTTAGAAGTTAAACAGTCAGAAAAATTTCCTTGAAGTTTTTTGACAAAATGCAGAAAATCCAGCCCCAGAAGGAAAATAGCTTTCTCATAGAACCAAGAACTTTGAAAAGTCTTTTAAGCTCTTTAAGAGTACACCACTTTATTTTTAGTAGTTTCGGTGACGGAATCAAGAGCGCTGAAAAAAATGGTTGCATATTGTTTTATTTAGAGTATTTTTATTAAGAAAAAAATTCTTCTAAAAAATTACTTCCAGAAACATATTTTCTGGTGGTTTTGGATTTCTTGGAAAGGTATTGAAATTCTGAACCCGGCTGCATCGGTCACAATCGGTGATGGATCGGGAAAGTAACGGTAATAGCTCTGTTTAAAAAAAACTGTTTTTCGCACTTTTTCAGTCTTTTGACCCATATAAAATTCAAACGGTAAAAGATATCAACTTCCGGTCTTCGATGACCCCTCCTCAAATGCCATTATCTCGGACCCAACCCCTTTATTTCCCCCCTCCCCTTTCACACGTTCCCTATTCCCAAAAATAGATCAAAAATGAGGTTCTTCCAATTTTGCAAAAAATTGGCCCAAGCTTTTTCAATGATTTTTGGATATGTTTTAGAACTTCCAGGCGAACATTTCGCCCAAACATACCTATAACCGGAAAATTCGCCATTTTGAATTACTGAAAGTCAAAGGTCAACCACTTTGGAAGGCTCATTTTTCAACCGATTTGGTTAAATTTGGATTTTTTTTTCTTTTGGAAAAGTATTGCAATTTAGAACCCGGCTGCATCGGTCTTCATCGGTAATGAACCGGTTAGGTACCGATTTTTTGATTTTCAAATGCTTTTGTGATTTAGGAATCAATTTGATCTCTAGTAGATCAGTGATACCAAAAGATTATGCAAAAAAACTAATTCACGGTGAGCTCTATCTCGTGAGTTCGAGCATTCCGCAAAGCTGGGACGCATTGCCATCTCTTTTATTACTCAATTTTCTTTATTTGCTAATAGATTCTAAGGCCGGTTAAAAATAACGTCCTTACATGTTAGATTCGTCAGGAAATCTGTAAGGGCGGAGTCCTTAGAGCAATCGCGTGGATGAGCGCCTTGGTCGCCAGAGGTTTCTCCAGAACCCTCAACGTTCCTCCTAACTATATGTATTCCTTACGACTATCCAATATAAACCAACTCTCAATACTAATCTGCTCTACGATATCCCTCCCGAAGGGGTAAGTCGCAGGCTAGGACTAGGACTCACACAGTGGGAACGCTCTTAGGAGAAATCGGCGCCGCTCCGAGAGATATTTAATACCAACGGCGTAGTTAACCATTAACCCTCTAACAGTATTTTCTTTAATATGCGAAAAAAAATTTGTAAGAAAATGTTTTCTTGAATATAATTATTTTCCAATAAAATTGAAAAAACCATCCATTCTTCATTATCTCTTTTAGGGCAGAATCACATTGACAGTAAAATGCTCACCGTCACCGTCAAAGCCCTCACCGTATTTCGTTGATTTACGCATTTTCATTGTAATTCTTGGGCAAATTCTCAATTACCGTGTTACATTATCTCATACTCGGTGGCATTAGGTGAAAATAATATAAGAAAATTGAAGAAATAAAACGAAAATGCGATAAACGGTGAGCAAAAAAACTGTACGAAAAACTGTAGTAAAAAATCCTACAGTTTTTATTTTGCTTACCGTTTATCGCATTTTCGCTTTATTTATTCAATTTTCTTATACTATTTTCACCTAGTGCCACCGAGTATGAGACAAGGTAATATCGTAATGGAAAATTTGCGTAAGAATTGCAATGAAAATGCGTAAATCAACGAAATACGGCGAGGGCTTTGACGGTGACGGTGAGCATTTTACTGTCAATGTGATTCTGCCCTTAGTTTAGGCGCTAGGTGAGAAAATATAAATTTTTTTTTAAACTCTTTTTGATTCTAAAATTCACATTTTTCTTTTTTTTTAAATAAAATACACAAAGTAGAATGACATATCTTTCAATAAAAATAAATATATTTTAGTCAGATAACTTTAAGCCGGTATTTTTATGGAAATTGGAAATGAGTTTTTTTGCACAAATACAAATATTTTTTGTTACTTTTTCTCTGACCTGTCGCACAAAACTGGGGATACCAACTAAACGAAGGGTCAAAAAGAGTTCAAAATTTTAAAAGATGTTAGTAAAACTATTACAGATGACACTGTAGTACTTTTAAATAAATAAAAACTTTTTTATCACAGTAAATGTGATTTTTTTGAAGACCGTCTTGAGACGGTCTTACCTGATAGAGGGTTAAAAAGAAGCTAGTGCTAACAAATATTAGTGATTCCAACAACAGTTAACCGGTGTCGAAAAACCGGTTAACCGCCCTATTTTAGAGACGGTTTTAAAACCGGTTTAAAACCGTCTCTTTACAAAAGTTTTAAAATTTCTCGCTTAAGTTTATTTCTTGAAAATCAATATACACTGCAATATATTTCCTTGACTTTACAAGGGAACCTAAAGTGAAATATGTAGTATGGTAATAATGTTATTAATATGTGAAGGATAGTAGTAATGGGATTCCTGTACGTTTCATCCACTCTTGAAAAGAATTATTTGCTCAAAGGTTATCGGAAACTCATTTTAGGAGTTCTTCACTTAAAAATATTTTATCTTTTAAACCTTAGTTAAATATTTACAAGACTAAAAAATCAATTGTATACTGAAAAAAAAATTGTAAACGATTTAGTACAATGTTGTAAAATATTGTTTTATACGGATAAGTAATAAGATGTTTATCTCTCCCTATCTTCACAGAGATTTTTATTAGGGGAGACCGGGGAGGTTTGGGACACTTTTTCATGTTTTGACTTTGAGACACTATTACAAAAAACCACGATAGTGTATTACATTTTTATGCGGTCTATAGGATACTTATGGATATTGACTTTATAAAAAGTACTCGATAGAACTTGGAAAACAACTGAGATTTCTTGGAGAAGATAAAACATTTAACTTGACGTTTTGTCCCAAACCTCCCCGATGTGGGGCAGTATGGGATGCAAAAGGGGATGTTTGGGACGCGTTTTTCTCGCATAATTGGCATTACTGGAACACGTTAATTTATTTTAATTACGAGATTAAAAATATTTCTAACTGAAATAAAAATGTTTCATCTTTTATTTCACACTTAGAAATTAATATCAATTTTATTTGTACAGTAGAGTCATTTATTGTCAATCAATTATTTAAAGTATTTTCTTTTTATTTTTCATCTACCTTTCTTTTCTTTTTTTATTCTAAATATTGCAATCATGATTATCAAATTCCTCAGGTAGAATTAGTAGATTTTCTTGCAACTCTTAGTTTTGCACTCATTGACGGATACCTGTTTAATTTTACGACAACTGCATTGTACCTGTTTTCTCATTATTTCTCTGAATTAGCTCTCGCCTTGCCTTTTCTAGAGAATTTGTGAGAATTGTAGAGTAATATTATTAGAGAAATTTTCGAAAAAAAATTTATCGAGATTGGGCAATGATCGAATATCCTCTGGAGAGTAAATTATTGATTCCCAAGACATTGATGGTTTAATTGTCTCTGTTGTTAGAGAAATCTGCTCCACTAGTAAAGTTTGCACAAGAGGGGATTTTCAGTAAAAACTGGGCATTACTCTTTCATTTTGACAATAAACAATTGCATGCCACCTACAATCTTGTCGAAAATCAACGTCCCATTCATCCCCATTTAGGTGTCCCAATCATCCCCGCGTGTAGTTTTGGTATTTAAAACCTTTATGTAAAAAACAAGAGCGTATAATCTTTGAAACTTTTATAAAAATATGTTCCCAGATTACACTGCTACCTAATGAGATAAAAAAGCTTTGATTATATATCGCTGATATAAAATACAAAGAGGAAAACTGAGACATAAAAATATACGATTTTTATCAATTTTTAAAAAAATGTTCATAGAATTAAAACAATAAAACTGAGGATATTCATTCTTTTAGTCAAGATACATCTTAATATTGCCTACGATTGAGTAATGGTTAAATCCCATTTATTTAAAAATAATAATGAAAAAATCGCCTTGTCCCACACTACCCCTGTCCCAAACCTCCCCGGTCTCCCCTAAATCTTGCTGTATTTTAACTACATATCTTATTAGACCCAAATTCACTAAGACTGTTACATAAATTCTTGTAAAATGTTTATCAAAAAACAACAAAGGTTTCCTCTTATTTTTTTTTCAAAATTCTTATGGAAATTTGTCTATGAAATTATTTGTGAATTGTGTATAAATTATAATCATGATTTTAATGATTATATAATACCAAAAATTATGCATCGATATGTTTTCTGTAGAGAATGATCTAAAAAATTAACTTTAGAAATAATTCCCAATTGAAAAATCTAGATTTTTTTGTTGAAAAATAACTTTGACAATACTTTTACAAGATTTAAAAAAAAATATAGCGAATATTAAGTAGAGAAAAATTTTCGTAACTATCCTTCCAACATTTTTTTTATATTTTTGCGAATATTATTTTTCTTCCATGATTCAAATTTTCTAAAATTAAGTTTTATAAGATTTAACTATAGGATTTTAAAAATGAAGAGGAAAGCTCTTTCGGTTTGCTCGTTAAAACATTCTTTATAAAATTCTTTTTTTTTTCATTTTCCAAGATCTAGAATAAATTTTTTAGGTAAAGTACCCTCAAGTCGACCGGTTCCTCAATTCGACCGGTAGAGTTATTTATTCAATTTATTTATATTTAAACTAATATTTGGCGTATGATCTAACATTAATAGGTCAATTATTCCATAAATAAATACGAATCAGTGACAATTTTATATAAATTCACCATCAAACATTCAAATATTGACCACCGGTCGAGTCGAGGAACCGGTCGACTCGAGGGCACTTTACCTTATTTCCTCGTTAACTCTTTCGTCACTTTTGGGACTCTGAGTACCCAAAGCAGCATATGAATGTTCTGTAAAAAAACAATGTTTTTTAATTATTCAGAACTGATAAAAATTCTATTCTTGTGAATGATTACAAATTATAAGGATGTCCAAATGTAAGATATTTTTTGTAGAACCTCAATTAATTCCTGAGCTTAGATATTTTTGATTAGAAAATTGTGAAATTGGCTTGCAGCATATGCTGCGGTCCGGAAAGAGTTAAAGATTGTCAAAAATGACAAGCAATTTATTCTAAAAAAATAAATAAATAAATTGTATGAATAAATAGTTATTTTTACGGAAATCTGCGTTGCATTAGCTTTTCCAAGGTTACAATATTATTGGAAAAACTCCCAGTAATATTCCTGAATTCTGAAATTTCCTGAATTATTTTAAATACAAAATAAAGTAATTAAATAAATAGTAAATGAATAAAAGAGTAAAAGAATATATTTATGTGTTAAATATTACATCAAAGTTCAAGTTCTAAAAAATTGCTCAAAATTCCATAATCTAATCCTGAATTTTAAACCGGTTTTAGACCCTTCCAAAACCGGTTAACCGTCTGTCCTAAAAACCCGGTTATTTGGAATCACTATTGCTAATAAATAGATTATAGTACCGAAGGAAACTAAAGGCTAAAAATGAACTAAGGCAATTATTTGCTTTGTAGGAACCCTTTATGGTCGTTGCAAGAGGGAAGGTATTGAGCTATCACGCTCAAATCCAACACCATGGTCTGAAGATGCTATGATGGAAGCCTTAGAAGCTGTTCGGGTTGGTCAAATGTCGATTAATCAAGCTGCCATTCACTACAATTTGCCATATAGTTCACTGTATGGGCGCTTTAAGCGAGGAAAATACGATACATCCAGCGACGGTGGTGGACAGATGGATCATAGTCCGGAGAATACTGTAAGTCTTTTTTTTTGTATTGTTAGAAAAATTAGTATTTTAGAGGGTTTTCAGGCTGGGCTCGGGGGGGTTTCTCTATGGAAAAGTGTGTGAAATAATGGTGGGAAAGAGATTGGAGGGGGATTGAGGACTTGGCCTAGAAAATGTGTGTATAGAGTATTTGTGACTAATTGGATCATCTTGTGTGGCTTCTTCATCTTCTGCAGCAACACCATCAGCTCCAGTACACGACGACTGTGATGCAGCAGGCACCACAGCAGCAGCATCCGGTTCATATGCATCACCATCCGCCGCCACAGATGGTGGCTGTGGCCACATCACAGCCACCACCGCCGCCGACACCTCATCCTCAGCCCGTTCAGGCGCCTCATCATCCGCCCACGACGTCTAACCCAACGCAGAACCATCCCAATAGCCATGTCTACCACCATCACAGCCAACAGCATCATCATATGGAGAGAAGTTGAAAATCGCCGCCCAAGCGGACGTCGCGGCGGAAGTTGTTGAGATTGTTGAGGCGGAAACGTTGCTAGAGAGGATTTTAAGGATAGGAAGGAATGGGATGGGGGGGAGACAGTTGAGGAGTTCGGATTTAGAAAGGACACAGCGCATAAGAGAAATAAACGTAACATCAAATAGTAGGATTAATATCAGTAGAATATCGATCTATAAGAATGGTAATAATAATTTAGTGAACGAGTGGGATTCCCCAATCTGGAGATCGACATGGAATTTTTTGGGAGATCTTCTGTGTCGCCCAAAAGAGGAATTGCAAAGGTAAATGAACGAATCATCTTGAAGAAAATACAATGAACTCGATTTAATAGATCAAATGACAAGAATTTAATTTTTTTATCATGACAAAATATTCAATTTTTTTTACAAGAATAAAATGAGAAGATCTGAATCTGATCTTTTAAAGAAAAAAATATATATAAACTTCTCCTTTATAACAGTTCCAAAGGCAGAATGATCACATTGATCGGCGCATTCAAATTCCTGATAAAAAAGGAATACAAGTTCTTATCAAAATTCACAGAGAAAAATCCAA
This sequence comes from Phlebotomus papatasi, assembly GCF_024763615.1. Lineage (NCBI taxonomy): Eukaryota > Metazoa > Arthropoda > Insecta > Diptera > Psychodidae > Phlebotomus > Phlebotomus papatasi. Next base: position 79,763,460 of record NC_077223.1, read on the forward strand.
TTCGGATAATCTTGGCGATAATACTCAGGGAAATCCTTGAGAAAAGCCATAAAAAATTATTATTTCTTATCTTTATACCGCTTTCTCTTTTAAGTTTCTTCAATTTTTTCACTGTTACTTTATCCTTTTTATTACTCAGTTGATTCATATATATCGCTACTTGGAAATTACAAGGAGTCCACTCACTTCTTTGCGATTTTGAGATTCTAATGCACTTAGAAAGACAATTTAATAAATTTTCAGATGATATAAGTCATTGAATTTCGTTATTAGAAAAGTTTTTCAAAATTTTAATCTTTTTGATTACTTGCATAATTTTGTTTGAAGCAAAGGGGCACAAAACAGATTTATCGTTCAAATATTTGTGAAACAGGGGACTAACTGAAGCAAGTTGATCCCTTGTCATTCTAATTTCAGCAAATTTTGCACATAATTTAGAACGACAAGGAGCTAACTCATTAAAAACATATTTTGAAAAGTGAAAATATAAAAGTTTTGATGTTTATATTAGTGCTCGTACAAATAGAAAAGAAATAAATTGTTTTTGTTCAATCATTGAATTGAGATAATTATTTACACAAAGTTGAATCTTTCATGGTGTCTCCTGAAAAATGGACGAAAATTAGTTGGCCCTTTGTAATTTCGAAGGAGCGATATGTTGCTCACTCACACGGCTGCTTGAATTTTCCTATTTGGTAAAATATGTGATGTTCCAGAAGAACTTTGCAATTAAAAATCCATTTCGCCTGAAGTATAAGCTTAACTTTCACAGAATTTTCCCTAATGGTGTCTACACAATAGAGGCAATTTTCGTCAAAAATTGCCTTTTTATAAAATTCTGACGTTTCTGCTCACAAGGATAGGGGAAATTTTCTTTAAAAATGCATTTTTTAAAGAAATTTCTTCTAGTATGTGTAGTGGCGTTAAGATTCCCCCTAAACTTAATGATGTAGATGGCGGTACACGTCAGTATGATCACACTGATCTTTTCGATATTCGGATGACAGCTGTCAAATATTTGAGAAATTATAAAAGCCTTCTTTGGATTTTAATCTTCCTTTTTCACACTCAATCATCTGGATAAGGCAGATTTGATGTAAAATCTCTACACATTGGAAGTAATTTTCGTCAAAAATTGCTTTTTTGAAGGAAATCGCCTGCTCTGCTGTAGGAGGAAACGTCATAATTCTGTCAAAAATACAATTCATAACGAAAATTGTTCGCAATGTTTAAAGTCCTTGAAGAATAAGAGCAGAATCACATTGACAGTAAAATGCTCACCGTATTTCGTTAATTTACGCATTTTCATTGCAATTCTTACACAAATTTTCGATTATCGTATTACCTTATCTCATACTCGGTGGCACTAGGTGAAAATAATATAATAAAATTGAAGAAATAAAACGAAAATTCGATAAACGGTGAGCAAAAAAAACTGTAATAGAAATTATTCGTACAGTTTGTTTTTGCTTACAGTTTATCGAATTTTCTTTTTATTTCTTCAATTTTCTTATATTATTTTCACCTAGTGCCACCGAGTATGAGATAAAGTAATACGGTAATGGAAAATTTGCGTAAGAATTTCAATGAAAATGCGTAAATTAACGAAATACGGTCAGGCTACCGCGGGCATTTTATTGTCAATGTGATTCTGCCCTAATGGACAAAATAACTAACAAATATTTACAATATTTTGTCAAAGTGGATCTCAAGGATCAGAATAAAATAAAAAAAGAGACTAAATTGCTTTACATTTCAACATAGATAATTTATGTCGACGGCAGCCATAATCCCGAACGCCAAAATCCCGAGAAGGCCTAAATCCCGAAAGCCAAAATCCCAAATGATTAAAATAAAATCCTGAAAGAGATCAAATTGTATGAAAAATAATGTGTAGAATAATTTCCCAAGATAGAAAAAATTTCCCTTTGCCTCCACGAAGCGCGAGTGGAATCGTGGGAGTAGCTATGACACTTAAGAATTCGGGATTTTGGCGTTCGGGATTTTGGCTTTCGGAATTTTGATCTGGTGCCAATCTATGTAATAACTATAGGGGAAAGTGTCCATGATTTTTTGCACGGTCCCAAGCTTCATAATGACTAAATTTTACTGCTCGAACTCAAAGAGAGAGCAGGTATAAAATCCACCTTTTTACATCTTGTGACACGCCTAGATGTCAAACGGTAAGAGATATCGACTTCCGGTCTTCGACGCCCCCCCCCCCCCCCATAAGTCAACATTATCTGGAACAGTCTTTTTTTCCTTTTTCCCCTTACAAACTCCTTCCCCTCCAAGACCATATTTTCTTGGTTTATTTCGAAAACGCCTCCTAGGATTTTTTTTCATTTTCGGATATATTTTAGAGAGAGGTAGTCAAGGCGAATGTTTCGTCCTTGGACCCCTATGTTCGAAAACCATTTCGATATCGAATTTTCGAATATCAAAGTTTAGCACTTTGGTGGACCTATATTTCCTACCGATTTCCTTAAATTTGGATTTTTTTAAAGATCTCGAAATTTCCAACCCGACTGCATCAAATTTAATTGGTCCGTGATGTAATATATCGGATCTGTAGGGGAATTCTGTAATTTTCGTGGCATTGTCACGCGTGAGTTCGAAACCTGACAATGGCAATCGAGCTTTTTTGTCATATCATATGAGTTCGAAAATGCAATTCATTGATTTTTTAATGAAATCCCTTATTGATTTTATGAAAATACAGTACGTCTTGGTTGATTTCTTTAACAAAATTCATTGTCATTTGAATTGCCAGAAATCTCAAATATGTGACTTCTGACAATGCCACGTGAGCTGAAATGGCAATGTCATGGCTACAGAATCGCGTTTTCGAAAAAGCTATCCTAAGATTCGAACCTAATTTGTCATATGCCATTGCCAGAGCGTTACAGAATTCCCCTCCTGATCAGTAGTGAATCGGTAATATATCCGTAAATGATTTACCTTTCAAGGATTTACATTTTATTTATTCGTATTACTTATTACTCATGTTAATATATTTTAGAACCTACTTTTCTTAAGCAGTTTCTTATTTCAGAATGGTATGTTTTTAAATTTATTAATCAATTTAATCGGTAGTAAAGCGGTATGTACACAAAAAACATGCGACAAAATAATATACAAATCTCGTGGTCGTGAGTTCGAGCACTCGAATTTGCCATCTCTTTTTGCAATGTTTTTCAATCCTGTTTTTAAAATATAATTTATAAAACATAATTTATTCAGAAACATACATTGAGAGGAATCCGAAAAAGTTATAACATTAAGAGAAATCCGAAAAAGTTAAAATAACATTCCGGAAATGTTAATTTTACCCTGCATTATTGATCCAAAATCGGTGTAAACATTATGCTTTTTAGGTGTATTATGGGTTAAAGTTACCTTTTTTCGTGTTAATTTTACACTTAAAAAGGTGTAAAATTAACATTAAAAAATGTTGATATATTTTTACACCTGAAAAGTGTTAAAGATATGAGGAAAAAATGTCATTCGCATTCCCATTTTTTTTCTTAGTGTAGGATAAATTTAGTCATTATGAAGCTTAGTAATAATAATAATGCTGGCATAACGTTCCATAGAGGAACTAGGCCTTCCCTCAAGGGGAATTCAGGGCATCCATTATTATTTTTCTTATACAGGAATGGGGATGTCAGGCCCATGCCCCGTTTAATCAAGTGCAGTGAAGCTCACTGGATGCAATCCGAATACCTTTAACGCCAGAAAAATTGCTGGTGACCTAAAGGGGATTCGAACCTGGAACACTTGCATCATAGAGCTAGTTCTCTACCACTTGAACCATTATGAAGCTTGGGACCGTGCAAAGCATGGAAACTTTTCCCTATTTCCTGGATTTCTTTGGTCAACTATATACACACAAAAAGTGTTTAATTTAAAATTGTTTAATTTAAAATTGTTGAATTTCAAGATGTTGTATTTGGAATTGTTAAATTTAAAAATTGTCGAATTTTTATGTGTGAATTCAAAAATTGTTGAATTCTGTTTATTGTTGAATTTTCTTTTCATTTCGAAGATTTTGATTTTTTTGCCTTTTTAGACATTTTTATTGGTTTTTCCTGTACTCGGGATTCCCCCTAATACGAGTGATTACATCTGATGCTCGGATCTTCACGATATTATGCATATAAATATTTGATGTTCTATATGACTTTTGCCCAATGAAAAGCATCTCGACTGAAGTATAAGTCTTAATTGGAAATTCATTTTTACACAACTTTTGTTTAAAAATTCAACAACTTTTGTCTCAAAATTCAACAACTTTTGTTTAAATATTCAACAACTTTGGTTGAAATACATAAGGCTTCATACTATAATAGTGTTAAAAATTATGATCAAACTATAATAGTGTTAATTTTTGATCATGTGACAAAAATACCATAAAGTTGTGTATTTTTTCACACTATAATAATGTGAAAAACTGTAATCATACTATAATAGTGTTAATTTTTAGAATTTTTCAAACAGTTTTAAATCACGAAACATTGTTGAAAAATTTTTATGATTATAACAGTGAGAAATTTTACACAGATCGCAATTAAATAATTAATTTATCCGATTTCACACTATTATAGTGTTAAAATTTTACACATTTTCAAATTAAACAACATTGTTGGAAATTTTTAAACTATAATAGTGGTAATTTTCAATCACGTGACAATAAATTACCAAAATGTTGTGCATTTTTTTAACATTTTTAAATTAAACAACTAAAATGGTCGATTTTGCACTATTATAGTAGTAAAATTTTACACATTTTTTTACTGAGTAGATTTTCTTTTACCAAAATGCATTACTTATTCTCGTGCAATAAAAACATTTTTCACAATTAGGGCAAGTGTGCCAAATTCCGGCCAGCTTGCAATTTCGGCCACCTTTTTTTTGTTCCTCGAATTTCCATGAACTTTTAGATTTTACGTACTCTAGAGATTATACAATGCAAAAGAATAACAAAAAATGTAGCTACGACAAACGAGATGACGTGAAAAAGATATTGGAAGAATTCCCGAAGAGCAAGGAACTATGAGAATAAAGGTGGCCGAAATAGGGCACCAAAGCTATGTCTATATTTTTATTCATTTTAAAATGTGTTAAAAGTGATTTTGAAGTAAATAAAGACGGTAAACTCTTTACAAGGTTCCAAGCAACACTCTTACAAAAGAAAGAATAAAAAAAATCAATTTGTATTTAAAATATTACATTTAAAACTTGAGACTTTGACGCTTGCATGCAACTATGCCGAAATTTGGCACACTTACCCTAAATATTGCATCTTACAAGGGAGGTCATCGAGTCATCAAATTCTGATTGGCTTCATATTAAGAACATAGACGGGGATGGGCATCATAAGGATTGTGTCATACTCAAAAAGTGCTAAATTTTTTTTTCCTTTAAGAAAAGCGACCAGAATGATTGCATGCAAAACTGTATATGATAAAGAAAGTTCTAGAACCAGCAGATGCAGCAGTGGCGCAGTGGGGAAGCGGACGGCGTTTATAACGCAAAGGTCTCGAGTTCGATTCTTGCTTAGCGCCGTTTTATTTTTTATTTATTTATTTTTAATCACATACATTTATTTATCGTTTTTTTAATCACTGACCGTTTTTTTATCATCAATATAGCAATATTTGCTTTGCACTGTAATATACTCCTAATATGAATGTTTAACTCAAGTAGCGTTTTAAAAGCTCTTTTACGCGTTTGCTGATTTTAATCTTTTTTAAAGGAATAGAAATTAAGAATTCATCCTCATATGGTCTTATTTGTCCTAGATATACATAGCTATTAAATACTAAAACAGAGGACAATATTCACTTTGAGCATATCGAATTATAGTATGACTCACAATCAATTTAGGCAAAGGCTCCCAATAAACTTTTACAAAATAGTATTGAATTGAATTTTTAAATAATAACAAAATTTAACATATCTTGATTTTGTGCAGATTATTGACTATATAATAATTCTCTATACTTTGCACATACATAGATTTAATGATATATCATTTTGCAAGACACATTGCTTAGGCAAATGATTTAAAAAATAAATAAAAATAACGCTCTGTATATCTAGGACAAATAAGACCATATGAGGATGAATTCTTAATTTCTGTTCCTTTAAAACAAATTAAAATCAGCAAACGCGTAAAAGAGTTTTTAAAACGCTACTTGAGTTAAACATTCATATTAGGAGTATATTACAGTGCAAAGCAAATATTGCTATATTAATGATAAAACAAAACGGTCAGTGATTAAAAAGAACGATAAATAAATGTATATGATTAAAAAAATAATAGGAATAAAAAAATAAATAAAAAACAAAACGGCGCTAAGCAAGAATCGAACTCGAGACCTTTGCGTTATAAACACCGTCCGCTTGCCCGCTACGCCACTGTTGCATCTGCTGGTCCTAGGACTTTCTTTATCATATACAGTTTTGCATGCAATCATTCTGGTCGCTTTTCTTTAAGGGAAAAAAAATTTAGCACTTTTTGAGTATGACACAATCCTTATGATGCCCATCCCCGTCTATGTTCTTAATATGAAGCCAATCAGAATTTGATGACTCGATGACCTCCCTTGTTATAGAATATTTCAGTCAATCCACGTTTTCTGATTGGCTGGAAGTTAAAAGGTATCAAAGCTCTGACCAATCAGAGAACTCGATGGGAGTAAAATGTTTTATGGCGTCAAATATTTAATTACGCATAGAAAAGACTTAATCTTATAATCCAGTTTCAAAGTTTAGCTTGTAAAGGACACGCTTATTTTTTTTTTAATAAAAAAAAATAGCTCCCATATTAATCTTCGATGGATTTTTTAAACGTCCGATCTGCTTTTTGAATCCATTGAGATTCTTGAGAAATAAACTACACTTAAGCAAATAAATTGAGATAAAACATTCATTCAACTTTGTACTGAAATCTACAGAAGCCGATAAGATTAACTGCAGATCACTCGAGTTCACGATAACTGAGTGTTGGTCTCAAGATGATTTCGTGTCTGGAGAAAATCGAGAATAAGGAATATTTCGTTGTTTTTTATGGCACTAAATAAATTTAATTACCTCTGCAGATTATAAGGCAGAACAAATGATTGTTTAATGTCCTTGCCAGATCACAGAGAAACTCCATAAAATTCTAAAATGTCGATTATAAAAAAATTTTGGGGAATCCTACAACCGACTATCTAGCATCTAAAAAAAAATCTTTACACAATTTTAATTATAGACACTATTTTTTTCGAGAAAGAGAGACATTAAAATGAAAGTAATCTTCCATTTTACTAGTTTATAGCAATTATAATGTTTTTTCAATTAAGATTTATTAAGAAAAGTTATTTGTACTGCATGTTTCGTTACGAAGAAAAAAAAGAAGAATAAAAACTGAATTGGTGATATTTTGTCTGATCTTTTGGTTGCGATCGATTGAATATTAAATTGAAAACGATTATTGTTATATTGTTAATTGATTAAGTCAAAGTTGAAGAGATATTGTAATAATTATATTTGAGAAAATGAGAGAGAGAGAAAAAAAATCAACAATAACGATGAATCACAAGAAAATGCAGGGCGACTGAAAAGAGTGCAATGATTTTAATTGAAAAATCCCAATTTTGAGCTCCAGGTGACAACTATAAATCAAAACTTGCTAATATAAGACAGTTATTTGCGCGGGAGGAGGTGGGCAATTTCTATTTTTTGTTTTTAAATGACTTTAAACCCCGAACATTAATTTTCAACATGATATTTCTTCGAGCCTAAAAGTGAGAAAATTGTTTGATCTTTTTGTTTAGGACGACTTGAATTGCTGTACATAGAATAATTAAAATGATAAACACTACTTAGCGGGGTTATAGAACTGAGAGAGACTAAAATTTTGACGAAAAATCTAGGTGATTAGGATGAGAATATAGTGAGATCTATTTGATGATAAAAAATCATTGTGAATTATGAGTTTAATTAGGTATAAAATACACTTCATAGCCTAAGTACGTGTATAACTGATATGTGTACAAATGTAAAAGCATATTTTAAAATGCCTCTGGATCTTTTATTTTACCGGAAACAAGTCAAATAGCACGGGAAGGCTTTCATGCTTCGCACATACTCTGGTTTCGAACGTTTCATATTTTTCCCAAGGTCCTTTATTGAATCTGAAGGAATATGGGAAAAATATGAACTGTTCGAAGCTAGAATGTGTGCGAAGCCTGAAACCTTTCTTCTATGATCTCCTTTTTCACCCTTTAGAAAGGAAACACATTAACATTGAATTTCTATTATAGCATAAAAATCTGGAATATGGGTCATCTTCTCTCGTTTTTGGATGAGGTTATTTTAATTTTTTAGGTTATGTCAATTCTAACCTAAAAAATGTCCTTCGGAAAATCTTGTCAAGATCTTTTCTACGAATTCTACTGCGAATTACATATTTAAGGAATTTTGAGATTTCCATTACGTTCTTCATGTTTGTTTTGAACAAAATATGATTTTTTTTTACAAAAAGTTTACGACAGCTTCCAATAAATCAAGCTCAAAATTTATCGATTTTGGTCTTAATTGCCTAAAAACCTATTTCTGAGCTGTTTTACATCGAACTTCCTCAAAAAACAACGTTTTTGAAAACTGAAGCGTACTTCAAACAATTCAAATTCCAATAGATTTTATTGTGGTGGTCACTTAAGTCCATTAACTCAAGTCCAACCACAAATTTTTCTAGAAAGAAAAAGATACAAAATTCTTATTGAAAATTTGCTTAGATATCTGACGATTAAAAACTTTTCATTCCAAATTTTGAACTTCTTTAATGAATCAAGAATTTTCAAAACAGATGATATTTCTCTAAAAAATAACAGTGCTAGGTTAACAGGGTTAACAGTTACAGAAATTATTATGCCCTAGACACACTTAGGACTTAAGCCGAGAGACGACTTAGTGGATAATGATGGAAATGTAGTTTAACCATTATTTCAAATATAATTACGCTAAGCCGTCTCTCGGCTAATCCTCAGGTCTGTCAAGGCCCTTACAAAGCTTTCTCTATTTTACTTTCTTTGGGATATGTGCTTAAGTGCAGCAAAACCTGAAGTAGGTAGTTATTTCAGGAGAGAAAAGTACATTTTTCTCAAGTGAGAAATACAATTAATCTGCAAATGTCAGATACAGTAAAAGAGCGGTTGAATTTAAAATGTAAAACTTGAGGTTATGTGAAGAGAATTTTGCGAATTATAACTTAGAAAAATTCTTCTCTTGTGTTTTCTGAATTGTAACGTTTTATTTTAATTTCCTCGACAAATTTCATTTGGATAACCATAAATTATTTTTTCTTAATCTAGGGTAGGGTAAATGTCCTAATTCAAAACCATTTCCAAACGCTTTAACTTTGACAGAAGATTCAACACATTCAGTTCATATTTTTTCTGAAGAAAATTACATAAATTTGCTCTTTGACTCTTCTAGAATGTTAATGTTTAGTGAAAATTCTTTAAATATATTTTGAAAACTTCTTAAATACAAGAAAAATGCACAAGTGCAAAATGCTGCTATTGGAAATAAATTAATCCAAATGGAGACAAGGGAAAGTTTCTAATTGGAGACAAACAGTGTATGCGAAACCGCGACGAAAGGCTTCCAAAACCTTGTTGAGTTGCTCTTGAGTGCAGGATTTGTTCTTATTCCTGGTCTTTTCTCCTTTCCCATCTAAAACAATAAGAAAATCTCTCCAAAAAAATCATATTTCCGGGGCTTCCTATTAAAGCATTTGCAGACACTTCAGAAAAACTCTTTTTGTTCACGGAATAGGTAATTATTTCATTTGAAAACTTCTCGTACCGTTAACAATAAAGATTAGCACTTAATTTAACTAAAATATTAGCCAGAAATATGACATAAATGTTGAACAAAACGAATAAACAACAGTCACTTTATTGTGTTTTTTATTGGAAATCATGGTCAATCGATGAAAAATTCGATGGTGAAAAGGTACACTTTTAATTTTTCTGTGAAATTACCAAATTAAAATTTGTGAATATGAATGGATTTTCGCTTTATTTGCAGCAATATTAACTAAATAATGAAACTGTGATATAGAAAATATATAAATATAATAATTTAGTACTGTATTTATCATGAAAACAATGACGTTTCCATTTGGAGTAGCTAAAAATTTCTATATGGAGCAGGTTTTGAATTAGATTAATTTACCCTACTGTAAAAAAAAGGGACAGATAATCCTAACCGGCTTATGTAGGTGAGATTCTTAACGTGAGCTAACTCGGAGTGCATGCAAATTCGATTTGATGCTGAAGTAGGGAGACGCCATTCAGTTATCTTGAATCAAATTCGTGAAATTATACAAGTTTTGTATTTGAACCAAAATGTCAAGGATTTGGATGAACTGACAGAAAAGTGTTATATGGGTGAAATGTAGACCAGAATGTTCTCTATAATTTTGCCGTAGAACTTGAACTCATCGATTACTCAGAAGCCAAGATAATCGAGGTTTTTTGTTTCTTAACTCGTTTTTTCATCCAGAGTGCCCCAAGTAGTCATTTGTTGAACTTCAACTATATCAAAGAATTATTTTATTTTGTGGGACTTTCCATTTAAAACCCTATTTTAAGTGTCTTTGTGGAGTAGAGGCAGTCAAATTGGCATCTGAGTGATTTCAAAGCGTTATTATGGGAAAAATCAATTTTTTCACACTTAAACGGAAAAATCGGAGTGATAGCGTAGTCTGAGCGGAAAATGATGTATGGACGAAATGTAGAGACAAATGTCCTCTACAATTATGTTGAAGTAATCATCAAAATCGGTTCAGTGACAGTCGAGATAATTGAGGTTATGTGATATTGAAATTGGTTTTTCGACTGTGGCGCCCCTGGTGTTGGTCCCACGAAGTTCAAATATTCTAGAAAGTTGTAGCATTTAGTGAGATCTTTCGTTTAAGCCCTCATTCATCAAAATCGGTCACATAGAACCGGAGATATGATTTTTTGAATTTCGTGAACTTTGACCCCTCATATCTCCGGTTCTATTGAAACCACAGCGCACATACGCACCATTTTGGAAACGTCCTAGACTGGACTACAACATACTAAAATTTCATTAACTTGCACAATGCCGTTTTTGAGAAAAATTGCTTTGAATTTCGATGAATTTTGACGCTATCACAGCGCCACCTGTGGTGACTTTTTGAACTTCCATCTGAAAGTGCTCATCGAGACGAAACCAAAAAGGTAAAATTCAGGTCGATATGTTAATTAGAATCGGAGATAGAGGCCGGTCAATGTTCGAACTTTGACCCCTTATAGCTCGGGTCAGGGGTTATGGATCGACTTAAGGTTTTTTTTGTTTGATAGGTATAATCAACGGCTACAACATACTAAAATTTCAGCCCGATTGCATAAGGAATTTTTGAGTTATTTAACTTTTAAGATTTAAAAATATTCTTTTTAATAATAGCGCCTCTAGCGGTGGTTTTATGAACTTGCGATGTTAGAAGGGGAAGTGGCATTTCACGAGAGCTTTCCAAAAAGCCCTCATTTTTTAAATTCTGACAATTAGAACCGGAGTTATTGCCATTTTAAAAAAAATTTTTTGGACCCTTATAGCTCGGGTCAGGGGGGTCGGGGGACCTTAAGTTTGGTATTGATGGAAAGCTCTAAGGCCCAGCTATAACATACTAAAATTTGAGCCCGATCGATGCCATAGGGGCGGAGCTATTGAGAAAACAAAAAAAGGGGGGTCTTCAAAATGGCGGAAGGAGGGGTGGGGGGTGGGGGGTCAATGCATCAAGTTGCAATTTTCATGCGATATATAACCTTTGCCGAAAACCGCAAGTCGATATCTTTTTTAGTTTAGGAGCTATTAAGCTCCAAAGAGCGGCCGGCCGGGAACGTAACTTAGCCCCCCATATATTCGTGATCAGGAAGTGGCGAAACACATTTTGGCCAAGTTTGAGCGCGATCGGAGGACATGAAATTTTGTTAGGATTATAGTAGGTGAGATTGTTAAGAATCTCACCTAATAAGGTGAAAATTCACTTTACACCTTACTTTTCTTTTCCGAATCCCTGTTGGAATTATATAGATAAAATTTTCTTAAAGCAACGCATTAAAATATGAGAATTTTAAAATTTTACAGGATAATATATTTATATGAGTCCTAAAAACTTTACCAAATTCCTAAGAAAAAGGAAATTCAATAGAAATTGGCATTTTGTTACGAAAATCTGAGAAAATTCACTTTGGTTTTTTGTCAATTTTCAGAAAACTTAGACAAAAATTACAAGAAAATGAAAAAAAAATTATTGGAGATGAATTTATGGAATTTATGAGTTCTACACTCAGTCCCGGCATTATGCACTTCAGAATTATGCACCGGACAAGATTATGCACATACAATTATGCAGGTTTGTCTACTTTTTGGAGTCAATTTATAAAATAATTTTTGAAATACACCTTAATGTATACTATATTATGACGCGGGAAATTTGAAGACGCAATACTCATTTTTCAATATAAACCTTTAATTTCTTTAATTAAAGTAAAAACTTGAAATATTCTAACAATTAATTGAAAAACTCTGCCCAAAGACTACTGTTTGTTGATGAATTTCTTTTAAACAGTTGAATCTTTTTGTTTGAACTACTTTTAATCCGCGCAAAATTCGTTCTACGGCAGATTCATTTAAAAGAAAGCCCCTGCGGGTATGCAAATTTTCTCGATGTATAATGCCATTTCGCGCGTTGTTTTTTCGGTCCAAAAAATGTGCACAATTCCGGGACTGAAGGGAACTACTCGAGTCATCAAATTAAAAAAAAATCTGTGGCTTTGCTCAACTACGCAGAAAGGCATCAAATTAAACGTGGTATATTCAAAAATGTGAAATTTCGTTAATTTTTTTTTAATTCCCCAAGTTTGACACCTTACGCAGCACATAATACAGAAAATTTTAATGAGACTGCATGCAGCGGTGACTTAGCGGTACAGCGCAGGACATTCAATGGGAGTGCCGCGGGTTCGATCCCTAGCTCCGTCTGTTTTTTTTCCTTTTGATATCTTTTTTTTTTTAATAAAAAATTCTATTCTTTATTAAGTAGTATTATCGTAGTGTAAATTGCTTATCTAGAGTGCCGAATGAAAATCTTTAACAAATTTTTAAAAGCCATGAAAGTGCATCGTATAATTTATCGAATTATCAATTTGCCAGGTGCAAGAATAAAAAAACTGTATTTACTTACAATCAGCTATCTGAGGATCGTTGTAAATATTATTTAAAGTTTTTATTGAAATTTTATAAAAGATTAGAAAGGTCGAAGACCCAAACCAATCTTTTTTGGAAAAATCATTTGGAAACCTGTGCTCAAATAAATGTTTAAGCCGTACTCTCGTTGTGATTGCACTTTCTGTTTTAATCATGGATTTCAGTAAAGAAATTATTAAAACAGAGAGTGCAATCACAATGTGCACATCGTATGAAAGATATACTTTCACAATCAGTTTGAGTGCAGGTTTCCAAAAGATTTTTCCAAAAGAAAATTGGTTTTTGTCTTCGACCTTTCTAATCTTTTATAAAATTTCAATAAAAACGTTAAATAATATTTACAACATTTTGTATTCATTTTGTATACATTTTGTATTCCACGTGATTTTTTGGCTCGGGATTTAAAGTGTTAAAAATGCATTTTTTAAAGAAATTTCTCCTAGTGTGTAGAGGCCTTTAGCTTTAGATTCAGTGCAAGTTCAAGTTTAATGAACTTTTCTCATTCTGAGTTTTGTGCTGCCATACTCAAACAAATTCTCTTAGAAGTCGTCCATGTGATTAAATTCACGCAATAAAATTAATAACTCAGATGCCGAGAGAAAATTTAAAGAAATGCTGTATTAATGTTTGCATGGATCTGTAAATCTTGGAGGAAAATGTCAGTTAATCACAGGAGTTCATTCAAAAAATTCCTCCTGGCATTTTGAGAACAGTGGCGAGAACAGTTGCCCAGCAGCGCCACCACAGTGCACACGAGCAACCACACCATGTCGGTATTGCAGTGCTGAAGAGAATTTGACAGTTCGTGAAAAAAATTCGGATCGGTGAAATTTTTTCATTTTGCCTAAAATAAACAAATACGGGCCAAAGTGACTCGACTGTGAAGGGGTGGAAATTGTGCGGTGAGGCCTGCCAATGACAAAGGGAAGTGTTCGGGATGGCGAACAGTGAGGAGAGCACGAAGAAAGCGTGGACGGAGCAGGATATGGATGCGGCTTTGGATGCTATGCGAAACGATCAGATGAATCTTGTGAAAGCTAGCGTCCAATTTGGCATTCCTGCCTCGACACTGTGGCAGCGGGCCACGCGTTTGGGCATTCCGGTGCCCAAGAATGGTGTCAAAACCAAGACATCCAGCAAGGATGGATTGGCTGAGGCGGTGGTGCTGCTTAAAAATGGTGAGATATCGGTTAATAAGGCGTCCAAGGTGTTTGGCATTCCGCCGTCGACACTGTATAAGATAGCCAAGAGGGAGAAGATTCAGCTGTCGCCGCCGTTCAATACGTCGGCAACATCCTGGACACAGGACACACTCGCCACGGCCATGGATGCCATCCGGAATGGGCACATGTCCGTGCACATGGCGAGCACAAAGTTCAAAATTCCGTCAGGGACACTGTATGGGCGTTGTAAGCGCGAAGGGCTTGAGCTATCGCGCACAAGTCCAGCTCAGTGGTCACCAAAAGACCTCAAGGAGGCCCTCGAGGCCATCCGTTCGGGCCACATGTCCATCAATCAGGCTTCTGAGCACTACAAAATCTCCTACAGTGCTCTCTATAAGCGAGTTAAACCCAGTCTCTCGCGCTCAGAAGGTCATGCCGGGCACGAACCCGAACGAACTGATGCTGTCCTCACGGAGACATCAGAATCGTCTACGGAGGTATCGGAACCCCTACCGCCCAGCGATATACGTCAGGGCAATCGGATTATTGAGCAGAATGGGTGCTTCATCACGGTACTGGATCCGTGCCACGTGGAAGAGAAACCAATGCCTCCCATGGAACACCATCAGCAGCACCTTGACCCGCCCGGACACAATGTGGACAATCGCCACGAGTACAGGGTGAATGGGAGTCCCATTGGGATGGGATACTTGGACTTTGCACCGGAACCCCCAGCTCCAAGTGCCATCCCCGTCACTGGCTATCTCGACTATTCAGCCACGGAGCCCAAGTACAGCACAAGTGGTGAGCAACAGTTCGTTGGCATTTCACATTACTAACAAAAAACCCATTCATCCCCCCAAAAGCCCCCCACTAACCCCAATCCTTCCCCCCACTTTGCGTAGATCAAATCATATAGCTCCCACAGGATGACCAAATTTTGCAGTACGACCCCCAACGACCCACTCAAGCCATTTTTGCAATGAAGAAAGAAAAAAAAAATCATAAAATCATTATATCATAATTCCCTCAATTTTCTCATACATGCACACAAAAGTCGATTGCGTGGTGTAAGCAGTATAATTTCTAAAATTGGGAAATATTCTCTTTTGCAAAATTCATTGAATTCTCAGGGATTCTTTTTCCATTTGAGAGAGAGAGAGACCACGAGAGAGGGTGAGGCAGGGTGTTTAGGGAGCGGAAGTTGTAAAAGTTTTTTTTTTTCTGGGGCCAAGATAATTCCCACAGGATTTACAGTGGAGTGCAAAAGTGTAAAAGTTTAAATTTGTTTTAAAATCGGATTAAAGTGAAATTAGGCCAACTGCAAATATTATTACCAAGACTTTCTTTGCTCTGTTAAAATGCCAATCTACATAGAATTGAATATTTAATCCCAGGAAATATTTTAGTCCCATCCGGCTTTTTGATTGGTTCAAGTCTTTTTGAGTGCTTTCAAGTTCTAACCAATCAGAAAACGTGTGAAAATAAATATTATAGGGTAAGTGTGCCAAATTCCGGACAGCTTCAATTTCGGCCACCTTTTTTGTTCTTTGAATTTCCATGAACTTTTAGATTTTAGGTACTCTAGAGATTATACAATGCAAAAGAATAACAAAAAATGTAGATTCGACAAACAAGATGACGTGAAAAAGACATTTGAAGAATTCCCGATGGGCTAAGAACTATGAGAATGAAGGTGGCCGAAATAAGACACCAAAGCTATGTCAACATTTTTATTTATTTTAAAATGTACCTATTGAGAATGATTTTAGAGTAAATAAAGACGGTAAACTCTTTACAAAGTTCCAAGCAACACTCTTTCAGAAGAAAGAATAAAAAGATCAATTTGTTTTTAAAATATAATATTACATTTAAAACTTGAGACTTTGACGCTTGCATGCAACTATGCCGAAATTTGGCACACTTACCCTAACATTTAAATGTGAATTGTGCGAATGAATTCACAGACAGTATTTGATTATCTGAATGTGTCTCGGCTAAAAGATGAATAGCTTTTTTTCGCAGAAAATGTTCATGTTCGAAAATTTAAATTGAATTTCCAATTCTCATGCTACAAATTCGCCCAGTTCGAAAAATTTACGAGCTACCAGTAAAAGAAGTTGTCAAAAGAAACTCAATAATTATGAAGCGAATTACAATATAAGTCGCAGTTACCCAAAGAGAAAAGACATTCGAAGTTCGATTTCGAAAGCCAAAGAAAAGACATTTTCCTTACGTTCAGTAATAACTTTTCCGTTTTGAGAGCTCTCCCCGATCAAGTTAGCTGAGATTCTTTACAATCTCAGTTTTTGCGGTGGCCCTAGGTGAAATCCGACCTCATCAGATCGGGCTCAAATTTTGGATTTACGCGTTTTGACACTCATAGATCACGAATATTATATGCGCTAAAAATCGATTTTCGTGGACGTCCCGTCCCGTCCCGTCCGTCGTATAACCACTTCTGGAGAGAGATCGGAGAGAGATATCGACAAGCGATTTTTGGCAAAGGTTAAATGTCGATAGGTGGCTAGAAGTTTATGACGTCAGAACCCCCACCTCCCCTTCCGCCATTTTGGAACACTCCCAAATTTTGTTTCTCAATAACTCAACCCCTATGGCATCGATCGATCTTAAATTTTTGTATGTCATAACTGGGCCTAAAAGCTTTCGATCAGTATCAAACTTAAGTTATCCCAACCCCTCTGACCCGAGCGAGAAGGGGTTAAATAGGGAAATGTAGGCATGGTTCGCACACAGTGAACATTCAAACGATGCGAATTTTCCCCTTGTTTGTCAAGACCTGGTTTACCGTTTCATATCTCGTTTCGTGAGGTTAATAATTATCTATCTTATGGTTAAGAAATGACGAAGTAGCCGATGAAAATATGCATCGTTTGTAGGTTCACTGTGTACGAACCATGCCTATTTTCCCCTAGTCATTTTTCGAATGGAAATATATCCGGTTCTAATTATCGGAATTCGAAAAATTTTAGTGTTTTGGAAAGCTATCGTGGAGTGCTACAACTCTCATGACACCCCAATTTCATCCGATTTAACCGAAGGTCCGATTAATTGAAAAATCGATTTTCGAAAATTTAATTTCGAATATTTCGAAAACTAGACGATGCTTTTTCTTTAAGTTTTAATATGTTGTAGCTGAGGTCGAGACATTTCCAACGGTGGGTCGCACTCCTCCCTCGATGTTCCCTGACCCAAGCTATAATCAAAATTTTCGATGAAATTTTAGTATATCTATAAGATATTTTTAATAAAAAAAAATCGTGAAATTAACTTGCTGCACATGCTGTGGTTCCGAAAGTAGGTATGTCTTATTCGAAATTTGAAGTGTCACGAGTTCGACGAGTGTCAACATGTAGTCCTTACTTTGTTGTATGTAGAATGAAAGTAAAGGATCTCGTGTAATATTCAAATACTGTCTCATTACACTGTGCAACAGTGATTTTGTTCCTGGGATCTCATGCTTTTTTTCCTATTACTAGGGTCAATTTTCGTTTGAACCTCAATTTCGAGGTTAAAAAACAATCTGAGAGAAAAGTTGCACATGGACGAAAATGTAGCTAATAAAATTCTGTATTAAACCCATAAAAGAGATTGTTGGGGACAGCCCCAGTTTTCGAGATATTTTTGGTTAAAGTTTCTAAATAGTTCGATTTTTCCATGTTTTCGGACATATATGAGACTACAGCGCCCCTGGTGTCAGTTGCACGAACTCTATGTTCCCATATTAAGAAATAAATCGGTTCAGCAGAATCGAAGATATAGGCACCCAATTATCAAAAAACGGCAAAAACGGTTTTGCCTAGATTCCAGGCGCAAAAACAAAATGAAATCAAAATGATAAGTATTTTCGTAAATCATTTGGCATTTGACACTAGCAATAGAAAAAATAGCATGAGAACCCAGGGACAAAAAAAGTTTGAAATTGTTGCACAGAATTATTAAATTTTTTTATAATAACTGAGTAACTTATTCGACAACTTAGAGTCTTCCGCGAATTTTCAGTATGAAAAGTCGAAATCATGTTTGAATAACATTTTGTTCAAATAAAAAACACTTTACCTTTTAGGATAGATGTTTTAAGTTTTAAAATCAAGCTGTGTACACACGCCAATTTATTCATTCATCGCTGGAGCTTAAAAAAATCGGAGATCGGTTTCGAAAGCCTAAGTAAAGACGTTTTTACTTCTCGTTTTGTCCACGTGGTAATGGAAGAACTTTCTATTCGAAGTTCTAAGTCTTTCTAATGTTATTATAATATCATAAAATATAATAAAACCCCATTATAATTACTTTCTTTACTTTTAAAATTTACCCCACCTTGCGCGATTCGAAATTAAGTTTAAGTTTTTCGAACATCAACGACTTTTTGTGCAAGTAGAGTACCATATACCTTTTACCCAAGACACTGTTAGAGAATCATCAAACTCCAGCTGAGAATGGGAAGAATTTTTTTTAATCTTCTTTATATCAAATAAATTATTGTGGGAAATTGTGCTTATTAAACTATTTTCTAAAAGATGATTTTGTGGTACTCGCAAATAATTTGATATGATTATTTTGATTCGCATTATTACAAGCTCTTATTAATGAACATAATATGAATATTGCAATACCGTGGCTGTAAAAGAATTGAATTTTCCACAAAAATATGATAATTTTGTAGGAAATTCATTGTTTTAAAAATTCGACGTAGATCAGTTTTCTCTATTTTGACAAACAACGTTCTTTTCAAGTCGTTTTCTAAAACTAATGCTCAACGCACAATAACTTTTGTTTAGTAAACATGTTTTTGACATTTCAATGAGAGTGAGTGAGATCTAGATCTAGTCATCTCGCTCACTCTCCTCATGGTAAAATTTGAAAACATGCTTATAATCAAAATTTATTGTGTGCCGGACATAATTCTAGCAAGACAATCCTCATTGCTGGGTTTGAAAGGCTAGAAAAGTTAGAAAAGATATAAAACCTGAACTAGAAACCCAGACTAACTAAATGTCGTCAGTATACAGATTTTTGTCACTATTTGCCCCATGCCATCTAACACAGTCTGCGCAAGTAGTAGAGTCTAGATGGAAAATTCTTCGACCTATAGAACAGACAAACGATTTGTATTCAGTGGATCCAAATTAAACTGAAAACCCTTACTATTGAATAAATTTTGAAATATTAAGTTGGTCAAAATTATTGCAATGAAAATATTAAAAAAAAGGAATCAAAAAGTTTCGATATATGTTTCATTTTAAACATTCCTTGATCGAATTTTTTGTACGAACTTTAAACCTAAGGACTCAAATATACTCAGGCTGATCTTCGAGAATTTTTATCCTGTCAAATTTGGCTGTGGAATCGGTAAAGAAAATTGATTGAAAATGACATCTAATCGATGATTCCAAACCCTCAGTATCAGTATATGACATTTTGCGATAAAATTTTACTGACAAATTTTACAGGCTAAATATTTTCGAAGATCAGCCTAAGTCTATTTGGGCCATAATGGGCTCTATACACTAGAAAATTTTATGTCCATATTGAAAACTTTATCCAACACAAGCGTAGGGAATTTGCTTCAATATGGACATAAATTTCTCTAGTGTGTAGAGGTCATATGGCTTAACTGCTCTAATTTCTTATTATTCAAGATTTTTTGAAAATATTTGACTTAGAATTGGATTATTAAGGGCAAATGATCACATAGCCTTTGTAAAACCAAAAAGTTTGATTGCTCTTTAGGATTTTGAGACTTTCGGGAACTGAGCTAGACCTCTAGTCTAAAAACCGCTTCTATCTGTTTATTTTTTGTATTGAAATTTTCCATTAGAAAATTTAATGTTTCCGGCACAACTTTAAAAGCTAAGCACTACAACAAAGTGTGAAAGAGTTGGATAGGCATATACAATATCTTTATAAAAGAAAGAAAGGAAATTTGGATTTTATGGAATTTTTTGGATATAAAAGGTCTGGTCGAGGCGTAATATACGATTTTACAGAAAGAGATAAACAGTTTAACATTTGAACTACCTCTGATCGAAATTCATTAAATTGAAAATGTGTGCGAGCACTCTAACTATTTTAATTTGTTTTTTTTCTCACATATGTAGATTTATAACTATTTAAATTCCTTTATTAAGAATTGTTTAAATACAAAAATTAATTAAAATATATTGCCGTTTGCATTCCTTGGTGTTTATTAACCTTTCTGAACTGTAAAATTATCGGCTCAAAATGACCAAATTTGGGATTTATGGCTGAGCAAACAGTGTTAATATACTTACTCAAAGTTTTCTGCCATTTGATGTCAATTTATTATCGATACACTGAAGTTTATGATATTCGGGCGATTGGGGGTGAAATAACATGCGTGAAGGTTTTTTTTTTAATTTATTGCGTCTTTGACAGCTGTCATTTGGATTTTGAGTGCAGAAAAATAGCTCAGAGTAGCTCAGTTTTAAATTTTTCAATATTGTCATTCGATTTATAATGGTGCTATCACACTAGGATTTTTCACGTTTACTTTGACATTACTTTCACATTTACTTGAAAATTCTCACAGCCAGGACACATTTTGCAAGAAATTTGCTCAATTTTAAATAGTGCCGCGAGATTTTCGATTGTGAATGACTCCGGAAAATGTGTGATAGTATTTAAAATGTCTTATAAGTCACTTTTTTGTTATTCAGAAAGATCACCAAAGCCAGAAAAAAGATTTGTAGGCAAAGGGCTATTGCAGCGACTCTGATAGTCTTATTGAAAATATATAGGAAGTTGTCCCAACTCACAACTGATATTTCTTAACACAACAGTTTGAAGGAACTTAATAAATTACTTAATAAAATACTTAAGCTTCACTTCATGCAAGTTTATCACTAAAACACTGTAGGGGAGACTGGGGCACATGTAACCATTTTCGATAGATGCGAATTTGAGGTGGTTTTCCAAGGACACCGTGATTTTTTGGAAAATATTTCTTAGCTAATGTTTTACCCTTGGGTATAGGCAATTCGTCGAGGGTAATGCGGATGCTGGAAAATAATTGAGTTTTCCATAAAAATAAAATTTGTGTCACTGTGCATTTTTCTCTTTTCACAAAATACCTGGGGTAGAAGTAACCACTTTCTGGGGAGGATGTAAACACCTTTTTTTCCACCCTTGAAATTAACTTTGCACCACTCTCGATTATTTTAATTACTTAAGAGATATATAAAGACTGTATATTTTTCAAAAAATCACGACAATTTTTACAAAGAATAATTAAAATAGCAAAAAAAGTAAAAGCATGCATATCAAAGACATTTTTCAATGGAGTTTACCCATATTTTGACATCATGTGAGTTTTTATTGAACACAGCACCACCAATTTTTTCGTAATCTATATAGATATTATATATAATCTATATAGATATATATAGATATTATAGATATTTCGCATGAAGGTCAATTTTCCGCTCTTTTACCTACTCATTTTGTGAAATTGAAATTGCCTGGTTACATCTACCCCAAATGCTGTTTTCTGACCAATTATTAATTCTTTTGAAATAATGAGAATCTCAATTTGTCTAGTAAATCCATAAATATAATCCTAAAAGATGTAGGAAAGAACTGGTATTGCTACATTTCGATTATTTTACACAGTTTTTAATTTCCAGGTGGAAATCCAAATGACCAAAATAATTGAAATATCAACATTTTCGGGAAAAATGATTTTTTTTTTAAAGTATTAGGATTTTATTGACCATTTCTTCTGTGGACATACATCCCCATGGTATCTATGAATACTTATGGGTTTTATCCTCTGGAGTCTTAAAATTAATGAAAAAAATCACAGTGTTTACAACTACCCCAGTTTACTACTGCCCCAGTTCCCCCTAGTTATCTTATTTTTTGGCCATAAATAATATTAACTACGAGTAAATAAATTTAATAAGAATAATTTTCTTCAAAAGACTACTTATTTAAGTGCAATAAAATTGAAATTATTGAGCAATTTTAGCATTTTAATTTGCTGAATTCATATTTATTTGAGCAACCACATTTATGCTATTTTAACATATTTAAACAGGTTTTTCTAGGGCAAGTATTAATTTTTATTAATAAATAAGTGCAGATCTATCAATTCAATGAGTTTTTAATGAAAAATAACGCATAGGAACTATTCATCTGAAAATTAAATTGAATTTACAAATTGAAAAAATCCTAGTGTGATAGCACGGTGAGATTTTTTTACTAACTGCATAATTTGTGGATCTGTTTTATGAATTAAAATATGCAAATGTTATTCGTTATTTATCCTGAGCGTTCTGAACAATTGTAATTGCAGTTCAAATATTTCTTTTTATATTCAACACTTTTGCACGATAGTGTATTACTTTCGTGATTTGTGCCAAATGGAATTAACATGCAGAATAGGCAATGTAGAGCAGAACCTTCACTTTGACTATTCAGTATATACTTCTACACTCGAATGTTTTCCCAGAATTTTCTTGCTTAACCTGGTGGAAGCAAAAAGAAATGTCTTTGAAGAAAAATATCTCGATTATTTTTTGCACTAAAAAACAAAGGAAGAATCCCCAAATTTTTTCTTTCAGTGAAAGAGTTCAAGTGTTTTTCGATTGGATGGCAAATGGTGTTCCAATCATTTCCATTTTGCTTCTGAAAAGATATCGGTAGAATCATCTGGAACGAACAATTTTCTAAAACAGTTTTTAGTTTCTCTTGGTCAGTGAAGCTGAAAGTTCAACTTTCAGCGCAACATCGTGCGTCAATTTTTTCAACACGACACTGTTAGGGTAGATTGAGATGGAATTACTCAGCTATTTCTTTTTTTTTTCAAAAAATATGTTTTCTATCTTTCTCCTTTTAGATTTTTTTTTCAAAGACTGAATTAGATCTTAAAAAAAAGAGTTTCGGTATTTTTTTACCTTGAGAAAAAGGCTTCTAATAAATTATCAGATGATTATCTACAATGAAGATTTGTGATGAAAAATATTGCATGATCTGCTGCACTCTTACAGTTGATTCTTTTTTCTTCTAATATAATAAATTATAAGGTTGCACTGCTAACACGTAATATATTCAGTAACATACAAATACAAGAGTAATTTGCTGTTAAAATGATTAATAATAATTGTAATTTAGAAAAAAAATAGTTATCTTGTTATTTTATTAGAATTAATTGTGATGTGAGGAAAGGTCTGAAGTTACAAAAAAAAAGAAAAAGAATATTTAATAGACTTTAGTGGAATTTTTGCTGTAAAAAAAAACATGTGTCAATTTTATCAGTCAAATTGCTTATCACGGAAAGAGGGAATCCAAAACGAGCTGTTTATCGTAAAAGAGCGAGGACTATTCTCATTGATATGCGAAAATTATTATTGTTGGTTAATTGTTTCACAATTGATAAATAATACAAATCCATTTATATAACATTCAATTTATTTTTCCCCTTTTCATAAAATCCACATAAAACACACATTTCAATCAGGAAATGAGCTATTACTTTAAATGCATTTTAAAAATTATGTTAAATAAATTTTATTATTTTTCACTATTTGTACATGATTAGAAGCAATTTTTAAGTTCTTTTTTAGAAAGAATTTTTAGAGGTCTATCCAGTTGGTTTTATTACAATGAATTATTTATTTCATTAGAATAAAACACAATAACAAGATACACTAATGAGAAACAATTTCATGCTCCGTATCACAGACAAATTTTACAACTAAATTAATCTATTCAGAAAGATTTATAAAATTATTGCACCTAATCAGTCAGATATAGAAGGGAATATTGCGTATTATTTTGAAAAAAAACTTAAAAAAAAGAAAGAGTGTTAAACTATTATGAAAGAGAAGTTACTTTAGTTGTAATTCGAGCAAAATTGTCTTCCAAAATATTAATTTACGAAAACTTGTACTTCAATATTATTTTCAGCAATATTTTTTCAATTATCAATTTTTTAAAGTTAGCAAAGAAAAATAGTGATAAATTTTTATGCAAACTTGTCAGGAATTATTTTTGAGTATTACAAACTCAGCTTTCAAATATTTTTAGAGCTATCAATTCAATTAATGTGAAATTTTTAGAACTGTGCCAAATTTCGGACATTTGTTTTTCAAACTTACATGCATTTTAGATTTTTTTTTCAACTACTAAAGTTTGTATAATACCTAAGCAATTAAACATTGCCTCTGCTAACGAGACGCTGTAGAAAAATCCTTGAAAGTGTTTCGGAAGGGCATAGGACTTTGAGAACTTTGAGATGAAAAACTACCGAGACCCAGGACGATATTCGCCGGGCGTCCTTTCCAAAACGCCTTCACCCTTTTGAAAAAATACTATTTTGACATCGAATTACTCAACATCAGCTAAAGGGATCTTAATGAAATTCGGTATGGAGTCTAAGTATGACTTAGGCTATTTATCCATGGATACTACCCCATCCCCCCACCCCTCCTTCCAGTAGCTCCCGTACAAAATGAGGACTTTTTTCATTTTAACTTTCCTCTTAAGAAGAAGTAGAAAGCTGAAACTTGGTATGGGATCAAGGTTTATAAAAATCTCCTTAACCATGTATATAGGCTTCTCCCCACTTCACTCCTTCTTGTAGCCTCCATACAAAATAATGACTTTTTCCACTATAACTCCTCTGTGAAAAGAAGTAGAAATCAGAAACTTGGCATAGGATCAAGGGTAATCGAAGGTTCTTTAACTGTGTATATATAGGTTTCCCTCTGTCACTCCTTCCAGCATTCCCATACAAAATGAGAACTTTTTTCACTGTAACTCCTCTCTGAGAAAAGGTAGAAAGCTGAAACTCGGCATAGGAATATGGTTTATGGACGACTATTCAGTCATATAAAATCTGATTACGATTTAAAAAAATAAATAAATAAATCACAGTTAGAAAAATAAGTCAAAATATGAAATGATTCTGCTCAACTCGATGAATACAATGAGGCCATATCTCTCTCTATAACACATTAAAAGTATCAGACATACATAATATAAGATCATAACAAATAGGTTAAATAGTTTTGAAACTTAACACATTTCTTGTTAATTGAAAATTTTGATAACCTGGAGCACTCCGTGCGGTGGACTTGTGAACTTATCTATACCGTCATTTTGTAGGATTTTCCGAGGCCTTTTGATTGAGTATTCATTGATTAAATATAACCGTCTTGCCCGATGAGGTCGGTTGTGAAGTCGGCGGCAGCCGCAGATGGTTTAAGAGCAAATAAATCTATCTATCTATCTATCTATCTAAATTCGGTTAATAAATCTCTGAAATATAAGGATTCAAATTATGAGTTCGAGCCCTTATGGAGAATATCGTCGGTTGTCTCAGCAATTGTGCTAACTGCATTTTTGCGATTTTCAACTTTTTGCATATATTCTGATATTATTGAATTTTCTCTATTAAACTATGTTATATAAAAAGTTTGGAATTTTCTCTATACTTAGATATTTTTCCGTGAAAATGTTTTAACTGTACGATAGTAACAAAATTTCATCAGCAACTGCGCTATCTACCAAATTTCCTGCAGTTATCACAAAAATACACAGAAAAATGGCGCTTATTTTTTATCAGCAACTGTACTATTTGCAGTTTCACATTTTTATTCATCGCGAGTCCATCAAAACAAAGCAGACGCTTGCAATTTGTGATAAAGTTCACCTAACAAATTAAAAAAATGAAATTCTCATTCGAAGTATCAAAAGACAAAAAGGATAATATCTCAAGCATTCTACTTTTTTTTGTCAGAAGAAGATACAAAATACTATGTACAAAAATTAAAAATTGATGAAACTCTAAAAATTGTAAAAAGTCAGAAATAAAATTCGTCAGTTAAATTAGCATTTGTCGTAATTTAATTTTTGCGATTTTGAGATATATACATATTTCAAATCGGCGTAATTTTGTTTCTTAAACGCACTTGAGTAAAAGAAACTTTTATAAGCCCAATTAAAATTATTTTAAACAAAAATTATCGTAAGTGCCCTTAATTAATATAAAAATTTATCAGAATTTGTCGTAACTTCCATTTTTGAGGAAGTTACGACAAATTTCCATACAAAATTTTCAGTAATCAACATTTGCCGTAACTTTCTTTTGCTCGTTTGCGTGGCTTGCCATTTGCAGCAAAAATGTAATATTTCTCATTAAAACGTTCACAAACTTTTCCAAATATCCACAGACAGTGCGAATAATGCAACATTAAATCATTTTAATTCAATATTTGTGAGAAAAAAAGTAAGAAAAAATCCCTGTTCATCTGTTATTAATTCAAAACAAAACAAGCGACGCGACGCACAAAATTTATTCAATAAAATTTATGAAATTAAAGCTTTAAGGAGTGAGGATAACAATTTAATTGCCTAATTTAGTCAAATAAAGGCGCTTATTATCACTAGAATCATTGAAATTGATATAATGCATTTTTTAAAATTTACGTAACTTCCAGGATCTCCATACATTAGAAGTTAGGGCTTTATAAACGATAGAAGTTACGATAAAATCTTATTGTGTTTCATCAGACATATATCTCATCTTTTAAATAATTTTATAAAGATTTTCTCGAGTTAACTTACTGTTTATTAGTGCCACTTTTATTATTCTTCTTATTATTATTCTTTGAATATTTGTTATATAAAATAATTCATTCATGGTTTGTTTTTCATTGAAACGTTATTGAAAAGAAAAAAATTGTCTCCTGAAAAGTTGTCAAAATGTAGTAGCACAGTTGCTGAGACAACCGACGATATGCTGTCATTTTATATATTGTATGTTACAATCCCTCCTTAAGAAAAGACAGTGTAAATGCCCACATTTCATATAAGAGATTTTTTTTTCTACGAAAATAGTTTGTTTGCTCTTAGAACTTTTTCCCCATGCTTTAGAATTTTGGTCCCGGAACAAAAGTTGTTACCTACACCATGGGCTATTCAATGATATAGGTCTCATTGGTGGTAGCACCATAGACCACTTTTGCCCATTGTCCTTTTCTAAAATATTTTGACTGATAAGAAATTATAGCAGTTAAGCCATATGGCTAAGGCTTAGGTCTGAAACCCGTATAACTCTCTAAAACATTCAGAGTTCCTCAAGTCACCACTAGGGGCGTAATTTTAATTTCTTATTTTTGCTCCTTTTATGCAATTTTCTTGAAGCATATGCTTCGTATGAGTCTAAAATGACTCTGCAAAAGGAGTTTCAGGGTTAATTGGCCTAGATAAGCAAAAAAAAAAAAACAAGAGGGAAATTATCTTGTCAATTTTATTCAATTTCAAACGAGTTCTCTTGTAGACAAATGACCTTTGAAATAATTGATTGATTGACTTCAAAAGTTTGAGTGTACAAAAACATATTTTCTACTAATCTTTCATTTTGGGTTTTGTATTTTTC
This sequence comes from Phlebotomus papatasi, assembly GCF_024763615.1. Classification (NCBI taxonomy): domain Eukaryota; kingdom Metazoa; phylum Arthropoda; class Insecta; order Diptera; family Psychodidae; genus Phlebotomus; species Phlebotomus papatasi. The sequence continues at coordinate 79,791,342 of NC_077223.1, forward strand.
TTTCTTTATTATTAAACATTAAACAAATATTGGAGCATTTTTTTCCCAGTTAATAAATAAAAGTTTGTCACAATTTTTTAATATTTTATGCAAATATTTACTTGAGAAATGTTACAATTTCTCTGACCTCAATCTCCATGCAAAATCTCCACAATCTCTTGCGCGCTCTCTCTGAAGACAGAAAAGAAGAGAGAGAAAAGGTATTTTCAGAGCCCAATAGGTAGTTGTAAAATTTCTGAGAAAGTCTTCTTAGGATATTTAACTGAGGGTTTTATGTTGAGGAAAAATAAAAGGCAAATTCTTCCCAAAAAAAAAAAACGAAGGGAGGCCACTCGAGTGTGGAATAAATTTGGTCAGGTCTCTCGTGAGGAGCTTATGAAGTTAATCTTCCTGTAAATAGAAGGTTCTTTCTGGTTAAGTAATTTTTCAATGGTTTTCTTTTTTGTGTGTCCTTTTTCGTGTTATTGTAAATTTAGCTGGATATCCATATCCGGCAAATGGATATGGAAACTTGAGACCATTGGATCCGATGGAGGGTGTACCACAAATACACAATCATCATCCACTGCCACAATATGTGCAGCAGCATCCGTCGATGAATCCAATGGGGCAACAGCAAATGCACCATCAGATGCCCAGCATGAGAGCTTATCCGGAGCCAGTGGACTATCTCAAAATGTCACATGACACACTTCCACATCAGGTTCCGGCCGAACAACAACACAGTGATGTCAACACCTTCAATCACCTTTAGTGTGTATTTGTGTTTGTGTTTCTGACCAGAGTAGACAAGTTGCAAGAGATGGCGAGAGATCTGGCGACAAAATCAAAAGAAACAATTCACCACCAATCCTCCAGTTCATAACCCCCAGCAGCACGGACTTTTCTCCTCATCCCTCAACAACAACAACAACAACAACAAAAGAAAACAACCCCAATTCACCTCCCAAACAAAAAAAATGAACATAAAACACCTTTTTGCAGCCACCAAGAGAGAACGGAAGACGGTACAAATTTCAAAAAAAAAAACTGTAAGTAACAAAAGTTTTTTAAGAAGACACATTAATCCTTTTTATCTCAAAACAAGAAAAAAAATTAAAGTGCGAAAGAAAAAAAAAGAAAACAGACGGTAAAAAAAATTTACAATCTCCCAATTTTTTTGAGAGGGAGAGAAAAAAAGTGTGTGAGAGAAGAGGAAAATAATGAACGATACTCTTACCATCCCGAGAACAGACTGATTTTCTTGCGTTTCTTCAGCGAACAACAAATAAAAAAAAAATAATAATATAGAAGAAAATCGCATGAAGTAAACGCATTTGGCAGATTTTTTTTTGTTTCTTAAATCAAAGTAATAGCCTAAGGAGATTTTTTGAACAATAAATATATACAAGAGAATTTTTACAATGCTACAGGATACCTCAGACAATTTACCCCAAAAAAGTTAATTATGGGATTTTTCAAACAAAAGGGATATTAATTCAGTGGGTTTTCTCTTGAAGAAAATTTATTAAATTTTAAATTTTTTAATGTAGGCAAAAGCATTTTGACTGATTTTTGGTACTTTGGTTGGCCATACTCCGATTCACAATATAAGAAAAGTTTAGGGAATTTAGGTAATAAAATTCTCCACTGATCACCAAAGAGAGAATGTAAAAATCTGTTTTGGTTCTCGAGATATCTGAGTTTAAATTCACGAGCATACAGCGCCTCTGGTGATAGTTTTACAAACGTCACCCTTTCTAGATGTCGGCTATTTGAAATCCGTCACTTTTGGTCAAAGTTCGAATTCGATAGAAATTGAAGGGCTTCAAATAGCTGTCAATTTCTAGAAGCAGTCGAGTTTGCAAAACTAACACTAGAGGTGCTGTATGCTCGTGAATTTAAACTCAGATATCTCGAGAACCAAAACAGATTTTTACATCCTCTCTTTTGTGATTAGTAGAGAATTTTATAACCCCAAAATTTAGTCATTTTGAAGAATGAAGTTGAAATTTGACATAATTGTCAGTATCTGTCAAATGGAAGTGATTTTAAAATTGAAAATGTACAGTAGACTCTCTCTCAATTGGACATTTGGGGCAAAATGTCATCCAGTTTATCGATAGATTTGGGCGTCAAAACCTTTGTAAATTCCACAAAAAGCGCTCAATTATAAAGAATCATGATAAAATAGGAAGAACTACAGTAGAGTCTCGCTATAGTCCATATTTGGTTTCAAATTTGACACTTGGGTCGCACTATAGTCCATGTAATTTTTTAAAATTATCAACGATTTTTAGTATTGAAATTGCTCGACGGCTTCCACTTTCTTTGCGATTGTGGTACTTGTCCTCGCTCTCTTCATTGTGGATCACAATTATCACAAATACTTAATAAAGTTTGCCAAAAATATTAAAATAATTATGCATGTCGCATACTAAAAAACATAACCTAACTTAAAATCAGTGTTTTGAAATCAACGGTCGATAAATTGTGGACTATAGAGCGATGGCCTATAGGGAGACTCTACTGTACAGTGAATTTGATCGAATTAGCTTTATAATTAAACGTGAAAATTGTCAACAAAATTTTTCGCCCAATTGAAAAAGAGCCGATTGAGTGAGAGTCTACTGTAATTGAAATATTACATTTTTTTACCGAAAGAGACAATTATTTGATTACAGTTCGAAAGAGTAGGAGGTAAAATTTCAGTCGATTGAATTTTACAGAATTGGAAAGATGTGCCAGCGACAAAAAAAACGTTGACATGATTTTTCCTATCAAAAATATAAATATTTCTCAAATGACAACCAAGAAAAAAAGTATACGAGTTTTCTAATAAGAATAATGACCAGCGCACAATAACTTTTGTTTGTAAACATGTTTTTAGAATTGTCTATCAGAGTGAGCGAGATGACTAGGTCTAAATCTCACTCACTCTCAGTGAAATGTCAAAAACATGTTTACTTAACAAAATTATTGTGCGTTGAGCATAACAGAACAGAATAATCGTTCTGTGTTGTGATTTCGATGTTTTTACAGCACAATTAACATTATTGAATATTATGCCGTGCGTACAATAACTTTTGTAAACATGTTTTTGGCATTTCAGTGAGAATAAAAGAGATCTAAATCTAGTTATCTCGCTGACTCTTATAGGATTTTTTGAAAACATGTTTACAAACAAAACAATGAGGGAGATCACTAGATTTATGCCCAACGCACAATAACTTTTGTTTAGTAAACATATTTTTGACATTTCAGTGAAAGTGAGTGAGATCTAGATCTAGTCATCTCACTCATTCTCATGGGAAATTTTCAAAACATGTTTACAAACAAAAGTTATTGTGCGTTGGACATTATTCATATAAGCGATATTTTATAGATAAATTTACAAAAAAAAACATAAAGAAAAGAGTAACAATAGTTATTCGTGTTGCTAAATTTTTAAAAACAACTTCTATTCCAGTTTGAATTTGAAAAATTATTTTAAATTTGAAATGGGATTTTTTGTCGAAAATAGAATTGATGCATTTTTATAAGAATATTTCGTAATTTTCATAAATAATTATGCCCTCTACAGACTAGATATATTTATGTCCATATTAGACACTTTTTGTACACAAGCGTAGATAATTTACTTCAATACGGACATAAAGTTCTATAGTATTTAGAGGCCATAATTTTCCTATTTAAAAAAAAAGAACAAAAATCCTTAAATCCTTAAACAAGTAATGTTCTTTTCCATTTTACTTTTAGTATTAAATAAAATAGCCGGATTATCTGAATAAAAGTTCGATTTCTGAATTTTGGCGTTTGCACATTATGGTGTCTACACACTAGAAACAATTTTCGTCAAAAATTGATTTTTTTTAAATTCTGACGTTTCTGCCTACAAGGATAGGGAAAATTTTCTTTAAAAGGGCATTTTTTTAAAAGATATTTGTCCTAGTGCGTAGAGGCCTTTAGAAGCAATTTTCGTCAAAAAATTGCCGTTTTTTGAACAATAGGACAAATTGGTTAAAAAACACTATTTTTAAATAGCTCCTAGTGTCTAGATGCCTTTAAGAATGTATCATGACGTTTCAAAAGTTTAATTTCAGGAAATTAAAGAATTTCTCATTTTCTGTCGAAAAATTATATCTAGTTGTTAAAAGTAGAGCATTTTGAAACGATTTGCTTCAAAATTTTGCATTTTGACAGAAATTACTCATAATGTGTGAAAAGCTTTAGGGATTTCCTAAAAAACAAACGGTATCTATCAAAGTTAGTTAGTGATTACAGCTGGGTATTTTTTCTTTTAAAGAGCAATTTTTATATATTTAGGTAGAGAAAATAAATTAAAGAAAAAAAAACAATTAAGAAAATGTTAAAAGAAATAATTCTCTATTAGATGACCAGAATTTCTTTAAAGGGTTCACAGAAAATCAATATAAAAAGGGGTGGCACATCGAAGTGCTCGAACTCGTGACTTATGGCCACTACACACTAGAAGAAATTTCTTTAAAAAATAACGAACTAGTCGTTAGTTCTCGCAGATCCTTGTACAAAGTTTCTGACACAAATGACCCTAGGATAGACCGTGCGATTTTGACACAATGATCGTTAATTATTGCAGATTCTTGTACAAAGATCAGCAGATCGCGCGATTTGTACAAAAAATCGCCAGCTCGCGACCCGAATGAATTCTAAGTGGTACATTTAACCACATCTTACCGTGGTATCACACTAGAGAATCTTTATATTACCATTAACATTAAAATGTTAATGTAATTCACATTAATTGTTGCTGATATGTGTCCTAATATGCAACAATCCACGTTCCATCGTGATATTGAGCAATTCTAGCAATGTGTCCTGACTAAATCAGCGATTTCGAGAGGTTCATGAAGTTTTAATGAGCAACTTTTCACTTTAACTTCAGTGTGAAATTCTCTAGTGTGATAACTCCCTTATGATTCACTCAAAGGTAATAAGTGAAACACTTTAATTTACTAATTAAAAAAAGACTTCAAATATTATGTATAATCGGACTTTTCTCAAATTGTACGACGAAAGCAAAATTCTGTAAATCTATTGATAAATGACAAAATCTCTTTTGCCAGTAAATTCAAAACTGAAAGAATAAAAAATGAAGAACAATTTTGTAAAAAGCATCACACAATTGTTCGTAAATTTTTGCGAATTCCTATTGGGGAATTACACTAAAAATTTCGTAGAATTTTGTACTTTTTTCACAAAACTTTTCGTAACATGATCACTAACCGAGCATTTTTCTTTTACAAAAATTTGCTTGTAAATGTTTGTAAACACACAAAAGATGTTCGTAAAATTTGGTCGTTTGTTCGTAAAGTTTCGTCAAACAAACAAAAAACGTACGATCAAATGTTTGTGAAAGTCGTGAAAAAACAAATCTCAAGAAGTGATCACAAACAATGTTTGTGAAAAAATACAAACATTGTTCGTTATGCCCGGCGCACAATAACTTTTGTTTGTAAATATGTTTTCAAAATTTTCTATGAGTGTGAGTGAGATGACTAGATGTAGATCTCATTCACTCTCATTGAAATGTCAAAAACATGTTTACAAAATAAAAATTATTGTGCGTTGGGCATTACAAACTTGAAGAGCATTTTTTGTTCTTTTACAAAAATTTGTTCGAACGTTTTTGTTTATCTGGTAACGAAAAACAAACAACAAGTGACGAACAAATGACAAAATTTTACGAACATTTTTCAGTGTGTTTACAAACATTTTACGGACAAATGTTTGTAAAATAACAAGAAAATGTTTGTCAAGTGATCATGTTACGAACAATATTTGTGAAAAACTACAAACTTTTACCAACTTTTTAGTTATTTATATGATTTACGAGCATTTTGTAAGCTCCCAGTAGAGATACACAAACATTTACAAACATTTTTATGTTATTTTTTCTGTGCATTATGCCCAACGCACAATAACTTTTGTTTTGTAAACATATTTTTGACATTTCAATGAGAGTGAGTGAGATCTACATCTAGTCATCTCGCTCACTCTTATAGGAAATTTTGAAAACATAGTTATAAATAAAAGTTATTGTGCGCTAGACATTATATTAATTATTTTTAATTTATTTATATTTATTGCAATGCAAGAGTAGAGAAAATTTACTAAATATTGCCCTTTTGCTCATACAAATATTTCGCTTTTGGGGTATCAATTGTCTGAAGTATCGTGTAAAAAATTTTTTACAGGCAATATTCCTTACAAAGATGCAAAGCAGCTGAACAAAGAAACTGAGACAATTCAATAGAATTTCCCCCAAACAAAAATCTTTCTATAACTAATTTATAATTTGTATCGTTGTCTCTTTAAGATATCCTGTGTTAAAAAAAACAAGAAAACAAGCATACGAACCTTTGGATAAACACTTCAAATCCATCCTTTTAGAAAAAAATGTTCCACAAAAATTTCACAAATTTATATTTTCAAAAGAACACATTTTTTTCAAAGATATTTGAAAAAAAAACAAACACCAAACACGAGATTCACTTCCTATTAAGAAAAAAAAAACATTACACAACACATACACAAATTTAATGATTATTGAGAGAAAAAAAATTAATTCTAGAGAAAGAGAAAATGATGAATATTGAGTAGAAAGAGGAAAAAGAGTAAAAAAAAAACATGAGGTTTTTACGTATAAATGTCACTTAACAAAATAAAATATTCATTATTACATTTTTATAGCACGTAAAAAAAGAGAAGAATTCATTGGCGAGGCATTTTATTAAGTTTTTTTTTTATAATTTACCATCACGAGAGTTAAAGCAAGAAAGAAAAACACTTTCTTTTACATGATTTTTTTCTATATATTTTTAAACTATTGATTTTTTTGCATATTTGGGAGCATATTATTGACATCCCCACAAAAAATATAATTCTTTTATTATACAAAAATATAGATTTAAAAAAAAAATAATAATTTCGGATGATTTATAAAAATTAAATCAATCATTTTCGGATGTTATTTTAAAATCTAAAATTTATTTTTTCGACGATTTTATGAAGCTATAGAATGAAATTAAAAAGAAAAATGAAATGAGAAAAAAGAATTGTAACAAAAATTACGAGAATCTCGTTCTAAAAAAAAAGAGAGAAAAAGATTAAAAAGAAAAACAGAGAGATAAAGAGTCGATAGAAAAAAAAAGCAAAAAAACGTAAGAAATTATTATCATGTATAGAGAGAATGAAGTAAGAAAAAAAAACAAGAAATATAGTGAGAAATTCCTTAAAAAGTAATTGTGTCATGTGTGCAATAATTGTCACTTAAATTTTTTTTCCACTTTTTTTTTTAAAATCTGGATTATTACATTTTTATTGTGTTTTTCTCTTTTATATATTTTTCACAAAGAAAATTGTTTTAAAATAACTTTACGATAGCGTAAACTTTCTTTTGGACTCCTATACTTTATCGTAATTTGTTACAAGTCTTGCATTTTCCAAAGAGGTAGTGTTGAATATCCTGAGTAAACTCTGTCTGTCAATAATTTTAGGCCACGCCCCTTTTAGATGCTAAGTTCAATCAAAATTGATTTTTTATTAATTTATAATTTTTGGTAAGGCGATACTTTAACAATCTTCTAGAACAATCTATTTTAGAATTTAAATCATGGGTCGGTTTGGAAGAATTCGAACTACAAAAAATAAGCCACTGCCATTTTTCATTTCTTCGAAGATCCAATGGCTCAAATGCTATGACACTATCCCATTGAACTGAGCTCTCTCTTTGATTTATTCAGGGAGAAAAAGCTGAACTTGGTCTACGAAAAGTACAGGGGTCAATTTTTGAAACTCACTCGCATCCGGGAGCTCTTTAGTGGCCAAGAGAAATCAACTTGAATACTCCACATATTCTTGAGTACATGCAACGAGTACTTTATGTCATAAAGAAGTCATTACAGAAGGATTTGAATGTGCGGAGAGTTTCAAAAATTAGCCCTTAGGGATTCCACCTTGAAAAATTTTTCGTGACCGAAAAAAAGCCCCCGAACACTGAGAAAAAAAGAGGTTGCGATTTAACACTTTTTAGATGTAAAAATATATCAACATTTTTTAATGTTAATTTTACACCTTTTTAAGGGTAAAATTAACATGAAAAAGGGTAACTTTAACCCATAATACACCTAAAAAGCATAATATTTGCACAGATTTCGGATCAATAATGCAGGATGAATGAACTCCAGTGCAACAGTAAAATTGCATATCTGCAGGAGATATCTTTGGGATAAGTGATGGAAACTCGGTGATGTTTCCAAGAAATTTTCCGCGCCAATTTTTCACCCTATTTTCAGTGCTAACGCTTCATAATGGCTCCGGTACACCTATTATTTGATTGAACTAAATTTAAATTGGTCTGATGTTTAAATGAAGAAGAAGAGTTCGAAAGAATGGGATAGATATATGCAAAACGTGTAAGAAAGAAAGGGATGTGAATTTCGACTTCATGAAATTTTCCTGATCTAAAAGATGTGCTGGAGCCATAAGAAATGTATTTCAAATTTACGGCTTGAAAAATATATTTGTATACATTAAGGCACTTCAAAAATTATTTTATAATGAGCTCCCAATAGTAGGCAATTCATATCAAATTCTTTCAATTCATTTTCTCTCAAGCCGGAACTCCCTGTAGTTTAAATGGACTAATTTCAATAGGGGGAATTGGGGCACTTTTCAAGTAGTCAAGCTTTGAAATTGGGCTTTTTCTCTTATTTTTAAATAGAATTGAGCCTAATCATGATGTAATTTAGCTTTGGAATTGTTTTGCTAAGATAAATTATATTATGGAAAGGTCCAGTTTAATTTAAAAATAGGAGAAAAAACCTAAGTTCAAAGCTGCCCCAATTGAAAGGCACTCCAATTTCTTTTAATTCAACAATTTCATGAGACTAATTATTCAAGTCATTTATGTAGTTTTTTAACCAAATTTTTATCCGTTATTTTATAATATTTATTCTCTATTAAAATTATTTTTATCGAAAATATGATTAAGATGTTATAAGTGAGGCCCCATTATTGGAAATAGTCCTCCAAACTCTTCTGAAGTATTCCAGTGATGTTATGCCACAAAATCCCACACATTTGAGCTCTCATTCTTTGTCAAATATTTTCAAATTTCTCTTGGTTATTTGAACAATTTCAAGTAAAAATATTCATCCAGAAATTAGGGGAAAGTAGCCGTGCTTTGCATAATCCCAAGGTTCGTAGTGACTATTTTTTTCCTGTTTCTGAATAAATGAATAAATTAAAACTGGATACTTTCATCTAGTTTTTAAAATATAGTTGCGATTAGTCACATTTATTGAGAAACATAGGAAAAATTTAGTTATTACAGAGCTTGGGATCGTACGAAGCATCAGCACTTTCTCCTATGCACTTCAGAGTTATGTATCAGACAGGATTATGCACACAAAATTATGCATTATGCCTACCACTGGAAGTGAATTTTTTAAATAATTTTTAAATACGCCTTAATGTATACTATTTTATGACAAGAGAAATTTCACAAAACGTTTTATGCTTTATTTGTCAGAAAAAATATTTTTTTTTAATATTCTAACAATTTATTGAAGAACTTAGACCGACAGTTACTATTTTTGCTAATTTTCTGGATGCATAATTCCATTTCGCGCGGTTATTTCTGATCCTGAAAATGTACATAGTCTCAGAACCCCCTGTAATTATTCCATGTGATAGCGGTCCACGAAAAATAGAGGCCACGCCTACATAGATCTACCACGCCCATTTATTTTCAGTTCGATCTTCCATTGGTTCCGGTATTCAATTGCATAAACCAGTGATTAAAAACAAACTTGTTTCGTACTTATAGAACGATTCTGAAAGATCACTGAACCTAAACAAGTTCTTTACTAGCATAAAGATGGCGCGACAGACATGTTTAAATTCTTTAAAGACTTTAGAATCCGAATTAGATTGTTTAGAATTCCTGAATAGAGTTGCAATTAACGAGAACAGCCAAACAAAACTGATTACTGTACGCGATTTTTGTCAAAATTGAGGCATTCTTTGTAAAGAGAGATAAATTTTCTAGATTTCTGTTTAAATACCTTTTCGATCTGTGAAGTGCAAGCTGAGTTTGAGATCAATTTATGAGTTAGTTTCAAAGAACTCCGTATAAAAAAAATAATGGGCCGCTGGGTAGGTTGCATCAAACTGCAGAAACTTTTGAACCGACCATAAGTTGTCAAATTTTGACAATTAATTGACAGATGACAGATTCGAGACAGTAACGCCATCTTTATGTCATCCTACGGTGAATGATCTTTTACGAAAACAGAAACCAGTGAATGTTTTCTCTGGTTAAATTCGGGAATTTGGTCTCAGTTATTCACAGAACTCTCCTTTGTTAGATCTTAAGTCTGAAATCTACTGTATTTACTATATTTATTTAAATGAATAGCGGGCGTTACGAAGTTTCTAGCGAGGGCGTGGCTTATATTTTCATGATCGAAATTTTTTCAAATCGATCTTAAAGACGGTTGTCCCAGTTGGCAAATCAAAAATTCAAAATATAAAAAAGACATGGCCTAAAAGAATTGATAGACAGAGTTAACTCACCTTCTTTCTACCATCCTGCAAAATAGGCAACTAAATAAAATAAATTACGGTAAAGTGTAGCAATGCCCAATTATTAAAAAATGAAGAAAAAAAACACGTTAACGTTTCTTTTTTTTTGTTTTTTAAACTAAAGCCTCAAAACTACAATTTTTATCAAATTAATTCAATTGCGTTATTATTATTCTTCTTAGCTTCTATAATACCCTTTTAAAATGAGAAAGGACAAAAAAATAATACCACTATTATCTCTAGTTATTACATTTTAATATTAAAAGAAAAAAAATGAAGGGAAGAGAAAGATGAAGAAATTATTCATTATTAAATTTATTAGCAAAAATAATTAAAAAAAAAATGAAAGTGAAGAACTTAAACGTTAAAATCACAAAACATAATTCTTGTTGCATTTTTTTGATTTATATTACTTATTCTATATTCCCTCTTATAAAGTAAAAAAAAAATTATCGTCCTAAATTAAAAAAATAATAATAAAAATCATTTTTTACAATTGACCTTTTTGAAAATCAAAGTTTTCTCCTCCTTTTTTTCTTCTGTTATACGTTTTTAAACTATTGTATTGAAAAAAAAACAAAAAAAAATGAGAAAAGAAAAATTATATTGACATACAAAAAATGAAAAAAATGGAAATAAAAAAAACTGAAAAATTAGCGTAATTAAAAAATAAGCCTATAGATTAAATGTGAAGAAATACTATTATTATATATTATATAATTATGAAAGAAAAATAAAGGAATGCATTTCAATGGATTTTACACAAAAAAAATGGAGATGGCATTTCTTTCTGATATTTTCTTCTGCGGAATTCTACTTTTCTTTAAAAAAAAACACAATTAAAAGAAGTGAGAAGACCACACAGAAAAAAACAAAATAATTTGTAGAAGCTGTTTTTTTTGTGGGTCAAATAGTATTTCATGTCTTTTTGTCACTCAACACAGACCACTCCTCCTCGGTGTCCGCTGCTTTTTGTTTAGTATATTATTATTATTTTTTTCTTTCACTCAATACCATGTGCGAAAATCATCACAAGTCCGGGCTCCACCATCACGTCTTCGGCCATGTGTGCGTTATCACAACTTAAAACAAGAACTGCTTGCTTTCCTGTCCGAAAAAAAGAGACCAACATAAAAAAACTATAGATAAGCTTTGTATAAGCTTATGGAAATTGTGATTTTTTCATTTGATATTCGGTTTGTGGGTAAATCTCATAGATAATTTGTAATATAAATAATTCAAAATTTATTTTACATTTACATGCATTCATTTATATGCATAACTCTAATTCAATTTCTTGTTATTTTCATAGGAAATTACTTATGTTTCAGGCCTATAAGACGCTTTAATCCGAATGATCGGTTGGTCCGAGAAACAGTAAAAATTTATCTCAAATAGAAGTCTGCTCAATAATCATTTTTTATCGTTGCACTCCGCATTAATTCTCGTCCATGCGTGCGCAGGGACCATTAATTCGATTTTGTTGTATATGAACGAAATTCAAATAGGTATTTTTATTTTTTTTAATGTTACTAGAACTGTCCTGTTAACTCTTTCGCGTCCATAGGGTAATGTCATGACTCGGGGAAAAAAATTGTTTTTGGGTATTTACATTAATTGAAATCTATGTGTTCGTGCACGACATCATAATAGAAGGATGTAAGATTCTTGGCTCATTTTCTCAAGACTCCAGTTAGATTTCAATTAATGTAAATAGCCAAAAAGAAACTTTTTTCCCCGGGTCATATATGACCCTATGGACGCGAAAGAGTTAAAGCCTGGCTAAAAGTAATTCTGTCGAAGAATTCTGTAATGCTAGAGCAATGTCATATGCCTTGTAAATTCGGAAGCAGGACAGCATTAACTCTTTCACGTCATTAGGGTCATATATGACCCGGGGAAAAAGTTTTTTTTTTGACTTTACATTAATTGAAATCTATCGGTTTGTGCGCAACATCATAATAGAAGGATGTAAGATTCTTGGCTAATTTTCTCAAGACTCCAAATATTCAGGAAAAGAAAATATTTCAGATCAAAAATCACTAATTTCGAACTTTGTGAAATGACTTTTCTTTTTCAAAATTTTTTATATTCATTTATTTTTTTCAGCAAAAAGTTCTTTAGAAACACAAAATAGAATATCCAAAGATTGTATAGTGCATATTTTGATATAATAAACTACTCTCAATTTTCCAGAAAAGTTCGTAGAATTTTCCGGGTCATATATGACCCTATTGTCGGCAAGGGAAAAGTTTATGAAAGTGTTTTCGTGCCAACAATGTAGTTGGGACCGTTGAGACATTGTTTTTCTTAGTGAAATCCAGGAGGAAAATATCTTGCTCCTGGACATTTCATCTTATAATCTGATGAATTATAACATATTTTGCAATATTTTAGAGTATTCTGCAAGCGTATCATATTGTGCAATTGTATTGTGTCTGAATAAAAATGTAGATAAGTTTATTTTTGCCAAATACCACTTAAAATATTGTGACAAAGACTGTTCAAGGGACTAACAGGAAGATTCCTTGAACACCAGGAGTACAGTGTTCATCAAGACAATCCAGTTTGTCATGGTTTTGGCCAAATTAGTGGCCAAGCAAGAAAAACTCTTAAAAAGCCCGTGATATAGATTTTGAAAATGATGCTTCCCTTGAGGACAATAGGGTCATATATGACCCGGGGTTTTTCTGAGTTTTCACGCAATGGAAAATTTTTTTCCTCTCTGAACTATTATATTTGCTCATAAAACATTATGAAAAACTCAATTTTACATGAATTCATCTGCTGAATAAAAGTGGGACGCGAAAGAGTTAATAGCTCCCAAACTAAGAAAGGTATCGACTTGCGGTTTTCAGCAAAGGTTATAAAATTCTTTAAAAAAAAAAATCTTAAAATGGCCATAAATCTGGTTCTAATTGCCAGAATTTAAAAAGTGAAGGCGTTTTGGAAAGATCTCGTGAAGTGCCACTTCCCCTTCTAACATCACAAGTTCATAAAACTACCGCTAGGGGCGCTATTATTAAAAACAAAATTTTTCAATTTTCTAAGTTAAATAACTCAAAAATTCTTTGTGCATCGAGCTGAAATTTTAGTATGTTGTAGCCGCATATTATACCTATCAAACAAAAAAAAATACTTAAGTTGATCGATAACCCCTGACCCGAGCTATAAGGGGTCAAAGTTCGAATATTGACCGACCTCTATCCCCGGTTCTAATTAACATTTTGAGCTAAATTTTGGGTTTTTGGTTTCGTCTCGATGAGCACTTTCAGATGCAAGTTCAAAAAGTCACCACAGGTGGCGCTGTGATAGCGTCAAAATCCATCAAAATTCAAACTCATTTTCTCAAAAACACCATTGTGCAAGTTAATCAAATTTTAGAGTGTTGTAGTCTAAGTTATGAAGTTTCCAAAAAGTGGCGTGGGTTTGCTGTGCTGTCACGTAATTCAAAAAATAATAGGGTAAATGTGCCAAATTTCGGCCAGCTTCTAATTTCGGCCACTTTGAGTGTAATTTCGGCCATGGAAATAAGTTAATTAAAATTATGTATGTTATCTTCGAATAGTCAATGAATTCACTTTGCTTTTAAATATTTATTCATTTTAGGATGTATTAGCACAAATACCGTTAAATTTTACGTATAATTTGAATTTAAATTGCGTTGTAAATTCGATTGTGTTTCTAGCAGTCTTCTGATTTGTAGTGAAGTGCAAAAGGTTTTCCTTCGGTGTTTTTCATGAAAATTGATAAGTTTTCATTATAGATTGTTTCTGTTTATGTTAATAGTGAATCAATCTTTAAATTTAGGGTAAAATTTCCCAGCTAGATCCCGTATTTCGCGTAAAAAGGTATACACTTTGTGAGTGTCTCTCCGGTGAGGTAGTGTTGCCTATTCCGGCAACATCTTTTGAAGAAACCAGAGAAAAAAAACTACCGCTTCTATGAAAAAGATGATGTGGAAAAGGCATTGAAAGAGTTCAGGAAGGGCAAATTGCTACGAGAATCTGCGCGTAAATTTGAGATGCTACTCTTCAGGTCTTGAGGACAAATTACACGGAAGATCTCAGGGCTTGTGGGTCATATAAACGTATTAAACTAAATATTAAACTCGTTCCGCTTGACGTTTCAAAATTTTCTATCCGTTCCGTCGCAAAAGGTGGTCAGAAAAAAGGTGATCGGTATTTCACTCAAAGTGGCCGGAATACTACCCAAAGCAATGTCCACATTATTATTAATTTTTCAATATTTTAGGAAGTGATTTAAAGAAAATAAAGATGATAAACTAGTTTTCAAGGTTCCATACAACCTTCCCGAAAAGGAAGTAACAAAAATATCAATATGAATTAAAAATATTGCATTTCAAACTTAGGACTTCGGTGCTTACATGCAACTATGCCGAAATTTGGCACACTTACCCTATCTCCGGTTCTGTTTGACCGATTTTGATGAGTGAGGTTTCATACGAAAATTCTACAACTTTCTAGAACATTTGAACTTCGTGGGACCAACACCAGGGGCGCCACAGTCGAAAGACCAATTACAGTATCATAAT
Organism: Phlebotomus papatasi; assembly: GCF_024763615.1. NCBI lineage: Eukaryota > Metazoa > Arthropoda > Insecta > Diptera > Psychodidae > Phlebotomus > Phlebotomus papatasi. The sequence goes on from NC_077223.1 coordinate 79,806,505, forward strand.
ATAATTTCAATTATCTCGACTGTCGCTGAACCGATTTTGATGATTATTTCGACATAATTGTAGAGGACATTTGTGTCTACATTTCGTCCTTACATCATTTTCCGTTCAGACTACACTATCTCTCCAAACGCTAGGTAAGTGTGAAAAAAATTGACTTTTCCCATAATAACGCTTTGAAAGCACTCAGATACCAATTTGACTGCTTCTACTCGACCAAGACACTTAAAATAGGGTTTTAAATGGAAAGTCTCACAAAATACAACAATTCTTTCATATAGTTGAAGTTCATCAAATGCACACTAGGGACGCTCTGGTCGAAAAAACGAGTTCATAAACAAACAACTTCGATTATCTCGGCCTCTGAGTAATCGATGAGATCAAATTCTTCGGCAAAAATAGAGAACATTCTGGTCTACATTTCACCCATATAACACTTTTCTGTCAGTTCATCCAAATCCTTGATATTTTGGTTTAAATACAAAATTTGCATAATTTCACGAATTTGATTTAATATAACTGAATGGCGTCCCTCAACTTCAGCTCTACAGTAGAGTTCCTCAAATTTGAACATTTGGGGGGTATAGATGACATTTTTCTCACTCCTCAAATTTGAACGATATTTTCAAAAACGTAACGGAATTCATGTGAAATGCACTTTCCGTAAATTAAAATAAACAACTTTAGAGAATATATCAATGTAATTTATTGTGAAATAAATGGAATTTGTTGCGGATGTTAATATAAAATGATAATATTGAGGAAATACCAGAGAAAAATGGCACTCCACGCAAAACTTTCTTCACATAACCTCAAATTTTACATTTTGAACTCAACTGTCGTTCAAATTTGAGGAACTCGACTGTAAATTGAATTTGCATGCATTCCGAGTTAGCTCGCGTTAAGAATCTCACCTACATAAGCCGGTTAGGATTATCTGTCCCTTTATTTATTCAGAGTTTAGTTTTACCTTTTTCATAATAACAATTTAACTAAATTGCCTTAGAATATCAACAACAAAAAATTGAGTCCAAAACCGATATTTCATGCCTTTTTGCTTCGGAACGGAACCGTATTTCCAAATCCACTTCATGGTAATCGTTTTTTTTTTTTCTTCAATCAGGATCATGCTGGTAGATCCAACATTTGCTCTTTGTTTAGAATTAGGGATGCCCTATCCTCTGAATATGATATCAATCGGATGAGATTGACAACATTACTTCATCACAATAGCTGTGATTAATAAAGAATCACGGTCAAACAGAAAAAAAACTTAATTGCGTTCTCTCCAAGAGCGTCCCTTATCGTATTTTCTGTGTCAATTGGCGTTTGTTGTAAAGCAAAATTTCTCCCCATTGATAAATTTTCGTATTGAATATAACTTCTCTTCTCTACACAATTGTACACAATCGTGAATTGTGTCGAGTGAAATAAATAAAAAAAAGAAAAGAAAAACAGCCTGGCAAATAAAAAAATCAATGTGGGTGGGAAAAGTTACTCTGTCTCCTTCTCTCTCTTTCTCCCACTCACATCAAGAGCGAGAAAGAGAGGGAGAAGAAGGTTAGATAACAAAATGTGAACATACCTGGAATTCTTCGACAGACATAATTGTCATAGATTCTACGATTGTTTTGTCGTGTCTCGAGGGAGCTCAAACCCCTTGGCCATCGCCTTTCATGGCAATTCTCCATGAGATCATCGATTATGTGCGGAGGACATCCGGACTCTGACAAGGCCCTCTTTATCATTAGCTGCAAAAAAGGTATTACAGAGAAAGTCACACAGGGCATAATTAATAAACCTTCTTAGACATTCAATAGTCATTTATATGTCAGCCTCTTTAGATTTATCAGGAAATTAAACAGATTCGTGCATAAAATGTTAAAGCATCTGCCAAGATTATTTACTTCATCAGTACTAACTTAACACAAAAAAAACTTTAATCTCAAAATAACAAGGCACAAGAAAGAGCAATAATTTTGCTTCTATAAATAACAAAGCTCTGAATTAAAGTAGTTTAATGTTTGGTGGTTTATTAGCTGTGATTATATCCTCCATTTACTGCTACAATGAACTTTACGTTAACAATGAGTGAACAAAAAAAGTTACAAAATATTTCGTATAAACATCATCTAAAATAGAGTTTATTTTTATTTTGTTTTCATGAATAACACTGCCTTTCTGGCTGAATCTGAACTTACAAAAATACTTGTATCCCCTAATTCCAAGAAATAAATCTTTAATCTTTTTGTTTGAACCTTTTAAACGGCTTTAAAAAGTCATTAGGATTGCCTGATAATTTTTTTCTTTTAAATGTTATTAAATTTCTTTAAATCTTATAACCACAACGTAAAAAAAAACTTCACAAAAACGAAGCTAAAATAGAAATGTCTAACTAAATAATTTAAGATTAAAAGGGGTGGCAAAGCGTCCCAGGCTTTGCGAAATGCTGGAACTCGTAACTTAGATGTTATACCTCAAAAGTACTTTCGCATCATTTACTGTTTACCGGTACTCAACCGATTTGAACCGATTCATAAATCACTCAATAGATTCCACAAAATAGTATTAAGTGTAATAAAAATTGTATACGAACAAAAATTACTTGTCGGTAAATAACCGGTTCACAACCGATTTGAACCGACTTATAAATCACTCAAAATATTTTCCAAAACACACCTCAAGAGTAATTTAATTGAATTCCGTATAAAAAAATAGTTATCGGTTATGAACCGGTTCATTACCGGTTCAAAACCGATTGGAACTGGTTCAGTTTTATGGGAAATTCCAAGACCTTTCCAACAAGCCCAAACATGACCCCATTTGCTTAATAAAAGCGTTCTCTAGAGCCTTTGTAACCTTTGACCTTGAAAAACCGTTATAAGGAATTATTCAACGGTATTTTCGTCTAAGGACGAAATATCCGCCTGGGTCATCTCTAATGACGTCTACACATTAGTAGAATTTTTTTTAAATGCCTCTTTAAAGAAAATTTCCCCTATCCTTGTAGGCAGAAACGTCAGAATTTTTTAAAAAAGGCATTTTTTTTTAATTTTTTCTACTAGTGTGTAGACGCCATAAAACATATCCAAAAATGAAAAAAATCGCGCGACGCGTTTTAGAGCAATACAAAAAACATAGTTTTGGAGGGAAAGGGGAGGGATGGGGGAAAAGAGGGGCATGTTAACGATACTTGCGTCGACTTATGGGGGGGGTCCCCGAAGGTCCCAAGTCGCTATCTCTAACCGTTTGGCCTCTAGAGCTGGCAACAGCCGGACAGACAGACGGACAAACAGCATAACGACATTTTTCAGAAATCGTCTGAAACGTGAAGATTTGATGACAAAAGTGGTCTCCGGGGGGTGGAATGTGGAAATTTTGGGTGGTGAAATAACCGAGGGATTATAATACTGCTCTCTCCGTTGAGTTCGAGCAGTAAAAAAGCGTTTCAATAGCAATACATTCAGTGTTGCTATCTAAGAAAAGAATTCTTCACACAGAATTGAAATCAAGAAAGAGAATCAAGGAAAATATCATCAAAATCGACGTGATGTCTGACTTTCCGCACAAAATTTGCAAAAAATTTCCATGAAATTATCAAGAAAAAACAAAAAAAAAATGTGTTTCTTCTTTTGTTGGGCTATTTATCCCATGTCATTCAAGGACTTAGGGCAGAATCACATTGACAATAAAATGCTCGTCATAGTCTCACCGTATTTCGTTAATTTACGCATTTTCATTGCAATTTTTACGCAAATTCCTCTATTACCGTATTACCTTATGTCATACTCGGTGGCACTATGTGAAAATAATAATAAGAAAATTGAAGAAATAAAACGAAAATTCGATAAACGGTGAGCAAAAAAAAACTGTAAGACAGTTTATTTTGCTCACCGTTTATCGAATTTCCGTTTTATTTCTTCAATTTTCTTATATTATATTAGTGCCACCGAGTATGAGATAAGGTAATACGGTAATGGAAAATTTGCGTAACAATTACAATGAAAATGCCTAAATTAACGAAATAAGGTAAGGCTACGGCGAGCATTTTACTGTCAATGTGATTCTGCCCTTAAACTAACTAAAAATCCTTTCCCGGCAGCAATAGAATATCAATAAGTCAGAAATAAATTATTCAAAATCATTTAGCTTGTGTACGATTAATGTAATAAAGATAACTAACGGAGAGGACACGTAGATAATTCTTTTAAGGAGAATCTAAAGTGACCTATAAAATTGTATTGAAATCGAGTTTTCCCCATTCATATGTTTTTTTTATTGTTCTTGAGAGTTCAAATAAATTTTGTGAATAGTGTTCTAAGGCCAGAATGAACTTTTCATCTAAGAACTAGAATGAGTAGTGTTTAATCACGAAGTGCAGTATACTAGTGAGTGTCATAATGGTCAAAATAAATTTCCAGGATCAGTGAAAAACTCGAAACTGAGGCATACTTTTCGTGAGTATTTCTTATCCAACTACTGAGAACTTTTTTTTTTAATATTGTTCTTTCATAAAACAAAGAGAATACCTTTCCCGATTTTTTTTTGACTTAGGATAAATATGGGCCTCAATTCTGAGACCAAGATCAAGATCAAGAAAATTTCAAGATTTTGGTATTCTGAAATCAAAAAATCAAGATCAAGATGTCAAATCTGCCAAATGTCTTGAAATCTTGAAATCCAAGACACAAACCGTGTGGATATCAAGATTTGCAATTTTAGAACCAATATTTCAAGGGGTCCCGGTCAAAATCCCGAAAGCCAAAATCGCGAAAGCCAAAATCCCGAATTCTTAAAAGTGTCATAGCTACTCCCGCGATTTCACTCGCGCTTGCTGCAGGCAAAGGGAAGTCTTCTGTGTCTTGGAAAATTATTTTAAACATTTTCCTCCATATAATTTCATCCCTTTCAGGATTTTAAAAATTCGGGATTTTGGCTTTCAGGATTTTGGCTTTCGGGATTTTGGCCTTTTCGGGATTTTGGCGTTCGGGATTTTGGCTTTCGGGATTTTGGCTTTCGGGATTATGGCTGCCACCGATTTCAAGACGTTCAATTTATTGTTTTATTGAAATAATTTCAAGAACCTCTCGGAGGTGCTTGGAATTTTCAAGATACTAAGGAATTTGAAGAGTTTTATGCGGAAATTATTTTTGATGAGGAATATTTCTATAAGAGATGATACAAAAAGAGAATTACTATGAAAAATGCTATGTTTGATCTTGTAATTTAATCGTAATGATACATATTTCTAGATGTACGTTACGAAGTACAACACTCTGAGAATACCTGCAAAATAATCACATCTTGCATAAGCATTTCAGGGTTTATCACACGTTACAAGTTTTGTTTGAACTTCTTTTATTCCCGATTATGCCCTGTCATATACTATTTAATACAACCTATAATTAATTTTTCTAATTTATATGGCGAAATTTCAACAAATTCAACAGAGAAATCAAGATATTTGTCAGAAGTGACGTTTCGTTAAGTGTGGAAAATCTTGGTTCTTAGCTAAGACATTTTAAATTTCATAAATGCTAGGCGTCAGAATATGAAATCTTGACCTTGAAAATATTTGACAGCTTGAAATTTTGATCTTGGTCTTTTTTTAATTGGTCTAAATTTTCTGGGCTACAACATAAACGTAAAATTTTCAAAATTGCATACTTAGATTTCGAGATAAACTACAAAACGTGATTTTCAACCGGTTTTTCAAAAAACTAATAGCACAGAAATCGTACGCGCGAGTAGATATATAAAAAAAAAATTAATAGGGTAAAGTGGTACAAGTTGGACAGTGGTACAAGTTGGACAATGGTACAATTTGGACAGGGCTTTTTGTCTTGATAAATTTAGTAACTTCATTTTTATATGTATATCTTTAATGCTTTAGCTTTATAATTTGGTTCCTGTGCTTAGAAACAAGTTTTGTACTGTATTTATCAAGAAAAAAGCCATGTCCAACTTGTACCGGCGAATTGTCCAACTTGTAACACTAATTCCAAATTATAAACTTTACCCTATATCTATTTCCAAAACAGAGATATTGTGTACTACGGACGGCCAGCAGAACCCGAAATTGTCGGCTTATGATTTTCGGCATCAGGGATGTTCAAAACATATACCCTGCGAATTCCAGCTCGATCTGAGCACTTCTAGAAAATCCGAGGATTACGATAGGTGTGATTAGAAGGAATCACACCTAAAAATACTTTAACTCTTTCCGGACCGCAGCATATGCTGCAAGCGAATTTCATAATTTTTTAATCAAAAATATCTTAGCTCAGGAATTGATTGAGGTCCTACAAAAAGTATCTTACATTTTTGGACATCTTTATAGTTTGTAATCATCCACAAGAATCGGATTTTTATCAGTTCTAAATAATTGAAAACCATTGTTTTTCACAGAATATTCATATGCTTCTTTGGGTACTCAGAGTCCCAAAAGAGACGAAAGAGTTAAAGACAGTGTCATATTTACTTTATAATATTATGTCACACTTTTTGATTTTCTTTGTAATATTTTTATCATTTGCAAATTTTATATTTATGATTTTTCGATAAATCGTGATAAGATGCGCAAGGCAAAATTTGGAATTATGTAATCACATGACATTGTCATATGACAAATTTATTTTTTTAAGTGATAAATTGGGAAAACCTTTTTAAAATTTCAACTCATATCAATTATTTGAGAGCTTCACAGAGATTCTTGCAATACCTATTCGATGTTTACTGACCTTTAACGTTCTCCTACTTTTGAATTTACTACCAAAATTTGTCATATAACAATTATCATATTGTTACAGAATTCCCTTGCAGATAACGCAAAATTTCGAAAAAAAAACTTAGTAATAATAGTAAATTTAAAATTATTACTAGATCATCGAAGTTCGACTCTAAATTGGTTTGTTCTGAATTCCATATTTCACTCTGAATTTTATTTAATGGAAAAGAAATTAGGGAAGCTTTGACGGCAAGGATTCGACGGTCAATTTGATTCTGTCCTAAGTCACAAAATATAAAAACATTATTTTTGCAATTAATTAAAGTACTTTGCCAAGTGTTTTTTTCTCATACTTCATTATCTAAACATGTGCCTTTTATAATAAATATTTTTAACAATATTATCCAACTCCAAAGTAAAAATTTGAAATTGCCATAAAATTATTAAAGTTAAATTATTTAATGTTTTGTTTTTTCTCAATGAACCAAGTTCCCAGACTTTTCATTCCAATTACTTTTTAAAAATTAGATCCAAAGTCTTTCTGTCTAATCTCAACAAAATATGCACGTTGCGAATGGAAAATAAAATCACGCAATTCTGCGGAAATAAGACCCACAAAACGGAAAAGCAAGAGAGTGAGATGGAGAGAAAGAGACTTACCTGTAGTGCTTCATCGGGCGTTGAGATCATTCCACCCCAGCGAGTGACTCGGGCTCTGGCCAAACTATTACTCCATCTAACCACTTCGTCACGTTCCATTTGATCAGCAATAGAACGTACAACTGGATTTGACACCCGCATCGCCCTCATAAAGTCCTTAAACAACTGCAGCTCTCGCTTCAGTTCATTTATCGTGAGATTCTGATCCCCAATTTCCACCTTGAGTTCCCCCAATTTTTGCTGTTGCGTATGAATAAGGGATCTCAGTTCTCTTACGCAATTGTGATCCTTGTATTCATCCTTGGGAATCACAAAACCGCAACCCTTTTCACATGGCAACGGCCTCTTGGGATTGTACTCACACTCACCCAGATGCAGTGCTAGGCTGTCCAGTTTCAGCACCAGCGTGCATCCGTACATGGCATTGTCACAGGCGATGCATAACCTGCAAAATGGCAAACAGGGATACAATAATATCCACTGATGCATTTTTCTTGCACTTTATTCCAACTATATATGTGCAAGATATATATTGGACTTTTATGTGCATTTCACCGAACAATTGCGCAACAAGTTAATTGTGAAATAATGGCCAGCAATTAACTGGTCGTTGCATAAGAAAATAAAAATAATTACAAAATCAACTCAATTAATTTGCATAGCTATAAGTGCTATAACTATAGGAGCTAGCCTTTGGAACTATTAAATTTTACAATTGACGAATAATATTAGCACTTTGGGGGAGTGTTTTGATAATTTTATGATTTGGCGTAATTTGTGACATTGAAAGTATTGTTAGAAAATTGGGTCATAAAATACACGTGATATATTACTTTCTGAATTTGCGATTAAAAAAGAAAGTGAAATGTTCCATAAAGAAAATAATTTTGCTACTTTTACTGCTGTCAGAAACTTAATCAGAAATAATTTTTATCTTATTTGAGATTTTATTTAAAACTTAATTATTATTAATTTTAACTAAAGGACTAAGGGGAGAATCAGATTGATAATGAAATGCTCGTCGTAGCCTCACCGTATTTCTTTAGTTTACGCATTTTCATTGCAATTCTTACGCAAATTCTCGATTACCGTATTACCTTATCTCATACTCGGTGGCACTAGGTGAAAATAATATAAGAAAATTGAAGAAATAAAACGAAAATTTGATAAACGGTGAGCAAAAAAATACTGTAAGATAAATTATTCGTTTTATTTCTTAAATTTTCTTATATTATTTTCACCTAGTGCCACCGAGTATGAGATAAGGTAATACGGTAATCGAGAATTTGCGTAAGAATTGCAATGAAAATGCGTAACTTAACGAAATACGGTGAGCATTTTACTATCAATGTGATTCTGCCCTAAATCGTCGTCAAATTCACCGTGAATTCATTTTACGTGCAATTATTTTTTAGATTTTTTGAATATAAAAGAAATAAATTGAAGAATTTTAACGATCAAATATGTTTATATCTTAGCTAAATTATTATACAATTTCACATGTAGTTTCTTTTGCCCCGTCGTTTCTGATATTACTGCTCGAACTCCACGGAGAGAGCAGTATACAGTGGCGGCCAATAAAATAGAATTACTCCTGAAAACTTGAGTTTTTTTTAAACCTTTGTTAATTTTTTCTACAATGTTTAGAAAATTTTAATTTACAAATGTATTTTTACACAGAATGCATCAATAGTGATGTTCTGCTGGGACAAAAAATAGAATTACTTTCATTTATAGTCAATAACCTAAAATTCATTTCGAGTATTAAAAAAAAAAGAAATTTTAGTGTAATGTCAGTACACATATTTCGTACTAATATTTTGTCATTAATATCACTATGTCCAACTTTCCAAAAATTTTTGTCCCGCTTTCCAAAATTTTGTCCATCTTTTCAAAATGTGTTGTTTTTTAATTTAATGGAATATTCCAATTAATTGGTTGAAATATCTATTAAAAACTGTTAAGATTCTGTTAGAATACTTCACAAACAATCTCATGATTCGAAGAAAATGAAAAAAAAAAATATTTATTCGGCCTTAAAATGCCTTTGAAATTGAAATTTTTCTGAAGTGTCTCCCTTTCCACAATCCACCTTAATTATCTTTTGAATTTTTTTATAATTTGCTCTTAACTCTTTCGCGTCTTTAGGGTCATATATGACCCGGGGAAAAAAGTTTCTTTTTGGCTATTTACATTAATTGAAATCTAACTGGAGTCTTGAGAAAATGAGCCAAGAATCTTACATCCTTCTATTATGATGTCGTGCACGAACAGATAGATTTCAATTAATGTAAATACCCAAAAAAAACTTTTTTCCCCGAGTCATGACATTACCCTAAAGACGCGAAAGAGTTAAAAGTTGTGTAAAAGAAAGATTAGTTAATTATCTCGTGAATAAAGAAGTGATATCAGGAAAACAGATTCTGTTTCTCCGAATATATTAATTCTCAGTCTTTACATTCAGGTATCTGATTTGGATATTCTCTAGGAAGTATCACACAGATTAATTCTAAACACAGATTTTCTGTGTTTAGAATTTCTTAACACAGATTAATTCTAAACAGGTAATTCATAACCAAAGGTCAAAGATCATTCACTCTGAAAGGATTATTTTTTTAACCAATTTGGTTAAATTTGGACTTTTTTCGAAAGGTATTGAAATTTTGAACCCGGTTATGTCAGTTCCAATGGGTAATAAATTGGTCAAGAAATCGTAATTGAATCATTTTTTAAAAAAATACCTTTTTATTTGCGCGTAAGCATGTTACTAATGACACGAATATTCTAAAATGCACATTTCTTATCCAGTTTTCTAGTTCAGAATTATTTTCCGGATTGTGAATGAATTTAATCGTTAATAATAAATCGGTATACACCAAAAAACATGCAAAAAATAATTCACGGATACCTCTACCTCTTTTGAATGAAACTTAACCTTACACGGGCTTCAGACCTAAAGCTTAGCCATATGGCTTAACTTATCTTATTTATTATCAGTCAAGATTTTTTGGGAAAATATGACTTAATTATTAATATGAGTTAATTCTGAAAAATTAATAAAATTGATTACTATTTGGAAATTTGAGACCTTCGGAAACTGGTTTAAATCAGATGGTTTGAAGTCGGAATTACCGTGATATAATTTAGCTAAGGTAAATTAAGCTAATTCAAAACCTGCTCCAAATAGAAAATTTTCGCTACTCAAGTGGAAATGTCACTGTTTTCATGATAAATACAGTAGGGGAGATTGGGGCAAAAGTCACAAATCAAAAAAATCAAAATTCAATATCTTCCAAGGTAAAAAAGATAGCGGCTCAATTTTTTTTCTATAGATAGCCTCCATAGACCTTCTCCAATGTCGTAAGTTTCTTAGAATTCGAACAAGAAATTTAGAAAATAAAAAATATCGAAATTTTTAGCCATATTTTTGGAATATTTTCCTTGCAGAAGATAACAATTATTACCTACTTATTTTTCAAAATTGATGCACTAGTGATTATTTTCTAAATAATTTGGATTTTTTGAATACGAATCCGCTATCTATTTTAGAATTTCACAAAAGTTCTTTTCTCCAGAAATCCTTTTATTAAAAATGGCCACTTGGGGTAAAAAGTAACAAAAGGCATAGAGCAAAAAGTAACAAAAAGCGAAGCAATTTCTGATGTCTCACGGCGAAAAGAAACGTTATTACCATGTCTCGCCGCTTGTTGTTTTCATTGGTCAAACGATTTGCAGTCTTTTGTGTGTTTTTTTTCTAAAATAACTTGAAAAGCGCTTTTCTCGTTTTCTCACTTTTCTCGCAGAGAAAACGGTGTTTTACAAAGGTGTAGATGAATAAATTTTCTATTAAAATACTATGTCCTTTAGGTATTTTTTCAAATTTACGGAAGCCCGTAATTAAGCGAATCAAAATATGATAATACCCAATGTCTGGTACTATTTGCCCCAGCATTTTTGAGAATGGTCTCAAAATTACCTTTTAGAAATCGACTCGATAAACGTATTTCCTTACAAAATAGAGGAAAACTACTTTCACAAAGTTGTAGAGCGTTAAATTTCCTTTAAAACTGCGCTAATTAGAAATTTTTGAAGCGCTCGAGTAGCTTGTAAAAAAATAAAATATCCGTTTAGTGACTTTTTGCCCCAGTCTCCCCTACTAAATTACTATATTTATATATTTTCTTTACATCAGTTTCATTATTTAGTTAATTTTGCTCCAAATAAAGCGAAAATCCATTGATATTCACAAATTTTAATTTGTTAATTTCTCAGAAAAATTAAAAGTGTACCTTTTCACCATTGAATTTTTCATCGATCGACCATGTTTTCCAATGAAAAACACAATAAGGTGACTGTTGTTTATTCGTTTCGTGTAATATTTATGTCATATTTCTGGCTAATTTTAGTTAAATTAAGTGCTCATCTTTATCGTTTCACTTACACTGTTTGTCTCCAATTAGATACTTTCCCTTGTCTCCATTTAGATTAATTTGTTTCCAATAGAACTATTTTACACTCGCGTATTTTTCTTGTATTTAAGAATTTTTTTAAATTTATCTAAAGAGTTTTCACTAAACAGTAACATTCTAGAAGAGTCAAGGAGCAAATTTATGTAATTCTCTTTAGAAAAAATATGAAGTAAATGTGTTGAATCTTCTGTCAAAGTTAAAGCGTCTGGAAATGGTTTTGGTTCAAAAGTGTTTAATAAAATCGATGGTATTATCATTGCAATCCCAGAAACAAAACAAAAATAATTTTATCTATTTTCTGAACGAAAAAAAAAAAAACAAATGACTAACAAAAATAATAAATATTTGCGTGAATATTTGTACCCAAGCAACAAGTGGGATAAGAATCCAAGCATAAAATTACTTTTGCATGTGTTTTATTGTAAAACATTGTAGATAAAAATGTGGAACACCAAAAACAATACAAATTTTTGATTTTCAGACAAAAATAATAATTAAATTTTTATATGGGTGAAATGGAAGTTTATTTCTTTGTTTTTGTCGAGATAAATACTTATTACATAACGCAAAATATTGTTTTTTGTCTGACTGACTTATGCGTAAATATGCTAAATATCAAAAAGAACGTTTTTAACATGCAGCATATGCTTCATAGGGATTTTTCTTCAATTTAGAGGCAATAGAAAAAAGCTTATGCGCCAGAAGCAGTATTCTAATAAACTTTAAATGTTTTGAAAAGTTATACAAAAAAAAAAATTACATGTGAATTGTGCCCAAGACGTCCAAGATAAACGAGATTGATTGACAAATACCGGATATATAAGAAATTCAGAGAGAAGTAGGTCAAGCTGGCCCATAAATTGCACATTTCTGTTCAATTTACAAAAAAAAAGCGCCACGATTTTTGAGTATTAAGTCCAAAGCAAGCCCCTTCTATTAAACCAATTAAAAAAATAATTGTATTTAATTTTTATAAAAATTCTTATGAATTGAATGATATCAAAGTCATTCATTCGTTCATCATTGCACGTTCTTTTCTGCAACAGTTCAATGACCTCGAAAATGTATCAATTTATTTTTGCAATGATATCCTATGCCTCAGGATTGATGGGATATATCTGATTTTGCTTGAGAATTGCACAATTTCGAGAGGGTTTTGATAATATGACAAGGAAGTGCTGCGACCTACCTCGAGAGAAGATTCCTGAGGATACGCGGAACCGAACGCAGATTGGCTGTTGTGATTGCATTCCGATCTACGGGGCATGTGGGCTGTCTCGAAAGCCACTCTGTGATGCAGGCTCTGCAGAAGGCATGTTCGCAGACTCCAGCCTGGAAGAAACCAAAACATTCAATAAATCTCTTCCATTTCATCTCTTCCTGCCTTAAAATTAACAAGGACAATTTTGCATCTCAGGACATAACAAATCCCAAAGATTTACGCACAAGGATTTACATTGGAAGTAGTCTATAGTGCATCAGAATCTATCCTATGCTTTTTTGTTATCATTATCAATCCCAAAAGCCCAGGAAAATGCAGAGATGACTTTACCTGAAGAGGCTCCTCGAGAACACCCGAACAAATGGGACAGATCAGTTCCTCATCGACTTCCCCCTGAAAGCGGGTCAAATCGAAACCCATTTCACTTGTCCTTTGTCGTGCAGCCGCGAAGAAATGGAGAGAGAGCAGAAGAAGAGTTGCTTCACTTCCGGAATTCACCTTCGAGAAGCTAACCTTTTTTCGCTTCCGATAGCATTGCACAAGCTGTTATCAGACAATTTATGCTACAGATGCTCCTGGAAGGGATTCACGGTGAATCCTGTGCTGCAATTTTGTCAGTTTTGCCGCAAAAATGCGAATAAAAATAGGGAATGGAAGTTTTTTGCAGCTTCAGGTGATGACTTTTTTTGACAACTAAAATTTGTGTTTCTTGGGATGGGGAGAATTTTGCGAATTGTCCATTGATATTTCCTACAATTTTCCAATTTCTCCATGACGTTAATAGCGCCATCTCACTGAAGTGTTTGAAAAGTGTTCCCAAAACCAAATTGCGCGATAAATTGAAAATCAACGGATCGTGGTTTCACGTGTGATAAATGCTGAAGGATTTTTGAGGAATATCCCACCCGGCAAATTCTGCAGAATTCTGCAGAAATCCGTCAGATTTGAATTACTAACTGCCGAAAAATCAGCAGAATTTCTGCAGAATTTTGTTCTAAGGTGGATCCGATCGTTTTATGAAAATTCTGCAGAATTTTTTGCAGAATTTCTATAGAAAATTTTAAAATTATCGGCAGAATTTCTTTAGAGTATTTAGATGATTTCTACATTTCTTCTACCCTTTCTAACGTTTCTAAACATTATTTTAACTACATAAAAATATGTATTTCAATTTATTTAAAATTCAATTTTTATTCAACAATTTTATGTGAATACTCTCTTTTTTACAATATTATTATAATGTTATAATACAATATTATTAAATCAGCCATAATAGAAAATACGAAGGGGAAGGAAATGGTTAGAAAACACGAAAGAAATTCGCGATGCTCACGAAGTCGCACGACTATCCCGAAGCCACACGAAGTATCCGATTGAATGACAAGAAACGTTAAAATTTCAAAAGTGCAGAATTGCAGATCGAAGTTTTGCTGGGATAGTGCTTTTAACCCTTTAAGGACGATTGGAACACCGGTGTCCCATAAAGAAAATAATTTTTCCTGACTACATAAAGTTATTTTTTTCTTATGTTTGTGCATAATTGTAAAGTAGAAGTTTGAAGGAATCTACAATATTTTTTGCAAATCTGTAGCTATTTGCTATGTAGTAAATATTAAAGCTCAAAAATGGCGAATTTTTAAATTCTAAAATTCATAATTGATTTTATTTATTTTTTATTCTTCCAATTTTTTTTAAGCAAAACCCTTTTGGAAATAAAAACTACAATACTCATACGTAATATTTTTCATTAAAGCGAAAATTATTATTCATTGGTATTGTCAGAAAAATTACTTAAATTTTTGCGCTATTTTTGTCCCTATCGTTCATAGAAGCACAAAATACACCGAATCAGACTCTGTTGGACTTTCTATGGTTAGATGTAAAACTTATCATTGATTATGTTTCCCAGTTTAATTTTCATTATTGATTTTCAGTTCGTAAAAAGTGTCTCGTCCTTAAAGGGTTAAAAATATGCAGGACAATTAAATGAAATTGACGACAGATTAGACCTGAGATTTCAAATTGTCGTGCACAAGACAGGAGTCCTTCCTAGATTGAGCAAACGACGCAAAGTCTGGGGCTACAGCTCCAAATGATTGCAATCATTGCAAGCGATACGAAATACGAATTTGGATTATTGTACATCAAACAATTTCCGGTCTTTTAATTCAGTCATTGCACATTTTAGTACACATGCCACTCTGATTTTAGATTTTACCAAGGGGGAGATATTTGGGTGAAAATGTGTACACCACTTCCAAGCACTTCCACGATTTGTATGGAAGAGGCCTTCGCACTTCCAAAACTTCGCAATACTCTAGAAAGCATAGCAATACTTCCAGCACTTCTTGCACTTCATGCACTTCTCATACTTAAAAATCAGTATTTTATTTAATCTGATGAACAGTCTAATTTGGAAATCTTTAAAAAATCTAAAGAAATTAATTTTTACACATCTTTTTAAAATTTTTCTCATATTAGGTGAGATTCTTAACAATCTCACCTACTATAATCCTAACAAAATTTCATGTCGTCCGATCGACCTCAAACTTGGCCAAAATGTGTTTCAGCACTTCCTGATTACGAATATATATGTGGCTATTTTACGTTCCCGGCCGGCCGCTCTTTGGAGCTTAATAGCTCCTAAACTAAAAAAGATATCGACTTGCGGTTTTCGGCAAAGGTTATATATCGGGTGAAAATTGCAACTTGGTGCATTGACCCCCCACCCCCCACCCCTCCTTCCGCCATTTTGAAGACCCCCCTTTTTTTGTTTTCTCAATAGCTCCGCCCCTATGGCATCGAGCGGGCTCAAATTTTAGTATGTTATAGCTGGGCCTTAGAGCTTTCCATCAATACCAAACTTAAGGTCCCCCGACCCCCCTGACCCGAGCTATAAGGGTCCAAAAAAAAATTCTTAAAATGGCCATAACTCCGGTTCTAATTGTCAGAATTTAAAAAGTGAGGGCTTTTTGGAAAGCTCTCGTGAAATGCCACTTCCCCTTCTAACATCGCAAGTTCATAAAACCACCGCTAGGGGCGCTTTTTTTAAAAAGAAAATTTTTAAATCTTAAAAGTTAAATAACTCAAAAATTCCATTGTGCATCGGGCTGAAAATTTAGTATGTTGTAGCCGTTGATTATACCTATCAAACAAAAAAAACCTTAAGTCGATCTAAAACCCCTGACCCGAGCTATAAGGGGTCAAAGTTCGAACATTGACCGGCCTCTATCTCCGGTTCTACCTAACATAGCGACCTAAATTTTACCTTTTTGGTTTCGCCTCGATGAGCACTTTCAGATGGAAGTTCAAAAATTCACCACAGGTGGCGCTGTGATAGCGTCAAAATTCATCGAAATTCAAAGTCACTTTTCTCAAAAACGGCATTGTGCAAGTTAATCAAATTTTAGTATGTTGTAGTCCAGTCTAGGACGTTTCCAAAATGGTGCGTAAGTGTGCTGTGGTTAAAACAGAACCGGAGATATGAGGGGTCAAAGTTCACAAAATTCAAAAAATCATATCTCCGGTTCTATGTGGCCGATTTTGATGAGTGAGGGCTTAAACGAAAGATCTCACCAAATACTACAACTTTCTAAAATATTTGAACTTCGTGGGACCAACACCAGGGGCGCCACAGTCGAAAAACCAATTTCAATATCACATAACCTCAATTATCTCGACTGTCGCTGAACCGATTTTGATGATTACTTCGACATAATTGTAGAGCACATTTGTCTCTACATTTCGTCCATACATCATTTTCCGCTCAGACTACGCTATCACTCCGATTTTGCCGTTTAAGTGTGAAAAAATTGATTTTTCCAATAATAACGCTTTGAAATCACTCAGATGCCAATTTGACTGCCTCTACTCCACAAAGATACTTAAAATATGGTTTTAAATGGAAAGTCCCACAAAATACAACAATTCTTTGATATAGTTGAAGTTCAACAAATGACTACTTGGGGCACTCTGGATGAAAAAACGAGTTAAGAAGGTTAAGAAACAAAAAACCTCGCTTATCTTGGCTTCTGAGTAATCGATGAGATCATGTTCTATGGGAAAATTATAGAGAACATTCTGGTCTACATTTCACCCATATATCACTTTTCTGCCAGTTCATCCCAATCCTTAATATTTTGGTTTAAATACAAAATTTGTATAATTTCACGAATTTGATTCAAGATAACTGAATGGCGACTCACAATTTCAGCTCTAAATCGAATTTGCATGCACTCCGAGTTAGCTCACGTTAAGAATCTCACCTACATAAGCCGGTTAGGATTATCTGTCCCTTTTGATTTTCTAGTGCCAGATAAAGGGGTATAAACATATTTTGAATTTTCCTAAGAGATTAGTGAAGCTACTTTTGGAAAATAGAGTCTGTTTCTGTATTGAAACTGTGCTGAAAAGCCTGCAAGAGTCTAAAAGTGCGAGTGCAACAACTAATTCAGCACTTCACACGTATCTTCACTTTTTATTAAGCTTGATTCTCACTATGAGTTTCAGAATACTTTAAAATTAATAGGAACGGTTTTTGATGATTTACTAGTCAATTTTTGCAACAAGCTTGGCTATTTTTTCTGAATCTTTTTCGCTATTGTCATATTAGACCAAAATTCTTATCATCTATCGACAATCGATCCAGAAACTTTTTCTTCGTACAATATAAGAGAAGTGTACCACGGGTCGGAATGTTAAGGGACATGCTCCATATTTAGCTGAGAATATGAGACCCAAAACACTATTTGGTAGTTTTTCATATGCCAATTTACACATTTAACTATTTGTGTATTTACACTTTAAATATTATATTATATTATACCGTGTATTTACACTTTAAATATTTACGGAAATTACTTATATATCGGTTGAAATTTAAATGCAAAGATGCAGTGTGTTCCACGGGTTCCACGGATCAGAAGGGGGTGAGTCACCACGGATCGACAGACGTTTTTGATGAGGATTCTTCTGCTTTCTTGACATCCAAATGACTCTATATGGCTTCAGTGAAGCTTTTTCGTCATCCTTACACGAAAAAACTTCTAAAATTGTCTAACTTAATGAAATTTTCACTGGTAAATAGTTCTTTCACAACAAAAATATCCAATAATGGCCGTGAATATGAAATGAGGGGCGCTGAGCGCAATTTTTCACGAACACAAGTGTACTGCTCCGAGGAACAAGTGAAACAGAACGTACGTGGGAAGTGGGAAGGCAGAATCGAGTAGGAGGATGGCACTGATCACTGAGAGAGGAGGAGGTTCTGAACTCGACGGAGGTTGCTATAGCCATTCAAAACTTGAAAAACCATAAAGCTCCTGACGAAGATAACATCCCGGCAGAACTGGTTAAATACGGAGGAGAGGCGCTGTAGAACTGCATCCACGGTTTTATCCGTGACGTCCGGGAGTCAGAGACGATGCCTAGCGTAGCGACTAGAACGTGGCCACAGTTGTTCCAGCATACAAAAAGAGACAGACTGGATTGCAACAACTACAAGTTGTGGAATCACTCTCTGGCATCGTTAAATAACCCCTCATAGGAATCCCATTTGAATTGGTACCAGTGGTGCCATCTTTCGACGGATCCGGCTATTCGAGCACTTTGTCACTTAGGGGTAGTTTATGTGAGAGAGCCCGATCATTCTCTCGGTGACCGTACTAGGGTATAGAAGTGTAAAGTGATGAGGTAGAGAGCATAACATTTTGTGCTCGGATAGTAGGATGCAAGCAAAGTCGCCGCCCTCATCACTAGATCCGCGAGTGCTTATAAAAGATTTAAATAATTAATAGATTGTGGTCAGAGTGAAACCACAAAGTGGATTGCTTTTCTGTATTCAGAGTGTATAAAGTCCTGTCGAAGTTGATACTAACAAGGCTGAAACCGTACGCCGAGAAAGCAATCAGAGAGTACGAGGTGGGATTCCGACCTGAGAGATTTACAGGGAACCAGACGTCAAGTGCAATAGAAATGCCGGGAACACAATCACTGTGCATCACCTATTTGTTGACTTCAGACAAGCTTATGATACAGTTAACAGAGACGGGCTGTGGGTGGCATTTCTATAAAGTTTACAGGTTGCGGTTGGTGAGAATGACGATCTCCCCGTCGCAGTGTCAGGTGAAAGTAGCAGGAAGTAGAACTGGAATGCTCCGCGTATTCTCCGAACTAAGATTAAGGTGATGCGCTGTCGTCGTGTCTGTGAATCTAGCCCTTGGGATCTCTGTATACAACCAACGATCATGCATCTTATAAAAGTCGCCGCAGTTGTTTGCATATGCAGATGATATCAATGTCATCGGTCAAAGTGGTCAAAGTGTGGTAGCGGTGAAGGAGGCATTTTAAGTTTCCAAACTTTGGTCTGGGATGGATCTTTCTATGGCGACGACAACGACGCAATTCACTTAGAATAGAACAGTTTCAGTTTAAGGAGATGAGTTGGAGCCGGTCATTAAGTAAATTTGAGAACAAGATCTTTGAGCCAGTGCAAGAATTACGAGTGAAGGTACATGAATAATGTAACAGTATACTAGAGAGAACAACATTACCACAAGGCCGTGTCATGACACAAACATTTGATTTTGGTTTTTTTTTTTGGAAAATGATGAACTGTCAGTATGAACACGATGCTCAAGCCAGAACAAACATGATACCGTAACAGACTTAAATGGCGACGAGCTAGACAGGGTAAGCAATTGGTTTTAATTCGCACATTTGAAGAGCTATCTCACGAGGAAAATCAGTTTCATATGTGTAGTGTAAAAGTCTAAAATGGTGATAGGAAGTCAACTTGTAAACTTACATTAAAATATTATCAATTTTGCGAATATTGATTTCCAAAGGCTAAGTAGTTAGATATATCAACCTGATGGTAGTAGTCTTCAAAGGGGAAATACGGAGTATCATTAAGAGATGTTATATTTCCTTGCGCGTACTCTCTTTTCTGCTCTTTCATTACCTAATTACATTTTCTTACAAATGATCAATACGCTGATTTGGCACATTCCATATTGCCATCTAGGTTGACCACAAGAGAGACCCTCTAAAATCCAATTAGAAAAACTTTGTTTAGAAAATATAGCGACATTGTAAAATTTTTCATTATTCGAAGACAGCTTAAAAGCACTTTAATATTATTACTTCTGGAAGGTAACACTCTTGAAAGAAACAGGGGTAGCAAGATGAAGCAGGGGCAACAGGTTGTCAATGCCCCATCCTTGTTGCCATTGTCGCAGAACCCTTAACTACTCAGCAGGTTGTGGCTGAGTCTTCGACATTGATTGATTTTGGTGATAGAGTATGATGTGCTTACTGGTGGTCCCTTTCGTGGCAATTGCTGATAAGCTTTTTCCTGGAAGCGAGCTCCAGAGAAGTGCAGCTCCGGGTCATTGTATTGGTGTGCGTGGTGATAAGAAACAGCGCATGCCTTCCACGCATAACGCGTGTGGGTGGCCAGTGAGAGAGAAAGAAGTCCCATGGGGCACCAGTGTGCTACCAACCACCAAAAGTCGCTCTAACAAGTGTGTGAACATTAGAAAATCTTGCCACGGAATCCTTACTGTGAGTTGGTTGAGAGTGTCTCCTGGGGAATGTTTGTGGCCAGGAGGAAGAGTAGAGGCTCTGTGCTTCCGATTTTTGCCATCCTAATTTCCATGCGCTCTCCCTCTCACAGATGGGAATTTTGCCAAGTGCCAGGAGTCTGGCTGGTGGGCGAGAGATGAGCACGCGAGTGTGAGTGAGAGAGTGATGTGATTGAATCTGTGGGAAAATGGATTTTGTGTGTCCCTCATGGTGAGTTCTCGATTGCGAAATGGGAAATCGTCGCTCAGCAGGGTGGAATAGTTCTCCAACCCCATTCCACTTACAACATCCCCATGAGATGCAGCACATATCAAGGGGCAAAAAGTCACAGAAATTCAGTATCTTGTGAACCCATCTCGTGAACGCTTTGCTCAAATCAGTGCTCCTCCGTCTATCCTTATAACACTTCCTATATCCTCCAGGATGTGAAGTGGTAGCAATTGAGAGACATCTGCTACGGACATCCATATAATATCTATAGTGCCAAGTTCAAAAGTGACTGGTGAAAGAGTGCTCAAAAGCTTTTATAGGAGTGCATAATCAACAGGTCGGCAATGAAATTGGGGAAATTGATAGACCCAACAGGGAGTAGTGTTGCGAATGCCACTTAGAAAGGGAAGAAGTCCAGTAACTGGCACAGCCGCCACGTCTACACCTCACCAGGCGGCTGCTACAGTTCCCCACATTGTTGCACCCATTGGTACATTCCTGGCACCAACAACGACCTATGTGAGTGTACCAAGGATTCCACAAGATCCTCTAACGGCATGCCTGGATGCCAATGGCACGTACATTTGTACAGCCTACAACTCCAGATGCCTCATCATCCAAAAGGTGAGTGGCCTCGAGTTCCTGCAAATCATACCATATGTCGCCAAAGAACATCCAATTGCCTCAGTTACATTCTGTACCCAGAATGTGGTCCTCAGACGCTCAAAAAGTCCCATTTACCCCTTCCTGGGGGATGTCATTGGATCATAGGGCTAGAAATCACGGCCAAAAAATCACCCTTAACGCCAAATTGTTGCTCCCGTGGACATTATTGAGCATTCACGCCATGTTGGATCAATAATATCTCTCATCTCGCTCTGTCATATGGATTAGGGACAATCTCACCTTACCACCCTCTCACATGCACTCCTTGACCTAGGATTGGGAAATTTCACAAAAACGGTTTTGATAAGGAAATTCAATTTGATTGCCGGGAACTCTCTATCCACCGAATATTACTATGAAACATTCAAACAATCGATAACAATAACTGATAACCCTGAAATTAGAATTAGACTATATAGACTTAGTAAATAATGTGATAGTTCAATAGAGCTCGGCCATGTCGAGTACAAAAACAATAAGATAAAGAATTGAAGTAACGGAACGAGAACTTCTCGTACAACTCTGAAAAAGAAAATATGCTAACCAATGGATATCCTTTGTATATTTTATTACCTTTGTTTTAAATTAATTCAAGAGTTTTTTTTTAGAAGAGAGCACTCAATTTTATTGCCCTGAATTTTCCCATGTATAAAAGTGAGAAACTTCAATATCCCGGAGCGGTTGAAATTTGCTCTGTGCGGTCTGCGATTTTTCATGCAAACATTTTACGGACATTCCTAATAGTTCTCGGTTTTCTGCCATTTTCTGAGGAAGATCTCTTGTGAAGTCGGAGAGATGTAGGTCACGGTCAAAGATAAGATAAATTTATTCATCAACAATGCTTTCGAAGCACAATTTCGTTTTACTGAGATCCCGTGTAGTTTTCAGCGTCCACCGCCGTCTTAGCGTTAGTAACCAACCTCCACAGCAAAACGATGGAAAAGGTGGAAAAGCTCTTTCTCAGGTTGTATATGCCAAATCGATTATCGTAGTGAAAAAACTATACAGGGGAATGTAGGCATGGTTAGCACACTGTGAACCTTCAAAGCTTTTTGCTGAATGAGTAGCAACCATTACAAAGTCAATGTTATATTAATCCCGAAATGTTAATAGTCATTTTTAGAAAAAGAGAAAAATACATAATAATACATTATTTTATCATAGTTCATTTTCTACATACGGGAATGTAGGCAATCGAATATTTTCTTTGTTTGCAAAGCAGCATAAGATCATAATTTCACAATTACAGTAGAGTTCAGCTATAGGCCATCGCTCTATAGTTCACAATTTATCGACCGTTGATTTCAAAACACTGATTTTAAGTTAGGTTATGTTTTCTACTACGCGACATGAAATGTTATCACATTATTTTAATATTTTTGGCAAACTTTATTGAGTAGTTGTGGTAATTGTGATGCATATTGAAGAGAGCGCGGACAAGTAACTACCACAATCGCAAAGAAAGTGGAAGCCGTCGAGCAATTTCAATACTAAAAGTCGTTGATAATTTTAAAAAATGACATGGACTATTGCGACCCAAGGTTCAAATCTGGAACCAAATATGGACTATAGCGAGACTCTAGTGTAATTGTGAGAGTATACCTGAGAAAAGAAGAAAAAAGAGAAGATCGAAGAGAAAGAACTAGTATAAAGGTTTATGTGGAAACAGAAATCGAAGGAGAATAATTCTATTCTAGATTATACTGATTTTTCTCTTGGCTCTTCACAAAATGTAATAGTAAGTTCTTAATTATTTTTCTCCCCAAGTATACGTTTAAGTATTTCCATTTAAGGGGAATATATTTTCGAAACCGAGGAAACCGTGCGAAATGGCTTTATGCTTGCATACAGAAAATTTGCATACAGGATATTTCTTTCGAATAATAATAATAATATTTTTGACGCTTTTCTCTCAAACTATTTTCAGCGTCTACTGTTCATAAGTTATATAATATATTTCAAATTTACTGCCTCAAGAATACATTTAGGGGTATTTGAAAAATGATTTTACAAAACTAGTTCCTTATGGTAGGTAAAGTTGCTTGAGTGTTTTGCATGATCATATTACAGAGAGTTCCGGTTTAAGTGAATGTGGATTGAAAGAATTTGATACGAATTGCCTACTATTGGGAGCTCATTTATAAAATAAAATTTGAAACTATTGACGCTGAAAATAGTCTGAAAAATTGACGCCGAAAATGCTTTGCATACATAAAAGACCTCTCCTGTGAGTAAGCAATTTTTCTGTGTCACTTGAGTGAATTCGCGGTTTTTTTCTGTCCCGAGAATTTCTTAAAAGCGGAACTCCCTGTATATATGCTCAATCCCAGAACCACAGAAAATAATTTCTTTGTCTAACATTTGGTCCAAGGCCGTAGCGTAGAAGGGTCAGTGAAGCACCATTTGCGCTCCCTCCTACACGTTATGAAATATGTAAGTGTAATAAATTACGAAAAAAAACGAAACTGCAATTATTTAAAGAACACTAAGATTTAGGTTACCTTAAGGCTTGCCTTAAGGAAATTATCACCCTAGGAAAGTGAATTTACTGGCTTTTGCAAGCTCTTTTGTTGAACTTATATAAGCTTTTCATAAAACCCAAAATCATTCCATTCAGTTTAAAATAGTTCTCCGGTGAATTTTGATGTTTTTAAGAAATGTTTTATGGCGTCTACACACTAGAGCAATTTATGTCCATATTGAAGCAAATTCCCTACGCTTGTGTAGGAAAAACTCTTCAATATGGACATAAATTTCTCTAGTGTGTAGAGGCCATTAGAAACCTAATATTAAAAACGCGATAATGAATTTTCAAGAGGACTTTAGCGAAGTTTTCTTACCGACTTTTCTCAAAGAAAACTACAATGTTGTCTTATAGAAGAGATTTTAGGAAATATCTCAAGCTTTCTACATCTGCGCATAAAAATTAAAATCGGTTTAGCTGTTAGGACTGGTTTTTTGATAAAGAAACTTTTCGAACATGTTTTTGTGACTCGTAAAGAGCATTTTCCATTCAACATTTAATCTAATTTCCAGAATTTGCTTCAAGAAAAGAATTTTCAGTTTATATTTTTAGCAGACTTTTAGCTTACAAAATCTACCATCCCGTCTGACCAAGTAAGCGTGGATTATAGCCTAAATTAACCCCTATCTTTCACACCTTACTTTTAAGAAGCTCCCATACAAAATACCCCTTACTAAATATATGTGAAGGACACTGTTTTGCGTTCATGGTGGTGAAGAGCGGAACTACGAAAATTATGTTGCCGGCCCTTGTTGCTCAACTGTCAGTGAGAAGATGGAATATTTTCCAAAAGATTTTATTTGTTTTGAAAATTTGCACAAAGTTTGTGAGTGATTTTGTGCGATTTGACTGATTTTATTAATAATAATAAATATGCGTCGGTGCGTTTCGTATAGAGAAGAGTGTCGTGATTACAATAAACAAGTTTGCAACCGTGAAATACGTGTTTTTCTTTCCTTTTCGTGAGCATTTTTTAGGAGACAATTTTTTTATACAATTGTTTTTGCTTTTCTAAAGTGTTTAATCGTTTATACTGGTTAATTAAAATATATCATTATCTTTGTATCTTCTATCGTTTGTGTAAAATTCGAAAATGAAATCAGGATGTGCAATTGACAGTTTCATTCCACCGCCATTGATGTACTTGGCAAAATCTAGTCCTTAATTGGGGCCTACCACTCGGATCTTGCCGATGAGGGCTAAAATAGTTCCTATAGATGGGTGTTAATTTAATGGCTCAACGCTGGGCCCCCTTACCCTGTGTCAGACGGGATGTTCATCAAGACTGAGTTAAAAATTTGATTTAGATTTTTAAAAATATGAGAAAATTTTTCATTATCGAAATTTTTATATAAAGAAAAGCTCATTTTAAAATGTTTTCGTAGAGTTTTATAGATGGAAATATTCTCGTCTGGCTATGCCACACATTTTAGATCAGGGAAATTTCATGTAATTGAACTCCACATTTTGATATTTTCCTTATCCCGTCTGACCAAGTAAGCGTGGATTATAGCCTCAATTAACCCCTATCTTTCATACCTTACTTTTAAGAAGCTCCCATACAAAATACCCCTTACTAAATATATGTGAAGGACACTGTTTTGCGTTCATGGTGGTGAGCAGCGGAACTACGAAAATTATGTTGCCGGCCTTGTTGCTCAGCTGTCAGTGACAAGATGGAATATTTTCTAATCATTTTATTTGTTTTCAAAATTCTCGCAAAGATTCTCAGCGATTTTAGTGGTTTTTGTTAATAATAATAAATGTGCGTGGGTGCGTTTCGTCTAGAGAAAAGTGTCGTGGTAACTATAAACAAATTTCCAATGCTGAAATATGTGTTTTTATTTCCTTTCGGGAGTATTTTTTAGGAGACAATTTTTTTCACAATAGTTTTTGCTTTTCTAAAGTGTTAAATCGTTCATCCTGGTTAAATAAAACATATTCCTATCTTTGTAGCTTCTATCATTTATATAAAATTCGAAGGTGAAATCAGGATGTGCAATTGACAGATTCATTTCACCGCCATTGATAACCGTGGCAAGATTCAGTCCTTAATTTGTGCCTAACACTCGGATCTTGCCGATGAGGGCTAAAATAGTGCCTAAAGTTTGGTGTTAATTCATGGCTCAACGCTGGGTCCCCCTTACCCTGTGTCAGACGGGATGCTTTAAAAAAGTTGCAAAAATCAACTAAATTTTGGCATCTTAATTCAGGCTCCCCATTCCCCCTTTAAGGTGATCAGATACGATTTTAGCAAACCGTTTTAGATCGTCATAAAGAAGAGATTAAATGTCTTTAAATAAATGACCAATTATTTCCTAGAACTTGCTGAATTTGATGCATTGCAGTCTCAAGTTCTCAACAAAAAGTCAAGAAAATCGTTTTTTTTTAATTGAATAATAAAACTATTTTTTTTATTCTTTCTTTTGCATTTTATTCTTTAGTATAACTTTTTAAGATATCCTTGAGATTCAAATGAAAATTGAATAACTTTTTCAGAGAAACAATTAAAGTTCTATTATTCTTTTGTGCTTAGCTTCAACAAAACAACAAAAAATAGCAATAAACTTGGGTTACAGTTGAGTCATCGTTGCGGAGTAATATAATCCTCTTTTAGTTATGAAAAATATTTCAATTGAATCTCAAATATAGGGATCAATACACAAGAATAAAAAGGAATGCTTTTTTCAGGTAACTCCACAGGTAATTGGCTTCGAGGGCATTAATCCTGAAGAATACGCAGATTATTGCAAAAGCGCCTCAAGTACTGCTCCATCCTGCGATGGATATTTCTATGCCGTTCCCGAGTGTCCGACTTTTGATCCATCGGCAACCCAGTGTGTCGGTGAGTTTATTTTTTCAATATAATATTTTCAAGAATTCTACCTCTAAATAATTTTACCTTAAAAATTTTCCTTTTCAAACTTATGATTTTTTTTTGAAACGACAAACACTCTTTTTCTCTGAAATTCTTTATCATCTCAAAATTTGTCATCTTTTTACTGCAGAACTTAAAAGTCTTCTCGCAAATTGTATTAGGTAATTCACAAAAAATTCATAAAAATGTCACAAACGATTGTTCGTAAGATAATCACTTGATGAGTATTTTTTGTTTTGTTTTTTTTTTGACAAACATTTGTTCGTAAAATTTTGTCACTTGTACGTAAAGTCGTAAAGTTTTGCTAGATAAAAAAATGTATACGAACAAATGTTTGTAAAGTATAAAAATTTATCGACAAAAGATGACGTGACGAACAATTTTGTAGAAAAAGTACAAACTTTTTAGTGGGTTATACGATTTACGAGCATTTCGTAAGTCATCAATAGGAATTACCAAACATTTACAAACAATTTTACGAAATAGTTTATTCAGTGTAGTCAAAAAATTGTAAACATTAAGCATTGATTAATTATTGTTCTATTCGATAAGTCAAACTGCAAATGTCTAAAAAAAATTGAAGAATCACCTATAGGGGAAGGTTTTGAAAGTTCGTATTAAAAAAGGAGTCCAAGATCTCAGATTTTTTACAGAATGCCACACACACCGAATCAATTATATCACTATATCAAAAAATCTCTTACTTATTGGGTTAATAATTCTGCCTCACAAAATTCCTGGAAGTCCTTGGATTTTCTTCTACATGAAAATGAAAATGTAGCGGCATTTTTTACGAAGGTGCCCTGGTTAACTCAGCTTCGTACCACTTTTTCCCACCTCTGTAGGCCTCATTTTCCCCGAAAACATTACACCGGAAACAAAAATTTAAGCATCACTACTTAGATAGAACTTTCATCTACTTGTTTCCACCATTTGTAGGATGTATCACGCATTAAAAATCAATTTTAAGCTATTTTTCTAACACATGTGTTTTGAGGTTTTGACACTCGGAAAACCATATTTTTCTCTGCATTTTGACAGTCAGTTAAGAGCTTGGTTAGGTATGATTCTCTCATAATCACACCTAATGTAATCCTCAGATTTTCTCTAACACCTCCAATGCGTCTTACAGAATATATTTCGTACGTAACTGATTTAAAAAATGACCAGCCACCAATTTAAAGTGAAATGTGGGAAGTTCCACTTTAAAACAAGGAAAATTAAATGAGAAATACTCAAAATACATAGAAGTGGCAATTAAAGAATCACATTACCATAAGCAGTTTAGTTTCATCACTGCACAAATCAGAAAGTAGTAATCACACCTATTGTAATCCTTGTTTTTTCTCTAACGTCTCGAATCTGTCTTACAGAACAGTTTTTGAACATCAGTGATTCTTAGAATTACCAGTGATTAATTTAAAGTAAAATGTGAAAAATTCCGCTTAAAAACAAAGTAATTGGATAAAAAATTCACAAACCGCACCGCATGGGCAATGAAAGAATCACACATACGAAGCTGCAACATTACGAAGGTGCTAAACCTTAGCCGAGAGACGGCTTAGCCTAATTATATTCGAAATAATGGTCAAACTACATTTCCATAATTTTCCACTAAGTCGTCTCTCGGCTTAAGTCGTAAGTGTGTCTAGGGCATAACATATCCAATGAAATCACTGAAAAAAATATGGGTACCCTCCCGGGTAAAATGGTTATACCAGCAAAAGGTCCCCATACATTAGTGGGACATATTATTTTAAACGACAAGCAATTCACTTCAATAGACTAAATTTTGACTACAGCTGACAAAATCTAAAAATTTTCTACTTGTGAAACATATAACCCCAGCCAATAAAGTAATTTTGCTTTTCCTGGTATATTAAAATGACTCTGAACGCCAAAAAATGTAAATTTAGTTCTACCAGTAATATAGTTGTCTTTTCTAGGTAAACTATTTAACCTCATGGGTCTTTTATGCGTTTATGGTATAATGTTATACTTCCAGGGTAATGTGTTTGACTCAGAAAGGAAAATGTGTATGGTTCTCTCTTTCACACAAGACGAATAACAGTTGTCTCTTTCATTTTTTCACGGTCATCATGAGATGTGACATTAATGTGGCGTCAGTTTGAATTTGGCATGTGAATTGTGCGAAAAGAAAACCCTGTGAAAATGGATTTTCTGAATAAATTGCTCGGGAAATTGCAATTTTTAGAGTTTTATGACGCGTTTAAAGGTAAGTTAATATCCTATTTATACAATCTACTACTGAAAATTCAATAGAATCCATGTGAAACCGATTAAAAAAACTATTATTTTTTTTTGTTTTTCTTGTCTTTTTAGAAGAAGAATACACTTCCCAGGAAAGTTTCCAGTGCATTACATACGACGGATTGAAAACAGTGATAAAGAAAAGCGGTCATAGAGACATATTCTGGGCAAAGCTACAGACATTGAAGAAGGTAAAAATGCTTTCCGGAAAGGGTCACATAACCTCAAAAACACCAAAACACTATGTTCTTGATTTTCTTGGCCTGCAAACCTGATGGCAGGGAATGCTTTATAATCGCAGCGTTTTGCTTGTTAGTGACAGCCAGTGTATACAGGAAACCAAGGGTGTAGCAAGGGTTTTTGTAAGAGGGGGCCAATTTCAAAATTATTTGAGAATATTTTGTGGAGCCAACTCGTAATTCTAGGGCAAAGAACCAAGTGTTTTCATGAAAAAAATCTAAAATATCCACTTTAAAGCAATTATTATGACTTTCAACCACTTGAAAAATCAATAAAATCATTTACTGGGACGTTTTGGATAAATACCACTTGGGAACTGTTGTTTGGGGGAATTTTGTTCTTTGAAACATTTCTTCAAACGGTTTTAAGGAAATTAGCGATGTCTTCCATTTTATTTTATTTTATTTTTTTGTAGGAGGACCCTGGCTTGGATCTTATTGGCGAAGACATTGAGAATGCCTCCACAGAAAGTCAAACTGCCACAGAATGCGTAAACCTATTTTTTTCTCAATCAGAAGGCGCACAATCGAATTTTCTGATTCCTGATGACTCTAATACATCTAATACTACAATGAAGCAACTTTTATCAACCACCGAAGGTCAGATGATAAAACGCATTTACGATAATGGAAAAGGAGAGCTTGAGGTGAAACAGAGAGTATCTATATCGGAGTTCTTCATCGCAAGAGAATTTGAGAATCAAGGTTGCCCAAAAACGTTCACAATTGACGTTAAACGTTTCATACAGATGCGAGAGGAAATTAATTGTGAGTTTCCGACTCTGGATAAAAAACTTTTTTTCGTTCCGTATGAGAAGGAGACCAAAACTTTTGCAAAAGGGCACCTCTACAAGGCGTTTAATAATTTTAAACGCAATATGGGGCTGACAAAACCTAGAAAAAAGGGAACAGCTACTGATGTGTCCAGCGACCACGATGCAAGTGATGCCCACGATTTTGTAAAGAATCATCTTCAGCCGGAAGCTAATGTTAAGAAGTTCTGGACAGCCTCACGCGCGGAGAGATTGGAAGGTCTAGGAACTTGTCGTGAATACGTTACTGAATACCCTATTTTGAGCACTGTGAAAGGGTATGAATATTTCTTAGAAGATTTCGAAGAAGAGTTCCCGGAGCATCACAGTTTCATAGAGAATTGGAGCAAGATAAACAAGGAACTCACAGCGTATGGATTGTCAAAAAATGAACGTTACTTCAAAAATCTTCAAAAAGAGGTACACGAAGAGCTCATGGGACTTCATGTGTTGGGTTTCCATCTAGGTATGTTCTATAGTTCTTTTTATCAAAAACCTCAATGTAAATTAATGTTTTGTATTGTAGCCATGTCATCCTACACATCATGTGAAACGAATCCTGACGGAACCAAGAGAAAGCGCAATAAGTGCACAAAACAGGAAGTTTTGAATGCGCTCTTCATTTATACAAGGGTATGTATTATTTAAACATTTACGATATTAATTTATAAGATCATTTTGTTATATCGACGGCTCTATTCCATACTATGCTAAGTCGACTTAGCCTTTTATTAATCTGAGAAATATGTTGTTCCTGGGACCGAGATCTACAACTGGTGAAAATTTGTTGGTCATCCGACGCCGACGTCCGGTTAACGAGATATTCCATTTTTCCAAAAAAAATTACACAAACAGCATAGGAAATCGCCAACTTCAAATGGCTCCTGAAATGTTGTCATTTTGAGATAGCATAGTATAGAATGGAAGCGTCGATATACTTTTGGGCATAATTTGTTCAATTCTGAGATAATTCTGTAAGTTGTATCATGATGATCATATAATTGTCCTATTGAAGATTATTATTTTCAGACATTTAAACTCCTAATATTTTTTTACTGGACTTCATATTCTTAGAAATTTATTTTTGTGCTTATCTTTTAATGTCTAATTTTTCCTAGCTAATATCTCTTATAATCTTAGCTTATTTTTTTTTCCTTTTTCACTTTAGGACAATCGCCTTCTTTTGGAGGAAGTAGCCAAATATTTCTCGAAACGAGATAAAGCACCGATTTTGGCATTCGTTGGTAAGAGTAAGTTGAACCTCTCAGAATTCTACGTTGCAGTCGACAAGGACGTTTTGTACTCGTTTGAAAACGTGAACCAGACATTAGATGCCTACATGAAAATATGCATAATTTGCAAGAAGACGTATCCAGTAGTTACTGCGCCTGTATGGACCTATATTCAAAAGTATGTGTTTCAGATTGATGATTCTTCTGACAAGTTTTTGTCTGTTTTTGATCTTCACAACAAGATAACCGTTTTCATTGAACACGAAAACAGTGAAGATGAATAAAATCAAATGTTGTTTTTGTCAGAAGGATCTCTGCTGGGTAGGATGGAAGAAACACATAAATATCATACACAAACATGAAAAGATACTCAAATGCACCTATTGTGACCCTTTTAGAACGTTTTCGCGTTCAAATAAAAAATCTTTTATTTCTCACATGGCGAAACACTCCTTAACACTAGAAAAGAATACCATTGAAGAAAACGCTGTGATTCAGAGAGAAATGAGACAAGAGTTGTCATTGATTGACCCACATGATGTACAAAATAATCAAAAAGAAAATCATCCAATCACAGAAACATACGAATACCTTATTGAGCAATTCAAAGAAGACATTTCACAAGAAAATATCAGTTTTTCAAAAAAATTACACAGTAAAACAACTGTTTCTGAAAAATCAATACAAGAATTTGTTAACATTTTTATAGAATATTTAGAAGTGAATATATTTACAAAAGGAAGAGCTATTGTCCAAAAATTTCCACACGCAGCTTCAATTGTTTTTGATATTATGCAAAATTCTTTGAATGATATTAGAACAACATATAAAAGAAAACAAATTCTAAAACAGAGTGAAATATCCATTCCCTATCAGTCCATACCAATTTCTTCTGAATTGAAAATTAAGAAATGCAAAAAAAGTCAGACATTGCAACTAGTTGAAAAAACATCTGTTTACTTTTCAGTTCGAGAAATTTTTGAAAAAACTTTAAATATGTCTTCCTTACGTGATGATATATTGGAATATGTTGCAAATTTAAAATTTGATAAGTTCATGACAAATATCATGCAAACTGAATATTGGGCAAATGTAATTCAAAATTATTGTGAGACAGATATTGTACTCCCTCTATATCTTTATTTTGATGAATTTAATGTGAATAATCAATACGGATCTAGATCGAAAAAACAAAAATTAGGTGCTCTTTACTGCTCTCTAGCATGTCTTCCGAAGCAATATTTATCAAAACTTGATCATATTCATCTGCTAATGTTATTTAATTCTTTAGACATGAAAAGGCATCAAGACAAATTGTTTATTAACGTAATAGATGAATTAAAAACACTTCAAAATTCCCCATTGATTATTCAAGGCCAAAAAATTTTTATAATAGTCGTAGGTATACTTGGTGACAATAAGGGCTTAAACCAAATACTTGGTTTTGTTGATAACTTTTCTAAGGCAAATTTCTACTGCAGAATCTGCAAAGTTCCAAATCAAGATGCAAAGAACATGATATACGAACATGAAGCCCTACTCCGAAACAAACAGAATTATGAATATGACAATTTATTGAAAAACCAAAAACTTACAGGTATTAAAAAAGAATGCATCTTTAATCATTTAAATTTCTTTCACGCAGTAGAAAATTACGTTGTCGATCTTTTTCACGATTTCTTTGAAGGAGTAGTAGGAACGGAAATAGCCCTTGTATTAGAACATTTCATATATAATAAGAAATATTTCACATTAAATATATTAAACTCACGCCTTTCTTCTTTCGATTTTGGAAAATATGACAGAGTCAATAAACCGCAACCAATTTCTAGAGAGAATCTTAAAACAGAGCGTAAATTGCACTATTCCGGATCAGAAATGATGTGGATCTGTAAAGCATTACCGATAATTATAGCAGAATTTATTCCAGAAGATGATGTCAATTACTCTTGTCTTTTGCAACTGATTCGTATTGTTGAAATTTCATTAAAAAGAACCGTATCAGAAACCTTAATTGAAGATTTGACAAATTTAATTGCTGAACATCACCGGAACTTTATAAATTTATACGCACCCCTCAGGCCAAAGCATCATATAATCACTCATTATCCCACAATAATGAAACGTTTTGGTCCAGTCATTAACATGTGGACTATAAGATTCGAAGGAAAACACCGAGTTTTAAAAAACATGACTGTAAGTTGTTATTCCCGACGCGATATTTGCAAAACTGTTGCAAATAGATATTTAATAGACAATTTACATTCTAAAAAAATTACGTTTGGAAAAAAAATGAAAATTAGTACAAGCACTGCTCAAAAATATGGAGTGAATGAAAACTCAAAATTTGTTACATGGGTCCAAGTGATTGAAAAAATCCAAATTAATAATATTTTGTGTTTTTACGATGATAATGAAGTTGACCCCCTATTTTTTAAAGTAAAAGCTATATTAATTGATAAGCAAAATGATATTTATTTCCTATTAAATAAATATAACACCAAGTATTTTGATGAAATGGCTAATGCCTATATTGTTGAAAAAACAAATACAACTGAATTAAAAAAGTACAATCAAATGGAGGATTTAGATGTCAAAAATATAACTGAAATTAATAATATTAACTATGTGATTTAGTATATTAAAACAAATATGTGCAAATGAATTTATGAGAAAAAATAAAAATTTATTTTCCGTTAAATTATTGTTTTATTTTGGTAATATATTGTACAGAAAACGTATATCGCATTGTTTCTATACGGTAAATCGGTATACCAGGAAGAAATAATAGATTTTACAAATACAGTGATTCACATTACTGGTGCCAACAAAGTATTGCTTGCACATGGTATAACATAATACCAAAGAATGTTTTCTCAGTTAAAAAAAATTACCAAGAGTGTCAAATGATTGGTTAAAGTGTTTTCCTTTAGCGGTATAACCATTTTACTATAGCCGGCTAACTGTTATACAAGGACTAAAAGCGTTATTCATAATACCAGAGCAGACTGAATTTTAGTCATGCTCGGTTATATTTTTTTTCAGTGATCTCTTGGGAAAGTGTGTAAAGCGGTCTCCAAACTAAAGGTTTAGACCAGTTCCCAAAGACTTATAAAAATCTTCCATAGCAACCATTCTTACTGGTTTTCCAGAATATTACGAATCTTTTTTCTTTAATATCTAATCCTAAGTTGAAACTTTACGAAAAATCTTGACTGATGAGGCACTAGAGAAGTCAAACCATATGGCTAAGCCTTATGTCTGAAGCCCATACAATGCCATAGACACCAACACCACAATAACGACTTAAACCGAAAGACGCCTCAACGTAATTATAATTAAAATAATGATTTGACTAAATTCCCATCAGTTTTCCAGTATTTAAGCTGTTTTTCGGCTTAAAGTAAGGGACGGATTATTCAAAAACTGATGAAAATGTAATCTGATTATTATTTTGACTTATAATTATTGTAGACTCTCGCTCAATCGGCTCTTTTTCAATCGTGCGAAAAATTTTATTGACAATTTTCACGTTTGATTATAAGGCAAGTTTGCTCAAATTCGCCATATTTCGTCCTATTTTATTGTGATTCTTTAAGGTTCCGGCACACCTTTTAGATCGGTCAAATTTCATGAAATCAAAATTCACTTCTCTTTCTTTCTCAAAAGACTTGCATAAGTCTATCCCACTCTTTCGGTCTCAAAATTGGACTGAACCAAATTTAATTTGGTGTAATGTTTGAAGGAAGAAGAAGAGTGCGAAAGAGTAGGATACATATATGCTAAACTTTTAAGAAAGAAAGGGATGTGAATTTTGATTTTATGAAATTTGACCGATCTAAAAGGTGTGCCAGAGCCATTATAATTGAGCGCTTTTTGTGGAATTTACAAAGACTTTGGCGCCCAAATCACTCTCGGATGACATTTTGTCCCAAATGCCCAATTGAGAGAGAGTCTACTGTACTTGAACAAGCAAATGCTATTTTATAAAATTTGTTAGATAGTTTTCACTTGAATAATTTACCTGAGTTAAAAATGGTCCTTAAAGTTATACCTTTTAGGAAATTGGAACTGTTAAACCATATTAGAGAAAACTTAGTCTGAAAGGGATCATAAAAATCTGAACCATGGACTTTGCAGAAATTTGATTTTTGTCATTTATACTCAATCGCTTTATAAAAATTTATAAACAATTTATAAAAATACCTTGAAGGTCTACAATGTTTGCTTGGTATTGCACGACTAACATCGTAAATTAATTTGCTCACTTTCATAGACAATTTTGAAAACATATTTGCAAACAAAAGTTATTATGCGCTGGGCATCACTCTCACTGGAATATCAAAAATATGTTTAGAAAACAATTATTGTGCGTTGGGCATCATAGGCAGTTTCAAAAATATGTTTACAAAGCAATATTTATTTTGCGTTGAATATAATGCTCAACTCACAATAACTTTTGTTTGTAAACATGTTTTCAAAATTTCCTATGAAGGAGAGCGAGATAACTCGATCTCGGTTTCATTCACTCTCTCTGAAATGTCAAAAACACGTTTTCAAGACAAAAGTTATTGTGCGTTGGGCATAATGCCTAACGCACAATAACTTTTGTTTTGTAAACATGTTTTTTACATTTCAATGAGAGTGAATAAAATAGAAATCTAGTTATCTCGTTTTCTCTCATAGGAAATTTTGAAAACATATTTACAAACAAAAGTTATTGTGCGTTGGGCATAATGACCGACTTGTATTTTCGACAACAGCAATAGCTGTTATCGAAACGGCTTGTAATGCCCAACGCATAGTAACTTTTTTTAAAAAAGTTTTAATTAAGTTATAAGAACGAGCGAGACGAATATATCTACACTCTCAGTCCAATGTCAAAAACATGTTTATAAAACAAAATTATGTATTATAACCAGCGCACAATAACTTTTGTTTTTTAAACATGTTTTCAAAATTTCCCATGAGAATGAGTGAGATGACTATAGATCTAGATTTCACTTACTCTCATTGAAATGTCAAAAAGCATGTTTAGTAAACAAAAGTTATTGTGCTTTGGGCATTAGGCATAATGTAAAGCGCACAACAATTTTTGTATTTTTTTTATTTTTTCAGCGAGAGCCAAAGAGATTAAATGCATTCATATCATTCACTCTTATAGGCCGTTTTGTAAACATGTTTCTGACAATTCAGTGAGAATGAGTGAGATTGAAATCTAATCATCTCGCTCACTATCATAGATCCAAAAATATGTTTACAAAATAAAAATTCATGTTAAATATTTTTTTCGAAACTGTCTATGAGAGGGGAACCAGATGACTAGATCTAGATTTCATTCACTCTCATTTAAATGTCAAAAACATTTTTAAAAGTTACTTTTGTTTGTAAATATTTTTTCAAAATTTCCTATGAGAGTGAGCGAGATGACTAGATCTAGGTCTCACTCACTCTCATAGAAATGTCAAAAACATGTTTACAAAACAAAAGTTATTGAGCGCTGATCATAACACTTTGTTCTGTGACATTATAACAAAATATGTAAGTAATAAACAATATGATCACATTTCTTAAATTTGATTCAAGCATTACCATTGTAATTTTTCACATTGCAATAGTCTGGTATTTATGGCAAAAGAAGAAGGAGAAAAAGAAAAAAAGGCAAGAGAAAATACAAGTAGAAGAAGAAACATAGAGAAGACGAAATTACGTAGAATAACAATGACATTTCCTTTCTCCTTTTCCCTACATCTATGCGCCCTCATGGTGATAATACAAATTGTGCGCTATTCTCTTATTTAACAAATATATCTACCCCTCTCGTTCGCACTTCTAGAGTCCAATAAGTGTTTTACTGCCACTTTGACCGTTTCGTCTAATTCGCGATATTTAGTCATTAAAAATAGATGAGTTCGTTCGACATACGGTACATTTTTTGCACCAGTAAATACTTTTGCTTGCTACTGCTGGCACATCGGGTATTCTCATCTTTTTCACACATCAACGGAAAATATGTACCATTATGGGTGTATGAGCAAGATAAAAAATCACAGAGACTTTTTGCTGGATATAAATGCATGAGAGCATAGAAAGATGTTAAAAATCTATAAAAACAAATACAGAGAAGAAGCGCAGTCAAGTGATATTAAATAATATAAAATAATTCCCTTTTACACATATCAAATGAATTAATGGCCGAGAAGAAGTCTTTGAAATAAATTGAAATAAAAAAAAAGAAGCTTCCGGATATTAATCATGTTGAAAATAAGTTTGTGTGGCTAAATTAAAAAAAAGAAGAAGGAAATTTGCATCTTATATTGAAGAATTGTAGAGTAATTTTCGGAGATGAATGAACATTTTGATTAGAAAAGGTTTTAAAATACTAAAAATTAAAAAAAATAACTAGGTGGTATACATAGAATGTTATTTTTTATATGTAGTAAGCAAGTGAGGGAAGTACATAAAATTATTATAGTTGCTGTAGATTCTTAATAATTTATTTATGGAGTTCTTTGACTCCAAAATCCTAATACAAAATTCATATAAGAATTGGGTAATATAATCGAAAATACGATACCATTGTTTCTCAAACTTTTGAAATTATATTTTTTCTATCCAAAAAAAAATTGTTTTCGTAAATTTTAGGTTGGAATTTTCACAAAAGATAGATTATTTTTATTTCTATATAAACTTTTTTTTATGTGATTGAATATTGCAATTTTTAGGGCTCTTATAGCTTATGGTACGTCTTAATGTTATATTGAAACTCCTTACTAAAGGTTTCAAGTGCAAGCAATTTTCGAAATTATTTCTATGAAAATAAAAAAATCCTCTGACAAGGGGCCTCTCGACTCGACATTTCTTTTTTCCATACGTTTTTGCATAGAGGCACTGAAGACTATTGGCAAGGTTTTTCCTAAAGAGAATTGACTTATCAGTCTGATATATTTCGAAATCGTGCATTAAAAACTATCTAAAAATACATATTTCATAATGTTCGCCAAAATTATACAAGAACTACGAGCAAATTTGTTTAACCCTTTAAGGACGATTGGAACACCGGTGTCCCATAAAGAAAATAATTTTTCCTGACTACCTATAGTTATGTTTTTCTTATGTCTGTATATAATTGTAAAGTAGAAGGTTGAAGGAATCTAGAATATTTCTTGCAAGTCTCTAGCTATTTGCTATGTAGTAAATATTTAAGCTTAAAAATAGCGAATTTTTAAAATCTCAAATTCATAATTAATTTTATTTATTTTTTATACTTCTAATATTTTTTAAGCAAAACCCTTTTGGCAATAAAAACTACAATACTCAGACGTAATATTTTTCATTAAAGCGAAAAATATTATTCATTGGTATTGTCTGAAAAATTACCTAAATTTTTGGGCTATTTTTGCCCCTGTCGTTCATAGAAGCACAAAATACACCGAATCAGGTTCTGTTGGACTTTCCAAGGTTAGATGTAAGACTTATCATTGATTATGTTTCTCATTTTAATTTTTATTAATGATTTTCAGTCCGTAAAAATTGTCTCGTCGTTAAAGGGTTAAGTCGCGGCGCAATAGCTGCAAATTTTTTACAAGGAAAAGTGAAAAATTGCTTCACTTTTTATTAGGCTTGATGGGCCCCTGCCTCTGACAATATTTCGCATATATTCAAGCAGATTGCTTAAGCTTGTGAAGGAAAAACAGTTAAATTTTTTTCGAATAATATGAAATATAGACAAAAAAGGCAATTTTTGACGAAAAGTGCTTCTAGACGCCATAATGGACTCTACACACTAGAGAAATTTATGTCCATATTGAAGCAAATTGTCTACGCTTGTGCAGGGAAACTGTCAAAGATGGACATAAATTTCTTAAGTGTATAGGGGTCATCAAAATTTCGTCAAAATAACAGATTTTGCCGCAAATTGCTCCCAAGGGATGTTAAATTGATCTTCAGAGCTCGAACCGGTTATGCCTTTTAAGACCTTTACATTTTGGGAGTAATGTTCGTCAAAAATTCCTGTTTTAAAGGAAATTTCCAGTATTGCTTTTGGTGGAAACGTCAAAATTCTGTCAAAAATGCATTTTTTCTTGACGAAAATTGATACCAAAGTGTAGAAGCCTTTAGACTATAGAGAGAGCTACAGTTTAAGTCTTGTGTACCAGTAGGGGAAGACTTTCAGGCTTCGCACATACTCTGTCTTTAAACACTTTATAATTTTTCCATAATCCTTTATTGAATCTAATACAATTAAACTGAGAAAAAAAGAGGGTGCGATTAACTTTTTTCCCTCAGAATTTTAACACTTTAGGTGTAAAAATATATCAACATTTTTTAATGTTAATTTTACACCTTTTTTAAGGGTAAAATTAACATGAAAAAGGGTAACTTTAACCCCTAATACACCTAAAAAGGGTATTATTTACACCGATTTTGGATCAATACTGCAGGGTAAAATTAACATTTCCGAATTAACATTTCATTAACGAAATATGGGAAAATATAAAATATTCGAAGTCAGAGTATGTGCGAAGCCTGAAAGTTTTCCTCTACATTTGTCGCAAAATTTGCAAAAATGCACTAAAAGCATTGTTAGAATTATTGAAATTGTGCAGCATTAATGTTTATTTTATCTAACCATTTTACTCAATTTACTCTACCATCTAAGCCAGATTATAGCTTAGCTATTACTTTTCAGGATAATCTACAGATTATCTATATAGACCAACAATTTGTAGCTGAAGTCACGATCTTAATCTCGGGCTCCCAGGCATGTAAAGGCGTTAGTATGGAAACCTGTAACCAATAAATTTGCATATTTTTGAAGAGAAAATTTTGAAAATTCTGGGGTAATGTTCGATCGACCATCCAGTTTGACAATTTTTTTTATTTATCTCAATTTTCAATCTTTTCTAAAAATTACCATTTTTTTCGGCAAATTCGAACAACAAATATTAAAAAATGCGTATTTTGAACAATATGGTGCCTGGTGCAGAGGTTCTTTATATATTTTGTGAAAAGACGATGAGAAATGTGTCGAGCACGTGGCCTTCCGACAGACTATCGATTGCTGACGTTTCCATCCATATAGAATCTTTTCTTTTTTGGTCTCGCATTTCTTTGCATTTCCGTGCTGTGGTGTTGAATTCATTGAAAATGAGCTGAGCAAATATAATTTTTAGAAGTGGTATCATGGTGTATAAGATTAAGGGGAGAAGAGAGCAAAAAATTTAATATTAGAAAATTAATAGAAGATTATAAAGTAGGTTTTATTGTGCTACCAATTAGTGTATGTATGTGTATATATGCGTGTTTAATATTGTGATCTTTAGCAGAGCACACAAATATGATTTTTTCGCACTCTCCACCGTATTTTTCTTTCTTTCCTCATCATTTTTCTTAAATACACTATCGTCCATTTATTTTAACATAAAAATTGTACATTATTTTCATTCTCTCTATTCTCTTACAATTAGTTTCTCTTTTTTTATAACTAAATGAATAAAAGCTTTATTAGAAGCAAGAAAAAAATCGAAGAGAAGGAGAAAAATCAATTGGAGCTATTTCCTGCTCCATGAAAATAGGAAAAATATTTTGGTGAATGGGGAGAACCGTCAAATCGCAGGAAATTCATTTATGTCGGATATTTCGGAAAATAGAGTAGTAAATTTTTACTATTACATTGCTTTTTATTTTGTTGTGAATTTAATTATTTTCTCCGTGATTTCGTAAAGAGGAATAAATAGATGTAAGATAAGGGTGTGGAGTATGCTCAATAATGTTTATTTTGCTGTAAACATGATTTTATAAGTGTGTGCATTCACTGGTAAAAATAAAAGGATCAGATTGCTCCAAATTTGATCCTTTTGCAAAGGATGGATCAAATTTCAAACTTTGAAGAATGCACGCACATTTATCATAATAGAACATGTTAATTTGATCCATCCTTTGCAAAAAGATGACCAAATTTGGATCAATTTGATCCTTTTATTTTCACCAGTGTTTTAATATCATAAAAAACTATTTAATGTACTTCGCAAAGTAAGGGATATCGTTTATAATGCCCAACGCACAATAACTTTTGTTTACTAAACATGGTTTTGACATTTCAATGAGAGTGAGTGAGATCTAGATCTAGTCATCTCGCTCATTCTCATAGGAAATTTTGAAAACATGTTTACAAACAAAAGTTATTGTGCGCTGGTCATAATGCCCAACGCACAATAACTTTTGTTTTGTAAACATGTTTTTGACTTTTCAATGAGAGTGAGTAAGATTCAAGATCTAGTCAAACAAACAAAAGTTATTGTGCGCTGGCCATAAGGATAATGTCCAACGCACAATAACTTTTGTTTGTAAACATGTTTTGAAAATTTCCCATGAGAATGAGCGAGATGACTAGATCTAGATCTCATTCACTCTCATTGAAATGTCAAAAACATGTTTACAAAACAAATGTTATTGTACCTTGGGCAAAATAAATCTATAATAAATCTTTAAGAATTCAATATTGGAAACAGTGTCCTCATGCGGATGAAAAATTTATTACAGTCAGTGAATTTTCGCGAAGTTATTTGCTTTCATACTACAGTAGATTCTCGCTTATTTGTTTACTCTTCGGGCGGGCGTCAGTTAAATTTAAAAAGTTTGACATTGTTCACATTTTAGAGGTTTTTTTTTACTTTTAGAACTCCATAGATAGAGTACTATTAGGGGTCCATCAAGCTTAATAAAAAGTGAAGCTATTTTTCACTTCCTTGTAAAAATTTTGCAGATATTGCACCGACTTAAACAAATTTGCTCTTAGTTCTTGTATTATTTCGGCGAACATTATGAAATACAGTCAAGTGTGCTAATCCGGGCGCTTCGCTATCTGGATCGTTTATGACTAATACACTTAAAATAATATTTTTATTTTTATTTCCGTAATATAGTCACTACAGTAACTATTCAAGTTTGAGAAAAAGCAAAAATAATATTTTTATCCATCAAATAAGTGAGTGAAATCGACTCATTTCAATCTTGTGCCAGCTGGATTCTTCACTAAAAAATTTCTAGAAGTGATATTTTTGCTAATGACATCTGGTTGAATGAAAACATTTATTGCTTTTTTCTTGTGAAAAAAGTATTTTAAATCCAAAGGTTTAATTAAAAGTGAATTAGCGAAAAGGCGACCCAGTTATAGTGCATGCTGACTTATTTCAGTATTATCATTATTTTAGATTTTTTTTAAAAATATTTTTGATAATTTTTTTATATTATGTTTCTGAATGAAACAGTGAATAATTCTATAGATTTAGAAGAAGTAAAAAAGAATTTCATCAGTCGAAAAACAAGCGTTTAAGTAGCACTCTTCGGAAAACGATCCAGTTACCCCACTTTACCATATGTATTTTAAGATAGCTTTTAATGCACAATTTCGAAATATTATATATCAGACTGATAAGTAAATTCTCTTTTTTTTCTTTTTTTTTGGACTTCCCTTTATTATTACAATCTGTATTCTAATACAATAAGTAATTTTTATGACCAATGCAAAAAAAGACATGAGAGGCACTTACCCAGTGGCAAGTCCCCTTAAATACTAAATTCACACTAAATTCTCTTTGAGGAAAAAAACATGTCATTAGTCTTTAGTGCCTCTATGCAAAAACGTATGGAAAAATGAATGTCGAGACGCTCCTGGCACTATATACAATTCCTCAATATTTCACCCCACAAAATTTCCACCTCCGGGGACCACTTTTCGCAACATATCTTCGCGTTTCAGACGATTTCTGAGAAATTGTGTCACTCTGTCCGTCTGTCCATGCAGTCATTTGCACGCGTAGGGGCTAAACCGGCCAAACAGGCCAAACGGTTACAGATAGGAACTTGGGAC
Organism: Phlebotomus papatasi; assembly: GCF_024763615.1. Lineage (NCBI taxonomy): Eukaryota > Metazoa > Arthropoda > Insecta > Diptera > Psychodidae > Phlebotomus > Phlebotomus papatasi. The sequence continues at coordinate 79,849,871 of NC_077223.1, forward strand.
CTTCAGGAAACCCAATTGGTTAATCTCGAATCATAACATGTTCTTCCCTTCCAAAACTATGGTTTTTTGGGATTACTCGACAACCCTTCTTGCGATTATTTTTGACTTCGTCCTCGAACGAAAGAAAATACCGTTGAATCCAGGGGACTGACATTAGTTCCGAAAAATGCAACCAGTTTTAGTGTGAATTTTTACCTGTTTTCGTACACATTTCACGAGATATCTCCAAAACTACGTAGGTTGCCAATTTGGGGTTTTTGGTAGCCTTTTCGTTATTAAATTGGCTTTTATTGTATATTTGTATTATTTGCTAATTCATTCTACAATGACAGAAAACAACTAATAAACTCAAAAGTTCTTTCGGCACGCTAGAAACATATGGGAAACATAGGAAACGTCATGCCCCTGGTTGAATCAGTTCTGATAACTGTGCTTTGAGGTCAAAGGTTAAAAGGCACTAGGAAGCGTATTTCTCAATCGAATCGGGCCATGTTTAGGCCCGTTGGAAAGCTCTTGGAATTCCTGACGAACCCGAATTGTTAACTAATTTTTATTCGAAATTGAGTTATATTAATCCAAATGTATTTTGTGCTGTTTTGAATGCTTTATAAATCGGTTAAAATTGTTTGTGAACCGGTAATGAACCGGTTATGAACCGAGAAGTAATTGTTAAATTGTACGAAAATTTACGTTTTGAAATCAAACATGTTTATGAAAACAATATAGGATGACACTTTCTTGACCCGTTCGAACGACAATCTAAAGACATTATCGCAAACTTTAAGAAATTAAGACATCAAATTCTACAAGCTTTTGTAAAGGTATATTTCAATTTTGTTTTTTTTTAAAAGTAAAAAAGAAACGGAACGCTTTGCAATAGTTTAATAACATCTTGAAAGAGCATTTGAAGCTGGGAGAGATATATTATGGTGTTGAGGCAAAATTACCATGCAAGATGATGACCTTTCAGAGATGATCTTTTTTGTGTGTGCCTTAACTTCTTGTGAGAAATGAGATAGAAAAAAAAATTGGTCAATCGGTTAATGTTGGACTAGATGTGGCAATTTGAGATTGAAGAGAATTGAAGAAAAAAAGAGAAACAAATCAAGTTGAGAGTAAGAAGGAGATGAATGGAATAAAATCGATTTTATAATCATTTTCTATGTTATTTGATGATCTTTTACCATGTTTCTTCATCTCTTTTGGAATTTTTATTTTATTTTTTTTTCGTGTGTATATAATCTCTTATGTTGTACGCAGCTTACATTTTCACAGATATATTTCTCAATGAACTAAAATTTGTAAAGCTCTGTCGTACTTTCCCCACATACTCTTTTGTTCTTTTACTATATCTAAAAGAGTTTTACTTGTTTCTCTCTTTCTCTCTTCAATTTTCTGACAGTTTTTTTTTATCTTATACATGATATTCATTTCCAGTGTGGTTAAGTGATTCATATACAGATTTAATTGAATATTTTGCACATAACATCAGTAAATTATATTAACTAAAGCTGTTATTACATAAAATGAGCGAGATAGACAGAGAGAGAAAGAGACTTGATGTAAAGAAAAAATATATATTTTGTATAAATGTGAAGAACTGAAAGAGAAGAGAAAAAATTAATCACGAAAGTGTATTTTAAAATTAGACAAACAAAAAGTCAACGAATGTGTTTTATTGTATAGGTTTTGTGTTGTGTGAAAAATGTTCAGTGATGAAACCGATTTTGATTAAAACACACATACACAGAAGTGTCAGAAGCTCAAATAAAACTCACCGGCTATAAAGCAATGAATCTCTTTTTCTTCTCTATATATAAAATTTAATTGTGGGTGGCATTTTAGAGACAGTGTTTCACAGATAAAGAGACCTAAAGAATTGTTGCAAAAATGAGACGCAAGAGATATATAGGGGATTAGAGAGTGATTAGTAGTGAAATATTTGTGGAATTTTATTCAGTAATTTTAGCATAGAAACAGTCAATTTAAGTGTACATTGTATTGTGAAGAGGCTAGAAAAGGGGTAGCTAAAGTATACTAGCTTTACGGAATGCTCGAACTTGTATCTTCTTGGATGCCATACTCCAAAAAAGATTTCGTCAAAGTTGTTGAGTGGTTCAACTCATGGGAAAATTACCGTGTTCACCAGCTTGAGTATTTCTCAAAGCTTTTCCCACTGTACCATTTTTTGTGTTTGTTGACAATTGATATGAACTGATCACCTAAAGTCTCTCTACACATAATTGGTAACATTTTGGAAGTAAATTTCGTCAAAACTTGACGAAAGAGAGTTTTGACGTTTCTAGGGGAAGGTTTTCAAGCTTAGAAAATTTCATTACCATATTCCTTTAATGAATCTGACCTATCTTTGGCAATAATAGCTAGTATTAAGTGACACATTTTCTGAAAAAAAAATAGGTCAGATTTATAAAGGAGTGTGTGCGAAGCCTGAGAGCTTTTCCCTACCACTTTAAAAACTAAACGTTTTTTTTTTACGAAAATGACTGGCAATATGTAGAGGCTTTACAGGACGAAAGTTAATTTTCGATTCATAATCATTCGGTCGTTCAAATGTATCCAGAATTGTCTCAATTTGTTTAAAAATACAATCTCTAGATCTGTTCTTAAAGTTTGACCTTGAAAAACCAGTTATTAACAACGAGAAACAATTGTACGAAGCGATTTCTAGATATCCCAAAGACTTGTTTTTTTTTTTTTTTGGAAAGGAAGGGGTGGGGCATTTTTCATTATTTATCCATTCGCAATTAAAATAAATTGGTTCACCTTGAAGTTTACTCAAAATTTCATAGAAGTAGGGGAGAGTGGGGCAAAAAGTCACAAATCGAAAAATTCAAAATTCAATATCTTCCAAGGTAAAAAAGATAGCGGCTCAAATTTTTTTTCTATAGATTGCCTCCATAGACCTTCTTCAATGTCGTAATTTTCTTAGAATTCGAATAAGGAATTTAGAAAATAAAAAATATCTAAATTTTTAGTCCTATTTTTGAAATATTTTCCTTGCAGAAGATAACAATTATTACCTACTTATTTTCTAAAATTGATGCACTGATAAATATTTTCTAATTAATTTGGATTCTTTGAATACGAATCCGCTATCTATTTTAGAATTTCACAAAGGTTCTTTTCTCCAGAAATCCTTTTATTAAAAATTGCCACTTGGGGTAAAAAGTAACAAAAAGCGAAGCAATTTCTAATGTCTCACGGCGAAAAGAAACGTTATTACCATGTCTCGCCGCTTGTTGTTTGCATTGGTCAAATGATTTGCTGTCTTTTGTGTGTGTGTTTTTTTTCTAAAATAGCTTGAAAAGTGCTTTCCTCGTTTTCTCACTTTTCTCGCAGAGAAAACGGTGTTTTACAAAGGTGTAGATGAATAAATTTTCTATGAAAATATGTCCTCTCAGTATTTTTTCAAGTTTACGGAAGCCCGTAATACAGCGGATCAAAATATGATAATTCCCCATGTCTGGTACTATTTGCCCCAGCATTTTTTAGAATAGTCACAAAATTACCTTTTAGAAATTGGCTCGATAAATATATTTCCTTACAAAATAGAGGAAAATGACTTTCACAAAGTTGTAGATCGGTAAATTTCCTATAAAACTGCGTTAAATAGAAATTTCTGAGGCACTCGAGTAGCTTGTAAAAAAAATAAAATATCCGATTTGTGACTTTTTGCTCCAGTCTCCCCTAATATAATTTCATTTAGGATGGATATTAATTATCGGTTTACAATTTCTTGGAACGACTTTAGATTTATCCGGAATTTCAAGACTTTTTCAGTAAACTTAAACTTACCTCACTAAGTTGAGAAGTACAGACCCTAAATCTCTTTTAACCCTTGACCTTGAAACCGTATAAATGAGTGATTCAGGGACATTTTCGAATATGCAAGGAAAGTCTATCTTGAAAAATTCTTAGCATACTCATAAATATTTAAAAATAAAATTGTCACACAATGCGTTTTATGGCGTCTACACACTAGAAGCATTTTTTTTTTAAATCGTTGACGTTTCTGCCAGATAGGGGAAATTTTCCTTAATGGCACTGGCACACCTTTTCAGTTGAGTGAAATTCAATCTATTGAAATTTTCCCTCTTACTCTTTCAAACTGAAATAAGATATGTTTGTCTCTTTCTGTCAAATGAAAATTGAAATTTCGATTTCAATTTTAAATTTTATTTGACAGAAAGAGACAGCTATATCTGATTTTAGTTTGAAAGAGTATGAGGTAAAATTTCGATCGATTGAATTTCACTCAATTGAAAAGGTGTGCAAGCGTCATAAGAATGCATTTTTGTATATTGCTTCTTGTGTGTAGAGGGCTTTGAGTTGCGAAGGTTTTTTTTTTTGTGTTGAGGGGGTGGGTTCTCTAAAGACCTCAACTCACTATCTCTAACCGTTTTACCTTTAGTTCTGTTCACCGCTAGATGGACAAATTAGCGTGACATAATTTTTCAAAAAATCGTTTGATTCCTGAAGATTATGTCCTGAAAATGAGTCCCTAGATCGTGAAACGTGGTATAAAAAGGCTTAAATTCAAAGGATCTCACATGTTATGAAGTTTAAAATTATTATAGTTTTTCTCAATAACAAAAGGAAAAATATCTTCAATATTATTGAGCGGCAGTATGAGATATAATAAAAGAAGAAAAAATGTGAAAGAAAATTAACAAATAATAATTTTCTTATCAATGAAATTCCTCATTGATTGAATGCTTTTCTATCCCAATCTCTATCTCCATTGTGCGTGAATGTTATAATAGAGTGCTATATGAGGAAAATACAATGTGAGATAAAGGGAATTTTCAATTGCAAATTCCACAGTAACAGTGCAATATTTTCTCTCTCATTCACTATTTCCAATGATCTTTCATACACAATAATCCACTATCTTATAGAAGAATATATATATGGCATTTGTGTGTAGCAATATGAAGTTGTATTTAGCATTTTATGATTCATCAAAAGTAATGCTGTGAATTGACGAGATTATTTTTATGTATGACTTGTAAAAATTTACAACAATTGTCTTTTGAAATAATCTTTGGGTTGTATTCTTACATTTTTTTTTCAAATTCTTGGTTATAGTTTTGTAAAAGAAAAAAATATATAATTATGGAAGATACTATACAGTAGTCTCGTGTGACATAACCGAATTATTCTACTCTGGCTGGGACAGTTTGTGCAATGAAAATGATGCAATTTCTACTAAGTGATGCATTAATTGCAATAAATGTAGATTAATTTATGAATAACCAATTTTAATGGTATATATTATATTTATATACATTTTTTGCACTGAAATCACTCATTTGTATTGGAAATGTATATTAATTGAACGAATCGTATTTGATTAAAATCTCTCTGTTAAACTGAATGATTTAATTGATGGTCAATCGGTTTATTCATGAGTTATTATTTTTTTCACAAAAATGTTCTTGTATAAAAAAATTAGGTAACATTTCACTATAGGGGAAAGTACTCTCCCTTCGAAGGTTCATGCCTTCGAATAATGTGAATTTTCTTTTATTTTTCCTAATAGATTAACACAAATTATCACATAATTTTTAATAATTGATAATACGCAAACCGATATTTAACAGAAATGTGTAAGTCTCTTAGGAAAAACAGGAGAAAATTCACATTATTCGAAGGCATAACGTTCGATAGGAGAGTACTTTCCCCTATTCTTTTACGTGATAATATAGGAAAGGGCTACATCATTTTGTAAATTATTTTGTTCTAAATTAAGTAATTTTTAGGAAAATTGATTACGTTCTTTTTCTGTACGAAAGGAATGTTTTAAATGATACTTTAAAATAAATGAAGCAGACCACTCAAAAGACATACTTTTATCCTATGGGGTACTCAGTTACATTAATTTAAGTAGTATATTTGAATTATTTCTCTTTCTAATTTTCTCTAATTCATTTACTTTTATCTTTACTTATCTAATTATAAAAAAATATCTTCCCCTGCAAAAGAAAAAGTTAAAGTTATAAATGCTTATGTAGGTACTAGGTGCATAAAAAAATCTCAATTACTAAAGTTCTGAGGTTTTTGCAATTATTTACCACTTTAAATCACTTACAATCACGAATCTCATATTCATTCACAAAAAAGGCACTCATGCTACTATCTCAGTCACTCTCTCACATTCAAAAATAAAATGCATTACTCGTTTCTGTATTTCTACACCGGAAACCACGATTGAAGAAAAAAAATCTGTATAATATCAGACTTTTTTTTAGTTCATTTCCAATATCTTTGTCTAATCAGCATCGAAATAAACAAGCTCACAAATTATTGTGAATAAGTGTTTCAATGATTGCTATACTGATAATTACTTTTTGTTTCTCGGTATTATAATTTTTATTGCTCAAATAAAAAGCCAGTACAAAACATTAAGTCAAGATCAGCTTATTCTAAGTCAGATTCTAATTGCGAGCCGAAGTAAATGTGTAATATCGGTTCATTAGAAGTTGATATGAGGTTTTGTGTTATGAAAATTGACGATTAAAGCGCCCCTGGTGTTAATCCTGTGAAATTTATGTGTTCTAGAAAGTTGTAGTAATTTTATGAAATTTTTATCTGAGCCATAGATCTTTGTACTCTCATTAGGCGAATATATAGGAGACTTATTGCTAGAAAACACTATTTAAATTATATTAATTTGAGCATTCAACGAATACTTATCGACTTCGCCATCATTTTGTTTTTTGTTTTTTACATAATTTACACATTTGTAGAGAACTCAATGTACAAGTATCGAAAGAAAATTTAGTGACACACTACATAATAAAGGTTATCTCACTAGAGCGGAACGAGACGATGGTGGCTAAAGAAATTATTTTTCTTTCTCCCATTTTGTGTTGACTTTTATATATTTTGTGGCTAAAAAGTGACTTCAATAAGTTCCTGTGTTTCACTCTTATCAGTATTACATGTTCTCTCACTTTCTGTCATTTGCGGTTTTTTGTGTCTCACATGAAATCGAGACATTTTATTGTACACTAAAAAAAAAGCAGAGAGTGATTAGAAAAATGAATTTTCACTCATATCAGCACAGTCATGAACTTGTCGAGACGACATTGTCGACTGTAAAACCTCTTAATTTTATAATTATTGAATTTTCCAAAATAGAAACATAATTGTACAGAGAACATACTAATGTAATATATTGGGTACACGGATTGACTAATGAATTATATTAAAGAAATTCTACTTTAGACATGTCTACATTAAAAAGTAATTTTCATAATTTGGCCACTGAAGATGGAGGTCAAACGTTTCAAGATAGCGACTTTGGATCTTTGGGGACCCCCTTCTATATAAGTTTACTATTACGAGATCAAAAGGGGTCTGTATATTTTTTATTTTTAAATGGATAGACGAACTATCCAAGAATATACCTACTACAAAAATTTCGGTAGTCAATTCGAAGTATTTTCGAAGATACAGAGACGAAAGCAAAGTACCAAAGGAACACCGAGTAGATTTTCAAGCACTTGAGCGAACATCCAAAACCTTAAAGCACATTTTCTCCACTTCTCAATTTTATAATTTTGTCGAATTGACGGGAAAGATTAAGAAACTCCAATAAGCTTATGGTAGCTGAGATTCTTTACAACCTCGGTGACTTCGAAACTCTGGGTATTTGCAATTCGGAATGCGAGAAAATTCGATTGTGAGTTGAATTTTCTGGGTAAAGAATCGCATCTAGTAATCTGTTCTTGTCGGTCGAAATGAATAAAATTGGCTCGACGCGATTGTTTACCCCAAAAATTCAATTCACAATCGAATTTTCACACATTCCGAGTTGCAAGCAGCTCGAGTTGCACGCAATTTCGAGGTTACCTGTAAAGAATCTCAGCTACGATAAGCTCATCTGGGCTTATTACTGATTATTTTCTATTTTAAATTTCATTGAAATCGGTTAATAAATATTAGAGGTAGAATCTGGTCCATTTGGATATAGTAAGGGTCAGAGTACAGTGGGTTGGGGTAGAGACGAATGGGACTCATTGGTAGAAAGATTTCGATCTTAGATACAATTTATACTAACATGTCGTCGAAATTGCTTCGTTAGTACAGAAAATATGATCCGGTCAAGAAATTTTCGATTATAGCTCAGGTCAGGGAACATCGAGGGAGGAGTGCGACCCAAGTTGGAAAGGTCTCGACCTCAGCTACAACATACAGTAGACTCTCGCTAATTCGGCTCTTTTAAGATCGGGATAATGTGATTTTGTATTATTAAGAGATTTTTATGACATTTACAACAAATATGAGTATGTAAACTTAATGAGTGTGCAGATGAATAAAAAAATCGTTGTATTTCAAACATTTTCTATTTTTTGTGTTCCTCGAGAACAATGAATGGACTTTCGGTTAAATCGGATGATGTTAGGGTGTAAGAAGGGTTATTGTACTCCAGGAGAGCTTTCCAAAGCACCAAAATTTTTAAAATTCTGACGATTAGAACCGGAGATATGGCTATTTGAAAATTAAATTTTCATGTTATATTAAACAGATACTAAAAATTTCTATAAGATTAATTAGATAAACCCCCTTAACATATTAAAATTTGAATTAAAGAGGAAGATTTTATTTGTTCGCTATATCGGAAATTGAGTTTTTTGGTTTTATGAGGGATATGTATTGTCTAACCTTCCTAAATTGAAAAGTAAAACAAGAAATTTATAGATTTTCGAGAAACACAAAAAAAGTAAATTTGATAATGGAAGTTAAACAAAACAATAATATTTAGCCTGTAAAATTTAACTGTAATGGCTCCCGGCATACCTTTTAGATCAGGGAAATTTCATGAAGTCGAAATTTGCATCCTTTTCATTCTCACATGTTTTGTATATGTCTATCTCATTCTCTCGCACTCTTGTTATCTTAAACATCACTCCAAATTCAATTTAGCTCAATCGAATTTAGTATGCGAAAGAATGAGATAGTCATATGCAAAGCATGTGAGAAAGAAAGGGTTTCGAATTTCCACTTCATGAAATTTTCCTGATCTAAAAGGTGTGCCGGAGCCATAAAGAATAAAATTGAACTTTGTTCAAATAAATCACACTAAATAAATTTTTTTTCTTGGTTTTAAATTTAGAAAAATATAATGTTTAGTTTTTTTTTTTAGAAGTTTTGCGTTAAGACTATTGTCATTTTTTTTGTCTGCTTACTTTTAATAATTATTTTGTAGGGGAAGGTGGAGCTGTTTTGAGCTGTGGGGCTACATTGATATACGATTTTCGCATATTCCTAAAAGAAAGTGGACTTACAATTATTTTATTTGGTTCCACGTTTGTTTTGTAGGACTAAACTGCATTACCCCTAGAAATATGCATAAAATCAATCAATGTAGTCCCCGCAGTACAAAGTAGCCTTATCTTCTTCTACTAAATAAAAATATTTCGGCTAAATTTTTATACTCTGCAGAATCGGAGATGTTTTTATAAAATAGAATGCCTTTTGGCAGATTAGAATGATACAAACTATTTTTTTTTTAATCGTAACGAAATTATTATGAATATAGAAATGCATTTCTGTTTAAATTTCATCTCAAAGATTATAAATCTTATTCTGTTGCTTAACAAAAAAATGAATTTCACATTTTTTTAAAATATACAATATATAATAAATATTCAGTTACCGATTTATGAAAATCTTTATAACAATACGTTGATATGCTTATAAAAAATAGTATGCGTGCTACAAAATAATAAAAACAAAAAAAAATTGTCTAAATTTCAGTGATTTAAAAATGATGCATTACTATGGTGTGGTCAATTTTGTAATTTGATGAGTCAATGGCTCTGGAATTTCCCTCTTTCTCTCACTCTGCCTTCTGAACAAGAGTGTCAAGAAGTTAAGAATTTGTATGATAGTGATGTCATAGGCAAATGTATAGCAAATAATTGCTTTAAAATTTCCAGTTGAAACAAACAAGAGTGGCATGTTATCTTGGGGAACAAGAAAAATGAAACTTGAACATTATCACGAGTTGTTGAGAGATTGTTGATTATTTTTAAGCCAAATCCCATTCTCAAATATTTTCCTAGAAATACGATATCGTCTTTTTCAATGCTATTATAGAGAGAATTTTCTGTGCAGAAGTGACGATTTTTTTTCTGTTTTTGTACTTTAGTAGCGATATTTTGTGTTTGAGATAATGAAGTAATTGAGAAGTTTATCGAGTGGATAAGTAAAGTTGTTGTTTTTTTTTTTGATTGGGTTATTTAAAGGATTCGGTTATATGAATGGAGCGACGGGAAAAATGTCCACTGGTGCAGTGTATTCCAGTCTGCCTGAATCGACGTCAGCAACTGCCATGATTGTGAGCGGCGGCATCGATCAGCCACCACCGGTAGCACCTCTGGTGGCCACACCGGTAGCTGTTATAGCACCGGCCGCTGCCGCCGTCTCGGCTCCCGACTATGCCAATATGAATGGTGTCGTACCAATTGCCACTTTGACTGAACAGACAATGACGGCGCCACCCGCCGTCGCTACTGCCGCCGCAGAATATTACTATACCGTGGACACTACCGGAGCTGCAGCGGCCAGCAGCAGTGAAAGCTCAAGTGCCGCCGCAGGAGGATCCACCACAACGACAGCCACGGCCACAACGAGTGACGGTGGCACGATGCCACTGGAACAACTAAAGCAGATGCTCTCGTCGCAGCTGGACTATTATTTCTCTAGGTGAGTCTCCCATTCAATATTCTCAAATACATAAAATATAGGTAACAATGAGATCCAAATGATTATTCACTGAGATCCTTGCAATTTCACCCTCATTTTCAATGGTGAAATTCTTCCCTTCTCTCTTGCTTGATGCCAATACCGAGAAAAGGTATCGTGCATGAGGCATTCCTCTGCATCACAGAATGGGGCTTATTATTAATAGAAGAAAACACAATTGAAGAGATTAGGAATAGAAGGTATTGCACAAAATGCCTTTGGAATTGTTTATTGGCTATGATAAGGTTTTCATGCAATTTATTGTTTGATGAAAAGGCTAACATGAGAGCAGTACAGTTGAAGCAGCCTTTTATAAAAGAACTCCATGTTTGGTCATATTCACCAAAATAATTAACACAGGCTACATTTCGTTAGTTAAATAAGTATTTATCGTAACTTCATTTTTGTGATTTTGAGATATATACATATAGCGTAATTTTGTTTATTAAACGCACTTGAGAAAAAGAAACTTTTATAAGCCCAATTAAAATTATTTTAAACAAAATTTATCATAAGTGCCCTTAATTAAGAAAAATTTATCAGAATTTTTCGTAACTTCCATTTTTGGGGAAGTTACGACAAATTTCCATAGCGGTTACCGGTTTCGAAAAACCGGTTAACCGCCCTATTTTGGAGGTTTTAAAACCGGTTTTTAGAGATGAAATCGGTTTAAAACCGTCTCCTTCCAAGAATTTAAAAATTTCTCTTAAGCTTTAGTTTATTTCTTGAAAATCAAGATACACTGCAAAATATTTCCTTGACTTTAGGAGGGAACCTGAAGTGCAATATGATTCTAAGTGTAATCTATATTATGGCAGTATGTTAGTAATATATGAAGGATAATAGTAATGGGTTTCCTGTACGTTTCTTCCCTTGAAAAGAATTATTTACTTAAAGGTTATCGGAAATTATTTCAGGACTTCTTCACTAGAAAATATATTATCTTTTAAACCTTAGTTAAATATTTACAAGGCTAAAAAATCAATTGCATACTGAGAAAAAATTGTAAACGATTTAATACAATCTTGTAAAATATTGTTTTATCTAGAAAAGTAACAAGATGTTTACCTCTCCCTGTCTTCATAGAGATTTTTATTGAATCTTGCTATATTTTAATTTAAATACATATCTTATTAGATCCAAATTCACCAAGATCGTTATACAAGATTCTTGTAATTTTTTTGTCACATTCTGGTATTTATTAGTTTCTCAACCAATGGAGTAAAAAACAAAAAAAAAAGTTTACCTTTTATAGTATTTCATTTTTTTTAATGCCAATGGATTTTTTTCTATCAAATTATTTGTGAATTTGTGTAAATTATAATAATCATGATTCTCATGATATATAATACCAAACATTGTGCATCGGTGTGTTTTCTGTAGAGAATAATCTAAAAAATAGACTTTAGAAAGCATTCCCGATCGAAAATCTGGATTTTTTTGCTGAAAAAAGAATAATTTTTTCAATACTTTTACAAGATTATACATAAAACACTTTATAACGAACATAAGGTTGCGATAAATCTTGGTAACTATCCTTCCAATATTCTTTTTTCATATTTTTGCAAAAATTATTATTTTTCCTTCACGATTCAAGTTTTCGAAACTTAAGTTTATGGTTTAATAAGATTAAACTAGTCATAGGAATTTAAAAATAAAGAGGAAAACTCTTTTGGTTTGTTCGTTAAAACGTTTTCTATATTTTTTTTTCATTTTCTAAGATCTAGAATAAAATTTTTAAGTATTTCTTTATTAAAGATTTTCAAAAATGAAAAACATTTATAGCCAATTTAATATTAAAATATAATAAATAAAAATAAATAAATAAATAAATAAATAAATATAATAAATAAATTGTATGAAAAAATGGTTATTTTACGGAAATCTACATTGTATTAGCTTTTCCACGGTACAATATTATTGGAAAAACTCCTAGTAATTTTCTGCACTCTGAAATTTCCTGAACTATTTTAAATACAAAATAAAGCAGTAAAATAAATAAGTCCTAAACTAACTGAGAAAAAGAATATATTTATGTGTTAAATATTACATTAAAGTTGAAGTTCTGAAAAATTGCTTAAAATTCCATATTGTGATCCTAAATTTGAAACCGGTTTAAAAGCGGTTAACCGGTTTCAGAGCAATCCAAAATCGGTTAACCGATTAAAAGCCGGTTATTTGGAATCACTACTCAAAAGTACTTTCACATCATCTACTATTTACCGGTTATCAACCGATTTAAACCGATTCATAAAAATCTCAAAAGAGATCCCCAAAATAGTTCTATAAGAGTAATAGCATTGATTTTCGGGCGAAACTTACTTATCGGTTCATAACCGGTTCATTATCGGTTTAGAACCGTTATGAACCGATTTATAAATCACTCAAAACAGTGCCCAAAATACACCTTAGGAGCAATATAATTGAATTGAATATGGACCGGCGGTTCATTACCAGTGGAGCACCGATTGGAACCAATTCAGTTCCATCGGAAATACCAAGACATTTGAATTTGAAACAATCCTGGATTTACTGCTCTCTCCGTAGAGTTCGAGTAGTAAAATTTTGGTCCCTCAAGTTTTACATTAATAGTGTTATGATTTTGGGGCGATGGTAGAGTCTTACAACTCGCATAAAGAACTCACTAGCCAATATTTTTCACCGAGAAAAGTTTCGGTGAAAAGACTTTTCATTGACGATTTTTGCTGTTTTATGCCAAAAATCTAACAGGAATGCTTCTTAGAATTCTTCTTAGGTAATTTCATGGAATTTCAGATTTTTTCAAAGAAATCAGCTTCGAGATTATGTCATTCTAGGAAGGTCTTCGAAATCCATAAGTCGATATATCTTATCGTTTAAATTTTATATGGGTCAAAAGACTAAAAAGACTAAAAAATGCGAAAAACAGTATTTTTAAAATAAGGGCTATTACCGTTACTTTACCGACTTATCACCGATTGTTACCGATTCAGTCGGGTTCAGAATTAAAAGATCAGTAAAAAATCCAAATTTAACGAAATTCGTTGAAAAATAAGCTCTGCAGGGTGTTTGAACTTTGACCTTGAATAATCCAAGATGGCGAATTAACCGGTGAAAGGAGTCTAAGGACGAAATGTTGAGCTGGATTAACTACAAAACATATCCGAAAATCATTGAAATCGCTTATGCAAATTTTGAGATAAGTAAAAATCATGTTTTTAAGGGGATGAAAGGGGTGGACGATGATTTGAGTGATTTAGTTCGCTAGAGAATGTTGACTTGTGGGGGGGGGGGGTGTCACTGAAGACCAGAAGTCAATATTTTTTACCGTTTAGCGGCCAGGATCTTGAGAAGTTGAAAAGAAAATGGATTGTAGAAAATGTTCTCTCTTGGAGTTTGAGCAGTAAAAATTGCTCGGAAAATTACACCAATATGCAAGCACAGGTTTAGTTTATATAAATATAATCCATTCGTATGTAAACGTACTCATTAATTATGTCACTTAAATACAAAATTATCAATTATTTTATATTTCGCAGAATTCGTTAAATTTTTTACTCTTTTAAGATGTTTTTATAACTATTTGCCGTTTCTTACATAAATTTCAATATTTTATTCAATAAAGTGAGGAATTACAATGCAAGACCCTTTCTATCCTAAAAACCCCGACAATTCATAAACGTAAATTGAAATAAAGAATTTTTCGTTTGCTTGTTAGTGCGATTTTACTACCACTATCGTGAAACAAATGATTCTGTAATGTTCTTTAGATTTGCTTTTGATACGACATTATAGATTATCTTAACCCTAAGTCGAAGATTAATATAAGTATAAATTGTTGATAAATACTGGAGATATAACCAATGCAAATTTGTAGGTCAAAAATGACTTACGGAGTGAAAATTTCGATGTTTATTTAGATGAGTTTATCTGGGTGAGTTGAGGATTGATAAACTTCGACATTTTGCAATCGTAAAAATGTTATTATTTGTAAAAACAAATTTACTCTTGCAACAATGTAACTCAACTTCTCTCCAAAAAAAAAATCATTTTACACATATTAATTTATGAATTTGAGACAATTAACCTTAATAATTTCAAGAATTGGGGCAGAAGCTTCAAGAATGAGCTCAAAGTGAAAGTTGAATATTTAGTGTCAAAATTAGGGATTTCCAATTATGTATATATATCACTGGCTAAGTGATGCTTCATTAATTCCAACTTTACTTAAGATTTTCTATTCAAGGTTTAAAATGTCCTCCTAACTAACTTTGGAATTAGAGAAAACTTTTTAAAATTTTTAACATATCTATTTCAGCTTCTTTATTTGTTAAACTTCAATTTAAAGACTCAAAATAATTTGACATTTTTAAACTTAAAGTTGGAATGGTGGAATGATGACTTTTCGATACTATCGAATCGATAATCTGTTAGATTAAGTGAATGATGATTTTTTATGCATTTTAAGGCCACTGATTGTGACATTCTTAATAAAATGTGAATGTTGATAAATATTAATATTAGCTACAAAAAGTACAGCCATACTTAATTTTTTTTAGAATCGACAGTTGATACTATCAAAAAGCAGTCATCATAACACCCTAGTCAGAGTACAGCAAATAATGTGCTAGGTGTTTGTGTAAATATCGGGAACTATGGTCAAAATAGGTCTCATGACCTAAGACCTGGGTAAGGGGGGTTAGGGAAGGGGGGATACAAAAAAAAACACCCTAGTCTTTAAATATCGCTCTGAAGATTTATCTCACAATTTAGGGGATAGTTACTCGGCTAACACATAAAGTAGGGGAGACTGGGGCAAAAAGTCACAAAACGGATATTTTATTTTTTTACAAGCTATTCGAGCGCCTCAGAAGCTTCTATTTAGCGCAGTTTTATATGAAATTTACCGCTCTACAACTTTGTGAAAGTAATTTTCCTCTATTTTGTAAGGAAATACGTTTATTGAGCCGATTTCTAAAAGATAATTTTGTGACTATTCTCAAAAATGCTGGGGCAAATAGTACCAGGCATGGGGAATTATCATATTTTGATTCGCTTTATTACGGGCTTCCGTAAATTTGAAAAAATACCTAGAGGACATATTTTCATAGAAATTTTATTCATCTACACCTTTGTAAAACACCGTTTTCTTTATTTGAACGAGAAAAGCGCTTTTCAAGCTATTTTAGAAAAAAACACACAAAAGACTGCAAATCGTTTGACCAATGAAAACAACAAGCGGCGCGGCACGGCAATGACGTTTCTTTTCGCCGTCAGACATCAGAAATAGTTTCGGTTTTTGTTACTTTTTACCCCAACGTGGTCATTTTTAATAAAAGGATTTCTGGAGAAGAGTATCTTTGTAAAATTACAAAATAGATAGCGGATTCGTATTCAAAGAATCCAAAGTATTTAGGAAATATTTACCAGTGCATCAATTTTAGAAAATAAGTAGGTAATAATTGATATCTTCTGCAAGCAAAATATTTCAAAAATAGGGCTAAAAAATTTCGATTTTTTTTATTTTCTAAATTCCTTGTTTGAATTCCAAGAAACTTACGACATTGAAGAAAGTCTATGGAGGCTATCTATGGAAAAAAATTCAAGCCGATATCTTTTTTATCTTGGAAGACATTGAATTTTAAATTTTTTGATTTGTGACTTTTTGCCCCAGTCTCCCCTATAGTTGCTTGGCCGAAGTTACACTCAAAGTGGCCGAAATTGAAAGCTAGTCGAAATTTAGTTTTGTAAAAGAGTTCAGGTGGGTGATACTGTTCTTATGTCAATCAGAAATCTTTCAAGTTTTCTGAAATCTGAAAAAATAGAACATTCTTTTTCACGAATTATACTTACCAGTCTCCCCTAGTGAATTGGTGTATTTACTTAAATGGTGGAATTTTCCTCAGAATTGTACGAATATTTTATGCGTGAATTTTTGGAAGTAGTTCAGTGAATATTTAACCCAGAAAATGTACTAAATTCATGTTTGAGTCAAATTTTAATTGAACCATTAATTCATCACACGAATAATAAAATGGTTTTCTTCACAACTAACATGTCAAAGATGATGGAGAGAGATGTAAGAAGCTCAAATAAAATTGAATATTGATCGTGTAGAATTTCAAAATAAATACTAATAGCGTATAGAATGGTATATAGTAAATACAGAAGAATATTTTTGGAGAATATTTAAGTGTAAGACGGAAAATTTTCAATAAATTATAGAGTGAAAATATGAGGTAGGAAAAGGTAAAATGTGCGGTACATTAGTCTCATGTTCTGCTCCTTATACCTCTTTTGCCTGGTGTATACTACTTTTGTGCATATCCTAAAAATGAATTTAAGTGAAGGTGAGGAAGAAAAGATATGTAAATTTTGTCCTCTTTTCATGTTGGAATTTTAACATTATTTTTATGACTTTCTTCACATAATAAGATTAGGTGTGCCCTCTCTCAGTCTGGGTACTCTCTTCTTCTATTGACAATGTGCAAATGAAAAAGGAGGTGTTGAGATGTCGGACAATTTGGACTTTTTTTTTTTGCAAAAGAATGAACATGCAATTTGTTATCGATAAAAAAAGGGGTAGAGAAGATCTTGGGTTTATGAGCGGATATATTACAGATTCTTCTCTCGTTTTCTTCTCTTAAAGCTCATTTTGAGGCAAGCAGAAGTTTGTAATTGTAACCAACTACTACATTTTTCACTTGGCATTCGTCCAGCAAAAGAATCATTGTTGTATTCCAAGAGTTTCGTCGTATTTTGTCGCATGTCTTACTTTCTTTTATGTAATACACTATAAACCTTCCTTTTAAATTTAAGAGAATAGAGAAAGAATAATGTAGATCGTATTTAATGGACACGGGATTTAGTGCAATAAAGTTATTTTCTTAATGAGAATGAAGCTTATATTGAGACTAAACATATTACTAAATTCTCATATAGAGCAATTTACCGAAACTTCAATAACACAAAAAAAAAAAAGTTCAAATTGCAGAGTTTCTTGCCTCATCACTTGAGTAATATCAGTTGGCTAACAAAAGAGAGGATTAATGATACGAATAATTCTAAATGCAAAATCATTATATTGCGAACCTTGAAAATATTCCATCTCTACACAAATTCTAATTGTGTGGAAGTGTGCAGAAAAAAAAACTGTGGATATAATTTATATTTAAAAATAGATATTGAGTGAGTAACTTAAGAATGCTATAATGAAAATTGTTGAGGAAGCAGAAAAAAATTACAATTGAAATTATTGAGAAGATTTTTCGCAAAATTGTTTTCGATGAGAAATATATTCAAAAATTTGATATACCTTCAATCAATCTCATAAATCAGACACAAAAAAAACAAAACAGAACTAAGAAGTCAAAATATCCTTGTGAAATATAATATTTATTAAATTTTCCTGTCATGTTATTTTTGTGATGAGAATATTTCTTTTTTTTTCATCTGCAAATACTTTCATTAATATATTTGTCAATTCTCTGATGTTGTGCTATATTGAATTTATCATTTTATACTTTCATTGTGGAATTTTCCATGCTATAATTAATGATATTATTTCATTTTATTTTCAACCTTTTTTGTCTTCTTTCAAGTTCTCAATGCAAGCTCTGTGTTTGGTGCTTATCGCTAATTCCTAAGTGTTACTATTTTCATTTCTTCTGAACTTTACATATTGCGGGGATTCCCAGAATTGATAAAAACTGCACATTTTTCTCTCCTTGAATTGTTTAAAAATGAGGAGAAAGACTTCTATTTCAATGCTTTTTATTTCAATATATTTTCTAAATACAGTAGAACCCCGCTATAGGCCATCGCTCTATAGTCCACAATTTATCGACCGTTGATTTCAAAACATTGATTTTAAGTTAGGATAAATGTCCTATTCAAAACCATTTCCAGACGCTTTAACTTTGATAGAAGATTCAACGCATTAAGTTCATATTTTTCTGTAGAGAATTACATAAATTTGCTTCTTGACTCTTCTAGAATGTTACTGTTTTTAGTGAAAATTCTTTAAATATAAATTGAAAACTTCTTAAATACAAGAAAAATACGCGAGTGTAAAATACTTCTATTTGAAACATATTAATCTAAATGGAGACATAGAAAGTTTCTAATTGGAGACAAATAGTGTAAGTGAAACCGCAGCGAAAGGCTTTCAAAATCATGTTGAGTTACTCTTGAGCGCAGGATTTGTTCTTATTCCTGGTCTTTTCTCCTTTCCCATCTAATGGCCTCTACACACTAGTAGAATTTTTTTTTAAATGGCTTTTTAAAGAAAATTTCCATTATCCTTGTAGGCAGAAACGTCGGAAGTTTTTAAAAAAGGCAATTTTTGACGAAAATTTCATCTAGTGTGTAGAATAAAATAAATAATTATAATTAAATTATGTAATTTCACATGTAGTTTCTTTTACCCCGTCATTTATGATATTACTGCTCGAACTTCACGGAGAGAGCAGTATACAGTGGCGGCCAATAAAATAGAATCACTCCTGAAAACTTGAGTTTTTTTTTAACTTTTGTTAATTTTTTTCCACGTAAATGTCCTAATTCAAAACCATTTCCAGACGCTTTAACTTTGACAGAAGATTCAACACATTAAGTTCATATTTTTCTGAAGAGAATTACATAAATTTGCTCCTTGACTCTTCTAGAATGTTACTGTTTAGTGAAAATTCTTTCGATATAATTTGAAAACTTCTTAAATACAAGAAAAATACGCGAGCGTAAAGTGCTTCTATTGGAAACAAATTAATCCAAATGGAGACAAGGGAAAGTTTCTAATTAGAGACAAACAATGCATAAGTGAAACCGCCACGAAAGACTTCCAAAACCTTGTTGAGTTGCTCTTGAGTGAAGAATTTGTTCTTATTCCTGGAGGGGAAATCTGTAATGCTCTGGGAATGCCATATGACAAATTGGGTTCGAATCTTAGGAGAGCTTTTTTCGAAAATGCGATTCTGTAGCCGTGACATTGTCATTTCAGCTCTCGTGGCATTGTCAGAAGTCACATATTTGAGATTTCTGGCAATTCAAATGACAATGAATTTTGTTAAACAAATCAGCCAAGACGTACTGTATTTTCATAAAATCATCAAGTAAAGGGATTTGTTAAAAAAATCGACGAATTGCATTTTCGAACTCATATGATATGACAAAAAAAAGCTCGATTGGCATTGTCAGGTTTCGAACTCACGTATGATAATGCCACGAAAATTTCAGAATTTCCCTACTGGTCTTTTTTTTTTTACTTTCCCATCTAAAATAATAAGAAAATATCTCCAAAAAAATCATATTTTTAGGGGTTTCCTAATGAAGCATTTGCAGACACTTCAGAAAAACCCTTTTTGTTCACGAAATAGGTAATTATTTCATTTGAAAGCATCACGTACCGTTAACAATAAAGATTAACACTTAATTTAACCAAAATTAGCCTGAAATATGACATAAATGTTAAACAAATCGAATAAACAACAGTCACTTTATTGTGTTTTTCATTGGAAAACATGGTCGATCTATGAAAAATTCGATGGTGAAAAGGTACACCTTTAAATTTTCTGAGAAATTAATAAATTAAAATTTGTGAATATGAGTGGATTTTCGCTTTATTTGGAGCAAAATTAACTAAATAATGAAACTGAGGTATAGAAAATATATAAATATAGTAATTTAGTACTGTATTTATCATGAAAACAGTGACGTTTCCATTTGGAGTAGCAAAAAATTTCCATTTGGAGCAGGTTTTAAATTAGCTTGATTTACCCTAGGTAATGTTTTTTAGTACTCGACATGCAATGTTGTCATAATTATTTTAATATTTTTGGCAGACTTTATTGAGTAGTTGTGATAATTGTGATCTATAATCAAGAAAGCGAGGACAAGTACCACAATCGAAAAGAAAGTGGAAGCCGTCGAGTAATTTCAATACTAAAAGTCGTTAATAATTTTAAAAAATGACGTGCGACCCAAGTGTCAAATCTGGAACCAAATATGGCCTATAGCGAGACTCTACTGTACTTTTTTTTTCCTTTCCACCTTTTTAATTCATTAACAATGATCCTACTTGTAATTTAGTGTTGTTTGTTCACTTTGTGATTGATAAGAAAACCAACCATATATTTATTGTGCGGCAACGCAAGTTCACTTGTCAGATTCTTTCTATTCTTAGTTATTTATTGCAGAGATTGTCTTTTTGAATGTAGAGGTAGTAGATATTGTGCAAATGAAGTCGTTTTTTGAAGTGTTTTTAATTATTTGTAAAAGAATTTTCTACAGTACTCTTTATCATTCACTATATGCGTCACGAAAAAAATAACTTTGAAATATACTTATTGAGAGTATTTCTATAAAAGTCAATAATTTAAAGAGAAAATAATATAAAAAAAACTCAAAACATAAAATTTAATAAAAGATCCACACTGAAAAAGGAGGTTGAATTAAGTATTTAGGAACTAGGTGAATTAATGTTTTTTTTTTAATCATCCAAAAACTACATTAACGGAGTCATTAAAGATTGCAATACAGATTAGAATCTCTGAAAAACAATTAAATTTTATTAATTTGCATTTTTAAAATAAAAAAATAGCCTTATAGACATTGGCGCATGCCGGCCTTTCGTCGTTTTTAGTGGTACTGATCTAATGAACAATAATGAACAATTTGAAAGCAATAAAACTATCATGCAAGTTTTGGCAAGGACAAAATAAAGAGTTTCTCATTGTAACCACATCCAAATCTGAGTCGTAAATTTTATAATAATTAGACACATTTTTGTGAAGATTTACTTTATTGACTTAACTATCAAAGTTTAATATTTTACTGCGTATTTTACAAATTTTTTCTGCTCGAATTCAAAGACAGAGAGCAGTATATATGTATAAATCCGCTTTTTTCAACTTTTCACCGGTCTCGATATAAGGAAAAAATAACTTTTTAATTTTTTTCTTTTTACAAAAGAATTATCCTTGTATTCTATAAATGTTATTTATGTATTAAAAAAAATCATATCAAAAATAAATGTTATCCAACAGATGATAATTTTTCATCGTCCAAAAGTTTCTTGACACATTTGTAGAACTTACTCAAAATGATCAAATACATGCAACTAACTTCTTTATGATTATACACTGCTGGTAATAATCATGCTCCACTTTTTCATACTGAAAAAACTTTGAAAAAAATTTTTTTTTGGAAAAAAATAAAAAAATCATTTGAAGGTATTTTCAAACCGATATGAAAAATTGGCATTTGAATTTCATACTGTTAGAACTGTGAGTACTGTTATAGAATCTTTATCAAAATGGCGATTTTCGGGTGGCAATAATTATAGCTCCACTCAATAAATTTGGCTCCAGGGTATTTATTTTCAATCAGTGAAGTTCAATATCTTTTATAAATTTTATTAATAACTTTATTAAGGTAATTAGAATCATTTTTATAAATTTTTTCATGAATTTTGCTGAAATTTTGTAAGAAAAATGTTTAATGAACAAAAATAAAGGATTAATTAAGGTCTTGAAAGGGATGGAAATTGACAACCAAAAACTTTCCATAAAAATGACAAGATCCTATCACCTTTCATCCGAATTTGTCCATATAGCCGACATATGTGGAGCTCAGAGGCAAAATGACGCATATCCTATGCTTTAGCCATAGGATATGTGCCATTTTGCCTCTGAGCTCCACATATATGCATTTTAAACCACTCCCAGGGCTAAAAATCTTTTTTTGTTAGAGGCAAAAATGTGCAATTTTCCGTGTTGCAGTCGAAAAAAACAAGTTTTCTACCGAAATTTGATGTAAAACAATGCTGACTGCTTAGGCGGGTCACCGACCCGCCACAAGTCAGCATTCTATAACCCTTTAACGACGCGACCGTTTTCGCTGACCGAAAATCAGCAATAAAAATGAAACCGATAAACAAAACTTGTGAAATGTCTTACATCTAACCTCCGAAAAGCCAACAGAGACTGATTTGGTGTATTTTTTGCCTCTATGAACGATAGGGACAAAAATAGCCCAAAAAATTAAATAATTTTACTGACGATACCACTATCAGATACTTTTCACTATAATGAAAAATATTATGTTTGAGTAATTGTATCTTATTCCAAAACGGTTTTGCTTAAAAAGAAATTGGAAGTATAAAAAATAAATGAAATAAATTTTCAATATGAAAATTTAAAAATTTGTCATTTTTTGCGCTTAAAAATTTACTGTATAAGGTAAGGGAAGTATGTATCGGCCAGTTAAGAAAAATGTTCCATAATTTGCTTAAAATATAAGCTCTAAACCAATTTTTAGCATTTCTAAATATGCCAATTGGAACTATAGTATTCCATTTATCTATATCTCTACATTTGATTTCTTAATATTTAGAGAAATTATTAAAAAATTGGTAAAATGGCAACCATGCACCGTGCGTATTGCATCGACCATATGAATTCAGACGAAGAAGAATTACGTACAAACATAAGAAAAAAAAAATAACTGTAGGTAGTCAGGAAAAATTATTTTCTTTATGGGACACCGGTGTTCCAATCGTCCTTAAAAGATTAACGAGCGAACTTACCCAAATCATCCGAAATCCTTCCATCCCCTTAAAAACATTATTTTTTGACTTATCTCAAAATTGGCCCCAGTGATTCTGCCCATATTCGGATAGGTTTTGAAGGTAGTCCAATCGAACATTTTGTCCTTCGGCACTTTTCACCAGAAAAATAGCCATATTCAATTTATTAAAGGTCAAAGAGCCTAATTTTCACCGGGCTTGGAAAAAATTAATGTATTACAATAACAAAAAAAATCATAAAACTTTTA
Organism: Phlebotomus papatasi; assembly: GCF_024763615.1. NCBI lineage: Eukaryota > Metazoa > Arthropoda > Insecta > Diptera > Psychodidae > Phlebotomus > Phlebotomus papatasi. The sequence continues at coordinate 79,873,457 of NC_077223.1, forward strand.
TAGATAAGGGTTTTTGTTTTCTTCAATTTCTAGCATTCAAATTAGTTTTTACTTAATTTAATTTCCATGCAAATTATGGTGATGCGGAGGAAGGGAGAAATAGAAATGAATAATAAAAAAAAAAGAAATAAAAACGTATTGAGTATTTCAGTGGGTAATTCCCGTATTAATTGTCTCAGTCTCATATGATTTGTGTGTTTTTTCCCTTGCAGAGAGAACCTTGCAAATGACACGTATCTAATCACACAAATGGATAATGATCAGTACGTTCCAATATGGACGGTGGCGAATTTCAATCAGGTGAAGAAGCTGACAAAAGACATCAAATTGATCACAGAAGTGTTGAGAGAGTCACCAAATGTTCAAGTGGACGATGAGGGTCTCAAAGTGCGTCCAAATCACAAGCGTTGCATCGTTATTCTGAGGGAAATTTCCGATCATACACCTGTTGAAGATGTCAAGGTAAGAGCGGTATTTTTTTTTCATACAACTTTTCTCTTATCAATGTTCCTTGTACATTGCCTATATGTACACGGAGAGAATAACAATATGTCTGTTTCTATCGGGTATGTCTCCTCTGATAAAGACTTCGAAGAGGGAATAGAATTTTTTCGATCGGGTTTTTATACGGTTGTTTTTGCAAATAGATATTAAAAGAAAAAAATTATCGGAGTGTTTGTGATTTTTCTTTGCTTTCTCGATGGCACGTGCTTAAGTGAAAGGGAACAAAAGAGGGAAAGATGATTAAGAAAAAAGAATTGTTTTAGATATTTATCTTCAATGTCAAAAAGATTTATTTCTTAATAAATTAGAAGAAAAAAAAATTAACAAACTTGCTTTATGTGTTTCATTGCAGAATTTATTCAACAGCGAAAATTGTCCCAGATTCATATCGTGTGAATTTGCTCACAATAATTCCTGGTACATAACATTTGAGTCGGATGAAGATGCACAGCAAGCCTATAAGTATTTGAGGGAAGAAGTTAAGGAATTTCAGGTGAATTAACTTGATGAATAGACATTAGAAAAATTCCATGAGAATGTTTTCGGGATGAAAATAATGTATTTTGGTTTATTTATTTTTTTTTTTTCAATAGGGTAAACCTATAATGGCGCGGATTAAGGCAAAACCAATGTCACACAGAATTCCGATGACTCCTGTGCAGATGCCAATTAAGAATGGCTATCGAACAACACCACCGCCAGGTGTCTATGATCCATCGGCAGCGTACACGGCTCAACAGCGATTTGTCTACTCGAATGGTGCTTCAATTCCTCAAGGGACAGTTCCATACACTGGTCAAGTTGTGTTTGTAAGTACTTCAAATTTTATTTATCCCCTGAAATATAAAAAAAAGAAAATTTTTATAAAAGTTTTTTTTAAAGATTCTCATAAAATAAAAGAATTGAATTTTAATAAATATTAAAGCGGATAATCAATAAAAAAATAGATGGCAAAGCTTCCCAGCTTTGCGGAGTGCTCGAATTCACGAGAAAGAGCTATCCATGTTTTATCTCTTCGCATGCTTTTTGGGTACATACCGATTTACTACTGATTAAATTGATTGCTAAATAAAAAGAAACAAATCCAAAATTAAAAAAAAATTGCTTAAGAAAAGCAGATTTTAGAATATATTACCATGAGTAACAAGCATACAAACAAATACATAAGTACAGTAGAGCCCCGCTATAGGCCATGTTTGGTTCTAGATTTGATACTTTGGTCGCACTACCCAGCGAGCACCAAATGCTTAGCGATTTCAATTCAGCTAAAAAAATATATATATATATATATATTTGCAGCTGAGTTCTGCTAACCTTGAAATGACACTAGCGATCGCAGCGGCAATTAGACAAAGTTGTTCTTTTCCTCCAATCGAGTGAGAGACTTTAATGAACTTGGTTTTTGTCTTCGCTGAGGTTGCCGGGATGGAGTAGAAGCTAAATGTAAACCCTTTCCATTATTACAATTTCATGATTCTTGCAATAACCACATTTAACATTAAAAAAAAGCAAAAAAAGTAAAATTCGCAAAAATTTTAAAAAAATAATATTTTTAATATATTTTGAATAATATGTATTCTGCTACCTTTTCCGACCAATTTAATTTTTGTATTGTTTAATTTTATCAAAAAAAAATTATGAGTCCATTTAGGGTAGAGTCAGTACTTTTTCGCCAGTAAGCCCTTTTTCGCCACCTAAATTAAAATCACATTTTAAGAAAATTATTAGTTCGTGGAACTACGAAATGAGTGTTATTTCGTGACCTCTAGCCAAATGAATCAGAAAACCATATCAGATGCTCCACCGACTAGATTATTTGCAAGTTAATTAAAGAAATTGTCGACAAGGTTAACAGTCACCAAAAAAATATGGAGTTCTTAATAAACTTGTCAACGCTCAGAGAAATTGTCTTGCATTATTTTATGTTTTTTTCAGTACAGTATTCGATATTTTTTCACTGAAAGTCAATCCGTTATTAACTAAGCTTTGTTCTAATATCATTTTTTTAATAATGTTTTTCAAAAAAAATAAAGAAATACGGATGTGGTGAAATAGGGCTTACTTTTCTCGGTTGTGTAAGTAGTTTTCGCCACTCATTTTTCCAAGCATTTTACAAGTGGCGCTCCTCGCGGAATTTAGTTGAAACAGGCGTAATTTTCAATTGATTTTTGTCGCAAATAAAAAATGTGCAAAAAATCATTCGAAATACTCTAATAATTGTATAATATCGGTGTTAAATAAGAAAAGTACAGTGCCGTGTACTTTTGGGGGTTTTCGAAAGCAGCTGTTTCTTAAAAATCACTTGAAAACAAGTGCTTACACAGTGGCGAAAAAGTGTTTACAAAGTGGCGAAAAGTATTGAAACATGCATTGTTGCAGGAAATGTATTTTTTCAACTATGCCCAAAAATTCCCGGAAAGTCTCCTGGTTCATTAGATAGACAATGCTTCAAAGCACTTGTACACAAAAATTTAATTTTATTTTGACAAAAAGTGTAAGAATTATAAGGGTGTCAAACCTTAAGGTGGCGAAAAGTACTTACTCTACCCTACAAAAAAAAATATATTACATATATATATATATATATATATATATATATATATGTAATATATATATATATATATAATACACTTAAATTAAAATTGCATTGCCAAGAATTCTTGTCCGCTTATTTCAGAAAATTAATAACCAAAGAAATTCTTAGGAATTTTCAAGATATTTTAACATTTCATGAATTCTAAAAACGAGAAATATTGAAAAAACTTCGGAAACTCATTTAAATACTAAAAGACTAAGAACATATCAAATTTAGAGCCTATATCATTTTCATTTAATGGTACAGTCGACGCAAAATGATTTCCATCTAATTGGCGTATTTTCTTGACTTTAAAGGCATTTAAAATCTCTCTTTTAAAAAATATTTACACGTGTCATTTTAATTTAAAAAATAAATCATCAAATCGAATAAATTTTTGATTTAAAAAAGAAAATGTGCAGTATTAAGAAAAGCAAAAATTTGTTAATTTGCTATTATACCGCGATAATAAAAGTAACTTTTTGCGCAAAAATGCGCTTCAGAAAATTTATAATCCAAAAATGTTTTATTAGACCAATACAGCATTGGTATAATAAAAGTTTTGCTAATAGAATTTTTTGTAGTATTTTTAAAACCATCACTGAACTTACTAAGTACGGGAGCCACATCTTTTAAAAAGGATTTTTAATGCTTCTGCAACTTTATTTACCATAATAACTTAAATATATAGAAAAATCCAGTTTCGCGATCAATTACAATAGTTGTGATCGAATGTGAGCATAATACATCGATAGCTAGGAAAAATGCCAATATTTAATTACAAAAATTGAGGAAAATATGCATTTTTCAAAAGAAAAACATATTTTTCATTCATTCATTCATTTTCATTCATTTTCAACCGCTTATCCCTATTGGGGTCGCGGGCCCATGACATCCAAATTAGCAGCCCACGCTTGTCGATCCTCCGCCACTTCAGGAAGATGTTCGGGTTCGATCCCGAGGCGTTCCAAGGCAAGATTCTGAATTTGATTCAGCCACCTTGTCCTAGGTCTGCCTCGAGGCCGAGGTCTCCTCACAATGGCTTGCATAGCTTTTCTGGGGAATCTTTCTTCATTCATGCGTTGAACATGTCCATACCATCGAAGTTGTGATCTCTCAACCCGAAGAAGCAGCTCCTCGACTCTTAGTTCCTCACGAACGGCCACATTCCTCACTCGATCTCTACGAGTGATTCCCTTAACCGCTCGAAGGTACCTCATCTCGGCAGCTTGTACTCGCGATCTTACCCTTTCGGTCATTACCCAAATCTCATGACCATAGGTGAGAATAGGAATGAACACAGCTTTAAAGACCGATAATTTAGCCAATTTATAAATAATGAATAATTTTATAACCCCTAATGAATATTTCCTCAGAATAAAATTTTTTTTTCTCAAGAAAATAATGACGCAATTCACTAAAAATGCAGAATTTTTGGTCGGGAGTATGTTTAATACTCCTATTTGACCATTCTCTATAGATAGCATACCGCAGCATAAATATCCTGTAACAATATAGGTAATAAAAATCGTGATTCCCCCAAGTTGGTAAATAATTTCAGGGGAAATTCCAAGTTCATTTTGAGAGAAAAAGAAAAAAAAATGAAAGAGAAAATCTGCTAAATGGTTTCCCGTGCCATCTACCGACATTGTTTAGTTCTGCCATCATCCGCTGCGAGCGCTAAACAGTGCTATTTTCATGTATTTGCTTAGCACTTTTTGTTCGAGAGCTGCTGACTGGCCAGCACACCGATTCAGCAAAAAAATGCTGAAAATGCTTTTTTCTGATAACTGTGATCGCTGGGTATAGTCCATGTCATTTTTTTTTTTAATTATCAACATCTGTTAGTATTGAAATTGCGACGGCTTCCACTTTCTTTGCGATTGTGGTACTTGTCCTCGCTCTCTTCATTATGGATCACAATTATCACAATTACTCAATAAAGTTTGCCAAAAATATTAAAATAATTATGACAATATTGCATGTCGCGTACTTAAAAACACAACCTAACTTAAAATCAGTGTTTTGAAATCAACGGTCGATAAATTGTGGACTATAGAGCGATGGCCTATAGCGGGGTTGTACTGTAATTATGCTAAACCGTCTCTCAGCTAATCGTCAGGTCTGTCGAGTCCCTTAGTTTAAGAGATATTAAGCTCCAAAGAGCGACCAGCCGGAAGGACGGACGGGAACGGTTTTTAACCATCCATTCCATATATTCGTGATCAGGGTTGGCCAAACACATTCTGGCAAAGTTTGGGGCCGATCGGAGGACATGAGATTTTGTTAGGATTACAGTAGGTGAAATTGTTGAGAATCTCTCCTAATAAACTAAAAAAAAAACATTGTTTTGTAGGAGAGGGGGGGGGGAGGTGGTGATGAAACAAAAAAGACTGTCATAGATAATATTGAGTTATGGGGGGTTCGTCGAAGACTGGAGGTCGATATCTCTTACCGTTTGGCCTCTGACCGTGTCACAAATTGAAAAAAAAAATGGATTATATACTACTGCTTTCTCTGTGAGTTCGAGCAGTAAAAGGTATCCCAAAATATACATTTTTGTGGGTAAAGGGTAGGGGTCAATGAAAAATAAAACTCATGTTACTGATGAACTGGTTTACTTATGAGGAGTCTTCTGAAGACCCCAAGTCGCTATCTCTAACTGTTTTGTCCGCTTGAATTGTATAACAGTTTAAAGATAGGCAAAATAGCATGACGTAATTTTTCACGAAAAGAGTAGGTGCCTAAACTCAAGATTTTACACCCTATACTTAGTGAACGTTCATACTTAGTTCACCGTATACTTATAGTTCAATGGAAGAAAAACCTATAAATAAGAAGTATTTAAAAATGATTTCAGTGAAGAATTTGCTATAAGTTCATTTTTAAAGCTGCATAATACAATCTTTAAAAAAAACACTTCCAATCTGGCACTCAATATTCGTCATACGTGCGAATATTTTAAATGCAAATCAATGTTTACTCATATGCTTTTAGCTGTCAGGGTGAAACCTTTTAATTGAACAAAAAGTCTTCTTGGAAGCATCACAAAGACCAAACTTCCGTAGAACTTTGTCTAAAGCTCTTTAGCAATACAGCAACCTTTTAGACACTCCATAAAAGATATAATATTTGATATTCTCAGAAAATACTTCATTATAAAATACGAATAATGTAATTTTGCTTTTTGCAAAGAGTACTCATCAGATAACATCTCTAATATCAGTGAAGTTATTATAAGAAAGAGTATATTCTATTATTAGCCAAATGGTTATTTCGCAATTTGCAGAGTTCAATTCTCCACCTTGTTTTTTTTTGGCATGTTTCCCCCCTGAAACACTCAATGCATTCTGTGCGCGTTGGATGGTTATTGAAAATGATGATTTGGCGATTTTTTTTTCAATATATACTGCTGAGAAATGAATCGTCCAAAATGAATGTAAATAAACTCAGAAAAATGCGCACACTTCAGAAAATACGCATAAACTTTTGCAAAAGATTGTGTAGGGTGAATTCACGCCTATCCGCAGTTTTTTCCCTTTTCCGAGCCGAGCAGTAATATTGCTAAGCTGAGATAGAACGTTAAGTTCAAACTAGAATGCCTTGCTATCTACACATTTATTGAAACCTAAAAAGACACTGAGAAATATCTCTCTTTTAAGCCAATATATTTTCTCAGGTACCTAATTTTTCGTTATAATTTTGGCGTTTCTAAAACTATAAATCAAACTGTTAGAGATAACGACTTAGAGTCTTCAGAGGACCCCTCAATAAGTCAAACTTTGAATGATTAGCTAAACCTTCATTTTTCCGTCATCTGTTCCCTTCCCTTTCAAAAGTATGACAAATAAAGTTTCCTTAGTATAAAGGTCATAAGTTTGAGTATAGCGAAAAAGTAGGATGATGATCTTCTACATATCGTCAGTTAAATAAGCATTTATCGTAACTTCATTTTTGCGATTGTGAGATATATACATATAGCGTAATTTTGTTTATTAATAGACGCACTTGAGAAAAAGAAACTTTTATAAACCCAATTAAAATTATTTTAAACAAAATTTATCGTAAGTGCCCTTAATTAAGAAATATTTATCAGAATTTGTCGTAACTTCCATTTTTGGGGAAGTTACGACAAATTTCCATACAAAATTTTCAGTAATCAGCATTTTCCGTAACTTCTTTTGCTCTTTTGTGTGGCTTGTAATTTGCAGCAAAATGCAATATTTTTCATTAATACGTTCACAAACTCTTCTAAATATCCAAAGACAGTGCGACTAAGTGAGAAAAAATCCCTGCCCATCTGTCATTAATTCAAAACAAAACAAGGGACACGGCGCACAAAATTTATTCAATAAAAGTTACGAAATAAAAGCTTTTAGTGACAGGGATATCAGTTTAATTGACTAATTTAGCCAAATAAAGGCGCTTATTATCACAAGAGTAATTGAAATTGATATAATGCATTTTAAAAAATTGTCGTAACGTCCAGGATTTCCATACATTCATTGGACGTTACGGCTTTATAAACGATGGAAGATACGATAAAATTTTATTGTGTTTCATCGGACATAGGGTAAGTGTGCCAAATTTCGGCATAGTTGCATATAAGCACCGAAGTCCTAAGTTTGAAATGCAATACTTTTAATTCATATTGATATTTTTTGTTACTTCCTTTTCGGGAAGGTTGTGTGGAACCTAGAAAACTAGTTTATTATCTTTGTTTTCTTTAAATCACTTCCTAAAATATTGAAAAATAATAAAAATATGGGCATTGCTTTGGGTAGTATTTCGGCCACTTTGAGTGAAATACCGGCCACCTTTTTTCTGACCACCTTTTGTAACGGAACGGATAGAAAATTTCAAAACGTCAAGCGGAACAAGTTTAATACGTTTATATGACCCACAAGCCCAGAGATCTTCTGTGTAATTTGTCCTGAAGACCTGAAGAGTAGCATCTCAAATTTACGCACAGATTTCCGTAGCAATTTGCCCTTCCTGAACTCTTCCAAGGCATTTTCCACATCATCTTTTTCACAGAAGCGATGGTTTTTTCTCTGGACATTGTAGAACTCAGAAATTGAAAAAAAAACATAAAATGAATAGGAAATTTAGGAAAGCAAAAGATGTTGCCGGAATAGGCAACACTACCTCACCGGAGAGACGCTCACAAAGTATATACTTGTTCACGCGAAATACGGGATCTAGCTGGGAAATTTTACGCGAAATTTAAAGATTGATTTGCTATTAAAATAAACAGAAACAATCTTTAATGAAAACTAATCAATTTTCATGAAAAACACCGAAGGAAAACCTTTTGCACTTCACCACAAATCGTAAGACTGCTAGAAACACAATCGATCTGTCACATTTTTTTTGTAAGACTCTTTCTACACTGAGTTTTTACAACGCAATTTAAATTCAAATTATACCAAAAATTTAACGGTCTTTGTGTTAATACATCCTAAAATGAATAAATATTTAAAAGCAAAATGAATTCATTGACTATTCGAAGATTACATACATAATTTTAATTTATTTATTTCCATGGCCGAAATTACACTCAAAGTGGCCGAAATTAGAAGCTGGTCGAAATTTGGCACACTTCCCCTATATCTCAATATCTCAGCTTTTGAATCATTTTATAAATAGTTTCTTGAGCTAACTTACAGTTTATTAGTGCCACTTTTATTATTTTGACTCAAAAGTATCACATTCGGGGCTCATTTTTAAGAAAGAAATAAAGCTAAACTGAAAATTTCGTCTTCTGAAAAGTTGTACGACAAATGCTGATTTAACTGACGATATCTAATGCATAATAAAATTTAGTGTTCCAAAATTCAATGATGTTTTAGTATGTTTATTCTCTTTGGTCATAAAGAAAGAAGTTTCAGCGAAAGTTTTTCAAAAAAATGAGTGCGTACAGAACACCCAAAGACTAAATGGCCATTTTGGCCGTTTTTATAGCCATTCCAGCAACAATTTTTTTCGGGCATAATGCAACCATGGCCACACGGACCACCGCCACCAGGACAGAATTATGTCAACTATGAACTGGGAAATGTTTTCTCGGCCAATGGTCTGACTCCTCAGGTGTCCTTTGCCACAACAACCAAAACTCAAACGCCCCGCTATGCCGGCCATCGTAGCAATGTGCGCAACAAACGCTCCTCCAACAGCGATCACAGGTCCCAGCAGCAAGGTGGAACTGTGGATCAGCAACAACACCAAGTGCCCAACCATCGAAACACCTCCGCCGCCACCCATCAGATTTACCATTCACTGGCGACACAGCAACAGGTGGCCGCACTGGCGCCGCAGCAGCTGTCGGCCGCGGCGTCAGTGAAGGGCGGCGGGCAGCCGGTGGCGGCCGTCAAAGTGCAATCAAGCGTGGGTGGGGAAATGTACCATCAGCCGGGGAAGATGTCGTCAGCCGGCGGTGGTAGTACCTACCTCAAGTCCGTTGTGACGAGCGTCGGGGACGAGAGGACGCTCATGTCTTCGCCAAATGTGCCACATCAGATAGCTGCCGTTGCCGTAAGTGCTGGTGGTCAGCAGCATCACTACCAGCAGCACCATCACAGTGGGCAGCATCATCAGCAGCCCAGTCACTACCACCAGGCCCACCATCACCAGGTCACCCAGCAGCATCACATTCAGGTGTCCACGGGACACATGGCGCCGCGAGAGGAGGGCGAAGCCATCGCACTGGCCGGCTATAAGACTGCTGGTGTGAGTGCTGGAGGAGCTGCTGGGATTCCCATTGTGTCCACACTTCTGCCGCCACTGCCACAACATCACCATCATCATCATCACCAACAGGTCAGTTCCTTTCTGTTTTATTGCTAACACTTTTTTTTACAGTTTCCAATGGAAGAAATTTCGTTGGTTGGATCAGTAAAGGCGTCTACACATTGGGAGCTATTTTCGTCAAAAATTGCATTTTTGACAGAAATTTTACGTTTCCCCCTACAACGCTGCAGGGAATTTCCATCAAAAAAGCAATTTTTGACAAAAATTGCTCCCAATGTGTAGAAGCCATAACTGTGTTATCTGCATTGGCTTTGTATCTGTATTTCTTGCAAACTTGGACACTCAATGGGTCAAGGGGGTCAAGTGTCCCGGGTTCGAATATCCTTTAGGTCACCAGGAATTGTTTTGGCATTAAAAATGTTCAAGTCCCCAAAATCTCGCTTGCGAGAAGGCCTAGTTCCTCTGTAAAATGTAATGTCAGCATTATTGTCATTGGCTATTGAATAACCACGCCCTCAAAAAATAAGTCACACCTCTTTTAGAGTTTAAAGTAAACGCGACAATATTTTTATAAATTATTCAATTTGCCTAGGCTCTTATGACATTATTACTTCTGCGCTACTTCGTGTACAACATGATATTGCCCAGTCTCTGAATAATCGTAAATTTGTCGTGCTACTTCTTTTAGATTTTTCCAAAGCTTTCGATAGCATTCCTCATGACTTCCTTTGCTTCAAATTGTGCCAAAAATTTAATTTCTCTTCTCCCGCCGTGTCTATGATTAGGTCCTACTTCGGTGGATACACTCAGAGAGTCAGGGCGGGTGGTCGCCTGTCTGAGCCTGCAAGTTTGCTTTGTGGCGTGGCTCAGGGGTCGCTATTGGGCCCACTTCTCTTCTCCTTGTTTATAAATGACCTTCCGTCGTCCTTACTCGGTTGCTCTTACCACCTATATGCAGATGACCTGCAAGTGTTTTCTGATGGTGACCCAGGTAATCCAACAGAGACCTTTAACCACCTAAACATGGTTTTAGCTCGCATAGAGTCTTGGGCGATTCATAATGGTCTTCATTTAAACCCTAAAAAGTCACAGGCCCTTATAATATCTAAAAGGTCGTTGTGTGGTCCGATTCCACCTCTCACAATCTACGGAGAATCGATTCCGTTTGTTGAGAAAGCACGCAATCTCGGCGTCATCTTCAATTCGTCCTTCTCCTGATCAGACCACATTTCTCATATCAACCAAAGAGTTTATTGTACTCTGCGGACGCTTCGTAGGTACCGTGAGCTCACGCCAAAAAAATACTCGACTTCTCTTGGTGAAGGCGTTGCTTATACACATAATAACCTATGGGGCTGAACTGTTCTTCGCAGCGGATTGTGACACTGCGGAGGCTATCTGTAACCTTCCACGGCTGTGTCAGGTACGTTTGTGGCCTCGGCTCCCGTGATCACATCTCCGAGCATCGCAATATCCTGATGGGTTGTGATCTCCCATCACTTTTCCGTCTGAGAGCGGTGTCATTCCTTTTCCGTCTGATAATCTCTGGGAGACCGCAATACTTAGCCTCACTCCTGATTCCCGGGGCCTCTGCCAGGGTCCGCGGACTCTTGGTTCCTAGAGATAGCTCGAATCAGCTCTCCCGCACGCTTTTTGTCCAGGGGATAGTTTTAAATAATTCTATTCCCCTGAATGTCCGACTATCCGTTGACGGAAATACAGGCTACTTCCAGTCTCAGTCCTAATAATTTAATTTACTTTTTTTCAATATTGCCTCTGCCTTATATCCACTTACTTAAATTTTGTTAATAACTTTTTTTCTTTTTCTTCTTCTTTTGCCAAACATTGTAAGAGGGGCGAACCCTATTTGTTTGAGAAATTAATAAATAATAATAATAATTATCGCAAAGGGTTCAATGGTTAAGCGAATTCTGTAACGATATGACAATGTCATATGACAAATTTTCCTGGTAAATTCAGGAGCAGAATTTATCACGTCACGACATAATTTTTTTTAAGTTTGTCATACGACATTATCATACTGTTACAGAATTCCACTGCAGGATTGAAAGCCATTTTAGTCTAACAGAGTATTTTGTCAGTAAAATTTATGACAATTTAATTAAACGATAAATTTGGTTAGTAGAAAAACGAAATTCATCAGTAAAGAAATATAGAGTGGTACAAGTGGACTGTAAACTTTTCAATACGCTCAAAAAATTGTTTGAATTTTAAAATTAATTGAATTATTGTGCTCGTGAAATTCATATTGTGATGCAAGTAAAAGTGCAGTGTAACAATATTCGCCTGTACGTAATTTTTCCTGCCATATTCGATAACTGATGAAGAGGATATTCATTCTCGAAACATCGTAAAGAATAAGGCTGTTGAAAGCAAGAGAAGTTCAGTATTTCGGCATGAACTATGGCCCTAGTTGATTTTTATTTGATGTTCCTTATGAACTTTCGTCGCCGAAATCCATCTCGACTGAAGTATAATCCTTAACTGTAAGACGAAATCTCTTACACGAATTTGTTCCCGACAATGGGAACAAAAAGATTCTCCATATGAGTAACAATTTCATTCCAAAAATTACCTCGTTCACGGATACCCAAAATTCTTGGAACAAATATGTTACAGATGTAGGAATAATATTGTTATAAAAGAAGTATACCAATTTGTTCCTGACAGTGGGAACAAAACAGCCGGGTGCAACAAATTCTATTCCAGCTTTCAGGAAAAAACTCAAATTTGTAGACATTCCACCGTATCATAACGGTTCCAAAAAGAAAATTGCAACAATATTTCGTAACAAAACTGTAAAGAAAACTTTTTGGAACAAACAAATATCTTCTCTAAGTACAAATTGATTCCAAAAAATATTTTTCATGGAAAACTTGTTTTAATATTTTGGTCAGTGTCCAAAAGTTTTTACAGTGTACACATCAGTATTCACGGTATTCACTAAGTCAACCCCGTCAACCCTTATCCATCATCTGGGAGGCGACCTGTAGGGTAAACTAAGCTAATTCAAAACCTGCTCCAAATGGAAATTTTTAGCTACTCCAAATGGAAACGTCACTGTTTTCATGATAAATACAGTACTTAATCATTATATTTATATATTTTCTATACCACAGTTTCATTATTTAGTTAATTTTGCTCCAAATAAAGCAAAAATCCATTCATATTCACAAATTTTAATTTGTTAATTTCTCAGAAAAATTTAGAGGTGTACCTTTTCACCATGGAATTTTGCATCGATCGACCATGTTTTCCAATGAAAAACGCAATGAGGTGACTGTTGTTTATTCGTTTTGTTTAACATTTATGTCTTATTTCTGGCTAATTTTAGTTAAATTAAGTGCTAATCATTATTGTTAACGGTACGTGAAGTTTTCAAATGAAATACTTACCTATTTCGTGAACAAAAAGGGTTTTTCTGAAGTGTCTGCAAATGCTTTAATAGGAAACCCCGGAAATATGATTTTTTGGAGAGATTTTCTTATTGTTTTAGATGGAAAAGGAGAAAAGATCAGGAATATAAACAAATCCTGCAATCTAGAGCAACTCAACAAGATTTTGGAAGCTTTTCGTCGCGGTTTCACTTATACACTCTGTTTGTCTCCAATTAGAAACTTTCCCTTGTCTCCATTTGTATTAATATGTTTCCAATAGAAGCATTTTACACTCGCGTATTTTTCTTGTATTTAAGAAGTTTTCAAATTATATCTAAAGAATTTTTACTAAACAGTAACATTCTAGAAGAGTCATGGAGCAAATTTATGTAATTCTCTTCAGAAAAAATATGAAATTAGTGTTGAATCTTCTGTCAAAGTTAAAGCGTCTGGAAATGGTTTTGAATTAGGACATTTACCCTACTCCGCCTCCTAAGCAAACGTGTAAAACATCGAAAAAGCAATAGTGTTGAAATCGAATTTGTACCGTTCTCCAATTCTCCGATTTTACTCGAATCACTAAATCGTTTTTAATGTAGGATTTCAATGAATCCTGCCAGTCTCTGCATTAGAAGGGGATTTGACAAAGTGCAACTTTTGTACCTTTTGGTATAGGTTACGTCGCAACAGCAATCAGTCCATGATGTTACTGGTGATGAGTCACTTGTCCAGCAGCAGCAGTCGTCGCATCAGCAGCACAAGGGAGTACCGTCTGGCGGTGGTAAGGAGCAATGGCAGCAACGCTATCGACGTCGGCGGAAGGAGGAAGAAGGGAGTAGTGCTGGAGTGAGTGCCTATCGAAGTGGCGGTGGTCAGAGCACAGGATCGTCCAATGGAAGTGGATCATCGGGGATTCAGCACAAACAATCCCCGGCCAGTCCGAGTCCATCAGCGGCTCTGGTGCTGCGTGGCAGTGAGTCCAGTACGACTCTTGGGACGTCAGGACAGAGCACTGGAAGTGCCACCAGTACACACTCACAGCAATCACAGCGGACAACTCAGGCTCAATTTGACCTTGAGGCGTCTGCATTTCCGCCACTGCCAGGCTCTTCGGACACAGCCAGTGGATCTGTCCACCATCATTTCTCACACCACCAGCCCCATCATCAGTCACACTTGCCAAACTACCAGGGTAATCCTGGCTCAGGCGGGATAGCCCGTGGAGCTGAACGTGGCGGAGCTGTAGCTCCGGCTGTTTCGGTGACGGGGCAGACTTCTCTGGTGGGAATTGGGAGTGAACAGGGAGCCGACGGGGTGCTCACAGGGAATGCGTGGGGAGATCGTTTGGCGGATGTGGTGAAGGGAACGGCCAAAGCCAAAATCAAAGTGGACACAAACAAAGATGCCAGCAATAGCACAAGGTCCAATTCAGCCTCTCCGCCACCATCGCAACACAATCCGTCTGCCCACAATCAAGGTGAGTCGGCATGAAGTCAAAATATAGAACTTCCTTTCGTCATTTTCCTTTTAACTCTGGCCCAGTGTTCCATATTGTGAAAGGGCTGCTGAATTGCTCTCTTCTTTCTCCCTATTTATATTTATAGCAAGGTTTCCGTGACAATTCCACATTAATTTGTGCAGTGTCTGAAAATGGGTTATAGACAACTTGGGATTCCTTATTCACAAATACTTTGCATACAGTACATACATTGTTTCCTTCTTTGCTTGAATGTACAATTTTTTTTTTAACTCGATGGCGTGCTTGTATAAATCTTCTTCAAATGGCAAGAGAAGTAATTCGAAATTACTTGTATTTTACTTTGATTTCATTATTATTGAGGAGGAAACGGGAGAACATTGTCAAGAAATTAATCAAAATTGAAGTTGTATTACAGAAAAAATTGATACTAAACTCTGAAGACTCTGAAGTAATTTATGGTAATTTTGAAACATGAAATTTAGAACGGAATTCAGTGAAAAGAAATTCTTAAAAAATTTGTGCAAGCTCTTTTTGCGACTTTATCCCAATTGGGCATTTGGGGCAAAATGGCATCCGGTTCATCGATAGATTTGGGCGTCAAAGCCTTTGTAAATTCCACAAAAAGCGCTCAATTATAAAGAATCACGATAAAATAGGAAGAACTACAGCGAATTTGAGCAAATTAGCTTCATAATTAAACGTGAAAATTGTCAACAAAATTTTTCGCCCTATTGAAAAAGAGCCGATTGCGCGAGAGTCTACTGTATTACTCTTTTTTTATGTAAAAATTTCATCTCGACTGAAGTATATGCTTAAGTGTTTTCGTTTTAAGAATATACTTCAGTCAAGAAGATTTTCGTGTGACAAAGTTCATATGGAACATCAACTAGAAATATACCCAACAGTGTTTTATGAAGACATTTCGCTCAGAACATAAGAAAGTTGAGGCTAAGAAAATAATTATAAAGAAAATGATAAAATAAAAAAAAAACATAAAATTGCAAAATCTTTCCATTGCGTTGTGGGATTTGAAAGAGTATATTAACTCTTAAAAAAAAAAGATTTTTTTTAACTCTTGAAACGAGTTATTTTCAGTCTTGCAAAGACAAAGCAGGGGCATGACGTTTCCTGTTTCCCATATGTTTCTAGCGCGCTGAAAAAACTTTGGAGTTCATTCAGTGTTTTCTGTCATTGTGGAATGAATTAGCAAAAAATACAAATACAAAATAAAAGAAAATTTAATATGGAAAGGGCAACCGAAAATCCCAAATTGGCAACCTACGTAGTTTCGGAGATATCTCGTGAAATGTGTACGAAAATGGGAAAATATTTACACTAAACTGGTCGCATTTTTCAGAGCTAATGTCACCCCCCTCTGCAAAGAGTTATTGTGGAGGATTACCTAAAAGAGTCGCAATTGTAGCCTGATTAATTCCTGACCTTACTGCAACTCACTTCCAGCAATACCTGCACAATTCAATGAAATAATATTAGGTTAGGTTGACTGCCTTCCTACAGAAACCCACATCCAGAATAGATATCTGTTGAAGAGACACAAAATGATTAAATCCGGGTCGATTGACCGGATTCCTTTGTGCCTCGTGGACTCCTTTGAAGACGCTCCCTGAATCTTCAAATTGAAACGCCGGAGGATCTCTGTTCACGGGATCTTTTATTTTCACTCTCCTGACAATTTCAAATTCACAACTCTACTTTATAATATTCTCACTAATGCTTTAATTAACTTCTAAATGCAATAAATCAAAGAATTCTTTTCTCACTAAAAATGGCTTCCCTTCTTGACGATGATTATTCTCCAAGTGTCCTTTTAACATGATGAGCTTTATCCAGTTTGCCGCTGGATAAAAATTTCCCTTTTTTCCCCTCCCTTGCGAAGTGACATTTCTAACATTCCAAAACATATGTCCATGCTGAAAACACGGACCAATTTCCAACAGTTATTTACACTCTTTCGTTATGTAAATTTTAAGACAAAAAAGTGAAAACAACTTTTTCGAATATTACACCTAAACAGAAGTAAAATCAACTGTAAAACATAGTTAATCGAAAATCACAACGAAAAAGAGATAATTTAACATCACTGAGAAAAAAAAGATTAACCTGTGTCCAAGGCACAATATGAGAAGGTCGCTTCAACTTCGAAGATCACTCGCCGGTTAGTTGTCTTTATACGAAAATGTCGTTAATCATTCCTAATAACGGTTTTCAAGTTCAAATATTTAATAAGCTCTCCCTAGGTCTAGACCTAGACAATGTATTCTTCAACTGAATGAAGTCAAGTTTCGGCTTTTTGTAAAGGTCTTGGAATTTCCAACAAGCCTGAATCGGTTCTAATCGTTTATGAACTGGTAGTGACACCGATGAGTAATTTTTATCTAAAAATTAAATGCATTAATCTTAAATTGTTTTAGGGGAGATTTGGAGTGATACAACTGATTCAGCAAATCGATTAAATGAGTTAGAAACCGGTATAGAGTAAATGATGCGAAAGTACTTTTGAAGTATAGCATCCAAGTAACCAGTTCGATCATTTCGTCAAGCATAGGACGATATTGCCAGCTTGACCTGAAGTTTAGCCCAGTTCCCAAAGCTCTCAAAATCCTGAATAGCGAGCAATTTTATTGTCTTTTGAGAATCTATATGTCACTTATCTTTAACAATCCAATCCTAAGTTGAGTTTTTCCAAAACATTGTGATTGATAAGGAATTCGAGCAGTTAAGTCATATGGCTAAGTCTTAGGTCTGAAGCCCGTATTACTTACTGAGTTGGCTGTAATGTCCCTTTAAGAGACCGAGCCTCTCGCACTAACTTTATCCAGTCACGTTCATCCAGAAACGTAGCATAGATCACTGTTGAAAAGTCAGTCCTATCGTAAGCCCCTTATAAGTTTTCGTAAAATTACCGGAAAACTCTTGACAGACTGGTCATCATGACCATGTCACATATAAGATTAATATTAGATTAATACTTTCTGAACTGCGAGAATGTCAACAAAGGATAGCAAGTGTTTTATCTTGCCTCTCTCTTGTGTTTCGCTCGAAAACTGACCGAATCACAGTTGGCACGCATGGAAAATTGCTCGAATTGCCTGTAATACGATTCAGAAAGCAATTAATACGAACAGTAATATCTTACTCATCGTATTACTCCACTAGAGTGTACTCTTTCTAACACATGTCATTTTCCATTTGAAATTTTGAATACTATATACCCCTCTCTCTCTCTCTCTGGCTTTTCTTAACCCTTTAAGGACGATTGGAACACCGGTGTCCCATAAAGAAAATATTTTTTCCTGACTACCTAAAGTTGTTTTTTCTTTGTGTTTGTACGTAATTGCAAAGTAGAAGGTTGAAGGAATCTAGGATATTTTTTGCAAATTTCCAGCTATTGGCTATATAGTAAATTTTTAAGCTTAAAAATGACGAATTTTTAAATTCTCAAATTCATAATTGATTTTATTTATTTTTTAAATTCTAATATTTTTTAAGCAAACCCTTTTGGCAATAAAAACTACAATACTCATACGTAATATTTTTCATTAAAGCGAAAAATATTATTGATTGGTATTTTCAGAAAAATTACTTAAATTTTTGGGCTATTTTTGTCCCTATCGTTCATAGAAGCACAAAATACACCGAATAAGACTCTGTTGGGCTTTCCAAGGTTAGATGTAAGACTTATCATTGATTATGTTTCTCAGTTTAATTTTTATTGTTGATTTTCAGTCCGTAAAAAGTGTCTCGTCGTTAAAGGTTAATATTAATATTAATCTTATAAGAGACACCACGGTGAAATAGATAGGCCCTGTTGGCTTGACCAGAAATTTATCCATAGAAAATACCAATTATCTCGTACAACATACCTTCATCCGAGACACTACCCTATTCTTCTGTTCCTGTTTTAGCTAAGTCAAAATTTTTCAAGTTACAAAATTGTGAATTCCATCTCAATATCTCAAGTTTTCTTTATCCCCGAGGGCCAATGAGAGTTAATATATTGCTTCTATCTTCCATTTAATTTTTAATTTGTTTTTTTTCGAGGAATTTTGTCCATGTGTTTTTTTTAAATTGAACATTTGCAGGTGTTGCATCAACGACAGCAGCAAATGTAGTGACGACGACTTCAGGTAGCCAAAGTAATACTAGTAATCTTAATAATATTTCTACAAATAACCATGAGCTTAGTGTAGAGCAACAAGCATCAGCGACAAATGCCACAGAAGCACACAGTTGTAGTAAGGGGGGTGCGAATGTGGATGTGGCTGATGGTGGTGCGGTGGGTGGGGGTTGCAACAAGTCAGTGTCAACATCAACACCTCAACAAAGTGTAGCAGCAGCAACAACAAATGAAAATAATCCTGTGATAAAAATGTGCACTGCTGATAAATCAACAAAGACTGACGAGTCTCTTTTCAATGGTTTGGAGACTTGTGCATCAACTCAACAATTTGACAATATCGGTGGCAGCAGTGAGACTTCATCATCTGTGACCAATCAGCAATCATTGATGGCTGCTGCACCTCCATGTGCCACGACGCCAACCATGGCCAATGCCTCCACAATGACTTCAATTGAGGGAACACCAATGGCCACAGTGACATGTAGTAGTGGCGTCATCACCAAAATTGGCACCACATCAGCTGCCACAGTATCATCCAGCAAGCAACAAACTAAGTCAACATCAGCAGTGCCAGGTTCACTGTTGAGCAGTGGATTCCCTCGTGTCTCTGCTACGGCTACTTCACCGCCGCCAACCACGGCGCCGGCTGGATTCTCATTTAGTGCCGTAGCCGCTGGTGGTGATGCCGTACGCCTCAGCTACGCCCAGGTGGCGCAGCACAATAAGGAACAGCGTCAGCACCAGAAGCAAGACAGCAGGGAGTCTACGGGTGGGGGGGATATGGTGATTGGGCAGCAACAGGATAAGGAGAACAGGGATGTGACCAAGGAGAATAGTGTTGCAAATATGAACAGTCTGACTGGGATGAGTGGTGGGGGCGCGAGTGGTGGGAGTGCGAGTAAGAGTAGTGCTAAGAATCAGTCACCATCAAATACAAAGATATCCTCGTTGCAACAATTTTCCAATGCTGGAGAGGTGCGAGAAAGAGGTGAGTCTTAATACAAAATTAATTTGCATCTTTTTTTCTGATTTCTGAGATAAATCTTTACGTTTCCGAAACATCTTTTAGTTCAGGAATATTACATAAAATTGAAATTCACATTCCATTCCTTCTCAAAAGTTACTCAAAATTGAATTGAACTTAAATGTCCTAATTCAAAACCATTTCCACACGCTTTAACTTTGACAGAAGATTCAACACATTAAGTTCATATTTTTTCTGAAGAGAATTACATAAATTCGCTCTTTGACTCTTCTAGAATGTTACTGTTTAGTGAAATTTTTTTTAGATATAATGTGAAAACTTCTTAAATACAAGAAAAATACGCGAGTGCAAAATGCTTCTATTGGAAACATATTAATCTAAATGGAGACAAAGAAAGTTTCTAATTGGAGTCAAGGGAAAGTTTCTAATTGGAGACAAACAGTGTATAAGTGAAACCGCGACAAAAGGCTTCCAAAACTTTATTAAGTTGCTCTTGAGTGCAGGATTTGTTCTTATTTCTGGTCTTTTCTCCTTTCCCATTTAAAACAATAAGAAAATCTCTCCCAAAAAATCATATTTCCGGGGTTTCCTATTGAAGCATTTGCAGACACTTCAGAAGAACCCTTTTTGTTCACTAAATAGGTAATTATTTTATTTGAAAACTTCACGTACCGTTAACAATAAAGATTAGAACTTTATGCCCAACGCATAATAAGTTTTGTTTAGTAAACATATTTTTGACATTTCAATGAGAGTAAGTGAGATCTAGATCTAGTCATCTCGCTCATTCTCATGGGAAATTTTGAAAACATGTTTACAAACAAAAGTTATTGTCCGCTGGTCATATTTAACTAAAATTAGTCAGAAATATGACAAGAATGTTAAACAAAACGAATAAACAACAGCCACCTCAGTGTGTTTTTCATTGGAAAACATGGTCGATCTATGAAAAATTCAATGGTGAAAAGGTACACTTTTAATTTTTCTGAAAAATTAACAAGTTAAAATTTGTGAATATGAATGGATTTTCGATTTATTTGGAGCAAAATTAACTAAATAATGACACTGTGATATAGAAAATATATAAATATAATAATTTAGTACTGTATTTATCATGAAAACAATGACGTTTCCATTTGGAGTAGCAAAAAATTTCCATTTGGAGCAGGTTTTGAATTAGCTTAATTCACCCCAAATTGATTTTTTGTGACGTTCAAAAACAGCCTATGCTAAACGCTTGAGAAAGAAAGAGATGTAAATTTTGATTTCATGAAATTTTTCCCGAACCAGAGGGTCTTTCGAAGCCATTACCGTTTAAACTCAATTTCATTTTAAATTGTTTCCACAAACTTAAATTGGATTCTCCGATAAAAATCCTACTTTTTCTCTAACCTGTCACACAAAACTGGGAATAGCAACGAAACGAAGCATAAAAATGAGTTCAAACCTTCAAAAGATGTCAATAAGACTATGACCGCACTTTTAACTAAATAAAACATTGTCGCAGTAAATGCGATTTTTGTGATGCTACCCTGAAGTGACTCTTAAGCGTTAGAGTTAAAAGGACATTGCAACCACCTAAGTAAGTTAAGAAGGTGATGCAATAAAATTCGGTAAACCGATTAAATCTTCAAATTCGCTTGACTCTTTCCGGACCACAACATATCCAGCGAACGAATTTCAGTAAAACTCACTTTATTGCAAGTCTTAGTGGTCAAATATGATACTTTTGTAGAAAAAGAATTTTCTCTGCCTCTGGGAAATTGGAAAACTCATGGGAACTCTCGTCCCCTAAAGAACGCAAAGGATACAAACTTGGACAAACTTCAATTTTCCAAAAGCCAATAATATCAATTTTGTGAATTATTTTTGCGTGTCAAATGACTCCTTTACAATGTTGATCACTAAAACAAGAAGAATTATTGACCAGTACCTTGTGGGATGTCCAGGAAGTGGTCAAGAAGACACCAAATTCCTGCTTGTCAACAGATTCCTCAAAATATTTAACACAATAACACTTTAACACACATTTCTCTCAACACGATATTATTGCAAACACATTAAGCTTTCTCAAAAGCATAAAAGACACTTCCTGGACAATCAGAATTCACCAAAATTTGGAAGAATAGGAAAAACTTCCCTGAAAGCAATCTCCCTCGCTGCCAAATGTCAAAATTATCGGCCATATTGACAAAAATTTCGCTCCCGCTTGGAATTTTTTACAAGGTTGGTATCAAAAATATTGGCGGGATAACCTTACATTTGACCTCTAGATTTTTGGGAACGAGCGTACCCAAAAAGTTTGAACAAGTTTTTTGAAAAATTAGGATTTTTTTTTTGAATTTATGCAGTCTGTGATTGTTGGTCATCATACTTATTGGCCCCGAGAGGTTTTTCATTATTCGGGTCTAGAAATATAAAAAAAAGTCGCAATATCTGCACGGAAGCAGAAAATCGAAAATTCACGATTTTTGACCAAGAATATCTTAACTCAGGAGTTAATTGGGATCCTGCAAAAAATATCCTAGATTTGGACATCCTTATAGTTTGTAATCATCCACAAGAATCGGATTTTTATCGATTCTAAATAGTCCAAAAAAATTCTTTTTTCTTTGGGTACTCAGAGTCCCAAAGGAGACGAAAGAGTTAAGAGACCGGGTCTTTCAGACTAATCTCCTTTAGACCTGGAGATTCTCCGTCAGCTCGCTTCAGAAACGCTGTTGAAAAATCCGTCCTATCGGAGGCCCCTTGCGAGTTTTCGTAAAAATCTTGCTTTTACAGGGAGGGATTGTTGTCGCCCAAGCATCTCTAGAAGGACCAGATCTCTTGCTTATTCGTTAACCTTATGCCGGCTTCAGATTGGAGGTTTAGCCCAGTTTCCGAAGGTCTCAAAAATCTAACTAACAAACAATTTTATTGATTTTTTAAAATCTATTGAAATCATTTGCCATTATAATCCAATCCTAAACAACAATTTCATATCGTGCCTGATTAGGAATTAGAGGAGTTAAGCCAGATGGCTAAATCTTAGGTCTGAAGCCCGTATTATACGGGCTTCAGGCCTAAGACTTAGCCATATGGCTTAATTACTCTATTTTTTTATCAATCCCGATTTTACGAAAAAATTTAACTTAGGAGTGGATTATTACAGATAAGTGACATATAGGGTTATCAAAAAGCATTAAATTTGCTCGCTATTTAAGATTTTAATATCTTCGGGAACTGGGCTAAACCTCTAGTCTGAAGCCAGTCTTATACGGGGGGCTTCAGACCTAAGGCTTGGCCATATGGCTTAACTTCCCTAATTACTTATTAATCAAGATTTATTAGAAAATTATCACTTAAGATTGTGCAACATGGGCAAATGATCCATTACATTTTGAAAAAGCAATAAAATTGGTTGCTATTTTGTATTTCGAAATCATAAGGAACTGGGCTAAACCTTAGGTCTGAAGCCGGCCTTAGAGTCATGATTTCCCACTGGGGTTGGTTATCCAATCTTTTATTACTCACCTGATGTTATGCATCGTATTATCCCTCCATTTAGATCCCATTTAGTTTTTTGCTATTTCTAAAATGATGACAATTGTGATAGTAAAATTGTGCTTGTCTGTAATTTATTGGATTAGGCGAAAATGTACGCGAGCAACGGAGAAAAGACCAACGAAGCGGCGGTAGCTCCGGTTCGGCCGGTGTCCATCGTCGCGAAAGTGATTCCGCGAATTCCGGTGGCGCTGGTCGAAATCGGCAGCGACCGCATCAGATGAAGGACTACTTCCAGGCCGCCACTGCAACTGCCGCTAGTCCACGGAGTCCCAAGTGATGACCGATGTTGTGTGTGACCCAGGACTTGAGATGATGCGACCCACCTTCCTCCTTGATGTTGTTATGCTTTCAAGTCATTGGCCAAAGCACAACAATGTTGGAGAAGGGATTTGACTGTGCGCGTGAGTAACAAGAAAAAAAAAACAAAATGAAAAAATGTGCAGGTTTTAATCCGGAAAACAAGATAGAATGATTTTGAGTGTGGATCTTTTGCTGATAGACAGAAGGGATGGGAAGAAAGTAGGTTTAAGGAAAAATTAATTTGTTGTATTGTATGTTAACTAATTACAAGAAAAAAAAACCTATTAATGTGTGTATAGACATGATAAACAAAAAGAACAAAAAAATATGCGTGCGTCTGTCGTCTCTTCGTCATATATTTAAAAAAAAAATACGCTAAAGAAATTAAAAAAAAGAAGCAGAAAAAGAACTATAATGAAATAATATATTTATTAGAATTAACAAATTAGAATGATGAAAAATTCATTATAATTCTTACGTGATTTTCCTTTTTTCACCCCCCAAAAATATATTTAAAAAGAAAAAAAAACGTTTAAAACACTCCGCCAATAAAATGGGAGGTGCGAGGGATGTTCTTTTGTAGAAAAAAAAGGTGTAGAAACAAATTTAGAAATTACGAGAAATACCTTCTCAAAAAAAAACCATTTAATGTGTTTTTTTCTCATATTAGTTTTTTTTTTTAAATTAATTTTGTTTAAACGACAAACAGACTCAGTAAGAAGATGACTATGAATGAAAATGCGATTAAGTTTTTTTTTTAAATGATTTAGATCAAAGAATTACTTGATTTTTTTCTAAACTTGTTCGGCTTTTGTGCAGCATTTTAATTCATAATAAAAAAAAAGATATCGGACGAAAAAGATGAAAAGTGTTTACAGGAATTTTTACAAAATTTCAAGTCATCCAAAAAGTTGTTTTTGGATGTTCTTCGACCGGAAGAAGTAAAATAAAACTAATGAAAAAAAATACAAATTGGCACTGAAGTATTTATTTAACAAAAAAAAATTGTAAATATGATTGAAGTCTTCTTTTTTTTTTAAAATAACTATTTTGAACTTTCTGATAAAAGATTTAATCAAAATCTTAGATAAAAAAGATTGAATTATTGATTAAGGCAGGAATTTCAGGAAAAAATGACTATCAAAAATTTATCTTTTCAATATTAGTTCATTTTGGTAGAAAAAAAACAAAAAGATTTTTTTTTGTTTTGAAGAAAAGTCTGCAAACTTTGCAATCAATCGTTTTGCAATTGAATTTATTTCAAATTGAAATTACTTTTAGAAAAAAACAACGTTTTGTATCAACAAGGAGAAGGCATGCAAAAAATTTCATACGTATTGAAAACGAAGATAAAAAAGAGTTATAGTAAAAAAAACTATTAATGATTGAATGAAGCAAGAAAGAGAGAGAAAGCGGATTAACTATTATGTAAATATTAAGAAAAAAATGAAAAGTAATAAAATACTATAAATGTAATATATCTACAGAAAAAAATATCTTTACTGATGAATGAAATACATTGGAAAAAAAGATTAACTATATTATTAGTAATAAACAAAAAAAAAATTGAAGGATAAAGAAAAAAACAGAAGATATAATAATAAATAGAACCTACAAAATATACATCTGATAAAAATAATGTATAAAATCATGTTATATATTATATATAAAAAAAAGGAAACATATTTATAAATTTAAATTCTAATGTTATTATCAATTTTTATTATTTTTCGTTTTTATTATTTTTATTTTAGTAAAAAAAATATTGCTAAGTGTTTTTTTTTCATTTGACATTACTATTATAAAAAGAAAAACTTGAAGAAAAAGAGAAACGAAACACTCATGAATACAATTTCTTCTCTTTTCTTTCTTTTTTTTTAAATTACTATTCTAAATGAAACGATGTGAAAGATGGAGACAATGTAAATTTTTTGTGCTATCGAAAGTCAATATTTTATTAACTATAAGAAGAGTAATAGTAGTGAGACTAAAAAAAAACAAGAGACAAGTAAATCAGGAAAAAAATTGGCAAACGTACAACCAAGAAAAAACGGGACACCTTTGCTTTACCGTAAGTATTTTTCCAATCTTATTTTCAGGAAAGCGGTATTAGACCTCTGAAGTAACCTCCACCCAAAGAATTTTAGCCACGCCCACTTTGTAGAATTTGATCGATTTTTAGAGCGAAAAAATGATTTTTAGAGCGTTTTAATTAATTAACATTTCGCTCCTAAAGGCCTCTACACATTGGCAGAAATTTTCGTTAAAAATTGCATTTTTGAAAGAAATTGCCAGCAGTGCTGTAACTAGAAACGTCAAAATTCTGTCAAAAATGCTATTTTTGACGAAAATTTTTGCCAATCTATAGAGGCTTTAAAAGAAATTTTCTGAAGAGACTGATTTTTCGAAGAAGACTCTGACAGAAAACTACATTTTCCAAAACCTTTTTTAATCATTCTGATTTTTCAATAACAACAATGATGGTGAAAGAGATATTTAAAAAGTGTCTAAAAGCAATTTTCACTGAGTTATTTTTGTTCAAAAGACGGTCCAAAAAAGACATTAAACATTCGCAAAGTAAAGGAAATTCAGGGACAGTTAACCCTTTAAGGACGAGTGGGATATCGATGTCCCAAAAACAAAAACAATTTTTTTGACTAGACAAAGTTATTTTGTTCTTTAAATAGTCCAAAAAGTTAGTTTTTATTTTTAGTACACCGGTGTCCCATTCGTCCTTAAAGGGTTAATAAACAGAAATGTCTGCTTTTGACTTCCTATAAGAAATTTACGTACTTGATCTGTTTCAATCGAGGATGGAATTCACAAAACTGAGCTAAAAATATGCCACACCCCTTTTAAGATTTGCTACAGAAAAAAGATATTCATGGATGATTGCTCAAAAACTGTAAAGAAAAATATTTACAAAATGTTCGTAAATCGTATAATCCAATAAAAAAGTTCGTAAAAGTTTGTAGTTTTTACACAAAGTGAGTTCGTAATATGATCACTTGACAAACATTTTTTGTTCTTTTACAAACATTTGTTCGTGGTTCGTAAACTCACAGAACAATGTTCGTAAAATTTTGTCATTTGTTCGTAAAGTTTTGCCAAACAAACAAAATTGTACGAACAAATATTTGTAAAAGAAACAAATGCTCGTCAAGTGATAATTTTACGAACAAAGTTTGTGAAAAAGTACAAACTTCTACGAACTTTTTAGTGGGTTATACTTAGGGGCCTCTCAACATTTCATTTTCCCATACGTTTTTCCATAGAGGCACTGAAGACCATTGGCAAGTTTTTTTCTAAAGAAAATTGACTTATCAGTCTGATATATTTCGCAATCGTGCACTGAAAGCTATCTAAAAATACATATTTCATAATGCTCGCCGAAATAATTCAAGAACTACGAGCAAATTTGTTTAAGTGGCGGTATAATGTCTGCAAAATTTTTACAAGAAAAAGTGAAAAATAGCTTCACTTTTTATTACGCTTGATGGGCCCCTGGTTATACTATTTACGAGCATTTCGTAAGTGCCCAATAAGAATTCACAAACATTTACGAACAATTGTACGATTTTCCTCCGTGCGGATAGATAAAAACCAAATTGTCCAAAGGGATATACTAAGCTTAAATTTAACTAGAATGTGCTTAGGAAATGATTTCGTTCAGTTACTGTATCTTTTGTGTCTGCTGAAATATCTGGGGTGACTTGATAACTTATTTTCGATACTATCGACTGTTGATTCTGAAAAAAATTTAACGATAGCTGCAGTTCTTGTAACTAATATAGATATTTTTACAACAGTCACATTCTTTTAGAAATAAATGGCCCAAATATGCGAAAATAGTCGACATACATTTAGTCTAACAGATATAGATTTTTCGACACTATCGAATCGATAGTATCGTTAGATATCTGTTAGATTAAGTGAATGTGACCTTCCTACGAATTGTTGGACTATTCATTGGGATATTCTTAAAAGAATGAGACTGTTGATAAACATCTATATTAGTTACCGGAAGTGCAGCTATCGTTTAAATTTTTCAGAATCGACAATGAGCTCAAACAGAAGTAGATTTTGATTCTCCAATAGTGTCTTGGAGAAAAGGTAAATGGAACTCTATTTGCACAAAAAGTCGTTGAAGTTCGAAGAATTGAAATTCAATTTCGAATTTTCATACTAAATTTTCGAACAAGATGGGGAAAATTTATCAAATATCACACTAAAAAGCTGGCAAAAGAGTTACTCAGTTATTATGGAGTGTTTAAATACTGAGGCAAGAACAGTAAACGTCGTTGTTCTGTTCTTTTCCTCACAACAATATGAAGACCGTCACATTTTGACACTTGAGCACTTCGAAATTCGAACAGGATGTAACTTCCACCACCTTGCGAAAGTATTAAGAAGTAAGAAAGTCTCTTTTTTGGATTTTCAAATAGATTTTCGAATTTTTCAAGATCTACTTCTGTACGGAAAGAGTCGATAGAATCGAAAATAAGTTATCATGTCACCACTGATTTTCATAAACTACACAGTTAAGAATTCCTTCAGCAGGTTTCCAAAGGGTTTTTTTTTTTTGCAACAACTCACAAGACAGAGCTCTTCGTAAATTAGTTTTTCGCATGATCTTTTCCATTACTAGGATTCTTAGGTTTCATTACCTATGAAGACCGATGCAGCCGGGTTTGAAATTTTAATCTCTGTCCATAAAATTCAAGTTCAACCAAATCAGTTAAAAATGAGCCTTCAATAATTCAAAATGGCGAATTTTCCGGTCAGAGGTATGTTTGGACGAAATTTTCGCCTGGGCTACCTCTAAAACATATCCGAATATCATTGAAAAAGCTTGGGCCAATTTTGAGAAAAACCAAAAAACATGGTTTTTAGGGGTTGGAAGGATAAGGCACTGAGAAAGAAAAGAGGGTGCGATTAACTTTTTTTCCCTCAGAACTTTAACACTTTTTCGGTGTAAAAATATATCAAGATTTTTTAATGTTAATTTTACACATTTTCAAGGATAAAATTAACGTGAAAAGGGGTAATTTTAACCCCTAATACACTTAAATAGGGTAATGTTTACACCGATTTTGGATCAATACTGCAGGGTAAAATTAACATTTCCGGAATGTTATATTAACTTTTTCGGATTTCTCTCAATGGGGAAATAAAAAAAACGTCTGGAGATATTGTTTTTTTATTGAGGGTCATCGAAGATTGGAAGTTGATATCTCTTATCGTTTAAGCTCCAGGATTGTGACAAGTTGAAAAAGGACGATTATATAACAGCTCTCTCTTTGAGTTCGAGCAGTAAAAAAATCTTGGCCTGATGATACGTCTCAAAAATTACGGTATAATTGCGAAATTAATTCATCGAATACCTTTTGGAAAATAGCGATGACTAGGCGATTTGTTTTAAAATTTATTAATAAACCCAATTTATTTCACTATCCCTATGTTTATTGGATGCTCAGAACCATTTGTTGGAAAATTAATTTATTTTCCTACAAGAATTCTTAGGGGCGTGGCATATATTTTTGAATAGGTTTTCCTTTCTCAGTGTAAAACAAGAAAATTGTAGAAATTGCTAATTAGGAAGTTACCATAGCGACTTCCACGGACCTTATTTAAACTTAAAAAAAGAAATACAGTAGACTCTCTCTCAATTGGGCATTTGGGGCAAAATGTCATCCGGTTCATCGATAAATTTGGGCATCAAAGCCTTTGTAAATTCCACAAAAAGCGTTCAATTATAAAGAATCATGATAAAATAGGAAGAACTACAGCGAATTTGAGCAAATTAGCTTTATAATTAAACGTGAAAATTGTCTACAAAATTTCTCGCCCGATTGAAAAAGAGGCGATTGAGCGAGAGTCTACTGTATGTCAAAAAAAATTACGATGTTTCTTCAAGGGGCGTGGCTTAAAATTAGCAAACAATCCAGCTTACAGAAGAGGTCTAATATTTTTTCTTGCAAAACAAAATAACTTAAAGAAAACTACGGTAAAGCAATATCGAGAAAATAAAACATTAAATAATTTTTGAAATAGTCAAGAAAAAACACAACACAAATACACTCTGAAATAATTTCTTTTCAAATCTGTGAAGCAGATGGTTAATAATTTCTTTAAAATTATGCTATTGATTTTTTTTCTATTATTGTAATTATAAAAACAACCTAAGAACGTTAGTGAGAACTGCTGAGAGAACGATAAATGAATGATTGATGAACGCGAAATATAGACATTATTTAAGGAATTAAAAGAGAGAAAAAAAATTAAAGGGCGAGAGGGAAATTCTTAGGAATGTGAAAATACTTGATACGTTTTTAATTTTGTATAGAAATTTTTTCAAAGAGAATAGAAAAAAAAGAGAGAAACCGAATACTAAGCGAGATTTGCAGCAGCAAAATAAAAAAGTGCCTAACTCTCACATACATAAAAACCTGAGTTTCTTAGACTGCGAGAATGGGTGAATAGAAAAAAAAAGAGGATAGAAAACAACCATTTGACTTTTGAAAATATAAAATTTTCTTTATTCCTTTTTCCAAAAGTAATAATTAATAAAAAATAGTATTGATTCTTCTCGAAAATACCAATACAAGAACAAAAAAATACCAAGCAAAATACTTTCACTCAAATAGAGTGAAGATACTAATATTAGATTCTAATAGAGAAAAGGAAAACTTTTTTTTTTTGAAATCAAAGGGAAAAAGAAGAAAATTCTCACACTGCCATTTTCAAAAATTGACTGTTCAGAAGGGTTACAAAGATTTTAGAAGGAAGAATTGAAAAGGCACTGAAGCTTTTTTTTAAAAAAAAAACTTTTTATCTGCCTCATTTCTATTTTTTTTGACCACATTTTTTTATTAAATTGACTTTTTGAGAAAAAAAGGAAGGAAAAACACTCTGAAAAAACTGAGAGAGACCCGTTTGGATTTTATGTGTGCAGAGAACTGTGATAAAACTTAAAAAAAGAAAAAAAAAACAAAAATGAATTATTTAAAGAGTGAAACAAGGAGTAAGAATTATATTAAAAAAAAAAGTTATTCAAATTGAAATC
Organism: Phlebotomus papatasi; assembly: GCF_024763615.1. NCBI lineage: Eukaryota > Metazoa > Arthropoda > Insecta > Diptera > Psychodidae > Phlebotomus > Phlebotomus papatasi. The sequence goes on from NC_077223.1 coordinate 79,904,202, forward strand.
AAAAAGGATAAAAAAAGGTGAGAAAGATCGAACGAAAGAATTTTAATAATTTCGGGAATTGCGCGAATTTAGTGGCACAGTTTTTTCACAAAAAAAACATATTTCTGACTTGCAGCATTTTTTTTTTATAATTTTCAATTTAACTCATACTACATTCTACCCTCCAATTAAATGCAAATGTGAAAAGGGAAACAAATTGATTTTTTTTTCTTCAATTGTCTGAATGATTTCGTAAGAATTGGATTTTATAGAAGCAAAAAAAAACGTGTTGGTGGGACCAAGAATATGAAAAAAAGAACACAAATAAATGTTTAGAAGAATATTTTTTTGAAGTTATATTTTTTAAATGGTGAGATATCAATGTCCCCGAAAAAAGTAAATGATTGGCTAATTCTTTTGCTACGTTTCAATTTACGCCTTTGCTTGATTATAATACTTAAAGAAATTTGTGAACGAACAGTGGCTGGCAAAATTAAACAGATTATCGAAAATTTTTTTGTTTGATACAAAAAATACTTTATGAAAGTTTTGCAATGAACATTTAATAGGAGAAAGTGCCCATGCTTGATACCATTGGAAGCTTCGTAATGACTCAATTTTTCCTATGTTTGTCAATAAACGTGACTCCGCAATATATTTTAAAAACTGGCCACTTTTGGATACTTTTTAAAATACGGTTGCAATCAGTCACATATATATTGTGAAACATAGAAAATTTAGTCATTACGAAGCTTCCAATGGTATCAAGCACGGGCACTTTCCCCTAATTTTGTATGCTAATAAAGTTCCAAGATGCACCAGATCAATGTGGCTGATAAATTATGGAGAACGCCGAATTCCTTTTGTTTTGCAAATATATTGTTTAAATTTATTAATATAACTATTTTTGAGCTAGTGCTCTTGAAGCATATTTCAGAAATACAGAACTCAGCGAACTCAGTTAGCTAAAAAAGTGGTGTTTTTAGCATATTTTCGCTGAATCAGCAAAAATCTGCTGACTGGTCAGCAGTTCTCGAACAAAAAATGCTAAGTAAGTGTCGTTTTATTATTATCAGAATTCAGCCGAAAATAATGTTTTCAGCTGAATTGAAATCGATTGGCATTTGGTGTTCATTGGAAACTGAACCCTTTAAGGACGATTGGGTCACCGGTGACCCAAAAATGAACTTTTTCCTACGGCCGTCTATAGTTGTGTTTTGCACAAAAAAAGTGAGAAAGAATGATTTTTTCCAACCCCCATTTTTTGATCCTCTCGTCCTTAAAGGGTTAAAGAATTTTATATTTGAATAATAGCGGTCACAGCAGTCTTATTGCATATGACCAACCTCCAGAAACTGGAAAATTCTCAGTTACGTTTACGTAAAATGAACAAAAAAAAAAGGATAAAGGATGTTTGTCTTTCCAACATTGGTCGTAGTACAAACATCTTCACGGAGAAAAATCCGAAAAAGGTGTAAATATTACCCTTTTTATGTATAACATGGGTCAAAGTTACCCTCTTTCATGTTAATTTTACCCTTCAAAAGGCGTAAATTAACATTTGATGCAAACGACGATACAATGTCTTCTCTTGCGTCAAATGCTGACACAAAAGAAATGCAGATACGGCAACGGTCCATGTAACCGAAGATATTTTTACACCTGAAAGCGTTACCTTTATGATGAAAAAAAAGTAAACGTACCCCTTTCGTTCGATTTCACATTAATTTCTGTCAATGCAAATTTTGTAATTATTCTAGATATTTTTGAGTAAATGTCACAAGTTAGTAACTAAATCCAAAAAAAGTCGTTTTTAATGTTTTTTTTTTTCAAATCAGGGATGTTTGCTTAAAAATATGTGCAAAAATTGTTAACTGCCTGAGTTTATACAAAAAAAAATCTTTTATTGAATTATACCTGAAATTTTGAACAAATGCTTGAGAACTAAAAATTGAGAACAGTTGTCATCGACACGGAGAAAATAGGAAGCGCGGAAAAACTATACAGGTGGTCCCGGGATTATGCACAAAATACAATTATGCAATTTTCCTACCATTGGGAGTCAATTTGTGTGCAATTTGACTCGGGATTAAGCACATTTTCGGGCCCAAAAGAAAAGAAAACGCGCGAAATGGCATTACGCATCGATAAAATATGCATACCCGCAGGGGCTTTCTTTTGAATAAATCGGCCGTAGAACGAATTTCGCGCGGAATAAAAGTAATTCAAACAAAAAGATTCAACTGTTTAATAGAAATGCATTAACAAACAGTATTTTTTAGCCAGATTTCTTCAACAAATGGTTAGAATATTTTAAAAAAATTACCTTAATAAAAGAAATTAAAGTTTTATTATGAAAAAGTAGCAAAATGTTTTCAAATTTCCCGCATCTCAAAATAGTATACATTCAGGCGTATTTCAAAATTGATTTCATAAATTGACTCCCAATGGTAGGCAAACTTGCACAATTGTATGTGCATAATTCCGTCAGGTGCATAATCCCGAAGTACTTATTGCCGGGACTGAGTGTATTGATAAATTTGATTTCGAATTGAAGGACTTTCCTTGTTAGAGGTTAGAGGAAACCGGGGCACAATTAGACAGCAAATGATTTTTTCATTAGTTTACTTGTGAAAAAAATGTTTAAATCAAACCGATAAATATTTCTATTAATAGGTAGGAGGGGAGGTATTTAGTCTGAGTAATAGTTTGCTCAATACTTATTATAGGGCAAACTAGAACACCTGAGTGCCTAATTCCACCCCTGGCTAAATCTGTCACATTGTCTATCGAACTCTTTAGTCCAGTTTCCACTTTTTGTCATTAGATGTCACTATTGTCGCGTTACAAAACGTTTAATTAAGGACTTAATAAGTACTTTTTAAAGGCTTATTTTATGCACTTGGACAAACCTCTTATTTAAGTAACAATTTACAGTATAGTCTTCTAAATTCTAATGCTCAGGGGGTATTTTTGACATTTCTCACCTCCCAAATATCAACGATTTTTTTTAAACAAACGAAATTTATGCGAAATTAAATTGCACTTTGAATCAAATTGATTAGAGCTTAGTGGTAACATACTTCCTTTTCATTTTATTCGCTCATAATGTGCGGAAATATTCAGGAAACAGCACATAAATATGATTTTCATTCATCCAGAATACGAGTCTTTTTAACATAACCCAACAATTGACATTTTGAATCCAAACGTTATTCGAATTTGAGAGATTCAGATTTGAGAGACCCTACTGTACTTTGTTTTAGTCACTATATTTGAACTGTTTAATGGTTAAAAAGAAGTAGATAAAATTTCTTAAATACGTTTTTATCTTGAACTCTTTGTATATGAGACGCTCATAGCAAAAATGGACTGTTTTAATAGGGAAATGCTTACAGAGGAGACCACTTCTGCTCTGAGCGTCTCATATATGCTTAAATGGACTTTAAAGATGGCATTTTTAAAAGTTACGATTGAATTTGACATAAAAAATTTTAACATTTCCACCTACATCAATGCTGACGATTTCTTTCAAAAGTGCATTTTTTGACGAGAACTATTCCCAATATGTAGAGACCTTTAAGGAGTTTCTTGAATATTTTTTTAACCCCTATTTTCGGCCTTGTTGACGAAACTAATGATGAACTGGATATGTAATCGTCAGTTATAGAGGGACTTAATCTTCTTTTCCTAGGATGATTAAACTAAAAGGGATTCGAATCCAAGATAGTAACATCATAAAGTAAGCGTTCCATTACTTAACCCATTGCGTATCTCCTTTCCAAATTTTTCAGCGTATCGTAGATTATTGGTATGCAAAATTACTTTTGTAAGCCGGATTTATAAAGGACCAATATGACTACTGACGCATAATGCCCAAAGCACATGAATTTTTGTTTTATAAAATCGTTTTTGATATTTCAGTGAGAGTGAATGAAATTTAAGTCTAGTCATCTCGCTCACCCTTATAAGTAGTTTCGAGAACATGTTTTAAAAATAAAAGTTATTGTACGTAGGGCATTGTACGTAAGCAAGCACTTTCAGAAACGTATTTACAAAACAAAAGTAAATATGATCAGAACGTTGAGTTAATATGGGGACGTAGAGTTACCTTTAAATTGGGACATTTTCGAAGGGACTTTTTCTTTAATTTTTACTTAGAGCCTTATCACAATGCACAATGGTAAGGTCCAGTTTCATTTAAAAATATAATATTAAAGCCCTATTTCAAAAGTCCTTTAATTCAAAGGTGACCATGTGCCCCTAAATGTTAAATTTTGTTAACCTGTGTATTTTGCTAGCCACTGTTTTCGTTTATTTTTTTTTTCTACACAAAAGAAAAACACAAAAAACTCAGAATAGACTCGAACACATGAAAGGGAAAAAAACCCAGCAAATTCTTTTCCGTGACAGTGAAACAGCAAAGTGAGAGAAAGACGTTTTAAATGGAATTATCCTCAATAATAATTTTCACTTTTTTGATTTATTTGAGACTGATAATATTTAATAATAGCGGAAAGTGAAGAATAGAAAAAAAAACAACATTAACTATGAACTAATTCTACGTGTAATGCAAGAGAAAAAATAACCATGAAAAAAACAATCTATTAGAAAATAGTTAATAGTGTTGAAAATGAGGGTAATAAAAAAAGAACGAAATACTTGTAATTTATCGCACTCGATGATTTTTTTTTATAAAAATAAAATTTATTTAATTCTCTTTGCAAAAGAACCGTTTTCTTAAGATGGTGAGAAAAGAAAGAGATATATAAAAAAAATTAATAATTGAAAAACACTCTATATTGTATTTAATGTTAATAAGTGAACAAAAGAAAATTAATATTTAAACATTAGAATTTCGTGATAAAAACAACTAATACTATATAAAGAAAATCTTTTATAATTATCGTATTTTTTAGGCGGTAACTCAAGACAAAACGATTTAATCCTTGTTTGCACATAATTTACTTTGGGCAACATTCTAGACATTATTTTATTTTTTTTTTTTTGTTAGGAATTATCGCTGGTATTCTTTTTTAGTTCGACCTATCAAAAGCAAATGAGATATCATTAGAAAGAATGAAGAAAATACAACGATTTATCGTGTTTTAATGTCAAAGTATTTCCTGTTAAATTTGTCCTGAGAGTAGAGGACATTAAAAAAAAAGAAGCGCGAAAAGAATTTTTTTGAGAAGCAACAAGACATTTTACAAAAAAAATATGCCAAATAAAACATATTCACAACTTCCACAAAATAATAGCGAGAGGAGAAAATGTGCATGAATTTGAGTGATGGGTAAAATAAATGTGAGAAATGATATAGAAATTTTTATGATTAAAAAACAAAGCAAGTAAATTAATAAATAATCCAATAATCCACAAGATAGAGAGTCACAGAAAGTAACAAATTATTCAAAATACTGACAAATACCCGTTTTTAACAATAACGTCTTTAGGAGAAAACAAAAAAAAATAATGTGTGAGTGTCACAAGAAAATGCAAATTCACCTATAGTTGTCTTCTAACTTTAGAGATTTATTGACTTTTTTTGTCTGATAACAATTTAATTGCATTGAATGAGTTTACAGAGTTTTTGGAAATTTTGGAAATCAAAATTTGAAAACCTTGAACACTTTTTATTGTAAAGTTGGTCTTTCTTGCAATGCATAACAGGGAAGGCAAAAGGGAACGTTTTTTCTCCAAAATTTTGAACTCAATTTGGATGAGAATTTCATTAAATTTTTTTACTTGAGTACCGTTCCTTATGGATCCATTGCCGTTTATCGTTGATTCCAATCTCCAAGACTGTCATTTAATCATTTTCATACCGCTTGTTCCTATCGGTGTCGCAGGCCTAGGACACTTAGGCCGTCTTCAGACTAGAGGTTTAGCCCAGTTCCAGCAGGTCTCAAAATCTTAAAAACAACCAATTAATTTGGTTCTTTATAATCCAATAGATTATTTTGGTTTTGTAATACAATTCTAAGTCAAAATTTTATGAAAAATATTGATTGATGAAAAGTTAGAGAAGTTAAGCCATATGGCTAAGCCTTAGGTCTGAAGCCCATATTAGGTTAGTAGCTCATGCCTATCGATCCTCCGACACTTCAGAAAGATGTTAGAAATAGATCCTAAGACGATTCAAGGCAAGATCCTGAAATTGCTTCAGACATCTTGTCCTTAAGACCTCGACAGACCTGAGGATTAGCCGAGAGACGGCTTACCGTACTTATATTCGAAATAATGTTTAATCTACATTTCTACAATTTTCCACTAAGTCGTCTCCCGGCTTAAGTCGTAAGTTTGTCTAGGGCATAGTTCTGCTCCGATGTTCAGGTTTCCCCACAATGGCCTACAAAGCCTTTCTAGGGAATCTTATTAATTCATACGCTGAACATGATCATACCAGCGAAGTTGCGATCTTTTAACACAAAGAAGCAACTCCTAGACTCTTAGCTTCTCACGAACGACTACGTTCCTCACTGGATCTTGGCGAATGATTCTCTAGACCGTGTAAGTGATTGAACAGACTTCTATTCGCTTGGTACGTAAGCCCAAGAAATTTTGTGTTTGTGCACAGAGAGCGACAATCAGAACAAGTGATTCCCAAGCCACAAATTTAACCCAAATAAAGACGGGAAACATTCCTGTCCACCCAGACTTGAACTGGGGGCCTTTCGATGTCTAGGCGAATGCTCTACCATCTGAGCTATGGGGGCACTAGCTCTAATTGTCCTTGCCACTGATGTCAACCAATTGCCATGTGCACTTCAACTCGTTTTCGACTCACTAAGAGCCTTGAAAAATGGTATCATGCGTACAATTGAACCAGCAGCCCATGTTTTCCATGGAGAGTTAATTTATTGTGAAAATGATTAATCAAGATTCTGTTCGCTTGGTACGTAATCCCAAGAAATTTTGTGTTTCTGCACAGAGAGCGACAATCAGAACAAGTGATTCTCTTAACTCCTCGGAGATACCTTATTTCAATAGCTTATACTCACGATCTTATACTTTCGGTCTTTTTGGTCATTAGCCAAATCACGTGAACGTAGGTGAGAATTGGAATCAACACAATTTTGAAAACCGATAACTTAGCAAATCAACTAAGCTGGTCCTTCCTCACAACACTCCTGTTCAGCTTCCTCATTACTGCAGAATCCTAAGCGGTCCGCGATCACTCGTGAAAAACACTTCGAGATACTTGAACTTCTCCAGCTGTTTCAATTGAACTTCATTAACATGTAGAGCGCATTATTCAAACTGCCGAAAGATTACCACCACAATTATTGAAACAATCGGTGAACCGTCGAATCTTTTCATCGAAAGATCTAAATCGCGAATAGAATTCTACCCCCGACTGTGCTCCAGCATTCTGTCCATGTGAATAAGAACGGTGATAGAAGGCACCCCTGATGCAGTCTAACACCCACTAAAAACCTTTCCGGTTAGGATCTGTTTACAAGAACAGAGCTAGGGGAAAATGAGGTTATTTGTAACCATTTACAATTTGGGACACTTGAGATTTTATCACTGTTTCAGATGAGCAAAGAGAAAACAAAGACCGCAAATAGAAGAAAAATACGTTTAAGAAGAAAAGGATCAGAAAAGATCCTAAAAAAAGGTCTTGAAGAGAAAGGTACTATAAGGATCAGGGTGGCCGAAATATTATCCAAAGCAATGTCTATATTTTTATTCATTTAAAAAAATACGATTAAACAATTTACAAATAATATTTCTGAAGAGAAAAGACTTTTTGTGCTTACATGCGACTACACTCAGTCCCGGGGTTAAGCACATTCTCGGAACAGAAAAAATCGAGCGAAATGACATTACGCATCGAGAAAATTTGCATACCCGCAGCGGCTTTCCTTTGAATAAATCGGCCGTAGAACGAATTTCGCGGAGAGTAAAAGTAGTTCAAACAAAAAGATTCAACTGTTAAATAGAAATGCATTAATAAACAGTACTTTTTTGCAGAGTTCTTCAATAAATGGTTAGAATATTTAAAAAACTTACCTTAGTAAAAGAAATTAAAGTTTTATTCTAAAAAATAAGCATAATGTTTTCGAATTACCCGCGCCACAGAATAGTATACATTCAGGCGTATTTCAAAAATGATTTCATAAATTGATTCCCAATGGTAGGCAAACTTGCATAATTGTATGTGCATAATTCCGTCAGGTGCATGATCCCGAAATGCATAATTCCGGGACTGAGTGTATGCCGAATTTTGGGACAGTTCCCCTAAAGCATTTTAGAAAGACAGCAGCAAATTGGGCAATGGATTGGGGAAAATTTCTAGAGTAGTGGACGAAAATTGTGAAATAAATTATAGCGAAGAGAGAACTGATCACTTATATATCTCAGATCTGGCTTGAAGTATTTTCTGGTCAATTTCACGCTTTCTGTTAACATAAACAGAATACTTTACTGAGCTAAGTGTATTACTTTAATGACCACAAAAATGTTTTTTTTTTGCCTTTTAGGTACAAAAATTAAATTGCATTTGAGATAAGGTCATTATTGTTCAAAAGAAAGTCTATTCATAATTGTTTGAGGTTCATTGCGTCCATCGCCGTCTTATCTTTGTAATCAACCTGCAAATTTTTCCTACATTAAACCATTTTCCGAAAATTATCAACATGCTTTATATGTCCCTGAGACTTCATTTGTGTATTGAAAAAATAAATGATTCAGTACCATTATGCTCTCTGATTGGCTAGAGCTTGAAGCCATTCAAAGTTTTAGCCAATCAGAGAATGTAATGGTACTAAATTTTGAAATTGAAAACTCGGCTTTACAAAAGCTCTTTATATTTGATTTTCAATTGTTCAAAAACTTAAAAACTCATTTAATTTTTTTTTTCAAGTAAAAATACAATGACACATAGTCATAGATACAATCCATGAATTTAGTCACATCATCCAAAAAGAAATTTTTTTTTGAGGGTGGGAAAATTTGGGGAAAAGAAAAATATACTTAAAGAAAATCGTACTGAACATGAGTAAAGCAGATTGAATTTAGAAGAAGGTAAAGAAACTGTGAGAAGCAGTATGACAGAATTTTATTGATGCATTTTTAGAAGAAGAAAAAAAAACTATCCTAAATCCACGAGTTTCATAGCAGAGACAACAACAAAAAAAACTGACGATTTAAAAAATCACGTGAAAATAGTGTGTGAAAGAGAAGATAACACAAAAAAATACACAAATAGATCATATTGAAAAAAAAAGAATATATATAAATATATAAATAAAAATCTATATGTAAATAATATACATAAAAAAAACAAATATTTATATTCAAAATGAGAAAATAAGAAATGGTAAAAATAACTATTGATCATGAATGAGTTGCGGGATTCATTATGTGATTCCTTCGTTGGGTTTCGAATTGAACGTTGATGAAAAAAACAAATTGTGCGGGAAAAGATAGAGAGTACTGAAGATAACCTCAAAACTGAACGAATAAAGAAAACACCATAAAAATCATAATACCAATTTTTTTGCAGGTTTGATGCTAACTTGAGAGCATCAAAATTGTGTGAGAAAAGACACAAGGAATGAAAATTAAAATGACTATTTATTTGTACATACTTTTTTTATAATTTAACGAAAAGATAACCTCCTCCTTCGAAAAAGTGCATTTCAGAACGATTCGTTTATTCGTTAAATATTGGACAAATTTTTGAATTTAAAAAAAAAAAATAAAAACCATTTTTTCATCCAAATAACGAACATTTCTTCCAATTGACAACAAAATGCTTATCAAAGGTATGAGAATATTAGATGGATAAACAAAAATAAATAGAAAAAGAAAAGAAATCTTTAACACTACCTTATAAATAATAGTAAATGAGAAGAGGTATAAATAAAAAATATATAAATAAATATATAATTTCGTAAAGTGCTTTTACATACATAATATTTTTAATATGAAAATGAAATATAAAATGAAAAATAACAGAGAGGTGAGAAGACTGCACGAAGAGTGGGTTTTGCAAGAAAAGAAAAAAAAATGAAGAATAAATGAAAGAACATTTAAAGAGCAATTAAATATGGCAAGAATTCGTGCAGCGCGAAAAAGGAAGAAAACAGGTGAGATAATTAAAAAATCTCACCTAAAATGCGTCGTGAGGCAAGAAAAAAAGACGTCACTAGAATTATTCAATGCGCTGTAAAATGTATACAAAACATAAAAGCACTCAGAAGAGAGTGCCTAAAAAAAATATGAGAAAGAACCTACCTACAATGACTAAAAAAAAATGTGCAGCAAAGTATGCAAAACGGAAAATAATAATATTTATTATTAAATAAATTATAGACAAGTGAAGAAAGAAAAAAAGTGTTGAAAAAATGGAGAAAAAACGGTAAATTATTTAGGTGAAAAGACGCGGAGGAAATGAGGAAAAAGAAATACTATATGAAAATATATATTAAAGAAAAAAAATATCGTATGAAGTATAAAAGAATTATGAGGAAAAAACACGTAATTTTAAGGGATCTTCAGTGTCTCAAAATTTGCGAAGACGAAGCGCGTGGAGAGAGAGAGAAAGTGCGAGAGAAAGAAGTTAGGTCCTAAGATACTTAGGTTGTTTTTTTTCTGTTGAATTTGGTTGGAAATAAAAAGCTGAAAACGAGAGAAATTTGCTTCTTTTTTCCCACCAAAAAACACCTGATTCTTCGAACGTGTCTAATACACACAAAAAAAAGCAGCGAAGGTGGAAGAGAAGTATCCCAGAGGATGACTCACCCAATTTCTTGTCCCGAAACCTCTCTTTGAATTCCTTATCGCGAGCCGCTTCTCTGTTGTTGCTTCTTGGGGAGTCTTTGAGAGAGTCAAGAGTACCATCGAGCAAGGATGAAACACTGAGGAAACAAACGTGAAACATGCATCACTGGGTATCTTCTGCTGAAGATAATGGTTATGCGTAGGAGTATGCTGGATTTTTCCACATTTATTCCGCTTTGGTAAACTTCGGGGACATCCAGGACAATTTTGGTAAAGGAGAACTCTTCTTGCACAGCTTTCTTGGGCATTTATTTTAGGAACCAGAATGTACTACATGTTCAATAAATTGATAAATTGTGAGATACAGTGGGGCCTCGATAGAGTCAACCGAGTCAACTAATTATTTTCAGGCCTGTTGACTCCATTGGATTCGGTGACTCTATCGGAGTCCGAAAAAAATCAATTTAAATGTGAAATTTTGATATAAAGGGGTATTATTTTATGTTTGTACTGGATAATTGATAAATTTAAAACGATAGTAGAATATTTCATTTACTAAACCCATAACTTCTACACCCTCTGGTCCAAAAAAGTCGTAGGGTAAGTGTGCCTGATTCCGGCCACCTTTTTTGTTCCTCGAATTTCGATGAACCTTTAGATTTTACGTACTCTAGAGATTATACAATGCAAAAGAATAACAAAAAATGTAGCTTCGACAAACGAGATGACGTAAAAAAGACATTTGAAGAATTCCCGAAGGGCAAGGAACTATGAGAATGAAGGTGGCCGAAATAGGGCACCAAAGCTATGTCTACATTTTTATTCATTTTAAAATGTATTAAGAATGATTTTGAAGTAAATTAAGACGGTAAACTCTTTACAAGGTTCCAAGCAACACTCTTACAAAAGAAAGAATAAAAAAATCAATTTGTATTTAAAATATTATATAATATTTCAAACTTGAGACTTTGACGCTTGCATGCAACTATGCCGAAATTTGGCACACTTACCCTATGTTGGACAAAAGTTGAAAAATGAGCCATTTCCATTGAAAAATGTCTCAAGAAATTTGTTAGAAAATTTTCAACTCCATATGAAAAAAAAGAGTGCTTTTATAAGAAAAAGTTCAATTTGGTTAAACTTTTTCTTATAAAAGATTAAAAATAAAAATTGTGAACACTTTTCCACACTGTTTCTTTGGGGAACAGCACCATCCATTGAGTTTTTCTGATACTTGCATGACAATGAGGTGTCAATTGAGCGAATTTCCATAAAAACTTGTTTTCATTTCACAATGAAGGTGTTTTTAGATGAAATTCAAGTAAATTTTGGTTCTTTGATGGTGAAAATAGTGCGTGCAGTGAGAAAATGTCCCTTTAGGCGTCTTCTATACGGGGGGATTTCGAAATGCACCCCACTGTGCTATGCACCGGTTAGTCTCGGGAAATCTCCCCTAGTGGTTCAAGCCCGAGATAAATTTTCTCCACCCTCTGTTATAAATTCTCCAAGTGTGCTCTAACTAAAAATAGATAGTCTGGAAGACTTTCTATTTTATTTCGAAACGTTTCAAACGTCAATCACACAGCTTTTTACAATCAAAGAATTTGTTAAAGAGTAGTAAAGTTAATATTTATGCCTGGTGACGAACATTTTATAAGGAAGAGGAGATGGGGCATCGATCCTCTATATCAAAATCGTCCTACCGCAAGATGTTATACCAATATTTTTGCTAAATTGAGGAGCTCAGAGCAAAAAACGCTATTTTAATAGGAAAATACGTACAACTTAGAGTTTTTTTGCTCTGAGCGCCTCAATTAAGAAAATATTCTAAGTTTTTATTTTTCTATAAATCAACTTTATTATCTATTTAACTTTTTCTTCATTTCTATTTAAGGATGTCTATTTAACAATTCGATCATATTCTAATAAAGATTAAACGATATATTCAGAAGAGTGATCGATACCATATCCGTATTTCACCTGCTTTTCGACTCTTGATAACTTTAAAAATAGTTCACGAGAGAAAAATCTCTTGAAAAACACAAAAAAAAAATTATTTATAATCGCTAGAAATGTTAAAATGTTCAAACATAAACAAATGGAGCTTCCGAAGAGGGAGATTTTAAGCACCAAAAGATAGGCAAAAATGCACCGGTCTAAAGCTCAATGGGGGAATTTTGTTTCAAAATAGCGGTTTCGAAATAAAATCCCCCCGTTTAGATGGTCCCTAAAGTGTTAAAATAGCATCGATTTAGACCATCGACACAAGGTTGACATAACTTTTTTAATTACTAATTTTGAAATATTATTTACTTCTATTTTAATTTATCATAACTTTACTAAGAAATTTTGGGCTCTGACACTATTCATGATTTTTTAAAATATCCTTTCTTTCCTATATGATTCCTAATTAAATTTACAACTAATTAACTCCAAAACAAGAGGATGTTTGTACTGCATGTCTAATGTCCAATCAAGCTCATTATTATTTGCAAAGTATTGCATTTTGTATTAAGTTAATTGTTTTATATCAAGCAACTCTTTTCAATTAACAGCAAAGTCTTAGAGTTAGAGCGTATAACTTCATCATATTCCCCGTGTAATCTGTAAATTATGTGGCCACTCGAAACGTAAAGTCGCGTGCATTGTCATCGATAAAACATCCCAGGTATTCCATGTGGTCGGCCACTCGTGTTCTCGTATGCGGATGGAAAGAGCTGACCAGAATTGTGTTTGTGATGGAGATCGTACGTACAAGAGTTCTGTTTCTGAACCTCCCTCAATTATCACTCATTCCAACAGGAGTGAATTAAGGGATAGTTTTACTCTATTTTTAATTAATTTTTATATGACTTTAAGGGTAATCCACTATACTAAATTCTTCCGAAAATCCATTCGTTCTTACAGGGTCAAATGAAATAACAAAACGAATCCAACGTGCGTTCTAAGAACGAAAAATATAAAAGTTCTATTATTATAGTGATACCATGAAAGAGAAATACAAGCTGAAATAAATAGTTTTCAAAATTTCCTATAATACTATCAATTGAATACTGGCCTGTACTTCAATAATATGGACTTTACAGTGGACTAAGAATTTTTTTTTGTTTATTTTCACTAACATTCTCACGCATAAATTTTACACATGGTTGATTCCCCTCGCTTTTTTGACTTCATCTTCTTTCCTCTAAACACCAAAAACCCGCAAGTTGTAAATAAAGTAATACTAATGGGAGAAGGGCTGAAATGCGGAAGATTAATGGATAAACTTGGCACCCTTGCCTTCAAGATCCCACAATGTCTGCAGAGACCATCATAAAGTTGAGGGGAGACTTTTGCAAAAATGCACATTTTTCGTGGGTTTTCTTTTCATCAATTTCCATTAGGCCAACATGCGTGCATCGTGAAAAATCACCTGTTCCATTCAATTCATCTCAAAAACACTCCAACACCGTGACCTCTGGCATTTGTACGAGGATAAAAAGAAGAAATCTCGTTCCATCTAATTCTGCCCATTTATGGTAGTGGCGAGAGGAAAAGAAGCGGATTCATGCGCGCCAAAACGCCACAGTCACACATTGGTCGTTCTCTTTGAGGGGGTTTTTCTGGGTGGATATGAATGAAGATATTCTCAGTCTCTCTCCTCTTCTTGGCTGAACTTTTGGGGGAGGTTTTGCTACGAGCTATAGGGTTGGATGAGGGAGAATCATTTGATGGTTTCCTGGAATTTCTATCAGCAAAACGACGCATTTCTCCACTATTGCGAAATTCTCATACCCTTTGACCTTTTTCCATGGAAATCGATGACTCTTCTCAATATTTTTCATCATGAGACTATTTTCTTCCGGCGTTTTCTTTAGTGTTTCCATTCAAATTGGAAACATTTGTGGATTGTTTCGCTTTTCATCGTTAACTGACTTTGGCGAAATATGTATTTATATGATACCTACATCGTGAACTCTGAACCTCACAGAATCTATTAGTTTTACTTGAATGTAAAACTTTTTTTGTCGCTGATTTAGAATCGGGCAAGAGAAAAATATTTATTTATTTATTTCATTTCGATGTACCGGGCTTTTATTGCCATTTTGTACATTGTTCTACAAATTTATTATTCAGTTTACAATTTTTCGTGAAAAATGTCCATTCAGACGCTTCAATCATTTGCATCGGGCGGGACTTGAACTCACAACTGTGACAGTCGAGCCGGGGATCACACCGCCCAAGAGCCGAACGCTCTTACCAATTGCACCACGGATCCCCTCAAGAGAAAATTATATTTAGTTAATAGGAATACCCAGGGCAAAATAATACAGGTTAAAATTTTCAATAATTCATATAAAGACAAAGGACAAAAAACAGAGAATTTTTTTTTCATAATTAACCTATTATGAACATCCTTAAAATATCCAAGATTTTAAGGGATTAATCAAAAGGCTCACGGACAAAATATTGGATGATTGCATAAGTTCGTAGGACTACCTAAGATAAATTTTAACTGATATTTTCTTTTAGAAATATAATTTGTATAATCAAGGATATAAAGTCATCATTGATCTTAACACTTCTCAAAAAATATATAACCTTATAATCCCCTTTTTTAAGAAAGAACCTGTTTTTTTCTTGAAGAAAGTTTGCAAGGTCGTTTTAGACAGCTTCTTCTAAGGAGTCCATATTTTTGGGCATCAAACTATTTTGTAGAGATTGAATTGAAACAAATGATAATCTGAAGGGTCAATATCTGAAGAATATTCTTGGTTCCGGAGAATTTCCTATTATAACTCCTGTAATTTTGGCAGCGTCTGCTATTTGATGCATGATTTAGTGTTCTCATTTTGGAAAATTGTGCCCTTTCTTTTGGCCGAAATCGGAAGTTTCTATTACATAAGCGCATTGATTATAATGAAATAGTCACGGTGTTCATGTTTTATGATTATTTCATCGCGTTAAAGTAGCTAAAAGTGATTAATTTCCCTGAAATCCTATCAAATTTACAGCAACTCTTTCAACAATTACAAATCTGCTTTTACAGCAAGCTTGGCTGTTTTTCCGTGGACCTTTTCTTCATCGCAACATATCAGGAGAGAAATAGTTACATTCCCTACAATCATACGGTTTCCCTTATTCCTTTCAGTCAAAACTTGTGACACTCATCTATTGAGTTTTTAAACGTATCAAAGCTTTTCGAAATAGCGAAATATGATAGAATTATTATTGTCCAACATCTTAACAATCTATTCAATTGTTATTCACAAATTTTTATCCGTTAGGATACTCACAATATTGCCATTAATGTTAAAGGCCTTTTAAAATGGAGTTGATGTTTCAAAGGATTATTACCTCTCTCAGGGTGTTGACTGATAATTAGGGTTTTTTTCTTCTCTCTTCACCTCCCTCGTGGTTTGTGTTCACAAAAAAAAGTTCTTTTCCTAAAAAAACAGCACAAACCACCACAACGCGCACTTGACACTTCTTGCATATACTATCTTTACACAATCACATTCAATCACCTTCAAGCTCATCCAGAAACTGGCCCAATATCTTCCAGCCACCGACCGGCCTCCCTATTTCCCCTTATCAGCAAAATTTCCTGCCTAACCAGTTGCCCATATATTCTCTCAAGATCTAGGAAATTAATTTAAATTTAAAATGTAACCGCAACAGGATAAATCCTTATTTCGAAATTTTCAAAGACACCTTTTAATCATTCTAAAGGCGTCTAGACATTGGGAGCAATTTTCATCAAAAATTGCATTTTTGACGTTTCCACCTACAACAAGGCAATCAATTTCCTTCAAAAAGTAATTTTTGAGAAAAATTGCTTCCAATGTGTAGAGGTCTTAAGAGCAAGAACTTGATCTAAATAAATGCCCAAAATGCTTTTCTGTGGAAATTTATCACTAAAACCTTTCCAAAATTCACCTAACATTGAATGCTGTAAATGTAACTTTTTGTTCCACATTTGGGAAAAGTCCTACAAAGGACATATCGACTTATTCAAAAGATATTTGGCATTAGAGGGATGTAAGACACTATAATCTTTCCAGTACAAGCAAAAAAATAAACATGAATAGTGGAGGAAAGCTATGGCATAGCCCTTAACGACCTGCGTCAAGAAGTCCCACGAACTTATGCAATCATCCAATAGATTTAAGGCCTTCTTAAGGGGTTACATTGGTCAAGAAGATTGAAAAACAGCATATTAAGATAAAAAGGAATTTCTTTAATTCAAACTATAAAATATAACTATAAAGTTCAAGATTTACACTTTATTTTCTGATATTATCACTCAAAGGTTTTGAATATTCAGTCGTTGGTACTTGGTTTTCGTAAACCTTTTTGTGAAAAACGGGTATTTCAGTTGATAAGATCATTCAGAGTAGGTTTTGATCATGAACTCAAAAAAAAAACTTGGGAAAATTATGACAGACACCAGGGAGATCTCAGGAGCTAAACATTATGCCCAAACAATCTTAAGACTTAAGCGGAGAGACAGATTAATTGAAAACTAATGGAAATGTATTCTTATGATTATTTTGATTATACTTATGTTAACTCTTTCGCATCATACTTTTATTCAGCAAGTGAATTCATGTAAAATTGAGTTTTTCCTAATGCTTTATGATCAAATATAATAGTTCTGAGAGGAAAAAAATTTTCCAATGCGTGAAAACTCGGAAAAACTCCGGGTCATATATGACCCTATTGTCGGCAAGGGAAATGTACATACCATTTTCAAAATTTATGTCACGGGCTTTGTAAGAGTTTTTTTTGCTTGAAGTTATGAATTTCGCCAAAACCATGGCAAACTGGATTGTTTTGATGAACACTGTACTCTTGGTGTTCAAGGAATCTTCCTGGTAATCCCTTGAACAGTCACTGTCACAATATTTTGAGTGGTATTTGGCAAAAATAAACTTATCTACATATTTATTCACACACAATACAATTGCACAATATGATACGCTTGCAGAATACTCTACAATATTGCAAAATATGTTATAATTCATCAGATATAAGATGAAATGTCCAGGAGCAAGATATTTTCCTCCTGGATTTCACAAAGAAAAACAATGTCCCAACTGTTCCAACTACATTGCACGAAAACACTTTCATAAACTTTTCCCTTGCCGACAATAGGGTCATATATGACCCGGAAAATTTTACACGCTTTTCTGGAAAATTGAGAGTAGTTTATTATATCAAAATATGCACTATACAATCTTTGGATATTCTATTTTGTGTTTCTAAAGAACTTTTTGCTGAAAGAAATAAATGAATATAAAAAAAATTTGAAAAAGAAAAGTCATTTCACAAAGTTCGAAATTAGTGATTTTTGATCTGAAATATTTTCTTTTCCTGAATATCTGGAGTTTTGAGAAAATTAGCCAAGAATCTTACATCCTTCTATTATGATGTCGTGCACAAACATATAGATTTCAATTAATGTAAATAGTCAAAAAAAAAATTCCCCCGGGTCATATATGACCCTAATGACGCGAAAGAGTAAATGCATCCAGAGTATCTCTGTGTTCCAGGACAAAATTGACGAAGCACTCCTTTTGGCTGAGGAGTGTGTTGGGACCCTTCTTTCTTTTCTTCGGTCCAGATAAAGCTCCTGGAACCATAAATTGACCTCGTCACTTATCTACAGCCACTTCTTGTTTGAATTACTTACCACTCGAAATTAATTGACCTGAATTGCTTATTTTTTGCCAGAAAAAATTCTGAAACTGGGAAATCTGTATGATTATCTTTCTGTGCCTTCTGCTGAATGGGTTTGGCGTTTGGTGGAGCAACTGCCGATATTTCGGCGATAACTCAACTCTACTTGATTTACTGCAGCGGAATTGCGACATTGAGGAGAGGAGGAACTGTGTAGATTGTTATTTCTGTTGACAATAAATCGGAACTTTATGCATCATTAAAACTGGAACGTCTTGTTTTGACATCTTGGATAATCAAATTTCTTTAGGGACGCTAAAGGCTATTTTATCCAAAATTCCTATAACTCGGAATTCGAAATCTTTAGTGTCAAAGTTAAAGCTTTAACTTACATCTTTAGGCTTCTTTATCTCAGAATTTGGGAGGAATGCCTATTTATTTAACTCTTTCGTGTCATTAGGGTCATATATGACCCGGGGAAATTTTTTTTTTGACTATTTACATTAATTGAAATCTATCTGTTTGTGCACGACATTATAATATAAGAATGTAAGATTCTTGACTAATTTTCTCAAGACTCCAGATATTCAGGAAAAGAAAATATTTGAGATCAAAAATTACTAATTTCGAACTTTGTGAAATGACTTCTTTTCAAAATTTTTTATATTCATTTATTTTTTTCAGCAAAAAGTTCTTTAGAAACACAAAATAGAATATCCAAATTTTGATATAATAAACTACTCTCAATTTTCCAGAAAAGCGTGTAGAATTTTCCGGGTCATATATGACCCTATGGTCCTCAAGGGTAACAGTGTTTTCGTAAACCTATAGCGAAATGTTGTTGGGACATTGTTTTTCTTTGTGAAATCCAGGAGGAAAATATCTTGCTCCTGGTCATTTCATCTTATATCAGATGAATTATAACATATTTTTCAATATTTTAGAGTATTCTGCAAGCGTCTCATATTGTGCAATTGTATTGTGTGTGAATAAATATGTGGATAAGTTTATTTTTGCCAAATACCACTCAAAATATTGTGACAGTGACTGTTCAAGGGATTACCAGGAAGATTCCTTGAACACCAGGAGTACAGTGTTCATCAAGACAATCCAGTTTGCCATGGTTTTGGCCAAATTAATAACTTCAAGCAAAAAAAAAACTCTTATAAAGCCCGTGATATGGATTTTGAAAATGGTACACTTCCCTTGAGGACAATAGGGTCATATATGACCCGGGGTTTTTCTGAGTTTTCACGCAATGGAATTTTTTTTTCCTCTCTGAACTATTATATTTGATCATAAAGCATTAGGAAAAACTCAATTTTACATGAATTCATCTGCTGAATAAAAGTGGGACGCGAAAGAGTTAAAGGGTTTGGGAAATTCGATAGGGCGATTGAATATCCGATCCTAGAACTCTGTCACTCAGTAAGAACGGTCAGTTATCTCTTACGACCTATTAATTCATTTTAGTTCACACTCTACAATTCCTGTAAGATATTGAAAACAACTTTCATTGTGTATTTCATAACAATTTTGGAAAAAAAAAAACGAAAACCATTCTCCATTTGAGGTTCTTTCCAACACATTTAAAGTGATCAAACAAAGAATATGCTCGAACCTGTCTTTTTTTGTTGAGCACAGGTTCTGGAAGTCTTGCAAGTGTTCGGAACGTTTGGATAAAAGAGAATAGTGAAAAAAACGTAAAAAAGAAGATTACAAATCAACCCCTGTTTCTCTCTCTTGCGTATTGCTGATCATACTTTCTGGCTGCTTCTTCATCTCAGTTCTCTTTCGCTATCTTCGTCTTCTGGAGCATATACAATGGAGCCGAGAAGAATAGTATTGGTGGTGACTTCTTGGGTTCTTCAGCACACCTTTCCGCTCTCTGGCGTGGATGAGGGCCGCTCAAAGAGCTCGAGACTCGCGTTCAAGGTGGACGACGTTCGCCATATTAGTGGCGGGTGAAAAGAACGAGTGTGCGAAATTGCCTTTTTCTTTGCGGTTTTCCTCTTCAATCTCACCTCAATTGGTGTTTACCTTTCAACTGAAGGATAGCAGGAGTGGATGTGATACTTTCTACTGATAACCTCGTGATTATCTCTATCAAAGGACCATTAGCAGGTGAGTTTACTGTGTTTGCACCAGTGATACTTTGTCCAATTGTCCACTAATAAATATGGTGCATTAACGAATTCCAGTGCCAAAAAAAAAAACAAAGTGAAAGTGCGTGAAGATTTTTCCAGAATTGCAATCAAAGCATGCTCTGGAGGTGCTAATTGAAAATTTTCAATTGTTTCATACAGGTAACTTGTTCAATGTGAAACATGTGCCTTTTTGTTTTGAGCACCCAAGCCAAAACCCATACACATGCACACGTGTTCACGCAAAAGAAAGAGATAAATTGCACAATTAGATATTCCACTCTTTTAGTCAATTTACCAATTTTTTTTTAATATTGTATTTGCAATGGTATTGCCCAGGTGCGTATATATTTGTTTTTATTCGCAAATTACGAAATGTGGCAACATTGCTACAATTCTTTCAAGTAAACGATCTCTCTCCATCCTCTTCCCACACTCACCTCACAGAGGTGAGAAACCCAAGAATGAAAAGCATATATCGTACTCTCTCACCATGCAGTATGTACCTGATACAGTTGTTATTTTTCTTCTTTTACCTGTTCTAACAATATGTTTCTTTTTCCTTTCAATGCACTTCTTTTCCCTCTAATATTTCTTTGGTTTTTTTTATTCCTTCACTGAATCTCCCAAGTTATGTTTTCTCTCTGTCCTTCCATGGAGAATGGGTTCAGAATTTAGAGAAGGTGCAAAAGATACGATTTAAGAGTTTAAAAAAATGTTTATGAGGGAAAAACCACCTCTACGATTTTTTTTGCGTGTTTCTTTAACAAATCTTTGGCACATTTTTAGACCCACAGACCTTTGTGATGGGATTGATCTTCAAAGGATTCAATATCCAATGCTTTGGTCGATCCTTTCTACAAAATCTACACTAGCGATCATAAGAAATACAACACATTGTAAAAACAGATAAATAATGTTAAAGATTTTCATTTTTGAAAAACAAAAATGTCTTAAAGGTTTCATTGCTAAATCCACAATTGTCTCTCAGTTATAGGAGAAAGGGTCATAATTTTGGACAGTTTCTAAATTCGGACACTTTGAGGGTAAAATTGGACACTAAAAACAAATTGATTAAAATTATGGATTTTTATTCCAATATTTGATGAATAATGAATTCTATCTAAATATTTGTTCTTTTTGAAAGATTTTAACACTAAATACGTTAAATTTTGAATATGATTTGAGTTAAAATTGCTTTGTTGAAAATGCAGTGTGAGCAATTACTTACGAGAAATATGACAGAATTTCGTGTTTACTTCAATCTTGTTTAGCTGTGATGAAGTACTACCAAGTTTTGCTCCCTTTTTTTGAGTGATATTATTAAATATTCATTGAATATTGTGTTGATACACATTAATGGTGATTTGTACATTTGACCTAAAGTGAGATTTGCCTTATGAATTACGTTTACCGTGTGAAAAATGGGCAATTTTCTACGAGGTTCACCAGTATAATAATTATAACCAGTGAGGTGATTGTCCTTATTTTGGACACGTGCTTTTCTCTCGAAATTTCGTGAAGTTTTAGCTTTTGTGATGACTAGGTTGTATAAATGCATGGAGAAACAAAGAAGCATCGTCTCTACGAACGAAATGTAGTGATAAAAGCCTTGAAAGGCTCCCGGAAAGGCCAGGAAATGAGCGAATCCTCGAGTACTTGGAGTACCGAAGTCAACTCACTTTAATGAATGATATAGCAAATTTCTGGGCTTCTTGTGATATACTACGGTTCCCTTACATAAACAGAAAGAGGACTTGTTAAGATAAGTTTTTGAAATGAAAAACAATGTGCATCCTATTGAGGCGAACTAGCTGTCCAAATTAACAACCAAGTTGTCCAAAATAAGAGTCAAATTCACCTCTACGTATCAATTCATTTTTGAACGTAATTATATTAATTTTAGTAAAAAAAAAAGACGATAAATAGCTAGCAAAGTTACTAAACAACCCTTCTGAAAAGAGAGTAACAAAAAATCATTTAGTATTGAAAATATCGCACTTCAAACTTGGAACATCGATGCTTATAAGCAGATTGTCCAAAATTATGAGCCTTTACCCTACAGGCTTCAGACATAAGACTTAGCCATGGCTTAACTGCTATAATTACTTATCAGTCAAGATATTTAAAAACAAAATTAACTTAGGATTGGATAATCAAGAACAAATGTCCTGATAGATTCTGAAAAAGCTGTAAAATTGGTTGCCATTTAGGATTCTGAGACCTTCGGGAACTGGGCTGAACCTCTAATCCACTCTAGACCATTTTATTGTAGCACATAATATTACCAACTAATTTCATTCCTTCTCTCTCTATCTACTGCCCTAGATACACCTACGACTTAACTCTTTCGTCTCTTTTGGAACTGTAGTACCCAAAGAAGCATATGCATTTTCTATGAAAAAACAATGTTTTTTAATTATTCAGAACTGATAAAAATCCGATTCTTGTGGATGATTACAAACTATAAGGATGTCCAAATGTAAGATATTTTTTGTAGGACCTCAATTAATTCTTGAGCTTAGATATTTTTGATTAAAAATTGTGAAATTGGCTTGCAGCATATGCTTCGGTCCGGAAAGAGTTAAGCCGTAAGTAAAGCGTAAGACTTAATTAGATGAGATTCTTTACAATTTCAGCTTTTGTGGTCCTAGATGAAATCCGATCTCGTCAGATCGGGCCCAAATTTTAGATTTACACGTTTTGACACTCATATTTAGATCACGAATATCATATGCGCTAAAAATCGATTTTCGTGGACGTCCCGTCCCGTTCGTCGTATAACCACTTCTGGAGAGAGACCGGAGAGAGATATCGACAAGCGGTTTTCGGCAAAGGTTAAATGTCGATAGGTGGCTAGAAGTTTATGATGTCAGAACCCCCTCCCCTTCCGCCATTTTAGAACACTCCCAAATTTTGTTTCTTAATAACTCAGCCCCTATGACATTGATCGATCTCAAATTTTAGTATGTTATAGCTGGGCCTAAAAGCTTTCGATTAAAAAGAAATTCACGCCCTTTCGGCCCCCTGACCCAAGCTAGAAGGGATCAAAAATTGAATTTTCAAATGATCCTTCTTCTTCGATTCTAATTATCGGAATTTGAAAACTTTTAGTGTTTTGGAAAGCTCTGGTGGAGTACTACAACCTTTAGGAACAACCTAGGTTTGCGAAAACTTCGTATTTTACATATCGTATTTTACATGTTCGAATTGCACATTTCGTATTGCGGAAACTTCGTATTCTAGTACATTTCGTATTTTACCATTTCGTATTTCACATTTCGTCTTTCATACATTTTGTACAAAAATTGAACATATCAACCAATAAAATAATAGAATTTCAGTTTTATGGGGTTAAGGGCACTATGCGCCTCGGATCTGAGTTTAAAGTCGAACTTCAAGCAATAATCAGTATCGCTTGTTAGGACAAAGGGAAATTTACTGTGTTTTTTAAGTTATCAGTAGCGTCTGTTGAAGCAAAGGGAAATTTTCTGTGCTTTGGGAAGTCATTTGTATCGCCTGTTGGGACAAAGGGAAATTTTCTGTGTTTTTTGAAGATAACAGTATCTCCTGTTGGGACAAAGGAAAATTTTCTGTCCTTTGGGAAGTCATTTGCATCGCCTGTTGAGGCAAAGGGAAATTTTCTGTGCTTTGGGAAGTCATTTGCATCTCCTTTTGAGGCAAAAGGAAATTTTCTGTGCTTTGGGAAGTCATTTACATCGCCTGTTGAGGCAAAGGGAAATTTTTTGTGTTTTTAGAAGATAACAGTATCGCCTGTTGGGACAAAGGGAAATTTTCTGTGTTTTTTGAAGATATCAGTAGCACCTGTTGAGACAAATGGAAATTTTATGTGCTTTGGAAAGTTATCAGTAGCACCTGTTCAATTTTTGTATAAAATTTATGAAAGACGAAATGTAAAATACGAAATGGTAAAATACGAAATGTACTAGAATACGAAGTTTCCGCAATACGAAATGTGCAAAACGAACATGTAAAATACGAAATGTAAAGTACGAAGTTTCCATATCCCGAAAACCTTCCTTATGTGCCATAATGAAAAAAAAAACTTACGAAGAGCAGGGGGAAATTAACCCGCATTTTGATGTTTGTAAATAAATAATTTATGTATTTTATAGCACGGATTCAAAGAGACAGAAATATTATTCTGTCAATTTTAAATCATATATATTATATACCATTTTGGAATGCTTGATTTTTGATTGTTTTGATGTCAAGCTGTCTGTTGATTTGGCTGCTTGCCAATTAGAATCCTAGAAATCAAACGGTGAGAGATATCGACTTACAATCTTCGATGACCCTACCCCCTATAAATCGGTATTATTTAACATTTTCCGTTATCTTTCCTAACAACAAGCTATATTATTTAACTGATTATTTCGAATCTTATAGTATTCCAAAAAATTTAACTTTCTAGATATATCAATTTTTCAGATTGTGCGTCAAATTATTTTCCCTGGCATTAGCTAATGTTTTAAATATTCGAATCGTTAGTGTTAGTTGGACCGGTTGGACCCAAATTAACCTCAATGAGCGAAAAAGAAGATTTGCGTGATTTTGAAAAATAGGAAAAGAAAGAGTTTATTGAGAATGTTAGCACCATAATAAACTGGTTGCCATCGAAAAGTGTTGAAAAGTAGTGTAAATATTCCCAAACAAATTTCCCAATAATCCATTACCATGTTTCTACAATGCAAAAATACTGATAAAACTGCCTGCTAATTTGCCCCTCTCAATAAATCATAGATAAAAATTATCTCTCTCAGTGGCGAAACAACCCAAGAAGTAATATTCCATAAAAATTTATCCGTTCAGGAATTCATCCCTTCTCCACAATGAATGATTAAAATTAAAGGAAAAATGTCTTGTAGTAAAAGCTTTTTCTATTTCCTTGCAGGACCGCCGAGGAAGGGATGATGAGTGCGCATGCGACACGACGGAATGCTCGTCATTGATTAAATTAAACCATCGAGCCAGTTCTTGTATAGTCGAAGGGGTACCGGCGACGGAGGGACCTCTTCGTGCTTCTACGGCATTTTTCCGCGAACCACCCTAAAATGAACATACATTCGATTCCAGAGGGTGGCACAAGTGCAAGTGAACAGTTCCTCAAGTAATTTCTCACTGTATTTTCCTAGTTGAATTTTTTTTTGCCGTGATAAAAGGGCTCAATGCAGTGTGAAAATGTGTGAAAACTCACCAGAAGTGATAATATTCAGTTACTATAACGTGATTGTGACGGAAAAATGGTGAATAAATGTGAATAATGCAACCGTTGACGGGAAAAATGACAGCGTCTTCGGAATCCTGCAACGGCGACTACCCCAAAATGGAGGAGCCTCCCTCAAAGGACACCCTCAATATTCGAGAGGAGTCACAAATCCCTGAGAATCACCCCAGAAGGTAAATTGAATGTGTGATTATTTGCTAAAATTTATCTCAAATAGAAATTTTTCAACATAGTAAATCCAAAATCGAATGTCCTTGGTACAAAACATCCGCATATAGCCCACCCACACAAGAACTTCCCTAAGAGTAAACCCTCATACATTCCCTCAATGATTTTATCTATTCAGAGTGCAGGAATTGCAAAGAGTTTTCAAGCAAAGTGTAAACAGAAGAAGATAAAAGATTCAGGTATATTTTTCTATTCAAATGTTTGCATTGCAGCAAGAAAAAAGAGTGCCCTTATGTCGTAAAATATGACCCATTAGTTTTCTCGTAATTGGCCAGGAAGTACGGTCAGTGGCAATTAAGTTACGCACAAGTTTGAACGTATTCTGCTGATGTTACAAAAATCTTTATCTCCCTTCCTAGCAAACAATTTTTCACAAGTTTATTGCTGTCGAAATTGCAAAGATTTTCCCATTTATAAAATTGAATTAGGATGAAGTTTAATAAATAATTTAAGTAAAATAAAACAAGCAAAAATTAAGCAATCATAGTTCAAGCCGTTCAAGCTCAAAAAGCTTTAAAATTTGTAACTCGTTAGTTACTAATTATACTTCAATGGAAGTTGATTAGAAACATTAATATGCTTTGATCTATGTAATGGATCTATATTTACATTAAAGTAAGTGAATTATTTCGTATATTTAATCTGCTAAAGATGCTTTACCGGTTAAGATGTAATTAAAGGGAAGTTCTTTGCGAAACTAACATTTAGCCATTTAACATGGCTTTAATTCGTCTTTATCTTCGAAAGTTTCTTAATCCCTGAAAAAGTTTTGTTTTTCTGCAGTAGTGCATATAAAATAAAGCATCAAAACTCCGTCTAAACTGAGTAGGGGCGCTAACATTAATAGGGGAGAGGGTGTAGTAATTTCACCCCTTAATTGCAAATTGGATTTTGATATCGTTTTGTATAAAAATGATAAATAGGAATAAAACATAGAATAAACTGTGAGTTACATTTGGGATTAGGGTTAATAAAAATAAGAATAATTGTCTTTGAATAAGGGGAGGTGGGCTACTTTGAGCTCTGGGGCTACATTGTTATACGATTTTTTCGCATATTTCTAATGGAAACCGGGTTTTAACAATTTGTATAGACAAAACTAATTGTGGATCTAAATAAAATAAATGTAAGGTCCTGATTCATTTAGAAATAGACGAAAAAGTCGTATAACAATCTAGTCCCACAGCTCAAAGTAGCCCCATCTGCCCCTATCATTGGTCTATTGTGGGGAAGACGATTCATATGAACGGCAGAATGCGCAAAAGTCCTCCAAAGTGGATTAAATAAATATATTAGTTTTAAAGGAAACAAAAATTTTGGACAGCGCCCACATATACTTGAAAAGTAAGAGCCAAAGGGCAGCAGGGTGGTAAAAATAAGGCAATAAAAATTAGAGACTAGAATGGATTTAAAATTTCAATTTTTTAAAGACTTTTTATACACAAAAATATTATCGAGAAAGATTTCATTAAAGTTTTTGACTATAAATCCGAAAACATAAGATATTGTCATATTTTTTTTATTAATTTGTAAATTTTGATAATACTAAGGGAAGTGTACCAGCGATCGGCAGTGTTCCTCGGATCGTCAAGTTAATATCACATTGTTGCTCCAAATTAAATGATTTTTTAAAGATTATTAGCTACTTTTTACCATTTAACTCTCACAAGAATACAGTACATTAACTTAAATTTAATTTATAAAACCAATTTTCCCTGAGACACTTGATTAAATTTCTGACGATCCGAGGTACAGAGCGCAAGTTTGCAATTACACATATTTTTTATTAATTTAATGTAAAAATTAAAAATTCAAAAGCACAGATATAGTTAAAGGGATCACTAATGTATCAATTAGCAAACATAAAAATATCAAATAATGTTTTGTGGATTATATTTTCAACTAAATATGGAGCATGTCTCTTAACATTCCGATCCGGGGTACTCTTCCCTTACTTAACTTTCGCGATGCTAAACTACTTCTGAACATTAAAAGATCATTATAATAAGATCAGGCATCAGCCAAGCTAAAATCTTATACTTTTATTTATTTTTTTTTTAAAGTCAATTGAAAGAACTCCGTAGAACTCTTTGCAAATACAGTAGACTCTCTTAATCGGGCATTTGGGACAAAATGTCATCCAAATTATCGAGAGATTCGGGCATCGAAGTCATTGTAAATTCCACAAAAAGCGCTCAATTATAAAGAATCATGATAAAACAAGGGGAACTACAGCGAATTTCAATAAATTTGCTTTAAAATCAAACAATCAATCAATGAAAATGTACCTTTTTCATTTAAAAATAGGTGAAAAAAATAATTTCAAAGACGCCTCAATGCAAAGGTGCCCCACTTCTCCCTAGTACACTCAGTCCCGGCATTAAGTCCTTCGGGATTATGCTCCTGTCGGAATTATGTACATACAATTATGCAAGTTTGCCTACCATTGGCAGTCAATTTATGAAATCATTTTTGAAATGCGCCAGATTGTATACTATTTTGCGACGCGGGAAATTTGAAAATATTTTGCTACTTTTTCAGAATAAAACTTAAATTTCTTTTATTAAGGTAAATTTTTTAAATATTCTATTTGTTAATGCGTTTCTATTAAACAGTTGAATCTTTTTTTAAATTACTTTTACTCCGCGCGAAATCGTTCTATGGGCGATTTATTCAAAAGAAAGCCCCTGCAGGTATGCAAATTTTCTCAATGCGTAATGCTATTTCGTGAGTTTTTTTCGGTCTGAAAATGTGCTTAATCCCGGGATTGAGTGTAACGTAAAGGATTTATTCCATTCCCTTCAAAGAGGAGAAAAATATACAAAAAAAAAAAAATTCTTCTTCGTTACTGCCCCACCTTCCCGTATCAAAATTTTCCAATTTGACTCAAAACAGCCAAGTGAATTGCCATTTTTCTAAATTCAACTGGATAATGAAGTTACTTTATGAATCTTTATTACAATAAGTTCCTACAGGCTTATCACTGACTTTGCATGATTGTTTTGAGATTAGAAAAATATGTTTTGTGTTAGCCGATTAGTTTCTTCCGATTTAAAACAGTTTATTTCACCTGCTTCTTAGAGATAATGAGGCTATATCTAAAGGAATTCCTATTAGTATAAATTGAAAAGTATTTCCAGATCTTATCTTTTGTTGCAGATAAATCTAAATTACGTTGGCCATACTAACTGAAGAGTTTTTTCACGTCACTTAAGCTCTTTTGAGGCAAGGGAAACCTGTTATGTCTCCTTTAATAAGTCTGCAAATAATTGATTTTCCAAAATCCCTTTTTGCAGAAAAAATTGCTGTCGGCATTATGCACAATAAGACAATTGAAAAATGTTTGTATTAATTTATCTTGAAACCCGTTAAAAGCAATAACTTATTGGATACTATTCTCAGAACACTCAAGAAATCGCAATAGATTAATCAAAATAAGAATTGTGTTATCTAAACCAAATAAAATTAAGTAGCGTTCTATTAAATTAAATTTTATAGAGGGATTTCTACATAATAGTAAAATTTGGGTGTTTATTACAGATATTTATCTTTTATTTGATGTTTATTTTATTTTAATTGCAATAAAGCAAACATTATACCAAGTCAAAGTCCTGATGAACCTTTTTCAGATTTCTAAGTAAAACAAAATTTTACGGATCGTTTTTTTAATAAATCTTATTTTTCCCCAAATGTTCAAATAAAATTTGTATATCTCAGTCATGAATTAATTGAGTACGATCATGTAGGGGAAAGTGCCCATGCTTTGAAGGATCCCAAGCTTTATAATGACTAAATTTGTCCTAGTTTTTGAATAAATGCGACCTCGCGATATATTTTAAAAACAAGACAATTTCCCCTAGTTTTTTTATTGAGAAACATACGAAAAACTTAATCATTGTAAAGCTTGGAACCATGTAAAGCATGGGCACTTTCCACTACTAAATTTTAGTACAATGAGAAAAAAGAAAATGAAACAATAGTATATTGTACATATTCCCTAATTTATTAGAAAAATGCTTAATTTTTCACAAATTTTCGAATAAAATTTACCTATTTCAATCATGAATCGCTTTAGTACAATCATGTGCTAAAGGTTTATGTAATAAAAAAAATAAAATAACAGCATGAATATATCAAATGGGTATTTTCTGTTGTTGTAACATTTGTCCTAATTTCTTCACATATGAAAATATAATATTTCTGCCCGGAAATGTATTAGTATTAGTACAATTCTGTACTAAAACGCTTAAACATATAAATACGAGTAAGTGCGCGGACAGACATACTATGTGTCTGTTCTTTGCTTTAGAAGATGTATCCTAAAAATTTTTAACATAATTACGAATAAAAATAGCGTATTTCCATGATGAATTGTTTTAGTACAACAATGTGCTAAAAGTTTATTTCATAAAATAAAGAGTTAAGCTGATAAAATAAAATGATAAGGATATCACGTATCTGTTCATAATTTAAATTTCACTAGTTAAAAGCACAGTTCAATCACAAATAGAATAGAATAGTATTTCATCTCTTTGTTCTAACCCGTCTCCGGTGCGGCCATCGCCATATTAATGTCAAGTCCAACCTTCAGGACAAAACGATGGAAAATCCCTTCTCAGGTTCTACATTTTGCAACCCACCATCAGCTTCGTAGGGTTAAAGCGGAGTACTAAATTGATTTAGTACAACCATGTACTAAATATTTACACATTTTTTTTGATTTTTATTGTTCACTTCCATTATGGTAGTTCCATTATGTGAATTTTCAGAACAGCACGATATGAATTGTAGTATTATTTCATCTTATTGTAAATTACTGGAATTTTTATTTCCAAAACCTTTTCAAATTATTCATTTATCTTAATATTTTAATCTAACCCCAAATGCTAACTTATGCAACTACTTTGCGGTGGAGAAGTGTATGACTTAACGATATAACAATTTCTCGCGCTGAATTAAATAGCCAAAAAATACGGTGGAATTTCTGTAAATGTCTTGATCATTATTCCAAATGAAGTATAGAAAAAAGAAGATGAACCGATGTTTCTTTCTGTTTGTATCCACGAGAAGGCATATTTTTCCGCAATCGTTTTGTGACCATCATATCGGCATACAAACGATTTGATCCCCCCACCCAAAAGCACCTCCCCACATTGACGTCTCACACGGTTATCATGGTATCTTTGTCTAACACACTTGCCAGCCTGTTCACTCATATCGGCTGCAATGTTGGAATTAACTGGAAATTCCGACGTACTCTCAGTCCACTTGCGTCCTCCAAAGCACAAATATATGGCTCCAAAAGCTCGTTTTTTTCGCGTGTGCTTTCAAAGCGGATTTTTTTGCCCTCTCCGCGGACTTTGTGCTAAATTTCAGTACCTCTAACCTAACTGTGGCGATCCTTTTTCGCGCGTGAAAAAAAAATCCCTCTGGTGGCTGGTGGAAAAAGGTTCATAGTTGTCTATAGTTGATTTAGGTGGAAAAATTGAGTGTTAGAAATGGTTTTCTTCATCAATATCGTGAGCCGAATAGGTGAACCGCCTGATAAGGATAAAGTGAATATGGATACAGATGTGCAAAAAAGGTAATTGAAGTCCAAAGGTGGAAAAACACCTTGAAATAGTTAAGAAACCGTAGACTGTGAGAGGAACGAAAAAAAACAGGCAGAAAAACGAGTGGCAAAATGTGGGCGATCCGCCATTCTGTGACATACAAATACCAAAAAGGCCACTCATTTTGCCAAATTTATGCCCTAACAGACGAAGATCTATCACAAAACCGCTAAAATTCTCCCTTTATTGCCTTAAAACAATGAAAAAATGGGGAAAAGTGCCCTAGATTTCACTAAATTGCATCATTTTTGGAGCGAAAGTCTTTGGATTGTGCAAATGTTAGAATTTCAAAAGCTCAAACTAAGCTTTTAAGCTCTCAATTTCTCGAAAAAAAAACCCAAAAAGGGATTAAAACTATTATTATCGGTAATTTTGCTATAAAGGTCTTCTTTTATCTCCAAAAAAACAAGATGGAGACACACTTTTCCACGTCTGTCGACAAAATTTCATTATTGTAACAGGGTTCATCGGAAAACAATGACCTCAAGCTCTTCAAACGATCTTCTTTCTTTGTGTGCATTTTAAAATTCAATCTACGTCGTGAATTTTCTCTCTCTGTCGTACAGATAATTTCACATTTTTTTTTGGTGTTCTCCCCACAATTTGTCTCCATCGGGACTGTCTCCCGTGTCGACACAGAAATCTTTTCACGGACTGTCTAGGAAAATAAACGTTATTTGCCAAAATAATTTTGGTTTAAGAACTATTTTGAAATGCAAGGTTATTCTATAACCTAAAAAGAAGAAGAGCACGTTTGAGGTGAAAAATAAACAGAATTTTTCAGCTATGTTTTTTTTTATCGCTTGTTTTTGTTATTTAAGAAAAGAAATACGCATTTTGTAAAGGTAATCTGACAATTTGAATAACTTTTCATATAGATTTCCAAATTTAGACTATCAAAGAGTTTTTGAGGTTAGATAATGAAGACGCAGTAATCTTAATGTGATTTATTCTCGTCTTTAGGGAAAAATATGCTTAAGACACACCTACGACTTAAGCCGAAAGACAGTTTAACGTAATTATAATTAACATAATGATTTGACTAAATTCCAATCAGATTCCCACTAATCCTTTTCTCGGCTTAAGCCGAGATACGAATTAGTCAGAAACTGATGGAAATGCTTAAGTCATAAGCGTGACGAGGTGGTCTAGAGCATTATGCCCTAGATACACTTACGACTTAAGCCGAGAGACGATTTAGTGGAAAATGATGGAAATAAATATTACCATTAGGTCGAATATAATACGCTAAGCCGTCTCTCGGCTAATCCTCAAGTCTGTCAAGTGTCAAGGCCTTTAGTCTGTAGTATGAAGTTATATTCAACATAACCTTCAAAAGGCTACCTAAAAAAAATCAAAATTCCTCGAATGATTTGTAAGCTATTATTTTCAAAAAACAGAGCGTTATAAAGCTCCAACTCATGATTTTGATTCTATATCCTGAAAATTGCTTTTGTATAAAATACTTTTATGAATAATGGGTTTTATGAATTTTCTAATACAGGATTAAACATTGTTAAATCGCATCTGAGATGCCAAGACCGTTCATAACTTTTCAGTCTTCTCATTTCTAAGATTATTGCTTTTCTTTGAAGCATTTCAAATTATTTAAAAATTTAAATTTGACGTTTTTCTGGCAAATTTTAACACTTTAAAACCCGAACCAAAAAATCACGTAAAATACCAAACTGACAAAAAATGCCAAAGTGAATTTTTACAAAATTTCGTAGAAAAAAAAACAATTTCTATTGAATTTCCTTGTTCCTAGCGATTTGGCAAGGATTTTAGGACTCATATCAATATATTTTCCTGTAAAATTTTTATATATTCTCATTTATAAGTTTGCGCTTTTGTTTAAGAGAATTTTATGTGAAATTCCTACAGGAATTCTAAAAAGAAAAACAAGGCGTAAAGTGAATTTTCACCTTATTTTTTTCTACAGTACTACTTTACAACAATTCTAGGTCTTATATTATTTAATTTTTAAGAATTATTTTAACATTTTCACGTATTTCTTGCGATTTTTTCGAATTGAGACAAAACTCAAAAATTGTTAGCATTTTTTAGGTTATGTAATATAAGCCATTCAAATGTTCATTTCTGATGCCAACTTCATGTAAGAAAAGGTAGCATTTTACGCCAATTTGGTATTCTACGCCCATTTTTTGTTTTTTTCCCTATTTTTTTTAATAATAGAAAAGTTATCAACTATTTTTTTCCTCTCTAAACGAAAGCTAATCAAGTTCTCTTTAGATTCGTGTTATCACTTTAGCATAATATTGAATAGAATTCGGGTTTTAAAGTGTTAATCAAATTACCGCTCAACCTTTTTCCTCCTTTGGTATTGTTAGGCATTTCAATATACAAAAAAAAACTATTTTGTAAAATTGGCCGTAAATGTTAGTTAATTCTGGGGACTTACGAAATGTTTGTAGAACGTATAAGTTACTAAAAAGTTCATAAAAGTTTGTACTTTTTTCGCAAGGGTTGTTCGTAACATAATCATTTGAGGAGTATTTTTTTTATGTTTTTTTTTACAAGCATTTGCTCATAATTTTCGTTTGACTAACAAAAATTTACGAACAAATGACAAAATTGTATGAACGTTTTTCTGTGTT
The DNA here is from genome assembly GCF_024763615.1 of Phlebotomus papatasi. NCBI lineage: Eukaryota > Metazoa > Arthropoda > Insecta > Diptera > Psychodidae > Phlebotomus > Phlebotomus papatasi. Next base: position 79,938,430 of record NC_077223.1, read on the forward strand.
CTTACGAACAATGGGACACTTGCATCACAGAGCGAGTGCTCTACCACTTGACCCATTGAGTGCACCTGAAACAATTTTAGGAAATATTTGTTCTGTGTATTTTTTTTAAGGTTATGGTCAGCATAACCTGACATTGCTAAGTAACTTCCTAATTAAAATAAGAGAAGACCCAATAAGAACTAATGGTGCTATTCCAATGAAAAATGAACACTTCAGTTTTTAAGCACTTAACTGTTCTCAAGTGTTTCTACATGATAGAATTTTCTTTGTGTTGGTTCCTGTCACAACTGTTTGATGGTTTTAGATGTTTTAGAACACAACGAGTACTTGTGGAAAAGAGTCAAGACAAGAATCAATATAAAGAAAAATCGATTAAGTAGAATCTTTTGAGAACAGTAAAGTGCTAAAAAACATGTTCATTTTTCATTGGAATAGCCCTATAATGCAGCGTTCAATGGAACCTCCCCCTCTCCTGAAAGCTTTATTTTATTGAGAAAAACACTCGTGCAGGTTTTTGATCAATTTGCATTTAAGAAGATAAAATTCCAATCATTTACAATAAACAATTTTTAAAAGCTTTCAAAAAGCTTATTTTTTAATTGAGCTCAAATATCTCACAGTCACTCGATTGTTTTGATTTTATTCTAATATTGAAAGACGAACGGAATCTTCCATACAAAATTTATACACTATTTTCTATTGGGAATGCTAAATGGCTTCATATTTATCGAAAAATTATTTTGACTCTAAAATGAAAACAAGCGTATTTGCCAATTAGCAGACACAGGCAACATTTTTCTCCGCGTGGGGGCATTGTTTTCTCCCACCAGTGGCGCTGGCAACTGTTCTCAATTTTTTAGTTTCCAAGACTTTAGTCAGAAACAAATATTCTCCATCTGAATAGATCTGTATGCACATTTAAATTGAATTTCATTTATAATCTTTAACAGGATTTTTTTCCAGTTGTATTCACGAGTGTTTTAAATTAATCTATTCTCTCCTATTAATTCTAAATAGCAGCTTCATGCTAAAACTTTTACGCAATTATGCCGTAGAGAAAAGATTTATATAGAATAAACGTGTATTATTTATTATAAAATCTTACAATGAATTAATTGACCTATTTGTTCAATAGACTTTCAATTTTTTTTCTCCTTCATGTGTTTCTTCTCATACAGCGCAATCGAAAGACATGTAGCAAAAATAAGCACACAGAAACACCTTGCATTTATATCATTCACACGATTTACATTAAAAAAAATACAACAATATTTTTTTGTACATGAAATAATTCGCTGAAATGAAGTATTACGTGTTGTGACGTCAAAGTAACGCTTCGACTAGAGTCAGGTGATGCATGAAGTTTTATTCTCTCAATTATATTGTTACATTGAGCTTATTTTTTATCGTATGTACTATGGTTATTTTATCTTCAAATCTGATACTTTTATAACACCTCCATATAGATTCCATATTATATTGGAGGGCGACATGCTTCATGCTTTGAGATTCCTTTACAACAAAGTTCTATGATTTTAGTGCCCTTCTTTATTGTTAATATATTTCTCTGGTGCATTTAACAATTTTCTGCTAGAGGGAGAGATCATCAACATCATCGCTCAAAGTTAGGTTATATTGAAAAGTAAGGTTATGTTACTGATAACCGAAAAGCGAAAAATGTACTGGAAGTGAAAGACTTTTAAATTTCTCGTAATAAATTTTTTATTACAATTACGAAATTTGGGAGATAAAACAAACAATTTAACAGGTTTTTATTTTTGAGGCTTGAAATTCATTTTATTCATGGTTATGTTTTCATCGCGCAAAACATCTTTCATTAATTTAAATTAATGCGATTTTTAAAGATATTTGCGTGGTACAAGAACTACAAAATCCATGAAAAATAGGTCAAATCATCTTATATATCTCATAAATTAGTGAGAAAGTCAATTAAAAGTTCTCCTGGAAGAGGATTATAGACAGATTTCGCATACATAAAACAAATCTAAACTTTATATTGGTTTGTCCTCTGTGCATATAAAATAATTTCTAAACTAGAATATTCCATCACAGATAAAACTATGATACAATTTATTGTTTAATGTTCTAAATTCTTGAGAAAGTACTCACTTTACATGGAATATTCAGTAAATAGGGTGAAGTGATACAAGTTGGACGATTCGCCGGTACAAGTTGGAGAGTGATTTTTTCTTGATAAATACAGTACTAAATTTTTTTAAGCATAAGAAACGAAATTATAAAAATAAATCATTAAAAATATACAAATAAAAATGAAGTACTAAATTTATCAAGAAAGAAAGCCCTGTCCAACTTGTACCACTTTACACTAATTAAGAATTTTTGAAATATAACCTCAAATTTCGCAATTTTAGAGCTTATCAAATTCAAATCCCAGCATAAGGGAAAAGTACCACGGATCGGAACTTTAAGAGACATGATCGATATTTAGTTGAAAATATAAGCCTCAAAATATTATTCGGTATTTTGTGTATTCTAATCGGTATATTAGTGAAACATTTAACTATATCTGTGTGTTTGAACTTTAAAATTTTACAATAGATTAATAAAAAATAGATGTAATTGCTACTGTGTACTCTGTACCTCGGATCGTCACGAATTTAATCAGGTGTCTCACGGAAAATTGGTTTTATAAATTAAATCTACACTAATGCACTGTAGGGTAAATGTTCTAATTCAAAACCATTTCCAGACGCTTTAACTTTGACAGAAGATTCAACACATTAAGTTCATATTTTTTCTGAAGAGAATTACATAAATTTGCTCCTTGACTTTTCTAGAATGTTACTGTTTAGTGAAAATTCTTTAGATATAATTTGAAAACTTCTTAAATACAAGAAATATACGCGAGTGTAAAATGTTTCTATTGGAAACATATTATTCCAAATGGAGACAAGGGAAAGTTTCTAATTGGAGACAAACAGTGTATAAGTGAAACCGCGACGAAAGGCTTCCAAAACCTTGTTGAGTTGCTCTTGAGTGTAAAATTTGTTCTTATTCCTGGTCTTTTCTCCTTTCTCGTCTAAAAACAAAACGAAAATCTCTTCAAAAAAAATTATATTTCCGGGGTTTCCTATTGAAGCATTTGCAGACACTTCAGAAAAACCCTTTTTGTTCACGAATTAGGTAATTATTTCATTTGAAAACTTTACGTACCGTTAACAATAAAGATTAGCACTTAATTTAACTAAAATTATCCTGAAATATGACATAAATGTTAAACAAAACGAATAAACGACAGTCACCTCATTGTGTTTTTCATTGGAAAACATGGTCGATCGATGAAAATTCGATGGTGAAAAGGTACACTTTTAATTTTTCTGAGAAATTAACAAATTAAAATTTGTGAATATGAACGGATTTTCGCTTTATTTGGAGCAAAATTAGCTAAATAATGAAACTGCGGTAAAGAAAATATATAAATATAATAATTTAGTACTGTATTTGTCATGAAAACAGTGAAGTTTCCATTTGGAGTAGCGAAAAATTTCCATTTAGAGCAGGTTTTGAATTAGCTTAATTTACCCTAGATAGACGATTTTTTTTCTTGTAAGAATTAAATGGTAAAAAGTATCTAATAATTTTTAAAAGTTCATTTTAATTAATGCAAGAATATGACAATAACTTGACGATCCGAGGAACATTGCTGGTGATCGCTGGTGCTGTTCCCTTATTTCTTTTTTTTTTGTTATTTTTAACCACGATCGGGTAATTAGGGGGAGGTGGGGCTATTTTGAGCTCTGGGGCTACATTGATATACGATTTTTCCGTATACACTAACGGCCAAAACATTAAATACACCCTTCGTAAGCTTAAATACACGTGATTTGAACCGGGAAAACGCTGTAATATCCAGTTCTATTGACTGAAATAGTTTCATATATAAACCTAAGAACAGTTTTAAACAAGATTTGAGAAAATACATGAGCTACAAAATTTATAATTTGAGGATCAGTCAAGAATTAGCTTTTTGGAAAAAAATGAAAAAGTAGCCCCACATTCTAAATCTGATCTTGTCTTTTAATGATCATTTAATATAAGCTAAATACTATTAGTAAATATTATTAAGAGTCAGAAAAACTGAAAATAATACCGAGGGAATATTTTTGGTACGGATTGTGGTCGGTTTCCGGTGTGATGTGTTCTGAAAGGGGTTTGTTCTTTGAATATTGAAATTTTCAGCCCAAATTCTACTTTTTCATATATTTTTTTATTATTTTTCAAATTTCTTCTTATTATTGTTGCAATTTCATTTCTTTTACTTCATTATTTTATTTAGAAAACATGAATAAAATCATCAAATTTAGTTTTCCTCGAAGAATCCTCCTTTAACCTTGATAAGCGCCTCACATATTCGAGGCATCCTGTTGATCAATTTCTACGAAATGTCTGAAGGGACTTTTCCCACACATCCTGAAGTGTTTCCACCAAGATTGGAACTGATGTCGCGCCTAATCTCGAACCTTGTGGTCGAGAAAATCCAAGAGAATTGCAATGAGGCTACAATCGGGTGACTGGGGTGGCCAATGCATCCGGCTCATTGGGCGTGGGTTTGTTTTTCAAGAGGAGAACGATTCCAAGCATTCCTCAAAGCTTTGTAGAGGTTTCCTTCTTGAGAAAGAGAAACGCTGGGTCCTAAAATACATGCATTAGCCACCCCAATCACCCAATTGTAACCACATCGAAATTTTCTGGAATTTTCTAGACCAGATGGTTCGAGAGAAGCCGCCGACATCAGTTCCAATCTTGGTGGAAACACTTCAGGATGTGTGGGAAAAGTCCCTTCTAACATTTTGTAGAAACTGATCAACAGGATGCCTCGAATATGTGAGGCGCTTATCAAAGTTAAAGGAGGATTCTTCGAGGAAAACTAAATTTGATGATTTTATTCATGTTTATTTAAATAAAATAATGAAGTAAAAGAAATGAAATTGCAACAATAATAAATAGTACTTTGAAAAATAATAAAAAAAATATATGAAAAAGTAGAATTTGGGCTGAAATTTCAATATTCAAAGAAGAAACCCCTTTCAGAACACATCACACCGGAAACCGACCACAATCCGTACCAAAAATATTCCCTCGGTATTATTTTCAGTTTTTCTGACTCTCAATAATATTTACTAATAGTATTTAGCTTATATTAAATGATTATTAAAAGATTAGATCAGTTTTAGAATGTGGGGCTACTTTTTCATTTTTTTCCAAAAAGCTATTTTTGACTGATGCTCAAATTATAAATTTTGTAGCTTATGTATTTTCTCAAATCTGGTTTAAAACTGTTCTTAGGTTTATATATGAAACTATTTCAGTCAATAGAACTGGATATTACAGCGTTTTCCCGGTCCAAATCACGTGTATTTAAGCTTACGAAGGGTGTATTTAATGTTTTGGCCGTTAGTGTACTTCAAAGGGATGCAGACCCTATGATTATTTTATTTTGTTTCATAATTATTTTGTCTATCTAAATTACATAACTTTAAATACTTAATTTAAAGTAATATACTTTTACGTATATATAAGCCAGAGTATGTGCAAAGCCTGAGTGTCTTCCCCTGTAATTTGTTTAATATACAAGATTTTCCGATTTTAAATCACAGAATATTATTGACACTTATTTTTTCGACATTTACGAATTTTGTGTTTTTTCTTTGTGCTAGGCTTTGCATTTTTCTCAGTATTAAAATGCTGATAAATCTCACAAAACTCGATACTTTGATACCTCTTAGATAGATGATTTCCTTAATCTTTTGGTTTTTGTTATTGTAATTATTTAAATTTTAAATTTATAATGGCCTAAATTCAAATTTGAATTGACGTAACCACAAATTTGGACTTTCTTTTTACGCAAAAGAATTTCAGTGTCACTCCAAAATTGATAAAAACAATTGTTTTATTTTGTAATAAAAATAATCAAATATTTTGAAAGATATATAAACACTCCTTTGCACTACTAAACACAAATAAGTTTATCGATAATAAATGGTGTGTTTACATGGGAAGACAAAATTCCAACATTTGTTTTTCTCAATTTCTTAAAGCGTCCAAAAAGCCCACTTTTTACGTAAGTTCAAATATGTCGCTGATATTTTAATTGCTTTGATTATGATCTGCGATATTTATTCACGAAAGATCAATTGAGAACAGTTTTGATTTATTTCCATCTCGAGAAAATTTAAAGAGCTATATATTCACAAAATGAAGATTAATGAAATGTCAAGGATATTTTTGAAAAAAATGACCTTTTCTTCGCGCAAGTGCCGCTGGCAACTGTTCTCAATTTTCAGTTTTCAATCATTTAGTCGTAAAATTCAGCCAAAGTTGATAAAGAATCTAAGCACTCAGTCGTATATGGAGTTAGCAATTACTTATCGTGTAAAGTTCTTTCATCCGAATGAGACACAAAGTAGCTGGATTTTATAATTGAATTTGATTTCTAACTAGTTTCCTAGAATACTCTTATTGATAGTGAATTTCTACAGAAAAGCTATAATTAAACGAAAGCTCATTGAACACAATAGGGATTCTTTAGCTCTTTAAGTGGTCTGATAAGATGGTCTAAACGGTAAGTTTTTTCCACCGTTCTCTACAGTATTGTTCAGTAACTGTTAACAAGGCATAAACGAAAATGCTTTATAGGAAAAAGTCTAGCTGTATCGCTTATACTTAAATGATAATTGTATTGTGTGACTGAGTGAGAAGGCGAAAAGTGGAAAAGATAATGTCCTCGAAAACATCAATTAATGTAGCTCGAAAATCCCTTGTGACTGTGTTGAATAACATTTATTTCTGTATTTTACTGATAACACAGAATTCCATCTCAGTGGAAAATGTGCGATTTTGACTAGAAATAATGGCAAAAGGGGGTGATGGCGACTGAGTAAAACGCTAAAACAATCGGTGGTTCACTATACATTTTAGAGAGCTATTATGGGTGGTTTATCTCCTCACTCTATAAATATATATTTTTTTTCCGCGACCTCTTATCTTTCTTATCTGAGAGGTATGCTTGTGCTACATTCTCTTTCATCATACTCTTTGCCTTCACAATATTTTTTTGCTGTACCTCTCTCTCTCGCACCGTTCTTATCAGTAAACTTTTTTTTCGGGGAATTGCATTAACTCTTGAAAGACGATGTGAAAACTATCGAACCATTTACTAAAATTAAAGTTTTATCTATTGACTAGAATTAAAATAAATTTTCTAGGTTTACAGAATATTTTTTATAATGTTCATTACTTCCGACACTTCCTGCTATAACTTTCTCGGCACTTCCTCAATAAATATGATTTTTTTCTAAATCTAATTTTGAGATTTTAGTAGCAAGGGCGAACATCTATGGGAATTTTTGCTAAAATTCTTGGGTAAATTGCATAATGGGGTAAATTTTAAAATAAACATCGCCGTTTAAAAGAACCCTTAGAATCGCACTGCATTTAGAAATATATAACAATCGCTCAGATGGAAAAGCTTCGTCAGATTTTTATAGCACACAGTAAAAAAAAAATTAACACTATTAATAGTGTGTAATTTTTCACACTACTATTATAGTGTTAAATTTGGAAAAAGTGTTTAATTTAAAATTGTTTAATTTAGAGTTGTTGAATTTCAAGATGTTGAATTTGGAATTGTTGAATTTAAAAATTGTTGAATTCTGTTTATTGTTGAATTGTCTTTTCATTTCGAAGATTTAGATTTTTTTTGCCTTTTTAGACATTTCTAATATTTTTTTCTGTACTCGGGATCCCCCCTGATGCGAAACGATTACATCTGATGCTCGGATCTTCACGATATAATTATTATGCATATAAATATTTGATGTTCTACATGACTTTTGCCCAATGAAAAGCATCTCGACTGAAGTATAAGTCTTAATTGGAAATTCAACAATTTTTACACAACTTTTGTTTAAAAATTCAACAACTTTTGTCTCAAAATTCAACAACTTTTGTTTAAAAATTCAATAACTTTTGTTTAAAAATTCAACAACTTTGGTTGAAATACACAAGGCTTCACACTATAATAGTGTTAAAAATTATGATCAGACTATAATAGTGTTAATTTTTGATCATATGACAAAAAATACCATAAAGTTGTGTATTTTTACACAATATAATAATGTGAAAAACGGTAATCATACTATAATAGTGGTAATTTTTAGAAATTGTCAAACAGTTTTAAATCACGAAATATTGTAGAAAAATTTTTATGATTATAACAGTGAGAAATTTTACACAGATCGCAATTAAATAATTAATTTATCTGATTTCACACTATTATAGTGTTAAAATTTTACACATTTTCAAATTAAACAACATTGTTGAAAATGTTTCAACTATCATAGTGGTAATTTTCAATCACATGACAATAAATTACCAAAATGTTGTGCATTTTTTAACATTTTTAAATTAAACAACTAAAATGGTCGATTTTACACTATTATAGTAGTAAAATTTTACACATTTTTTTACTGTGCAGATGAGGCCAGACACCGTTAAGGGGATTATAACAGATAGAAGGCGCTTTTATGTTAGAAACAAACCTCTAGATCAGCTTTTCCAAAACTTGCGAATGAGCTATGGAATTACAGTAGAGTCTCTCTCAAATTTGGGCATTTTGGACCAAAATGTCACCCGAATTAGTGAGAAATTCGGGCAATAATCATTTTGAAATGCAAAACGATTTTTTATTTATCTGCATACACACACATATTGAGTTTACATACTCATTATATGGTAAATTTTTTAAAAATCCCTTAATAATGCAAAATCACATCAAAACTAAGACAAATCATGCCAAATTTGACCATATTTGCTCCATTTGATAATCATAGTCAAACTTGAAAAATGACAACAAACTTCTTTTTAAATGTAACTGCTGCCCGAATTAAAAAGTAGCCCGATCTTAAAAGAGCCGAACTAGCGAGAGTCTACTGTATAGTGAAGTTTGTAAAATGTCCTCTGGAGGTTCGTTCCTGAGATAAAAGCGCCTTCCCATCTGTTATAATCCCCTCAAGGGTGCCTCGGCTATAATACAAAACCTGACGAAACTTTTTCAAAAATGAACCTGGGTAAAATCAGTCCTAATTTACCAACCCTCAATGGATATTCATCTATAATAAGAAATATTTTTGGTATTTCTAATTGTTAGAAAAAAAAAATCTTACAAATTATATATGACCCATTCGTTCTTAAAGAGTTAAAAACTATATAACCCATAAAAAATCCAATATCTTCAGCATGTTGAATACACACGGGAAAAATGATTGACCTCGTGTGTTTGTCTCTAGAAATCAATGGAGGGGAAATTTTAACTTATCTCAAGGTTCCCTCACTATTATTTGCTCTTCTTTTTCCTTTTAGTTAACGAAAGAATCAAAGAAGTTTCACTCCCCTTCACTTGCCATTATGTGTACATTGAGTTTTATGCTTCTGGACAACTCAAGGGTTCGTATTCTGTGTTTGATTGCAGAAAGGAAAATCCCAAGAGAGTAGGTGGGATAAATCGGATAAATAGAGAAGAAAGTGCACAAAGGGACAGTTGAATAAGTTATTCAATTTATCACCTCGGAAAACACCATAAAAGTCCTATCGATAATATAACCGGCTAACAGAAAGAAATATATAATTCTCTTACCATCTCTATTTTTAGTAGCTTGTCTTCAGACAACTTTGAAATTATTGCTCTTTTGCAGAAAATGGCAAAGAATTGCTTTTTCCTCTCTCAATTATACCATCAACCCGAGACTAGACAAATTGATATACGAAAAACTTGCTGACGCTATTGATTTCATGTTATTCCAACTGAAGTGAAGGATTATATTCAATGTTTTTCAATGCCTTTAATTTTACTTTGCCGCCTCTGATAAAGTAATATTTAGGAAGTTCTTTTCATAATCATTTAATTGATAACAGTTTCATGATTTTACTCCTCTACAGAAAAGTTAACTTTTTGTAATATAAAAAAGAACATAAAATTCTAAAGTGTTCTGGGATATTTTATGGTCAAAAACAAACAGCACCCAATGTTCTTACGAGCCATACTAACGTCGCTAACGTCAATAGAACCAAAAATATATTCTTATCAAAGTTTTAGTCCATTGTTTTGACAACTGTGTCTATTTTTGAACAATTATGTTGATACGACGAAGTGTTTTCACTTTACAGAAAAACCAATCCAAATATTTCATTGCAAAAGTATAATAAAAGACAGTTTTTTCAAGAGAAAGTTGGACTCAGAGGGATGAACTATCTTTGAAAACGTATTAGCGGAAGTTCCTTAACCCATTAAGTTAAACCCATTTAATTTTTTCCATCTATATCTACAAAACGATCTGCTTACGTGAGAAGATAAAAATACAACATCCATGATACTTTATTTACTAAAAGCTCGTGAAAAGCTTACTTTATTTTGATCATCGATTTTATTTTGTAAATGTGAAGGATAATTGGAAAACCCTTCATACATGATTTATCACTGCTTCCCATTTTGAGAAAACTGAATGGCTCTATTTTCTACAAAACTTCACAGCATAACAGTGCTGAAAATTCACTGATATTGACAAACTTTTCCTCCGTATAAGGGCACTGTGTGCTGCCGCAAGAGGCGCTGGAATCTGTTCTCAATTCTCAATCATCACTGTTAAATACTTTCATTATGTCTATTGGTTAATAATTTTCTCACAAATTTCTAAGCAAATATGCTTCACCTAAATAAGGCATTATATGATTAATTCAAGAGAAAGTATTTTGTGAATTTTGGAAGCTAATAGTAATATAAATAAAAGTGCCACAACGTTCTGTAATTGAACTAGACCTTCTTGTAAGCAAGATTTCCGGGACATAAAGTGCAAGCTTTTATAGATTACCGTAGATGCATGTGACTTTGCCCACATCCTGTTCGTGAGCTTTTCTTTAATTCTAGCACTTAAAAATGGTCTTTATCAATCCGATCTACCATGTCTGCTCGGTAAGGACCGTTCTTAAACATTAGAATTAAAGAAACGTTTACGAACAGTAGAGGTCCATCTACGGAGAACGAAATCAGCCGCATCTACAATATTAATCTATCAACAATAACCGATTGCAATATCAGTAGATATTGCAACTAAAAAAATAGATTTTCTAACAACTAATATTTTGAGTTAAGTTAAAAATTAATTAGGCTAAAATGGTCTAAAGCGAACATCCACTACTGAGAACGGTATGAGAAAATCAGTTTAAACGCTTCAGAAATAGCGATTTCGACTACAGAGGACTAAAAGACCAAAAACAATTAATGGCGCCGATCTGAAAGCGTTACTGGATGACGATCATAAGATTAGCTTGCAGGAGAATTAAATATGATTCACCAAGGTGTTTTCAAGCGTTTACATACCAAGGGGAAAATCCAAATGAAGGAAAATTTGTGCTTAACGGATTGACTGAAACACCAAAAAAATTCAAAAACTGATATCTGAAGCTTTGCCTTTGTGATATTAAAGAAAAAGTTTTCTGTATCGAATCCAAACTCAAAATATTGTAACTTTTTCCTATCAAAGTATCAAAATCGAAAGTACATACAAAATTTTTCGGAAAAAGACAATGCTAAGCGTTTAGTACGACCAACTAGGAATCACGCAATACGAAATACATAAACCTAGCGATACTAACAATAGACATTGCTACCCACCAATTTCGATCAAGTATTGGTCGAAAACTGGTCAAAATAGGTAAAAAAAACACAGGCGAATTATTAGAACTCGACAAGGTTCCATAGCATTTCACTTCTATGGTCCAGGACAACATCAAAACCTAAAACGAGATGTGCTACTATCCCGGCTGTTTTCTTTAAATTGAGCCCCTTCCAATTACCAATTGTTCTGGTTGATTGCTCACGGAGTTCCTGAGCAGGACTTTGTCAATTTTGAAGATCTAATGGTATTGGTATTGGTCTAAGGACGTCTCGTTTTATTGTCCAGTTAACCATGTGTTGCCAGTGAGATGGCAAAAATATGTAGCTAGCAAGGATTGATACTTAAAATAATAGTTTTTGTATGTCTTTAGAAATTTTCTATCTATCCTAGCGATCACAGTTAACTGAAAAAGGCAGCATTTTCAGCATATTTTTGCTGAGACGATCAGCAACAATATGCTGACCGGTCAGCAGTTCTCGAACAATAAACGCTAATCAAATATATGTAAATGGCTCTATATCGCCATCAGTGTCGTTTTAGGATTAGCGGAATTTAGCTGAATTGAAATCGGTTAGCATTTGGAGCTCACTGGGATATCTTATTGGCAAAATTGCCTAAAAAATTAGTTGAGTACCTAGTAGGATGAAAGGAACAGCATTGACACTTTAAGAACTCGTGTCAGATCAGGACCTATTGACACCTTACTTTGTACCATTTGGAATACAAAATTTGAACATTTATCTTTATCGAAAAACGTAGATTAATGAGAAAACGTCATATTACTTACATTTTATTAGATACATTAAATAAATTTCCACATTTTGACAAAAGTGCCAATAGGGGTTCACTGTCGAAGAAGTGTTCCTTTGACCCTATATACAAGTAAATAAGGCAAATTAAACAAATAATTTTAAATAAAATTAGATAGGCCCTTTTTTGCCCAAAACACTAGATATTGTAGCAAAACAGTCTGAAAATAAGAAAGTTTTTTCCCTTTGGCTGAGTTTCATTTTCGGTTAAAACCGGTGTTTCGGCTCCAAAGAGCTGAAAAGCCGAAGCTAGAGGAAGAGAATAATCCGGATCCCGTCAGATTATTCATTTGCTCTGGTGAGAACTTTCTGGGGAATTTTTTCACTGTTTGGACTGACTGTTTGGAAAAAGTGAATGAACGGGTGTAATTTTAGCACTGAGCATATTGACCTAATTTTAACAAGAACTTTTGACAATTTTTAATCGCTAATATCATAGAAACTACTTGTTAGAATGGTAGCAAATTAATATCAGATAGAGTTAAGGATATAAGAAATAGGATGGTAAAAGTTTAGGATCATTTAGCATCCTAGTTTCTTCAATATTTGCCGTTAAAGTGCAGCTTGTTTTGTATACTTCGTGAAATGACTCGATTTAACCAAAACTAAAATCCGTATATTAGTTAAACTATTCGTCTCTAATTGAAATGACAGGACATTCCTAGTAGTAAAGGTATCTAAAAATAATGTAATAGTCATTAAATCCTTCAAGGATAAGTCATTGACTTAAAAAATAAGGGTAACGAAAACCCTTGTAAAGTCTTCGTGAAGCCAAAACTGTCCAACTTTTGTGTTGAATTATTCGTATCCTCTTTAGGATGTGAGGACATTTGATGAATATCCTGTTGATTTAACTATTCAAAAGTACTCTGATATGAATTAAAACCCATTAATATCCTTCAAAGATTAAAAAATGCTAATTTGAAAATTATTTGTATGAACGAACATGTTCATCATGAACAACCGGGATCTCAGGAATATCTCATACAAGAAGCGAAAGTTTTAGTTCATTTAGTTTTATTTCTAGTTTTTTTTTAATGTATGGGACTACATGTCTATGTACTGAGAAAAAGAGGATGCGATTAACTTTTTTTCTTCGGAACTTCAACACTTTTTAGGTGTAAAAATATATCAACATTTTTTTATATTAATTTTACACCTTTTTAAGGGTAATTTAACACGAAAAAGGGTTAATTAAACCCCTAATACACCTAAAAAGGGTAATATTTACACCGATTTCGGATCAATAATGCAGGGTAAAATTAACACTTCCGAAATGTTATTTTAACTTTTTCGGATTTCTCTCACTCAGTGTGGTTACGGTTTTAAAAACTTTATCAGTTCTTTATAAAATGTCGATCTATTAAAGGCCTTTAAATTTTGCCTTATGAAGAATTAAATTGATTTCGAAAATTAGAGCTATGATCATCTAAGTACCAAAAAATATCAAAATGGTTTTGCCTACATTACGGGCGCAAAAGCAAATTAAAATTATTGAACCCAAACCATTGAGAGACATTGAACCCAAGCAATAGAAAAAAAAACAAAAAAAAAGAGAAAGAACATGAAAAAAGTTCAAAACTTTTACTACTTGTGTTATTTTCATTAAATTGATAGAGTTGGACCTCTATATTTTTATTCCTTCGATAAAACCATTCACTTTCAATTTATAAATGAAAATATTCAATAAGTGTTAACATAGAGAATCAACTCTGTGGAATAAATTGAATTCGTGCTCTAACTTTAATCTAAATCTAAATCCTAATATTGGAGTAAGGGGAAGAAAATGTTTAACTAACCAGAGAATTTCTCCCTGTTTTTATTTTCTTTATCAGAATGATGTGCATCCAGGAGGAGCTTGGGCAGATGGGCATTACAGATCAGAATGATTTGCCCTATAAGCCAGGACTTGACGATCGAGATGCGTCGGATGAGCATTGTCGGGGGAATATGGGTGGTTGTGGGGGTGTGGGTGGTAGTGGAAATCCATGGGTGCCGGGTGGCAGTGGCTTCGGGGCGGATGGACTAAAACCAGCTGGCTGGATGGATGGTCTCTTGGGGTGCATGCGACCTGTGCTGTCGCTTATAGGAAAGGCCACAGTGGACATGAAGGGGAAACAAACAGAGGAATGGGAAATTCCTTTTGAGGACATCACCGATCTCGAATTTTTGGGATCTGGAGCTCAGGGTTCTGTGTTCAGTGGCAAGTGGCGCAATGAGATTGTTGCCGTAAAGAAAGTGCATGACATCCTCGACACAGACATCAAGCATTTGAGAAAACTCGACCATGAAAATATCATAAAATTCAAGTAAGTTTTACACTGCAATAATTGATATTTTTTTCCGCATAAAATAGCTTAACAACAAAAACCATTTGACCAAAATGTTAAGATTTTTATGATACTCTTGGTGCAAATTCAACTTTCGTAGACGAAATCGTAACGACGTCTCAACACTTTTTTTTTCAGGGGAGTTTGCACGACGGCGCCAGTGTACTGTATTATAATGGAGTTTTGCCCTTATGGCACTCTGCAGAATATACTGAAGGACGAGGAAGTTGTCCCGCCATCGAGACTCGTATCGTGGGCCAAACAAATCGCACTCGGCATGCAATATCTCCACTCACACAAAATTATTCACAGAGACCTGAAAAGTCCCAAGTAAGTATTTCCCTGCGCGCTTCAATCCTTTGCGCTTTTCCCCTTTTTTATGCAAATTTTCACGCACACGAACCCCCCCCCCCAAGCTCTGCCCAAAAACAACAATTCCTCCTGCCCCTGACGTCACGGATTGTTGAGCACCAATATTTAAGACGTCAGCAACGAAACTACTATGTGGGTGGAAATGGTTGGGAAAAAAATCAATATCTGACCAGTTAGTGGAAAGGTTTCTCGACAATCACAAAAGGAAACTAATCGCGTTCTCCAAAAATACATTCTGAAAAAAAACAACTTCTATACAGACTTTAGTATTCCACTATTTTTGGGGATTTCCAAGAAAAATTGAAATTAGTCTTTTATGGAATGAGGAAAGAAAATTAAATAATTCCCACCTACTCAATCTCGTATGAAGAACGACCTTACAAGAAACGTGACGAAAGTCTGAATAGAATTCTAGAAGCCGACCAAAAGCGTATCAAGTAATTTTGTGGAGATTTGAGCACGTTCAATCAATGAATGGCAAACTAAACTGGATTTTTTTGCAACTAGAGCATAGGTTTTGTCTTAAAAAAATTTTCCTTGGTATTTGGAAATAGATTTAGAGCAAGTTTATTTTGAATTTTGTGATCATTTCAAGATGTCGGGAAAGGCCTTCAAGTTTCACACACATTCTAGCTTCTAACACTTAATATTTTTCTCATATTCCTTTAATTAATCTGGCTTAATTTTTTCAGAAAATGTGTACCTTCACTGAGAGAAATCCGAAAAAATTAAAATAACATTCCAGAAATGTTAATTTTACCCTGCATTGATGCGAAATCGGTGTAAATATTACGCTTTTTAGGTGTATTAGGGGTTAAAGTTACCGTTTTTCGTGTTATACTCTTAAAAGATGTAAAATTAACATAAAAAAATGTTGATATATTTTTACACCTAAAAAGTGTTAAAGTTATGAGGGAAAAAAGTTAATCGCACCCCCGTTTTTTCTCAATGTTAAAACTGGCTATTCAAATATAGGGGAAAGCACACTACTTTCGGACGATTCAAGCTTCCGACAACTCAATTTTTCTCAATGGTCCTGATGAGTTTGACCCATAACTCTAATCAGAAAATTTGAAGACTAGGACTAGCTATTAAAATATGATACTATAATGTCTCAAATTCATTAAAAACATATTAAAAAATGAGTTATTAGAAGCTTGAGTCATACGAAGGTAACGCGCTTTCCCTTACTGAATTTCTACATCAGTCCACGTGTAATAATTATTGTTAATTATCGTTTATTTGTGAGGTAGAAGCCATCTCGCGACTTAAATCAGTTTTTGCGGTTTATTCTTGTCAAAAAAGAATAGTAATTAGACGTGAGAGTTGTGGCGTAAACTTACAATTAATTTTATTTTCAATAGTGTACACGTGCATTTCAGTGGAAATATATGCATAAAAAACCCTCAAAAATGATGTTTCTTGATTGCCAATAAATGCTAGAAACTGATCTCGATATGAGCTTAGTCGTCTTTGAATTTTTGTCGTAGGTGTGTTCAGTACGTTACATTCACGTAATGTGTTTTACTGCTCGAACTTCACAGAGAGAGCAGTATAATCTCTCGAATTTTTCATCCCCGCAATTTCCCATTTCAAACCACTTTTTGCAACATATCTCCACGTTTTCGCAACGATTATCTATCCATTTAGCCGTTACCAATAGAGCTCCAATGATTAGAGATAGAGACTTTGGACCTTCAGGGAACCCCCCCCCCCACCATAAGTTGACTCTGGTAAATAATGCAAAAGTACTTTTGAGGTAGGGTTAATGTCCTAATTCAAAACCATTTCCAGACGCTTTAACTTTGACAGAAGATTCAACACATATTAAGCTCATATTTTTTTTTGAAGAGAACTACATAAATTTGCTCCTTGATTCTTCTAGAATGTTACTGTTTAGTGAAAATTCTTTAAGTACAATTTGAAAACTTCTTAAATACAAGAAAAATACGCGAGCGTAAAATTCTTCTATTGAAAACATATTAATCCAAATGGAGACAAGGGAAAGTTTCTAATTGGAGACAAACAGTGTATAAGTGAAACCGCGACGAAAGGCTTCCAAAACTTTGTTGAGTTGCTCCTGAGTGCAGGATTTGTTCTTATTCCTGGTCTTTTCTGCTTTCCCATCTAAAACAAAACGAAAATCTCTCCCAAAAAAATCATATTTCCGGGGTTTCCTATTGAAGCAATTGCAGACACTTCAGAAAAATCCTTTTTGTTCACGGAATAGGTAATTATTTCATTTGAAAACTTCACGTACCGTTAACAATAAAGATTAGCACTTAATTTAACTAAAATTAGCCAGAAATATGACATAAATGTTAAACGAAACGAATAAACAACAGTCACCTCATTGTGTTTTTCATTGGAAAACATGGTCGATCGATGAAAAATTCGATGGTTAAAAGGTACACTTTTAATTTTTCTGAGAAATTAACAAATTAAAATTTGTGAATATGAATGGATTTTCGCTTTATTTTGAGCAAAATTAACTAAATAATGAAACTATGGTATAGAAAATATAATATATAAATATAGTAATTTAGTACTGCATTTATCATGAAAACAGTGACGTTTCCATTTAGAGTAGCGAAAAATTTCCATTTGGAGCAGGTTTTGAATTAGCTTAATTTACCCTATAGCATCTAAGTCACACGAGATCTAGCACTTCGGAAAGTCTGGGACGCTTTGCCACCCCTTTTTTAAAATACGTTTCTAAGGATTATTGTACTTGATCTAGGATGCAAGTAACACAGATTTCAATGCCATCAGAGCCCGATTCGAGAAATACCCGAAATCATAAGTCTATCGTATTTGTCGTGCCAAAATTAGGTAATATGCAAAGTTTCATAAAGAAATTCGTCCGAAGGTCCAAATACCTTCTTTGTGAGTATTTCGTGAATTTTTGTTAGACATTGTTTTTCTTTAATGATGAAATAATGAATGAAATTCAAGATTATTTAGCGGAAAATTTTATATTCTGTACAACGCGTAATTTTAAACAAAACCAATTTGGAAGTTCGGATTTTAATAATCATAATTTAATAAATTTGCTCTAGATCTAGAGTTTTTTGAAGACTATTTAATTGATTTTTATCAAGAGAGTTACTCGAACTTTAAATGAGTTTTCCGGAATTTTTAATTTTACTGTTAGAATAAAAAATGCTAAAATGAACAGTGAATCCTCGTTATTGAATACAAAGATCGCTAAATTAACTAAATCCCAGGTTTATCGTCTCGTCTTATCGATATCCAGGGCTCGAGTAATATAATTTTAGGTTGCCACAAGTTTTATTGAACTGAATTTTAAGTTCTCTCCCTAATTTAGAAAATCTTTTAGGTTTATCTGTCTTTAAGTTTCAACAGGCCCTCCTTGCAGTAGTAATTTAAACCTTTCATCACTTTCATCAGAAATCTTTAAATTTCATTCAAATCGATCAAATTTGATCATTTTTAAGATATTTCTGATAAGATTTGAAATGCAGATTCTTTGATTTCTTATGTAGATTATTGTGGAATCTCTAAAACAATTCAAGATACAATTACCACAGGAATGTCTAAATAACAATTATGCCAAGAAGTCATTCCCACTTTTGCAGTTGCTAAGACATGTTGCTGATTATTTAGTAATGACCCAACTCTCTCTAAATAATCATTACTTAAGCAATGATTTTACAAAGAGGGCTAAAGTGATAAGATCAACAGGTAATTTTCGGTTAATTTTCTGCATTTCCAACACAAACAATTAAACCAATTGGAATTTCTTTAATATTCCCCAAGTAATTTCCCTAAATGACCAGAGAAAATATTCTCAAAAGTATTCTCTCTTTCTTTTATGCTAAACTTTTTAGTATTCTGATTGGTGACAATGAAGTGGTAAAGATCAGCGATTTTGGCACATGTCGCGAGTGGAATGAGATCAGTACAAAGATGAGTTTTGCAGGAACTGTTGCCTGGATGGCACCTGAAGTGATAAAGAGCGAACCATGCTCAGAGAAAGTGGATATCTGGTCGTATGGCATTGTCCTGTGGGAATTGTTAACATGTGAAATTCCCTACAAGGATGTCGATTCATCGGCCATTATCTGGGGTGTTGGGAGCAATCAGCTGCAATTGCCCATTCCAAAAACCTGCCCTGAAGGCTTTGCTCTTCTACTTCGGCAATGTTGGTGCCAGAAGCCACGCAATAGGCCCTCATTCCGGATCATTCTCACTCATTTGGAGATTGCTGGGAATGAGTTGATGAAGCAGAATGATGCTGAATACTTTAAATCACAGCAAAAGTGGCGCCAGGAGATTCAGACTCACATGATAGCCAACAGTACAAATGCCCAGAAATTTGAACAGGACCTGATTAAGAAGCGCCAAGAGGAACTGAGGCACATCAAGGATATTCGAATGGTGTACGAGAGGAAATTGGAGAAAACCAATAGACTATTCCTCGAAGTCAACATGTTCCTACATCAGCTGGCACAGCGAGAACGTGAGGTGCATGAGAGGGAAAAAATGCTTCCGGGCTACAAGAGAAAGGTTGTGAATCCACTGAGGAAGGCCCATGACAAGATCTCACGCAAGAAGTGTACAAATGCTTGTGCTACGGACGCTATTTATGATCACACGGTAAGATTTTGTTGATTTAGAAAACTCATGGAAAATCCTTTGATCACCATGGGTCTCAAAAGGCCATCAATCACTGGATTATGATCAAAATCTGACTTTTTTTCTGTGGTTCTTTGTTACTTTGCAGAGTCCCGTTCGGGCAAATTTGTATGCTCAGTTGGATGGTGCAAATCAACCAAAATCAGTGGCTGTGATGCCCAATAAGTCTCACAAGAAGATGCGCCACCGTCGAGTGGGATCGGGTACCATTGCCTCACCTAAGGCTAGTCCTAATCGCGATAGAAGGTACCAGAGTGAACCAGAGACACGTTTTGTTCGACTTGTGGACACAGAGACGCAGACAGATGCCATGGACATCAGTGAAACCGATGGTAGTCCTAGTCCCTTCCTGTCGATGCGAGAGGAGCATCAGCGTACTAGGCATGTAGCAGCTGTGGCTCCTCTTCAGTCATCTGAGAATATGGTGACCACGAGAACGACGCCTGCGGGCGAACATCAGGCTCACCATGAGCTCACCAGTCCCAACGGGAACTCCATGAGCACAAGTGATATCACGTACCAGGACGCGTGTTCGAGTCCCGATCTCCTGGATGACGCCATGAATAGCAATGAACGCCTCGAAATTCGCGAGTGCAGCGACGATGACCACCTAGAGATTCTGGGTCGAAAGGTGACACAACTGATAACGGGTGAAAATGGGAATTTGAATGCGTACATTGAGAAGAGGGGCTTCATCAGTGTCTCATCGGACAGTGGTGAAGTGACGGTGTTTAGGCCAAGTGGTGTAAACACCTTCGCAAAGGGCACGGGAACTACAGCCGGCGCCAAGGATCTCAACAACGGCGACTCACGCGACGAACGCAGCAACGACAGCTGGACTGATGAGGAGGGCGAAGAACCGTCTGACTACAATTATTCATTGCGCAGGAGAAGGTGAGTCCCACAAAATAAATTTACTTAATATAGCCTCAATAAGGAAGCTCGTTTGTGCAAATTGGGATTTCTATGTCAACCACATGAGCTACATTAATATGCTAGTCCAATGAAAAATGAAAAGGGGAAATCTTTCTGCTGAACATTTTTTTAGCACATGATTGCTCTCAAATGTTTCTGCATTATCGATTTTTCTTGTGTTGGTTTATGTCACGACTGTTTGGTGGTTTTAGAACACGACGAGAACTGAGGAAAACAGTCGAGACAGAAACCAACACAAAGAAAAGTTGATAATGAAGATGCATTTGAGAACAGTCGTGTACTAAAAATGTTCAGGAGAAAGGTTTGTCTTCGTTTTCGTCATTTTTTACTGCTCGAACTCCACGGAGAGAGCAGTATTTACACCTTCCACCCCCCGGAGACCACTTTTCTCAACAAATCTTCGCGTTTCAGAAGATTTCTGAGAAATGTCGTCACGCTGTTTGTCCGTTTGTCCGTCCGGTTGTCATCAGCTCTAGAGGCCAAACGGTTAGAGATAGTGACTTGAGACCTAAGGGGGACCAACCCATAAGTCGACCCAAGGATCGTTAACATGCCCCTCATTTTCCCCCCACCCCTCCCCTTCCCCTCCAAAACTGTTTTTTTTTTTGGATTGCTCGAAAACACCTCGTGCGATTTTTTTCATTTTTTGATATGTTTTAGAGATTACCCAGGCGAACATTTCGTCCATATACGAAAATACAGTTGAATCATTCCTAATAACAGGAAAACACAAAATTCTTTGCCAAAGCTTTCGACGCTTCAACGCGTCTTCCTCAGTGGTCAAATCTGTGATTTGTCCCTGAAATTTTGTCCTGAAAGTTTGAAAGAGTTGGCCTCAGATCAATGTCCAAGAAGGAGTACCCGCGACGAATTCCTGATTTTCCCTGTAAATCCTCATTTGGAGTAGTGAACAGACAGTGCGGACAAAATTTCAGAGACAAATCACAGATTTGACCACTGAGGAAGACGCGTTGAAGCGTCGAAAGCTTTGGCAAAGAATTTTGTGTTTTTCTGTCCTGAAAGGATTGCACCTCCTGACGCATCCGGATGGAGCTCATCTCCTTGACCTTTTCTTATACGAATTGCCGTCAGTAATCTACCGAACATTCCTAATAACGGTTTTTCAAGGTCAAAAGTTAAAAAGACACTTGACTGCGCACATATCAAGCAAATGGGGTCACGTTTGGGGTCGTTGGAAAGGTCTTGGAATTTTATATAAAACTGAACCGGTTCCAATCGGTTTTGAATCGGTAATGAACCGGTTCGTAACCGATAAACAATGTTTATCTGAAAATCAACCCCATTACTTTTAAAACTAGTTTGGGGGATCTTTTGAGAGATTTTTGAATCGGTTCAAATCGATTGAGAACCGGTAAACGATAAATGATGCGAAAGTACTTTTGCGGTATAGCATCTAAGTCACGAGTTCGAGCATTTCCCAAAGCCTGGGAAGCTTTGCCACCCCTTTTTAATTGGAATAGCATTATCAATTTATGAGACTTTTTCCATCGATTTATTAAATGCTGAAGTGCCTTCGGTAACCGTTTAGATCACAATTACTAATTTAGTAACAAGCGATGTAAAATACGAAAAAAGAACAATAAAGATTTATATTTTTTCCTAACTGCAAAAATCTGATTGAAAAGTTTTTGTATTTTTATTAAATGCCAGATTGATATTTCAAATCGTTTAGGTCTAAAATTTGTATCTATAACCGTTTAGGCAGAAAGTTAGGATTTTCAGCATTCGGACTTAGAATACAAAATTCACTAACATGATGTAAAGGGAGCTTTTAATACATTAGGAAAAATATTTAATTCGAATTTAAGTTTTTAAATTAGTTTCTGTTTATTCCTTTAGTCCTTTAGGCTCAAACCACTAAATTGGAATATAACATCAAGATAAGTCTTATAGCAAGAAAGTAGCTCATCAAATCAAATACTATAGCATAGTTCCTAAGAAGTAGACTAAAAAAAAAACAAACAGACTGAGCGTCACCCACATTTCGTGGCACGAGAGTTCATGGCGCCAAAAGGTAAAGGAGGGCACGACAAGGGGTCGATCACCGCGGAAATTCCCATTTTAACATCAACACACACCTTTCCTCCCATCTGGGATTCCTCTCCCACTTCCCTCACAATTCACAAATGCGAAAACGCCAACATTTTGCAGTTCCATCGACCTTATCGCAAATATTGAGTGTTTATTCGCTTCTCACGTCTTTAATGTTTGCCATTTCGTTTTTTTTTATAATTATTTTTATTTTGAGAATCTTCATAAAACATTGAAGATGAAGACTATTCTCGTGTTCAGGGTAAAATACTTTGTTGTTTTTTATAAATAAAAAATTATTCATAAAACACATTTATTTGTATTGAAGGGAATAATTTCGTGTGAAGTCTGTTCTTCTGCTACTTTGCTCTCTATTCCATTCAATAATGCATAAATTTTGCCAAAAAAAATAGTACATGTGCTAAACTTCAAGTTTCACTTTAAATATTTTATCGGGTAAAAATAGGGTTAGTATCATGACAAAGTTAACTTTGCTTTGATAATGCATAAATTTTGCCAAAAAATAGTACATGTACTAAACTTCAAGTTTCTCTTTAAATATTTCATCTGGTAAAAGAGGGTTAGTATCATGACCAAGTTAACTTTGTCATGATACTAACCCTATTTTTACCCGATAAAATATTTAAAGTGAAACTTGAAGTTTAGCACATGTACTATATTTTGGCAAAATTTATACATTATCGAATAGAATAGAGAGCAAAGTAACCGCAGAACAGACTTCACATGAAATTATTCCCTTCAATACAAATAAATATTTAAATAAAATATAAATGCTTAGTACACTCATGTACTAAGATGAAAATTACTTTCGCTTTCAGGGTAAAATACCTGGTATTTTTTTTAATAAAAAGGAAATACTTTTAAAACACCTTACTTAATCATAATAATAATCTTTTACAAAATAAAATATTTATATGGAAACTCAAAGTTTAGCACATGTACTAAATAATTTGGTTTTTGCGAAAATATACGGATATTTAATATATAAGGATAAAATACAAATAGAATAAACCACGGAACAGACTGTGCATGAAACCAATCCCATTAATTCATTAAAATATTTAGATCGGATTGAATGTTTAGCACATTCATGTACTAAATGAAATCTTAACAAAAATTAATTTTTTTTTTGGATCAAATAGAGAAAAAAAAACTCAGAACGATATTATTTTATGAAAATTGTTATTATAGACTTTTACTTTAAAAATCAAAAGTTCAGCTGGTGTTACTCTGTTAGTACATGCATGTACTAAACCAATTTAGAAATTTTAATTTTCAAAAATATGCAGAGAGGGGAAAAATCAAATTTTATTGAATAAAGTATTACGGATGATTATTTGTACTAAATCTAGCATTTTCAGAAAAAATAATCGGCTTAGCATTTTTCCGTATAAATAAGAGAAATGCTAGATAACCACATGTAATAATCCTTATAACATTTCAAAAGAAAGTGTTTATGAAATGCTTGAAGATACTCAATCTAACTTTCTCTATAACAAAGGACAATGTACTAAATTTTGAACACATTTAGTACAATATCAGCAACATAATTTTTTCTATCAAATGTAAAGAAAAATATAATCAAACGAGTATTACTAAAGTATTTTAAGTAAAAAAAAATTAAATATTCTTGTTGCAGATTATTTTAAATTTATTTGACAATTTTCATATAATAGCTCCATTACACAACTCCAGTGAGTCTTTTTTTCTAAGTTTCAGGAAATGACCTATTTCTGAAGATTATTGATACCAAATAATAAAAGTGATTAAACAAAATAAAATATCCAGTTGGAAGAAGAATAAAACAGATGTTATGAAATTTGAAAAAATAGGTCAATTTGAATTAATGAACCGTTGCTTCTGTCTAAAATTTATTTAACTGATTCTGACGTACGAATACCAAATATAAATTACCTACATTTCACTTTTATCTAAACACAGAGGTATTAAATTTCTCTGTTCCAATAATTTTTTCTTGAAAGAATATCAAACTGATAAAAGTTACAATTAATATTTTTCCATAAACTTTCATTTACAAAAGCTATTAAATATTTACAAAATTTATATAGTGACAAAAATGCTATTGAATTAATTGGTTATATCTGGAAAAAGTCGTAAATGTTATTTTAACACGATTTTTCTGTTGTCAATAACCTCATAAAATGCGTTTTGAAAATGAAATATTATTTACGCATATGGCTAGTGTCGCTAACAGCTATCTGATATAGAAAATGTTATGATACTCTTGACTTTATTGAATTGCAAATTGCATTGAAATAAATCAAGTATTCACCCCTTTCTTCCATCTTCACTGGAGTAATCTATTCAATTATCATTGTTATTGAAAATATTTCTGAAGTGTTTGTTAAATTTTCAATTTATTTTTGTGAGATGACATTTTTTTCGAGGTTAGGTCATACATAACCTAGCAAGTAAACCATAAATAACCTAAAATCGTAAATTAACCTCTTTTTAAAATAAGAGAATTTGAGGATCAGTAGACATGGTTTTATTTATTCTTTAAAAATAAAGTTTGCTATTTGAGGTTATGTAGAAGAAATATGAACTTTATCGAGGTTAGGTCACATTTCTCAAAATCCTAGAATACCTTCATTGCCAGACAAAAAGAAACTGACGTAATCAACCTAACCTTTTTATTTGGTTAAAAAACAATTTTGCTGTATGAGGTTATGAGGAATATAACCTCTACAAGTTTACTCAAACATTGAATGGAAGAAACTTTCATTTTTTTCGTATTACACATTCATTTCAAAAATTTGTGCATTTGAGATATAAATGATAGATCATCGAGAGATTCTAATTTGACATTTATTTCGGGAGATTTTGATCCAGAGTAAATTAATCTAATTCAAAACCTGCTCCAAATGGAAATTTTTAGCTACTCCAAATGGAAACGTCATTGTTTTCATGATAAATACAGTACTAAATTATTATATTTATATATTTTCTATATCACAGTTTCATTATTTAGTTAATTTTGCTCCAAATAAAGCGAAAATCCATTCATATTCACAAATTTTAATTTGTTAATTTCTCAGAAAAATTAAAAGTGTACCTTTTCACAATCGAATTTTTCATCGATCGACCATGTTTTCCAATGAAAAACACAATAAAGTGCCTGTTGTTTATTTGTTTTGTTTAACATTTATGTCATATTTGTGGATAATTTTAGTTAAATTAAGTGCTAATCTTTATTGTTAAACGGTACGTGAAGTTTTCAAATGAAATAATTGCCTATTTCGTGAACAAAAAGGGTTTTTCTGAAGTGTCTGCAAATGCTTCAATAGAAAACCCGGGAAATATGATTTTTTTGGAGAGATTTTCTTATTGTTTTAGATGGAACAGTAGAAAAGACCAGGAATAAGAACAAATCCTGCACTCAAGAGCAACTTAATAAAGTTTTGGAAGCCTTTCGTCGCGGTTTCACTTACACTGTTTGTCTCCAATTAGAAAAATTCCCTTGTCTCCATTTGGATTAATTTGTTTCCAATAGAAGCATTTTACATTCGCGTATTTTTCTTGTATTTAAGAAGTTTTCAAATTATATTTAAAGAATTTCCACTAAACAGTAACATTCTAGAAGAGTAAAGGAGCAAATTTATGTAATTCTCTTCAGAAAAAATATAAACTTAATGTGTTGAATCTTCTGTTAAAGTTAAAGCGTCTAGAAATGGTTTTGAATTAGGACATTTACCCTAAGTTTTCTTTTTATTCTAAAAGACATCAAATTACATTCATTTATTACATTTATTTCAATTGTGGCGAAATTAAAAATGAAGACCTGATATTTCAAGAATTTCCAATTACTTTTCATTTAATTAAAAAAAATAATGTAGAAATATTATTAGTGAGGACGTATTATGTTTTTGAGGTTAGAATTTTATAACCTTTTTACATTGTCAGTTAAATGACCAAAAATTATTCCAAAGACTCAACATAACCTAAAAATTTTCAATTTAAACTATTATCTACTAAAAAAAATACGAATAAAGCCAAATATGACGTATTTCAAACACTTTTGTAAATAATTCAGATTTGATAATATGCAAATGATAAATGATTTCTCTTAATTGAAAATTCTCACGATCGTATTTCCAAGAATCTTGAATAGAATACCTATTGGAAATTGTATGCGTAGTACGTCAGCAAAAGAGAAAAATGGTTTTAAAAATAGAAAATGATAAAAGGCACTAAATAATGTTGTTTGATTGCAGAATCTCATGACCTTGCGTAACTTGTACAACGAAAAAAAAAGAATTATATGTCTTGTTATCGCATCCTGAAAGTTTTATTATTATATTGTTATGTTGCTGAAAAACTGATTTGCAGCAACAGTTTAAAGAGAATATTTCCCTTATCGCATTGCACCACATAATCAGTCGCAGTCAGGTTTCTGAACTCGATAGAAGGGTTCAAGTTCAAACCTTACGACCTTGATTCTATGGTTTATTTTTAGGCAGGTTGTAAAAGAAATGTTTCCGCCAATTTAGTAACCAATTTGGCAAAATTGAAGAGCTACCTTCATGGATTAGAATTCAAAACACAAACTGATAGAGACAATCGCGGGGGTTTTTTTCTCTATCAAATTTCTTACACCTTTAGCTCCCGATCACGTGTTGTGGATGACGTTCTAATGCCTCTTAGTCATCCAGCAATTATTTTCAACTTGTTTGGCCGCACTGTCTTTTTTTTATGAGCAGAATTATGTGTTGATTGTTTGCGATTAAAACTGATAAAGAGTGGCACCATGTGCTAAAGGAAGTCACTTTCATTCAAAAAATAGACAAATTTCTCCCCTCTGCCCATCGAATGACCGACCCACTCCAATACTCTACAATCGATGATAATTTCTACTTTTTCAGTTATCACTTATCAAAATATGATTCATTTTGAAAGAATTTTTGATGGATTCTATGAGTGAAAACATGGTATTTCCATTTATTTTTTATTGAGTATATATTTAGGAAGTTCGAGAGTTAGGGTTATCGATAGAGAGATGAAAATAATCTGATTGGCAATTTAGTATAGAGAAATTCCATTAAATTTTTAAGAGGTTAAGTCGAAAAGAAGGATTGTGTTTAAGAATAAATTTAGAGATATTTCAACTTTTGAAAAGATTTAAGTTTAGCAAATCTTGAAAAATTTCTAGTTTTAAAAAATGTTAACAAGTGATAGTGATGCTTTACACTTTTTTTTTATTTCTCTAGTAGAATGAAATATTCTAGATTAGAATTTGATTTTTTGTATTAAATGAAAATATCTACACTGAGAGAAATCCGAAAAAGTTAAAATAACATTCCGGAAATGTTAATTTTACCCTGCAGTATTGATGCAAAATCGGTGTAAATATTACCCTTTTTAGGTGTATTGGGGGTTAAAGTTACCCTTTTCATGTTAATTTTACCCTTAAAAAGGTGTAAAATTAACATTAAAAAATGTTGATATATTTTTACACTTAAAAAGTGTTAAAGTTATGAGGAAAAAAAGTTAATCGCACCCTCTTTTCTTTCTCAGTGTAGAGAGAGTTTAAAATACCTGAAAAATATTTAAAAACGCTCCATTTGTGTCGTAAAAGACAAATATGTGAAAATAAATGCTTAAATTATTCCTATTATTTTTATGATTGGTTTTTAGTACGTAACCTCAAATTGTTCATTGACTTTTTAGCTGTGTATAAGAAAATTATTTACAAAATTATTAAAATCTTTTGATGTGATACTCAAAACTAAAAAAAAAATTGTGATGCCACAAAAAAAGAATAAGGGCAGAATCACATGACAATAAAATGCTCGCCGTATTTCGTTAATTTACGCATTTTCATTGCAATTCTTACACAAATTTTCCATTACCGTATTACTTTATCTCATACTCGGTGGCATTAGGTGAAAATTATATAATAAAATTCTAGAAATAAAACGAAAATTCGATAAACGGTGAGCAAAAAAGAAAACTGTACAAGAAATTAATCGTAAAGTTTTTTTTACTCACCGTTTATCACATTTTCGTTTTATTTCTTCAATTTTCTTATATAATATTATTTTCACCCAGTGCCACCGAGTATGAGATAAGGTAATACGGTAATGAAAAATTTGTGTAAGAATTGCAATGAAAATGCGTAAATTAACGAAATACGGCGAGGATTTTATTGTCAATGTGATTTTGCCATGTTGATTTTTCGATTTTTTTTCATTTTTGAATATGTTTTAGAGATTATCCAGGCGAACATTTCGTCCATATACGAAAATACCGTTGAATCATTCCTAATAACGGTTTTTCAAGGTCAAAGATTAAAAAGACACTTGAGTGCGCATTTATCAAGCAAATGGGATCATGTTTTGGGTCGTTGGAAAGGTCTTGGAATTTCCTATAAAACTGAACCGGTTCCAATCGGTTTTGAATCGGTAATGAACCGGTTCATAATCGATAAAAAAATTTATCTGAAAATCAATCCAATTACTTTTAAGACTATTTTGGGGGATCTTTTGAGAGATTTATGAATCGGTTCAAATCGGTTGAGAACCGGTAAATGGTAAATGATGTGCAGGTACTTTTGCGGTATAGCATCTAAGTTACGAGTTCGAGCATTTCGCAAAGCCTGGGACGCTTTGCCATCCCTTTTTCCTTATCTTTCCCGTCAATTTGAAGAAATTGTAAAAATGAGAAATAGAGAAAATGCACTTCAAAGTTTTGGATGTTCTTCCGAAAGTTTACGAATCTGCTCGGCGGTCCTTTGTTTTCGTCTCTGTATCTTCGAAAATACTTAGAATTGGCTTCTAAACTAAAATTTTTACACTAAATTTTTAGATAGTTTGTCGATCTATTTTTAACTAATAAAAATATAGACATTTTTGACCTTGTAATTATGGAAACCCCCTTAAGAGCGCTTACGAATCTGCTCGGTACTCCTTTGCTTTTGTTTCTGTATCTTCATAAATACTTCGAATTGGCTTTTTAAATCTTTGTGGTGTATTTCTAAATCTATTTAAACAATAAAAAATATAGACCTTTTTCGACCTTGTAATTAGGGGAGCCCCCTTAACAGCGTTATCACACTTGCACATTAAAATTTTAATGTGATTCACATTAATTGTCGCTTGTGAACGTCCAAATATGTTATTTGTGTCTTTGAGTCACTTAAATATTTGGAGTTTTTCTATTTATTGATAAAGAAGTGGACTTGGCCTGCAAAAATAAGTTTAAATTTACCTAAAGCATAAATATTTTTCACATTAAAAAATTAAAGAGAAAATCGCATTAATTTTTCGCATTAATGCTATAAATCAATTTATATCAAATTTTGCGAGTCAAGTCTACCTTTTTATCAACAAATAGATCAAATTTTGAATATAAAATAATTCGAACACACAAATTACACATTTGGACTCTCACCAGCAACAATTAATGTGAATCATATTAAAATTTTAATGTGCAAATGTGATAACACTTGCACATTTTTAGTGCATAAGTATTTTAGTGCATGAATTTATTGAATTATTTTCTTTCTTTTCAGTTTGGCGCGTCTCCCAATAAGTCGTGGCATGAGATGTCGACGCTACAAGTACCCCACTTTGAGTCCAACCACGGCAGTCACCGTGAATCCCATCAACGTCCCTCCGGTCTCTGCCACAGTTCTGTCAGACGAGGAAAACACTTCTGAGTGTAGTCCACCACCATCGAGTCAACATTCGACCTTGGATAGCAATGCTGAGGCCCCAAAAGCCACCCCCAGAAGTGCTAAACGTGACCATGTGGTGCGGAATAGAAGTACCAGCACGAGTAGCTCTTCTTCATCTGACTCCGAATCCGATCCCGAAGATACTGAGCAAATTGCCCGAAATCCCCAATCGACTCAGGTATAGACACTTCGCCAGATTGTATTAGACGTATTTTGTGTCTTTGGCAATTTCTCTTTTCTCTCCTCAAAATTAAACTTCTTTGTGTTTTCCACAAAAAGAAAAAAACGTGTGTTCAGGCAACAATAGGGCGAAGCAATATTGCATTGATTTGCCTCACTGAATGACTGATAAAAATCTCTCACTCATTGGATTTATTCTTCAAATTGTGACTGAAGAATATCACTTTGAGAAGAGTTTTAGCTTAAGCTTCCCTCCACTATGTTCATTTTTTTTTCGCGGGAAAAATCTAACACAGTTCTTCATGAACATTCTGTGCAATTTAGCCCATTTTCCTCCTTTTTCCTTCCTCTTTAATTCCCATTCTCTGTACATTCCCTCTGAACTGTAAATCTCTGCTATTTTTCTTTTTCCCAAAACATCTGTCCCTTCTAATCCCTCCACTTGGAAAAACAAAAATTGTATAGAACGAGTTAGAGAATAAAATAACGTAAATTATAAGATTATTAGAATAATTTCTAAGAATAAACAATTTAATCCTCCCTAATTCACATGAGAGATTGTAAAAGAAAAATCCTACTTTTCTGATTTAAAGAGGATATTCTTATTGTGCTTTCCGGAAAAAAATATATACAGAAAAAAAACCTCGTAAAAAAAAGATACCAGTGCCATGTGAAAATAGCGAAAAGAATAAATAGAAATTATTGTGAAAAAAAAACAAATTTTTGGAAGAGATTGTATGAGTTTCTTTTAGTATAAATTATTTGGCCTATATATTTAATTTAATCGACACTATAAATGCAGAGAAATAACAAGAATTTCAGACAGCAAAAAGCAAAAACAAATTTTTTGAAAAATGGAACGTGCCTATAAAAAATATTTCAATTGACAACTACAAAAGACATAGCAAGATTTAATAAAAGTTAGAAAAGGATATGCCTCCTCTTTGTTGTACCTGTGTTAAAATAGTTTTTTCAAGAAGGCAAGCATTAACAAAAAAAATTAAAAAAGAAAGACAAGACGAGAAAAAGTAATAAAACTACAAAAAAAATAATGAGAAATTACTAAAAATCTAAGTGAAAATTGAAAAAGAAAATTGTCCAATGAAATTATACATTCTTTGTCGTCACTAACTCAATATATTTAGTTGATAAGTAATTAAAATACAAAAAAAAACTATACCTAGTATGAAAAAATATTTTTAAGTAAAAGAAACCCTATTTAAGACGTAGAAAAAAAATGAGATAAAAATCAATGAGATTCTAATAATCTTGCAGTATTCTTTTAAATTGAGGAAAAATATTTAAATGTTATAATGAAGTATTTTCAATTTTTCATTGGAAAAGAAAAAAAAATAGGTGTGAGGAAAAACGATTGTAAATTATTATTGATATTATTTTCTTTTTGTTAATTCTTTGTACAATCCCCCCCCCCCAAAAAAAAGAATCCTGTTTCCACTAAATTCCTTCTTTGCAAAAACTAGAAAAATATTGGCAAAAAAGTCTATTTTTTCACAGCAATTGTAATTGATTAGGCAGGATAGTAGGAATATTATAGGAAAGATAGAAAACAGTAAAAAGGCAAAAAAAAAAAGAAAACTTCTTTTCCACTACTCTAGACATGGAAAGAGTTGTAAGGAAAAAAATGGTGTAGTTTTTAATATAAATAAGATTCTATAAGATGAACAATTGATAAGGAAGATCATGAAGACACTTGATTGCTTGTATATGATGAAAAATGTTAAAAGAAATAATATACAAAAGAAAAATCTTTTCAAAGAGCCATGAAAAAAGAGACTTTTACTTTGATTTCCTTTTTTTTACATTGTCATTTGAACTTGAAAATTACAGCAGGTAAGTAAAATAAAATAATAGAAAATTTTCTGCTTTATAGTCTAATTGAACACACCACTTAATAATTTTATTTAGATACTTTTGAAGTTCAAAAGATTTTCTGGATAAAAATGGGTTTTCATATTTTTGTAATCAATATACTATAACGATTTGCAAAGCTATAATTTTAAAAATCAGTTTATGTTGTCTTTTTTAGACCCATTCAAACGATGGAAATTCACTTAATTTTACCCGGCTTAAACATGTCTAATTTTCGGTGTTCGGTGCACAAAAATCTGAGCAGATTTGTTGGTAAAAAATATCTTTATTCTTGCTTTTTCTCAATTTTTTCCTACGGTAAATTAAAGTACTGTATCAATCTAAAAGGGTAAGATTATTCAGAATCTCCCCACATCTAATAAAAAATTTGCTTGACTTTCCTTTTAGCAAAGACACATTTCAGAGGATTATAACAAAATTTCATCGCAGGAAGAAACCTCTAGGGTGGATTTTCCAAGACTCACATATACAAATCACGGGTCACGGTCAAAATCTCGAATGGGCCAAAATCTCGAAAGCCGAAATCTCGAATTCTTAAAAGTGCCACAGCTACTCCCACGATTATACTCGCGCTTGCAGGAGGCAAAGGGAAATCTTCTGTGTCTTAAGAAATTATTCTAAACGGTTTCCTCCATGTAATTTCATCCCTTGATTTTGAAAATTCGGGATTTTGATTTTCGGGATTTTGACTGGCACCGACAAATCACAGTTACAAAATACCTTTGCTTTTGATTGATAACCCTTGCTGGTACCGGTCAAAATCTCGTAATCAAATCTTGAATTCTTAAAAGTGACATAGCTACTCTCATGATTGCACCCAATCTTGCTGGAAAGAATGGGAAATTTTCTGCTTTTTAAGAAATTAATCCACACATTATCCTTCGCATAATTTTTTGCCATTAAGAATTTTGATCATTCGAGATTTTGAATTTCAGGATTTTTTTACCCTATTTCGGATTTTGGCTTTTAGGAATTTTGACCCATTCGGGATTTTGACTTTTGGGATTTCGGTTTGCGGGCTTTCGGCCCATTCGGAATTCTGGCTTTCGGAATTTTTGTTCATTTGGGTTTTAGACTAATGCCAGCTTCAGATTGGCGGTTCAGTCCACTTTCCGAAGGTCTCAAAAATCTTAATAACAAGCAATTTTATTGATTTTTCAAAATCCAATGAATCATTTGCCTTTAATATTAAATCCTAATGGCTCCGACACACCTTTTAGATCAGGAAAATTTCATGAAGTGGAAATTTGCATACCAAATTCGATTAAGCTAAATTGAATTTGGTGTGATGTTTAAAAGAAAAAAAAAGAGTGCGAGAGAATGAGATAGACAAGCGTGTGATAAAGAAAGGGATTCGAATTTCGACTTCATGAAATTTTCCTGACTTAAAAGGTGTGCCGGAGCCATAAACAACAATTTCCTAAAAAATCATGCTTGATGAGGAATTAGAAGAGGTAAGCCAGATAGCTAAGCCTTAGGTCTAAAGCCCGTATAAGCGCGATTTCAACTCATTTAAGATTTTGTTTTTTTTTCGGAACTTTAACTCTTTCAGGATTCGAACAATTCAGGTTTTCGACCCACTCAGGATTTTGATGTCCGTAATTTTGATCTTCCAGATTTTAGCTTTCGGGATTTCAACCCTTTCAAAAATTTGAACATGCATAATTTTGGATTTCGGGATTTTGGGTGCCATCGCCTTAATAGGTTTTATGTGTACGGAACTATTGCGGAACATTGTCAAGTATGGTGTACCCTAAGTGATGGTAATTGTCTAGTCGGGTATAAACCCCTAATGATCCTTTGTTAACTATCAATCGATTGTAGCCAGCTTCTGAATAAAGATACACAGCTCTATCCAATATCCGGATGACGTGGGGACAAAATGACATTTGGGTTTTTTGAATTTGGTCAACGATTTATCTATTTTGCGCTGTGTGAATTTATTTTCTGACAAAAAACAACAGAATTTTCTTTGTGGGGCTCTAATGTTTCGTTTTGTACCACAATTAAGTATCAAAGGCTTTGATAAAGTAAAACTAACATTTTAACTCATGTTGGACAAACTGTATACTGTCAATGGCACTGTAAGCTGTCAGTGTTTAGCAGCCGTCAGCCGAATATCGAAGTGCCGGATATCGGAGAGAGCTGTGTATAGATTTATACATCACGAATTTGGCGGCGAGGATGGGATGCTTAAGAAGAATATTCACAGACAAGCATCTCCGAAACGTTGCGTATTATAAAGTAGAAAGCAAATTAATCCAAACATGAGTTATAATCCGTGTTTTAAATCATCATCGAAAAAATCTTTAGTTTCGTTCAAGGACTAGTTTAACCCTCTAACGGGTAAGACCGCCTCCAGGCGGTCTTCACAAAAATCACATTTACAGCGACAATAAAGGTTTTATTTATTTAAAAGTGCTATAGTGTCCTCGTTAATAGTCTTATAAACATCTCTTGAAAGTTTGAACTCATTTTGACTCTTCGTTTTGTTGCTATTCCCAGTTTTGTGTGACAGGTCAGAGAAAAAGCAACAAAAAATATTTGTGCAAAAAAAATCATTTCCAATTTCCATAAAAATACCGATTTAAAGTTATCTGACTAAAATATTCTACTTTGTGGTCATTCTACTTTGTATATTTTATTTAAAAAATTTGAAAAAGCTAAAAATGTGAATTTTAGAAGCAAAAAGAGTTTCAAAAAATTTTTATATTTTCTCACCTAGCGCCTAAACTAAAAAAGATAATGAAGAATGGATGGTTTTTCGACTTTATTGGATCATAATTATACTAGAAAACATTGATTTAGAACTTTTCTTCGCATATTAAAGAAAACACCATTAGAGGGTTAAGGGGGTTTTCCGAATTACAAGGTCAAAGGAAATCGATATTTTTTTATTACTTAAATCGATAGATAAACTATCTAAGAATACACCACCAAAATTTCAGAACTCTATTCCAAGTATTTTCGAAGATAGAGAGCCGAAAGCAAAGGAGCGCGTAGTAGTTTTGCAAGCGCCTAGACGAACATACAAAACTTTGAAGCTCGTTTTCTCCACTTCTCATTTTTAAAATTTTATCAAATTGGTGGAAAAGATAGCAAAAAAAAACTTATGGACCGATTGAAACGCATAAGGGCTTATTTTCTTCAGAATTAAATGCTCTTCTAGTTGAACTTAATGATTTCAAAATTGAATTTTAAAATTTTTAAATGAAAATTCAGAAAATTCAAAATATACAGTTTAAATGTTGTACTGTAAGAGCGTTAATTAATTAAATTTTTTATTATGTTACAAAATATATTTAAAGAAATTTCACTGTTTTTTTTAGTCTTCGTAACCCACTTAACCCTTTAACGATATAAAGTTCAAAAAATTGGAAATTTACAACGTAAAAAAGGATTATGGCCTAGTGTTTTTCGACTTTAATAGCGTTTTTTATTTGTTTTTTTTTGTCAGATACTATTTTTGTTTTTAAACAATTAATAATTATGATAAAAATTTGCAATGGTCAATGATTTTTTTCTATCCTGTGAAAGTAAATATTTTGCAATTTTGAAGTGAAAATAATTTGACTTTTTTGCATTTTTTTGGCACTAAGATTTTATTTAAAAATTGACAAAATTCAAATTTTATCCTAATCTAAAGGATATTTTTTCTAAGAATTTAATTAATTTCTGAGCTAAGATATATTTTTGTTTTGAACAACAAATACGATCTCATCACCACTAAAGCAGCGACTGAGAAAATTTCTAATGTTCTAAAAAATCGTATAATTTAATATTCTTATAATTTTATTAAAGACGAACAAAACTTTATAAAAAATGTAAATTTGAAATAAAATCATAAAATTAATTTTAATTTTTCCAGATTTATTCTATTTTTCGTAGGCAAGTCGGGCAATAGCTGATGAACTACGGTGTTTTTAAAGGCGAAGTACTCTTGTGTTAATCACTTTAAATTTGCTTTAAAAATAATTCTCTGTTCATCAGACATTAAATAAATATAGTTTAAAAAGAGAAATATATTTAAAAAAAACATTAGTTTTTTGAGAATTTAAGCAGACATGTGCTCGTTAAAAGTGGTGTAATGTCGGAAATTTTGTGTTGATAATTTTAATGGAAATTACAGATTGCCATATTGGTAACACTAATCCCGCTTATTCACGGTGCCATGGTAAATATTCTTCTTAATATCTTTGTCCGAAGACGGATAGCTGTTCACTAGACACCTTTTTACTTGAATCTTGCGGAAATACAAAGAAATTAAATACAAATTTCACTTCAAATGGAAAGTTCTTAAATCGCGCGTAATTCAACTGTGAGAGAGAGATAGAGACACAAAATACTCACTTGACAAACGTCTGGTGGCGCTGGGGTTGCATAAAATCTCTGAAATGCGACAAAATATTTTCTTCTCTATTTTATTCTTATTAGCAGATCGTGTCCCTTCTTGTAATATGTACTTTTGCATTCCTTATTAACCAAAATAGTGTTGTACAAAAGAGTTTTTCTCAAACCTATCCTGAATTTTGGGACAGCTCAAAAGAATATTAGTCTTCCAGCTCAAAATTTCATCCCAATGTTTTTGTTGTAATATCGACAATTATTCACAATTAACCCAAATAACTGTGTGAAAATGAAATAACTTTAAGGAATTAAGCAGTTTTAACATTAAAAAACCTCTCAGTTTCTCTGCGTGAATTTTCGCGGCATTTCGAAGAATGCCAACAGGCATCACCAAATTCACTTCGGCTTTTCTTTTAGCTCAGGCCTGGAGGAATACAACAACCAGTGCTAATGCCATGCTGATTTTGTAAGGGAAACGGTACCAAGTAAGAGTATATCGTTTTGAATGTATATTTCCCCATTTACAGACGATCGGCTGGGCAAATAAATTTTGCGCCTCTGTTGGAAACATCGGGCATTATCTAGTTTCCACGTCTCCATCGTGCTTGACATTTTGGACTTCCTGATAATTTTTCTGCTCCACTGTAATTCCAGGAATTCCCCAATGCAAGTAGTTTAGAGAAAATTAAAAAAAATATCTTGGAGCTTGACATAATTATGTGCTTCTTATAACATTAGTGGAACGGATTATTATAAATATTTTTTTAATTGAGTGCAAAGAAGTGAAAGTGAGTCAT
This sequence comes from Phlebotomus papatasi, assembly GCF_024763615.1. Lineage (NCBI taxonomy): Eukaryota > Metazoa > Arthropoda > Insecta > Diptera > Psychodidae > Phlebotomus > Phlebotomus papatasi. The sequence goes on from NC_077223.1 coordinate 79,976,233, forward strand.
GGCTAGTCCTCGAACTCGAAGAGTCCTCCAGGATCTGAGACCAGACAATGGAAATACGGTAGGATTTTTTTTTCAGGAATTGTAGGAAATTGCAGGGGAATAACTGGGCTTTCTTTCTCTTTCGGTTCATGAAGAAATGCTTTGAATGTGGGACACACAATCCTCAATGGGTTTCAGTCACTTATGGCATCTGGATATGCCTGGAGTGTTCTGGGAAGCACCGTGGATTGGGTGTTCATCTGTCTTTTGTGCGGTCCGTGACCATGGACAAGTGGAAGGATGTGGAATTGGAGAAGATGAAAGTGGGCGGGAATAAGAGAGCACGAGAATTTTTTGATACCCAATCCGATTGGGATGAGACAATGCCCATCCAACAGCGCTACAATACCCGAGCTGCTGCCCTGTATCGGGAAAAGATAAATGCCCTGGCACAGGGCAAGGCATGGGATGAATCAAAGGCATCTGTTAAGGGAACAAATCAAACTTCCACTTCGTCACTTTCCTATTCGCACAGTGAAGGAGCAATCTCATCGAATTCTACCACTGGCTACGATTCCTACAATTCCGGCAGTGGAGGCTACCAAGATGGTGGTGGCTATCAGAATTTCAATTCACAGGAATTCAGGGATCAAAAGGAATCATTCTTTAACAAGAAACAACAGGAAAATGCTTCGAGGCCAGAGTAAGGCAAAGAAAATTTTCTAAATTTTCTATTTCAACTTTAAATAGATGAAATCCTATTCCTATTCATTTTACAGTCATTTACCGCCTAATCAAGGTGGAAAGTATTCTGGATTTGGCTTCACACGTGATCCTCCACCTAAAAGTCAATCCCAGGAATTCTTCGATACAACCCTGACATCTCTTGCCAGTGTACGTAAAAGTTTCAGTCTAATGCCTAGCACACAATAACTTTTGTTTAGTAAACATGTTTTTGACATTTCAATGAGAGTGAGTGAGATCTAGATCTAGTCATCTCGCTCATTCTCATGGAAAATTTTGAAAATGTGTTTACAAACAAAAGTTATTGTGCGTTAGTCATAAACCGTCAAAAAATAAATTAATCTTCTTATAAAATTTACCTCCTGATTTCAGGGTTGGAGTCTCCTGTCTCTAGGAGCATCGAAGGTAGCTTCAACAGCTAAAGAAAATGCCCTTAAATACGGAAGTCTAGCCTCACAAAAGGTAGCTGATGTATCAAGTACTGTAGGTGAAAAGGTTAATTTCGCATTTATTTTTCCTTTTTCCTTATTTCATTTTTATTTTATCCTTATTTATTTATTCTTTTATTATTATTTTTTTCTTAATTTCAAATCAGGTTAAAGATGGAACCCTTTTAAATGACGTAGGCAATCAAGTTTCAACTTTGGCTAATAAGGTTTGTTTCTTATTTTTCTTTTTATCTTATTTTTATTTTTTCCGCCTTTTGTTGCTTCAAAATTTCTTCAGAAAACCTCCACAAATTGCAGTAAAAGTATTTAGGAGGGGAAAAGTTTATTTGTTTATTCCCTTTCACTGCAGAAATTTCTATTGTGGTCTTTTTGCTAATATTTGCTCTTTGAGCCATGTGGTGGCAATTATCGACGTGGCCTAAAAGTTTCAGATTAACATTTTCATTAACAGCTGAATCAACAAAAGACAGAGTTGCGAAAATGATTGATAAATCGATAAGCGCATGAGTAATTGTCTAAAGTTTTTTGAAAGAAATAATCCACAATAATAGTAAAACTTTTACTTAAAATAAATGGTTTTATAAAATTAAAATTTATAAAACAATTTTTCTTCTAAAAAGAAATGGCAAAGCGTCCCAGATTTGCGGAATGCTCGAATTCACGAGATAGAGCTCACCGCGAGAGATTAAATTGATTCATAAATCACAAAAGCATTTGAAAATTAAAAAATCGGTACTTAACCGGTTCATTACCGATGAAGACCGATGCAGCCGGGTTCGAAATTTCAATACCTTTCCAAAAAATCCAAATTTAACCAAATCGGTTGAAAAATTAGCCTTCCAAAGTAGTAGATTTTTGACCTTCAATAATTCAAAATGGCGAATTTTCCGGTCATAGGTATGTTTGGGCGAAATTTTACCTGGAAGCTCTAAAACATATCCGAAAATCATTGAAAAAGCTTGGGCCAATTTTTTGCAAAATTGGAAAAAACCTCATTTTTGATCTATTTTAGGGGGATAGGGAACGTATGAAAGGGGAGGGGGAAAATAAAGAGGTTGGGTCCGAGATAATGTCATTTGAGGAGGGGTCATTGAAGACCGGAAGTCGATATCTCTTACCGTTTGAATTTTATATGGGTCAAAAGACTGAAAAAGTGCCAAAAACTGTATTTTCAAAATAAATCTATGACCGTTACTTTCCCGATCTATCACCGATTATGATCGATGCAATTGGGTTCGGAATTTCAAATACCTATCTAAAAAATCCAAATTTAACCAAATCGGTTGAAAAGTGAACCCTCCAAAGTGTCCAACTTTTGACCTTCAATAATTCAAAATGGCGAATTTTCCGATCATAGGTATGTTTGGGCGAAATGTTCGCCTGAGCTAGCTTGAAAACATATCCGAAAATCACTGAAAAAGCTTGGGCCAATTTTGAGAAAAACCAAAAAAAAAACGTGGTTTTTTGGAGGGTTAGAGGGGGGGTGGAGAGGGGGAAAAACAAACGTCGAGAGATTTTGTTTTTTATTGGGGGTCATCGAAGACCGGAAGTCGATATCTCTTACCGTTTAAGCTCCAGAAGTTGAAAAAAAAGACGATTATATAACTACTCTTTCTTTGAGTTCGAGCAGTAAAACATTTCGGAGTCAAAAAAAAGTGCTAGGAAAAAAATATCCCAAGCTTTTGCAAAAAGCTCACTTTGACACTAATTTTTGATTACTTGGTTTAAGGTCATAATACACGAAAGACGAGTGAAATTTTTTTTTTGCTGGAACTCAAAGAGATAGCAGTAATAAAATCCACTTGTTTTCAACTTGTGACACGGTTGAAAGCCAAACGGTAAGAGATATCGACTTCCGGTCTTCGACGACCCCCCATAATTCAACATTATCAAGGACAGTCTTTTTTTCTTCCCCCCACTCCTCTCCCTCTTCATGTTTTTTTGGTTTATTTCGAAAATGTTTTTTACGATTTCTTTCATTTCACTATGCAACACGGTTTTGCTAACAGAGATCTCACATAATACGTTTGATAGAGTCAAGTCCCCTGATTAAGAATCTGACCTTGGTTTTGCTCCATCACGTGACAATGTTTTTTTAATTAATACTTTTATATTTTTTTCTGTTTTGTCTTACATTATCCGTTATATCTCAGGTTCTAGTGAACAGAACTTAAAAAGTGTGGGTCCGTTAGAAAGCTCATTAGCTGTGCTTCAATTTTGATAATAACAAAATACTTTGTAAAACCACTCCTTCAGGGTGTAAAATTGGAGTTTCTCTAAAAATTCCAGAAAAAATGGTCTTAAAGTGAGGTTATAAAAATTTGTATAAAATAAACTAAACAAAATATTAAAAATTCATTGACACCAGGCGATAGACACCACTTAGGACTACAATTTTGTTCATCTAAGTTATCGCGCTCCGATCACTCTAAATGCCTCATTTGTTGGTTTTTGTCATTTTTCAAAAACATGAAGTACCTATTTTAGAGCAAATTTCCCTTCAAGGGCATTTCTTTGGAGTTTTTCCGCCACAAACTTTCCGGTTAATATCTGAAGACGGAGCGTTTTTATCTCATTGGCTAATTTATAAACTCCGAGTTATTGTTTTCTTCAAACTATCAGTCCCATTGGTCCAAAGGATATACTCTGAAGCCTTAAATGTATGCAAATACTGCATTACGTTAATCCTTATTTATTTTGACAATTTTGCAGAGTCATCTATGACCTTCACAATCATTCCAAGGTCTCGGAAACTCGAATATTCGATAGAGCCTGTAAAGCTGTCTACACATTAGAAAAATTATTGAAATAATAGCATTTCAAAGTGACATTGAAAAAAAAACTTCAAAATTGAAGCGAATATTGAAACCAATATTTCAATAATTGCCTACACACTGAACAAATTGACTACAATATTAAAACGTTAATATTAAAAACACCATTCGAGTCAGGGATTCACAGATCTTCTGGGTTTTTCTTCCGTATTTTGTCAAGAACACCCAAAATACCCAAGTTGGTCAGAAGATTTCTCCAGCTTCCTCCAGAAATCCCAGATCTTCTGGGATTTTCTTGTATATTATGTCCAAAACACTTCAGATACCTTCTGTGGTCAGAAGATTCATGGAGTTTCCTTCAGGAAATGCCAGATCTTCTAGGATTTTCTTGTATATTATGTCCAAAATACTTCAGATACCTTCTGTGGTCAGAGGATTCCTGGAGTTTCCTTCAGGAAATCCCAGATCTTCTGGGATTTTCTTGTATATTATGTCCAAAACACTTCAGATACCTTCTGTGGTCAGAAGATTCATGGAGTTTCCTTCAGGAAATGCCAGATCTTCTAGGATTTTCTTGTATATTATGTCCAAAATACTTCAGATACCTTCTGTGGTCAGAGGATTCCTGGAGTTTCCTTCAGGAAATCCCAGATCTTCTGGGATTTTCTTGTATATTACGTCCAAAACACTTCAGATACCTTCTGTGGTCAGAAGATTCATGGAGTTTCCTTCAGGAAATGCCAGATCTTCTAGGATTTTCTTGTATATTATATCCAAAACACTTCAGATACCTTCTGTGGTCAGAGGATTCCTGGAGATTCCTCCAGGAAATTCCAGATCTTCTAGGATTTTCTTGTATATTTGGCTTCTGGGACTTTGGCTTTCGGGATTTTGGCTTTATGGGATTTTCCTTTAGGGATCTGGCTTTTGGGATTTTATCTTTTCTAGATTTTGTCTTTTTGGGATTTAGAACCATTCAAGATTTTAACTTTCAGCTTTTCGACTTTCGGAATTTTGGCTTCATGGGATTCAAAGTTTTCGAACTTTGACCCCTTATAGCTCGGGTCAGGGGTTATCGATCGACTTAAGTATTTTTTTGTTTGATAGTGGTATAATCAGCGGCTACAACATACTAAAATTTTAGCCCAATGCACAAAGGAATTTTTGAATTATTTAACTTATAAAATTGAAAATTTTTCTTTTTAATAATAGCGTCTCTAGCGGTTGTTTTATGGACAAAATCGCGAAAGGAGGGGCATGGGGGAGCGTCAATGTACCAAGTTGCAATTTTCACTCGATATATAACCTTTGCCGAAAACCGCAAGACGATATCTTTCTTAGTTTGGGAGCTATTAAGCTCCAAAGAGCGGTCGGTCGGACGGACGGATATTCTGGCAAAGTTTGGGGCCGATCGGAGGCCATGAGATTTTGTTAGGATTATAGTAGGTGAAATTGTTAAGAAACTCACATAATATTCTGCAAGAATTTATAGGTGCATAGAGCAATTTTATATGGTTTTCTTTGGTCTTGAAAATGTACATAGTCCCGGGACTCCTTGTATCAATCAGATTTAGGGAGTGAGCTCTTTTATTATTAGCTTAATCTTTTAGGCTATGGTCTAAGTTTGAATTGTTCATGACTTTCCATTTTAGTATACTATAATTCCTGAAGGGGCGTGGCCTAAAATAACTTTTTGGCCACTCATTTTCCCTGTGCAAATTCTTCAAAATAGGGAACCACTATTTTTAAGTGACTCAAAAACTTTTAAGGCAAATTTATTAATTGAACTTTAAGAAGGATTGTTATTCATAATTTTTAGCACATTTAATAGAAAATTTCCGATAGAGAAATAACAATCTTGTGTTTTTCTTAAAGGTTGGCGAATTGGGTAAAAAGAGTTGGACGTCAATTAGTACTGGAGTCCCCTCACAAGATGGCTATACATCTCCCGGCGAGAGTCTGAATGACCATCAGTATGACGGATATCAGAGATCATCTTCGGTGAATGGAGGAAAAAGGGCTGATAGTTGGGAGGGAAATTGGACAGATGATAAATACAATTGCAATGCATCCTATCAGAATTCTGATGCAGGCAATGATGCTGATGAGTGGAATGGATTTGAATCTGCATCAGGGACACCAGAAGTGACCAAAACAACCGTCCCAGCTACGAGAAAGAGTTTAAAACCAACAAAACCAAGTCATACCGATGACTTTTCTGCACTCGATGTGAAATCCATGAAGCCAAAAAGCTCCCAAAATTCCAAGAAAAAGGACGAAGATGACTTCTGGGAGATGCTCAACAATTGAGTAGGGAGACAATTTTGTGTGTAATGGCATTTTCTGCCCAGATAGGCATCATTTGAGAATTATATAAATGAATTTTAGCGCAAAAAAATTGTAATCTATTGAATGTTTGAATGAATAATAATAATAATAAAAATATTAGATAAATTTAAAATTTATGTACCTTTCTTCCATGCATCAGGATTTATACCGAAGCGCTTGAGTTCTTCACGCAGAAATTCAGCATCTTTGGTCAATTGATCCAAAAGTTGCTGTTTCTGTCGCAAAATCTCCTCACTCTCTTCGCGGAATTTCTTCAGAATATTTTTCTGTTTCTCCTTCTCTTCACGAATTTCCTCCTCAAGTTGCTCTATTAACTCCTGCAGATCTTTCTTTCTCTTCTCAGCACTCTCAATTCTGCCCAGAATTATAACACGATTGTGCTCACTGGTCGATGTAAATTTTGCCAATTGTGTCTCCAGTTCATTGAATACCTTTGTAAGCTTCTCTAAGGACTTTTCGCATCTTTCGACATCCTTCTTCAAACCCATATCAAGTTCACTTTTTAGTCGAACAATATGCATGTACTTCTTCTGAATCTTCTCCGACATCGTATCCTGAATGATGTTCAGTTTTTTATAGATTTTGGAAAGCTTTTCGGCATCATAGCAATTTGGTTCGAGAGTCAATTCATCGAACTGCACTTCAAGTGGGCAGTCTTTTATAATGCAATGCAAAGAGAGATTAACTTCGTTCGTGATATCATGAAGTTTCTTCAGTAACCTAGATTTTTCGATCTGAACATCAAATCCAATTGCCTAAACGAGAACAAAAGGAAAGGGACACATTCGCTTTCAATTTCACAATAACTTATTTAGCATTTGAAATTTGAATAGAAAAAGAAACTAAATTCAAATTTCGTTGAAATAAATTGAGGTTATGTACTTTATTTTTCCGAATATGGAATATTAAGGCCTTATTATCCAAAAAAAACAAGTTACTTTACGTATCTTTTAGAATTCTTTTAAACACGGATCAAATTCTCTCATACGACTCCTAATTCTTTTGTTTAATAAAGAGGTTATTTTATAATTTGAGGTTAGCTTAACTTAACCTCGAAAAATCGTTTTATCTCGCAACAGATAATTTTCTAATTCAATGCATTAAAAAAAAATCTCAACAATTTACAATCCCACACTATTTGAAAATTTAAAAAATACTTTCGGAAAATTTTAAATTATTAGAGTCATCTGATATATTTTGAGGTTAGAATTTGATTTATTTTAAAATTAAAAAAAAAAACTTTTGAATTAGTGTTTTCATGTTATTGATGTTATTGAAGTTCAAGATTATTGTCCCTAAAAATTGTGATGTAATATGTTCGTGTTTTATGAGGTTAAGATTAACATAATCTAAATCTTGTTAATTAACCTCTAACTAAACCAAATTACAAAATTAGCTAGATATGGTAAAGCTCGCAAGAAATTTCATAACAGACAATTTCTATTATTTTTCTCTTTATTTAATATATCTAAAATTAAAGTGCTTTTAGTAATTCATTTTGTATTCAAAAAAAAAAATAAAATAAATAAATAAATAAATAAAATAAACTAACCTGAGGAACCTTCAAAAATTCAAACCATTTCTAAAATGATCTATCCACCCTATAGCGAAAGAAATTTAGTTAACTTTAAAAGAAATATTCACGATTTATATTACTGCCTAACTAATTCTAATGACGTAAAATTTATGTTTTTCCCACTTCCGTGAAGGGTCTAATTTGGCAAGAAAATACTACTCTTGCCACTCTTGAATTTGATAAAGAATATGATAAAGTCTATAAATCACTCATAAATTAGGTGTGATTCCTTTATAATCATGTCTATTTTTTTGTTTTTTTTTTAAAGTATTTTTGGTTATGTGAGAATTACGTTTTCCGTACATATACAGTTTTCAAATTGATAAGAAAATAACGGTGTCGAATAAAACCCCGAAAAGCTAAAATCCCCAATGGTCAAAATCCTAAAAGATACATAAATAAATGGAGGATAATGTCTAGATAATTTTCCAAATCACAGAAAGTTTCCTTTTGCCCGCAGCAAGCACGAGTGCCTTGACGTGTGCTATCCTGGGAGTATATAATGCCACTTTTGAGAATTCGGAATTTGAATCTATTCGGGATTTTAGCGGTCGGGATTTTGGCTTTTCGAGATTTAAACCCATTTGGACGTTTGACTTTTTGGGATTTAGATCCATTCAGGATTTTGGCCTTTCGTGATTTTAGGTTTTCGGGATTTAGACCCATTCAAAATTTTGGCTTTCGGGAAATGGGCTTTCGGGATTTTGGCTGTTCGGGATTTAAATCCATTTGGACATTTGGCTTTTCGGAATTTAGATCCATTCGAGATTTAGACCATTCGGGATTTCGACACATTCAGGATCCTGGCTCTTCAGGATTTGGCCTTTCGGGATTTTGATGTTCAGAATTTAGGTGTTCCGTTTTTCGGTTTTTGGGATTTTGACTTTTCGGGATTTAGATTTTGGTTTTTCAGGATTTCGATTTTGGATTTACTGTATTTTGGCTTTTCGTGAGTTTGGATTTTCGGGATTCAGACTCATTCAAAATTTTGGCTTTCTGAATTTTGACTTTTCGAGATTTGGCCTTTCGGGATTTTGACTTTCTGGGATTTTTTTCGGGATCTGGCATTTGGGATTTTATCTTTTCGGGATTTAGAACCATTCAAGATTTTAGCTTTTGGGATTTCGACTTTCGGGATTTTGGCTTTATGGGATTTTTCTTTCGGGATCTGGCTTTTGGGATTTTATCTTTTCGGGATTTTGTTTCTTCGGGATTTTGGCGTTCGGGATTTTGGCTTTCGAGATCTTGTCTTTATGGGATTTTCCTTTAGGGATCTGGCTTTTGGGATTTTATCTTTTCGGGATTTTGTCTCTTCGGGATTTTGGCGTTCGGGATTATGGCTTTCGGGACTTTGGTTTTCTGGGATTTTTCTTTAGGGATTTTATCTTTTCGGGTTTTTGTCTTTTCGGGATTTAGAACCATTCAAGATTTTAGCTTTCGAGATTTCAACTTTCGGGATTTTAGCTTTCGGGATTTTTCTTTAGAGATTTGGCTTTTGGGATTTTATCTTTTCGGAATTTTGTCTCTTCGGGATTTTGGCATTCGGGACTTCGGCTTTCGGGACTTTGGCTTTCAGGATTTTAACTTTCGGGATTTTGGATTTCTGGGATTTTCCTTTAGAAATCTGGCATTTGGGATTTTATCTTTTCGGGATTTAGAACCATTCAAGATTTCAGCTTTCGGGATTTTGTCTCTTCTGGATTTTGGCGTTCGGGATTTTGGCTTTATGGGATTTTCCTTTAGGGATTTGGCTTTTGGGATTTCATATTTTCGGGATTTTGTCTTGTCGGGATTTAGAACCATTCAAGATTTTAACTTTCGGCATTTCGACTTGCGGGATTTTGGCTTTCCGGTATTTTAGCCTTTTGGGATTTTTCTTTGGGGATATGGCTTTTGGGATTTTATCTTTTCGGGTTTTTGCCTCTTTGGGATTTTGGCGTTCGGCACTTTGGCTTTCGGAATTTTAGCTTTTCGGAATTTTAACTTTCGGAATTTTGTCTTTCGGGATTTCGACTTTTCGCGATTTTGATGTTCAGGATTTAGGTTTTCTGTATTTCGGTTTTTGGGATTTTGACTTTTCGGGATTTTGATTTTGGATTTTCTGAATTTTGACTTTTCGAGATTTATAGACCCGATTCAAGATTTTGACTTTCAAGATTTTGGCTTTTAAGATTCTGGCTTTCGGGATTTTAATCCATTCGGAATTTTGATCCATTCGGGATTTTGGATTTTTGTAACAACAATTTACTCAGAGAATCGTTGTGCTTCGGTTTTTTTCATCATTTTGATAGTATCAGGGGCAAATATTTGTTGAATGAAAAATTCGAAATGGAATAAACCTAACTTGATTCAAAATCTGAAAGATTGAACAGATTTGGAATATGTACTAAGTAATTTAAACTTACCTTCACTTTGTCCGAGTGCTCTACCATGGACTGAACCAGTATCTTCTCCTCGTGCAGAGTATTCAGCAATGCCTCATGCTTCCCAGTCCTGTCCTCCTTTTCCTGTTGTTTCCATTCTCTCTTCGTAAGCTCCATCCTGGTCTTTAACTCCTCCAAGGATTTGCTTTTGCTCTCCACACCTTCCCTATTCAGCTCAGTATCCCTTGTCTTCTTCTCAATTTCTGCCCGAACTGTGGTCAATTGGTGCTGTTTCTCTTTCAGCAAATGCTGGAGTTTTGCTGTTCCTACATGCCTCTTTTCCCATTCGTCAGAGTCTGCCTGCAGATTTGTACATTCTTCCTTGAGCGTTGCAATAGCCTCCTGTATTTCTTTCTCGCTGGAAAAACCGACACTCTCATTGATGTAATTGTTGAGGAGATCAATTTTAGCTTCGGCAATCTCATGATCGTGATCTCTATCATCATTCCACATTTGGTAGGTATCACTGACAGTTTCCCGGAAGAGCCTTACGAAGGGCATTGAGGGAAACTCATCGAAATCAATGAAATCATCAAAGATGAATTGTTCTGTGTCATCCCGGACACCGTCTAGGAGCCATCCAATTAGCACGACAATGTGATTGAGAGAATGGGGCGCGTTGGGAGTTTTTAGCCAAGATTTATTGAAATTGTAGGGATACCTGAGTTTGCACAGCATCTCATAGATCTCATCTGCGTAGTTATTGCTGAAAGATACCCGTGGCACCCAGAGTTTGGCCAGGTGACACATAATTCTCAGGAAATCGTTGATTGTCATCTGCCGGATGTCCCTCTTCTGCACAAAATTCTTGTCTACACCCTCAATGTTCCCAATGTAGTTGAAGATCCGGTTGAGTTGTCCCTGAAACCAAACTTTGTCATTCTGTGGAGTTCTCTTCTTGTCCGTGGTACTGGGAGCGAGTCTTGTGGTCGAGGGAGTTCTCATGGGTGTCCTCATGGGAGTGGCACTGTTAGATCTTTTACGATGCATCATTGGTCCAGCGAGGGAGGTTTTCCTCAAGGTGAATCCACGGTCTGCAGATCTTGTTCGTGGATCTATGGATTCTCTCTGGCCAAAAGTACTCCTCTTAATTGGCACAGCAATCCGACTTTGCCTGGCAAGGAGAAATTATTCTTGACAAATGCTCTCAAATTAAACAATAAAATTCAAAAGTACCTATGTGATTTCGTTGCTGATTCATCAATGCGTGATTTCCTCATGATTTTACTGAATGTTCTTCTAGAAAACGCACTAAAATTTTGATTTTCTTCACAATTCCGCCAAAAACTCCCGTTGGAGAACGCTTTTATTTTAAAGAATTGCGTCAAAAGTGGTCAACGGCCGATATTCACTGCACGAAGTAGCCGAGTGAAATCCGAAGGCTCCGAAGGTGTTTTTCGAGTAAAGATGTGCGCCGAGCAGATTTTAGCTGCTCGGCGCGAGCCGCCGCCGCCAAAAATATTTAATGCGCGCCGCCAGCTGCCGCCGCCAGTTCTTTTTTAGCGCGCCGCGGCGAATTTTGTTTATATTTCAATTCAATTCAGTAATTTTTCTGACAATACCCATAATAGATAATTTTCATTTTTATGAAAAAGAAATGTATAGTTAGGATAGTTATTTATTGTACTTTCTATTGTCAAGAGGCTTTTGTTTAAAAAAAAATTTGGATATAAGGTAAAGTATCCTCGAGTCGACCACCCTGGGTTCTTCAAGTCGACCGGTGGAAATATTTATTTAATTTATTTACATTTACAATAATATTTAGCGAATGGTGTAACATCATGATACAGTAGACTCTCGCAAATTCGGCTCTTTTAAGATCGGGCTACTTTTTAATTCGGGCAGCGGTTACATTTGAAAAAATTTTGTTGTCATTTTTCAAGTTTGGTTATGATTATCAAATGAATCAAATATGCTCAAATTTGGCATGGTTTGTCTTAGTTTTGATATGATTTTGCATTATTGAGGGATTTTCATGCAATTTACGTTATATATGAGTGTGTAAACTCAATATCTATATGCACATGAATAAAAAATCGTTGCATTTCAAAAACTTTGTCGCCCGAATTTCTGTCTAATTCGGCTGACATTTCGGTCCCATATGCCCGAATTTGAGAGAGTCTACTGTATGTTTAAAGACGAGGAGGATGCAGAGGACTAACTGATGGTTTATTGAACCACAAAATTTATAATAACTCATACATTGATATTCCATATGATAATGCAAACTATTATACTATTAACCCATTAGCGTTATTGCACACTTCATTTTCCCCCTTCTAAAGTTTGACTTCAAAATTTAACTTTTAATTAATATAGTAACTTTTAAATTTTTAATTCAATAAATATTAATTTAAATACTGAGCAAAAGTGACTTAATTCTTTTTCTAACAAATGATTTAAATTCAGACTTTATAATTAATATTTCTTTTTGGTCTCTTACTCCTACGCACTGGTTGTACTTCGATGCTCTCTTCGACTTCACTTGGGGTTAGCTCATTGTCCGGTTTCCAGGTGGGATCGTCTGCACCATCGTCGCAACTTTCAAACTCAGCGTCTGAAGCAATCCTTGTTTCTTCATCAGAGTTCAAATCTTGAGAAGGCAAGGCTTCTGGAGATGTGAGAAAACTGCGATGATATTTTTTAAGATGATCCCTGTGCACGACACGTAGAGCTCCTCCAATGTTGACAACCCAGGTGACACGACTCTTTTGTCGAACCACCTTCGCCTTAGTCCACTTGTTAAGGTGATTGTTGAAGTAGAGCACTAATTCTTCTGGTTTAAAATCTTCCTTCTTACATCTTTCTCTCCTGACTTGGCTTTCTTCCCCCTGATAAATATCTGTGTCCTCTCTAAATTCAGCAGTGACTGGTCCATCGTCTACAATCTCAATTCTCTCCTCACTTTTCTTCGGGCTGGTGATTGCTAGTGGAGATCTTGGTATGTAATTCAGCAAAAGTGCGTTTGGCTCCAACCCGGTGACAGTCGATGGCGTGTTATTCCAACAGCCAACTCTCGACACTCATCAAAGTGATAAACCTTCCTTCGGTGATCCTTTCTCCCTGACTTGCTCTTGCTGTAGCTGTCCTTCTTCTTATGCTCACGTCCCACCGTACAATCCGCCGCAAGATGATATCCCCATCTTCTTCATTTGCAACAAAGCACTTTTTTCTCCTTGGAGTGACCTTGTGACTCGTGCTTCTTCGACAATTTGCATTTTTTCTTGTGGGAAATTGCACTCACTTCTGCCGTGGATTCACTTTTACGTGAATGAGATGCAATCAATTCCATGCTTATGGCTTCGGAATATGATTCTTGAAAACCCTTTCGAGAATTCATCAATTTTTCCTGAATGGACCTATTCCTAAGGCCCAATGTCATTCTATCCCTGAGAGCATCATTCAGAGAATAATTGTCAAAGTCACAGGTCTGTGCGAACTTTTGCAACTCAACCACATATTCAGAAATGCTCTCACCAGATTCCTGAGACCTCCTGAAGAACTTGAATCTCTCCTGAATGACATTTGTTTTTGGTTCAAATTTTTCATTCATTATGTCGATGATTTCCTTGTAGGTAAGCTGCTCCATGTCTCGTGGCTGCGCTGCAGATCTCAGAACTGCATAAGCCTGTCGGCCTATATTGGTGATAAACCAATTGCACTTCTCCTTGTCCTTGCTATAAAACGATTTTTAGAGGTCTCAAGGATGACTTTTCTAAAACAAATTCTAACCTTTTGTTTTTACTTTCTGCGTGGCTTTTTGGATTTTCGTTATAAATCATTAAAAATTCTTTATTTATGTGACAATTTCTTTCTTTTCGAAATATATATGACTGAAATTAAGTTATAAGAAGAAAGCAAAATTAGTTGCGAAATATTTGCCTATTTTTACACTTTTTAAAATTTTTGAAAAGCCATGGGGCTTTTAATTGTGTTTGAGTTTTTATGAGCTCATTTTTGTATTGATACTGTACAAACGAGCAGTAAAACATCAAGTTTGAGAAGTGACTAAATTTACAACTTTAAAAGCAGTGGAATTTTCATGAAAGTTTCGATCTTTATGGATAGAGAAATTAAATCCATTTTTGAAAAGATTTTTATTTGTATTTTAAAAGTGTCCCGTCGTTAAAGGGTTAAAGGGTTAAGATTTTAAACATTTTTTAAAATAATGTTTTAATCAAGTGCATCGAATTCAACATTTCTTACCAAATATTCTAACTGTTATCAATTTTTCATCGAGAAATATTTTTGTTTGTAGATAAACAATTTTTCTATTGGATATTATACCCAACGCACAATAACTTTTGTTTAGTAAACATGTTTTTGACATTTCAATGAGAGTGAGTGAGATCTAGATCTAGTCATCTCTCTCATTCTCATGGGAAATTTTGAAACATGTTTACAAATAAAAGTTATTGTGCGCTGGTCATTAAATTTGAGTTTATAATTCCAGATAAAATTATTTTCATTTTTTCGTCTACGAATTTCAAAATTTTTTGTTAATATTTTTATTGAATCTGTCTTTTTGAAAAATCATAAAAATGTTGACAGATTGTTTTCTATCTGTTTTGTTGTTACTATTTTTTTTAAATAGATTTCCATGATTAGTAATTCTAGCAAGAAAAAAAATTTGAAGAAAATCGATAATTTATGTGGATTGTAATCGAAAAATGTTAAGGAAAAAAGCCTGGCGCGCCTAGCTGAGCCGCAGCCGATTGCTTCAGATGGCGCGCCGGCGCGCAGCCGGCCGTCGACAAGTTTTAAATGTTAGCCGCCGCCGTCGAAATTTCTACGCGCACATCTCTATTTTCGAGTACAAAACCCGGCTGAAAAGTCATTTATTTATTACACAAATTACAAAATATGCGTAAAATAATGACTTCCAAGATCCGTTGTCAGTGAAAAACACAAAAACAACCGGACTGCTCAGCATCTTCCGGCAAGTGATTTCTCTCCAAAAATTACTTGATAAATGCGGGAATTTATCAGCAGGCTGAAGACGAGAAAAGCCAGAGCAAGATGCGTAAAATGTGGATAAAGAAAGACAGTATATATAGGAAACCATTCTACAAAACCCAAAAGCTCAGAATAGCATTTTGTATTGTGATTTTGGTGTCTTTCCTGTACATCTGCTACCAGATATTCTACATGAGTCAGCTGGAGAGTGATAGTAGTGATAGAAGAGTTAAAAGTCCTAGTCAGGAGATGCAAGGAGCAAAGGGTTGGCAGCCCAGCCGGGATGTCGAGAGGACGGTTATCCGGTAGAAAACCTCAGAAATTTTTCCCTATTTTACAGTATTTCATGGTCTTAATATCCTTCCAGAGGTATCAGATCTGTGGATTCTCACTTTTACCTGCCCAGTGAACGAGGAACATTCAGGTGCATCTCAAGTGGTCAGGAAATATCCTTTGGGAAAGTCAATGACGACTACTGTGACTGTGTTTCGGACGGAAGCGATGAGCCGTCAACTAATGCCTGCTCCAGGGGCATCTTCTATTGCGAAACTCCACAGGTGCATGTTTCCGGGAAGACCTACAACCGCGTGATCCCTAGCAGTCGCATCAACGATGGTGTCTGTGATTGCTGCGACGGATCGGACGAATGGCTACCCACGAGACGGAGGCAACCATGTCCCACTACCTGTTCCTAATCCACTATTCCTCTTCATCACTCGTCCATTGCTCACTCTTCTCATATAGTTAGAATGTTACAGAGGATAAGTACAAAAGTAATAAATTTGGCACTTTATGAACACCAAAATTGTCTTGATCTTCCTCGTTCTCCAGAATCTGCATCTAGCAAGGCATCTGGTCATGCTGTGCTGATATTCTCAGTATGATTGGGAATTGATTTTCATATTTCATTTATTTCTTCTCTTTTTATGATTATTGGTTGATAAATTCGAGAGAAAAAAATCAGACGATTCCTAGCCAATTCTTGAAGGTACGATAAAAGCGCAAATAGACTCCGACTGATCCTCGAGAATATTTAGCCTGTGTAAAACCTGGCAGTAAAGGAAATTCGAAATCGAGGATCCTAAGCTAAAGCTTAAGATTTTGTCTATGGGTCCGTTATATTCCTTTCGGAACCGCTGCACCCAGGCCACTTATTTGGGCCCATTATGCACTCCCCTCCCCATTCTCCTGGGGTGAAATGATAACTGTCCCATTGCGATGCATCGCTAGTGTCGAGTGTCGATTATGGGCGATCGAGATGATAGCTTATACATTTTTTGTCGCTAGTGTCGATAATTCTCGCCACTAATTTATCGACACTTCTATGGCTGCCGATTTGCACTCTCGAAGGGAAATTTAATGAACATTTTACATTTTTTATTATGTATATAATTGTTTTACACTTTTAATTTATCTTCATTAATTTTTTTTAATAAAAAAAGACACAGTTTTTGTGAAATTTTATTCATGTTGGCCTCACCATAAAATATGGAATTTCTTGAAATTATCTTGGCCAAATTGAATGCGAAAAATTTTATTCTGGTAACTGTGTTCAATGAACCACAAAATTATCCTTCCGTCGACTTAGAAAGGCTCATCAGAAGAAGCAGCTAGCATTCACGGTAATGAAAGCTGAAACATTTGAGGCAGTGTCCAGGAAGTTGACGAAGAAGTTGCTCATAGATCCATTTTGTGGCCACATGGAACATATTCAACAGAAACTCATGAGTTGTCGGATATGACCACAGATTCGTTACCTTTCTTTTGGGCCTTCTGCCCTTCCCTGAAAACTATTAAACACCACAATCCAAAAAGAATCCGCGTACTGATGGAACAGAGAAGGATATCATTCTTGAAACTCCTGGAACCATTTCTTCAGTATCAGTCAGTTATTTTGTAAAAATACAAGGCAAACATAAAAGATACGTGTAAATAGATAGATTTTTACATAAATGATTTTTTTTATGACTACACATCTTCCGGAAGCTTCAAAGAGTAATTTTCATAACGCGACTTTTACGTCTTCACGTTCAAAATGAATATTTAGTTTCCCCAAAATCACACTTTCTATGAAAAATATTTTCTGGGTTCATTTTTTTAGTTTTTAGAGCAATAAAAACACAGAAATAATTCCGATTGCAAAATAAAAAAAAAGCGAGAGTGAGGTTATGTTACACTGTCCCAAAGTGTCACAATAACGAGCCGACAATGCGTGAAGAGCCGACACTCATTTCATCTCATGATTTGGATCTAACGATACTAGAGATTTGATAGTGTCGAATCGAGCGAGAGCCAAAGTTATCATTTCACCCCTGTTCTATCTTAACCCCCAAGGCCGGTAAAAGGGGTGAAATGATAACTTTGGCTCTCGCTAGTATCGATTCAACACTGTCGAACCTCTAGTGTCGTTAAATCCAAATGATGAAATGAAATGAGTGTCGGCTCTTCTCTCTCTCTCTCTCTCTTGTTTTACGTTTTGGCTGTCAGACTCAATCAGGTCCAAATAGCCATTTCGCTCACTCTCATTTTCATACGAGTTCCATTTGTTTTCTTTTTTCCTATATGTTTGTTCCTCTCATCTCTTCCTATCATTTTTCTTTTTTGCTCCATCACAAATCCTTTTTTTTGCTCCATTATCTTTTATCATACTTCCTTCTTGATATTTTAGCGTTCAGTTTGTAGCTTTTAAGGACGGTGAAAAACTGTTTTCCAATTATTCACCGGACGCGCTTCGATCAAGGATCGAACCGAGGGCCTCTGCGTCACAAAGCCAACACTTTGCCCATTGAGCTACCGAGACCCCTGTCGGCTCTTCACGCATTGTCGGCTCGTTATTGTGACACTTTGGGACAGTAAAACATAGCCTCACTCTCGCTTGTTTTGATTTTGCAATCGGAGTTCTTTCAGTATAATTTAATTGATTTTAAATTAAAATACGAACTCAGAAATATTTTTTTTATAGAAAGTGTGATATTAGGATTACTCAACATTCATATGGCCCCGTCACACCTTTTAGATCGGTAAAATTTCATGAAATCAAAATTTCACGTCTCTTTCTTTTTAATTTAATAGCTCCGGCACATCTTTTAGATCAGGATAATTTCATGAAGTCGAAATTCGCATCCCTTTCTTTCTCACTTCTTTTGCGTATGCTATCTCATTCCCTCCGCATTCTTCTTCTTCTCTTAAACATCATTCCAAATTCAATTTAGCTCAATCGAATTTGGTATGAGAAAGAATGAAATAGTCATATGAGGAGCTCAGAGCAAAAAACCGATATTTTAATAGGGAAATGCATACGACTTAAGAGTTTTTTTTTGCTCTGAGCGCCTCATATGCAAAACTTGTGAGAAAGAAAGGGTTTCGAATTTCGACTTCATGAAATTTTCCTGATCTAAAAGGTGTGCCGGAGCCATAACTTCTTAATATTTCTTTTGCCAATTATATTTCACTACTAACCAATTAACGTTTTTACTTACCATT
This sequence comes from Phlebotomus papatasi, assembly GCF_024763615.1. NCBI lineage: Eukaryota > Metazoa > Arthropoda > Insecta > Diptera > Psychodidae > Phlebotomus > Phlebotomus papatasi. The sequence goes on from NC_077223.1 coordinate 79,994,966, forward strand.
TTTACCAATATACTAAAAAATACTTCCATGCATTCCACGTTTTTAGAAACGTCTTCGTGTTTCGCGAAACGTTTCTATTTAATGTGCTTTTCGAATTCAAGAAAAGCTCATATGTTTCTAGAGACCTTCCCGTGTTCTTTTAGATGTGCTTTGGATTTCTTATGACGTTATGACATCCACAAATCGGAATCCTCCATTTTTATGTACAGTAGACTCTCGCTCAATCGGCTCTTTTTCAATCGGGCGAAAAATTTTGTTGACAATTTTCACGTTTAATTATGAAGCTAATTTGCTCAAATTTACTGCAATTCTTCCTATTTTATCGTGATTCTTTATAATTGAGCGCTTTTAGTGAAATTTACAAAGGCTTTGACGCACAGATCTGTCGATAAACCAGATTTTGCCCCAAATGCCCAATTGAGAGAGTCTACTGTACAGTAGACTCTCGCTAATTCGGCTACTTTTTAATTCGGGCAACAGTTAAGTTTGAAAAAAGTTTGTTGACATTTTTCAAGTTTGATTATGATTATGATTATCAAATTGAGCAAATAATGCTCAAAATTTTTACATGATTTGTCTTAGTTTTGATGTGATTTTGCATTATTAAGGGATTTTCATGATATTTACAATATATTTGAGTACGTAAACTCAATATGTGTATGCCGTGGTGTATGCAGATGAATAAAAATTCGTTGCATTTCAAAAAGCTTGTCGCCCGAATTTCTGTCTAATTCGGGTGACATTTTGGTCCCAAATGCCCGAATTTGATGGAGTCTACTGTTGTAACTAAATTTCAAACGTCGAGAAAATAATTTTTTTTTCAAATTTTGAGCACATAAAAACACAAATATCTATGTTACATACCTACCACAGAACATATTAGTAGGTATATTCTGGAAATATAGTCTGCATTCTGTACCGTTCTCAAAAGATTGTGCCTTCATATCTGCAATATTTTTCAGATTGTACTAAATTCACTTATTAGAGATGGCTGGAAATTTTCCAGAGAAATTTTCAATGGAAAATTTCCAGAAAATTTCCATTTGAAAATTTCGGTAATTTACCCATAAAAATTTTTCACCATTGTTCGTTATGGCTCAACAACATCACTTTCATCAATTATAACCTAAATCAGTAGTTTTTGGTTCTTTTTTTCAAAATAAATTATAGAAATCTGGCATTTGAAATCAAAATCTGAGAATTTGCAATACAATTTCTCCTTTTTTTCGAGGTTATGTTTAACATAACCTCCATAACCTAAATCAAATTTAATTAAAACCATTTCTAAAAGTGGCGCTGTCAGCACAGCACAAATGCGCTGGGTGCTTACAAGAGCGATAAACTACCTTACAAAAAGTGAAAAAATAAAAATATTCAAATAAATTGTTTAATAAAAGATGCATGTTTGATTTTTTGATAGTTTTATTTATTTCCTTCCATTTGTCTCTGTGATATTTTTGTTCTCAACCGTTTTTTTTTTGGTAATGTGTTTTACACAAAGAACTATTAATTTTTTCTTAGATAAGATTTTTTTTTCTTGAAAGTTTCCATTTTATTTTCTCATAATCCATTTTTTTGTGAGAAAATTTAATGTTTATTTACAAATAATGAAAATATATATTTTTTTCATTTTTGCTAAAGTCGGACTAAATTTCATCAATAAAATCTTTTTTTTTGTATCTTCGAGACTGGACATTTTGAACTGATTGATAATCCCCCAGAATATAAAATAATAAAAATAAAAATAAAATTGTTATCTGGTCTAAATGATTGAGGTTGAAAAAGGTCATAAAAGTCTCGATGTAAAATGCTGCAAAGTTGCACGATTCGTTCAATAGAGACAAAAATTAGAACAAAAAAAAACATGAGGAATGGACTGACAGAGTAAAGGGATAGGGGAACGTTTTTTGGGAAGTGAAAGTGAATTAAACTCGGATTAATTCAGATGGCAGGGAATTGGTGGGGGGTAGGGACTGACAGGACACTCACATTGTACGAATAAAGAAGAAATAAAACATTCTCACTCACAAAATCAAAAATTGAACAATCACTCTGCACCACCAGAAATCCGGATGATTTTAGATCTCTGTCAGTTCTCCTCACTTTCGGCATTCTTGGCATTTCCAGTCTCCTGCAAGACACTCGTGGACGTAGCCGGAGCACTCGATGTGCTCTGGGTGGCTTCACTGGGCACCGCTTCCGGTTGCGCCGGAGGTTCCACCCTGGCCTGCCGAAACACCTCCAGCACCTCAAAGTGCGTAAAGAGATTCGTCACACCAGAGTCAAAATGCAGAATCCGCGTAAGTGGTGCTCCCAATCTCTTCAGTAAATCCGTAAAAGCCTTCTCATCTCGCCTTATCCATGGCCTCCGATCATCCAGCACCTGATACGGCGTCACATGTACATGCAGATTGATATTGAGTCGCGTCAGAGTCTCCAGTAGACTCCGTGACGTGATCCACGTATTCTTGGGCGCACTGTGACCCCCATCCAACCAATACATGTCACGTATACGCGACACCAGCCTCATCATGCTGCTGTCATCGGGCGTGAGGGTCTTGAGGTAGTGGAACTCATAGATAAATTGATTGAGCACCACGCTGCCCTTGCTGAAGGCAATCAACGTAAGTGTGGCCTTGTCCAGGTTCAACCCTTCGCGCCACCACAGCAAATCACTGGCATTAGGAACTCCTATTGAGTCCACGGACTCCTCAGCAGCCTGAATTAGAGATTACATTTTCCTGACTTTAATATTTCATCGCTTGTATTATAAAAAGGGGTGGCAAAACACCCCTTCGCATCATTTATCGTTTACCGGTTCACAACCGATTTGAACCGATTCATAAATCTCTCAAAAAGATCCCCCAAAATAGTTTTAAAAGTAATAGGATTGATTTTCAGATAAAAATTTTTGATCGGTTATGAACCGGTTCATTACCGATTCAAAACCGATTAGAACTGGTTCAGTTTTGTCGGAAATTCCAAGACCTTTCCAACGACCCCAAATATGACCCCATTCGCTTGATGAATGCGCTCTCTAGTGTCTTTTTAACCTTTGACCTTGAAAAACCGTTATTAGGAATGATTCAACTGTATTTTCGTCTAAGGACGAAATGTTCGCCTGGGTAATCTCTAAAACATATCCAAAAATGAAAAAAAATTGCACGACGCGTTTTTTTAGACGCGTTTTCTCTGTAGAGTTCGAGCAGTAAAAGGAGTAAAAGGCTCTCACTATCAGTAAAATGAAAACTTTGCAAAGTGTAGTTAGTAAGCTATGCAAGAATGCGAGAAACCTACAAGGAAGCCGAAAGATCGAGTCGAGGAATCTATAATGCGTAGGAACCCATGAGGAATCAAAGAAAAAAGGGGTGGCAAAGCGTCCCAGGAATTGCAAAATCTTCGAACTCGTAACTTAGATGCTATACCTCAAAAGTACTTTCGTATCATTTACGGTTTACCGGTACTCAACCGATTTGAATCGATTCATATCACTCAATGGATTCCACAAAATAGTTTGAAGAGTACAAATAAAAATTATATTCGAACAAAAATTACTTATCGGTAAATAACCGGTTCATTACCGGTTCACAACCGATTCGAATCGACTTATAAATCACTCAAAATATTTCCAAAGATACACCTCAGGCGTAATTTAATTGAATTTCGCATAAAAATTATTTATCGGTTATAAACCGATTAATTACCGATTCAAAACCGATTGGAACCGGTTCAGTTTTGTCGGAAATTCCAAGACCTTTCCAACGACCCCAAACATGACCCCACTCATTTGATAAATGCGCTCTCTAGTGCCTTTTTAACCTTTGACCTTGAAAAACCGTTATTAGGAATGAGGGCAGAATCACATTGACAGTAAAATGCTCACCGTATTTAGTTAATTTACGCATTTTCATTGCAAGTATTACGCAAATTCTCGATTACCGTATTACCTTATCTCATACTCGGTGGCACTAGGTGAAAATAATATACGAAACAGTGAGCAAAAAAAAACTGTATGAGAAATTAATCGTACAGTTTGTTTTGCTCACCGTTTATCGCATTTTCGTTTTATTTCTTCAATTTTCTTATATTATTTTCATCTAGTGTCACCGAATATTAGATAAGATAATACGGTAGTGGAAAATTTGCGTAAGAATTGCAATGAAAATGCGTAAATTAACGAAATACGGTGAGGCTACGGCGAGCATTTTATTGTCAATGTGATTCTGTCCTGATTCAACGGTATTTTCGTCTAAGGACAAAATGCCCGCCTGGGTAATCTCTTCTAAAACATATCCAAAAATGAAAAAAAAATCGCAAGACGCGTTTTCGAGCAATGCCAAAAAACATGCTTTTGGCATTGACATATTACTGCGCTCTCCGTGGAGTTCGAGCAGTAATATGAATAACTCGAGTGATCCATAAGAACTCAAAGAAACCGAAGAATGAACTCACGAGAAACTCGAAGAAACCATAAGGAAGCCATGGAAAGCGTTTGGGTTTTGATTGGACCGTAGAATTCAAAGATTTTCGGAAAAATTGTGAACTCGAACTACTTTGATTCCTATTGATTTAGCCCTTGTTTGACCTTCAAGAGAATCCGTAGGAACCCATATAATATATAACCAAAAAATTAAAGGTGTAAAGGCAACTCAAGGAACCTACAAGAACTCACGGAAAACCCGAAGAAACTACAAGGAATTCACGAAAAACGTTTCGGCGGTAGAATCTCTAAAAAGTTTTCCGGAAAAATGGGAGCTTGAAGATTTTGGGTTCCTTTGAGATTTTTCTTATCAGAAACTCGAAGAACCCAAAGGAAACGCAAATGTGTGTTGGACCCGAGGTACCGGGAACTTGAAACATTTTGATAACTTTTGATATGAACACAGAGGATCTGTAGGGATCCAAAGGAATCAAAGAGAAAAATATGGGTAACTCGGAGAACCTACAAGAAACCATAAAAAATCACGAGAAACGCAAAGAAATATTGGGAGTCCGAATGACAATGATTACTTTTGAACTTTTTGAGGGAGTCGTTGGCCTCAAGTGGAACCCGAAGAACCCAAAGAAAACCCAAACGCTTTCCGGGAATTCGAACGATTTTGATTACTTTTTGAGTTCCTGCTTGTTAAGCAGCCAAGGAAAACACGGAGAGCCCATACAGGAACTGAAAAAAATCATGGAGTACTCAAAGAATCTAAAGGAACCATTAGGAATACTTGGAAATTCAGTGGTTTTTTTCTTTCAGGGTAACCGGAAGTTCTAACTTTTTTTTAGTTGCTTTTTAACAGAATATCAACGATCTCACAGAGTAACTGAGGAACCTAAAGGAGAACAGAAGAACCGAGAACACGAAATACTTTAACTAACCGTAGATGAAGGAATTTTGCATACCTGGCTTTTAGTAAGCTTTTCTTTAATTTGAGCACTTAAGGATGATCTTCATTGATCAGATATAGTAGATCGGATCGATAAAGATCATTCCTAAATGCTAGAATAAAAAAAACTTATGAACAATGGGGAAGCAAAGTATCGAAAGAAACTAGGAAAGACCGTTAGAAACATTTCGAAACCCAAAAGTTTTTTTCAGGTAACCATAGGTTTAAAGTTTGATCAGAACTAGGACTTCGGGATCACTATAATTAGGAATTTCAGGAACCCGGGGTCCCGTTTTACTCAATGCTTGGTTTCAGGAATAATTCCGATCTCAAAGTATAGTATACCGAGATTTCGGGATCCCATATTGAAAATCCCAGTTCGATCAACTTTTGAGTTCTTTCATTTTGTTAAAAATTCAAAGACCCTATGGGGAATTGATGACGTTGAAAAAAACACGGGAAATCCGGGGAAACCAAAGGAACCAGAAGAATTCATGGATTTTTTTTTTTGGGAAACCTGGAATTTGAACCATTTCGACCACTTACGGGTTATCGATATTTTTTTAAAATTAAAGTTTAGACTTCTCTAGAGAGCGTATTTTTCATCCAATTGGGGTAACTATAAGGTCATATGAAAGGTCTTGGAACTTAGAACCAAAATAAAAAAGAAATTATAAAAAAAATCATCAATAAAAAAAGCCTTGCTTCGCACTTTGCAAACTAGGTGCTTTAATGAATGAAATGTTATCACTTTCTAAAGACAAAATATATTTAGAAAGCAGAGATTCTTGGTAGGGCTGCGTACATCTTAAAAGTGATATAAAACAAATTCCAAAAATATTTTTAGAACATTTAAGAAAAGTAAAATAGAAAATATAAAAAACGCGATTTGGGAACAGGTTTTTTTCAATTATTGTAATTTTTTCTGATAAAAAGATTTATGAGAATGTTTTTTTTAATTTAAAATTAAAATTCAGACGTTAACTACACGGGCGTAACTAAAAAACTGATTGCTGTCAAAAACCAAAAATTTAGCTTATGCTCAATACCAATTATCTCGTACAATTTACCATTATCCGTTAATCCGAGACACCCTCCTTTTAGTTCTTTCTCTAATTTCATTTTAGCTGATAATTTATTAAAGGGACCGTCATGCTTTGTAAATATATTTTTGTTTATTACTTTTTTAATATGAAAAAAAATATATTTAAAATTTTATTAATCATTGAAAATGAATAAGAACTAAATTTGAGATTTTATCTTCGAATTTCGCATGTCACTCTACACATTGCAATTTGCAAATTTGAATTGTAAATTTCACTTTTTTTTTGAAGGATGAATATTTTGACTTTAAATTTTTTTCAATAGAATTTTACTTTAGAGTAAGGAAGAAACAAAAGAACTAACCTGAAGGAGATCGAGAGACAAATCCGTCGGCAATCGAGGAATTGAATTGCATGAGTTGTCCTTGCAGGTGAAACCGATTCCGCTGTCCGACTCAACATTCACAGTGTCCTGCACTTGAAGAATATCAATGTCCATATCCTGCCCAGTATCCTGAGCAGCTGCATTTGACGTTACCGTTGAACTCGTTGCTGTCGCCGTTGACGTTGTCGTCGCCGTTGCACTTGTTGAGCTCGAAAATGCCGTCATTTGACTGATGAGCTCACTTTCTGGTATCGAACGAATCCTCACTGGGATGTTCTGCAAGAGTCTACAAAAAGTTGGTCATGAGCAAATAGACCGAAAGACAAAAAAAATTAGGATGCAGAAAATGTGCCGAGACTCACTTTTCGAGATGTTGCAGTGCATGATTCATGGGTGTGTGATCTGGAATTCCGGCATTGCAGCCCCTCACAAAGTTATCATAGCAGCTGAATGTCTTGAATTCCATCCTAAAATATACATGGCTACATTAATCATCCCCCGGGAAGGTGATGCTTGGTCAGGAAAAGGGTTTCGCCTTAGACAATCAACAAGTCATGCACCCACCTGACGGCCTTTATTATCACAATGTGGGACTTTGGAAAGTTATTCCGCAGCATCAACGCCGTATTCTCCAAATTATACTTTATATAGGCCTTACTGTCTCGATGAACTTGCATATTCTCTGGGAAGTCCTAAGAAGGAAACAAAAAACTACTGATGAGCCTTGATCTGCTTATTGCAGGGGAAATTCCTAATTTGAACCAACTCGGAATGCATGAAATTTTGAATAAAGGCCTTTGGAATTTAATTTGAGAAATTGCTAGTTTTATAAATAAAATCAAAATATTTAGGGACCGGATACCGGATGTAACATAGAATGTCCTCTAAAATTTTATCCTAAAACTTGATCTTATCGATTGGTCGAGCCGAGATAATATATTTCTTTTAGAACTTGTTTTTTGATCACAGCGCCCCTTGTGTCAATGTGACGTACTTCAAACCCAAGTAGCAATTTGAAGTAAGATTACCGTTGGATGTATGTATTCTGGATTCCAAAATCGGGTCCTATCCCTATGACGGTCGTCAGAGAGTCGAATGACGGAAAGTGGGGAATAATATGACGGTAATTACGGAAGTCATTTGGCGTCCTCATAATAACTCTGAGATTACTCGCTCAAGACTAAAATATGACGTCGACTTCCAATAACTTCCAGTGTCCCTATAAAAAATCTTCCCCTCACTGGGTATATGCGAGGGGAAATTTTACTTGTCAAATGGCAAATAGAATTATTCAGTACTGTGAATTCGCGAAGTATAGTAAGGTGAGGTAACTGGATCGTTTTCCGGAGAGTGCTATTTAAACGCTTGTTTTTGGACTGATAAAATTATTATTTACTTCTTCTAAATCCATAGAATTATTCACTGTTTCATTCAGAAACATAATATTAAAAAAATTATCAAAAATATTAAAGAAAATTTATAAAATAATGATAATACTGAAATAAGTCAGCATGCACTAACTGGGTCGCCTTTTCGCTAATTCACTTTTAATTAAACCTTTGGATTTAAAATACTTTTTTCACAAGGAAAAAAAACAATAAATGTTTTCAATCAACCAGCTGTCATTAGCGAAAATATCACTGCTAGAAAATTTTTAGTGAAGAATCCAGCTGGTACAAGATTGAAATGAGTCGATTACACTCACTTATTTAATGGATAAAAATATTATCTTTGCTTTTTCTCAAACTTGAATAGTTATATTATGTTACTGTAGTGACTATATTATGGAAATAAAAATAAAAATATTATTTTAAGTGGATTAGTCATAAACGATCCAGATAGCGAAGCGCCCGGATTAGCACACTTGACTATAGTTGAATTTGCGCGTATTTTCTCAACAATATTATAGTGTGCAATGGGCGGAAAAGCTCCTCCATTAGAAATGTGTGTTGTGATTCGAAAATGTACAGTGCCGACAGGAATTAAATGAAAATTAGGCAATTTTTTGCATGATAAACACACAAACACTTTTTTTTATAAAATGAAATTTTGTGGTTCAGGAGTTTGATTCAGTTTCTGTAGTGTCTTGTGATTAAAATTTTGTATCGGAAAGACCTGAAAGACCTATTTAGTGAAAATTTTAAAAGATTTTTTGTGTTGTTGCTATCCAGTTAGAAAATTTTTGACATGTCGGATGACTCATTCGAAGGGCAAAATCTTCGAAAATGTATGAGTAGTGAATTAGGGAAAAAATTAGAGAAATTTACATAGAACGAATCTTGAGTAATGCTGTGACCAAAATACGACGCGAATACGACTAATTTTTAAGATTCCAATTAGGAGTAATATTTTTGACCTTTTCTTGTACACCAAAAACTACACAGTAAAAAATAAGTACCACTATAATAGTAGGTAATTTTTGACATCTCTATTATAGTGGTAATTTTGGGAAAAATGTAATTTTTAAAACGTGTAATCTTCAGCGTGTAATTTCTTTTCCTTGTAATCTTCACAATGTAATCTTAAATAGTGTGTAAATTGGAGCATGTAAAAGTGAAAAACTTGTAATTTCGAATGTATAATTTTATTTTCTTGTAAAATTTACAATAATTTTTACAATTTAATATGTTTTTGCACAAAAAGTTTTCGCTGTCATATGCTTCCAGAATAGCTGCTGATTTTATGGTCTTGCGTGAATTCTTTATTAAAGAAGATACTTTGGTGACGAATCTGTAAATAAACGACGAGATATTGTGAAATAGAAGTTTTCCTGTTTCAAAAATGGAAATAAGAAAAAAACTCTGACCTTTTGAGGCTAATACATTCCTTCACAACTCCACCAGCTATTCCTCCTTTATGTTCTCCCTAATTGTTGTTCCGTCAGGATCGAGACAGATCTTCGTTCCTTCGTCTGTATGCCCATCTCCGTGATCAACTTCTCTCTGTAAAGATAAAATAAACCAAATTGTACAAAAGAACCTTAATATGGATGTCACTCATCGCATTTAGTGCCCCAAAAAGTCCATACTAAGGAAAATTGTTCCAGGAACTTATCGCGATTATAGAAGTTCAATAGTGAAAAATGCGCTTTCTTCTTTCGCTAAAACTGGCAAGAATCACTAAGCGATGTATTTGAAACTCACTAAGAAGACAGAAGGACCCCATAGTGCAAAAACATTGAGGGAAGTAGTGTATTCCGGGAATGACATGCGGTGTTTTAGGAAGTTCAAAATCTTCCAAATTTGCTCAAGTTTTCTCCACGGTATTCACATTAAAATCCTTCGAGGTGCAATTGGAGGGTTGATGATCACAAAGGCAGTTGATTTGGAGGCTCCCTACTGCCACAAAAGCACCCTGTGAAGTTGAAAACTGGACAGAAAACTGACAAACGTGCAAAAATATAGCAAGTAATGACGCCGCTGCAATTTAATCACTTTTTTCATAATCACTTGTATAAAACCCTGAAAATCCACACTGAGCAGAAGTATTGCACCATTTTCTTGAGGGATTTGGTCTTATTTCTCATTATTAGAATCTATAAAACTCAAAAAACTAAAGAAAATACTCACCGAGGTGGATGCTTCCAGCAGCTGTCAAACTATAATGGCGATTTTACACGTTTCTGATTACATGCACCAAATTTTACACGCTGCGCAATATTTACCACTTTTTAAGTGACACTGTTCCACTTTAATAGTGGTAAAAATTACATATTTGAATTACATGCTGAAAATTTTGACACAAATTATTTTTTACACAAAATTTACCATTTTTATAGTGGTAAAAATCAAAATTTACAATTTTTTTAGTGGTAATTTGGAAATTACACGTTATTTTTTTTTACATGATTTTTTACTGTGTAGTCATTTTTAAGTCAGAGTAATTTTTTGCGGATTGGGAAATATGTCGGAAAATTGTTGACAACAATTCACAAGGTAAAGTTGGTACTAGCGCAGTGTTATAATAATTAAAGTCATTGTCCATTCTCTTAAAAAAGACATTTTTGTCCAAGTGTATAAAATAAGTCCTCAATAAGTACATTAAGTCCTTAACCCTTTAAGGACGATTGGAACACCGGTGTCCCATAAAGAAAATAATTTTTCCCGACTACCCAAAGTTATTTTTTTCTTATGTCTGTAAATAATTGTAAAGTAGAAGGTTGCAGGAATTGAGAATATTTTTTGCAAGTCTCTAGCTATTTGCTATGTAGTAAATATTTAAGCTCAAAAATGGCGAATTTTTAAATTCTCAAATTCATAATTGATTTTATTTATTTTTTATACTTCCAATTTGTTTTAAGCAAAACCCTTTTGGCAATAAAAATTACAATACTCGTACGTAATACTTTTCATTAAAGCGAAAAATATTATTCATTGGTATTGAAGAAAAATTACTTAAATTTTTGGGCTATTTTTGCCCCTATCGTTCATAGAAGCACAAAATACACCGAATATTTAAAAAAAAAAAACAATTTTTGACGAAAATTGCTTTTAGTGTGTAGACACCATAAGTCCCAATAGCTTGTAATCGGGGAAAGTTATTGAGCCCCGAGAATTCCAAAATCTGTTAAATCTCTCTTTTTATGCCCTCAATTTCCGATACGGAAGGGTAAAATCTTTCCTTTAGACGTGTGATCCGGGAATGTCAATCATATAAAATGCATATAATCGTAGCGAGTCAGGTGAATTTCACCAATTGGAATCACCGAGAACACTGAAAATCTACAGAATTTTCAGTACAGCACTGGAGGAGCTACAACTTATGCCCATTTTTTTCTGGTCTTGGAAAGGCAACATTTGGCCTCCAAGCCGCATTCGAAACCCGAGTTATACTACCTGAGTTAAACTACTAAATAGTGCTTAAGCGATACTACTTAATTAAGTACTTAATGAAAATACTTTTCATGTCTTTTACACAAACTACTTAATTAAGGATTTTTACAAAAGCCTTTATTCTGTACTTACTATTAAAGCACAGTTTCGCCATATTAAATTAGATATTCGCCGCAAAGCTCTGACGTTCGCCTCGTTTTTATATACAATAGAGTCTCTCAAATTCGGGTATTTAGGACCAAAATGTCACCCGAATTAGGGCGGAATTACATTGACAGCGAAATGTTTCACCGTATGTCGTTAATTTACGCATTTTTATTGCAATTCTTACGCAAATTTTCCATTATCGTTTTACCTTATCTCAAACTCGGTGGAATTAGGTTAAAATAATATAAGAAAATTTAATAAATAAAACAAAAATTCGATAAATGGTGAGCAATAAAAAACTGTAAGAGAAATTAATCGTACAGTTTTTTTGCTCACCGTTTATCGAATTTTCATTTTATTTCTTCAATTATCTTATATTATTTTCACCTAGTGCCACCGAGTATGAGATAAGGTAATACGGTAATGGAAAATTTGCGTAATTCTTGCAATGAAAATGCGTAAATTAACGATATACAGTGAGTGTCAATAGTTTGTTGCCTAATGGATGTTTGAGAAATCAAGTGAAAAAAATGATAGAAAAAAATAGTTTTCCAAATTTTTCTTTTTGCAGATGAGTTCCTTGTAATCCGTAGATATTATTTATAATTTTCAAAAAAAATAATTAATTTTATTTCATATCAAAAATAATTGTTTTCCAAAAGATGGTCATTTTTGAAAAATCAAAAGTTTGTTGCCTCATTAAAAAAACTAATTCAAAATGGTGAAAACGTGCAACCAACTTTATGTAAACCGGTTACATTTTGAGCTTATGTCATTTGACAGGCAAATGGTAGATTTGTACATTTTTAAGGCTGTCAATGGTAAATATATAGGTGTAAAAGTGATGATAAATAACAAGAAATAATCAGTTTTTTGATAATTCATAATTTAGGTTATAATGGCAAATTACAAAAAGTTGAAAGGTGGGATATTATCCAGAGATACTGCTGGAAGGAATCGGCGTCGCTTAATTGCCAAATTTTATGGAAATTCATGAAAAGTTATACATAAAATGGTCAAATATTATAGTTATGAGGCACGAGTACATATGAAAAACGCTACTGGTAGACCCAGGGTTTCAACTCAGAAAGTCGATAACCGCATTCTAGGTATCTCTGATAGTAACCCCATGATGTTTGCTTCAAAAATTCAGAGTCGGCTGGTTACAGAAGGCATACAGGCTCCAAATGTTTCGAAAATCAAACTCAAAATGAAAGAAAATATAAGAATAGGTACTTGGCTCGCAAGATTCCATTGGTAAGCAAAACCAAACTGCGTAAGAGGTTGTATTTTTACGTTTTTAGCATGCTCCAAGTGAATTTACAACCTTTTAACCAGATTGGTTTTGTTTACCAATGGAAACCTGCAAACCAAGTAATTATTCTTACCACTTTCATTAAATTGCGGTTGGTTTTGAAGCCTGTATGCCTTCTGTAACCAGCCGACTCTGAATTTCTGAAGCAAACATCATGGGGTTACTATCAGAGATACCTAGAATGCGGTTATCGACTTTCTGAGTCGAAACCCTGGGTCTACCAGTAGCGTTTTTCATATGTACTCGTGCCTCATAACTATAATATTTGACCATTTTATGTATAACTTTTCATGAATTTCCATAAAATTTGGCAATTAAGCGACACCGATTCCTTCCAGCAGTATCTCTGGACAATATCCCACCTTTCAACTTTTTGTAATTTGCAATTATAACCTAAATTATGAATTATCAAAAAACTGATCATTTCTTGTTATTTATCATCACTCTTACACCTATATATTTAACGTTGACAGCCTTAAAAATGTACAAATCCACCATTTGCCTATCAAATGACATAAGCTCAAAATTTAACCGGTTTACATAAAGTTGGTTGCACGTTTTCACCATTTTGAATTAGTTTTTTTAATGAGGCAACAAACTTTTGATTTTTCAAAAATGACCAACTTTTGGAAAACAATTATTTTTGATATGAAATAAAATTAATTTTTTTTTTTGAAAACTATAAATAATATCTACGGATTACAAGGAGCTCATCTGCAAAAAGAAAAATTTGGAAAAGTATTTTTTTCTATCATTTTTTTCACTTGATTTCTCAAACATTCATTAGGCAACAAACTATTGACACTCACTGTACGTGATAATGTGATTCTGCCCTTTCGCGCAACAAGTTTTTTGAAATGCAACGATTTTTTATTCATCTGCATACACATATTGAGTTTACATACTCATATTTATGGTAAATTTCAAGAAAACCCCTTAATAGTGCAAAAACACATCAAAACTAAGATAAACCATAGTAAATTTGAGCATATTTGCTTCATTTGATAATCATAATCAAACTTTGAAAAATAACAACAAACTTTTTTCAAATTTAACTACTGCCCAAATTAAAAAATTGCCCGATCTTAAAAAAAGCCGAATTTGCGAGATTCTACTGTATTTTTAAGTAGTTTATTGTGGCGATTTTTACGAGGATTAGATTTAGAACTCAAGGAAGCCCCAAGCTTATAAATTCTTGACGGGCGGGAAGATCGTCCGCACAATGGGCGCCGCCACAGTTACGATATTTAATGACTGCTTCAAAAGAAAATTTTTCACTTTTATGGGACCCACTACATTTCTTACAACGGGGCGGGATGTGACAATTGCAGGATCTATGATCAAAAATTAAACAATTTTCACAAAAGTAGCTCAATGCTATGATCACATTCATGAGCGAGCTGATGCTCCTGAGTTGTGCTAAGTAGGACCATTATAGTCGAGTAGGGGAAAGTATTCTCCCTTCGAACGTTCATGCCTTGGAATAATGTGAATTTCTTTTATCTTCTCTAAGAGACTTACACATAATTATAACGCAATTATCAATAATTGATGATAAAGCTAACTAATATTAGATAGAAATGTGTAAGTCACTTAGGAAAAATAAAAGAAAATTCATAATATTCGAAGGCATGACCGTACGAAGGGAGAGTACTTCCCCCTACTTAATGTATTAGCCGGGACTTCTCTTTTAAACTTTATTTTTTTTAAGCTTAGGTTAATTTAGAACGGAATATACAGGCTGGTCAATTTTTGAATTTCGACCCCTTTTAGCTCTGGTCACGTCAAGAAATGACCGAGGAATTTTAGTTTTTTTGTTTGATAGAGGTATAAAATCCAGCTATAACATACTAAAATTTGAGCTTGATTTGTGTCATAGGATAAGGGTCTTGACAGACTTGAGAATTAGCCAAGAGACGGCTTAGCGTAATTATATTCGAAATAATGGTTAAACCACATTTCTATCATTTTCCGCTAAGTCGCCTCTCGGCTTAAGTCCTAAGTGTGTCAAGGACCTAAGAATTATCTGTTGCAGATAATTGTAGTTTCCCGACAGCATACGAATTTTATCGACCTCATTTCTGTCATAGGGCTTCATCTATTCGAATAAGAAAAATGGAAAATTCTCTTTTTAAAAATGCGCTGCTAGCGATGGCTTCAAACTTTTGATGGCAGAAGAACTTGTGGCATTTCATATGACTTTTCTGATTATTTTATTTTATTGTCACATCGTAACTTTATCATTGACGTCATTCTCTGTCAAAAGAAAAACTCCTTTCGGCCAAAACAAGACTTAGCCTTTGTATTAATTTTAATTATTTCAAAACTTTTACAAAAAACTCGATGTCCCGCAATTAAACATAAATAAATAATTTTTATTTTCCTCTAATAAGCTTTGTAGGTGGGCGTGGCCAATTTTTCAATAACTGAATTCCGTTCATATTCCAATTAAAAATAAAAGTATAGACGTTGTAAAATTGATTTTATTGCAGTTTGTTAATAAATTTTTGTATTTTATTAATAAATTGAAAATCAAAAAACAAGTTTATTTGGCCATTGCTCCTGAAAGGGGCGTTGCTTCATTTTTTTTGGGAGGAGCTATTAAATTCAAAATTATTATGTTACTTTGTTAACTATATAAAATTATTTTGTCATTCTCTGGGAAAAAGAGAGTAGAATTGAACACATTTTCATGTTAATTCCCAACGCGCAATAACTTTTGTTTTGTAAATATATTTTTGACATTTTAATGAGAGAGAATGGAGCAGAGATCTAGTCATCTCCCTCTCTCTTATAGGAAATTTTGAAAAATGTTTACAAACAAAAGTTAATTTGCGTTGGGCACAAAAGTGTGAATACAACTTTTTCAAGGACATAAAGGGCAACTTTAAATACACCTAAAGGTAATATTTACACAAATTTCTAATCCTCACAGTTAGAATAAAATAAATATTACTGGAATGTTATTTAAATATTTTTGGATTTCTCTAAAAAAATGTCTTTTGGGTTACCGGTGCATGGAGACAAACTGATTTTTAAAGGATTAAAAACTATTAAAGTTTCAGTTCAAAATATTAACACTCCAACACGGAACAATCTATAACTGAAGAATTCATAAATCTAATGCAATCTTCTGTGGAAATGGGTAAACTAAACTAAAATTAAACTTGCATTTCAAATGTTTATCCCAAACTAAATTGTAATTCGACGATAAATTTTCTGCAAAGAAAATCTTTTTTGTGTCTTTCACGTGCTTTTGATCTCATCCTGGGTTGTCAAGAGCGCGTCTGAGAGTTTGGAAAACAATTTCACAATATATCGTGCCGAATGAATCAATTGGAAGAGATGTTATTCTAAAATTAGTCTTCGACTCTCTTCTTTCCGAGTGTGTTTGCATGCCCCGGTGGAGAATACAATATTTTACAGCTTTTCCCATTAAAATTGAGCATAATGACGGGTATATAGAAAAAGATTCTTTTGAAGTTCATCCCTGTGATCACAAGCCAAAATCAATTGGCTCTCAGAAATATCATTTTTGACTTACCTGAATGTCACCACCAAAGTACACAACTGCCGTATTTTCTGGCTCCTCTCCGTCCGCCTCTGAGGGCTTCTGGAGCGGTGGACAGTAGATCACATCATTCACGCGTCCCTCGAAACCACTGACGCCCGTCAGACGGATTGGTCCGCCACCAGAGCCACTTAATCTCGCTGGGTTGTTGCCCAGCATCCTCCGTCTCTTACGCTGCGATTCCTCGTGGAAGTCTCTACGCCTTCCCCCTATCCTCTCCCTCCGCCTGACTCTGGTGAGAGTGTGAATATTGCGCGAAAGTGCCTGAAAACACAAAGTGAACGCTCATGCAAATCTCAGCAGGAGATGTATCTCTAGCACTTGAAAATTCGATTTAAATGTGTATCAGAGACATTTCAAGTTTCTTGTTATTTTTAACAATATTAAAATTTAAAAATTCTAACAAATTTTTAATTGAAGCGTTTATCATTTTATTTTAAAAATTTAATTTAGTTAATTTACGTTGGATAGTCGCGAAGATTAAAAAACAGCATATTTTCATTTCTCTAATTTTTTTAACTGCTCGAACTTCACGGAAAAGCTGCAGTCTTACCATTCTAGTTTCTAAATAGAGATATCGACTTGCAGGCTTCGATGGCCCCCCACAAAATAACAATTATCGAACTAACTTTTAATCTCTCCAAATACTTTTTTCTTTTTACTTATTTCAAAATTGCCCCTGGAAATTCTGTTCATTTTTGAATAAATTGTTAAAGTTGAACAATTTGTTTATAGATAACCTCTTACCGAAAAAATCGTCACCTTGGATTATTCGAGGTCAAAGCACAACTAGAGCTGGAGGGCCTAATTTTCACCCGATTTGATTAAAATCGGATATATTTAACAGGTTTTGAAATTCCAAATTCGACTACATTGATTATAATCGGTAATGAATCGATAAAGTGACGGTAATGACTTTCTTTTGAAAATTCTGTGTCGCTCTTTTTTGGTCTTCTGACCCATATAAAATTCAAACGGTAAAAGATATCGACATTTGGTTTGCGATGACCCCTCCTAAAATAACATTATCTCGAAACTTATCATTTGTTTCCCATTCCCTCTTCATTCGTTTCCTATCCCCCTTCTTACTGACAAAAATGTGGTTCTTCTCTTCTAATTTGTCTTAAAATTGGTCTTGGCGTTTTGTAGCCAATTACTTGAACATTTCGTTCATACAGTCAAGTGTGCTAATCCGGACGCTTCGCTATCTGGATCGTTTATGACTAATCCACTTAAAATAATATTTTTACTTTTATTTCTGTAATATACTCACTACAGTAACATAATATAACTATTCAAGTATGAAAAAAACAAAAATAATATTTTTATCCATTAAATAAGTGAGTGTAATCGACTCATTTCAATCTTGTGCCAGCTGGGTTCTTCACTAAAAATTTTCTAGCAGTAATATTTTCGTTAATGACAGCTGGTTGATTGAAAACATTTATTGTTTTTTTCCTTGTGAAAAAAAAAATAAATCCAAAGGTTTAATTAAAAGTGAATTAGCGAAAAGGTGACCCAGTTTGTGCAGGCTGACTTATTTCAGTGTTATCATTTTTATAAACTTTCTTTAATATTTTTAATTTTTTTTTAATATTATGTTTCTGAATGAAACAGTGAATAATTCTATGGATTTAAAATAAATAAAAAAAGAATTTCATCTGTCCAAAAACAAGCGTTTAAGTAGCACTCTTCGGAAAACGATCCAGTTACCCCACCTTATTATAGACACCTTTCACCGGAGAAATCGCCAGCTTGAGTTAGTCAATGACAAAGTTAAGCCACCTTCAGGGAGGGTTTATTTTTTAACCAATTTGTTCAAATTTGGATTTATTTGAATGGTTTAGGTATGGCATACCCGACTGAATCGGTTTCAATTGGTAAAGTATAATTTTCTAAAATTAGTTTCAAGGATAATGATTTTTTAAAATAACCTCTTCTGCAGCAATTTTCAACGAGATGGTTTTATGATGATTTACAGACAAATTTAAATCGTTATTAAACTTGTATGCACCCAAAACATGTGCGAAGAATATTTAGGCAGATCTCCTTATCGGGAGTTCGAAAAGCTCATGAAGCCTCGGGCAGTGCCAGTCGTGTTAATATCATAATAAAAAAATATTTAAATTAATCTTTTAAGCATTAAATTAAAAGTATAACATTTTCGAGACTTTTTATAATTTTGTGGTAGACAAGATTACTCAGCATAGACTCATCTGAAGTTCAAAAATCAAATATTTCGTGATAGTTATTTTCTTTATTTATTTTCTTTTATTTTTTTGTTAATTTTACTCTTCTTTCAAGTGTTGTTTGTTTAAAGGATTTTTGAAAAAAAAAAAAAAGAAATTTGGACTTTTTGCAGAATTTTACGCGAACTTTACCATTTTTGGTGTGATATACATCACGTTTCGTCTTGTAAAATAAATTGTCATCAAGGAAACAACAAATTCTAGTTCAACTCTTCTATTAACAGGAAATATTTATTTGGTTTTTTTGACTTCATAGTTCAAATTAATCTATTCTGAGTTATCGTGACCACCAATGTAAAGTGGATCTCATAATGAAGTTTACACTGTCTTAAAAACATTTTATTGAAATAAACATGTTTAAAAATTTCTTTTTGAAAAAAATCTTTTTGGATCATGTACTTTATTTATCTTAGATTTGAAATTTTCACTTCACAAAAAAAATAGATAAAAAAATAGATAGAAAAATTGTCCCAAATTAGGAGAGATCCGACCGGGACAGAATTAGCCAGAAAATGAAATTTTTCATTGAGTATAATTTGTAAAAGAATGTTTCTACTATCTGTAGTAAGTAGTTTAGAAATAAAAATTAGTGTTTTGTGGTACCCCGTGTTTGGTGGTGCCCCAGTTTCCCCTATATCCTTTTAAGGTAAACTAAACTATAACATCCCATTATAAGACTCTATCGGTGGCTCATTTTGCCCCGGTCTCTCTTACTTAATTTTACCTTACTGGGTTTCTAATGTAAAAGATTAAAAGGCTATTAAGAGAGTATTTCCAACCTAATTTGTTCCTGTTGGATCCCACTGGAAAGGTCTTAGAATCTCTGATAAGTCTGAACCGGTTCAAATCGGTTATGAGCCGGTAAGAAACCGATAATAAATTTTCATCCGATATTTATTTATATTACATTAGGAAGCACTAGTCGTAAATCCGATTGATATCAGTTACTAAAGGCTTCATAAACCTTCTTGGAATGGTCATTTGATGCTCATTGGACTTGACTGTTGTTCTGCTCCTGAATTTACTACAATAAATTTGTCATACGATAATGTCATCTTGTTACAGAATTCCCCTACTGCTTCAAAATGGGAATTTTTAACAGAATAGAGAATATTACCTTAAAAAACACTGTTATTGAATTATAAATTTCATAATATTATCTATGTCACAATTTTATTAATTGATTCTTTGTACTCCAGATAAATTAAAAATCCATTCATATTGATAAGTTTTAACAAAAATAATCCCATAAGAAGCAGGTTTTGAATTAGGCTATTCTACCCTATACGGTGTGAAAACGTTTTTGCGATATTATGGAACTCATGTGCACGGTGCTTGCACATTAAACTGGACCTTTCAAAAACACAATTATTCTTTGGGATATATAGCATTTAAATAATGTTTTCGAGCATTTCATCTCTTTTATTAATAAATTTGCTTTCGGCAATGTATCTCTAATAGAAAATGAATTAATTTAAAAATTGTTGGACAGCAAAAATCGAACAAATATTTTAAAAACCTCAAAGAAAACAAATTGTTGAACTATATATACAAGTTTTGAGATCAGAAAAAAGTATGATTTAAGAAGAATAACAATAAACCCAAAAGGTCTCAAGGTTTTCCGAGTAGTAAACTGGCATTAATCTGTGAATGTATCTGAGTGTTGAGATTGAATTATATGTGAAAATTTTATGAGATATTTTACATGATTTTCCATACTAAAAATAGATTTTCTGGTGAATATTTTCCTGTCTCTCTCACATCATCATCCGCCACCGAGTCACTCACAAATTTCTGACCCACTTAAGAATCTTCACATTATTTTTTTTTTTCAAATTTATTCGCTCACATTCACCTCCCCAGTAATTCCATCGAGTCAATATAAATAAAAACATATTGCTATAAATATAAATGGAATTCTTGTAGTTTTTTTCTTTTTGTTTAAATTGTCTACAACGCGCACTTCACTTATTCAAAGTAAAAGTCTTCAGCAGAATCTTTATCACTGTCACCACAGCATTTGGCAAATCTCAATCGAACATCTTCCATACAGAGTCTGAGATCTTCCTTCATCTCCTTCATTTTCACACGAACTTCCTCACGCATGAGATTGTACGCCATGGCCACAAGACCCATCCCAAAGAGCATGTAAACAAAATTTATGGCTAATTTCGTTTGTTTTCCACTCTGGGAATCAAGAATATTGGCTCCTGGGACAAAGTCCCCAATACCAATCTT
Source organism: Phlebotomus papatasi (assembly GCF_024763615.1). NCBI lineage: Eukaryota > Metazoa > Arthropoda > Insecta > Diptera > Psychodidae > Phlebotomus > Phlebotomus papatasi. The sequence goes on from NC_077223.1 coordinate 80,016,121, forward strand.
ACAGAGACTCGTAACGCAAAAATATGCCGAGTCCAGATAATTCCAATTCTCCCATTCAGCAAACATAATGGTCCCTGTTGCCACATACGCAATAATGACCCAGAGACAGGCTGTCGAGGGCACAATGACCTTCTTCGGGAGACCCGATTCGGGATCAATGGTAGCCCCATCTGTTCCTCCTTCATGACTACACTCATGAAACCATCTGTACAGCCACTTGAAGCACTGAGCCAAAACCCGACCCATACTCAAGAAATACAGGATATACAGAGGAATACCGAATGTAGCATAGATAACCGTCGTACCCTTGCCCCATTGTGTCCGTGGCACCATATTCCCATACCCAATCATCGTGAATACCGACAAACAGAACATCAGAGCAGCCGGAAAGGTCCAAACTTCATCTGGAGTTCTACCATCGTAACCCTTTCGCACTAATGCCGCAAAATCTGACTGAAATTTCACCAACACTTCATTAGTATCCCTCAACCATTCGGATCTATTGAACAAATTGTGCTCCTCAACAATTGTCCACAGATCCATTGCACAATTTCGTCTCAAATTCATCGCATACTCCAGCTGAGGATTCACCTCCTGCGTCTCAACGGACATAAATGCTGCCGCACCCACAAGGGCATAGGCTACAATAAGTGCCCCAACTCCCACTTGTGTACACATAAAAGCCACAAATTTCCGGCAGCAATCTTTGATCTTCTCCCGTGGATCACTGCCAGTCGTTGAAGATGAGCCACGGCTCCGCACCGAAGCTCTCTGACGCATTTTCTACAGACTCAATTCACTCACGCAAATAAGAACCGTCCCGATGGAAGATCTCAAGTAAACTGATCGTGATTGGGGAGAAATCTTGAAACCGTGACGAAAGTATTTTGGTTCACACAGCGAATGCGCCAAGAGAATATTCAATGAAAACAATTATACGTAAAGAATTAGATGAACTTCCCACCATAAAGCAATTCGGGAGTAAAAATAGGCAAAATACTTTTATTTTAATGATAATCTCTATAAAAATGAATTTTACAGAATTTGAAAAAAAAATTAAAAGAATTCGAGGACACCGCCAAATACCATTATTGATGACTTAAATGTCTTAAGTCGGCTTGAGATTGTAAATTGGTTTAAGATCATTAATAAACCTCTGCAAAATAGGCTCTGCAATGCACTTTTTTTTTTCAAATTTCGTATAACATAATACATACAAATACCGGTTAATTACCGATTCATTATCGGTAAAATCTAAGTCTTCAGCGTATGAAAGTTTGGGATAAATCTTTACTGCCAAATTCATTAGGCTAAATATTTTCGAGGATCAGCCTGAGTGTATTTGGGCCCTTGTGCCCTATAGACACACTTACGACTAAAGTCCAGAGACAACTAAGCTCGTTCATAGCCAAGTCAGTTCCTGACACACAACAAACGAGGCTTAACATTTTCTAGCACTCACAAAACATAACTTTCGTGGGTTTTTATGCAGATATTTCTACTGAAATGCACTTTCAAATTTTTCATTTTCAAAGTACACCTTTGAAAATGAAACTACTTTTAAATTTATTTCACAATTCACGTATAAGAACAAGAATTATTCACTAGAATCGCCTAAATTATCTTAAGTCGCGAGTTAGCTTCCATCTCACAAATAATTGTAATTAACAATTATTATTGCACGTTGAGACATCAATTTACAAATAGTTTCATTTTCAGAGTAGTATTAGTACATTTTAGTAGAAATATCTGCATTAAATTCCACGAAAGTTATGTTTTGTGAGTGCCAGAAACACCACTCCACTTCTCCACTTCTTATTTTCAAGATTTTGTCGAATTGGCGGGAAAGATACCAAGAAAACTTATGGACGGATTGAAACTTGAAACGCATAAGGGCTTATTTTCTTCAGAATTAAATGCTCTTCTAGTTGAACCTAAATGATTTCAGAAAATCTCTTTTTTCCTATGTTTTACAGCATGTTAAAATCAAAATTTTATCCGAAAAACCTAATTTAAAAAAACAAACATGGGAAAAAGGTCCAATTTTATAATTTTCTTCAGTTTTCCTTGGTTTAAGTATGAATTAAACTTATGAGTTTTGAAAATTAATCTGTTTTTTTTTTCAGACAAAAATTATTATCTGCAGATTTCCCGCCAATTAGGTCGTACTGTGACGAAGCGCTCCAGTAAATTACTCATTATTCCGCCATTTTGTAATTTTTTTTCGAAAAAAAAATTATTTAAGCACTTTGAATGTGTATAAATATATTATCCAAGATTTCATAAAGCTTGACCGTTTCCTTCTCCTCCAAATCCTCGATCGATCTCCTCCAAAATCGCAGTGTTTGGTGCTACCCTGTGTTTGGTGGTGTCCCAGTTTCCCCTAAGTCTTGGGTTTCTATAATTCGGGAAACCCCCTATTTATATAATTGGTATCAAAATAATTACTAGACTCCATTCCCATCAGTATACTACTAAGCCGTCTTCTGGATTAAGCAATAGGTATGTCTAATATCCTAAACACACTTACGGCTTAAATCGAGAGACCGCTTAACGTAATCATAATGAAAATAATGATTTGACTAGATTCCCATCAGTTTCGTGTTAATAAACTGGTTTACACCCAAAAACCATGCAAAAAGATAGTACAGGCAATGCTCGTGAATATTCGAACATTTCACAAAGCTGGAACGCTTTGCCATCTCTTTTTTCCCTGTAAATCCCACTGTAGTAGGCTCCCTCTCAATCAGGCATATGGGACAAAATTTCATCCAAATTATAGATTTGGATGACATCTCTATTCGGGCGTCAAAGTCATTGTAAATTCCACAGAAAAACATTCAATTGATTCAATTATAAAGAATCACGATTAAACAAGAGGAATTATAGCGAATTTGAACAAATTTGCTTCAAAATCAAACGTGAAAATTGACAACAAAATTCTTCGCCCAATTGAAAAAGAGCCGATTGAGCGAGATTCTATTGTACCAATTTATCAAATTTAAAAGTCAAAAAGCTTCTAGGGAGTTTATTTATCAACCAATTTGGACGAACTTGGGTGCGTTGGAGAGGTCTTGAAATCCTGGGAATACACCGGTTTCAATCGGTTGTAAATTGGTAATAAAACGATATTTAATTTTAAATAAACCAAATATTGATTTTTTGGAGGGTATCGGTTTTTAAAGTAAGCAAAGCGCAACAACATGTAAAACAAGAAACTGAAAAAATTGTATTTAGGGTAAGTCTGCCAAATTTCGCCCAGCTTCTAATTTCGGCCACTTTGAGTGTAATTTCGGCCATGCAAATAAATTAATTAAAATTATGTATGTAATCTTCGAATAGTTAATGAATTCATTTTCCTTTTAAATGTTTGTTCATTTTAGGAAGTATTAGGGTAAGTGTGCCAAATTTCGGCATAGTTGCATGTAAGCACCGAAGTCCTAAGTTTGAAATGCAATATTTTTAATTCATATTGATATTTTTTGTTACTTCCTTTTCGGGAGGGTTGTGTGAAACCTTCAAGACGTTTATCATTTTTGTTTTCTTTAAATCACTTCCTAAAATATTGAAAAATTAATAAAAATATGGACATTGCTTTGGGTAGTATTTCGGCCACTTTGTGTGAAATTTCGGCCACCTTTCTTCTGACCACATTTTGTGACGCAACGGATAGAAAATTTCAAAACGTCAAACGGAACAAGTTTAATATTTAATTTAATACGTTTATATGACCCACAAGCCCAGAGATCTTCCGTGTAATTTGTCCTAAACACCTGAAGAGTAGCATCTCAAATTTACGCGCAGATTCCCGTAGCAATTTGCCCTTCCTGAACTCTTCCAATGACTTTTTCACATCATCTTTTTCATAGAAGCGATGGTTTTTTTCTCTGGACATTGTAGAATTCAGAAATTGAAAAGAAAACATAAAATGAATAAGAAATTTAGGAAAGCAAAAGGTGTGGCCGAAATAGGCAACACTACCTCACCGTAGAGACGCTCACAAAGTATATACTTTTTTACGCGAAATACAGGACCCAGCTGGGAAATTTTACCCGAAATTTTAAGATTGATTCACTATTAACATAAACAGAAACAATCTTTAATGAAAGCTAATCAATTTCCATGAAAAACACCGAAGGAAAACCTTCTGCACTTCACCACAAATCACAACACTGCTAGAGACACAATCGATCTGTCACATTTTTTGTAAGACTCTTTCCACACTGAGTTTTTACAACGCAATTTAAATTCAAATTATACCTAAAATTTAACGATCTTTGTGTTAATACATCCTAAAATGAATAAATATTTGAAAGCAAAATGAATTCATTAACTATTCGAAGATTACATACATAATTTTAATTAATTTATTTGCATGGCCGAAATTACACTCAAAGTGGCCGAAATTAGAAGCTGGCCGAAATTTGGCACACTTACCCTAACACAAAGATGATTGTTAAATTATAGATATAATTTGAATTTAAATAGTGTTGTAAAAACTCAATTTGGAAAGAGTCTTACAAAAAATGTGACACATCGCTTGTGTTTTTAGCAATCTTGTGATTTGTGGTGAAATACAGAGGGTTTTCTTTCGATGTTTTTCATGAACATTGATTAGTTTTCATTAAAGATTCTTTCTGTTTAATTTAATAGTGAATCAATCTTTATATTTATGGTAAAATTTCGCAGCTGGATCCTGTATTTCGCGTAAAAATGTATATACTTTGTGAGCGTCTCTCCAGTGAGGTAATGTTCCCTATTCCGGCAACATCTTTTGCTTTCCTAAATTTCTTATTCATTTTATGTTTTTTATTTCAATTCCTGAGTTCTACAGTGTTCAGAGAAAAAATCATCGCTTCTATGAAAAAGATAATGTGGAAAAGGCCTTGGAAGACTTCAGGAAGGGCAAATTGCTACGGGAATCTGCGCGTAAATTTGAGATGCTATCCTTCAGGTCTTCACGATAAATTACACGGAAGATCTCAGGGCTTGTGGGTCATATAAACGTATTACACTAAATATTAAACTCGTTCCGTTTGGCATTTTGAAATTTTCTATCCGTTGCGTTACAAAGGGTGGTCAGAAAAAAGGTGGCCGGAATTTCACTCAAAGTGGCCGGAATACTACCCAAAGCAATGTCCATATTTTTATTAATTTTTCAATATTTTGGGAAGTGATTTAAAGAAAACAAAGATGATAAACTAGTTTTCAAGGTTTCACACAACCCTCCCGAAAAGGAAGTAACAAGAAATATCAATATAAATTAAAAATATTGCATATCAAACTAAGGACTTCGGTGCTTATTTGCAACTTTGTCGAAATTTGGCACAATTACCCTATACATTTTCGTGATTTTGAATAGGTTTCGAGTCGAACTTTGGATTAGTGAAAATCGGTTTTACGAACCGGTAAGCGAAGAACACAGTTAAAAGGAAAAATGAAACAATTTTCAGAGAGCTCAGAAATATGCACAATCCTCACGATTCTTTTTCAATTTTATATAGTTACACGATTTCCAATTGGAAACCACGGGTTCGGGCATTTCTTAATGGTTAGATAATTTGCCATATCATCGATTCATCAGCCGAACACTTACAATTTGACCTTTTGTCATCCCGATCCATAAATTCGGAACTAGCGGAAAAGATGTAATTTTTATAGCTCCAGTTGCATCTTTTACTTCAGGAAAATTTCATAAAGTCAAAATTCACTTCTCTTTCCGTCTCAAAAGATTTCCAAATGTCTGTCCTATTCTTTCAAAATTAAAATTTGGACTGAACTAAATTTAATTTGGTGTGATGTTCAAAATAAGAAGAAGAGTTCGAAAGAATAGGATAGACTTATACAAAAATTTTATGAAAGAAAGAGATATTAATTTTGATTTCATGGAATTTTCCTGACCTAAAAGGTATGTCGGAATTTTTTCTGAATTCGACTTTAGCCCTTTAAGGACGATTGGGTCACTCGTGACCCATAGAGAAAATAATTTTTCCTGACTACCTGAACTTATTTCTCTAATGTTTGTACATAATCACGAAGTAGAAAGATGTAGGAATCTAGGATATCTTTTGCAAATCTCCAGCTATTTGCTATATAAAAAAAATTTGAGCTCAAAAATAACGAATTTTCAAATTTTCACGTTGGTGCTTGAATTTTAATATTTTTAATATTTCTATTTTTTTTAAGCAAAAACCTCTTGAGACTAGAAACTATAATAACTATACATAATATTTCTCAACAAAGTAAAAATTATAGTTTATTGGTATTTTCAAGAAAGCTCCATAATTTTCATGGGTCATATATGACCCAATCGTCCCTAAAGGTAAAAAAACACCGAATTTGTCTCTAGTGGATTGTCGAAGATTTGAGGTTAGACTGTTTCATGTTTTTGTTTATGTGTACGCAAAATAGTTAATTATTCGTGTAATATTGTGTGATATATCAATTAGCTGAGATGTCCCAGTGCAATACTGACTGAAGAAGGTAATATTTTGATAATTTATAAGATACTTTTGCGTCATAACTTTTTACTCTTGTAGATGACTTCAAAAATGGGGAAAAAAAATTTATGATCAATGAACCCGAAATCATCCACATATTATGCCCGGAAGATAGCGATGATGCCGACAATCTTGTCCTGAACGAAAGCAACATAATATATTTGGAACAAGACGTGGATGAAGTGGACTTTGAAGTCTTCATCGAAAACGCATCAACTCCGGAAGAACTTCCGAATCCACAGCAATGTGCAACTGTACGTCTGAAATTCCCAGAGACAAACAACATTGCACCTACCCATTACCATCAAACATGTTTCGAAGAAAACTGAGGTGCACACGGTGCTATCAGAAAAGAGGATTATAAGACCAATTGTATTTGTGAGGCACGCGACATTCATCTCTGTGTTAACAGTACTCGCAATTGTTTCGATGAATATAATAAAAATTAAAAATGAAGTAAATAATACATTTTTTCATAAAAATTATTGTTTTTGTGTACAAGTCTTCAAGAGTCTTTGAGACTAAAAATTGAATGAGATTTTTTGAAATTAATTCTTGATCGTTTTAATTTTTACTCGTATTCTAAATATTTTTTTTTATTATTACAAATATATTCAAGTTATTTATCTTTCAAAAATAACAGAGCAAACGAGTAAACTATTCGTCTGGAAAATTTTGTGTTTTTTTACCTTTAAGGACGATTGGGTCATATATGACCCAGAGTTTTCCAGGACTTCTAGGAATAGGAAAATTTTTTTCTAACCATAAATCTGTTATTTAGGCTAAAATATCGAGGGAAAATTGATTTCATTGAATTTTGCTCAGCGGAAAGCTTCTCGTCCTTATAGGGTTAGAGATAGTCAAAAAACAAACATTTAGCAGAAAGCGTAGCAAAAGTGAGCAGTGGTCTAAGTTGCGCATTGTGACTTTGAGGATGGAAATTTATTGAGAATCGTCAGAGATTTTCATCTCGTGACGCAATGAATTTTCCCTCCCTCTTTGCCAATTGCCGATCTCTTTTGCGCCTGAATTTTCAAATTCGCGTCTCTGAAAATATTTAGAGAAAGGACCTGAGAGACTCAGAAATATCTCGACTCTATAATTAGCTGATCGGGAATTCAGGGGGGCGAAGGGTGTTCAGTAATTTCCCGACCCACACAATCCATCTAACCGGCTTTGAAAAATCATTCAACTGAGATGAGAATACTCTCAGCTCTCTCGCATTTTCTCCGATGTTTTGTTTGTTTACATTCCCAGAAACCTCCAATTCCGAAGATGGCGAAAAGGGGGAGAGGGAAAATGCGCTATTTGGGAGCAATTGTATTATATTTTTATTTTGTGCATTTACCTGCAGACTCGTCTCAAATTGGGCTTCAGAATTTTCTTCTTGGCTGGAAAAGGGGATCAATAAAATGCCATAAATTGACCCCCTCTGTTTTGGACTCGCTCAACTCGGTTTTGTAGGTTAGGACGCCGTCAATTATCTTCCACTTTCCCATACACTTTTTGCATTGCAAACGCACTTTTTCACAAGAAAATACACTAATGTGGCACTTATGCCACCCCGTCGTCGTGCACGACTACTTTTTGGGGGGTTCTCAGGTGTTTTTTGGGGGATTTTTTGATTGTACGGAAGAGGAAAATTTCCAAAACACGATATTTCTTTTCCCGAGAAGATGACAGCCAAACTAGCAGCGCCACAATGTACAATCAAACAAAGTGGCTCAGCAGAGAAACACGATTTTTTTTACCGTAAAAGTACCGGGTGAGAGAACTTTGGAGGCAGTTCGTGGTCAACTTCTATTGGATTTCAGCGTCAGGAATCACTTTTGCGTGGCTCTTCGACGAGTGTTGTCCCTCCCCAGTGATTAGTGCACTTTTTTCCCTATCAATTATCTCAGGTTGCATTGAATTGCTAAGTGTTTGCTGTAGTTTTTCCTTATTCTTACCATGAAGTGCATTTTACTCATTTCCCTGGCCTTTTTGGGCTTTGTGGCTGCTGAAAGGGGTCCCACCGTCACTGATAAGGTGCGTACTTCTGAATTATTGCGTATCTATTCCATGAGATGCAGAAATACCTCTTAGTGCGGTTCTCTTTGTTACGTGGCTCTGTGTAAATTAACAAAGAAATTTTGTAAGGTTATGTCTTCCAAAACCGGTTCCCTTTTGGATCTCTTTCCGACTTTACATAACTCCCTCGCAGGGGATCAATGATCTCAATCCTAATGCTCATCTCTCCATCTCCAGGTGTACTTTGATATGACTATCGATGGACAACCGGCCGGACGCATTGTAATTGGGCTTTTTGGAGGCACTGTGCCAAAAACAGTGCGAAATTTCAAGGAATTGGCCGAGAAGCCCGAAGGCGAAGGGTAATTTGCATTTGTTTTTCATGCAATTTTTCTAGCATACTAAATTTTTCATTTTATTTCCCTATCTGCCAGATACAAGGGCAGTAAATTCCACCGTGTGATCCGTGATTTTATGATCCAGGGAGGTGACTTTACGCGGGGCGATGGAACTGGAGGTAAATACTATTTTTTTTTAAATAATTTTTTAAATTAGCAATCGCATGCCAATTGATCAATTTGTAAGTGAGAAAAGTGTTTGTCACTTGAGGCGCCTTTCTTGAGTCTCTCTCGTCCAGTTAAATGCATAATCATGTATTTCCTGTATCACGAGACATCATTTCCGCCCGCACAATTACACAGTTTTTTTTTCTTAATCCATTTGCATGTTAGAGTCACAAAAACCCTATTTAGAAATTTTGTCAGATTCATCACAGAATGACAAAACATGCAGAAAAAAGGATTAGGGTGGAGTAACCACTTATCGCCATGTTAAGGAAAAACCGAAATTAATTTTATTATATTTTTTGAAACCCTACTACAAGATAACTCAAATTTAACATAAAGTTACTTAAATTTATTAGCTGCAGATTCGTGAAAATAATAGTCTTCCAATTTAACCCTAAAAAAAACAGATTTTTATTAACAATGCAAAAATAACCACTTCGTCGCCACTTTTTACCACTTTTCGCCAGTTGTGTAACCACTTCTCGCCACCCACTTGAAAAGGTCCGAAATCGATTTTTTTTAGGCAATATTATGCAAAGATTACATTCAGTATTTCTCTTTCCTGATGATAACCCTATTATTCCTAATTTTAAATAATTTTTCTTCGTTTTTATTTGAGAAATCAAACTATTGGACTATTAGGGTGGAATAACCGGCTATCACCATGTTTAGGAAAAAATTAAATTCATTTAATCATAACTTTTGAATCCTTGTTACAAGATAAGTCAAATTTGACACAAAGTTACTTAGATGTATTGGCTCTAGATACGTGAAAACAATAATCCTAGAACATAACGCTGGACTACTTAAAAAACTGATTTTTATTAATAATGCAAAAATAACCATTTCGTCGCCACTTTTTACCACTTTTCGCCAGTTTTGTAAAATTTGTAACCACTTCTTGCCACCCACTTGAAAAGAACCACACTCGGTTATTTTAGGCAATGCTATGAAAAGAATACATTCACCATTTCTCTTTCCTTGTGATCACTTTATTATTACTCTCTTTAAATGATTTTCTTCACTTTTATTTGAGAAATCAAATTATGGGGCTTTTGCAGAAAGTAAACAATGGAGATTTGACAACTGAGAATGTACGAAGTGAAGTTAGCGTCGCCTATTGAAAAGATATGGCGACAGGTGGTAAAATCAATTCCAGAATATTACCACTTCTCGCCATGCCTCATTTTTATACAAAAATAATATAAAATGAAATATTAATTGACTAAATACAAATTTTATGTATTTTACAAGTGCAATTAAATATTCAATAGACAAATTATTTACCCAAATAGGTATTTTTGTCCTGATGAAAATTTGACGACACTTAGTACATTTGGTAAGAGATGTTGGATTCGATGCACTTGCTTAAAATATTGCTCTAAAAAGTGATCAAAATCGTGAATCCAAAACGAATAATTATTATTTTTCAATTCTATGCGTAGAAGCAGAAACAATACAAAAAAATTGCGACTCATTTATTTCATAAATTGCGAAAAATAGCGATTTCATTGTAAGTGGCGAGAAGTGGGGCACTGGCGAGAACTGGTGATTCCACCCTACATAAAGTAAGCAATCCAGATTTGCCAATTGAGAATCTACGAAGTGAAGTTAGCGTCACCTATTGAAAAGAGATGGCGACAGGTGGTAAAATCATTTCAAAATATTACCACTTTTTGCCATGCCTCATTTTTATATAAATATAATATAAAATGAAATATTAATTAACTAAATACAAATTTTATGTATTCCACAAGTGTAATTAAATATTCAATAGACAAATTATTTATCGAAAAAGGTATATTTTGCTTGATGAAAATTTGATGACACTTAGCATATTGGCTAAGAAATATTGGACTCGATGCACTTGCTTAAAATATTACTCTTAAAAATGCTGAAAATCGTAAGTTCAAAACGAATAGTTACAGAATAGTTGACACTTGAAAATCAAAAGTGAAAAAATCCTAATTGTGATTTATAGACATATTTTCTTTGTGATTTTCCTAAAAATTATCAAAAAAACATATTTTGTATTTTTTAGTGGGCTTTATTCTTCCTGATAAACAATTTTATTTCCAACCCTATGAAATGTTAAGTGATGATTTTCCATCACAAGAGAACACGACGGTATCAAGTCCAGTATAGGAAACTTTGAAGGCTCCATATCGATAATTTTGAAGACTCTGTGGTCTCTATGGGCAGGGCATACATCTCGAGATTCCTTTAGTTCCTAATTCCAAATCGTTGGCTTTTTCTTTCATTTAGGGTCAGTTCCGTTGCGGTTTTCTTGAAAAAGTTTTCCTACATTTTCCTCCTGATCTTCATCTCTATTGGCTAATATCCACTATTAAGCACGGATAAGGACTTTTATAGGCTATTTTACTCACATATCGAATTGTTCTTAAAAACCTCTTAATGAACAAATTTTTCATTCTGAATGAAAAACACTTGCTTGCTCGCTGGTTGTCTTCTCTTTCCTTTTTTCACAAATCCGACATAAAATATAACTCAATGAGGGGATAATCTGAATTGATCATAAAATGCGAGAAGTGAAAGAATTAGTAAATATGGCGATGTGAAAATCATGAAATGTCAATTCAGGAAATTATGAATTTAACAAAATGACAGATCAGAAAATGACAGCAAACTCTCCACACTGATTTGCGATAATCAGTACCCATTAAGAGCTTTTTTGGAGAAAGCTTGTAGCCTGTGAATTGCTAGGCACATTTCTTTTTAAATCAGCAAATCCCTGAATTGACCCCGCTATACCTCAAAACTACTTTCGCATAATTTACCGTTTACCGGTTCAAAACCGATTATTGCACAGATTTGACTTACTTAAAAAATTGCACAAAATAGCTTAGACTTAGACAATTTATTTTCTGTTAAAAATTACTTATTGGTCGTAAATCGGTTTATTATCGTTTCAAAACTGATTGGAACCAGTTAAGACTTGTTTGAAGTTTCAAGACCTTTCCAATGAACCCAACTATATACCATTCGGTTGAGAAAAAAAACCATCTTTAGTGACATTTTAACCTTTGAACTTGAAAAACCTTTATTAGGAATGATTCAATGGGATATTCGTATTAGGATAAAATGTTCGCCTGGAGAACCTTTAAAACAGAGGTGTGCAAGAAACCGTTGAAACCGAATTAACGTCAAAATAAGTTTGTTATAGTAGCGTTTTGACCATTGACGTACATGTTTCATTTGACGTTAATTCGGTTTCAACGGTTTCTTGCACACCTCTGCTTTAAAACATATACAGTGGAGTCTCGCTATAGGCCATCGCTCTATAGTCCACAATTTATCGACCGTTGATTACAAAACACTGATTTTAAGTTAGGATATGTTTTTTAGTATGCGACATGCATAATTATTTTAATATTTTTGGCAAACTTTATTAAGTAGTTGTGATAATTGTGATCCACAATGAAGAGAGCAAGGACAAGTACCACAATCGCAAAGTGGAAGCCGTCGAGCAATTTCAATACTAAAAGTCATTGATACTTTTAAAAAATGACATGGACTATAGTGCGACCCAAGTGTCAAATTTGAAACCAAATATGGACTATAGCGAGACTCTACTGTATATCCAAAAATGAAAAAAAGAGAGAAAGCAGTATAATTTTTATAGGAAATTTATTAATCATTAACGAGAAATCTATTTTAATATTAAGTTAATTTTATAGTTATTGTCATATTCTGAAAGAAACAATATTCCAAAAGTAGGACTCAAAATTTCAATGAATTTTTATTTCCATATTCCTTGGTCGAACCTTTGAAAACGTCGTACGTTTTTCTAATTCTACAAAAAAAAACTTGTATTATATTTCCGAGACGTTGAACAAATTCAAAAAAACCATCCGGATTACGAAGCGGACATCTGTCATATTGTTTCCCAATTATCCGAATAAAAAAGCGGGCACTGTATTTTTAATTGATGCAAAAATAAGTAAATATTATATAATTTTATAATGGAGTATTTTTAAATCGTTTGCAACATATTTATATCAATCACTCAATAAAAATTATTTTTACGATTTTAACTCTCCAGGTGCTTCAGATTAATAATTTTTTTTTTGAGAATTTTATAATTTTATTTAGAAGAAAATAAAATTATACGGTTTTATCAAGAAATTTAAACTCGAATAATACCAATAAGTTAAGGGAAAACATCCTAGTTTAATACGTGTACTCTTTTGAGACAAATTGAATATTCACATCCTGGGTTTTTCTAAATGAAAAGACATTCGAAGATCGGTTTCGAAACCTAAAAAGTATGATGGAATTTTCGATTTTTTTTATAGTTTTGAATGTTAAAGCGTTAGTTTTCACTTTATGTTGTATTTGAAAATAAAATTAGGTAATCATAATAATTTTGCCATTTTAACCACCTTAACAGTCACTAAGAAACTCCTTTAACAAATTTCTAACTATGCGGTATTTCATTTTCTTTTTTAATAATCTTTTCCCAGTGAGCACAGTTAGCTAAAAAAAGCAGCGATCTCAGGACAGTTTTACTGAAAACACTGCTTTTTCTTAGCTAACTGTGTTCGCTGGGTTGCGAATTTTTAGTACGAAAATTTGAAATTCTGTTCGACTTTTTCGAAAATCAAGAATATTTTGTAAGAGCGAATAGAAAGCTTTACCTTTTAGTAGGAATACTTTTGATGAATCAAACTTCAGCTGTGAGGACATAGCCATATTGACTTTCTCGCATTTTTGATAGGCGACTTTTGTAACTCCGTGTACGAATTACTAACCAAAATTTATTTGATTTTCGTTCAAAAAAGGTTTTCTTATTACTTTGGATTTTTGGCCAGCGCACAATAACTTTTGTTTGCAAACATGTTTTCAAAGTTTCCCATGAGAATGAGCGAGATGACTAGATCTAGATCTCACTCACTCTCATTGAAATGTCTAAAACATGTTTACAAAACAAAAGTCATTGTGCGTTGGGCATTTTTTCCATAACAAAGAAAAAAGAGATACATTTGATACTCGAGATGCTTCGAAATTCGGTCAGGACCTTCTGTTACCATGTGAACGAAGCGAGAAGTTTTTATTTGCATTATTTCGAAACCGATTTTCGATTTATTTCGAACTCCAGCAAATCTGTGATCAGTTCAAATCGGTTGTAAACCGGTAAAGTTAAGGAATTAGAATTGGACGTATTAGAAATAAAATAAAATAATTTACAATTTTATTCATCAAAATAAATATTGAAAAAAATAATTCTGAGGGATTTGTTACAAGTTCCAGCATTCAACAAATTTAGGGGGCTTTGTTACTCTTTCTGAAAATTCTGCCTTCTGTTTTCTTCACTCACGTTTCAATGAATAGCACGAATAGAGATAAGGAAACACACTTAAGTAATGAAATGTTATCAGCGACGTTACGAAGAAAAATGAAGCGATAAAGCAAAATGTTCTTTAAAATTTTGCCTATAATTGATGGGGTGTCTTCCCCTTGCAGGTCGTTCAATTTACGGTGAACGTTTTGAGGATGAGAACTTCAAGCTGAAGCACTATGGTGCTGGATGGTTGAGTATGGCTAATGCTGGAAAGGATACCAATGGTTCTCAATTCTTTATCACGGTGAAGAAAACTCCCTGGCTCGATGGCCGTCATGTTGTATTTGGTAAGGTTATTGAGGGGATGGATGTGGTGAGGAAGATTGAGGATACCAAGACTGATGGACGCGACAAGCCTGTCAAGGATGTCGTAATTGCCGATTGTGGATCAATTCCTGTTGAGGAACAATTTGCTGTTGAAAAGGATGATGCATAAACTTTAGGTTTTCTTTCAAAAAAAGCAATCATCCATCTTTTAGAAATTTAGAAAAGAAATTGCAACAAAGAACGAGATTTACTTTTGTCTGCTGAGGATTTTCACCAGGTTCTACTTCATTTTTATCACTAAATAGTTCCGAATTATTTTTTGTAAAATCGATGATTAAAGTGAAAATAAAGTATTTTCTATTTCTATAATTGTATTTTTTCTCACAATTTATTGTTTCTTTACATTTTTTTTCATGTTCTCTTGAAACAATTCCAACTGATTTTTTGTTTTTTTTTTTTTAAATTTCGATGAAATTCTCATACAAATAAAATATTGCTATATTTTTTCAAATGTTTATCTCCATACTGAATAACTTTTTTTTTGGTTTTCACTTGTGTGTGGTTTTCTTTTAATAGAGGAAATCTTTGTTTTCTGTCTATTTACAAAAGGACATTGAAGAATTAGATATTTCTCTTTTTTTGTACTTAATATACGTTTTTTTTAATAAGGATTTTAATCAACATTTCAGCGTTAAATTAGTATTCATTATTTCAAGCACTTCATACTAGTTTTATATTTAAAGTTACTCCTGAAATTCTATGTTGTTAATATCGCGAAATTTTTAATCCTTTCGTTTGATAATAAAAATCTTCATCGAAAGGAAATATAGAAAAAGTGATTTCTTTTTTTCTTTAGTATAAAATATCTTATATTTTCAATAATCAACTTGGCAGACTCAAAATGCGATGTGATTTCAATAAATATCGTTAATTTGATTTTCATTTTTTTCATTTTTAAAATAATTCTCCCCAATAGATTATCTCTAAATTTTCTAATATTAATTACATTAGTAAATTAAAGAAAAAAAATTGATGAAAAATATCGACGAATTTGAATTATCTAAGTTTTAGTAATAAACTCTATATAATATACTTTTTTTTGGATATTAACTTTTTCTTATTTTGTAAATACTCGTAGGCCTTTTATTATTAATTCATTTTCAATAGTTTATTATATTCATTCTTCTAGTAATTTTTTTATATATACTTTTAAGTAAAATGTTAACAATTTTTTATATTTTTACAACTAACTTTTTTTTTATTTCTAATAATTTTCTCACTATAGTTTTTTTTTCATCATAATAATATTGTCAAAAATTCGCTTTCATCCATTGAATTCCTTACCGCAATGTTATAAAAATTCTTTTTATAGGTTGTTTTTCTTAAGTTCTCAATCATGATATTTCAATTCTCTGTGTGGATATTTAGGCAAATTTGTGTTCTTCTACTGCAGCATACAATGCATGATTTCTTTTTTTTTTGAGAAAGATATTCTTCGTGTCAAATTTATTTTAGAGGGACTAGTCATTTCAAGCTTTTTTTGTACATGATATTTTTTTTGTATCTGAGAAAAATTATAAAATAATTAAGCAATTGTAACTATTTAAAAAAAAAATCAATTTAATAAATATTTTCATATTGGTTTTACAATTGTCCCTTTATCTGCGACAATCTCTGTATTACCGTTGAGTGTAACAACTGAAATTAATACGGGCTTCAAACCAAGGCTTAGCCATATGGCTAAACTATTATAATTTCTTATCAATTAAGAACTTTTTGGAAAAAATTAACTTAGGATTGAATTAAAATAAACTTAGGATTGACCCAATAAAATTGGCTGCTATTTAGGATTTTTAGACCTTCATTAACTCGGCTAACTTCTATTCTGAGGACCGCTTAATTGATGGAAAGGTTCCTTCACTGACTGTATCAATTTAGGGGAAATTGGGGCACCACCAAACACGGGGTAGCATCAAACACTAATTTTTATTTCTAAAGTACTTGGATTATCTCGACCATTTCTTCAGTGGACAAGCATCCCTATAATGCCCACGAATTTACACAGGTTTTGTGCTCTGAAATCTAACATCCGATTAAAAAATCGCAGTATTTGGTGGTGCCCCAAATTCCCCTAGTAACGGACAGTACCAGGTATCTTGTACAATACACCATCTCGCCTTAAAAGACATTTTTCTCTTTTCTTGTAATCGAGAGCAATAATTTAATGATATTTTCGATTTATACATAAATGCAAAAATCGTAATACATCACTCCAATTCGTTAAGTAGCCAACACAGAAATTTTTTTTTTAAATTGTTCGTAAATGTTTGTGGAATCCTATGGCAGACATACGAAATGCTCGTGAATCGTATAACCCACAAACAAGTTCGTAAAATTTTGTACTTTTTTCTCAAACGTTGTTCGTAAAACGATAATTTGACGAACATTTTTTGTACTTTTACAAACATTTGTTCATAAATGTTCGTAAACACACAAAAAAATGTTCGTAAACTTTTATCATTTGTTCGTATTTGTTCGTAAATTTTTGTTTTGCAAAAATTTACGAACAAATGACAAAATTTTACGAACATTTTTTGTGTCTTTACGAACATTTACGAACAAATGTTTGTAAAAGTACAAAAAATGGTCGTCAAATGATCATTTTACAAACATTGTTTGTGAAAAAAGTTCAAAATTTTACAAACTTGTTTGTGGGTTATATGGTTCACGAGCATTTCGTAAGTCTGCCATAGGATTTCACAAACATTTACGAACAATTTTACAAAATATTTTTTCTGTGAAGAGTTAGGCCGCAAATACACTTAGGCTGACCTTTAAGAACATTTAGTCTGTAAATTTGGGCAAAAAAGATTTAATCTAAATTGAATAGACTGAGCGTTTATGATCACTGATTAAAGATCTTATGCATAAATTTCCTTTACCTGATCCTGAAGCATCAGCCTAAGGGCCTTTGCAGACCTGAGGATAAGCCGAGAGACGACTTAGCGTAATTATATTCGAAATAATGGTAAAAATACATTTCCATCATTTTCCACTAAGTCGTCTCTCGGCTTAAGTCGTAAGCGTGTCTAGGACATAAGTCTATTTGGGCCCTTACACCGAGAAAAATGTGGATGGTAAAATTTACCATCCTCCATACAAAATTCTAATGGCCGGATAGTAAAAATGTCACCCAGCAAACGCGATATTAAATTGGACTGTCAAAAATTGTAGAATATATTGCATGGATAGTAAATTCTAATAGCCGGATGGTAAATTCTAATATCCCCGGATATTAGATTTTACTAGCCGGATGGTAAATTTTACTGGCAGGATAGTAAATTTTACTAGCCGGATATTAGAATGAAAAATGTCGGAAAAATTTATTTTTCCATATTTTCATTAATTTCTGGCCATTGTTTGAGGGCTTGGGGCCCTCTTCCTGGATGACTCTCTGTATTTCAAGCCATTTTGGTGCGTGAAAATTGACAACTGCGCCGAGATTTGAACACGCGACCTTTGTGATGATAGTCGAGCATCTTCCAGCTGCGCCACGAATTGCTATAATGTATTCAAAGCATATCGGGAACCGTTGTATCGGCACCCACGATATTCCAAAATGACATTCTAACAGCAGGATGGCAAATTTTACCGGCTTGGATAGTAATTTCAATCCAAATTACTATCCTCCGTTAAAATTTACTATCTTCCAGTTAAATTCTAACATATAATATGCGGCCAGTAAAATTTACTTCCCGGATATTAGAATCTAAGAGAGGTCAAGGTAAAATCTAAATGAACCGTGACTGGTAGACTTGTTTACCCCTTGCCGGAGATTCTACTGAAGTAATCATGATATAAAAGATCGACGAAAAATTGTTAACTGTTAGTGGAAGTGGGAAGCTGTACATGGGCCATTAGATTCTGATGAACCGATAAAATTTCATGTTACTTAGGATTTTGAGACCTTCGGGAACTGGGCTAAACCTCTATTTCTAGTCTGAAAATCGCTTAATAAGCAAGGACCGGAGATCTAAATCGCGTATTACTATTTTGTAAATTGTGGATGAGAGCGAGCTAAGATGCCACTTCTTTAGAAAATCAAAGCTTGAAAGGCTTAAAATAATGGTGCGATAGTCCTAAAAAGGAAACTACCGAGCCTCAGCGGCTAAGAGGCTACCCGTTTGATGCTAAAACAGTCTTTGGACCTAAAGTTTAATCCTATGGCTCAACTTTAATTTCCGACTGGGATATATTTTTTTCAAGACCTTCAGAAACAAGGTCATGTCTCCAGTTTGAAGCCCGTACAACACTCTACACTGAGAAAAAATCGGGGTTGTGATTAACTTTTTTTCCTAATAACTTTAACACTTTTTAGGTGTAAAAATATATCAACATTTTTTAATATTAAATTTACACCTTTTTAAGGGTAAAATTAACATGAAAAGGGTAACTTTAACCCCTAATACACATAAGAAGCATAATATTTATACCGATTTCGGATCAATACTGCAGGGTGAAATAAACATTTCCGGAATGTTATTTTAATTTTTTCGGATTTCTCTCAGTCAGTGTAGTTACGAATTTTGCATCTATTTACGTTTAGTGGAAATAAAACACAGTTGCGTATTTTGTCTAAGAAATCTAAATGCTTAAAGAAGCTACAATTCGGGAGAAAGTCCAGAGTTCGAAAGCAGGATAACGACCTGGATAGCATCTGCGATTGCAGTGGATGCTTTAACACATTTTTTTCGAAATTTCAATAGTCGAGTGGACATTGGCAAATTTTTCCAACAGTAAAACAAGTAAAAAAAATGAAGAAACAAGCAAATGCGAAAAAACATTAGAAATATCTTGATTATCTAAATAACAATTGTATGTAAGGCAAAATATAAGAATTATGATATGTTTTGTATTACTTGTTCCAAGTATGATGAAACATTTTTTGTGAGTTTTCTATTTTGTTATTTTGCAAAACAAAATCATTTCAACTTATTTTTGTTAAGCCTTATCCTAATGACTAACCCTCTTTCAGTTGTAGTTCTTTGATAATATTTGAAGTTTTGATGTTGCTAACGATAAGTCGTCTATTATATCACTTCACTTAATTTTTTGATATCCAACAAGCCGTATAAGATTATTTTTTGAATGTTTTTAATGCCTTATAAAATTTCCAAATTTGATAAACCTTCATGATATTTACAACCGCTTTTAATGTGGAATAAATCTCTTTTAGTTCTAAGAGCTGCAATATTTCCCATTTTAGTTAGAATGACTAGTTTCTTTAATTATTTTCATCTGTGTTCCCAGGTCTTAATGCTCTTTGAAGACAAGGAATTCGTTACAAATCATTTTTTTTCTGTGTTCTTTTTAGTAGCAATTGAAAACAGAAACTTTACGCCATTAGTCTGTAGTTTGAGTTTTTGTTTTTAAATTTAGTAATTTTTTTCCTTCACAGTACTTTAAAAATAAGCTCGTTTACTAGAAGAAGAAAATGTGTACGCCATCAGGAAGTCTTTTGCAGAGTTATATTTTAAGAAAGAAGAGCAATGATTTAAAAATTTAAAAAATGTCTGATTTGATACTTCCTTTTTGCTAATTGACAGAGTATATATTTTCTTGAATGTCAGCTTTATAAACTCTATTTACAAATATATTAACTTTTTTCTTTTGAAAATTTTCTAACAAGAAAATATCGCGGTAATCTCTGCTATTTCACCAATTAGTTTCGTTTTTTTTTTAAGAAATAACTTCATTTCTATTATAGAATTTCACTGAATTTAATCTTTTAGTATATTCTCTTATACAAATTAATTAGAATATGCACTTTACCATGATGTTCCTATTTAAACATTTTCGAAATATTACTTTTCATTTATCAATATAAATTCGTTTCAATAATTCTTTTACGCTTAAATCGAAAATGCTATGTTTATACTTTTCTGGATTTAATTTATTGTTCTTTTTCATTAAAGAAAATATATATATTTTTCAAGATGAGAAGTTAAATTGATGCTCTGTGATTTTGCGAAATTTTTCAAAATAGAATTACGTTTAAGAATTTCCATGTTTTCTTTTTTTTTTGTTTTGAAAATTCCTTGTGCCACTTTTATTTGTTGAATTTTCCATTTCTCTGCAAAAGTGTTTGTTTAATTAAGTCTATTTTTTTTTGTTAATCTATTACTTGGAAGTGCTTTGATGCTTTTCTTCTGCTGGCTATTAATGTTTCTTTTTTCTATTTCTAAAAATCTTGATATTTTTTTTTGGTCTATTTTACTTTCAAAACTAATGTTTATGTCTTATCAGATGAAAATACATGGTAATTGCTTTAAAAGTCTTTTTAAGATTTTTTTTCTTTCGTATAATTCTTTGTGACATTCTTTTGCTACCTACAAAATTGCTCTTTCTCTTTGAGTTCGAGCAATAAAAAATCTACACTTTTGTCATTTTCATTTATAGAAGAGATTTTATGAGAATTTCTAAAAGAATTTCTCTATATATCAATTCAATAAAGTTTGAAATTTGATTCCCCATTTGGAATTCCCTAAAAATTCTCGCTATTCTAAAAATTACTCAGGAATTAGAAGATTGTCAACTGTCTGATGGATCGTTTTTCACGGTCTCTGTTTCACTCTGTAGTCACCTTTCCTCGTCAGAAGTGGGATCACATTGGCATATCTGATCGATCTCGGCACTCTCATCGTAGTCATAGAAAATATTTGTCGTATCTACGGGCATATTTACGTCGATCGGCTCGTTAATGTCAATTGTTGTGGCGTCCGAAGACGAAAAATCACCCTTTGGTGGTTCTTTTGGACTTTCCACCATGATTGTAACTGACGAAGATGGCGCTGTTAGAGGGAGGTTATCCTGTGGAGGCAAATCCGGTGGTTTACGCCTCACTGGTTCACTAGGTTGAGCTATACAGTAGTCGCAAAATTTAAATACCGTTCTTATGATTAAATTAAAAATTTTAAACTTACCCGGTTTACCGCCATCTTCGGCATCTGTATGATATTCCTCACTTTCTCGATGAACAAGGACATGTACAAGCGTCTGGTCGGCCTGGAGATGATCCCCGGAAATATAAGGTGTATCTGGTGATGGTTCTGTTACGAGGATACTCACATCTGATGCTGGTCCGGTAGGTCCGTCAGCTTTATTTTTACAACAGGAATATGATTTATGAAATTGCCACAAGTTTTTCTTATTTTTTAATATTATAACTTATTGAAAATTGTGCTTTACATTTCAGTTACTGGAGCGTCAGATTCAATTTTATAGAAAATTACATCCAACGAAGTGTACGGTTCGAACCTTCATAATGACTAAATTTTTCCTATGTTTCTGAAATGTGAGTCTGCAATATATTTGAAAAGTAGGACACATTCCTCTAGTTTTTAAAATTTGGGTGCGATGAGTAACATTTATTGAAAATCATAGGAAAAAGTTATTATGAAGTTTTGGACCTTACAAAGCATGGGCACTTTCCTCTAAACCTATTTTGACTATTTATCACTTACTTCATACTAGCTTTTTAATTAAATTTCATTGGGAGTAGTTTTAATATTAATAGTTTATTAAAGGCGATTTCGAAGCTAAATAATTAAAAAAATGCATATCAATTTAAGTAAACGGTAAGGCGGTCTTTAGACTAAAGGTTTAACCCAGTTCCCGAAGGTCTCACAATCTCAATTAGCGAGCGATTTTATTGCTTTTTGAAAACCTAATAGCTCATTTATCTTTAAAATTTCGATTTTGAATTAAATTTTTCAAAAACTCTGTTTGATAAGAAATTAGAGAAGATAAGCCTTTTAGTTTCTTTTAAGCGTCTTTTTGTTTAGCTAACCATATAGTACAATATAAAAAAAATATATTGCAAAAACAATATTTTAGAATTAAATCAGATAAAAATATAATTCGTTAGATTCAGTTCATAGTATATCGGTTTTAATTAAAAATCTAAAATTTTAATTATCAGTTTTTTTTAAATAGTCCTATGGTCCTAGTTTCGTGAAATTCTGTAACTATTCCGAAGATCACAAAATAGTGCGATCGATATACGTAAATGCATTCAAAATCAGAGAAATTGCTTTCGTAATATTTATCTCAATCTAAAAAATGCAATAATAGTTTTTTTTTTATATATTTTAAATATGTTGAAGCTGACATGGAGACCCCTTTACATAGATAAGTCGGATTTCTCATTGTACCTTTTCTGACTAGAGCTACTTTCAATCCTAAATTTAGCATCTCTTCATCCGACCCTAACCATAACTGACTTGACTTGTTTTAAGGTTCGCAGTTCATTAGCGTAGCGGAGACTGGGGCAAAAAGTCACAAAACGGATATTTTATTTTTTTACAAACTACTCGAACGCCCCAGAAATTTCTAATTAGCGCAGTTTTATGGGAAATTTACCGCTCTAGAACTTTGTGAAAGTAATTTTCTTCAATTTTGTAAGGAAATACGTTTATCGGGCCGTTTTCTAAAAGGTAATTTTGTGACCATTCTCAAAAATGCTGGGGCAAATAGTATTAGGCATGGGATTTGATTCGCTTTATTACGGGATTCCGTAAATTTAAAAAAAATACATAGATAACATATTTTCATAGGAACTTAATTCCTCTACACCTTTGTAAAACACAATTTTTCTAACTGAACGATAAAAACGCTTTTCAAGCTATTTTGGAAAACACACACAAAGACTGCAAATCGTTTGACCAATGTAAACAACAAGCAGCGAGACATGGCATTGACGTTTTTATTTGCCGTGAGACATCATAAATTGTTTCAGTTTTTCTTACTTTTTGTTCCATATCTTTTGTTACTTTTTACCCCAAGTGGTCGTTCTGAATAAAAAGATTTCTTGAGAGAAGAATCTTTGTAAAATTCTAAAATAGATAGCGGCTTCGTATTCAAAGAATCCAAATCATTTACGAAATAAACATTAGTGCATAAATTTTGAATAATAAGTAGATAATACTTGATATATTGTTCAAGGAAAATATTTCAAAAATAGGGCTAAAAATTTTGATATTTCTTATTTTCTAAATTCCTTGTTCGAATTCTAAGAAACATACAACATCGAAGAAGGTCTATGGAAGCTATTTATGGAAAAAAAAATTAAGCCGCTATCTTAATTATCTTGGAAGATATTGAATTTTGAAATTTTCAATTTGTGAATTTTTTCCCCAGTCTCCCCTACTTTATTTATTCTAGCTTATTTTTCCTGATCCAAGTTTCTTGAACGTTCAAAATTTCTTACTAAATCCCATACTTTTGACAAGACGGCCTATTTCATAATACGTACTTTACGAATTACATTGTGGAACATTGTTCTGGACCTGGGCGCGGTCTTGAAATCAGTAAATCAGGAAATGGTCAAGGGTAGTGCAGAAAAAGTAACTCTTGAGAGCCGAATGTCAGGGATGCTAATTGATGTTATAAGGGCTTCCCACATAAGGCTTAGCCTTATGGCTTAACTTTTC
This sequence comes from Phlebotomus papatasi, assembly GCF_024763615.1. Taxonomy (NCBI): domain Eukaryota; kingdom Metazoa; phylum Arthropoda; class Insecta; order Diptera; family Psychodidae; genus Phlebotomus; species Phlebotomus papatasi. The sequence continues at coordinate 80,040,317 of NC_077223.1, forward strand.
TATTTTCTTATCGGTCTTTTGACTTGAGATTATTAAGGGCAAATAATATTATTAGATCCAGAAGAATCCGCTGAATTGTTTGCTATTTAGGATTTTGAGACCTTTGAGAATTGAGAACTAGGCTATATCTCTCGTGTGAGGACGATCTGGGGAGAAAGACCTCGATACAGCAAGGTATTTTGGTATGCTGACGCTACCGGAGCACTTTTCGGACATGTAGAGTAGTATATAGATAGAGTATATAATATATTGAGGCAGCTTAGTTATGGCTCAAGAATAATTCAACTCAGTAAAGGAGTAATGCTCTGGACAGACCTACGGCTTAACGTAATTATAATCAAAATAATGATTGGACTACTTTCCCATCAGTTTCCCACAAAGCCGTCTTGACTCTTGGTTTAACCCGTAATTAATTAATTTGTTTTAATCAAGGAAGGAACATAGAATGTAGCAAGCTGGATAATGAAGCTAAGACGTAGGTATAGGGATTCCATTGTAACATAATTCATAAACTTGGCAGAAATCTGGTTTTATGAAAGTTTAAGAGGCAGTAGTGGACCTTTGAATTGAGTTACCTTTAAAATTGAAGTTTTCTCTTAAATTTTTAAATGAAACTGAGCCTTATCACAATGTAATTTAATTTTATAATTGGTTTGTGAAACCAAATTTTAAACATGGTAAGGTTTAATACCATTTAAAAATAGGAGAAACCCATATTTCAAAGGCACCCGAATTCAAAGGTTCCTCCTAATCCTAAAATCAAAGAATTAATTTATTTTTAGTATAGAACAATTTTGCATGATACAAGTGGCTTGAATTTGAATCCATTTTTCATCGGGTGTCCAAAAAACTAATAGTGTTTGTCCAGAAATTTCGCTCTAGTGAAAACCCTGGGGTGACATGATCTTATTTTCGATACTATCGACTGTCGATTCTGAAAATTTTAAACTATAACAGAACTTTCTGTAATTAATTTAGATATTTATTAATAGTCACATTCCTTTAAAAATGTTACAATGGATGTCCCAACAATGCGTAAAAAATCGACATTCACTTAATCTAACAGATATAGATTTATCGATACTATCGATTTGATAGTGTCGAAAAGATATCATTCCATCCCCGGTTCCTCTATATGGTATGTTTGGCATATTATTAAGATTAAAATACAATTGGCCGAAAGATGAAAAATCATACCCTTAACTATGTTTCGTATTTCATTGTTAAAACAATAAACGTTAAAAACGTTTTTTCTTTTCTTTAAAATTTTTTGAAGCACGTTTACGCCATCCAGTAACTGAATTCAAAGTGTTTAACGTAATTGAAACGACACAACAGATTTCTTTCTGTGAAATAGAGAAAATCCATTGAAACGTTTCATTCTGAGAATTGTGTGTGAAGGAAAATTGGTTGAAAAGAGAGGAAAAACTTACAAACGAAAGCATTTCTATTGACTCGCAGTGCGCTTTGTGCTGAAAGGCCGCGCTCTAAAGGCGGTTTCTTTTTTTTAATGAAGCTTGTGGCCCTTTTGGCTTTAGGTGTTGATGAGCTCTGTACAACTTCGCATTTCTCATCAGTGTTATTGAGAGACACAATTGTACCGCTTGGTGTGAGACCTTTGAATTTACAGTAATTGGAATAAAATAATGAATAGGTTCATTGGTGGGTTAATTTGACAAAACAAAAAAGATTTATAAAAATTAAATTTACAACAGAATATGGATGGTAAACATTGATTGAGTAAATTTAAATGGGATTATTTTGTTGGTGAAGAAGGAACACTGAGATCGAGTAAAAGGGAGCTTTCTTACTCTTCCTGAGGACCGATGGTGATGCCGCAACATCATCAACTGCATCCTGATGTCGCAGGAAGAAATTGTAGAAACTTCGTCGACGCACGGGCTTCGTGTCTGGTTGACCCGGTGTTCTAAATCAATCAAAATACCATTAATAAGAACAAAATAAATTCATTCACCGTGCAGATGACATCCACATTACAACATTGAGATATTTTTGTATATGTTTCTTTTTTCACAAGAGCGACAATATTTAACAGTTACAGGCTTTACATTCAAAAATTGGTCAAAAGAAATGAAAAACATTTCAATATAAAAAACAGCAAAAAATTTTCATATCTTTTCTTGCGTTACTTTCGCTTCAATTGGAACGAACATTCAAGAGGCGGATGGTGGGAAATGTGAACATTCAAATTTAAATTACAATTTTCACACCATGGAAAAGTTACAAGTGATATCTCTGCATTCAATTTTACATTTTGGTGAGAAATTATTTGTTTGCACATTTTGTCACGCAACAAAGGTTTATTATTCACAGTCAGTGCAGAAGTCTGGAAAAGTGAGTCTCAACTGGGAGGCTAAATAATGTGAACATCGATTGACACAAAAACAGAAATAAAATTTTCGCTTTCTTTCACCAAAATGCAAAATCAAAAGCTGATTGTTTCCATAAAATTGTGTCTGATTCGGTGCTAAAAATGAATTATCAAATGCATCGTCAACTATTGTAGAAATTATATAGAATCATAAAAGTATCATAGCATTTCGTATTTGTAGCTTTCAGTTTGAATAGGAAATTGAATTCCTATCCAAATATAAGAATAAAACCGAATAGGCGCAAATTTCTGCCCTCTTTCAGCGACATTGATCAGTTTGCGAATTGACCGCTAGGTGTAAATGTGGAAACTATTCAGCCATTTTGTCGCTGATCGTCAGAGATAGAGCACGCTCAGTGACATCCAATTTCAGTCAGTGTGAAAAGTGTCATTGCAAACTCTGTTAAACCAGGTGATTATTGCAATTCAAATAATTTTGGTCATTCGAGCCGAATCTACAGAAACACAAGCCTTTTCCAAAAATTTATGCAATGTACCTCGCAACTGAACCATAATGTGAAAAGCATTGGAGATAGGGTCACAACATCAAAAAAACACGAGCTGGGAAATTCTCAAGGAGTTACACATGGCATTAAAAGAAAACCAAATAAAACTGCAACAGCAAAATGATTTGATTGAAGGACTAAGAGAATTTCCCATTGGAATTACGAGCTTGAAACAGCGTGGGGGAAATCATTTGAAGGCAAATACCCTCCATCTCCGTTTTGCTGTAGATTTTTCATATCTTTGACCAGGTCACCAGTTCCAGAAACTAACATCAGAGGTAAATTAAGCCAGGGCCCAGTTAACTCGCTCAAATCCGATCCCTCACTGCATCGAGACGACTTCCGCGAGGATGCTCGACTCGATGTGGCGGTGCCACGTCTATGAACTTGCAAATGCAAAAAATTGAGCGCCTGCAATTTGCTCTGCCACCCGCCAGGACTCGAAGTTTGAGTGTGTTCATCATCCTGCGATATTGGTGATCGTTCGCGTTCGCGCTTCTGTCTCAAGAACTCCCTCCATGTGCCCTGAATCAATTTAGCCGCCTTGTCCTGTCTCTTCCACACACGCGTCGAACTGACAATTTCAAGCTCTTTGCGTGTGGGGAATTGTTTCTTGAACTTGATGTCCATCTGCTCCTGCAACTGCTTAAAGTTGTCCGTCTCTTCCACATGACCCAACACATGTTTCACCAATGCGTGCAGTATATCAAGACAGTGTATTTTGTTTCCCTTTGAAATGGGCAAATTGAATGACACAAGGGCCACCGTATTGGGCTTTGGAATACCCAATGGTGGATCCAGTGACGATATGAAGTCAGATAGTTGGGAAAAGTGTATGAATTGTGTGGCGTGTGGATCGTATTTTGACCAACGTATGTAAAACATTTCAAGATCATCTTCAACTATTCCAATTTCTTCCTCCTGATGAGCCTGATTGAAGTTCTCCAGTATGATGGCGATATACATGTTGATCACAATCATGTAACTGATTATGATGAAGCTCGTGAAATAGGTAATGGCTAGAAGAGGATGACCACAGTCTCCGTTGGATGTTGCTGTGCCGCCTAATTCACAGTCCGGTGGTTGGATCATGAGTGACTCCAGGACATCGTTCCATCCAGCTGATGTCATCAAACGAAATAGTAGTTGCATACTTCGGCTGAATGTCTGAAAGTTCACCATGTCATCGAGAGCACCTTGTAGACGAACATGACCGAAGAGAGACATGCCCAAGATAGCGTAGATGAAGGTGATCAGGGCAAGCAAAGCACCAATGTTAAATAGTGCTGGTAAGGAAACAACTAGAGCGAACAGTAGTTTCCGTATGCCTTTCGCAGCTTTGATGAGTCTCAAAATTCGTCCGATTCGAAAGACTCGGACCACCCGAAGCAATGTGGGTGATACCGGTAGATCTATCATGATGTCCTCCATTAATATGCCAAGTATTGACGCGAGCACGAGGAGGAAGTCAAAGACATTCCATGGCACAGTGAAATAGTGATATCTTAGTCCCACGATCTTCACAATCGCCTCCAGGCCAAAGACTGTTGTGAAGAACGCGTTGCTCACTTCGAGAATAAAGAACACAGCATGTGGTTGATCGTAGTGTTCAATTCCCATTGTCAGCATATTCAGGAAGATCAGCACAAATATTGCTATTTCAAATCTGAAAGACATTTTGTTAACGCTCTTCTTGATTTTAGTAAAGAGATTTGGGAAATGGTAGATTGGAAGACTTACCTTCGTGAATTGGATAGATCGTAGAACATGGCCAAAAATTGATTTATAGGCCTTTTGATCACTTTTTGGGGCTTCTTTCGACCCAATTTTTTCATAGCAGTATAATAATGCTTTTGCGATTCTGTGAGAAACATCTCCAACACTCCTCCCTCGTACTACAACGAGAAGGTATTGATAAAAACATGGGAGTAGTGAAAGGATTTTTGAATAACCATTGTGACATCAAGAGTTCTCAGATAAAGATCAAAGAATTTTACCTTTTTCTTAAGCATATTGAAGTTGTCAATGATTACTCCAATGAAGAGATTCAGAGTGAAGAATGAACCACAAACGATGAATATCACAAAGTAGAAGTATGCATACAAGTTAGCTTCTCGTTGAGGTTGAAGATCTACACCACGAGCATCAACAGCGTCAGCCATCACTTCCATCCATCCTTCAAAGGTGGCCTAGAATATCATATTCATGTACAACGTTCCAATCGCTCCAAAATGGATAAGAAAGTATGTACTAACCACTTGAAGTAGGGCCAAATATCCCATTCCGACATGATCGAAAGTAATCTTTGAATTGATCCATGAGTAATTGAGAGCGAAGCACTGTTGACGATCATTGACTATATCAATTGGGAGGAGTTCACCATCTTCATCAATACATTTGTAGAATTTTCCGCCAAAAAATTGGACACCCATGATGGAGAAAATAAGCCAAAAGACGAGACACACAAGGAGGACATTGAAAATCGATGGAATCGCGTACATGAGAGCATTCACTACAATTCTCATTCCCTGCCATCTTGAAATGGCACGTAATGGCCGGAGTGCTCTCAGTGTCCGCAACGAGCGGAGTACCCGCAGGTTTTCATTCTCCTCAATGAGTAGTGAGAAGACGGACACCTAAAAAGTTAGAACAATTTTTAATTATTTCAACGTTCTACCATTATGATCAAGCAGTAAGAACAAAGAAAAACTGATCGTCTTGGTGATCGTGCAGTTATAAAGCTTATAAGTTATTGCTGAAGTATTTGAGTCTCTAGACTATGTGTAGTACAAAAAACAAAACTTCTATTAATATATTGATCAAAAAGAGATCTAATTACAGGCTAGGCCCAGAGTTTATTTCGCGCAAAAACGGATATGTTACAAAGAGATTTCATTGGTATCCTAAATGGGATTTTACAAAAAAAAAGAAATGTGTTCTTTCTAAAAGAAGGTCCATATAAGTGTCAGAGCGCTCGTTCTATGATGAAGTTGTCTCAAGTTCAAGTCCTATTTAGGTTTCCTGAATTGTTCTAGTACTAAAGATGTGGGAATCACATCCATTAAAAAATAATACTTCTAATTAAATTTTTACTCGAAAAAACTCTGTGCGCGTTGCCCTTCAAATAAAACTTCAACTAAAGCTCCTTGTAAGGTTCTGTGATCGCGATCTAGATACTACTTTTGTACCAACTACAAAAATTTTTGGTGTATATTACTCTAGGAATATTTAACTATGGTCGTCTCAGCTAAAATGGTAACTAAAAGTTCCAATTAGAGAGGAAAAAATTTTAAGAAAAAAAGTTATTAAAAAATATGGTGAGGCAACAACTATAACTTCCTGCTTAGTTTTGCGTTTTTGTCTCCTCTCATTTATACAAAAACTGAAATAAAATGAATGATCGGGTTCGCGAGAAACATGTCCATCGCGAAGTGATACTTACAAAAACGATAATGAAATCCAATATGGTCCAAAAACTCGTAAAGTATTTGGTGAATCCGAGAGCAATCCATTTGAGAACCATTTCAATGATGAAAATGAGGCAGAATCCTAAATTTGTCCAATAGAGGATTTTCTTGAGGCGTATATTGGAGTCCAAGTGGATGTCTTCGAAGCAGAGTGTAATACTGGAGGCGAAGATCAGCACCAGAACGAACCATTCGAATGTCGGGGTGTCCACAATGGTCAGGACGGCCGTTCGCACTGCAGTCCACACATTGCCAAGCGGTGTATTCAGGAAACGCTGGAAGCACGGACATCGTTCATAGCAACGTTGCGGGAAACAATCCTGTGGTACCTTCTGCGAGCGATTACGCCCGAAGCTGGGGAATGACATGGGATCCTCATAGCACCCTTTGGAATTTCGTCGACCACCCACCGTCAGATCGTCTACGTATGATACCAAACAGTGCCATGGTTTCTCAGTTCCTTTCGCTTTCTTATCTGTTGAAAGAAAGCAAGGTATATTACACTTTCTTCCATCTAAATAACATTAGTACCCATTTATAGCTATGTATTACGTCGACGTAATACGCCGACATAATACGCCGACGTATTACACCGACGTAATACACCGGTGTATTACGCCGACGTAATACAACGGCGTATTACGTCGGCGTAATACACAATTGTATTACACCGGCGTAATACACTGGTATATTACGTAGGCGTAATACACCGGCGTATTACGTCAGCGTATTACATAGCTATAAATGGGCCCTAGATCTAGACTATCTCACCTGATTTTGGACTCTTTCCTTTCGTCGTTTTTCGGGAATCGCTATCAGACTTTTCGGAAGAGTCAATATCCAATGTAACACTTTTAACAGTGTCCACTTGGCGATGTTGAACGGGAAAAGCGCTCCCAGTTTTTGGCATATGTGAAGTGGTCATCTTAATATTTTCTTGACTGTGACATATTTTAAGTGGAAGTGGCTCAAGGCTCAATTCCTTTCCCAGGTACTTCCTCGGCAACTTTTCACTCTCAACTTTGAGTGGTTGCCTCTCCTCAACTTCCTCAACGCGCTCAATAAGGCTCGTTCGCTTGATCCTCTCGAACGAGGCATGAAAGTCAGATTTTGGCTTCAATCCACCCATATCGTTGCTGAAGGGTGCCTGCAGTTGATCACAGATTTTTTTAATTTCCGCCGTCACGTGAAAATCATCATCGGAGATTTTCTTCTGTTTCTCCAAACTTCGTCGTTTGATCTTCACACTGCCCCCATCCGTGGGTACAGCATGTACGGGCTTTGGACGTCGACGTACAATATCAGTGGCTTCAAGAGTAGCTGGAAGAGATGAAGTCTTATCGTGACTCACTTTAATCGATGGCTTCCGTTCCAACGAAAGGGAAGATTGTTTCTTGAGATCAGTCATTTCTTTGTCAAAACTCTCGATCAAATGATCAAACTCCGATGTCTCAACCAAGGGTTTTTTATCATGGTACATCTTGTCTATGGAACCAGCTATACTACCTCCTCGTTTTGCTTCTAGCGTCTGAAAAATTGAATTTGAAATATTGCTAAGATTTGACCGCAAACTCGCACTTGAAACTTTTCGATCGGAAAACACAGAGTCATCTCGACGTCCATCATCAAAGACCAAACTATCGGTATCGGGATCTATTAGGGCACTTCCATATCCAACTGTTTCACTGAAGTAGTTGTTGCTGTTATCAAAGTCATCACTGAGAAATTGCCATAATTCTTTCTGCTCACAATTGAGCAGTTCATCGCGTAAATTCATTTGATTTGGCAACTCTTCGGGATCCGTTGGATCCGTTTGATTAGGAGGCAATTTCCCGGTTCCAGGCACCTTCAAACTCTGTGATTTCTGACTTGAACGCCTGGACTGTGGCGATATGTTGAGCTGAGTTACTGGTGATCGTACCGATAACTCTTCGTCCTTCTGACTCGGTTCATAGTGATCAATCTCCGTCATGTGAAGATCACCTGGATCAGTATCTGTGGAATTTATTGGTCCTAATGTTCTTAATTCTATTGATTCTGTTGTCGTTGGTTCTTCTCGACTATCATTTTGTTGTGTACCAAATCCAGATGAAATCTGATGCAAAAGCTTTCTTTCACTGGGAATTGGAGGTTTTGGATCATCATACCTGGTTTATGGAAAATATGTTAACTTGGCTCAGTTAGCTATTGAAGAATATGTAATATTACTCTAACTGATCCTCGGGGAATTGACGATCATCAACTTCTCGAAATGTTTCTTGACTTCCTGTTATTGGTTGGAGATGCCCTTTGGGATTCAATGGAATATCTAGCCCAAAGTCCGAGCCAGAAATTGGTCTGTTAAGCGATTCCTGTAATAATTTTTTTTTGAGTAATTGATTCTAAGTTAATTTTTTATGCAAATTGATAAGATAATTTACCTGATAACTATGTCTATAGAGAGTCTTTTGTTGAATTTCCACTGATAAGAAATGTTTATCAGCAGTCTTCAGTCGATCTTTGTTGCTTCTTCGCTTCACCATCACTTCATTGACGATCTCCTCGAGTTTTGGCTTCTGTCTATTCGCTTCTCTTGCTAATCGCTTCTTTCGTACAATCGAACGAATCCTTTCAAAGCTCCTTGCCAATTTAGATTCTTCACCAACCTCCTGAGTTAGCATATAACATTATCACATTATTGTCATTCAGAAAATGAGATAATTTATTGATATATTTTGCTTGCAATATGCAAATAGAATTTTCATCGATGTCTACATTTGAAATAACACTGCTCCACCAATTATGTGCAGAAAAAGCATTAATAAAAAAATGCAAAGACAATTTTCTACATATTGCAAATATTACACATTTAGATTTACCTTCTTCAATCTCTTCGTTGTGCAAGTATTACAAATTTGTGCAAAAATACACAGAAAGATAAGAGAAATTAAACATTTAAATGGATGATAGAGGGGTGAGACATTCAATGTCATGCCTCGATGATTATCTTTTATTTTTTAAATTATTTGAATTACGTGAATTTGCTTTTTTTTTAGGATTCATAATTACACTCTTGGAAACTTGATGAGCGCTGAAATATGTATACTGCGTTAATTGTTTTTTTACAGGACACACTCATACCACATGTAGCGCACCGCATTTAATACACAACATCAATATTTGCAGCATAGAATATTTACAAAAACAGTTATCTACAAGATTATTTTGCAAGTTATACAACTGAGAATAACAGAATAGTAAAAATTACCAACTTCCACTGAAAACTTAACTATTTGAATATATCACATTAAAATTGGCAAGGGAGGGTGACTCACTTTCACTCATGCATGACTTTAGAACATTATAAAAGTCTTTTTTTTTAAATTTATATCTGGGAAATTTGCCATGTATTTTCAAATAGTCAATACCCAAGAGAAACTATCTTCCAAATTGAATTATCTTGTACGTAGCTCATACGTTTGGCACATGAGCTTTGAAAAAATGTTCAGCTGCTTGCAACTGCCCTATCCTCTCTTAATTAGCTTACAAATTTTAAAATAGTATAATTTGATAACTCATTTCCAACTTTTACCCACAATAGAGAAGTGTCAATTTTATTATGTGGATTATTAGAATCTTTTACAACCACATAATAAAACGGTAATAATAATAACCGTAAAATCGACTATCTTCCCGGCGTTCCAAGCTATAACTCTTATTAGTTTGAATTAATTTATATATTTTTGATGGGAATTTTAATTTTATTATCACTTAGAATGACATTTTTATTTTCCTTTAAAAAAAATTCTAGAAAATATGAATTCTCATACGAATTTAGCAAATAATAGTTAGAACCTAAGCACATTGACAGTACCTCATGACAGTACCTTCCGTACTTTCCCATACAAAATTTGTATTCGATAAAGTCGATAAGTGAGAAAAAAGATGAGAAGCCAATAAAACACATCACGGAAAAGTTTACAAAAATAATTATGAAAAAGGACAATGGGCAGAAATGTATAGAAGCTGGTCCTACCCTTCGCCAGAGATGGGACTAGAGACTAGGCCCTTTTTTAAGTACTGATATCAACTTAATGAAAAATCCGGTGATCGTTTGTTTGTTTGCACCAGGCGGGACTCGATCCCACAACTGCGAGAGTTGAGTCAGGGATGTCTCCGCCAGAGTCGACGCTCTTGCCGATTGCGCCACTGAGATCCCCAAAAACATGCAAAAACTTCTTTATTTACGAAAATTTTCACATTACAAAAAATTAGAATTGCTGTAGATTAGGGTCTAAAAAGGAGGTATTAAGAAACTTTTTACAAAAAGTTCAGAGTTTAATGGCTTTATTAAAATATTTTTACTCTATAGGGGAAAATGACCATGCTTGATACTGTAAAATGATGTCCAAGGTTTGTGATTATTTTCTGATTAACACACAAACCAAAGCGATTCTTGCACTATGACAAAAAAATGTCTCACTTATTAGGTTCATAATCCAACCTCAAATAGTTCCTGGAAATTCTTAGATTTTCCTCAAGAAGAAAGTGGAAATTCAGTAGCGATTTTTATACAAGTTGGGTCCGGGGCCTTCCTGTATAATAATTGATTCGACAATTCGGAGGCCCATTTTCACTGCAAAAAATTCACCGGATACAAAAAATTGCACATCAATATTTAGACGGAACTCTAATCTATCTGCCTAAATCGTTTATATGACTGGTTATTAGTTTTAAAATCACTTTTATGTAATTTTTCTAAGCCATGTTTTTATGACATTAGGGCGCTAGCGAAAACCATTTTTTCACTTTGAGCCCATGAAAATGTCATTCTGCAACCTTAAAATTCAGGCAACAGGGTTAAAGATTATGTCAATTGTCGATAAAATTGGCGGATTGCAATATGTGTAATTATGAAATAATCACATCTAATGATATAGTTGCCACATTAAAATTATCATTCATGGACCCTTCTTAAAATAAAGGATGGACACAAGTAGAATTCATGAATTTGTTACCACCCACAAAAACAGTGTCCACCAAGTAAAAATATTTTTACATAAAAATTAGTACTGATGACCCCTCTATGTGCCTATGATAGTAGTTTTCGTGAACAGCGTTATTAATTAAGAAATACTTATAAAATATCATGTATCGAAATTACAGTTTTGGGCCTATTTTTGATTTTTGCTTCCTGAAACCAGGAAAAAAGAGCTAGGATCCTAATTTTTTTAGGAAATGTGAAGCTTAGCACCAGCTATTGAAATATATTGCGATGAGTCATAACTATTGATTAACATAGGAAAAAAATAGTTATTATCAAGCTTGGATCGTATCAAGCATGGTCACTTTCCCCTACTCTAAACTAATTCAAAGTTTTTGAGTAAATGGTATAATTTGTATGACCCTATCAGAGGCTCTATCAGAGTCCTTAATTGTTTTTCAAGGAGAATATTTCTGCATGGAAAATATGTCCCTACATGCAATTTTTTCATAAATTTGAAGGATGCTCAAGGATTGATGAGGAAAATCTGGAAAATTGCATAAAAATGCAGAGAGGTATATATAGTTTGGTCTAGAAATATCTTCCTTAAGACTTCCCCTACAAATTGTTCTTTGCATGTTTTCTTAAGCATGTTTTATGCTTTTGCGATTGAATCCGGAGCAAAAGTTGTTACTTTTGCCATTACCTATTCTATGGTATAGGTCTCATTCGTGACGAAAGGTTCAATCGTTTTGTCCATTGTCCTTGACGAATTTTTGAAGGAATATTTAGAGATCGAATCAAATACATTTTGAGATGAAGAATGAAATAAGTTCCTTTAACTTGTTAATTTGGAAAAGTAACGAAAATTAATTAAGCGCGTTACTCTTTTAAAGCAAACTTTAAAAACTTTGTTGTTGCAAAACGTTTTAAACGTAAGCATCGCATGAACGTTTTTGAAAAACTTGCATCACGTGAATAAAATTCTCATGTAAGTCACTCACGTGACAAGCAAATTACTTGCATTTGAAATAACTTTAGCAACGTAAGATAACGTTTTTTTTACGTTAACCATTTAAGGGCGATTGGAACACAGAGAAAATTATTTTTTCTGAGTATCTAAAGTTCGTACACTATCAGAAAATAGACGATTGAAGGAATTTAGTCAATTTAGGTCTAGGATATTAATTTGCAAGGCTCCAGCTATTTGCTGTGTAGTAGAAATTTAAGCTAAAAAATGGGGAATTTACAAGATCTCACATTGATGAATAATTTTTTTTTATTTCCAATTTTCTTTACGCAGAAATCTTGTATCATTAGAAACTACAATAACTATACTATTCATCACAAGAACGAAAATTATCATTCATTGGTATATTCAGGAAAACTTATTAAATGTTACGGGCTATAGGTTCCCATCATTCATAAAGTGAAAAACATACCAAATTCGCCTCTATTAGATATTCTAAGGTTTGATGTTACACGTTTCATTGATTTTATGTATCCATATAATTTTTTATTGTTGATTTTCGGTCAATAAAAATCGTCTTGTTCGTAAAGGCTTAACTTTCTGATTTGTTAGGATGATCTTAGTAGGAATAGTACTTCTATTTTCTGTATCTATTTGTTCTTCTTGGAGCTATATACTGTTTTAATTTTTATTTATCTGATCGATTTACATACATTATTAGATCCACAGACTACACGGTTAGAGATAGCAGCTTTAAATCATCTGAAGACCCCTTATATAAATCAACCCTGAAATCATTAAGATTACTTCAAATTACCAAATCTCTTATTTTTCTTCATAATCACATGATTTTTTTTTCATTTTAAAAATCACTGTAAAGATTTGTTTAAATCAAGGATTTCAAATATTATCCAGGTATGAAGATTATAAGATAAGATACATTTTAATAGAACTATTTCGATTTGTTTTCCAAATTACCTTTTTTTTTGAATCTAACTCTTCATGTTAAATATTAATATTTAGATAGTAGGGGAAAGCTTTAAGACTTCGAACACACTCTGGCTTCGAATACTTTGTACTTTTCGCATATTAATTTATTGGATCTGACTTAATGTGTGACTTAAGCGACTTAAGACTACCTATAATTATATTGAAATTAGGATAGATTCATTAAAAGAATATTGAAAAAAATATGAAGTATTTGAAGCAAGAGTATGTGCGAAGCCTGAAAGCCTTCTCTTAATTTAGAAAGTTTTATAATTCTAAATATTAGATAGCTTCTAAAAATCTTTTGAAAGTTGGTAATTTCTTTATCTTCTCATAGATTTTGATATTGATATGATCTCTGTTTGTCCAAAGAATATAAACAATTTTAGCTGAGATTCTTTACAATCCCAGCTTTTTGGTCCAAGGTTTTCTCAGTGTAGCAGGGTATATTATGCTTGGAAAATCTCCATCTCAGGAGACATTTATCTTCAATCTTTTCTCTCCATTCATGCAGAAATTACACATCAAACACTGTAACACCAGCAATAATCACACCCAGCCATTCACATTAAGTTACAAATTATTACACACACAGGACAGTGAATAAATAAATAGGGCAGATAGAGTTGGAAGGAAAACGAACCTCTTTTTTCGATTTAAGCTCCTCTGAATTGAAACTGTTGAGCAACAAGGCCAAGAACAAATTCAGCACCATGAAATTTCCCATTACAAGTGTCGGTAGGAAGATGGCAAAACACGACGAGGCTCCATCCTAAAGGCAAAATGGGAGAAAGAAGAAAAAAAGAATTTATTAGTCTTCAATTAAAAGTTTTCTCCACTGCAGAAAAAAAAGCTCGCAATTTATTTTTATTCTTCCACAATTCAACGAGCGTATATTACTTTCTCCTCAGCTCTCATGCAATCCCACAAAGGCTCTATCCATTCTCCGCATAAAATACGAAAAATCATCATGAAGGAGTGAAAAAAATCGTTGAAATTCCATCTGAAATGAAAACAGTTGAAATAGGAAATGTCCATCACCTCTCAACTCAGCTCTTTTAATCAATTTTCATGGCATAAAGATTTGTTTTTATAGCCTCACCTGGGAACAGGATCGGGAAAAAATTTGTCGGGTGTGTAATCTTTGGAGAACAATTGCATTCCAATCACGGCAAATATATATATTACTATCACTAATACGAGAGTCAAATTTCCGAGAGCACCTATTGTCGATATTATAATACTAAGTAGAACTTTCATCGTTGTCCATGATTGAGCCAGTTTTAGGACTCTCAACTGTAAAAAAAATATGCTTGATTAAAATAAAGTATTTTGGGAGATTCACCGTTTTCCGCTACTATTAATTAACTAATAAATAAAAGATTTCTTTTAGGTAAAAGTGGCGGAAAAGGGTAAATTCACTCTACAAATTTTTTCAAACTTACCAATCTCAGGCCTCTGAGGACACTCAGCCCATCAACAAGTTCAAAAATAATGTCTAAAAGGCTGGCAGATACGATGATTAAATCAAAAATATTCCAGCCACAGAGGAAAAAGTCTTTTGATAAAGCCATCAGCTTCATAATGCATTCAAAAGTAAAAATTGATGTGAACACCTGCAAAAAATACATTATTTCTAATATTTATTTTCTAAGTGTGTATTTAATCATTTAAATATCAAATAGTCTAGATCTAGACGATAGGGCAATGTTGGCATGGTTCGCACAGAGTGAACCTTCATACAACGCAAATTTTCTCTTTGTTTGCAAAGAGCTAGTTCGTCATTTCTTAGCCATAAGATAGATCATTATTAAGCTGATGAAACGAGATGAGAAATGGTAGGTCAGCTCTTTGCAAACAAAGAGGAAATTCGCATCGTTTGAAGGTTCACTCTGTGCGAACCATTCCTACAATCCCCTAAGTAGGGAAAGCTTTAGGCTTCACACATAGACTGACTGAGTACTTCATATTTTTCCTATTTTTCTCATAGGGGAAGTTAGGCATGGGTCGCACGTTTTCTCGAAGTCCATTTTTAAGATTTTTTCTGGCTAAACTGTGAAATGGACAGTAGATTACGCTACACCAAAAAATCTTTGATCTTTTGGGTTTCTTTATGTGCCTGATTCATTACCACAAACAAAGTCTCTGATTTTTCCTGGACAGGAAAATGAAAAAAGAATGACGATTTGTGCAAACCTTGCCTGTGGAGCCAAGGTTCAACCTATAGGTGGTATAGGTTCGTCATTGCATTTTTTCCTGGAATTATTATTCCTCCCAATTAAATAGTTCTTTTTTATAGTTTTAGTTTTAGATTAAAGAGCCATGAATCCGTGAAAACCATCGTTTCACTACAAGACTGTCCCTAATACCGGCTTCAGACTGGAGGTTTAGCCCAGTTCCCGAAGATCTAAAAATCTAAATAACAAGCAATTTTATTGATTTATTAAAATCTAATGGATCATTTGCCCTTAATATATAATTCTAAACAACAATTTCCTATAAAAACGTGCCTGATAAGGAAATCGAGGAGTTAAGCCAGATGGCTAAGCCTTACGACCTCGACACACTTACGACTTAAGCCGAGAGTCGACTTAGTGGAAAATGACGGAAAAGTATTATAACCATTAATGCGAATATAATTGCGCTAAGCCGTCTCTCGGCTAATCCTCAAGTCTGTCTAGGCCCTTAGGTCTAATACCCGTATAAAGCAATTTTTTGCCATTTATCTGAAGCACTATTTTTCTTGCATTTGAATGTCGACAAATTGACTAAAATGTGAGGATTTCGAATACGACAACATAAGAAAATTTATCAGCTCAATTTTCTTGGTCTCTCTGAACTCTTTCTTCATCTCTTCCTCCCTTTGTTTTCCTCATTGAGGTTAGGTTCTGATTTTCACGGAGTTATCACACTAGAAAATTTTACATTAAAGTTAAAGTGAAAAGTTGCTCATTAAAACTTCTAGAATCACTCGAAATTGCTGATTTAGTCAGGACACATTGCTCGAATTGCTCAATGTCACGATGGCACGCGGGTTGTTAAATGAATGATTTTGTTTTTGAAGTATTTTAGTCGTTTGTGTGAAAATGAGTAATGTCAGTGAAGAAGAGGAAGTTCTCTTGTACGCTACTTTTATGTCGTGGAAAAGGACTCGCCAAGCGAGAAGAAGGTGGATGTGGGCGAGTGATTGGCTTCTAATACGATCTTCACATGGCGATTTCGTTGAAAATCTCTATGATGACAACATCGCAAGTAACGAATTTTTGGACATAATAATTTTCTCCGGATGACTTCGGAGGAATTTGAAGAGCTTCATCGTATTGCCTTATTTACAAAAGAAGACTACGAAAACGAGGGAGCCAATATCACCCAAATCCCAACTTATGTGTGAGTTCCGGCGATTGGTGACTCAATTTGTCGCAAACGGACTGAAAGCCATCAGATCGGTTGCCTCTATTTTTTTTATTCCCGGCATTTTGTAGTCCTAAATGACGGATTCTTGATGTACAGCCTCAATAAATTCGGCCATCATCTCATTTGACCACGATATCCTAGAAGTTTATGAAGGAATATATAAAATGCAGATCGAACACATTTTTGCTTAGATTTTTTCTTACTTATCTTCCTGACCAATCTTTTTAATGTCATTTGTCCTTTCTCTATCTCGTTCGCGATAAAATAGGTATTGGAACTACTTTTTATAACAATTTAATCACGAATAAACTGGTGGGAAAATTGTGGCGCAGAAATCACCCGAATAACTGCAATAAAGTCTTACCCGATGAAAATTTAATGAGCAAATTTTGCTCATTATTTTGCTCATTAATTATCAATCGTATTTATCCTATTTTAATCTATTTAAACCAATTTTTGTGACCCGAGTCCACTTTTTTATCACTGAATGAATCAATTTATAAAAGCTCTAGACAAAAATTGCACATTAGGACATATATCAGCAACAATTAATATAAATCACATTAAAATTTTAATGTGAAATTCTCTAGTGTGATACCACGGTCAAGCTGCTGGAGTGGCCTAATGGGTTGTCGAACCATAACACTTTCAGCAGTTGAACCATTACGTAGTGTAGCATTTGCGAGCTTTTCGCCAGTAGGGAAAAACTTCCTCCGATGCAAAACATTATTACGTAAATATTAATTCACATTAACCCTTCATCCATTGGTGTAGGGGAAACTGGGGCACCACCAAACACGGGGTACCACCAAACACTGCGATTTTTTAATCGGATATTGGATATCAGAGAATAAGACCGATAGGAATTTATAGGCACTATAGGGATGCTTGTCCACTGAAGGAATGGTCGAGATAGTCCAAGTAGTTTAGAAATAAAAATGAGTGTTTGGTGGTGCCCCAGTTTCCCCTAAGTGGTTTTTCTGAAAATGAACTTAGATGTGAGAAATCACACGAAATATACGCCATCAAAATTAGCAATTTTGGGCCAATTTTTTATTTATTATCCTAGATCCTAGGAAAGAAGGGTTAGACTGCTTATTTTTGTTCTAAAGATATGTTTTATAATTACCTATATTATGGCTAAGAAATTAGGATTCATCTCTTTCAGTGAGAGAAATCCGAAAAAGTTAAAATAATATTCCGGAAATGTTTATTTTACCTTACAGTATTGATCCAAAATCGGTGTAAATATTATGCTTTTAAGGTGTATTAGGGGTTAAAGTTACCCTTTTCCATGTTATTTTTACCCTTAAAAAAGTGTAAAATTAACATTAAAAAATGTTGATATATTTTTACACCTAAAAAGTGTCAAAGTTATGAGGAAAAAAAGTTAATCGCACCCCCGTTTTTTCTCAGTGTTCCCAACAAAGAAAAAATTCGGATTGTTCAAAGGCTCGCGCGTGCGAAGCATGCCAAACTTCCCCTATTCCTATAATGAATCTGACCTAATAGCAATATATTTTAAGATAGTCTCAAGTCACATATTTCGTGAAAAAAATATGAAGTGTTCGAAGTTAGAGTATTTGCGAAACCTGAAAGACTTCCCCCTCCTTTATTTTTATCTTTAAAATTCTATATTTGGAAGCATCGTTCTAGGATTATTAGTTCTTCGGAACTTATCCTTGGTCTTTATAGTTTCTAAATCTTCTATAAATAATAATTAATAAAAATTTCATCTTATTTAAAAATTTTAATTATTTATTAAATTAGCCATATTCCATGACGCAAACTGAATTTGAAGGACCTTATTTTGATTTTCGATTTAATTTTTTTTTGATTTTAATGCCCAGCGCACAATAACTTTTGTTTGTAAACATGTTTTCAGAGCTTCCTGTGAGAGGAAGTGAGATCTAGATCTAGTCATCCCGCTCACTCTAATAGGCAGTTTCGAAAACATGTTTACAAAACAAAAGTTATTGTGCGCTGAGCATAATAATCCCGAATAAAAGATAAGCTCTTTTGTGTGTGTTTGGTGTAATTAATTTATTATCAATGCGACTTTATATGATTCATAGAAATTTAAAAGTTTTTAGATCCTTACATAAATAAAATTATTAAACATTTTAGTGATTTAATAAAATTCTCTTCACGATGAGAAATACATGAGATATGGCTATATAACTCTTCTTAATTATGTCATTATTCATCCAGAACGGAATATCTGGTGGAAAATTCTTACTTCAGTGAAATTATTCACTTGGATTTTAAACTCCATTCAAATGTCTTCCTCGAACGATGAATAGAAATACCTTTTCAAATTTCCTTTATACTTTTTTTTCTCATCGATTGCCTAGAATATAAAATTTTTCAAGTATTCTAACTTTTAATTTTTCTGAGTATTAAAAGTTTCAGGGTTAATTTTTGAGTTACCTGCCAGAAAACAAGACCAATTTCAATTATATAATGATCAAAAGTTGTCCAAGGGGAAAATCTTGGCAAGTGAATGGAATTCTCTATGAGAAAAAACTTTTCAAGACAGAGATACCAAAAAAAACTTCCCTTGGCAGACAGTGTCATGTAATTAAAGATTACATTTACAGGTCTTTCGCCTCGCCTAAAGAAAATGTACTGAGCTGTGCAGGGGGAAAAAAGTTTACATTTCCCCAAAGTTGTAGACAAGAATGTTCCACCAGGCAAAAGTTACTAAAAGAGAGAGTAAACAAGAATTAAGAAGAATATATACTAACTTTATTTCCAATATCTAAGGCTTGACGAATATTTTCACTCATTCCGTGATGTTCTAACGCTAAGAACATTGTATTAAGGACTATACATAATGTAATTGCTAATTCAAACAGTGGATCCTTAACTACCTGCAAAGAGAGTGGAAAATGTGCCAGAAAATTAAACAAGTAAACGCTTATTATCATTCTAATTATCATCATACTTTGTATAAACAATTTTGGAACTGTAGCCAGCCCTCGTAATCTATACAGCATTGAACACATCTGTCACAATTTCGATCAGGAAGATCATCTGAAATTTAAAATAGGTATTTGAAATTTAATTCGTTTTTTTACTAACAATTAGGATTAGTAAAAAAAAGATTATTTGGTTGAGTTTCAGTAAGAATCTGAAATATTTTTTATGAACCTTTTGTAAAATTTTAAAATCTAACTTAATAAAAAGTAATTATAATTTTTCTAATAAGGAGATAAATTATTTTCAGCAACAATATCATAATCAAAAATATTTTACACATTTTTGATCAGTTGATTAGCAAATTGACCATTAAAGGCTCCAGCACACCTTTTACATCAGGAAAAATTTCATGAAATCAAAATTAACGTCCCCTTCTGCCTTAAATGTTTTGCATATGGCTATATCATTCTTTCGTACTCCAAATTCCATTGAACGAAATTTTATTTGGTCTGATGTTTAAAATAAGAAGAAGAGTTCGAAAGAGTGAGATAGGCACATGCAAAACGTTTGAGAATAAAATAGATTTGAATTTCGAATACAGTGCCCGCTCTCTAATCCGGATCGGCGTAATACGGACAAGTTCTCGACGGTTACATTTAAAACAAATTTGAGGTTATGTATGCATGTGTGTTCAGCAATGAAAATTAATTATCCTGTGATGTTTTTGTTTAATAAATGAAGTATAATAGCATAGAATTCTCTAATTATGTCTTTTTAATCTTCTTTAAAATTTTTATTGGAATTTCGATATTCGAAACTTGTATTATATTTTCGATACGTTGAACAAATTCAAAAAATCCATCCGGATTACGAATCGGGTATCTGTCATATTGTCTCCCAATCATCCGGATTACGAAACGGGCACTGTACATGAAATTTTCCTGATCTAAAAGGAGCCGTAAAAAATCAAGTTCGGCCGTTGATTATTCAAGATGATCAGTTACAATATCAATTTTTATCAGTAATGCACTAAAAAATTTAATGTCATATATTTTATTTTAAATCAAGTCTAAAACACTTAAGATGCTTATCTTCTTTAAAGTATTATATTTTATTTGTTGAAATTATTTCACTATTTTTTGTTATTGATAATTTGAAATACTGATAAAATTATAATTGTTATTGATCAAAATCATTTATTAAAAGAAATAAATTAGTCATTATTTGAAATTTGGAACACCATAACAGCCAGAACAGGTTTTGAGCAAATATTATTAAGAAGTATTTCCAAAATTTAATATAAAAATATGCAGTGTGCCGGACAAAATACCGAAAACCAAAATCCCGAAAAACCAAAATTCCGAAAACTCAAATCCCGAAAAGTACATAACTTGAAATGTAAAATCCCGAAAAGTCAAGATCCTGAACGCCACAATCCTGCAAGAGGCTAAATTATACGCAGGAGAATGATATCTTAAAACAGAAAATTTACTTTTGGGTCCAACAAGCGCGGATGCAAACCTGGTAGTAGTTATAACACTTTTAAACAGGATTCCGGATCTTAGTCCTTTAAGAATTTCGGTATTCGGAATTTTGGCTTTCGGGATTTTAGCTTTCGAGATTTTGGGACATTAGGGATATGTATTTTTTGGGATTTTTAACCATTTGGAGATTTTATTTTTTTAGGATATCGATCCATTCGAGATTTTGACGTTCCGGATTTGGCTTTTTGGGATTTTGGTTCATTAGGGATATGTGATTTTCGGGATTTTGAACCATTTGGGATTTTGCCTATTCGAGATTTCGATCCATTCGAGATTTTAGTGTTCGAGATTTGGCCTTTTTGGGATTTTGGCCCATTAGGGATATGTGTTTTTCGAGATTTTGAACCATTCGGAGATTTTGTTTATTAAGGATTTCGATCCATTCGAGATTTTGGCGTTCGGGATTTGGCCTTTTTGGGATTTTGGGCCAATAGGGATATGTGTTTTTCGAGATTTTGAACCATTTGGGATTTTGTTTATTTAGGATTTCGATCCATTCGAGATTTTGGCGTTCGGGATTTGGCCTTTTTGGGATTTTGAGCCAATAGGGATATGTGTTTTTCGAGATTTTGAACCATTCGGAGATTTTGTTTATTAAGGATTTCGATCCATTCGAGATTTTGGCGTTCGGGATTTGGCCTTTTTGGGATTTTGGGCCAATAGGGATATGTGTTTTTCGAGATTTTGAACCATTTGGGATTTTGTTTATTTAGGATTTCGATCCATTCGAGATTTTGGCGTTCGGAATTTAGCCTCTTCGGGACTTTGGTGTTCGGGATTTTGATTGGGACCCATTTTACATTATAAAGAACGTATCTATTTGTTTCTCATTTTGCACTTTTAATGAATTTAGAATAAGTTTGAACTAATGTTTGTATAAAACAATGAAGAATCTAATTTTGAAATTTAACTTTCTCAAAAAAAGAAAATTAAAAGTGGGGTAAAAATAAGAATAAGGCATTGATTAGAAATTATGCAAGTCTAGAATAATTTCAACCACATATTTTTATCATGTTTAAAAGAGTTGTCCTAATTCTAAATTGATTTTTTTCGAAATTTCGCACTGTTTGTATATAATTTCAAATTTTGCCTTGTGTTTTTTTCTTATTTTTTTTTTATTTTTTCACGAAAAAACATATTATAAATAAATAATCAGTCAGAGTTACAATAGAATAACTTTTTTTTGGACGCATTAAATATACCTGTACTTTTAGATTGTAAAGTTAAATAATAAACAGTTAAAATTAATTCAGTGACTGTATTTTATTAATTATTAAAATTGAAAATTGAGGAAATGAAGAAATGGTAGAAAGTTTCATTGTGATACTGTTTTATAAAACTAATAGCAAAGCTAGTAAAAGCATACACAAAGACTATAATAGTGAGTAAATGTAAGGCATAAAGATTTTTTAGTTTATTGCTTTCAAAGATATAGAAAAATTCGCTAAAATTTAAACTCAACGTTCGCGAACCAGTTTTACTTTTTTCTAAAGTTGTTTACTGAATTTTAAATTTAATAAATTTAATATTTAATTTTTCAATTTTAACACTAAACCTACCAAGAATCGGTCAAATTGACCGGTTTAAAATTAACTCATATTAAAACGGTACAATATCACTATCAAACTTTATGAATTTCTTAAAATATGCATGTAATATACTTTTCAGTGTTTAAATTTTAATTTTTTGCTCTTTTCCAAGACAAATTTGTTGAATATCCTACCTTACTACGGTTTGTCATTTGACCGAAAAACGACCAAAAACGGTCGGTAGGTTTAGTGTTAATTAGAAAGGAGAATAAAACGATTAAATAAAAATATTGTTTATTTTTTGAGGTTTGTTATGATAGTAATTGACCCAGTAAGAGAACAATTAATTGTGTGATGTAGATTCTACAAAGTCAGTAGAATTTTAATTAAATATTAATTTGGTTAAGAAAATGTTTAATTAAGCATGATACCTGCAGAAATTCCACATATTCTCCTTGTAACATAACAAAAACAAATATTAATTACTAATGCACTTACCTAAAACAACAATTTGAGATAGATACTCTGGATGAAGAGCATACATATTGTGCTTCTTCATCCGTGCAATATTGCCATTGCACTTAATTATTCGCACTTCACGGGGTGAAAGCGCTAACGTTACAGGCGTCACATCCCGATGGAGTTGCTATGTCATAAAATAGTGTATAGTAATAAATTTATTAATTATTTAATAAAAGAATGAGGTGGAATTAGATGATGGAGATCGGATTTTATGAGAAAGTAAAATTTTACCTCAATATTAGCTGCATGGAGCAATTCCATGGCTAGATCCTGCTCATCATGGTCATCCACAACGCCAGAATCATCGAGGGAAGATTCACGATTGACACCCCCGCCCTCGCTGGCGTTGGAACTCGCCTGACGACTGGTAGGCAGAAGTTGACCCCTGTAATTGGCTCCTTCAAAAGTGAGAAAATCGAATTAGCCACAGAGAGCTCTTAGTATAAATCCCCTAATGAGTGCTCATGGGACATACAACCAGAGAGTGGTTGGGGTTGGTCCAGGCGGTAAAAAGGTTGCTACCAAGAGCATACACCACTAATTAGTGTTTCTGCACTACTAACTATATCCCACCCCTCACCACACAACAACTCATGAAACTTTTCTATTTGCTCAAGCACCACATCCTACTACCCTAGAGAAAATTCTAATAAATTTTTAACACTATTCCACGTTTTTTTTTTAATTGTGTGGAAGATGTGGCCAAGTCTAATCCGTTTAATTTAGAACTGCTTCTATAAAAGCAATACATTATTATGGCTCTATGCATATAACCAAGGATTGTCGATCAAGGAGATTAAGGATTTTCTTATATCAATTACGTGCTTTTAAAAGCTTTTGATATACCTACAATTGCAGTACATGTAATCACTGTCTTTCACTTATTGAAAATATAGTCGTTATTAATATTTTTATGTGTACAAATTATCGAAGCTTATAAACGGAGATACGAATTTAGAACTCTGTAAGGAAGATGTTTGTTGTATTTTAAAAAGACTTTTTATTTTGACTTTTAAGGATTTCAGTTTTCGGTTTTCGTTCGAACTCAAATAACGATCTGAAAGTGAAAGACGTTTGCTAGATAAGTTAAGTGGAGATAAAATGCAGCTAATGCAAAACCCTAAAAATTCAGAAGTTCAAAACCTCCGTTTAAACCGGTTTTAAAATGCAATATTTTCATATTTTGGTATAAGAGACTAAACGCTTCTAGTATTCAACTTAAGCACTGTAATTGTATTACAGCCTTCAATTTTCAATTTCAATTTCAATTTATTCAAAATACCAACAACAAAATAGGGTTCAGCCCTTTTACAAGTGTGTGGCTACAAAATAAACTATAGAGGAAAAAAATTAGAACGTCTTGTTGAACATTCAAAGATCTTTAATTTTCTCCTAAATAGAGTAAAAGTTACTTCCTTAGAATTGAAGCTATGGTTAGTTAAGTATCGAAAAACAGAAAAAAAGACGGTTTCACCTAGGGTTCAAAAAATTGAAGTCTAAATGATAGCGGAGACTGGGGCAAATTTGTCAAAAGGAAAATTTGAATATTCACTATTTTCTAAAATAAAACAGACTCAGGCTTGAAATTTGTATTATAGATAGCCTCATGAACTTTCTTAAACTTACAAAGTTTCAAGGGATTCGTAGAAGGATTATGTAAAATAAAAAATAATTAAATTTTGATCCCTGTTTTTGGAATTGGCACAGAAAATATTAATACTGATTACCTCAATTTAAGCACATTTCTCGTTAAGATAGAGAAAAATTATCTTCGACAAAGTTGTAGAGTAATAAATTTCCTATAAAAATATGTCTATTTGATATTTTTAACACTTTGCGAGAGTAAAACGTAACAAATTATCCGAAGACTGACAAAATTTGCCCCAGCAATTTTGTGAATCTCCACAAAATCGACTTTTAGAAAATGATTCGAAAATCACATTTCTTTCGAGTTAGAGGAAAATAGTCTTCTGCAATGTTGTAGAGCAGTAAATTTCCTATAAGAATACGCTCATTATAAAACGTTTAAGTTTTCTCAGAGCTCGTGAAAGAATTAAATATGCGTTTTGACAAGTTTTGCCCCAGTCTCCCCTAAACGTTAACGTAAATCATTAGGCAAAATCTTTGTTGCATAGTAGTATAATCAAATTGATGTCAATTCAATCAAGCATTAAAATCAATACATTATATGGTATATACTTTTAGGGTAAGGAGCCGACGTAACAATTCATTAACTACAATAATCCGGTGATCGTCGGATGGGAGAAATCAGCCCAGAATAAAAAACTTTTCTTCCCAGAGCTTTCGATGCCCTACGCACCTTCTTCAGTGGCTATAGAGGCAGTTTTATTACAATAATGAATTTACAAAATTTAATTTTCTCTTATTTTCCACTCACTCGAAAATGTCAGGTTTCTGGGCCTTTGTCTTTCTTGGGGGCCGAAGGGATGTCTTCATTGGGTACATGGATTCTGAACTACACACTTCACGAACAATTCCACAGCGATAATCTACTTTTTACAATTAATTGACTATACAATTTACACAAAGTTCAATAAATTAAATAAAATTCTTTGGCTAATATCTCTCTTTCTTGGCGCTTTTTTTTGGTACTCTTTGTGTGAGAAAACTGGAGAAAAAAAAAGGCGCCAAGAAAGAGAGATATTAGCCAAAGAATTTTATTTAATTTATTAAACTTTGTGTAAATTGTATAGTCAATTAATTGTAAAAAGTAGATTATCGCTGTGGAATTGTTCGTGAAGTGTGTAGTTCAGAATCCATGTACCCAATGAAGACATCCCTTCGGCCCCCAAGAAAGACAAAGGCCCAGAAACCTGACATTTTCGAGTGAGTGGAAAATAAGAGAAAATTAAATTTTGTAAATTCATTATTGTAATAAAACTGCCCCTATAGCCACTGAAGAAGGTGCGTAGGGCATCGAAAGCTCTGGGAAGAAAAGTTTTTTATTCTGGGCTGATTTCTCCCATCCGACGATCACCGGACTATTGTAGTTAATATATGGTATATTCATGTGCTGAATTGTTTTAAGCCTTATTAAGTATAGACCATTGTTCAGATGGAAAATGTTACTTTAATTCTTATATTTACATAAGTTTTTTCTAAGTTTTTCCTTGAAACGTTAAAAAAAGGAACAAGATATGAATATAAAGCATTTAACCCTTTAAGGACCAAAGGGTCAGCGATTATAAAAAAAAACAATAACATATTTTTTTTCTATAGATATATAGTTGTTTTATCTTGTATAGTCAGATTTTTTTTTGGATTCTTAGTGATCCATTGAATTTTAAAGAATTAGAGCTGAATGTGCCGTATATATCCAGGAAGAAAATAGTTTTTTCATTTATAAACTTTTCTTTTAAATACTCTTTCATCTATACGTATATTAACATAAAAGGTTTAACAATTTAAGAAAAGTAACCACATATCCCAAATCAGTTTTGGAATTTAAGATCTTCCTTTACCCTTGCATTAAATTAAAGTATAAATTTTTTTTACTGCTCAAACTCAAAGAGAGAGCAGTTATATAATCGCTTCTTTTCAAGGTCAAAAGTCAATAAATTTGGAGGGCTCATTTTTCAAGCAATTTGGTTAAATTTTGATTTTTTGGACAGGTATTGAAACTTCGAACCCGGCTCTATCGGTCTTCATCGGTAATGAATCGATTGAGTACCGATTTTTGAATAATTTTTTTCGGAATTAATTTGTACTTGACCTTAAGTTTGTTCCTGAGGTAGAGGGGTCAAACGGGTTAAACAGTAAGAAATATAGAATTTTGGTCTTCGATGCCTGCCCCGCCCCTATAAGTGGATATTATCTCGGACAGTCTTTTTTCCTTTTTCCTCTATCCCCTATATTCTATTGTAGAATGTTTAAGATTCTAGTACGTGAAAAACTATTCTTGTAACCATACTCTTCAAGGATATAGCCAGGATTTTAATATGACGAGGCCAAATTTAAAGAAAAAAATTGAGAAGAATACTTTTGGAGAATTATCCGTCGTTTTTCTAAAGCAAAGCACCCGGAATTTTCTGAAGAAAAATTTGCAAAAAATCAAATTAACCTAATTCCAATTTAAATTTGACCTTTTTAAAAACCAACAAAATCCTTTATTTAAACATTTTGGAAAAAAACGACTTAGAAACTGTTCTTTGAGGAAATTTTGTCCCTTGATCTAAATATTTTAACGATTTCGATGTAACTTATTTAAACGAAAGGGGTATAAAACTTTTAAGCTTCTCTTGGTCGAAATTAAGTTTAACGTTTTAAGGACGAGAAGGACACTGGTGTTCCAAAAATAAAAACATTCTTTTTTGATCATAAAGAGCTTTTTATCTTCTAAAGTCCTAAAAATAGCTTTTGTTTTTAGGACACCGGTGTACCTTTGGTCCTTAAAGTGTTAAAGCTTGAAAATGATGGCAAAAAAAAGAAATAGCTTGGACCAAAAGGCGTTTAAGAATCTACTAGAAAAAATAAACATAAATTCTATTTTTATCTGATTTTGACATTTTGATGATTTTCTAAAATTTAACATCTCGATTTTTTCTGATCTCAAATTATTTGTAAGAGACAGAAACATTTCCACAAAAAATTCTCTTAAGAATTTTTCTTAAAATGTTAATTTTCTTAAAATATTTCCCAATTGGGCTTTTCTTTGTGGGGAAATTAGGTAAAAATATGAATTAATATAAAAATATGTTCTATTCTCATTTCTTTGAAAATCTAGTTTAAATCATTTCTCAATAAATATGGCGTGTATCCTTAGCTAAAAATTCGGTTAAAGAAAAACCAGAAAAACTTCTTCTTGAAGAAAATACTGAGAAAATGATGAGAAGTTGTATGGAAATGCTCTTAAGTCCCAAGAGTTTTATTTTTAAGTTTTTTTTTTACAAATAGCCAAAATTTCAATGCTGAACCGATTTTTATTATTATGATAGTCCAATGAGAAAAGTTTGATAGAAACTCTTTTTAAGATAACATAACTTTTTTCAAAGAAATGTTAATCGAAACTTCCTTAAAAAATCCATTAAAGCTTTTTTAAATATTTTATTTTGAGCAATCTCTACAAAAATTCACTACAATTCAATTTTTAATCAAAATTGAAAGATTGGGTTTTTTGAAAATCTCATATAATTCGACAGAAAACTCTTAATTTATTTATTTTTCAAATTATGGAATACAGTCTGAGGGACAGGGCTATGGCACTTCCCTGTCCCTTCCTTGCTACTCTTTTAATACCCTTGAATTGAAACTATAGGGTAAAGTAGTACAAGTTGGACAGTGCAGTGGTACAATTTGGACAATGGTACAACTTGGACAGGGCTTTTGGTCTCGATAAATTTCGTACTTCATTTTTATTTGTATATTTTTAATGCTTTAGTTTTATAATTTGGTTCCTTGTGCCTAAAAACACATTTTGTACTGTATTTATCAAGAAAAACACCATGACCAACTTGTACCGGCGAATTGTCCAACTTGTAACACTAATTCCAAATTATATCACTTTAGCCTATGTATTTTGATGGGGAATATTAAGAAGATAACATAATCGGTAATGAACTTGCCAAGCTCTTTGCATTAGATCATCCTCAAGGAGACGCACTTTAAACTGAGATTGTAAAGAAACTCAGCCTTTTTTCTGAAGAAATAAATCTAGTTCATCAAGTTATCTGTTACTATTAGTGCTAATTTCTTTATCAGGTGTACAAATGTTTGATAATGTCAAAGAAACACCTATTTGCACTTAAAAAAACCGTATCCTGGCCTCTTGGCACACTATTTTGTACCATTTGGAATACGAAATTTGAACACCTATGCCAAGAAATAGATTAATGAAAAATCGTTATATTACTTGCATTTATAGATACTAATTACGTAAATTTCAACATATTGAAAAAATGCCAAGTTCCCTGCCAAACAGGTGTTCATTCGACCCTAATATGCAACAAATTGACTTAAACTTGTTATAATGTATGAAATAGAAATGTTTTAAGTAAAATTTACAAGAAGAATGCTAAACTTTATTGTTGTTTTTTTTGTAAATTTATTTAAATAATTAAAGTGAAATTTCATCCCAAAGTAATACACTCAATTTGCATTCCTTCAGCAAATGCTGATGAAAGTATTCTGATAAAAACTTTTAACGACCAATATCAAATTATTCCTTTCATTCTTCTACTGTGTTGAGCATGAAGGGGATGCTCTTATCCAATTATTTCTGGCGGGAAAACTTTACTCATGCTTTCTTAAGAGGAGTCAATATAGAAAATTTCTGACGTCAGAAGTTCTCCGGTTGCCAAAAAAAAAGTAATCACAGATCCGCAATAATAGGAAACTTTCTGATGGAATTTTTAACGAGAAATATGAGAATGATGGGCATTGTTTTCCTTTTCTGTTGAATAGATTTGGACACTTTCCTGAAATGGGGTTCAATCGATTATGTAGTTTGATATTGGGTTTCTCACCTAATGGATGGAGAGTGTTTGGATTTTGTGTTGTGCTCTGAACTGTGACCCCACGGCCTCTCTGAATAGCCAAAGCTGGTCGTGGACTAGGACTCGGACTCGGTGTCACAGACCTTCCCCCCTTTGTCTGGCAAATAAAGACACCAAGGGTTGCATTTGATGTTCAAAGTCAAAGGACTAGTTTACTTACTTGATTGTTACTCTTGCCCTCGTTCGTCTTGCCTTTTCTCCGTCTCGTTTTCTTACGTGAATAACTGGCTAGGAGAACCCCTTTGCGTGAATCAATTTTCTTCTTCTGATTTTTATTTAGTTTCTTCACATTCAATTTGGACGGATCGAAACTGAATGTGGAATCATCCCTGTGATCCAGTAAGTCTTTTTTTCTTTCCTGCAAATAAACAGACAAACATTTATATATGTACATATTATAACTGCAAATAATATATGCCAATCAGAAAATTTGTCCATGACTCCAATTGTGTCTCATGTTCTATATTGCACGTATTATATCTCCTTTGTGGGATTAATTGTGTCTCCCCAAATTATGTCATCTTCCCAAATCTTACTATTTCTTGCTCGAACTCTACCAGAGAAAGAGAGTAATTATGTATAAGTTCTTTATTACTAGATTTTTATAATTTTAAAATTTTACTTTCCAAAAAAAGATGTTGGAAAAGTGATAGTCAGTCCCTGTTACGGCTGAACATTAACAGAGAAGCAGAAGACCAAAGGTGAGACTGTGACATGAATGAAGTCATCTAGGACGTAAAGGTTTTCTCCCGTGAGTGGTGTAGGCAATTGTTCTCAATTTTCATAATTGTCATAATTCAGAGTAAGAAAAATCCAAATTATACTTATTCTTAGGGGTCTATTAAATTAATGCCCTTGACACACTTACGACTTAAGTCGAGAGACGACTTAGTGGAAAATTATGGAAATGTACTTTAATCATTATTTCGAATATAATTACGCTAGGCCGTCTCTCGGCTAATCCTCAGGTCTGTCGAGACCCTAAGAATCATAAACATGATCTTAGTTTTTCTTTCACTGCAGTACAGAGGGTCCCGGAATTATGCATATCACACTTATGCGTATGATGGGATTATGCAGATATACTTATGCATTATTGCTTACCATTAGGAGCTCATATGTGCAGTTTTGAAATCCCCCTAAATGTATGCATTTTTTCTTGTCGGTAAATTTGAAATGCGTAACTTATGAACAGATGGCGCTGAAAATAACTCCAAAAATTGACCCGAGTAATATTTAGCATATTTTACGGCGTTTCCGTAACTTATTCAAAAGAAGTCTCCTGAGAGTATGCAAAATTTCTGCATGTATAAAGCTGTTTCGGGCGCTTTTTCTCGGTCCCGAAAATATGCATAATCCCGGGAGCCCCTGTATGGTCAAAATTTTCGACTTTTAGCTTGAGAACTATAAATTGAGAACAGTTACCAGCGCCACTGATGGGAAGAAAACAGTACACAGATCTCTCCGATATCCGGTTGACGTGGGGACAAAAACACATTTGGCTTTTTTAAATCTGGTTAGCGGTTTTACTATTTTGCACTGTGTGAATTTATTTTCTGTGGAAAAACAACAGAATTTTCTTCGATGGTGCACTTATGTTTCATTTTGTACCCCAATTAAGTATTAAAGGCTTTGATAAAGTCAAAGTAACATTTTAATTCACTCTGGACAAGCTGCATGTTTCGTAAAAAAAACGGTTTTATTTCATCAACCGTCAGTGTTTGGCAGCTGTCAGCCGGATATCCGAGAGAGCTGTGTAATCTCCTCATGTAGAAGAAAAAGTTTTCTTTAAAAGTGACACCATTGTGTTCTCATGAGCGTTTTTATGGAAACAGTTAAATAGTGTATTTTTGTAAATTGTGGAAAAATTAGTTTATTTAGTATGTTTAATCAGTTTATCAGTTAAAATTTAGTGTTTAAATTCCTGTAGAAACTTTTAAGCCCTTAAATGTTCGTCACTTTACTTTTAGTAGTTTCAAAGACGGAATCAAGATCACTATAAGAAAATTACCAGAATCTTGGTTTTATAATGCCTTAAGGGAGGATGTGGGCCACCTTTGAATTGTAGCACCTCGGGCAGCTTTAAAAATGGACTTTTTCTCCTTTTTTAAAATGAAATTGAACTTCACCGGATATTATTTAGCTTTACAAATGCATTGTGAATCTAAATTACATTATTACTAAGTTACAATACAAAATAATTGTACACTTTAAGAAAAGTTTTACACTATGAATCCTTTAAGACAAAAAGTAGCTTTTCATGTCCTTATCTCGTCTATGATCGTAAATGACCTTGAACAATTACTTTTAACCCTTTTTCAAGTTCAAAAGGTTACTCTCTTCTATAAATCGCAATCATTAAGGATAATAACATCACAGTTCACAGAACACAATGAAAACACAATTTAGATGATGCTGGGGCAGTAGTAAACATAGGGTAGTTGTAAACACTGATTTTTGTGCTTAAACTACTTGGACTTAAGTCGACCATATCTTCGGTGGACAAGGATTCTTATATCATCCATTAACCTATATAGGTCTCATTCTCTGAAGTCTATCTGAATATATAATTAAAGAAAATAGTAGTTTTTACAACTAGGGTCGGAGGAACGTCTGTTCGACAGGGAACCCCTATTGACACTTTTGTCAAAATGTTGAAAATTATTTAATGTATCTTGTAAAATATAAGTAATATAACGTTTTTTCGTATCCCAAATGGTAACAGAGTAGGGTGTCAATATGTGCTGACAAGAGTTCTTAAAGTGTCAATAGACGTTCCTTTCATCCTACTCCATGTTTACTACTGTCCCAGTATCCCCTGTATAAGGCGTTTTATAAAATTGCTAGAAAATGTTGAAATATTTTAAATACTATTGAACTGGTGTAGAATGTGTATTACACGTACTACTATTAATAAATAATCCACAATTAAGGCAAGTTAGGAACTAATTAGGGAAAAGCACGCTATTTTCGGACGACTCATGCTACAAACAACTCAGTTTTTTCAAAATGTTTTTAGTGAATTTCACCAATTATAATATTATATTTTAATGACTAATCCAATGCATCAAATTTACGGAAAAGAGTCATGGGTCCAAATCCATTAAGAACATACAAAAAAATTAAGTTGTCCGAAGGTAACATTTTCCCTACAGCTAAGATACTGATTTTACTAAATAGCATTCCACAAAGAAGCCCCCGGGATACCACTGAAATCAAGATTTTGAGCATCCCGCCAAATGATTTTCACTTGGTCGCTCCTAGCACACCAAGAGAAAATGTTCGTAAGTTCCCTCAACGTCTGTGAAGAATAGTAATGAACATTGCAGACATTTTCTCTTTCCCTCTTGTAAATGTCTGTCTTGATGGCATCATTAGATTCCTTCACAGATTTCTTGACGATATGATACTATTTTTATGGTTCACAGATAGCTTATGAACTTGTAAACTGTGCAATGCAATTTGAGAAAACTGCAAAATCAAATAGGATACCAGAAAGGTAATAAAATAATGCATAAAGTTAAACTCATGCAAACCAATTTGATTAAGAAAGTGATTAAGATGTATTTGATCGATCTGGGACAAATTAACATTCAATACAAGGTGTGTCAATTTACATTTAAATTATATTGAATATTTGATGAGTTATCTAACATAAATGTTAATTCCCACTCGTCCAATTTTAGTGAGTGATAGCATCAACAAAGAGCAATATAAGGGTTCAAAGACCATTTTACAAGAGACACATTGGTATGGAGACACCTTTTCCCATCAGACACCGATCCTTAATCACAGACAATTAATCTTAAACTGTTGATACCTCAAGTGTAATTTGTGCTTCCTCCTCATATGCTAACGCCACAACGGCTAGCATCAAGTTAATGAGATAGAACGATCCGAAGAAGACTACGACGGTGAAGAAGGAGACACTCATAGGACCAGATGTGGCCAAAATCTGGAAAATTAACAAATGTACAAGAGATTATATTAATATTAAACTATTTTTTTTCATTTTCTTTTTTTTTTTTTAATTTTATGCACTTTTTAATTAACTGCTAAAACCATTCTCACCATATTGTATACATTCTCCCAATAGTCGAGGGTTATTAACTGGAAAGTAGTGAGCATGGACCACATGAAATTATCGAAACTCGTGTAACCATGATTTGGATTGTTGCCTATACATAAACACGTGTAACCTGAAAAGGTATATTGGTAAAGGACAAAATTAGTCAAATCATCGAATCCACATTCCAGCACTTCGCAATTTTGGACTCTGCAGGAGGGCGATTGCAAAAGGGCAAGAGGAATACAAAGCCCAGCATGAGATGAACTAAAGAAGAGGTATTACAATCGACTTGCGAATATCGATAAGGATACCGATATAATCACTTGAATTTGGTATGTATTTCATGTAGTGTTTAGATCGTTTAGATGCTATAATTTTTGTGGAAAATTTATTAAAATAATAATAATAATAATAAATTAATAATGAGGGTAGTGGGCACAACATTCCGTAGAAGAAAAAAAAACTTGTCAAATTAAAGCTCTTCAGCATATAAAAGAAGAACATTTTTAAATTATTCCGAAATTTTCATTAAACATTTTTAAAAAATTCTGCTCTTGGGATTCCATATCGGAAATCTTTTGCAAAGAAAAAAGTTACTTTTTTATCTAAAATCGAAAACTTATTATTTTCCGTCAGTAAAAGAGTTAAACTAGTTCTTGAACGAAGAATTTTTCATTTTCTCGATCATATCTAATTTTGCAATTAGTTTGATGTAAAATAAGCCGAAATTCGTTTTTTTTTGTATAAAAATCTCTCAAGGTGCGATACTTTTTCAAAAATTATTCGTTCAAGTATAAGATAACTGATCTGCTAGTAGGAAAAGATTTTTTTGATTGCACTTGAACATACTTTGAGTAATCCTGATTATTGCAAAGTAAGTATCTGTTTTGAAAAAGAAAAATCTACGGAAATCAGGGCCCAAGAACTGAATTAAAAAAAATGTATATGAAAATTTTAGAAGATTTAGTTTAAATGTCTATGATATCAATTACATTTATCAGATTTAGGGTCAAATGAGTACCTCTATGACAGGCAACCTCTATTGACACTTTTGTCAAAATGTTGAAATTTATTTAATGTATCTAATAAAATGTAAGTAGGGTAAAGTGGTACAAGTTGGACAGTGGTACAAGTTGGACAGGGCTTTTTGTCTTGATAAATTTAGTACTTCATTTTTATTTGTATATTTTTTATTCTTAAGTTTTATAATTTGGTTCCTTGTGCTTAAAAACAAATTTTATACTGTATTTATCAAGAGAAAAGCCATGTCCAACTTTTACCGGCGAATTGTCCAACTTGTAACACTAATTCCAAATTATACACTTTACCCTAATATGGCGTTTTTTCATTAATCTACGTTTTTCAAATTTCAAAATGAGTGTTCAAATTTCGTATTCCAAATGGTACAGGGTAGGGTGTCAATAGGTCCTGCGACGAGTTCTTAAAATGTCAATAAGTGTTCTTTTCAACCTAATTAAATATTTTTTGTTAATATATTTTGATAAAAATATTATCCATAAAAATAAAATTTCAATTATAAAAATTTTGTAGATTTTTAATAGTTTAAAATAGGGGGAAGTGGGAAACCTCTGAAGTGGGACAGCTTTGCAATTGGTCTTAATAAGTGTGATTTTTGCACAATCACACTTTCTGTAATCATCAGTCTCTACTATTTTTAAATGGAATTGAACCTTATTATAATGTATTTTATCTTTATACGGGCTTCATACCTAAGGCTTAGCCATATGGCTTAACTTCTCTAATATCTTATCAGTTAGGATTTTTTGGAAAATTTTGACTTAGGATTGGATTATTAAGGGCAAATGACCTATTACAGTTTGAAAAATCAATAAAATCGGTTGCTGTTTAAGATTTTGAGACCCTCGGGAACTGGGCTAAACCTCTAGTCTGAAGACGGTCTTACAAGTGGTTTTTGAAGCTAAATTATATCATTGCAAGATCCAATTTTAATTTTAAAGCTCGTCGTAAGGGTCTTTAAGGTCTTTAAATACTTAAAATTTTTATTCAAAACCAGAATAGAAGATTTATTATTACGCCTTTAAATTAGAATAAGAAATCTTTCTTTTTGACACTAAATTTTTAATTTAAATCTTTAGACTTTTTATCTCGGAATTTGAGATATGAATTCTGTTAACAATCACATTTTCCTAAACTTATTAAATCCAGACTTTTGCACTGAATATCGCAGAAAAATGTACTTATGCAAATTCGTTGTATCTCCTTTGAATGGAAACTTAAGCAATTTAATTTGAATAGTAGGGGAGACTGGGGCAAAAGTCACAAATTGAAAAATTCTAAATTCAAAATCTTCCATGGTAAAACAAATAGATAGCCTCTCCATAGACCTTCTTCAATGTCGTAAGTTTCTTAGAATTCGAATAAGGAATTTAGAAAATAAAAAATATCGAAATTTTTAGCCCTATTTTTGAAATATTTTCCTTGCAGAAGATAACAATTATTACCTACTTATTTTCCAAAATTGATGCACTAGTGAATATTTTCTAAATAATTTGGATTTTTTGAATACGAATCCGCTATCTATTTTAGAATTTCACAAAAGTTCTTTTCTCCGGAAATCCTTTTATTAAAAATGGCCACTTGGGGTAAAAAGTAACAAAAAAGCGAAGCAATTTCTGATGTCTCACGGCGAAAAGAAACGTCATTATCATGTCTCGCCACTTGTTGTTTGCATTGGTCAAACGATTTGCAGTCTTTTGTGTGTTTTTTTCTAAAATAGCTTGAAAAGCGCTTTTCTTGTTTTCTCACTATTCTCGCAGATAAACCGGTGTTTTACAAAGGTGTAGATGAATAAATTTTCTATGAAAATATGTCTTCTAGGTATTTTTTCAAATTTACGGAAGCCCGTAATGAAACGAATCAAAATATGATAATACCCAATGTCTGGTACTATTTGCCCCAGTATTTTTGAGAATAGTCACAAAATTACCTTTTATAAATTGGCTCGATAAACGTATTTCCTTACAAAATAGAAGAAAATTACTTTCGCAAAGTTGTAGAGCGGTAAATTTCCTATAAAACTGCGCTAATTATACTGAGAGAAATTCGAAAAAATTAAAATAACATTCCGAAAATGTTAATTTTACCCTGCATTATTGATCCGAAATCGGTGTAAATATTACCCTTTTTAGGTGTATTGGGGGTTAAAGTTACCCTTTTGCATGTTAATTTTACACTTAAAAGGTGTAAAATTAACATTAAAAAATGTTGATATATTTTTACACCTAAAAGTGTTAAAGTTATGAGGGAAAAAAGTTAATCGCACCCTCTTTTTTTCTCAGTGTAGAAATTTTTGAAGCGCTCGAGTAGCTTGTAAAAAAATAAAATATCCGTTTTGTGAGTTTTTGCCCCAGTCTCCCCTACTCTTGTTATTTTACTAATAAATTGTTTTTTTTTTTGAAAAATAATTTTAAATATTTTCATAACGAGTGTACTACCTTAATTTAATCGACTAAGTGAACATAAAATAATAGAGAAATATACAGATAATAAGAGAGTTGCTAGTTTAGGTACGAGGATACTACAGTACACAATGAACTATTAAGCCAAGAAAGTTTGCAAAACTAGGAAGGAGTTTAGATACCAAAATCAAGTTTTTGTTTATTTCTCTGTGAATTTGATAATTGGTACAAAATGCACGTTATAAAATTTGGTATACAATTTGGTTTCACTTAAAATCGTAGTCTTGCATATTATTTTGGAAATTTAAATAATACTAGTATGTTTTCGTTATGCTTGCAGAAAATTTAAATAAAATTCTTCCAGAAAAGATTAAATTTATTGGCTAAAAAAAGAAACTTGCAGAAAATTATCCAAATTAGACGTTGATTCAGCAAAAGTGTATGTTAAATTAAGATTTCAAGAATGAGGTGAAGTTATTCTTGTGTGTTTTGATAAATTTATTTAAGTGTTCGCAGCTGAAAATTTCTGAAACAAAGGAAATTGTCTCAAGGATACTCTCATCAGTTCCTCCACCTCCGAAGCCAAAAAGTGAAGGAAAAAGAAGGGATTCCATGTGAAATGGGTAAGATGTAGAAATTTGTGTGTTTGCGTGTTTCCACGGTAATAGATTTTAACTAAATGATAACTTTATGTGTGGAAAACTTTATGAAAACAACGTGTGTGTATAAAGTCTTCATTATTCACTTTGTAATTTACTCCAGCAGCATTGTGTGTTATGTTTTAGCTTAAAGGATGTGGGGAGAGGTTGTATATGAGCAATTCTATAGTTTAGAGAGAGCTAACAATTCAACATACCTGAAGGACAGTGACGGGCACCGGTTAAATTTCCACACAATAGAGGAAATCCTTCTTCATCGTAAATCCAATTTTCAGTATCATTCACCCAACTGGAAGTGAAAGATTCACATTAAAATTCACTTTCACCCCAAATTTCAATGAGTCTTCCATTTTTCATTTCACTAAATTTACCTCATCCACTCTTCAGTCGTACTATTCCAGTCTCCTGGAAGATTTCTAACACATTTATTCCTAAGTTCTCCCATATAAACCTGCAAAAAAGGTAAAAAAGAAAAATGTATTGCTCCCATCTTCTCAATATAGAAAGCATTTGCCCTCAAGTGGGACATGATTTTTCCAACAAAAAAATGAGAGAGAGAAGTATCATGTAGAACTATTCTAGTACTCGTTCTACATATGATGGAATAGCTTAAAGGTATATTATTTTCTATGAAATTTAGAATATGGCTCTCTGAGAGTGGAAATATTCTTACAAATTCCTTCTCATATGAATAAAGTTGAAGCATGTGGTTTATCTTTAATGAAGTTTTGCATAGAAAATTTGCAGATAAAATATTCATTTGGGAGATTTCATGATAACTGGACTAGAAAATTCAATTTCTGTAGAGTCTTTCTATTTTACATCTAGCAAAACCACTTTTGTTAATTGCGAGGTCAATTTTTAGAGAATAAATTAGGTATAATTTTTATATTTATCGAAAAATAAAGTGTTCATTTACAATGTCTTTAACTGCAGGGCTCAACTTCTCACTCTAAGGGCTTTGACAGACCTGATGATTAACCGAGAGACGGTTTAGTGTAATTATATTCGAAATAATGGTTACTGTGTTATCACACTTGCACATTAAAATTTTAATATGTCCAAATCAATTGAATCAGTTTGAATAATTTTATATTCAAAATTTGATCTATTTGTTGATAAAAAGGTAGACTTGGCCCGCAAAATTTGATATAAATTGATTTATAGCATTAATGCGAAAAATTAATACGATTTTCTCTTTAATTTTTTAATGTGAAAAATATTTATGCTTTAGGTAAATTCAAACTTATTTTTGCAGACCAAGTCCACTTCTTTATCAATAAATAGAAAAACCCCAGATATTAAGTGACTCAAACACACAAATAACATATTTGGACGCTCACAAGCGACAATTAATGTGAATCACATTAAAATTTTAATGTGCAAGTGTGATAACGCCGCTAGACTTCATTTCCATCATTTTCCACTAAGTCGTCTCTCGGCTTAAGTCGTAAGTGTGTCAAGGGCATAAGGTCGGCTTCAGACCTAAGGTCTAGCCCAGTTTCTGGTGGTCTCGAAATTCAAAATAGCAAAACAATTTTATTGGTTTTTCAAAATTTAATGGATCACTTACTCATGTTGTCCAATAATTTTCCAAAAATTATTGATTCATAAGAAATTAGAGAAGTTAAGCCATATGGTTAAGCCTTAGGTCTGAAGCCCGTATAAGTATCCAAATAGACTCAGACAGGTTCTTGAGAATATTTAGGTACTCTGTAAAATATGGCAGTAAATATTTATCCCAAACTGTCATACACGAGGGCCTAGGTTTTAAGCGTCCTATGCACAAATTCCCCGTACCTAATCCTTAAAAATTTTATAGACTGAATAAATAGTTTTGAGGATCAGCTTGAGTCTATTTGGGCTCCGACATCAAAATTATAGAGGGGTTTAACACAATATCACGAATCTCACTGGTAAAAAAAATAAAACAAATAAAATAAAATAAATCGCCTTTTAAATCTCTCTCGAGTAAATCCACTCCAAAAGTAAATCTGACTTTGTATATTTTTTTTACAATTTGGGTTAAGTTAGTGGACTTAAGGGGGAGCCTAAAAGAGAAGCCAAAATATTTTTTTTTCGATTTTTTAAGTGAATAAAAAACCAGGCCTCATGAAATTTTTAGTAATAAAAGTGCTCAACCAATTAAAAAAAAACAAAATAGCCGATTAATACACCCGATAAAAAATAATAAACCAAATTAAAAATCAATTTCTGTTAGTATTTTATAGCTAAACCAAGAAAGACCAGAGAAGATCATAAAATTATTTATTTTTAATTCATATTTCGGGATAAAATATTAATATTAACATGCTAACCATTTAGGTTCAATTAGAAGAGAATTTAATTCTAAAGGAAACAAACCTCCACGGGTTTATAAGTTTGTTTCTACTATCTTCTCCATCAATCGGACAAAATCATAAGAATGAAAAACGAGAAAATGGGCAGTAGAATTTTCGGTATTCACCCGCTTGGAAACCCTATCGGTGCTCCTTTGCTGCTGACTCTGTATCTTCGAAAATACGGGGAAATAGGGTATCTTTGAATTGGGGCACCTTTAATATAGGACTTTTTCTCCTTTTGTTAAATAGAATTGAGCCTTATCATTATGTAATTTGGCCTCAAAATTGGTTTGTGAAACTAGATTGTGAAGCTCAGAGGCAAAATGACACATATTCTATGCTGATTTAAAACACGGATTATGACCTATGTTTGGATTTATTCAATTGTTACTTCATACGACGTTTCGGAGATGTTTGTCTCCTTCTTCAGGTATGGAGATAATTGGGATAAATCGGGTCACAAGGGATTTCTGATACTACCACTTTACAACTAACTGACCGTACCATTCCAACATATTCTATGCTTTAACCACCAACTATGCTTCTGAGCTCCACAATTATATCATGGTGATCCAGTTTCATTAAATAAGAAATATCTTGTAATTTTCAATGT
Source organism: Phlebotomus papatasi (assembly GCF_024763615.1). Classification (NCBI taxonomy): domain Eukaryota; kingdom Metazoa; phylum Arthropoda; class Insecta; order Diptera; family Psychodidae; genus Phlebotomus; species Phlebotomus papatasi. Next base: position 80,081,168 of record NC_077223.1, read on the forward strand.
TATTTATTTATTTATTTATAACAGTTATAGTGTGTTCTTTCGACCATCAGAAAAACTCTAGAGGTAGGTGTAGTCAATGGGGGGGCAGTCATCAGACAAACCCCAAGCCTCAATCCTTAGGGGGTAAGGCGAACGAGCAGCGTGATAGAAGTTCCACGCACAGAATCCCCAGCCGCTCCCTATGAAAATAAATATTTGGCAACCGGGCCTAAAGAAACCGGAAAGTCTGGCTATCTTTTAATAGCCGCAAAAATTAAAAAAAAAATTGAAACTTAAGCAATAAAAAATTGGTTTATATTGACCTTGTTTTTCAGGCTCCCTCTAAATTGAAGAAATTATTTAAGTAAAAACGAATTGTTAAGTTAAAAATACGGAATGCTCGAATTCACTAAGGTGAATCAAGTTGTTTAAATAAGTTGACAAAAAAGAGTTCAAATAAGAAATTGAAATAAAATATAATGGAAAGGCGATTCGTTAAAATTACAACAATTTATTGAATAAAATGGTGCATATTTCACCTGATATGAGCCTCTATGAAATAATGGTTGAAAAATCATGAAAAAAGCCCTCAAGTCAATAAAAGACGGCAATTCTTTGGTTTGAATAAGTTGATTACTTTTCTAATGAATTAATTGTATGTTTAATTGCTCCAATTCAAAGAGAGGCAGTAGAGAAGGGTGATGTATTTCACGTATACATTACTTTCAAAAATAAACATTTTTGAGACGAAAAATTATTATTTAGCAAGTGTTCTGTACATTTTTAGATAGTCAATACTCAAGAGAAACTAACAGACGAATATTTAGTTTGAATATGATATTCATTTAGCAGATGAGTCCTGAAAAAAAGTTCAGTTGCATGACACTATACTCTACCCTCTCCTATATTCGATCATATTTCGGAAAAAATTTTGTAATTTTAAAATTTTGAAACATGGAAAATAATTAGTCAAGGTGTTTATTTGAATTTTTGTCTGGATATTACCATCCTAAGCCAGACAGTATGAGATATCAACTTTTAATCTTTAGCGACCCCCTCATTAAAAGATATACTTTCGAGACGTTTTTTTTTCCTTCACCTCCTTTCTTAACCCTTTAAGGACGATTGGAACACCGGTGTCCCATAAAGAAAATAATTTTTCCTGGCTACTTAAAGTTATTTTTTTCATATGTCTGTACATAATTGTAAAGTAGAAGGCTAAAGGAATCTAGAATATTTTTTGCAAGTCTCTATCTATTTGCTATGTAGTAAATATTTAAGCTAAAAAATAGCGAATTTTTAAATTCACAAATTCATAATTGATTTTATTTATTTTTTATACTTCCAATTTTTTTTAAACAAAACCCTTTTGGCAATAAAAAACTACAATACTCATACGTAATATTTTTCATTAAAGCGAAAAATATTATTCATTGGTATTTTCAGAAAAATTACTTAAATTTTTGGGCTATTTTTGTCCCTATCGTTCATAGAAGCACAAAATACACCGAATCAGACTCTGTTGGACTTTCCAAATCATTGATTATGTTTCTCAGTTTAATTTTTACTGTTGATTTTCAGTCCGTAAAAAGTGTGTCGTCGTTAAAGGGTTAAACTGTATTTTTATGTATAAAACTATGTTAAAAGAAATTTCGCGAAATTCCCGAGTTCTTGCACTCGGGCACTTTGTGAATATACCATAGGAATTTCTTAATTTCCATAAAGTTTTGAACATAGATCTTCTTTGCAATGATTGATTACGAGGAAAGTTATAAAGTTTGATCCACACTCATCCTCTTTTTGGTGATAAAATCAAAAGCATAATGATTTCCTCTTTAATCACCCCGTGAATGAGGAGCTGTAATGGGATTAATTGTGTGGAATCCCTTTAGATTTAATTAGTGTCAAATCTCACACTGATAATCAAAGTTTAATGATGGCCTGGGGTTGTGTTTGACACTCGTGATATCTACCGATATAGCATCATATGGAAATGGAGAAAATTGTATATTTACCTGGAGAGCGAAAAGAGCAAAAACCATCAAACAGAAAATCGTAAGAGTCATTACTTCTGCTAATTGACGAAATGAGTGAAGAAGTGCGTTAATGATGACTTTAAGTCCTGTAAGATACGAAGAAAATACACTGTGTTTTAGAAGAAAATAGGCTAAAAGATGTATAATGGCGAGATGGCATTGAGGTGGAAGAAATTTGCAAAATTGGTTACATATCCCAAGTAAATATTGTTATATGAGTGAGGAAAGATATTCAGAACATCAAATTATTATTACCTGGCATTATGGAAATAGTTTTAAGTGCTCTCAGCACACGAAATGTTCTCAAACCAGCCAAATTTCCAACTTCCATTCCAATCGTTGCGTAGCCGCTGGTAATTACAACAAAGTCCAGCCAATTCCATGGATTTCTCAGGTACGTGTATTTATTCAGAACAAAGCCTTTGGCAATTATTTTAATTACCATCTCAGCTGAGTAGATCACCAGAAATATATATCTACAGATTGAAAATTAGAATGATATAATTCCGTTAAAGTTCTCCCTTCTCGGTTATACATTTTAATACAGTGAAGGTGGCAAAGGTTTAGGTGCTGTTTATTCAATCCAATTTCTCAGGTGCCTTCTTGGTATATATCACATCCCCCCGGGGATTTTCTTAACTCCATATCTGGCCCATAACATTTTCGTCTCAGATCCCTTTCCACCATACCCAACTCCTTACACTTTCTGTGGTAAGAGAAATTCTACAAGTTTCTGCATCAAAATCATCTGCATTGCGTCTCTACAGTCACATATATATCCGTCGCAGGTAAAATTTATGCTCCCTTTATTATTTCCTTGGATATTTTTTTTTCAGAGAAAAATTTACAATATAGAGGGACCTGGGGCAAAATGTGACAAGCTGAAAATTTTTAAATTCTATTTCCTTTAGAATATAAGAGATCGAGCCTTCAAAAAAATGCTCTCCCAGTTTAATTACAGTCAAGTGTGCTAATTCGGGCACTTCGCTATTTGGATCGTTTATGACGATTATGACTAATCCACTTAAAATATTATTTTTAATTTTATTTCCGTAATATAGTCACTACAGCAGACCTGTGCTCGTTAAAAGCCGTGTAATATCGGAAATTTTGTGTTGATAATTTTAATGGAAATTACAGATAGCCATACTGGTTACACTAATCTCGCTCGTTCACGGTGTCATGATAAATATTTTTGCGCCAAAAAGACATAACAGAAATAAAAACTCATGTAGAAATTGTCTTCTTGATATCTTTGTCGGAAGACGGATAGCTGTTCACTACGCATCCTTTTACTTGAATCTTGCAGAAATACAGTAGAGTCTCCTAAATTCGAACGCTCGGGGGGTATTTCTAACATTTCTCACCTCCCAAATTCGAACGATTTTTTCAAAGCTAACAAAATTTATATGAGATTAAATTGTAGTTTGAATTAAATTCCCGTACTTTCTCACAAGTCTTAGTGATAACGTACTTCCTTTTCATTTTATACGATCTTAATGTATGTAAACATTCAGGAAGAAGAACATAAATATGATTTTCATTCACCAAGAATACGAACTTTTTAACATAACCTCACAATTGACATTTTCAATCCAAACGACGTTCGAATTTGAGAGATTCAGATTTGAGGGACTCTACTGTACAAAGAAATTAATTGCAAATATCACTTCAAATAGAAAGTTCTTAAATTACGCGCAATTCAACTGTGAGAGAGAGACAGAGACACAAATAACTCACTTGACAAACGTTTGGCGGCGCTGCGGTTGCAAGAAATCTCTAAAATACCACGAAATATTTTCTTCTCTATTTTATGCTTATTAGCAGGTCGTGTCCCTTCTTGTAATTATGTACTTTTGCATTCCTTATTAACCAAAATAGTGTTATACAAAAGGATTTTCCTCGAACCTATCCTGAATTTTGCGACAGCTCAAAAGAATATGAGTCTTCCAGCTCAAAATTTCATCCCAATGTTTTTGTTGTAATATCGACAATTATTCACAATTAACTCAAATAACTTTATTCAACTAAATTATTAAAAGGATTTTCTTGTGAAAATGCCTTAACTCTAAGGAATTAAACAATTTTCACATAAAAAAACCTCTAATTTTTTCTACGTGAATTTTCGCGGCGTTTCGAAGAATGCCAACAGGCACCACCAAATTCACTTCGGCTTTTGTTTTAGCTCAGGCCTGCACTACAGTAACATAATATAACTACAGTAGAGTCTCTCAAATCTGAATCTCTCAAATTCGAACGCCGTTTGGATTCAAAATGTCAATTGTGAGGTTATGTTAGAAAGTTCGTATTCCTTGGTGAATGAAAATCATATTTATGTGCTTCTTCCTGAATGTTTACATACATTATGGTCGTGTAAAATGAAAAGGAAGTATGTTACCACTAAAACTTGCGAGAAAGTACGAGAATTTGATTCAAAGTACAATTTAATCTCACACAAATTTCGTTAGTTTTGAAAAAATCGTTCGAATTTGGGAGGTGAGAAATGTCAAAAATACCCCCCGAGCGTTCGAATTTAGGAGACTCAACTGTAGGGCTAAAAATTTCAATATTTTTTATTTTTTAAATTTCTTGTTCGAATTCTAAGAAACTTACGACATTGAAGAAGGTCTATGGAGGCTATCTATAGAAAAAAATTTGAGCCGCTATCTTTTTTATCTTGGAAGATATTGAATTTTGAATTTTTCGATATGTGACTTTTTGCCCCAGTCTTCCCTATTGTTTTTTCCTTTTGAAAAACTTATTTTAAATCCAAAGGTTTAATTAAAAGTGAATTAGCGAAAAGGCGACCCAGTTAGTGCATGCTGATTTATTTCAGTATTATCATTATTTTATAAATTTTCTTTAATATTTTTGATAATTTTCTTTCTATTATGTTTCTGAATGAAACAGTGAATAATTCTATGGATTTAGAAGAAATAAAAAAGAATTTTATCAGTCCAAAAACAAGCGTTTAAGTAGCACTCTTCGGAAAACGATCCAGTTACCCCACCTTACCAGTTGGATATTTGATAAAAAGCAAGAATTTTAATAAAGGGGACTTATGAAAATGGGATAGCGTATCACTAAATTTCACCTTAATTTAAACTCTATAAAAATGTTTCTTTTGTTTTTTTTCAATTTTGTTAAGTCAATTCTAAGAATTTCGAAATAGACTTTAAGGCACCATTAGCCTTTACCTTAGAATTGGGAATCTCTTTTTTTGACATTAAATATTTAAAATAAATCTTTAAGCTTTGTTTATCTTGAAATTGTTTATTTAAAAAAAATTTAAATTCCAGTTTCACTATAGTGTCGTTATGAATAAAATCACTACTTTAATACTATTACGACGAGTTTTATTTATTATTTCAACTTTATTAAGAAATTGCTGTAGCATAAACGAATTAATTGGGTTTGGTGTTCATTACGAAATAGGATTGCAAACATTGCAAATTAAACTTTTAAGTGACTACATATCTCATTAGAAGATAAAAGTCTTGTACGGTATGAACTTTCTAATTGAATTGCATTTAGACTTCTGTGCTTTTTAAAGTTTGGGTGTTAAAGTTGCAAACTTTAGATTTTTCTACCAGACTTTTATTTTTAATGTTTTATATACATTTATATGACTTCCTGCTGATAAATAACTTCATTAAACTAATTTTAGTTATTCGTGAAAAAATACAGGAAAATCTTGCGCCTTACTAGGTATGGTCGAAAAAAAATGTGAGGAAAAGTAGATGGAAAAATGGATCATTATCATTATTCACATGAGGCTGACGGAGAGGGTTGGGTTGATGGAAAGGCAAATAATGATGTAAAAGTAGAATCTTTTAGTAACTCCTTCTATGTGAACACTTCTTCCACAGAACACTTTCGCTTCTCTTTGGCACGCAGAAACCATTTTCCACTTTATCCTTTAACACGTGATAGCAACCATTCACAAGAGCTCTAAACCCCACGAGGAAACCACATTTAAGCTTAAGAAAAAAATAACATGATGCATGGGGATGTTTTGGGGGCTTCAGAACTTTTTATGTGTAATAAGTAGGAATATCATTTAAGTGCGTTACAAGCTGATGGGGGAAAATCAACTGCTGCCATCGATTCTGAAGCACTTTCCCCATGAAACGTGCCACCCATACCAAGAAAATCCTCAGACGCAGATGGCATAAACGACACCCGCACCCAGCCTAAAGGATACTCACTCTGCCTCCTCCACTGTCTCCGTCATCGCGAGAAAGACACAGTTGAGGAGGATCGTAGCCATCACGATGTAGTCGAAGAACTGATTTGTGGCCAGGTAGACACAGGCTCGTCGTGTTGGACTCCATGGAGTGAAGCAGAACAGACTCTTTGTTCCCGTGAAACGATGAATGTAGTTCTTACGGAAGCGCTTTGATACCACACAGAAAGTCTGCAAAAAATGGAGAAATATATTACGACTATTGCAACGATTTTGAGGTTTTGGCGATAAATATTAAAAAGAAAATTATCACTTATTTTATGAGAGCCAAATACAGAGAAGTAATTTACGAGCTTAACCAGATAAGTTTTTAACTGGGTTACTGGTTAATATATTTTATAAAAATAATATTGTCTGACTGCTTAAAAGATTCGAATTAATATAAAATGGAGTGTTGTACGAGATAATTAATTTTGGTCATGGCTAAATTTCCGATTACCCAGGTAATCGACAAACGAAATAGACAGTCAGTAACCAGAACCAGAGGGGCAATTCACGAAAGTATCCATACAAAATTTTGATTGGTTACTGCCTGTTTTCTATGAGGCGAATTTCGCCTTCCCGTTAAAAGTTGCGTTTCCTCGCTAAAAATGGAGGGCGTACAAGCTTTTGGGTCTTGTACCTGCTGGAATTTCGGGATGTATCCAGACAATTTTACCCTCCAGCTCGAGACTGGAGGGTACGATTTTTTTTTTACCAAAATCTTATGAAAAAAATTATTTGCATTATTTTACTTAAGTAAAGATGCCCAGACCAGACACAACAATAATAAGAAATTAGTGAATTTTAAAATTTTATAAACGTTTAAATACTCCATGAGCTCTAAAAAAAATGGGTTTTGGGAAAGTGCAGAGATTAAAGGAATTCTTATTTAGGGATTTTAGGTTCTGGATTTTTTTTATTGGTAATACGATTTACTTCAGACCTAAATTTTCACCAAGCTACGACTTCTACAATGTTATAAAAAAGACCCTATTTGTAATATCAAATTAACCCTCTCAAGATTAAATTTCCAGCGTTTGAAGTAACATTTACCACGTTTATGGACAAAGAATAATATCTTTATTATCAGAAAAAATACATTTTTTTCGATGCTACTATTGAGAGGTAATTGCATTATTGCAATATTTATTTTATTTTATTTTATATAAAACAATATAATTGTACTATTCAATCTTTAACAGACATTATCAAAATATAAATAATTCATATTGGTATTTTGAAAATTTTCCTGTATCTTAAAATCCTTTGAATTCCTAAAAGATTATAACGATTCATATATTTAAATTTTAATTACGCGCCATCTGCCAATTGCATTTGCCTAGTTTTCGGCAATAAAGACGGAGGGAAAAATGCTTTAATAGGGTTATTGCACTTTTCGCCACACCAAATTTGTCTCCGCCATATTCGCCGTCCCGTCAATTTTGTCTGGATATTTCGTGAATTGCCCCTCAGTAGTGACTGATTATTTTCAAGAATTTGACCTCAGGTTTTGAATTATGGAATTGTCCACCGCAGTCTTAGCACCGATACAGATCATATAGTAATAATTTAATAAATCTTCGATCTCTTTTATCCTAATCCTAGGGTTTCATGAAACACTCTAATCGTCCACAGTTTTATGAAATCCATGAATGCGGATATTATAAAATATTGCAGTTTTGAGTAAACTTATGAGTATATAAAATTATTTCGAGATTGTTTTCAGCAAAATTGGAAAGTGGTAAATTTCCTAAAACCTCTAATTAAAAAAAAAATTAAATACTTATTTTGTCCCATATTTCCCTTAATAATGCTATATAGAGGGAAATGAGGCACGTTTGAATGTGACCAGGTTTGAATTGTGATTTTTATCGTATCTTTAAGTGGAATTGAGCCATATCATAATGCAATTTAGCTTCTTAATCTGTTTGTGCAACTAAATTATATCATGATAGGGCTCAATTTTGTTTTAAAATAGATGAAAATCCCAATTTCAAAGCTGCCCCACATTCAAAAGTGCCCAGGTGCCCACTTCCCCATACGCTAAAACATTTGTGTATTTTTTTATATTTTAATCTATTTTTTATTTTAATATAAATTTACATAGTAAAAATATATTTCTTTTCATTGCTATGTTTAACATGCAAAAATTAATGTACGAAAAATACAAAAATTATTAACTGAGATGCAGACTAATTTTCCATTTTACTGGCTCATACTCCTTTTTATCAAAAGGGAATATTTTAAGCAAGAGGTAACTCATTTCAGGGAATTAGAGCACGTTAGAGAACCTACAGAAAACACAAGAAATCTGGGAAATCCGCAGGGAGCCTGAGGAACCCATACATATTTTTTAGAGAACCCATATTTTATCAGGGAACTTACCAGAAACCCATACATTTTTCAAGGAACTCATGAGGAATCCAGGGAACCCATATATTTTTTGGGATCCCAGAGAACCTATTAATTTTTTGAAGTAACCCAGGGATCCTACACATGTCTTTAAGGAACCCATATAGGGAACCAAGGCATTCTATAAATTTTATCAAGAAATTCATGACGAACTCATGGTAGACCCAAACATCTTTTCAGGGAACTCACGGAAAACCCAGGTAACCCATGGAACTCCTACATTATTATTTAGACAACTCGCAGGAAATCCGGGAGCTCATACGTTTTTATAGAATCGAAACACTTTATCAGGGGACTAATGGGGGATGCAGGGAAGCGACATTATTTAAGGAACCTGGGAAACCCATAGAACCCATACAAACATTATCAGGGAACTCGCCAAGGGACTCATATATTTTTCAGGGAACCCATATATTTTTAAGGCTCCTGGAGAACTTTTTATCAGGGAACTTGCCAGAAACCCGTATATTTTTCAAGGAACTCATGGGGAAACCAGGGAACCTATTTGTTTTTTAGGCAAATCGGGTAACCTACTACTTTTTTTTTTAGGGAAATCACGGTGAACCCATAGGGATGCAATATAATTCTCAAGCAACCTATGGAGAACTCAGGGACCCCTACATTTTATCAGGGAATTTTCCGGGAACCTATACATTTTATCGTGGAACTGACGGGGAACTTAGGGAACTCATACATTTTTCAGGGGATTCATAGGGAACCCAGGGAATACATACATTTTTCAAAAAATTCGTAGTTGTGTTAGGTCATTCATGAACGCAAGGAATCCATGCATTTTAGGAAACCCATAGGATCCATATACATATAACCGGGGAACTCAGGGAACCGATATATTATTAAGGATCCTGGAGAACTCTATCAGGGAACTTGCCAGAAACCCATATACATTTTTCAAGGAATTCTTGGGAAATCTAGGGAATGTATAATTTTTCAGGGAACTCGGGAAACCTATTCATTTTTTTTAGGAAACTCACGGGGAACCCAGGGATCTCATATAATTTTAAAGAATTCATGGAGGACCTAGGTATCCCTTTATTTTTTCAGAGAAGTCACCAGGAACTTATACATACATTTTTCAGAGAATCCAGGGAACCCACGTATTTTTCAGGGAACCGGAAAATCTCAAGCCACTCTGATTGCTTAGAAGCTGAAAGTACAGTGGCGTACCAGAATATTTTGGCGCCCGGGGCGAGTGTCTTGTCCAGCATCTCTTGACCCTCCCACGTAAAATATCTACTGAATGTTTTATAACTATCATTTACCTATGTATTGAATGTTTGTCTATTGACAGGATATGTTCACAGGATATATTTTTGAACTATGCCTCATGCTGAAAATTGACAGCCAAATTTTCGGTCTCTTTCTCTTTCTTTCTTTTTTTAAATATTTTGGAAAATCTGTAAAACCCCGGCGGGACCAAACTACGTATAAACTGTGTATATACGTTGTACGAATACTCAGTATCATCATGTACGCCCATACATTTTACTCAGTACTATTTGCACCAAATGAGACCCGAAGTGTGCTTTGGTGTGAGTGTGTCCGTGTGAAGTATTATGTCTTACAGAGTAAATACGTAGTATTACATACATCGTAAATATAATAAAAACCCCGTATGACAGAAAATGCTGTTGGCAGGCGTGTTGTCAGCTGTTTTGACAACAGGAAATATTTTCCATTGGAATATTCTGTTTACAAATTATGTGTTACAATTATTAGTAATTTCAGTGATTATAATAATATAATAATTATGCGACGCTGTGTTATCTGTAGAAAATAGTGAAGTGAAAATATTAAAGAATTTGCAAACCTAAAATACGCGTGTTTTTATTCCATTCTGTGAGTGTTTTTGCAAAATATTTTTTTTACACGATACTTTGTGATTATCTAAATTGTTCAATCGTTGCCTCTGGTTAAATAAAATATATTAAAATCCTTGTGACTTCTATAATTTCGTCAATATTTGGAAATAAAAATGGCAGGTGCATGTGACACGTTGGTTTGGTCGCCATTTGGTCGTGTGCGTCTGTATGTGTGTGTTGACAGTTATTTTGCAGTTACAAGTACGTAGTTTATACGGAGTTTTCGTACAACTATGTACTCTCAGTACAGAAATACGTAGTTTATACTGTGTATGTGAGTGAACTTGTATTTTTGAATGACAAGTCCTCATCAAATACATAATACATGTGTAACTATGTATTTTTCCTCCACGAATAAGTCGTAAATACATTGTATGTCATGTGAACTGTGTATTTTGGTCCCGCCGGGACTACGGTTTTTAAGATTTTCTCGGTTTGCGGATCTTTGGAACCTTCACAGATTTTCGCGAAATTTTTCGTATATCTTTGTGGACTGTTTGTTTTGTTAATTTTTCATCCAATTTTCCTTATTTTTAAATGAAATTATGCACATGAAATTATATTTCCGAGATAACCGACCTTAAAGTTTATAGTTTACCATATTATACACTGTGCAACAAAATTTTCTCGTATTCTTTCAAATGACTGATATTTTCGAGTTCCTTAGTGGTCCCTTTTTAGTGGACAGAATTACACTTTTATTAAGTTAATCTAGGTTTATCATTGGCTTTTCCACTCTATAATTTTTCGGCCCCTATTTTGTGAGCACAATACTTTTTAATTATGTCCCTATTAGAGCGCCCTTATATTTTAAAGCTTTAAGATTTCACCTTCTTAATTTTCGGTGTCCCTATTTTTTGGGAGTTCTAATTTAAGTGTCCTAATTTTTAAATATTCCTAATTTCTTACGCCACTATTTTTTCTTACTAATTGTTTAGCGCCTAGGAGCTCTAATTTTATAAGTGCTTATTTTTTAAAGCGCCTTCACTTTATAATACTTTAATTTTTTAGTGTCTCTAAGTTTTTGGTTGCCTTACGGCACCCCCGGCGCCCCTAATTTTTACGGCGCCCGGGGTGATCGCCCCCTTCGCCCCCACCACGGTACGCCAATGTGAAGTACCCCTTGTTTTTAAATTGATTTAATTTTTAATTCGATTTACATAAGCAAACTCGCAAATAAAAAGTTTTTGTAATTTTAATTAAAATTATTTAATTTGATATGAAATTAGTATTTATTATTTTAGTAATCACAATATAATTTGGTTAAAGTTATAATAACTGGCATTGTAATAATTAATATTCATTTACTTAAATTAATATTTTTTGTAAATGCAAATAAAACACAAATTGATCAATAAAAAATTTGGACCAAGCTTGTTCATTTTAAAAAGAAATTATAAAACATGCTCTTGATTTTTTATAAACCGCTAAATTTATAAGTATCGAAAACACATTTCATTTTCTTTTTATTTAATAAATTATTTTGTGTAAGGAAAAGAAAATCAAGGAGAATTATTGTGAAAGTTTGAAGTGATACACTTAGGATTAAAGTTGAAGTTTCAATTTCAAGTACATATTATAAATTTTTAAATATTACTCAATGTTATATTGTATGATTGCATATACATTTTTCTATCATATATGTTCGTTTTCATTAATAAATAATCCCATTATTTAATAGAGAAATGCATAGAACAAGAATAATCCTCAAGAGCAAGCTGATTATAAAAATCCCCAAGATCCCCCGGATATACATCGTTAAAAATTTAATATTGTGCCGAGAGCGCGCGAAACTTCCTACTCACTTGCGCATAATGCCCTCTGCACAGCGATTCCCTCAATCAATAGTCCCCTTCGGCTTAGCATTCGAGTGGTGTTCGGGCGGGCATTCGCAAAAGTGGTCGATCTCCCACGAATGCGCACAACGCCATCTTGACTACCCGAGACGGTCTTTTCATTTCTCAGCAGTCCGGGAAGCAAGTAGTGAGTGGCGTGGCTGTGGATTTTTCTTAAATTCCTCAGTTTCTACCCAACTTCTTGAGAAAATGAGAGCTAAGGTACGTTCTTTGAGTGTTACTAAAAGTGTGGATTAAGGAATTTCCAAGGAATATTCTGTGAATTCTGGAGAAAATTGAATGTGAAAATGTTCTTGAACAAACACGTGTTGTGTTCAGTTTTTGAGTTGTTTTCCCTATGAAAACTCAAGTTTTCTCCAGAAAAATATACAAGAGAATCGAGAAAAATGTTCAGGGCAGAAGTTTGCAGTGAAATTTGCGTGAAAATTTAAAAATTAGCGTGTTTATTCAACATAACCTCAAAGTGTTCCCGG